>NW_026623089.1:28374766-29624766 GCF_023065955.2 Ursus arctos | reverse complement strand
ACTACTGTCACCTTTTTACAGATGAAGAAATTGAGCCCTAGAAAGGTAACGTCACCTGCCTAGGGGCATGCAGGTAAACAGCAAAGCCAGACTGGAACCCAAGCGGTCTGATCTCGGAGCCTGAGCTTTCGGCTCTCACACGGTGTGTCTTCGCCGGACAGGAGGAAGAGGACGCGTGGTTTTCGTATTTAAAGTGAGTTTATGATTGAGCATCTTGAGGCACCTCGCTAGGCCCGTTCAGGCGATCATCTCATTTGTCCTCATTTTACCTATGGGAACATTCCTACCCTTTTTACATATGGGAAAGCCTATGGTCAAGAGGATAAATTGATTGCTGGGGGTCCTGAGGATGAGGAGAGGCAGTGCTAGAGCTCAGGTTAGGTAGTTTGACTCAAATTCGAGTGCTCAGAGCTCATTCTGTTGTGCTGCCTTCCGCCACCTCCATGAAAAGGAGCCGAAGTCTGCTGTAAAGCCTGCAAAGCTCCAAGGACTGTAGCCACTCTGCTCCCTTCTCATTGCTGTTCCCCCTCCTTTAATTTCCCAGCCCCCAAACTACAGCCTCTACACCTAGGAGCCACGTGAGTCCATTGTCCTGAATTAAGTGCTTGGCACTTAGTAGATACTCAGTGAATTTTTGTTGAATGTTGTTTGAGGGCCGAGTGTGCTGGAAGCGGTAGAATCTCAGCCCAGATCGCATTCCTGAAGAGAAATACAAGTAGGATGCAAATACCATTGTTTCCTCGTCTTCTCCCAGGATGAACTTCCACTTTCCAACTCCCAGATGCCAGGGACTTGAAGAAAAGAATGCCCTGGCTCTGCAGACTTTGAATTATTCCCAAATTCCCAAGGGAAAAGAGGCGCCCTGTTAGCAAAGTGCTTGCTGGATCAGGTGTCACTCTTTGTAATTAATAAGACTAATGATTTCTTGCTTTCTTCAGCATTTTGCAGTTTTTTATTTTTTTATTTTGTTTTAAAGATTTTACTTATTTATTCGACAGAGACAGAGACAGCCAGCGAGAGAGGGAACACAAGCAGGGGGAGTGGGAGAGGAAGAAGCAGGCTCCCAGCAGAGGAGCCTGATGTGGGGCTCGATCCCACAACGCCGGGATCACGCCCTGAGCCGAAGGCAGGCGCTTAACCGCTGTGCCACCCAGGCGCCCCAAGCATTTTGCAGTTTTTAAAGTGATTTCACAAGTGTTATACATGATTTGTTCCCCACAACCATCCTCTCAGGTAGGCAGGGCAGGAATCATTTTTCCTGTTTTATGGGTGAGGATACTGAGATTTAGAGAGGTTGCTAAACTGCCCAAGATTATTGACAAGTAAGTGGTAGAGAGGTAGAAGCCATAGGAGGTGATGGCTCTACTGCTTTCTCCCTGTGGGGAGAAAGCCTCAGGTTAAAGCCTCAGTTTCCACATCTGTAAAAATGGGGACAAGAGTAGGGCTACTTAGGGTAGTCAAGGACTCCATCACACAAGTGGTGATGTGTGTGAAGTGATGAGCACAGTGCCCACACCCAGCAAATAACAGGGGGTTGTTAATGGCAATAACCAAAGCCAAGTTTATTGTTACTTTGGGGACTTGTATTCTATTGACTCTTGGTCAGCGCAGAGTGTTGGGAAGAGCAGAATGTAGCCTCCCCTGGCCCCACCTAGAAAATCTGCTTCGGGCCACTCTCTCGCCCTTCCCCTGAAGTCAGAGTGTATAGCAAGGGCTGACTATGAATTTCTTTTTTTTCTTTTCTTTTTTTTTTTTTAGGATTTATTTATTTTACAGAGAGAGAGAGAAGTGCACACATGCACAGATGCATGCATGCAAGTGGGGGGAGGAGCAGAAGGAGAGAATCCCAAGCCGACTCCCCACTAAGTGGGGAGCCATCTCACAACCCTGAGACTGTGACCTGAGCTGAAAACCAAGACTTGGCTGCTTAACTGAATGAGCCACCCAGGTGCCCCCTGAATTTCTTTTGATTTGCAAAATCTAGGACCTTCCAAACAGGGCATTTATAAGATACCATTTTTCTTTTGGTAGCAGATAATTAGGACAATATGACAAGTATTTTGTCCATTTAATATCCATTTGCATTTTATTATTCCAGCTCCTCCAGTTCATTAACTATGTAACCTTGGGCAAGTTATTTGGATTTTTGGGCCTCACTTTCCTCATCTGTAGAATGAAGATAACAGTACCTTCTCTGTGGAGTTGTCATGAGGATTAAATGAGTTAATGCACGTAACATCCTTAGAATGGTGCCTGGGACATATTAAAATACTCAGTAAATGGCAGTTACTATTACCACCATGCTTGGCACTGTAAGCCAGCTGTCCCCAACCTTCCTCTTCCCCCCCAAGTTGAGATGCAAGGCCAGTGACGTTCCTACGCAAGACCTAGCTTCCGCTGTATACCCTGATTATCTACCATTCTTGTAATTCCACTCATTTATTCAGGAAAGCAAATCGGAAGCAAGTTGCGCAAGAGTGATATTATAGAGATAGCCTTGAATCTAGCTTCATTTTTAAAAATGTGAACCGTTCACAAAAACTCGAGAACTCTTGTTAGTTACAAATCTCTTGCCTCCCCCCGTGCCCCCTCCCCCATGTTCCGGCTGATTCCAGCAACACCCAGTGGCTACTTTTCTGGGCTGTCTGAAAACAAATACAAACATTTCTTGCTTGGTAGGTCAAGGCTGGGGAGTGCCCTCAGTTTGCCGTGGCTCATCTTCAGCTTGGCAGAACATCTCCGGGTCCGCTGGGGCTTCCTTCCTGGAGCCTGGCACATTTCTCTAACTCGCGCTGTCAACTGCAGACACCTCCTTCGTGAACTTTCTTGGAAAGTGATCAACATCCATGGCAGAGCCACTTTGCTGGGCTTGATACACAGGCCCCTGCAACTCGATTAAAAAACAGTTGTTTTATAGTTATTGTATGCTATTCTTTATTAAGCACCAACTGTGTGGCAGGCGCTGCAGTAGATACTTCACACACATCTCATCTAGTCTTCCTGATAATTCACTGAGAGCTTGTCCTTATTTTAGGGGAGAGGCTCAGGGATATTAACTGTTGTGTGCAGGGTCACACAGTGAGAAATGGAAGATTTTGGATTCCAGACCACTGTTTTAGATTCCCAGCTCAGTGTGCCTTCCATGCAATACCTGCCTCGTTGTCAATTTCAGCCAAGGGCTCCCTGGGCCCTAAACAGGTATAGCTGGTTTATTGACGTCATTGCCACCCATGAGTAGCAAATAGTCTGCTTCTGCCAGTTCTTGCACACCCTGAATGTGCCAAAAAGTGCACTTCATGGGACAACCAAACGTTCATGCGTTTGTCCCCCCTGCCCCCTTCCCCCCACCCCTTGCAATGTCTGTGAAACAGACCACACTGTCCTCTGTAAAATGGGATATCACACATGGCATTGATTTTTTTGCTTAGCTAATGCACCATGTTCCTCCAAAATAGACTGTCACGTGGCACGGGCGTTTTCGTTTCTCAAGACCTCACATCACTGAATCAGTACCGTTTATCATCATCATTGAAATCAGTACCATTTATTAACCTGCCATGCATGCATTCAATACCCTACCAGGTCTTTGACACCAGCGTCTTCCATTTTCACATCGGCCCTGTGAGGTAGGCATAATTCCATTTTCCAGAGGAGGAAACTGAGTCTCAGGGAGATTAAGACCCTTGCCCACAAAAGTGGAGGAACTGCTATTTGAATCCTAGTAGTGTATCCCAGGGACCTATATCTTAAGCACTATGGGAAACTGCCTCCAAATATTCAGTACTTGTCCTGGGCACTGGGTTAGGTGCCAGGCACAGCAGGAAGAGTTGGTTCCATTCTTCAAGGAGCTCATGGTATGATGGACTCAATGATACTGGAGCTTCTGTGATTAGGTTTCATTTTTTCCAAACCTGTTTCCTCTTGGCCACACCGTAGTGGGCAGATCCATGGCACACAGTGCCAAGGGTTCACGGGGAGCTGGTGATGCTCTGCATAGTGGGGTTTATGCCCCTGATGTCTCTGTTTGCTCTTTGTCTTTCTTCCCTCTCTGCTGTCACGTCAGGTGCACAGAACCAAGCTCACCTAGGTCTTGTCTGATGTGATATTCCTATTTGTGGCCTGGCCCAGGACTGGCTGCTGAGGAGAAGGGAGGCCTTACTTGGCTGGGAACTTACTGCTACTATGGCTTTTTATAAGGCCCCAAATGATTTTTTTTAAAAAACATGGTGCATGGTACTGTTATCTGGGCCCTCTCCCTGAGGAACAGGATGGGTCAGTCTTTGGAGTCAATGGGCAAAAGGAGAGCTACACTGGGTCCTTTCATCTGCAGCCGACCCCTCCTGTTTGAACCTGAGCCTAGCTCTGTCCTGCTGTGACATGTGTCCCATAGAAGATCCAGGGCCTGGATGTCTGGTGTATTGCTGACCATCAAGTATTTTCACTGCAGCTTTAGGCAGAGGTGCTCAGCCTGCCACTTTTGACTGCACCACCCCTTGGGCACTTGTCTATGCCTGGGACTCTGGCCCACAGGAAGTGTCCAAGGAGAGATTTCAGCCTACTGGCCCTGTTCTCCATAGTCCAGTGCTAGTTTAGGTATGGATGGATGGGGACCTCTTTTATAGGCTGGGTCTGGGGCCTCTCAGGTTTTTTAATTAATTAATTTATTTATTTTTAAGATTTTATTTAATTATTTCACAGAGAGAGTGGGGAGAGAGAATGAGAGAGCACACAAGTGTGAGCAGGGGGAGGGGCAGAGGGAGAAGCAGGCTCCCACTGAGCAGGGAGCCAGATGTGGGACTCGATCCCAAGACCCTGGGATCATGACTTGAGCTGAAGGCAGATGCTTAACTGACTGAGCCACCCTGGTGCCCATGGGACTTCTCAGTTTTAGAGATGAAATGATCCCTTTTTCAAAAGCTGCGGGGTTGGCAGACATGTTCAGAATCTTTCTTTCCTTTTAGGAGAAGAGAATTGGCACCAATAAGGAATTCAGCGGGAGGAACTGGTCAGGGAGGTCAAGCCACTGGTCTGTGTTCTATACTGCACAGTCAGAAGTGGAGCTGGTGTCATACCCAGGAAGTTTGATTCCATTTCTCTTGTCTTTCTTCCATCTTGCTTCATACCTGTGTACATATTATTAATATATGTCTCATCATCCGTGACGGCTTCTGGCCAGTCTCTGGAGGGAGCAGAGACAAAGAAAGATATGGTACGATTTTAAGTAAGACATACAGTGTAGACAAGCGAGACAAAGGCAACGTGTAGATACTTTAGCTAGAGTTGAGATGGGATAGGACAATTATTAAGGGTAAGTGAGGAGAGTTGCAGGAGGGTTAGTGATTTGAGTAAGGAGTGCAGGTTGGAGAGAAGCAAGTAATATGGTTTTCCTTATTGTGGAAGTTGTATTTATGTAAAAGGTGTGAACACCAGAAAGCCCACAGAAGAAAATCTCCTGCGCACTCCCAGCACCCTGTGAGAGTCCTCATTCCCATTTGGTGTTCATCCTTCCTTGCTTTTGTATTTTTTTTAGGGAGCAGAATCAAATGGGCTGTGTACCCCAAGGTTAGGGAAGGTCTTGAATAGTGAACGGGGAGTTTAAATCAGAGGAGGCCTCTGCTGGTCCCTGCACATGGGGTGCAGATGAATGACGGGCTTCAGGTGTCCGCCATCTGTGAGCAGGCAGGACGGAAGCCTCTAATAAACCAGGGGCTCCCCCCACCCCAGACTTGGGACTCATTTTCATCAGGGAGGAGTCTCCCATCTGCTCGTGGGGGTCAAGGGAAAGAATTTCTCCTGCGTTATCTGGAAAGCTTGCTCCCCGCCACCCCACCCCACCCCGCCCCGCCAAGGCTACAGACTCTTCTTTTTCCTATTTACCATCCAGTTTTTTCAGCAGAGCTCTCTTCCCTGGAGTTGGGGATGCATAGCCAGTTTTGCCACACCACAAAGCGTTGCTGCTGCGTGAGGTCATTTCAGGGGAGAAACTATATATAGCGGAGGACTAGCATCAGGACAGCTCCATACTGTTCGGGCTGCTTAGCATTGCCCTTCGGCCCGTGTAGCCAGGGTGACCTCAGACTCCGCGCTGGCTAGTGGGCATCCCATTGTGTCTTCAGTGCTCCCTCTGTGTTCCCTGGCCAGTGCTCACCCACACAGGACCGAGTTGTGGCCCTGCCCCAAGCCTGAGAGCCTTTAAGGGAACAGCCTTACCAGAGGGGCAGTGGGAAGAGTCCAGGGGCCGGAGTTCCCTCCCAGCTCCGCCGCTTGGCACTCAGCTTGGTATATATAACAAATAGGCGCTGCACTGGTTGACGCCAGGGAGACTGGGACCCCATGAGATTCCACTGAAGTCGTGGGGTCCTGCAGAGCACACAGTTTGAAAACTGCTAGGCAGGACCACCCTCTGGGGTCTCTTCCAGCTTTGGGTTTCATGAGTCTGGCCTTGTGATGGTCTATGGCATGAATGACCCATCGGAAGGGGTGCAAACTTTGTGACCTCTTGGAGATTTTGATGGTTATCATGGGTAGACTGGGGGCATGCTGTAGGGACAGAAATCTCGGGGAGAGTTGTTTCCAGGGGGGCAGATGGGGAAGCACAGAGTTTGTGGATGCAGTCTGACTTGCTGGCTGCCATAGGCTGTTTTCTCTGGCCTGCTCCCACCTGCCTTTCCTTTCAGTGCTGGTTTGTCCCGAAGAAGAGATGAAAATGAGGTTATGATGCACTTCAGGCAAGGAAAGTGCATTTAATTTAAGTTGCCTGGGGCTGAGTTTAACATTTTGTATGTGAGTATTTGTAGAACACGGAGGTGCCTTTGGCAGAAATCAGAAAGCCAGGATCTGGGGCCAGCTTTCCTTCATTCAGCAAGTTTGTTTGTCGAGCACCTACTTTGTATTCCTGGAGAGGCGTAAGGGAGATCCCAGCTGTGTTAGTACCCCTTGATTGCGAGTCACAGAAACCAACGGAATCTAGCTTAAACAAAAAAGGTGATTTATTGTAGGGTTTCGGGGGGGGGGGGGCAGTGCTCAGGACCCCACAGCAGGATTGCTGCCTGGCCTTAAGCAGGAACTGGAAAAACCCCATTAGAATCTTTTTCCCCTCGACTCCATGTCTCCTTCGGCTTCCTCTCTCCACAGCCCATACAGTTGCAAGTGTTCGTGCAGTAGTTCCAGCCACACTCAGAGGGACTCAGCTATCCCAGCCCCAAGTCCAGATTCCCAGGAGAGCATGTCCAATTGGCCCAGCTTGGTCCACTCAGCTCCAGCCAGGGAGTGGGGGTCACATGTGACAAAACCTGTGTGGGAGGGGCCACTCCTGACCCCTTGTAGACTTGAGGCAGCTCCAGAAAAGGGGAACTTCTGAGCTGCATCCCTAGCTCTGACACTGGCGGGTCTTCCAGGCCTTGGTGAGGAGCTCTGGTCTCAGGGAGGGGAGCCAGGCACAGGTGGAACACCTACCAGCCATCCAGGAGACCAAGAGGCGACCCTTGGCAGAGCCTGCTTGTGGCCAAGTATACGGCTCCTCCAGTTGGGGCTGTCACGAGGGGACAGGGCTCCCCGAGCTTGTATGGGCAGTGTTCCACACAGAGCAGAGGCCCCTCCAGGTTAGCTCAGGGAGAAAGGGTTTGCTGGCAGGATAGTGGCCAGGCAGTTGTCCTCACAGGAGCTGGGGCTGGAGAGCAGTCAGGAATGGAGGCGGCTCTGTCTTTTGGGGGCTGGTGGCCTCTCTGCTTTCATCTGAGCATCTGCTCTTGGCTTTACTCTCCGTAGAGCCACCCTTCTCTTACTCATCCGCTTGTTCCATGACTGAGAACACCAGTGCTGAGTTCTGGCAGCCTGTGGATTGGCTTCTCTGGGTCACGGGGCCACCCAGGTACAGGCCACAGGTGCAGGGCCTGATCACACAGGATTCGAGGCTGCCCCTTTCAGGACTTTGGGTGGGACAGGCATTAAGGAACAGTCTCCTGCAGTCAGCGGACGCTTATGGGCACTGGAGAGTGGAGCCGCAAAGATGGAAAAGAGGAGGGGCTTGGGAAGGCACATCAGCCTAAGCTCAAGCAAAGATGCAGGGAGGGGCTGGGGGCAGGTGTGTGCTTTGGGGAGGAAGCAGTAAGAGGTCAGGCCTGAAAGGCCCCTTCAGAGCCAAACTGTGGGGCAGGGGTGTGGAAGTGATGGGGAGCCACTGAGAATGCGTGAGCAGAGGGATGTCTTGGACTCGAGAGGGCACTCTACTCTGGCCTCAGAGGATGAAGAGGATGGCTAAGGAAGGGCCGGGGCAGGACAGAAGACAGAAGCCAGCTAAGACACTGGCAGTGCTCAGGCAGGTGGGGAAGCCCTGCTGGCATGTCAGCAGTGGAAGTGCCAGGGGTACGGAAGCCCCTTTGAAGAGAGAGTTCAGGGGTGACAGGTTGGCTGAAGCAGAGGGAGGGCGCAAGATGGGGCAGGCAGGGAACGGGGAGCATTGGGGAAGGCCCGGCAACACGGGCGTGGGGAGGGCCGGCTCTTTGAGGGAGAAATTGTTGGCCAGCCTTCCACAGCAGTGCTGCTAGAGTGCTGTTGTCGAGGTCGGGAGAACTGAGGATATTTAAAGCAGAAAGGGAAGTCACAGGGTAAAGGAGGAGACTTCTGGAGAATGCTCCCAGGCTCACCAGCTCTGCTTCTCAGGAACTCTGGCCCTGCCCATGTTGCCTCAGCTTCCTCATCTTCAAAATGGGAACAATATCTGCCCAGTCCCCTCCTAGTGTTGTAGGGAAGGTCAAAGGTTATGTACATGACCATGCTTTGTGCTCAGGAAAGGCTCACGCAGATGCAGGCTGCCTTGTGATAATTGCTGCTTGTGTGACAGCCTGCACAGTGACCCCCCCCCCGGGGGGGTCAGGGAGCCTTCCTTCCTGGACCTGGGACGACGTGACCTGATGCGAGCTCCCCACAGCCAGCCCAGACTCCCTGACTCCAAATCAGGGTTAGCGTTGAGAACAGAGCCTTTCTGGAACTTGAGTCTGGGGGTACCTGGATGACTGATTCGGGCTAGGAAGAGTTCACCCCCACTGACTTCCAGCATTCCCCTGATGGGTGCTGTGTGTGTGTGTAGAGTCCGAGCCCGACGGGCAGGCCTGAAGCTGAGAGAGAGAGAGAAAAGAGGCAGTTGGGGAAGGGCATGGTTCTGGGCGGGCTTAACTCATGCACATTTCAGAGTGGAACTGCAAGGGGAATTCTCCCCTGGGTGGGCCTTCTGGGCCTCTTCCCTATAGGGAAATCCACGGAGCACTGTTTCAGAGTTCCCAGGAAAAGGGGAAATGAAACCTGCATCCTGTTTTGCCGCCAGCCTAGGGAAGAGGACCCAGATGGTGAAGGTCGTTGATGGCAGTATCCTAACACTGACTGAAATCCTGGGGCCTGCGGAGTTGGGGGAACAGAGAGAGCTTGAGGAGGGGACCCGAGGTCAACCCGGGAGAGAGCCTGTGGCCTTCCTGTTCTGTGCCAACCTTTCTTCACCCAGTAGCGCCCAGCAGCCTGGTTCTTTCTTCCCAGCTGCCCCTCCCTCTGAATTGGCCCAGCTTCCCCCTACTGCCCACATCCTGTGATCTTCCTGGCTTCCTTCTGGCTCACCTGCAGCTTCTAGTCTCGGGGAAGGGAGCTTCCTGTGCCCACCCATCTTTGGTTTGGGTCTTTCACCCCAGGCTTTCTCTTCCTCCCCCTCCAGCCCCTTTGGCTATTTCCGGTCGTTTCTCTCCCGCAGAGCCCCTGCTGGAGTCGCCTGCTCCCCCCACCCCAAGCCAGACTCTGTATTCTGCTGCCAGCTCCGTTCCAACCCAGGCCCCTTGGAGTATTACTTTTCCTAAAACGCAGCAGCTGTGCATTTTGCTGGCCCACCCAGCTGTTCTTGTCCTTGACCACAGAGGTCATATCATTTGTGACAATAAATAGGAAACAAGAATGAGAGGGTTGCCAGGTGCCTCTGGACTGCCCTTCCCGCTGCCTGCATTCCTGCTGGGAAACAATAATAGTAATCCAAATAATAAAGCTGACATTTATAAATACATTCTGTGTTCAGTTATCAGTTTCCAGATGCTGTGCCAAACATTTTACACATGTCATCTCATTTAATCTTCATACTGACCTGATGAGGTGAGTTGAATTGTCATACTCTCACAGTTAAGGAAAATCTGACATTACCAGTGAGTAAGTGACAGAACAAGACCAGAATTCATGTGGGTCTGACGCCCATGCCCATCTCTTTCCTGGGATGATGTGTCTGCCTCCGACTGGAGGAGGAGAGGTGCCACGGGGCCAGGGATCCCCACTTAGGTTCTTCTGTCCTCCAGTTGCCTGTTGCAACTAATAACTAGTCCATAGAAGGAAGCCTTGTGGTGTCTTTTTCAGAGCTGTGCTTTGTTTTTCTTTTCTCCATACCCCGAACAATGAAAAGACCTTCAGATGGTAGGGATGTTAGTATTTCTCTTTGCTGTGGACTCCCCCAGACCAATATCCCATTTTACATCTGAGAAAATGTCTTCCTCATCTTAATTGGACATTGTCCCAACAAAGGAGCTTCAAAACTAGAAGTAAATAGCCTAACCTCTCGACTTTCCATCTGATGGCCTTCCCACCAATCCTGTTGCCATTCTATTCTGAGAGTGCTAGAAATATGCCCCAAAGGTTCCTCTTCTACACATTCTTTATTGACTTAGAACATTTCTACTCTTTGCGGTAGGCCTTTTGGGTTCTATTCTTGTCCATGAGTGGCAATTGTCAATGGGAAAGAGAAAGAGAAAAAGAATCAAAATCTCTGGGGATTAGGGTATATTTGAAGTTAGAAAAAGCATATTCAGTGTCAGAATCACATTTAGGTTTATCAGAAATATATTGTTTTTAAAGCGTAAACTATTGAAAGTGGAGTTTGACCAAACTTTTGCCTGACGTGATAGTAATTCTCAAGTGAAAGATGGCACAGTTGTAGGTAGGGGTGTGTATATGAAGTCTGTGTGGGGAGTGTGCTTAAAAAGGCTGAGAAACACGGTCGTCCAATAGGAGACTGTAGTACCCTGTCTTTCTGTGTCCTGTGGTCCTATTGGTATTTACTAGAGGACTTTCGGGATGGTGCACATTAAATGGGGGCGTCCTCCCTGTTGTGTCTTAGTTGAACCAAACCCTCTTAGGGCTCTGAGTGGCCTACCCAATGGCCTCGCCACTCACTTCCTGCCGTATGCCAGATGAAGGTGATGCGTAAAGGCCTGGTCCTGGAGAGTTCAATTCTAATCTGAAGTGCATACTGCCGTAAAGCTCAGATGTGCATTGAGTTTCTATATGCCAGGCCCCATGCTGGGCCCAGGGTATGCAGCTGCACAAAACAGATGTGGCCCTTGCTCTTGGGGCCCACAGAGTAGTGGGCAAATAGATCATGCTCGAAGAATAAAAATGTAATACGTGCTATCAAGGAGAGAAGAGGGGAATTATAAGGTAGGGAGAATGAATTATTTTGGGATATAGGATAAAAAGACATCCCTGAAAAAGATACCTAAGCTGTCCCTGAAGGCTGAGTGAGACCGAGGTAGCTATGTTGGTCTCATGTGGCTTCACCCTTAGCCAGAGCTATTGGTTGGCCCATGTGACACCTTTAGGTGAATCAGAAAAAGATGCCTGCCCCGGGCAGAGGCAACCCGACCAGGACCCACCACTGGTGAGTGAACACAAGCCAGGTCTCAGCCTCCACTGGCCTCTGGTCCTGGTGCGCATGTGTGCAGTGCAGCCCAAGACGGGTCCTTACCCAAGCTGAGTAAAGGGAACTGAGTGTGTGAAGGCCATTGGACAGAAAAGAGCTTGAGGCCTTCCAAGAAAGGAAAGAAGCCACTGAAAGCAGCAAGTGGCCACCTCCGCTTCCCTCCCCCTGTAAGGAGAAAGGAGAGGGAGGCCACGTTTGGAGTCTGGAGCTGCTAGGCTGGCCAGCAAACTCTCATCGTCTGGCTTCATCGGGGCTGTACCTGTTGAGTGTCTGCTCTGACTTTTCCATTGTACGTGTCCCTTCTGCAGTGGCCCAGGAAGACAGAAGGACTGTTAGGAGGGAGTTCTGGGGAAGCTGGGCCAGAGATCGAGGCGCAGGTCCTGCCAGCTTCCATTCAGCCTCCCCAAGACAAGTGCCTACTTTGTGCCGTATTCTGTGCTAATCTTGTAAATTTGGAACATCATGGACTTTTCACCATTTTCTTTGTCTTCTCTCCTGAGACACACAACCTTTCATTCCACAGGTAGGGATACTGGACTCACATGGAAATTATGGCTAGTAAAGGGAGACTCTGCTCGTGGCAGGGGAAGCTCTGCCCGCCTTAGAGAGGGTAGCGGGGCATGCTTGCGGAAGTGGCATTCAAGTTCAGTTCTAGACGTGTGTGGACCACTGATATGTGGAGTAAGCAAAACTCTCTGCTTTTGGAGGGAGGGGTCATATGTTGTTGAGCGGTGAGTTTGCAGTGCTTAGCATGATGCCTCACTCATCGTAGGTGCTCAGCCCAATTTGGAGGCAGAACAGTCCTCTCCAGCATCTCTCCAGGAAGGCTGTCTGAATTCTAACCCAGGTTTTCTGTCGCGTGCGCAGGGTCTGCCATTGTGCCACAGCAGCCTAGTGGCAGAGCAACTAAGGGATGTTTGGGGAACTTGAAATCGTGTCTTGAGGAACTGGGACTACTTAACAAGAAAACACAAGGCATAGGAAGATCAGGAAGGTGATCCCTGAAGAACTGTGGTCCTGATATTACTGCCATATACTGAGACTCTCCTGTGTGCCAGGTATATGCTGGGGACTTCACATACCTGATCTCATTTAGTCTGCACAGTAACCCAAAGGGGAGAATAGTATCATCTCTATTTAATAAAGGAGGGAACTGGGGTTTAGATCACATGATCCACCCAAGATCACCTACTTGGGATTTGGAATGGGTCCCTCTGGCTCCCAAACTCATAATCGCGGAGAGATTTTAACTACTGCACAGTGTTGCCTGGAGCTTTTGTCATGTAATTCAGAAGATAGAGCTGGCACTCCCGGGTAGAAGTTCCAGGGAGGTCATTTTTTTGTTCCCCGTAAGGGCAATTTCTCTTCCTAAAGGAGAGCAGTCTGAAACTAGAAGGGGCTGCCCTTGGAGAGCCCAGCTTCTACTAGAGGACCCCCTGACCCCAATGGGATCTGGTGGGTGCAAAAGTCGAAGCTCCCCTGCCCTAGCCTGGTAGGGGTTTTTTCTGAATGAGCTGTGAGGTCCACCCTCAGCCAAGCACAGACAGCACCATCCACATTTCCTGCATCGTCCTGGCCCAGATCTTTTGCATCCTGTTTCCTTGTTCTCCCTGAAGTCCCAGCAACAGGGCTGGGTCCAGCTTACCTCCACGAGGAGCTGGGCAGCAGCGTTGCCTGGCCCCCTTTGGAACGGGCTGCACACCCCACCTGGCCAGGTCTCTGGAGCCTGGCCTGGAGGCCGGCACTTGGGTGGGTTTCAGGAGAGGGCAGACTGGGATAGGTGCGCTTACTCTGGGCTCCTTGGGGCTACAGAGGTTTGCAAAACTGTACTGATTGTCCTTTGACTTTTGCTTTGCCTCACTGACTTCCCGTGGCCACACGGCTGGCTCCAGGATGCAGTGGGGTGCTGTAGGGTTCTAGAGCCCCTGTCCCAACATCAAGTAAGCTGATGTGGGTGCGAGCCCTTTTGTAAACCACAGAAGACTGTCAACGGTCGGAGCAGGCCTGACAACTGACTGGCGTTAAGCCCTGTAGGACATCCATGGGACGGTCCATCGAAGTCAGCACACGTGGCAGGACATTAGTGCTGGGAGAGCTGGAAAGGTGGCAGAGTCCGGCCACCTACCCAGTGTGGGGTTGCTCCACTCAGCACCCTGCAGGGGGTCGGCCAGATTTTCCTTGAGCAAGGCTAGCTTTTGATGGCGCTCACGAGGAGACAATCCTTCCTTGCATGGGCCTGGCCCTCCCCGGACCACGTTCCTTGTGCTGCCGTGCTGTCCCTCGCAATGGATGTCTACGCTCCCAGCTGGGCCTCCTTTGTGTCTCCCACCTGCCGGTCCTGCAGGAGCAGGTCTGCTGCCCTTTTGTGAAGTTTTCCTGTTTCTGTTCCTGGGATCTGAGTCAGCGATAAGCATTGGTGACCCTTCTTACAGTGTGGTGAATGTCAAAGAGAGGGTGTGGGCCTTGCCTGGGTCATCCCAAATGTGTGGCTAGGCAGGAAACACAACCCCAGAGATGCTCAATCTTGTCCTTCACTGCTTAGATGCATTCTGCCTCTTTCCTGACCTCAAGCCTGTTTTACAACAAGATTCTGCGAGCGCTTTCCGAATGGCAAGGTCAAAGCTTTTGGCTTTCTTCCTCTTTAGAACATACCTGGCTGGTAGGGTGAGGGTGGGGATGGACAGGCAGGAGCCATATGGTGCCAGGAACGGGACATAGCAGCTCGGAGGCAGGATCTGGAGGGGGGCCAGGGGATGACGGCTTAGTGTCTCTGCTGCCAGGGGCTGGGGCCACCCCGGTGACTCCTTCCTAATTCTCCTTTAGAGGACTTTCACCTCCCTGTCTCTTTCCTTTTTCTGCTTTTCCTGTTTTTCTTCTTGTGAGGCACCCCTGAGCTGTTCTGCCTTCCAGCTCTGCCCACTTGGAGATTCCCAGATCTGAAGCTTTAGCAGCCTTCCCCCCTCATCTTTCTTTAAAGCATCTTCTCCTTCAGGGCTCGGCAGCCATACCTGCTGCTTCAGAGCAGCTCCCGCCTGCACCTGGGAGCTTTAACATGGGAGCCCCAAACAGACCCTCCAGATGCCTGCCTGCTAGCCTGCCCAGAACATTTAATTGGCCCTTGCAGTGGGTGAGATGTTACTGCGCAGGGACATTTCACGACAGTGCCTTAATCCTGACGGACAAGTCCAGCGGTAGGAATTTTATGCAATGTGGCAGGCCAACAAGGAGGATGTCTGGGGGTAATAGCAGGAGACTGGCGTTCGTGGAGTACCTGCCACATACATCCTGTCGTTTATCCTTGAAGCGGCCCTGTGGGGTGGCATCATCTGTTGTCCTGATTTGAGAACTAAAGCTTGCTTAGAGTCACAGGGTGGGGTTAATGGGTGGGGTCAGCGTGCGAATCTTCTGCCGGGCTCCCGAGCCTGAGCCCGTCCCCTGGTCTGTGCTGGCCCTCTGCGGGGCCTCTGCCTTCTTCACTGTTTCTTCGCTGGTGATGGTTGTAGGAAGTGGGGTAGAGCTGTCAAGGACTGGTCGAGCCCAGCAGAGCTGGGATGGCTGGGCAGATGATTCGGGGACCTGGGGGGCTGGGGGAAGGCAGTGGCTATCTCCCGCCCTCATACCTTCTGGTTGGGTGTGACTTGGTGTGTATCCAGAAGTGGAGTGAAGGAGAGGTGGTGCTGGGTGTAGCAGCCCCAGAATTATGGCAGGACTGTTGATCTGTGGGGGCCCTCAAGCTTCCCTGGTTCCTTGGTTTCTTCATGGGAGGTGGTGTCGGTGAGATGATGCCCCCACCTCCTGGGCCACGTCCTTCCCCATTTCTCTCATTCATTCTCTTCTTCCTCCCTGTGGCAGCCAGCACGGTGAGTGTGAGGAAACCCACAGAGGGTCTAAAACAGGCATGTGTGTGCATTTGGTTTTACATCCCTTTAACCCTTTCTTACCTACGGGAGTCAGCCTTTTATTATTATTTTTTTTAAGATTTTATTTGTTTATTTGACACAGAGAGGGAGAGAGCACAAGCAGGGGGAAGGGCAGAGGGAGAGGGAGGAACAGGGAACCTGAGAAGTCAGGCTTTCAGACGTTGAGGACCAGCTTTGTCTTTCATGTCCCTCTCAAGGGCTCTGCTGCTGCCTTTTCCTGCTCTCGTTACAGTGCTCTTCTACCCGTCTGTGGATTCTGGCATGTTCCTTGTTTAACTTTTGCCCTGCTTTGTACAATGGCTTCATCTTGCCTCCTCTCCTAACCCTGCTGGATCGTAGTGGGTTGGCTGGGAGTCAGCACTCCCGATTCCCTGGTAGGCACTGAGAAAAGTGTTTGAGGACAGTGCAGACTTATGTCCCATTGCTGTGCAGGAGTGCATTCAGTAATGTAAGGCTGTATATTGCTGTGAAAAGGGACCTAATTATGCAGTGGCTTAAAGAATGAGAATGGATTTTTCTGACACACGTAATGGCCCTGACATCCCTGACCTGAACAGACCGTGTGAGGGGCTGCTCTGCTGCTTGTGGTGGTTCCGGTACCCAGTCCCTTTGTGTTTTCAGTCCATCACAGGACATTGCATGGTTGAAGCTGGGTTGCCAGCACACTCGGGATCCGACCAGCAGAAGGGAAAAGAGAAGGTGGAGGAGGCGTGCCCGCTGTATTTGGGCCCAGGTCCTTTAGGGCTTGGCTCCTGTCCCTACAGCTCACATTCTTTTGGCAGGAATGTAATCACATGGCCACCCTGACTGCAAGGGAGACTGGGAAACGTAGTCCGGCTGGCTCCACTTGCCAAGGCGGAGGAGAGAATGGGTTTGGGTAGACAACTAAAAAGTCTCACTGCAAAGGTGGAGAGTATTTTCATTTGCATGTGCTGAGACAAGACTGTTTCTCTGCAAGTAACAGTGTCCTCTCTCTTTGATAACTGCACACATGCTTCCCTCTTTGGCAAACATCTGTACACCAGGCTCTAGGCTATACAAACTGGGGGCACCAGAAGCTGAGTGAGGCAGTTCCCGCCTTTGAGCAGCTCAGTGTGGTCTGGAGGGGGCAAGCATGGAGACCAGACTGTCTCTAAGTGCCAACATAGAGTCCTCATTCTTGTATGTGAGGCATGGCAGATGGAGAGCTAACAGGCCACCCGTGCCTTGAGATGTTTGCAGGTATGCAGACTAGGAGACAGAAGTGGAGTGCTGGGAGCAGGTTTGGTTTGTGGAGTCAGGAGGGCTTCACAGAAGAGGTAACGTTTGAGCTGGGCACAGAAGGGTTTCCCCTTCAACAAGAGGGGAATCTTCAGGAAAGAAGACCAAAAGCAAAGGCGTGGGGACTTAGAAGTTCATACAAAGTTGATGGCTCTGGGGTGATCTGAGCATACTGGGAGAGATCTACACGGCTCACTCCTCACTCCAACCTGGCCTCTGCACCTGTCTCTTGCACCTGCATTCCTTGGCCACCCTTCCTACAATTGTATGTTCCTCGGGACTTTATTTTCTGGCTTTATTTAGTATACACATATAAATACTTGATGTAGGGGTGCCTGGGTGGCTCAGTTGGTTCAAGAGCGGCTGTCGATTTTGACTCAGGTCATGGTCTTCAGGGTCCTGGGATCAAGCCCCACATCCTGGCTCCGCACTCAGCAGAGAGCCTGCTTCAGGATTCTCTCTCTCCCTCTGCCCTTCCCCCCAACTCGAGTGCACTCCCTTGCTCGCACTCTCTCAAATAAATAAATAAATAAATAAGCACCTGGTGTATCTTTATTGACCTGTGAATCATTTGTCTCTCCCGCTGGAGTGTAAGCTCCATGAGAGCAAGGACTTTTTGTACAGAGCCTGGTAAACAGCAGGTACTCAAATATTTGTTGAATAAATAAATGAGTAAATAGAAATGTGTATTGCAGATCCTATTTTTGGGAAACCTTGATTTCCACACTAAGGCGTTTGGCTTTTGTTTTGTAGGCAGTGGGGAGCTATGGAAAGTTCTTGAGCAGGGGAATGACATGATCTCTGCTGAGAAAGTTACTGGCAATGGCAGGAAGTTAGGTTGGAGCAAGGAGAGAGTGCCCCCTTCCTGGCCCTCGCCCAGCTCCCGAGCAACATACCCTTCAGCCCGATGCCCTGTTCGTGCAGTCGTGAAGTCTGTTCCTGGACATAGTCATTTTGTTTGGGCCAAGCAGAAGATTTAGTATGTAGCAATGGGGTGGATGTGAGCTGACCTCTGCCTTTCTTTTTGGGGACCAGAGAGGGTCTAACAAGCACTGTTGTGCACTGCTGGAGGAGTTGAAAATTGATATGGTCTTTCTGGAAAGCAGTTTGGCAAAGGGCACCAAGAACCTTAAAAATATCCCTACCTTTGACCTAGAAATTCTACCACAAGGACTTTCTCATAGGGAAATGAGCTGAAGTACGTGCAAAGCTGTATGTATGCAGACTTTCATCCTAGTGTGAAAAAATAGAAATAATCTAAATATGTAACTCAAGTACCTCTCAAATCCATCGCTCGTCTCCATGCCCGCTAAACTCTGCCTGCTACGTAAGAGACACTCAACAAAGTCCAAGTGCAGGTCCTTCTTTTCTCTCCTCTGCTAATGTAGCACCCTCCTAAGTGGCCCTCTTGCCTCCAGTCTAGGCCCCTGAGACCCACCCGATGCACGCATTCCAGAGTCAGCTGTCACAACTTCCGCTTCACCTTTTTACAGGTCTCTCATCTCTTACGGAGTAATATCCACACTGTTTCACTGGCCTAAAGGCCCTCTGTGACCTGTCCACGTCCCATCTTGCATGGTGCATTCTGATGGCACTGTTTGTGATTCTCAGACCCTGCTCGCCCTGGAGGCCTTGCTAATATTGTTTCCTCCGCCTGGCTCGACCCTGCTTGTACCTTCGATTCAGAGCAGACTTTAGGACCTGCCACAGGCTGGGTGAGACCCATCTCCTGTGTCCCCACCGTTCTGTGTAGAGTGCAGCCCTTGCATTTGGGCATTGGTTTCTCTTATCTCCTTACATCTCTCTCTCTCTCTCTTAGTAGCTCTGACCTTGAGAGCCTGTCTCATTGACTTTGTGTCCCTGTTCCCCATGTTGGGGTCTGGTGCGTAGGAGAAGCTCCACTCATGTTTCTTGAATGAATGAATGAATGAACGAGTGAATGACGTAGCTTTCTGTGAGGAAGAAACGTATCCTGTACAGTGCCCAGCAAACAGTGAGTGCTCAATGAATATTTATTGAATGTTTCTATATGAAACAAAAGCAGCAGGATTTTTTGAAGTGTCTTATGTATTCTGGATTTCCTTTATTTTCTGAATTGCTCTCCAGGGGTGGAACCTGGACATCTGCATTTTCACGGAACTTCCACAGGTAAATCTGATGAGCAGCAAGGGTTGCAAACCACTGGAATGGCGGCTGGAGTCAGATGAAAATAAAAATAGGATCAAAGATACTCGAATGGTCACGGTGTGGAGTGTACACTCTCTGTGGTCCCAGCAATGTGTGTGCACCTTGAGAAAAACGGAATGAAAATCTCTTGACATGTTATTGCCGGTTTTTGTTGGGTGATAGGATTTGGGAGACTTACATCTTTTTCTTCTTATGTTTCTATTATGTACTCCGCCCCCCACTTGGCATATGTCACCTTTTAAACCACATAAAAAATGAGAAGAAGGGCAGTTGGAACAGGGAAGCCCTGACTGTGTGGAGTTGTGGGTCCTAGGGCCAGTCCCTGGGCTGCAGCCTTCAGCCAGCTCCTGGGGCCGATTTGGCACCAGGTCCAGAACCCGACCCTTTGGCCCTTTCTGCACACCCAGTGTTGTGTTCCAAGAAACTGTCCAGTGACCGGGGACCTTGGAAACTACCGTGAACTGTTCCAGGCCTGAAGCAGACTGCCTTGTGGTTCCAGGCCCCCAGGTGAGGAATGTGATGGGATTTTGGTAAGGATTTGCCACCGCAAGGGAATATCCAGATGAGTCCAGAACAGAAAAGCTGAGCTGAGGTGGGGACAAGGCCAGAAGGGGCATTGTAATACCGGCGGCTGGGTGGTCAGCCACCTGGCAGGCAAGAGGTGGGGCTGAGCAGCCAAGTGGGACGCTGAGGGTTGGGGGGGAGCAAGGTAGCAGGGGACTGACTGGATCAGGGAAAGCAGCTAGCCTGAGCGAGCACCCCAAACCAAGGGGCTCTTCATTTGTGGAGTTGGAGCTGGCCAAAGGAGGATATGTGTTTGCTTCCTTGTTTCATGCCATCTCTTCCCCAGAAGCTTTTATGCATCTTTTTCCCTTTATGCTCCCTGTCAAGGTGAGTTCTTTCTCCTTTAAAGCCCTGTTAGTCCTTGTTCGTGCCTCTTGTGGCCTTCATCACTTTCTGATTTGGTCTTTCTGAGCATGTCCTGGGCCCTCCCAAGGACAGGACAGAGGCTTGTGCATCTTTGCTGTCTACACAGGCCATGGTCACGTCCCGGGAAGGCAGTGGACTGTTTTGCATCAGCTTTCCCAGCTGGAAAGGTCAAGGCCAGTGCTAGAGCAGGGAGGGCTCTGCTCCTGGCCTTGTGGCTGGCTCCTGGCTGGTGCTGCCCTGGGTCGCCACGGCGACCGGATGCTCACTCACAAGCAAACAGCATCCCTGGCTGGGCTGCCAGCCTCAGCAGTTCTTGACCTCCAGCTGAGTTGAAACTGAGAGGATGCCTTTTCCAGCAGCTGGAGCTGAGCCCACGGGGCTCCCTCCCTGTCCCTTTGGTGGTTGTGCTGAAAACAGATAACTCCTGCTGTCCCAGGTCGGCCCCCTCCGCCTCCCCACCCTAGCCAGAGCCTGTCTGCATGGATCCATGGCAGGGGCAGGGGAGTTTGGGGTGAAACAGGGTCTCCTCCTAACACATGTATCAGCTGTCTCCTGTCTGCAAGGGAGCCTTCCCAGGGCCTTGCTTTCTCCTGGGTTTTGGCACCTTGGGAGTCTGCCTTTCTCTCAAGCCCTGGGAGTAGGGGTGGAGGGTGAGGAGGGTGAGGAGGCTGGTTCCGCCTGGCCTCTCTGGTGGAGCACACCTGAGAGAATGAGGCCTGACCTGTCTTCCCTGCCCCCTGCCAGTCCCCCCCACACACACACACACCTGACTCAGCGCTTGCTTGACACAGATCTTAAGCCCTGGTCAGACTGGTCTCAGGAAGGGCAGGTGATATGGGCCATGGCTAGGCTGTCCCGGATGGGGTAGGCCTGCAGCCTTCTACTCTGGGAAACCCTGCAGGCAGAGCCAGCTGCGACCTTCCCTGGCCCCCCAGCTGCTTGCCTTCCCCTGAGACTGGGGCCTAAGGACGGCTCCACCAGGAAGTCTGCTGTTTTCTGCCTGGCATGTTCCTTCCGTTGCCTCCCTTTTCTATTCTCACCCCCACCTCTTCCCAGGACACCTGAGCTCTCGTCACCCCACCTGTGATCCATTCCCCCATGTAATCCATTCCCTGGTGGGTGTCTCAGCCCTTATTGAGCACCTATTGTGTGTCAGGCACTGACTTGAGCCCTGGGGCTCCTGAGATGGGTAAGGCCCAGCCCTGCTCTTATAGCTTATTTGTGGTACAACTCATTCAAAGTGGCTTACATGGAAGCTTTATGGGATCCAGGATGGCTAGAAAGAGTCTTTCTTTAGAGGTGCCTTGTGGGTAGAAGGCACCCACAGTCCTGGCTGAGCCATTTCAGCCTTGTCATGACAAGGATCTTTTATTGCCTTTCCCCGTAAGGCTCATAAAGTTTTCCACCAAACCACATGGAAGCAAAGCTTAAGGAACACACACACACACACACTTTTTTAAAAAGTCGGTATACACACAAATCCATGGTTCTAGATAGTTTTCCATAGACCTCTTTGTTGTGAGCATTTTCAGAGCAAACATTGTCATCATATAACTGATGGACTATAAGGCAGTTTTGCCGTGAAAGATAAAATAACTGGTTGACAGTCTCCTTTATTCATTGATGAATCGGCTGCCTTCCGCAGAGTTAATCTATTGAAGCTAGTTGTCATTTCTCCATTGATAAAACTCTCATTCTTATGTAAACCTCAGCTAGCGCTCCTAGTGGTCTATGCAGTGACAAGTAGACGAGGTGGGGTCTTAAAATAGTGGATGATGACAACTCGGTTTACAGACCTGCTAGAAAGTATGGTGATAAACCTCGCTGGAAGTGTGGACTAGAGTGTGGAGTCAGACTGCACGCCAGACGACCCAGGACATGGGAGCGCACCAGTTCCAGCGCCCGAGGCTCAGTTACAAACGCATTAGCCTTACGGCGTTTGCGTTTCTTCCACGTTTCCCATGGAACTTTGGAACGTCTATCAGCAGACGTGGGACAATCTGCCAGGAACAAACAACAGTGTGGAAGGGTTTCACAACACAATACAAAGCTCTGTTACAAATATGCATCCTACATGGTTAACCCTGGAACGATGTGGGGCTTGGGGGTGCTGACCCTCTGCACAGTCAATAATCCGCACATAACTCTTGACTCCCCCAAAACTTAACTACTAATCATAGCTGCTGTTCACCAGAAACTTTACTGACAATATAAATAGTTGATTAACACATATTTTGTCTATTATATACCGTGTTCTTACAATAAAATAAGTTAGAGAAAAGACAGTGTTAAGAAAGTCATGAGGAAGAGCACAGTGTGATATGTGGAGGTGTTGAATCATTATATTGTACACCTGAAACTAATGTAACACTGTCTGTTCACTAACTGGAATTAAAATAAGAATTTAGGGGGCGCCTGGGTGGCTCAGTCATTAAGCGTCTGCCTTCGGCTCAGGGCGTGATCCCAGCGTTATGGGATCGAGTCCCACATCAGGCTCCTCTGCTGGGAGCCTGCTTCTTCCTCTCCTACTCCCCCTGCTTGTGTTCCCTCTCTCGCTGGCTGCCTCTCTCTCTGTCAAATAAATGAATGAAGTCTAAATAAATAAATAAATAAATAAAAGAACTTAGGGGTGCCTGGGTGGCTCAGTTGGATAAGCGTCTAACCGTCTGCCTTCGGCTCTGGTTGTGGTCCCAGGGTCCTGGCATCAAGTACCACATCAGGCTCCTTGTTTAGTGGGGAGTCTGCTTCTCCCTCTCTCTCTGCTCCTGCTCTCTCTCTCTCTCTCTCACTCTCCCAAATAAATAAAATCTTCAAAAAACTAAAATAAGAACTTAAAAAAAAAAGAAAATCATAAGAAAGAGAAAATCCTTTTACAATACTGTGCTGTATATATCAGGAAAAAACCCTGCATATAAGTGGACCTGTGCAGTTCAAACCCATTTTGTTCAAGGGTCAACTGTATTTGGACGTTGATCCCTCTCTTAATGAAGGAAGAGACTGGAGTGAAAACAAGAAAAGCGAACTACTATGAACAAAAGACTTGGAAGAGAAGTGCTTAGGTACAACCCATAATACAAAATCAGTTATTTGCACAGTGTTGCCATGACTCTACACACATTTTAAACGTATGATAATATTTTGCATTTCGCAGTAAAGTCTTCTTAATTTTGTTATTCATTTTTCATGTTCCATTATGTCCTTTTTAATGAATGTCCCTTTTTAAAACTTTTCATGACTTTATCTTTTACAGCAAAATTGCCTGATGGCAATTTTATTAATTTTTTTTCATGTTTCATTACGTCCTTTTTAATGCCCCTCTTTTATTTTTCATTATTTTATCTCGTATGCCAGAATGGCCTTACAGCCAGTTAGTTATGTGGTAAAACCGTTTGTGGCAAAAACACTGCAAAGATGTCTGTGGCAGACGTGCTCAGCGAGAACACCGGACACAGATACACACCCTCAAAAGTAAAACACCCATCAGCCCACCCCAAGTGGAAAGACTGGTGTGCATTTCCCCAGATTTTTCCTTTGCAGATGCTAGTGCTGTCTGTATACATTTGGGCTCATTTCTAGCTGCAGGTTTTCCTGGGAAGCACACAGCCTCTAGGTCTAGGGGCCACCATCTGACCCCTGGCAGTTTCTCTAGACTTAGACTTCTGCCCGGAAGGGAAGTGGTGTTAAGCTCGCAGTCCTCCTTGACAGCCGCCCCCCTCCGCCCCCACCAAGTCACACCAAGTCAGCATCTAAAATGCTGTATGGAAAGCCTCAGTTGGCCAGAATGGACCTGCCCCCCTCCTCTGCCACCACCAGGCTCTTCTTCCCTTGAGGAGGACTGTGCAGTATAGGAAATATCACCTGAATCTACGGATTGGGGAATCCTGGGTTTTCCCTCTGGCCATTATCTCTTACCCCTGTTCTTGCCCCATCCCTTGGCCTTGAGAAACTGAGTCACAGAGACATCGTATTCTTCCAGGTTGAGCAGAACACCTTTTCTGGCATTCTGTCAGCTCAGTGTGGACCTCTGGTTTTTATAGGCTGACCAGAGGCTTAAATTGACAGATATGTCTTCGCATTTCCATTTTAAAAAATATAATCTAAATGTCATTAGAAATTCTTTTGAGACCTGGGATGGGCAGGAGGCGTAATAAAACGTCTCTGTCATGACAAGATCAGGAGTTGCCCTTCAGTCGCCTGGTGGGGGATGGCGCTTAGTTTTGGCACAGATGTTCAGAACCAGAGCCAGTCAGCCAGGGGCGAAGGAAACTAGAAAAGAAGAGAGCAGGTAGTCCAATGGGTGCCGCAGGTTGCGTTTGCTTTAGAAATGACCCCTGCTCGGCCCTGGGTGGCTCAGTCATTAAGCGTCTGCCTTCGGCTCGGGTCGTGATCCCAGGGTCCTGGGATCTAGTCCCAAATCGGGCTCCCTGCTCGGCAGGAAGCCTGCTTCTCCCTCTGCCCCTCCCCCTGCTTGTGTTCCCTCTCTCGCTGTCTCTCTGTGTCAAATAAATAAATAAAATCGTAAAAAAATAAATAAATAAAAGACCCCTGCTCACCACGCTGCAGAGTTGTGCTCAGATGTTTATGTAGTCCTGTCTTTGTCAAGGAAGAGTGGAAGCCAGTGGTTAGAGGCCAGTGGGGCGGGGAGCAGGGCACCCACCAGGGTCCAGGCGGACTCACTGGGCCTCAGCCCGTCCTGCTGCCCTGTAGCTCTAGGTCTCTGCTGTTTCTGTACCTTCCCCATGGAACTCCTCCTCCCTCACCCTCTTTGCAGGCCAAGCTCACAGTGTTTATCTCCTCCATGGAGCCTCAGAGATGTGCCCGATCCCTTCTTCGCTTCCCCACAGACTGCTGAATCGTTGTTTACATCCTTTCCTGCATGTCTGGTAGTATAGTCATTCATCCGTTCATGCATTCATTCACTCACCCAGCACTGAGGACCTGCTCTGTATGACGTGCTGCTATGGGGGAGGGACCAGGGCCCTGCCTTTGAGCAGCTGACGTACTAGTGGGGAGACAGAGCAATGAGTAGACAAACCGTGGCAGAATTGGGATAGACACTACTTAGGAGAGAGGCGGCTGCGATGGGGAATAGGGGAGCCCACTTTAGGTCATCAGGGAGGGCCTCTCTGAGGAGGTGCTGTTTAAACCTTGAGACATGCTTAAGGTAATTAAAGTGTCACCCTCATTTTCTCAGGTGCCTTGAGTGCCAGGCAGGATCTTGAACACAGCAGGTGCTCAGGAATTGTGTTGAAATGAATCTGGGCCATGACCCTTTTGTCTGGGCCTCACCGCCCTGCGAGCCAGTTATCATTGCCCTTCCCGACGTGGGCTCCCTCCCTCCCACCTGCAGCTGTCATTTGACCGGGAAGAATTGGGTTACCTTGGGGGTGGCGTGGCAGGGTCCTGTGTACTTGGGTGCGGTCCAACAGGGCTACTCCCAGGCCAAACCCATCAGCATCAGGGGCAAGAGAGAGAGAGAACCGGGGCAGAAGACTCCACAGACAGCCCGGAGGCTCTGCATGACTGGTCTTCTTGTATCTGGACCCTCCATCAGGGATGCTTCACGTCCCCTGCCGCCGCCGTTATCCCTGAGGGAAACTGAGGCCCAGAGCTTGGAAGCTGCCTCCTCCAGCAGCAGCGGAGGCCGGGGTGGGGCAGTTCACTGTACGCGGAGGGCGGAGGTGGGAAGTCAGAAATGCGGCAGTGAGGGTGAGGCTTGCTCCCAGCCTGCCCTCAGCCAGCTGGAGCCTGCTTATTTCCAGAGTCCTTGTCACACATGGTCAGAGCAGAGAGGATGTAGCCTGGCTCCCGCCCACCCCCTTGGCAGATGCATAAGAGGCCGGGTCGGTCCGGGTGTGGGCTCCCAATATGCTTTCCACATACATCTGCTCTAGCGTGCAGCAGTTTGCCTGCTTGGGTGTGGGTGGGGGGTGTTCTTTGAACAGAATTTGCATGTATCACTTATTTATTATGCATTTGTTTATTTTTTTTAATGTGCCACAGAGTAACACGTTATAAGGGTTTCCTAAATTATGCATTCAAGTGTTTTCAAAACAGGGAGCATGAACATAATGTATCAGAAAAAACAAAGTGGAGCTCTGGGCATCATTTGAGCCCGTCTGGTCAGGGACTTGTCATGCTCATCTGCGTGTCCAGCACTGGTAGACGACTGGGAGAGACCGTGCAGTTTCCATGGGCTCCCCATGAGTTTTTGAGAGTCTCCCCTCCGACTCTTGCAGCATTTTGTGCAAAGAATCTTGTGGTCTTGTGTGCGTGTGTGCGTGCGCATGCATTCGAGTGCTTGTGTGCTTACGTTATCACACATGTGGTTTGCCTTGCAGTTTTCTGCAGGGGCTGTGAGTTTTCGGAGGGCAAGAGTCTTGCCTTAGCTGTCTTTGTGCCCCTCAGGAGCCCCACACAGGCCTTTCCGTAGGGCGGATTTGAATCGAGTCTTAGCGGAGAAGGCGTCCTGAAGCCCTTAGTCGAGCCTGCTCATTTTACAGATAGGGGCCCCGGTGAGGCGCTGTCCCAGGTCACAGGAGCTGAGCTATGCAACCTTCACAGCCGCATGGAGAGAGCTGCCCTGGAGGTGAAGGGCACCTGTCCCTGAGAGGCCTAGGGGGCTGGTCAGCTGGGAGCCTGGGGTTTGGTGGAGCTATCAGGCAGGTGCCGGGAGGCGAGGGCATGTGGGTGTTACCCCCTGCCCCCCACAGCAGATCCGCTTTATCTGCCTCACATTGTAAGTGGGCTTCTCTGAAAGCCATCCACTATTTTCTTTGAAACGGGGGTTTTGCTCTTTAGAAAAGAGCTCCCCTGCAGCTGGCTGAGGAGACCCTCTCCTTGTTTAGTTCGGGAGCCCTGCCTCTCCCTGCTCCCCATACGGATGCCAGGGCTGGCTCCTAGAGGCCACTCAACCACCGTGAGCTCCCTGCCCTCCGATCCAGCACCTCTTGGGCGTTGCCAACATTAACAGCCGTGGATGAGGTTCCCGGGCAGCCCTGAGGCCCTTTCACACGACCGCCCTCAGCGGCACCCCAGAAGGCCAGGCACAGCCAGCACCTTTGGCCATTTCCTCCCCCTCTTCTCCTGAGGGGGCTGGCGCCTCCCATCTGGAACCTTCTCTGAGGACAGGGGAGGGGCATGGAACTTCAGGGTTGGGATCACTGGCTCTTGCTCCATCAATCTGGATCCTGTTACCCTCCTGTAGAAGGGTGAGGAAGCCTTGCTTTTTTTTTTTTTAATTTGCGCTTTTTTAACTTTATACTTCACAGAACTTCAGATAAGTCCGTCTGTATGCAGTTTAGGACTCAATAATAAATGCTTGTGGATGGGAATGAAATTAGACCAAAAGAGGGTCATTCACTGATTCATCTTAGAAATGCTTCCTAAGCATCTGCTAGACTAGCTTCTAAGTTCTGAGCACTTAGGGCATACCAGGCACTTGACACTCAGGAGAGGTGGTATCTTGGGGGGGGGAGTTCAGAACCAGCTTGCCATCTAGCTGTGTGACCTTTGGGCTAGACGATTTGATTCGTAGGAGGAGCTTAGAACAGTGTCTGGCATAAGAACTTAATAAATATTAGCCATGATTGTTATTACCGTAGTTATAACTGCTTATTACCATAGTTATTACCATAGTTCTCATCGTAACTGTAAGGCAGTGACTGTTATTATCCCCATTTTCCAGAGGAGGAGACAGCTTCTCAGAGGTAAATAACATGCCCAAGTCCTGCAAGTAAGTGGCCTCGCATCTCAGCTCTGGAACCTGAGGCTGTTGGCAGCCCGACGGCTGCTTCTCCGGCTCTAGGCTAGGGGCCGGGCGTTCCGATGCCAGCACTGACAAGACCAGGTGCTGCCTGGAGGAGCTCACAGCCTGGGGTGGAGGCTGACGTGCACGCAGACAGTAGTGAGTGAATTTCCGGACGCACCACATGGGCTAGAGTCAAGCCAGGCTGGGTGGGAGGCAGTGCAGGACTGGTAGCAATGCCACACTAGATGCAGACCTGGTCAGTAGTGTCACCGGCCAGGCCTTCCCACCTGGGCCGGAGGCAGAGCTGCTTCTGTGCCTGTCGACTGTGTGCGTGTTGCCACAGCCGTGGGGTCCTTCTCATTGCCCTGGGGAGGTGGCATGCAGGACAGGGTCCAAGACAACCACCGTGCTGGGAATGAGGATCTGAAACCACTCCCTGGATTCTTGCCTGGCCCCAGGGTCCCTGAACCTCAGTCTCTCATCTGGAAAATGAGAGTAGTAATATTTGCCATACAAAGTTGTTGTAAAGATTAAGTGAAATGATGTAAAAAAAAAAACAAAAAAAACCTTCTTATAATCCTAAATGTAACAGTTATACACCTAGTAATAATCACTACCACTTTTGAGCTCCTACTTTGTGCCTCACACAGTACTAGGAGATTACATATAATGTCTTGTTTAATCCTCAATAGTCCTTCAAGACTTACTGCTCCCATTTTATGGATGTGGAAACTGAGGTCAAGAGGCTCCCATCTATGAGGGCATAGAGTTAAGGGTCAGACCCAGGTCCTCTCTGGTTCCAAAGTCACCTCTCTGTGTTCCAAACCTGAGTTCTCTACTCTTCCCAGCCCTTCCCCTTGCTGTAGTAAGTTACTAAACCAACCACGGGAGGGTGTGACTGTCGGGGCACCAAGCTGAGCAAGGCACTCCTGCCAGGCCAGCCACCCAGGCCTGGAGCTGGTGGTGAGCAGGGATGGAGGGATGGGCTTACCTGCCCATGGCCCCTGGTTGTGGTGGGAGCAGCAAGCTCTCCTCCCTGCCAGTCTGGCAAGTAAGTTTTGTCGGCCTGTGAGTCACACAGCACTGATGAGTCAGATTTTTCCTTTCTTCTTGCCCAGAGCAGCTGGGGAAGGGGTGGGAGATTTTCTTAGGAAATAGGACCTCCCTCCTTCTGCTCTCCCACTGCCCCCCTTGCCTTGGAGCTGCACTTTTCTACCAGAAGTCTGTGGCTCAGCCCTGGAGGAAGAGTCCTACGTCTACAGAAGAGGGTGTCTGGGTGCTGGCCAGGCAGGCATGAGAGACCAGGCTTTGGGCTGAGTAGAGTCAGGAGGGGAGGGGCCCTCCTGGTTAATAAGGAGAGTGAGATAGCTAGTCCAAGCTGTCTGACTGCAAAGCCTCTTGTTTTGGCTTACCCTGTCCCTTCTGCAAGCAAGGGCTTGGGCCATATCCTCTGGACAGTGCAGCTGGGTTTCCCCAGGCGCAGGGTCCCCTGAGCTATCCACTTTTTGCCTTATGACCAGTCTGGCTCCAAGCCTTGGAAGGACTGTCCAGATGGTCAGCCTTAGGCAGGCCTGGGGTTCTCCCTGAGCACCCCCCTGCCAGGCCCTCTCAGAGGCCTAATGAAACAACAGGAGTAGCCAGCCAGGCTGGGCAACCTGGTTCCAGATCAGTGCTTTTCAGCCCCGTCCATAAATCAGAATCACAGGGAGAGCTTTAAAACCCCTCTGATGCTCAAGCCATACCCCAGGGCAGTCAAATCAGAGTCCCGGGGGGGGGGTTCCAGGCAACCGTGTTTTCCAGATACGGTGCTGCACCGCGCTGCATTGCCCCTCCAGAGCCTGCCCTCCAGCAACTGACGGTCGAGCTGCAGGGGCAGCACTGAGCACGGGAACATGGCCGGGAGGCAGCGTGTGACTCAGCTGGTATGGGGTGCTCACATGCCACGGGGTCAGGGGAGAGGAGCCCGTGGGGCCTGGTGGGAAGAGGGCTGGCTTCCTGCATCCTGAGGGATGGAGGTTGCGACCAGGCAGTGCTCGGGAAGGAAACCAGGGAGGACACTGGCCTGGCAGGGCTGGTGATTCATGGGCTGTAGAGGAGGAAGGGGGAAGAGTGAGTCAGGCACAGCTGCATGCAAGGTCTGAGCCCGGCTCGGGAGAGTGAACGTGCTCAGACGAGTTCTCTGCTGATCTGCAAACAGAATGTTGTGGGTCTTGAGCTGTGCCACATGGAGAAGTGAATGAGCCTTAAAAAGATGGGGTTCCAGATCTCAGAGATGTCAGGCATCTGTGTGCGTGTCACCCTTGACCACAGCACTTCACACAGAAACTCGCCGGAGCATTTCAGTGGTTCTCTAAGGCACCAAGAAGAGAGACATTTGGCAGGGGTGCTCAGAGAGGTTAAGTGCCGTGCCCTGGGTCACACAGCATGGATCACGATAGAAAAGGACCCAGGTCTTCTAACTCCAGGTTCACCCCACTTAAGACACAGACCTAAAAGACATACAGTAACTTAGGCCCAGCTTCCCAGGGTAAGCTGGCCTGTGAGTGAACGCTGGGATTGAGAGAATGTAGAGCCACAACCAGGGGGAGGATGATGGGGTCTTTTCTAGCTCCAGCTTCAACAGTCCTGGGCGAACTTACTGTGTGTGCTGTGGAGGCAGAGGGGTTGTTGCTCAGATCGAGGAAAGCAGGAGCCCAGAGGGCCTTGGCACTGGGCAGACCTCCCTTGGGCCAGTAGGTAAGTTAGGTTGGTTGAGGGGAGGGGGAACATCATGGCAGAGAACCTAGAGAAACCACGGAGGAGGAAAAAGGTATCTTCAGTCTGGAGAGGAGGAAACTATCAGCCCCGTGAAAGAGGTTGTGATTGTTCTGTGTCGTTTCAGAGAACAGAGCCAACGGATTTCAGGTCAAAAGAATAATGTTAATAATGGCAAAAACAATTTCAGTGACCATAATAAAGTACCGGCTCTGTAGCAAGTACGGTGCTGGGGTGTGTGTGTGTCTTCAGTGGAGGAAACCAGAGCCTGGTGGGGCTGGGTGCTAGGGAGACCACACCGGAAGTGTCACAGTCGTTGATTCATTCCATATAATCTTCTTGACTCTGTTAGTTAATTTAATATGTACGTATACATCTTTAATCCTCCCGGTGTCTCTAAGAAGTAGGATGTTACTACTCCCTACTTCCCAGGAGAGGAGACTAGAAAGCTGAAGTCATTTACCCAGAGTCACTTAGCTAATTTATGATGGTTTGTCTGACTCCAAACTCTGGACCTTCAACGTCTGTGTGTCTCTGTTCTGTTGCGTGCTACATAGTTAGTCCTCAGTGAAGGATGACTGTAAGATTATTAACTTTCTCACCTTTTGGCCCATCTCACAACGCAGTAGGCTTCCTCTTGGTACCACGAGCGCCTCGTCACTAGAAGTGCACACAGAGGCCGAACTGCCCCCGGCAGGAGTGTCGTGTGGGGCAGGAGGTTGGTCTCCATCACTGAGCCCCCAACCAGCCATGCAAAATTAGAGTCTGTTTCTGGAGACCTGGGTGCACAGTTAGGCCACCATGGCCTGGGAGGACCCGGCCCTTAGATTCCATTTGTCTAGTGGGAACTAGAGGGTCAGGCAGGCTCCCAACTCCTCCACACTTGCTCCGATGTTCTTCGGCTTGCTGCTTTCCCGTTGGCATATTTCTCATCTCTCAAACTCCTGACATTTTAATATTCTAGTTGTAATTCCGCTTCTCCTGGCAGTGGAGTGGTTTGATAGGAAGAATCCACTTCTTCCCCCACTGTGCACACACATGCACGCACACACACACTCACACACACAGGCAAGAGCTGTGTGGTGTGGGACTGTTCACATCACCTCTCAGAGTCTGTAAGACGAAAGGGCTAGGCTGACTGACTTTAAGGTCACTCCTAGCTTCAGGATTCCGCCACACCCTGGGGCACCTGCCCCGATGGAGCGGAGCATGTCCCAGTAAAGGGCCTGTGGCACTTGACACCCAGTGAGAGGGAGCTGCCGGTGTCAGGAGTCAGGCTGTGCCATTCAGCCTCCAGGCATCTGGCTGCCAAGCCCGTGGGGACCCTCCTTGCCAGCAGAGCTGTGGAAAGCACAGTGGCAGAGATGACCTGTCTCTGTTCCCTGGAGTCCCGAGGTAGCCAGGGGAGCTGGCCAGATACCAGAGACCTTTCTAGCAACCTCTGGAGAGTTTCTGTTTTATTTATTAGCCACCATCCTTGCTCTTCTGCCCCAGGAAAAGCGCTGACCCTCTGCTGTGCAGCCGCCCAGGGAAACGGGTATACATTGAGCCCTCTCTTTGTCCCTGTCAGACATAACCTCATTTAACCCCTCAGTCCTCCTGCACCGTGAGGGAGAAACCAGGAGTTCACGACAGCGAATTTTCAAAGTTTTCAAAATCACAGCAACTTGATGGGGGAAAAAAGGGTAGTAACCTTTCATTCTCTTAATTGCATGGTGGTAACAAGCATTATTGACTCGGCATGATTGCTAATTACAATAGTACTGCCGTTTAAGCATCGGGCAGAGTGGTGTCTGTAATCCTTACAGTAATCCCACGAGATGGAGATTATGTCCTCTTTACAGATGGGAACACCGAGGTTAGAATGGTGAGTGAGGCTGTCCTCCCGTGCCCACACAGGTGTTCGGTCACTGAAGCAACACCCCCCGCCCTCATATCTGAAGCCCGTATGTAAGTGAGTAGCCACATTGGAGAGAGAAGGTTTGTGAATATGTCTCTTAACTCATAATTATCTAAAATCTAGGTTTCCAGAAAACACATGTAATCAAGGTTCCTTCTAGAGCTGGTAGCAGTGGAACTATTCACATTCAGGCCAGGACTTTGGTGCACCCAAAACAAACATGAGTACATGAGGAAGATAGGAATATATTCACTACAAGAAAGGAATTGGCTGGGGAGAGGGGGGTTGTTGTTGTTTTAAATTCATATGAACCTAAAACAAGGAGAGGTGCGGTGATTTTCCAAATACTCAATGTTTAACTCTACTTGTGAATCCCAGCCAGCCTCAGAAAAGGAGCTGTTGGTTTTATGGGAGGTTAGATCCCAGAGTAGACCCTGAGGATTTGGGGGTTCTCTTTGTAGTTGAGATCAGACAGCGCAGTTTTCCACTAAGGAATGGGACAGGGGGATGGTTGGGGAAGTCAGCTCGGGTCAGGGGGAGAGTTGGTCAGCGCCTGGCCCTGGGATGCCACCTTTCACCCTGGCCACATATGGCGGGGGCCCTGGGCTGGAGGCACAAGGCAGAGAGTAGATAAGGGCCCTGCTCCCCCTAAGCTCACCCCAGTAAATGTGTCCATTGTGTGCAAGGGCAGTGAAAGCACGTACTGTCTCCACAGTTATGTGTGCCCCCTTGTCCACACCCACTGCCCAAGCGGGGGGCCTCTGAGCAAGTTTATTTTTCTTGGCTGCACTTTCGTCTCTCCAGTCGCCAAGAAGGTTCCAGGCCCTCACTGGGCATAGTTTCTGACATCCAGCCCCTCTTCCTCCAGCGGGTTTCCTCCCTGTGCACCTCAGGAACTAGTTTGTTCCTCCTGGACTCCCTCCTCTGCCACCCCCTTTCTTCCTAACTAATTCTCTTGCTTAAAAGAATTTCTTCCAGACTGTTGCATCTGCTCCCCCAACTCAGATCTTGCCTCTCCCCTCTCCAGCTTCCCCCCACTTTTCCTAAACTGCCTGCTCACTTCATTCGCTCACTCACTGGGCAAACAGTTATTGAGACCTGCTGCGTGCCAGGTCCCCAGAGATGAACTGGAGGTGGTCCCAGCCTCATGGGGGACAACCAGGATCATCACAGAGAACTGCAGGGCCGAGCGTCGCCACAGAGCCTGGTACAGGGCTGCCAGAGGAGTCTTGATTCCTTCAGCCCTGCCGGGGACCACCTGGGGCCGGCATGACCCAGGTGGTGATACAGTTTAGGAAGCCTGGCTTGTCACTTAGCAACTGGCTCCACCCCCTTCCCTCCCTGAACCCTGGAGCTGGGCCTGAGGGAATAATGAATGGGGAAGAAGGGCCCACGCTGGGGAGGCCCCAGCTACCAGAGCTGGGCCAGCACTTTCCCTTGGAAGGTTACCGCTGTGAGGGTCATCCTGGGCTAAGTCTAACTATAAATACCACGCTTCCTAAAGGGATTACCTGGGCTCCACTTCCCCTGCCTGCACCCTTCCCCGGCTGGGCTGATCCTTTTTCTGGGGCCCGCTGTTCTTTCTGACCTATTATCCCCTCCACCAGGTGCCATACCTCAGCCCCATCTCACCAGCTCCCTGCGTCCCAGCTGTGACTACCAGGATGGGATGGGAAGAGGAGATAGTCAAGTCTGCATCCTGACCAAAGGGCCCTTGCAGCCCAAGATGTTGGGACAGGGAGGCCGTTGTCCCTGCCTTCTGCCCTGAGCCTCATCTCTCACACCAGCCAGAACAAGCCCAGACTTGTCACATCATCAGTACTCCTGAGGAGGACACTGTCGGCTCCCTCCCTGGAGTCGGGGCCTGGGGATGGAGCTTGGTAACCGAGTGTGGAAATGGAGCTTGGGGATTGTTGAAGGTATAAATAGGGCCGTCTCCTGGCTTGGGTGGACTGACTGTCCTGGGAAATCTCTGGTTCCCTTGGCTGGCCTCAGACTTGGTGTCACTTCCCAGTGGCTCTGTTGTACCAGTCCCCAAAGCCACAATAAGGACCTCTTGAGGTGTGATATCAAGAAGCAAAGGGACTGCCTAGCTTCTCTCTCATGCAGACCTTTCCCCTGCGCCCCCCGCCTGCCCACAGCTGCTCTCAGCTGTGATTCCTCCACTGGGCTCCCCACCCCATCCACCGGGTGTTCATCAGCTCCATCTTCAACTCAGCAGACACGTGTTGAGAACCTGCCCCAGGCCAGCATGCTGTGAGGCCATGGGGCAGTCAGAGGGAAGCAGCCGGGGCCTGCTGTCCCTCCATAGGTTCTTGAGAATCCCCTCTGGCATGGTCATTCTGGATTAAGCAGGGTGAAGCAGGAGGCAGTAGTGTGCACATACACAAAGGCTCCGAGACGCACACCGGCTCCAGGTAAACTGGAAAGGACCTTGAGTGTTCTCTCCCACTCTTTACAGTGCCCTCCCTTGGGGGTGGTATCGCCAGACACCATTCATTATGGAGACCAAACCACAGCGTCCACCGTCATTATCCTCCCCCAACCCAGACATTGTGCCCTTCTGCTCTTCTCCCTCTTTCCTCTCCAGATCGGCTCTCAGCAGCAACTTTGGAGGGGATCCATTGAACTCACTTACATTAAGGTGTGGACGAGCATGCCATTTCCGCATCTGTTTTGCTGTGTTTACAAGTGGAGTTCTTCTGTCAGAATCAAGTCCATAGCCCAGCCCAGCCCCCATGATTTTGATTCAGTGGGTCTAAGGTGGGCGCCAGAGTCTGCCTTTCTAACTGGCACCTCAGGAGACCCTAACGCAGGTGGTATGTTGGACAACGCTTTGAGACTCTAGCTTTGCCTCTGTACTCAGAAACCTACATTCTTCGCTCAGTCACACACCTCTCTTGCTGTCCCCACCCACCATAATCACAGAAACCAGCCGTTTTCACGGGCTTTTCGTATTCTCCAGGCAGGTGTGGACCTTGACTACGGAATGATCTCTCGTTGTGTTTTTTAAATCTCTCTTCTGTCAACTTCATTAAAGATAAGGACCATTTGTTTTACTCTCTTTGACTTGGAGCGTATTTAGGACAGGTAGAGACACAAGTAGAAGCTACTAGATGCTCCTGCTGCAGAAACCAGCAGTGCCTGCCCTGCCCCTGGACAGAGTTGCCCGGAGCCGCCAGCAACTGAAATCCTAGAGGCCGTGGCCCTTGGGCTTTGCAGCTCACCACCCCACCCCCAGAGCCCCTCACTCAGGTCCCCAAACTCATCCCCACTTTTCTGTGGCTCCTCTCTGGAACTTTATGTACGCTTTTTCTTTGTTAACAACTTTCGTTGTATTCTTCTTCTTTTTTTTTTTTTAAAGATTTTATTTATTTGTTTGACAGAGAGAGAGACAGCCTGCGAGAGAGGGAACACAAGCAGGGGGAGTGGGAGAGGAAGAAGCAGGCTTCCAGTGGAGGAGCCTGATGTGGGGCTCGATCCCAGGACCCTGGGATCACGCCCCAAGCCGAAGGCAGACGCTTAAGGACTGTGCCACCCAGACGCCCCTCGTTGTATTATTCTTATTGCTGAAGTCATAAATGCGTGTTGAGAAAACTTGGAAAATATAAGCAAAAAAATTTTTTTTTCACTAGTAACTGCCAATCGGCTATAACCACTGTTACCATTTTGGTGTAAGTCCTTCCATTCTTTTTAATATATGTAATTTCACATACTTTTTTAGAAACAGAAGCTGGAGCACAGAGCACTTGCTGTTCTGTAACCTTTTCTCGCTGTTTTGTGGACAGCTCTCCACATTGGTCAGCTTACAGAGCGGCTGCCACAGACGCACGGATTTTATTTAGCCTTTCTCCTGCCGGCGTACATTGAGTTTGTTTCTAGCTTTCCCTGTTTAAAACCGTGCCGAGTTAAACAGCTTCATAGATGAACCTTCGCCACATACTTGCAGTTATTTTCTTAGCCTACATTCTTGGAAACCAAATATCTGAGCCAAAAGGATGCACATTTTTGACTGTTTTGGTACCACACCAAATGCCCTCCAGAAAGTTTGTACCAATTTGTGCAGCATATGAGAGTGTTCACACCCTTTCTACTGCCCAGTGTTTTTGACTCAACTAACTATAAAACATTGTGGTTTTTTTAAGTAACTGAAATTAAAAATATTCATCAATTTGCTTTTATGTTTGGATTAAAACCTTCCTTTTTGGTTTTTGTCTGTATCTTTGCCTAAATTATAAGCATCAGACTGTAGGGATCCAGACATTTTGGCATGTCTCTTACACACGCTTGCCTTGGCCCCGGAGAATTTTGCTGGGTCTTTTCCTGCTGTATTTGACTCACTGCTGGAGCGAGCCGGCGCGGGGCCCCGAGGTGCTGTGGCTGCCCCCTGCTGGCCCCAAGTGTCATGACAGCTGCGAAGACAACTGTTGGCTCCTGCTGCCTTTCCCTTACATCAGCCCTCCCTATTCCCACCACCCATTCTGATGTTTTCTACTTCTTTCCGTCTGCAAGAACCAGCATACAGGATAAGGAATTTTTACACCGTTGTATCCTGGGTGACTGCAGACGCTCTTAATGATGCAGATGCGCACTTGCTTTGTGTCCCATCTGTGGGTGGGTCTAGAATAGTTGGAAAGCATTCTGCTGTCCACATGCAGGGGAGGGGACTCTGAAAGCCAGATATGTGAGCAGAGCATCCTTCAGGTGATGACTTTGAAAGGGGACACCTTGGGGCTATTATTATCTTACGGAGACAGTGAGAGGCATGTGTACACGGGTATACCTCAGGTATCCTCAATTGTCAGGAACAGAGCCAAACCCCATCTGATGGGTCGGGGTTTGGGGGGATCTGAGCAGGAACAGCAGATGTCCTGAAGCCTAGTCTCTTTCTTCTTTAGGAAGCCTCTTTCTTAAAACCGGATGCTCTCGGTTTCGAAAGTACTGACAAGCCTTCTCAACCCTCAGGGGATTAAGAACCCGTTAGCTGGGCCTGACCTCTACCCATAGGAGCCACAAGTAGACAGGGACCAGTAAGAAGTGACATCTGGTCAAGAGGAAGGAGACAGGAAAACTATAGAAATCAGTTCAAGAGGTTAAAAAGACAATGAGGTCACCGAGTGGAGGGGCAGAAGCCCCACACCACCCAAGGTCCTTGAGGGTATCACTGCATGACTGTGAACCCTGGTTGATCAGAGTTCTTGCTAAAGGACCAGAGAAATCATGAAGCAGAGCTATTTCTTTGATCCAACCAGAAACACCTCCAAGCCAAACTTTCACAAAAAACATTCAGACAAGACTGTAATCATCTGTCCCACCAGCGCATCCTTTCTCTTCCACAATCTTAAGCCCCTGATTGATTGATCTGCTTTTGATGTTTGTGGCTGATGTGAGGTAGGGATTCTATTTCATGTTTTCCTATGTAGGAGAACCTATAGCCCTAACACCGTTTATCAGTAGTCTGTTGTAAAGAAAAATCTCTTGTGTTTCTCCTCTACTGATCACACAGTATACTTCTGACCCCAGTTGGATGGGTGTTTTTCCCACACCAAACAATTCTCCAATTTTCTCTGGATGCAACTGGTGTCCTACAGTTCTGTTCAATTCTGACACTACCTGGAGTGAATGCAGACCCCACATGTTAAGGGCTCACCCCCCCAAGACTGCCCCCAGCTGAAAGTAGTGGGTCCCGAGGTGACCCACAACTTCTGTCCAACTTGGCTACAGATTAGAGGTTCCCATGGCCCTCTCCTTGGGTTCATTAATTTGCTAGAGCAGCTCAACAGAACCTAGGAAAATAGTTTACTTACTACTGCTGATTTATTACAAAGGACGTTTTACAGGATACAAATGAATAGCCAGATGAAAAGATACATGAGGGGAGGTCTGGAAGTGTCCGGAGCACAGGGACTTTTGTCCCATACTTGGGGTGCACCAGCCTTCCAGCACATGGATATGTTTACCAACCTGGAAGCTCTCCAAACCCCATACTTTGGGATTTTTGTGGAGGCTTCATCACATAGGTATGACCAGTTATGAACTCAATTTACAGCCCCTCTCCCCTCACCAGAGAATGGGGGACAGGGCTGAAAGTTCCAAGCTTATCATAGAGCTCACCAAGAGCCCCTTCATTAGAACAAAAGACACTTGTATCACTCAGGAAATTCCAAGGGATTTAGGAGCTCCGTATCAGCTATTCCTATCACTCAGGAAATCATAAGGGTTTTAGGAGGTGTATATCAGGAACCAAATATATATATTTACATATATATATTTATTTCACATCCATCTTACACACCATCTGCAATGTTCCTGCTCTTTTTAATCACATTTCCGTCTATGCTGGGTCTGTGTCTGGGTTCTCCGTTCTGTCCCATCGGCCCGTTTGTCTGTCCCTGTTCCAGTACTCACTATAGCTTTATAATTCGTGTAGGTAATGGTAGTGCAGGTTCTCCTACCTCATTCTGCTCTAGGGGTGGCTTTGTTGTTCTATATAAGCTTTAGAATCAGCTTCTCAAGTTCTCGGAGGTGGGGGGCGGGGGAAGCTTCCCAGTTAGGAATCTTAGTGGAATTGCATTAAATTTATCGGACAATTTAGAAAATGGACATTTTTATGATCTCTTCGAATATTATTTCATCCCCGTTCTTCCTGTTGTAGCCTTCTGGAAATTCTGATTTAAAATGTTGGACCCTTTAAGTTTCGATTATTGTATTTTCCATTTCTAGAAGTCCTGTATGGTTCTTTTAGTTTCTGTTTGGTCGTTCTCTATAATGTCTTTTTCCCTGTTCATATTGTTAAGACTCACTTATTTCTTAAACTTGGTATTTCATAATCTGTGTCTGATAAATCCCATATCTGAAATCTTTGTCAGTCTGATTCTTCCGTCTGCTGTTTTCCCAGGCCCTGGCTCCTATTGCCTTGTTTCCTTGTATGTTGTGACTAAAAAAACAAAAAAACTATGACCTTATCACTTATTTTCCTTGGAACTTTATCCTGGGAATTCTTTGAGACCTAGTTTAAAGTTGTTTTTCCACAAAGAGGATTTGCATTTCTTTCTGCTAACTCAGGAGCGCTTTAAATTGAATGTCTGACTTTGAGAGTTTTCTGCCGCCCAGCAGGAGGGCCGTTTGTGGATTCAGTCTGACCTGAGGTGGAATCCTCACTGTCACCTACTGTGTGACCTCAGGCAAGTCATTTGACCTCTCTGCCTGTCCCATCATCTGTGAAAAACGCTTGATTTCGGCTCAGGTCGTGCTGTCAGGGTGGTGAGGTGCAGGCCGGCTTTGGGCTTTGTGCTCAGCGGGGAGTCTGCCTGCGGCTCTCTCTCCCTCTCCGGCCCCCAGCCTCCCAGCCCTGCTCACGCACGCGCGCGCACTCTCAAATACAGAAGTCTTTCAAAAAGATAATATGAGCTCAACTGTACTGCGAGAAATGGGGGAAAGGAAATGGTTGAGGTGTGGAATTCTGGCGCCGTTTCTTCCGCAGCGGCGCAGACAGCAGTGAGAGGACGGCCCTAGCGCTCAGGACGGCTTCTCTGAAGCAGGTGCTCGTGTGGCCTCAGGCAAACGATGGCTCTCCTGGTCTCAGTTGGCCCATCTGCTGGGTTTCGTGGACCAGATGAACAGTGGGTGTCAAGCGCCCGCCCTGCCCCATAAACGGCCGCCGTTATTCTCACACGTTGACATCGTTGCCAGGTTGTGAGGAAGACTGAGCATGTACCCCTTTATAATCAAAGAAGGAGGCGATGTGTGCTCTGCTGACAATAGTTTACGTCCCCAGGTGGGGTGTGTGCAGTTTCCAGACTCTTCCCTGACGCTGCGGGGGAGAGAAGCCCTGAGACCTGAGTACTGCGAGTACTGCGAGTACTGCGAGTACTTGGGAGCCGAGGCTGGGGAGGGGGAGGGGTGGGAGGGTGCTGGCAGGGGAGGGAGGGAGAGAGAGCAGGCCGCAGCCTGGCTCAGAGGCACTCAGCCTGTCCCTCCCGTCCGCCCAGGACGCAACGAGCCCCTGAAGAAGGAGCGGCTGAAGTGGAAGAGTGACTACCCCATGACTGACGGGCAGCTGCGGAGCAAACGGGACGAGTTCTGGGACACAGCACCCGCCTTCGAGGGCCGCAAGGAGATCTGGGACGCCCTCAAGGCCGCCGCCTATGCAGCTGAGGCCAACGACCATGAGCTGGCGCAGGCCATCCTGGACGGCGCCAGCATCACCCTGCCTCATGGTGAGCGGGCAGGGCCGGGCTTTATGCCCCTGCTGTGGGGGCCCTCGGGCTGCTTCCGGTGGAAGGGAGCCGCAGGCCGGCCTCGCACTGGGCGTTTTTATCCAAGTTGCTAGGTGGCCAGGGTGCCCATTTGCTTGTTGATTCACACAACCCTTACCGAGCATGGACCAGGAGTGGGGACACAAACGAAAATGAGACACCGTCCCCGCTTGTCTAATGAAGGGATAGAAAGGCACCAACCAACCTCAAAGCAGTGTGATGAGAGCAAGCTAGAGTTGTTCAGGGTACTTTGGGATCACAGAACATCTGAGGTACTAACCTTCTGTTGGGTGTTATTATGTGGTAGGCACTGAGCTAGAAGCTTCTCCTGTAGTATCTCATTTAAGCTCATAACAGCCTCGTGGGGCCATGTAAAGTAGAGGGGGACAGTGGAACTCTAGAGTCACAGACTTGGGTTTTAACAAATGTCTCTATTTTGGTAGTATACCCCTGAGCAAGGAGCTTCTCGATTTTAAAGTCTCAGGAACCTACAACTGTAAAGTGGGATACCCTCCTCATAGGATTATTGTTAGGACTCAGCAAGATATGCAGAACAGACTTTAGTCCAGTCCTGGAACTTAGTAGGTGCTCAAGATACAATAAATCTATTACTGTGTGCAACACATAGTACGGAAAGGAAACTGAGGCCCACCAGGGTATATAAGCCATGAAGAGTAGGGCCTGAGCTTTCTCATTCACCCTTGTAACCCCAGCACCCAGTGCATATGCTCAGGAAAGAGTTGTTGAGTGAGCAAATGGAAAGTTACGTAGTTAGCCAGCGTCGAACAAGCTAGTACCTGCTGGAGCTGAGTACCGGCCCGCATCTTCCTGATTCTACCTTGAACTCCTCCCAGCTGTCTGTCACAGAGAAACCTGACTGTAGGGTGGGTTCGGGGACTGTGGGGTGGCCATAACAGGTGCATTAGTTCGCTTAGGCTGCTCTGACAAAATACCACAGCCTGGGTAGCTTATTACACAATAGAAATTTCTTTCTCATAGTTCGGGAGGCTGGGAAGCCCAAGACCTAGGTGCGAGCTGATTTGGTTTCTGGTGAGGGCTCTCTTCTTGGCTTGTAGACGGCCACCTGCTTGCTGTGTCCTCACATACATACTGGGAGAGCATGCCCCAACGTCTCTTCTTAGACACCAGTCCTGTTGGATTGGGGCCCCACCCAGATGACCTCATTTAACCTTAATGACTCTCGTATGGGCCCCTGCCTCCAAATTACAGTGACATTGGGGGTCAGGGCTTCAACAGAGAAACTGTGGGGGTCCCCAAACAGATGCTGACCGCCCGCTTTTCACCCAGGCACCCTCTGTGAATGCTATGATGAGCTGGGCAATCGCTACCAGCTGCCCATCTACTGCCTGTCGCCGCCCGTGAACCTGCTGCTGGAGCACACCGAGGAGGAGAGCCTGGAGCCGCCTGAGCCCACGCCCGGTGTGCGCCGTGAGTTCCCCCTGAAGGTGCGCCTCTCCACGGGCAAGGACGTGAGGCTCAGCGCCAGCCTGCCCGACACGGTGGGGCAGCTGAAGAGGCAACTGCACACCCAGGAAGGCATCGAGCCGTCCTGGCAGCGGTGGTTCTTCTCCGGGAAGCTTCTCACAGACCGCACGCGACTCCAGGAAACCAAGATCCAGAAAGATTTTGTCATCCAGGTCATCATCAACCAGCCCCCGCCGCCCCAGGACTGAGGAGCCCGCGGACCCCTGGGAAGGGAAGCCACGGAGGCCTCTGCGGGGCTAAGAGGTCTCCCGGCTGAGCACTAGGTCCCCCCACCCTGCTGCTGCCTCTGAGTGCTGTTACTTTCTTCAGGGGCGCCTCCTGCCATGTGGCTGCTGGGCAAGCCGTGAAGGGACCCTGCCTCCCAGGGGCCCCGGGGGGCCACCAGTGCCCCGCACCCAGGAAGCAGTGCTGCCACACACAGGCTTTGCCAACCTTGTCAGAGAAAAGGCAAACGGGGGCATTCCACCCTGCCTCTCTCCCGCAGCAGGTTCGAGCCACAGAGGGCCAGCCCGGAGGCCCCTGGAGCCCAGATCTGTCATCTGGTGCCGCCGGCTGTGCTCACTCCGGTTTTCTGCTCAGGGTCTGAAGCAGCTGCTGTCCCCTTCCCTGCCCCCACTCCCTGACTCTGCCCTGGGCCCAGTGCCAGTCCCCTGGAGGGGAGGGGATGGCTCGTGAGCCCCAGGGGCAGGGAGCCCGAGGCCGGCCTCTGCCTCTCCCTGCCTCCCAGCACAATTGGCAGAGATGGAGCGGGCGGGTGGCTGGACGGCTGTGCTGTTGTGGCAGGGGTCTGCACAGGGCCATCTCCCGGCTGTAACCCAAGCGGTGGGGGGTCTGCAGCCTGGTCATGGCCCACCACAGGTCCCTGTGTACAGACATATCTGCATATTTATCAATAAAGCCTTTTGCTCCTTCTTTCTCTCTTGCCTAGCTTTGACTTTGGGCTCCCCAGGGGCTCCGTGGAGCCCCAGAGCCAGTTCTAGTTGTGGGAGCAGCTCGAAGCAGAGAGTAGAGAGCCTCGAACTCCTCGTGTTCCAGGCCCTGTGTTCTCATGGGTCCTCAGGAAAAACACTTAACCTCTGAGCCCGCTTTGCTTATCCTTACTGTGGAGACGATGCCGCTTGCCCTGTCTCTTCCCTCAGTTGCTGGGAGGATTAAATGGGATAACAGATGTGAACGTGCTTTGAAGGCAGAGGCAGCATCTCAGGAAGGGGGCGTGAGTAATCTGCTGGTCTGCTCCTGTGGCGGGAGGGTGCTTGCCGGTGCTCCAGCCCCTGAGCAGGGCCCTCAGGACTGAGGTATGCGCCCAAATCCTGGAGAGGCTGCGCTGCGCCCTCGGGGATGTGAGAGCAAAATCTCAGACAGATTTAGATTGCGAGCACGTGTCAGCTTACCAGCAAGGGAACCAGAGAGAAAAAGGAGCCAGTGCCTGGCCTTCCTTCGGGGAAGGGGTGCCTATTGTCCGAGGGGTCCTCCGATAAAGTGCGTTAGCTAAGGGCCAGCCACACGAGCGTTAGGAATGGCAGAGCTGTGGCGTCTGTGCTCACTGGTAGGTTAAACCTGAGTCATGACGACCCAGGGCTCGCGCCCACCGTTCCAGGTGGGGAGCTGAGCAAGTTCAGCTCTGCTTCTTCTCCATTGAGAGTGTTTTCCTTCTCAGCGAGCATAGCCAGACCCTGGTCAGGGTGGCCTGACAAGGAAACCAGGAGGAAAGGATGATCAAGAGCTGGTCGCCACCCGGGCTCAGTCGGCACTGCACTCTGGCCCTGTTAAGGTGGCTTCCTGACACCCTTCTTGAAGCAAGATCTTTTAAATTTTGCAGAGCCTCGTGAGACAGACAGATGGTCAAGGTTTGTCCAAGGTTAATGGACATGCAGCCACATACAGCGACGCCTCACTAGGGGGCGCTGTGGGACCCTGGAGAGGCAAAGGCCTGCACGAGCTGTGGGCAAAAAGGGAGGCACCTGCTCTTAATCCTGCCCACCACCTTGACACTCCAGCCCAGACCCAGCAGAGTCTGCCCCACTGCAGAGCAAGCAGGGCCTGTTCACAGGACAGCTGGAGACACAGGCCTCTATTGGGTCCCCACAGTTGGCTTTCAGTTCCCCTCATTGGCACTGGTTGGGCAGTTTCCAGGCGTCCAGCAGGTGGCACTGTCAACAGGGTTAGGGGCAGCCAGTGGGTCCTTTGCGCGGCCCAGCCGCCTTGGCTAAGGCCCAGCTGGACCCAAGCACTTAGGACGGAGGCTAGGCAGGCTCCTTCCTGCAGCCCTGTTCTGGGGGCGCTGGGCCCTTCAGCTCTGATAGGCCAGGAGGTGGGGGGACAAACTGTCCCTGCTTCCCCCAGCTCCCTGGGGCTGCCTAGGGTGAAGGTGACAGGTGGGGGAGGCAGGTGGAGAATTGGGCCGGTGAGCTCATGGCAAAGGCGTCCGGCGGGGTGGGGGTGGGTGCTCTGGCTTATAAAGCCCCCAAGGCCCTGTGGCCTGCAGAGGCTGGCTATAGACGGCACCATGGAGGGCTCTGAGGCGGTGCAGAGGGCCACGGCGCTTATCGAGGAGCGGCTGGCGCAGGAAGAAGAGAATGAGGTATGGGCACGAGTGTGGGGACCCAAGGGGATTCTAAGGAGATCCAGCTCTACTGCCAAGGGAGGTAAGAGCCTGGCTGCCACATCTGTAGTGGGAAGGAGGACAGGTGTCCCCAGGGACCCAATGGCTTCATTCCAGCTCCAGGGTGTTCCTGGTGGAGGGGGTTGCTGGCAGTGGGAGACTGAGGCTTCATCCCCCAAGAACTGAGACACAGTGGGATAGGCAAGTGGATATAGCCCGGACTGGGCTCCTGAGGTCCTGCCACCCACCTGGACCTCGAGGACGCGGGCCAGGCTGCGCAGAGGACAGCTGGGGTACTGCCTGAGAATGTGGGAGTGTGAGGCCCTGAGATCTCCCAGCTGCTGGCTGGCAGGCTGAGATGGGAGAAACTCCAGCATTTGGTCCCTGAAGAAGAATAAAGACTGAGAGCAGAGCGAGGAAGGGGTGCTGGGAAAGAAAGCATGTGTTTTCCCAGGACTACCAGCGACGCCTGGGAGGTCTTTGGAGCATGCAGCTGTGGGCAGTTGCATTTTCTCAGGAGTAAAGAAGTGTGGGGGGAAGGTGCAGGCTTGTCTACTCTTCATTCTATTTAAACTAATATTTGACTTAGTGTCGGCTCTGCCAAGTGCCAGTAGGGCCAGCCCCTACCTCCTCCTTACCAGCCCTACAGTCATTGTAGCCAGCATCCGTCAGGCGCGCATCCACAGAGAAACAGGCAGAGTGAAGCAATGGTGAAATAGAGCTGTTAAGTCAGCAGGGAAGGGGCACAAAAGGTAGGTGAGTTGCTCTGACTGTGGGTGCTCAAGGACTCTTGGGAATGGGAGAGCATTTGAGTGGGGCCTTCAAGGCTCGTGGGAAGAGATCAGGAAGGGAGGGAATTCCAGGCTAAGGAAAAGACAGGCACTAAAGTTTGGGCGAGTGATGGTGGGACTGTTGTGAGAAAGTCTGATAGTAGGTAGGGGCTAGAGCTGGGCACAAACCAGCGAGGGCCATGGGAAAGACATTCTTTGGGCAGTGGGGAGCCACTAAGTGTTGCTGAGTGAGGGCGAGTGGTGCCATCTGACCTATTTTAGGAAGGCAGCTCTGACAGCCTGAGAAGGACACACTGGAGGGGAAAGACTGGCCCTAACAGGAATGGGAGGGAGGAGATAAATCAGTTTGGAGGTAGGCTCCATTCAAAAAAAGGGTGACTGAATGGGGGTGAGGAAGCGGGAAGGACCAGCAGAAGAGATGAGGACTAGACGCAGTGGGGGGGGGCAGGTTTGTGGGGGAAGAGCTTGGGCTGAACCCACTGAGTCCAGGCTGGGGCACTCCTGGATCTCCAGGAATGCCACTTCTCCCCTGGGGCCAGGTAGGTGAGTCATGCTGCTGTGCCACTGCTGGAGTGCTGCCGCTGGACACACACGCCTTCAGCAAGGGGACACGGAGCAGTCCTCATCCATTCATTCACCCAACAAATATAGCAGCGGGGCTGTCGGGACACTGGGTGCCCAGAGAGCCAGCCTTCCCACCGAGTGCCTCCTACGTGCCTGGCACTGTGCTAAGCACTGTACAGGCATTCTTTCATTTAATCTGTACAACGATCTGCAAAGTAAGGTGGGAGTTTGTTTTGTTGTGTTTCACCAACTAGCACCCAATGCAATAAACACTGAGTACTTATTGTATGTCAGCCCCCAAAGACAAATCTGAAGCAAAGGACTAGACAGTCTGGGTAAGGCATGGGTGAGCACAAGAGTCTCTAGCTGTTCCCAGCAGGTGCCAGCCCAGCAAGGTTCTCAGAGGGTAGCCTCTGTCCAGCCTGTTGTGGGAGGCAAAGAGAGCCCGGAAGCTCCGGGCTGGGGCTCTGTCGTGGGAGCATACTAGGTCAGGTCATCACTGAGGACTTAGGGGTGGACAGAGATGCTGAGCCCCCCTGTCGTGATCCATTCACTCATCCATTCATTTATTCTCCAACATTCACTGAGCACCTGTTATATGCTAGGCCCTGTCATAGGTGCTAGTGTTACCAAGATGATTACGACCCAAGCCCACCCTCTGGGTGCTCTAGGAGGAACCCAGCCAGGGTCCCACATGTGGTAGTAGCTGCAGCCCAAGGTCATCCCTTGTTCCTGGAAGATGCAGTGTTTCAGGTGAGGCCAACACTGGGGATACCTCAAACCATGAAAGCCCAACATGAGCACCAGGACCTGCCAAGTGAAGACCTGGGAAATCAGCCCTCAAAGTAGCCCTGGAGCTGTATAGCACCAGAGCTCAGAGGGAAAGGCAAAAGGCAGCTGAGAGCTCTGTAAGGGTGGCCATTCCTCCCCAGCTGCCATCTGGACTCTGCACCCTCAACCCGGGGTGAAGGTTCCTGGCACACAGAGATGGGGTGCCAGCACTTCGAAAAAAAAGTGGCTTCCTTTAAAACAGAGGAAGAAGCCATGAGAAGCAGTCCAGGCCAGTCAAAACTACCAATGGAGAGGAGACTTGGAAGGCGTTTCACCCATATAATTACAAGGAGAATACAGGGAGTGCCAAGTCCCTTCAAACGGAAGGCAGGTAGCTGTGGCCCCATCCCTCAGATTCCCTGACAACATGTTTCCAGCTCCAGGATTGCATGGAGCAGTAAAATCTGAGAAAAAAAGTTGGTATCTGAGAATTGTCAAATTTTTGTATTGACACATAAATCTATTTAAAAAATAACTATCAACTCTTACTACAATCATTTCATCAATTTGAATTTTTAATGGCAACAAAGAAATCACCATCACCATCACCACCATCTCGGTGCTTTTAAAGTGAATATATTTAATTTCATGAAAACTCATTCCAGTAGCCCTTAAATTTGTCTTGCTGAGGACACACGCCCGTCAGCGGACAGGTGTTTGAGCTGAGGTGGGGGTAGGGCTGAGTTAGGGAGCTATGCGGAGCTTGGCTCTGGCCTGGGGCTCTCCAGGACCAGTCAGGAGTGGGGCTCAGAAGGACTCCGAGGTCACACAGTAGGAGGTGCTTGGAGTTTCCTTGGAGTGGGTTGGGGAGGGGCTACCTGCCTCCCTGGGTGCTGTGGGCAGGTCGTGGAGCACGTCCTCTCCTTGGCTCACCAGAAACTCCGAGGAACCGCCCAGCAGAAGCTGCCCATGGACATGCTGGTGTTGGAGGATGAGAAGCACCATGGGGCTCAGAGTCCCGCCTTACAGAAGGTGAAGGTAAGTGTGAGGAGAACCCAACCTCCGGCTCAGGGCACAGGACAGGCAGTTATGGCTTTGCTCCCCCTAGTGAGGTATTTGAACCAGTATCTCAGCACTCCCCCGACCCCCCCACCCCCCACCCCCGCCACCCCGGAACATTCTAGCAATGCAGAATCTCGGCCCCACCCCCAGACCTGCTGAGTCAGAATCTGGAATCTGCATGTGTACAAGTTCCCAGGGGACTGACTCATTTTGGAAGCCCCAGCTGATGGGGTAGCAATACAGCAGAGCGCCACGCCCGTGTTAAGGGGCAGGTTGCGCGTGCTGATAGGCGAGACCTCCGTGCGGCTAAGAGGAAACCAGAGTTTCCACAGCACTGCTGTGGAGGATGATCCCACGGGACGCTTGCCTGAAGGGCATCACCCAAGCTGTAATAGAAGCAACCTCTGGGAGAGAAGGGCTTTCTCTTCATACCTTTTATGTTTCTGTATTACATGTTTTAAAAATTTATTTATTTTAGAGAGAGAGAGCACGAGCGGAGGGGAGGGGCAGAGGGAGAGGGAGAAGCAGACTCCCCACTGAGCAGGGAGCCTGATTCAGGGCTCAATCCCAGGACCCCGAGATCATGACCTGAGCTGAAGGCAGACGCTTCACGGACTGAGCCACCCAGGCACCCCTGTTTCTGTATTCCTTTTAGGATCTCTCACACACACAAATGAAATTACATGGAAAGCTGAGGATTCAGATTCCATTCTGAGGGCCTGGGCTAAGGGTTACCTCTGAGATTCCCTCCTCCTACCTTTCACCTACATGAAGGCTCAAAGCTGGCAGCTTCCATGCAGTCCCCTCAAGTCTCCCCTTGTCCCCTGATCGGAGCCATCTGTGTCCCGGTCTCATCTGCTTCTCCTAGTCCTGGGCAGGAGAGCTAGACCTGGATTCTGTCTCTCCTGAGAAGTTCTCCCTATCCTCCTCCCCCAGCTCAGCTCAGGGGCCCCAAGGCCCCAGCACGGCGTTTGACAAGCCACCTCTATGCAGGGCCAAGAGCGTGTGCGCAAGACATCCCTAGATCTTCGGCGGGAGATCATCGATGTGGGTGGGATCCAGAACCTCATCGAGCTTAGGAAAAAACGCAAGCAGAAGAAGCGGGAAGCACTGGCGGCCTCCCAGGAGCCACCTCCAGAGCCCGAGGAGATCGTAAGGATCTTGGGGAGGACCCCTGTGTTGGCAGGGGGCGGGGGGAGCCCACGAGGGCCTCTGGTCACTGCAGGGCAGCCCATCATGACTGGATTCCTGCCTTCCAGACTGGCCCTGTGGAAGAGGAGACATTCCTGAAAGCGGCAGTGGAGGGGAAAATGAAGGTCATTGAGAAGTTCCTGGCCGATGGGGGTTCCCCGGACACCTGTGATCAGGTGATGTTCTGCCCGCACCTGCCCCTGCCTCCCTTTCAGAGTTGCCACTCCCACTCCGCCCACTTGTGAGCCTGTTTGAGAACAGACATTGGGTGTCCTTTGGTGGGGGGGCTCAGAAGATTTGGGATGCCCCCTTGCCTGCGCAGGAATTTATCTAAGTCCTTAGGCCCTTTTCAACTTGAACTACCTCCACATAACAAATGTCATGTGGTCTTCTAGGGAAGAAAAAGGACTGGAACTGCCAAACCAAGAATTTGGGGCTCAAATCCCATCTCTATCACTCCCTAGCTGTGTGACCTTTGGCTAGCTCCGCACCTCAGTTTCTTCCTCTGTAAAATGGCCTGCTTCCCTCAGAGCATGTCACAGGGATCAAACGGAATATTAATGCCTCGATTAGTATTTACTGAATGAAGGAAAAAGCTATAAAGCACATGCTAGGATATGATACTGTTTTGTGTTGCATTGTATAATAATACACTTCCTTTTGAAACTTATTGTATTGTGGGAAAATACATATAACAGGAAATACGCAACTTCAGTCATTTTAAGTGTACGGTTCAGTGGCATTAATTGTATTTACCATGCTGTGCAACCATCACCACGATTTTCAAAACGTTTCCATCACCCTTCATACTTTCCTGTTTCCCCTGAAAGTGCCTCTTTCATGTTAGCAGAGCACTCTTTCACACTCATCTCCCGGGATTAAGCAATTTAATGGTCACCCTCTTCAGCCTGCATCACTGTGGGCTTAGACTACATGGCCTTTCCATTCCTGAGACTCGGGAGTCTCAATCCTCTTGGTATATCCAAACACCTCCCGCCTCTGAGCACTGTGCCATGTGCTGGGAGTACGAAAAAGGAAAGACCAGAGTGGAGAGTAGAGGGAGACTGGCACATAACCAGATCTTGACCTCATGGCCTAAGTGTTTCAAGAGACCAAAGCAAAATGCTAAAGTTCATTCCTTCCTTGAATCCGTCATGGCCCTGGGCTAGGCACTCAGAGGAAACAGAGTCTAGTAAGATTTGGCCTGCCTTCCATCCTCTCACTGTGAAAGGTTCTCTGGGTCCCCTGGGGGCAGCTCTGGCCTAGAGGTTTCAAGATAATGGCACTTGAGCTGCCCTGCCTCTTGAAGGAGGAGCAAGAATTCATCAAGCGCTCATAGGAAGTGAGGGCAAAACGGGCATTCCCAGCAGAGGGAATGGCCCATGTCAAGGCCTAGCTTGAGGTGCTTGGGGGTGGGGGACAGTAATAAGGTCAGAGTTCCCAGGGCATAAGAGGGCTCCAAGGCTGGTCTGGATAGAACATGAAGTTGCTGCCAGAACATGGAAGCTATGGGGACCCAGCACAGGGGTTAGAACTGAAATGGGGTAAGGCCTGGTCTCAGCCTGAGGCCAGAGATCAGGCCCTGATAGTCTCTCTGGGGACAGTTCCGCCGGACAGCACTTCATCGAGCTTCCCTGGAAGGTCACATGGAGATCCTGGAGAAGCTTCTGGAGCGTGGGGCCACTGTGGACTTCCAGGATCGGGTGAGCAAGAGACACCTACTGGGTGGGAGGTAGGAGGTGGGCCCAGCACCAGTGGACCCCCTCTCCCTACAGACCTGTGCCAACCTGGGAGACAAACAGGCTTCCTCTGGGGCCAGGCCCCACCTCCAGTGGGTTGTATGGCCTGGGGCCATCCTTCGTAAACGTGGCTTGGACCTGAGGGTTCTCCTGCTCTGCTCGGTCCATTGCCCAGACACAGGCGTGCCCCTGCCCCTTCCCTGTCCCCTTTCCCTCAATTCCTCCTGCCCCCTTGGCTGGGGTCCTTTCCCCAGGGCACTTTCTCTCCTACAGCCCCATCTTTCCCTTCTAGCTGGACTGCACAGCCATGCATTGGGCCTGCCGCGGGGGCCACTTGGAGGTGGTAAAACTCCTGCAAAGCCGAGGAGCAGACACCAACATTAGGGACAAGGTGAGGCAATAATGTTCACAGGTATTAGGGTGGCAGGGGAGGGAGGGCAAGGGGCAGAGAACAGAAAAGCCCAGGAAGCAGGAAGATGGTGAGCTGGTCTGGTTTCTAGAGGGGTTGCAGAGCCCAAGGAGGGGTCTTTGCCATCACCTATAGGTCCTTGGGGACCACCATCTGGGGATGGGAGCAGGAAGGACAGAGGAAAGGGGAAGAGAAGAAATTCACTACTTAGAGGGCTTTGGGATCACCCAAATGATGCGGGATTTGTTCATCCATGTCATCCTTCATCATCCTTTATCTACCTGTCCATCCATCCATCCATCCATTCATTTATTCATCTGTTTGCTTGTTTATTCATCCACCATTTTTCTATTCATTCATTCCTTTGTGTGTAACCTTGAACTAGTGACAGCCTCTGCGCCTTTGTGGTTTACCTGTCACATGTCTTACAGAATTCTTATATAATTAGATGGGGAAATGTATGTAAATTATGTTTTCAGCATAAGGCTGATGTTTTATAAGCTTTTGCCATGCCTGCCACAGAGTTACGTCTCAGTAAATGGCGTCTGTTATAACTATTAAAAGAAGGGCAGAGGAGTGAATAGCTGCTCACAGCTGGAGGAGAGGGGAACCACAGAAGGCCTCCCAGAAGACGAGGCATCTAATGCTCCAGCGGTAGACCACTGGACAGGATGGTGGAAATGGAAGCATTCCCAGTCCTTGCAGGGCTCAGGCCTTGGCACTAGGACTTGGGGAAGGGATTAGGCTGGAGTTAGGACAGCCTCCCTCCCAGAGGCACCACAGTCCAGGCCCCTTCCGCCAGCAGTTCCTGCTTCCTTCCCACGCAGCTGCTGAGTACCCCCCTGCATGTGGCAGTCCGGACGGGGCGTGTGGAGATTGTGCAGCACTTTCTTTCCCTGGGCCTGGACATCAATGCCAAAGACAGAGTGAGTGTCCAGCTTCCCTTCTGCTCAGCCACATCTGGGGGTGCAGGAAACCTGAGGGCTCCCACATGTCCCCGTGGGCCATACTGAGTGTCACATTGGCTCTAGGAAGGGGACAGTGCCCTGCACGACGCCGTGAGGCTCAACCGCTACAAAATCATCAAACTGCTGCTCCTGCACGGGGCTGACATGATGACCAAGAACCTAGTAAGTTCGCTGCTTCCCTGATTCAGTAATTAGTGTGCACCACTCACCCAGGCTCTGTGCTAGGCACTCAGAGGAAATACAGAAGTAAGCGAGCCTCAGCCTGCCCTCAGAGCACACTCACAGTGGAGGGGCTCTCTGGGACCCCTGGGAATTTGGGGCCCACCCACCTTCCCAGCTCTCGCTATGCTTATCTCTGTCCAGAGTGCAAGTACAGAGAAACGGCCAGAAAAGACAGTAAGAGGACTTCCCAAAGGCCCCCAAATAGATCAAAGAGGGTCCTCATGTCCAGGCCCAGGGAAGGCCAAAATCATGGAGGAACACAGCTGGAAGGAACCTAAGCCTTGGTTGGCATGACCACCCCTAGCACGCTGTGTGGGCCTAGAGTTCCCTCAGGGTCCTACGTGCCCTAGTCCAAGCTCTTCTTTGGGGCCCTGAGCAATCATGAAAGAGAGGAGAATGGGAGGGTCCCCCTGACTCAAGAAAGAGTAAGGGGATAATGGGAAAGTCAGGAAGATATGGGAAGGCGGTGGGTGGAGGTTTCTCAACCAGGATATTATTGACATTTTGGGCTGGATAATTGTTTGTTGTGAGGAAACTGTCCTGTACATTATAGGATGTTTAAGTACCATCCCTGGCCTCTATCCACCAAATGTCAGTAGTTCCCACTCCCCTGATTGTGACAACCACAAACATTCTAAATGTTGCCAGTTGCTCCTGGTTGGAACCCCTGGTATATAGATGAGGGAACCTTCTGGTACAAACTTCTGAACAGTGACCAGATCTCCTCTTGGTGCCCCCAGGCAGGAAAGACCCCCACGGACCTGGTGCAGCTGTGGCAAGCTGACACCCGGCAGGCTCTGGAGCACCGGGAGCTGGAGCCAGGGTCAGAGCCGGAGCCAGGGTCAGAGCAGAACGGGCTGGAGGGTCCTGCCGAGAGTCGGCAGGAGCCCCCCCAGCTGGTGCCAGCCCAGTAAACACCCGGCCAGGCCAGCTGGGCACCCGGCTGTCCCCTGCGTGCAGCCAGAGGGTCATAAGAACGGCCCCGAGGGCTGGGGACCCCATCATTCCTCTGCATACAATCCGGGACGCCCACAAGCTACCGCAATAAAAAAGTCGTTTTTGCTATTGGTGATGTTTGTTTCTATTTGTGTCTGAAATGTTTAGGAATGAAGGAAAACGGAGCAAGGGTAGGTTCAGGGAAGAGGGGAGCTTGGAGCCCTTCGGTCCCAGCCCTGTGGCTTTTCCTACCGAGGTGTCTTCTTGTTTCTTTCCTGCCAGCCCTCTTCCCAAATCCCCAGCATCGGTCAGCGGCTCCAGGCACCCCTCCTGCCCCTCCCCCCATCCCGGCGCCCGCGGGCCCATAGGGCTGTGTGCGGCCTGCACAGGCTCGTCACGTGGCGGCCCGCCCGCGCAGGAGGAGCCTGGCCTGGGAGGCACGGGCGCAGAGCCACGGCTCCGGGGGCAACTGCTCCCCAACCACGCCTCCCTCCCGCAGGGCAGGGCCGGCTCAGCCAATCAGCTCCGCCAACCGCGGCGGGCCAAGCGGAAGTGGGTTTTGGGGCTGGGAATTGTGGGAAGAGAGCCCGGGCCCCACTGGAGAAGCCCTTTAGGGTCAGTACGCCAGGAACCCGCCCCCTGCCTGGCTAGAGGGACGCTCGCTTGTGGCATTTGCCCAGCTGCTCCCTAAGGGGAGAGAGGCCATGGGGCCTACAGGCTTAGCCTCTGACCCGGGGGACGCCCAGCCCAGGCCTGCCCCAGCGCCAACAGTCAGGGGGGAGCAAATTTTTAACCAGACACACTGATCATTAACAGGGTAGGAAGGAGTCCAAACTCAGCCTCAGTCAGGGGCAGAGACCAGCTGGGCCTCGGGCCTCTTGCAGAGATGCTGGGCCGTGGAGTCTGGTCCTCTGTGAGGCAGGGGCTGAGCAGGGGTTTGTCCAGGAATGTGGGGGGCTGGGCCTCAGGGGAGGGGAGGAAGGTGGACATTGCAGGCATCTACCCCCCTGTGACCACCCCCTTCACTGCCACGGCAGAGGTGGACTATGGGAAACTGGAGGAGAATCTGCACAAATTGGGTACCTTTCCATTCCGAGGTAAGTGGGGCCTGTCCTCTGGGGCAGTTGGGGGAGATGTGAATGACCCCAATCTCCTCAGCCAGTGAGCTGCTCACAGACAGTTGGGTACCTCAGGGGTCATTTTATTATGGGAGAGGAGCAGGGGGCACTGCTCGGGAGTTAAGAGTCAGGAAGCTCCTTGTTGGCTTGCAACCTTGACTGAATCTCACCTGCCTCAGTTTCCCCAGTTGTAAACTACCAGAGTGCCTTCTTAGCCCAGCATTATTGTGGTGACCAAACTAGATAATGGGTATGAAAGTCCTTGTCAACCAAACAGTGTGCACTTGTGAAGGCAGCTGGGGGTGTCACGTGGCAACCCAGCGAGTGGGCTCATCTCCCTAAAAGCCTTGTTTGCACACTGTCTTCTGAGCCAAGCCTCCCTTGGCAGAATTAATTCCTTTTCTGGATCCTCTGACTCATTTCTCTCTTTACACATGGGTCTCCCCTCTCTGAGGTCAGGGACCGGACACTTTGAACACTCAACATGCAACACAGCCACAGGCACAGTAAATGAAGGGAAGACGTGGTCAATTCCTCCCATCCTGCCCGGCCCACCCTCAGCTGTCACCCATGACAAGGCCCTGAGGCAGTAATCTCACTAGCCACATTTCACAGATGGGAAGCTGCGGCTCAGAGTGACACAGTCGCTTGCTCAAGGTCATTGCTAATACGTGGCTGAACTGGGATTTGAACCCAGGTTTGACTGCAGGGCTACGCTTGGTTTCACTCCACCGCACTAAATGCTGAGTTAGACCAGACTGTTTCAACAAATAAAGTCTGGTTGGCACCAGCTCTGGGAGTGGAGCAATTGAGAACATGGATTCTAGATTCTCATCACAGCTCTGGCACTGACTTAAGCTGTGAGATAATCTCTCTAAACCTTAGTCTCCCCATCTGACACCTGGGAGTAATAATGCCCATATCGTACGATGGCTGGGAGAAAAATCCAAGAGAGGGCAAATGAAAGCGCGCTGTGAATAGGAAAGGGTGATGTACCTTAGAAGTTACAGATCCAGTGGTCACAAGCACTAGGACGACAGTGCCATCGGCGCTGTGACAGTGACTGCTGGCCCGACGAAAACCCCATCCACACCTCAGGGCCGAGGGGACGCGACCGTTCCCTAGGGTGCCATGAATAACCTGTGGATGCCCACGGTGAGCAGTGACACAAACTCAAGTACATCTTTGCTCGGGCTCAGCTCGCTGGGGCCTGGAGGTCTGCATGGAGGCCTGCGTCTCTTGAAACAAAGGGAGAAGCTCTTTGAATCTTTTATTTATTAAAAAAAATTTTTTAACGTAATCTCTACTCCCAGCGTGGGGTTTGAACTCATGACCCCAAGATGAAGAGTTGTGTGCTCCACTGACTGAGCCAGCCAGGGGTCCCTAGCTCCTTGAATCAAGAGGAAGAAAGACTCTGCTTCACCCTCCAGGTTCAAGGACACCCTGGTACAGGGGGTGGGAAGGGTGAACTTTGTATCCAGTGTCAGCCTGCCACCCAGAAAATCCACAGACACCCCCAGGCTCTTCTCTGGACCCTTCCTTCCCTCCTCCCTGCTCATCCACTCCTGCAGAGGGCATGGGGTGCCCAGGAGCACAGGCTGAAGTGGATTTGGCAGGCCACGGGCCACAGTGTGCACTAGTCTGTCTCCTGTGCAAACCAGACAGGCCCCTGCTCCCGCCTCATCTCTCTCTTACCCACACACCAGGGAGGCAGTGGGCTGGGTAGAAAGAGCTCAGCAATTGGAGTTAGAAGGCCTGGGGAAAGGGGCGCCTGGGTGGCGCAGTTGTTAAGCGTCTGCCTTCGGCTCAGGGCGTGATCCCAGCGTTCCAGGATCGAGCCCCACATCAGGCTCCTCTGCTATGAGCCTGCTTCTTCCTCTCCCACTCCCCCTGCTTGTGTTCCCTCTCTCGCTGGCTGTCTCTCTCTCTCTCTCTCTCTGTCAAATAAATAAATAAAATCTAAAAAAAAAAAAAAGAAAAAAGAGAAGGCCTGGGGAAGAATCCTGGTTCTGCCATTTATGGTGACCTTGGAGAAATCACTGAACCTCCAATCTGATTTCCTCATTTTAGAATGGAACTGAGCCACAGGGTTATAACGCATTCCTCCCAAGGAGCTCAAGTGTTCTGGCCCAAAGGATAGAGCCATAGAGCCCTGTCAAGTGTGCCAAGGTTCTGGCACAAAGAATAGAGCCATAGAGCCCTGTCACTGCTCCCAGGACACAGCCAGAATGGCTGGGAAAGGATCCGTGAGCAACTTTTGCTCTGCAATGTTTCTCTGGCCCTATCCTGGCCCCCGGCTCTGGCTTTGCTGCCCAACACTCAGGGGGCAGAGGAGGAAGCCATCACATACCACATTGCCAGGGCCTCCTGCAATAAGTTCAAGGTCCTCCAAAGAGGAGGTGGGAAACTTCCCTTGATGAATCAGTGAACAGTTAGAGATTCTTCTGGAAGGTATTGTCTGAAACTGTGTAGCTCTCTTTATTTCTTATTTTTGCATTGTTAATTTTTACTGATAATTTGTATGAAGGGTATCATTTTTAAATGAAAGTTATAACTAGAGAGCGGAGGGTAAAATTGTTGCAGAGGTACCATTTGGCCCTGAACTCACTCCCACAAACAACCTCAAAGATGAACTTTGGATTGTTATTTCCAGATGAGGTTAGTGGACAACCACAGAGCTACTTCGGCAGGGCTAGGGGGATGATGTTCCCCGTAAAACTTTGAGCTTATATTTTATTCCCTTAGTATGTAGACTAAGATATTATTGTGTATATTAAAACCATTACTTTGTTAAATAAAAATATATATATTTTTTAAAGATTTTATTTATTTATCTGACAGAGATAGAGACAGCCAGCGAGAGAGGGAACACAAGCAGGGGGAGTGGGAGAGGAAGAAGCAGGCTTCTAGCGGAGGAGCCTGATGTGGGGGCTCGATCCCAGAACGCCGGGATCACGCCCTGAGCCGAAGGCAGACGCCTAACGACTGAGCCACCCAGGCGCCCCAAGTTAAATAAAAATATTTTTTAAAAAAATCACGATATTTACAACCCGGTTTTGGCATTTACTTTGGCATTCACTTTTAAAAAGTGAAATGTGTTTTTAAAAAATGTGTTAGATGCCTCTGGGAGAAAAATAGAGGGGCCCAGGCCTGTTTCTACCCTGACGGGCTCTGGATACAATTTGGGACTGTGGGCCAGGTTCTCCATTGTCTGTACCTACAGGTACAGGTGGTCCACCTGCTCACTGTCTAAACTGTGCCCATTTAACCAGGGCACAGGGGGAGGGGGGCAAATTCTGGGTTTGCAGGTACATCACTAAGGCAAGAGGTAGCAGCCCCCATCCTGGAATGGCCCCTGGGATCTGGTGAAGACCCCTATCCTATCTGCTCTGCCTTAGCCCACTGCTTGTCTCCTCTCAGTTGTGACCTCATGTTATTCTAGAATGAGCTCTTTCCTGGGCCCCTTTCCTTCTGGACCCTGCTCTGTAAAAGGGTTAGGGCCACAAATGGGGATGGAATGCGCTAAGTTGGCAGCAGGAGTAGGCCCTGAATGAAAGGAGACCCCGACGTCAGGCAGCCTGGAATAGATGCCAGCCCAACCAAGGGGGTCCTTCAGCCATGGTCAGCGGCGCCTGCCCCCTGGGGGCCACCGGATAGAGAGGGAGAGAAACCAAAGATTGGAAAAGAAGTAGGATTGAGTTGCAGAATGGGTCACAAGCAGAAGGCAGAAGGGACTCAGAATTGGGGGAGCTGCTTTTCCACTGACCTTGGGGACAATTGTCAGGGTGGGAGATGGGACTTGGGCCTCAGGAAATGCCTGCCAGGTTGGACTTGAGGGATGCTGTGGCCTCTCCCCACCCCACCCCCTAGCCACCTTCCTCACAATGGGGTTCATTGCTGAGGTGGGAGGGGCATCCTAGGAAGGGTCCAGCTGGGGGCCTGCCTGCCAGACAGCCTCGGGGAACCTGCCCTTTCAAGCATGACCCATACCATCCAGGCTCCCCGACTCCCAGTGTGCTCTTAGCTTTGCCTGCCTGGCTTAGGGTCCTGGAGGCCTTCTTGGAGCTCATCCAGCAACCATCATGCAAGGTGGTGCTGGGGGCTGCCCTCTTACTCGGAGGTGGAGGCCTCATGCTGTGGATTCAGAGGAGGAGGAGAAGGAAGACATCCCCTGCGCCTGCACGAGAGGAGCAGGAGCCACCAGAAGGTCACAAAGCAAAGAATGAGAACTGGATTAAATCTCACTTTAGCCGCCTTTCCGAAGAGAAGCTGGCCGCCTGCGGCAGCAGCACCGCCCCTCCCCCTGAGAGCGGCAGTGGGGAGGCCAGCACCACCGTGCGCATGGAGACCTTCACCACCAGGCAAGGGGAAGTGGGCACAGCTCTGCACCGGGAGTCCTTCACCAGCAAGCAGAGGTTGTCTGGCTCCTTGGTGACCAAAGAGACCCACAGGGAGTCTGGAAAATCCTCATCCACGGATGAGGCCACGTGGGCCGCTGTGGCCGCCTCTACCAAGGAGATTGACAACCTGGGACAGCAACTGGCTAATTCCATGTTGCAGCGTGCCACCACTTACCAGAACTCCGGCCACCTGGAGTCCAAAGACATCAACCAGGAGGAGCTGAAGGCCCTTGAGGAGGTGGAGTTGAAGCTGAAGGGGAATTTCCTCACTCAGCGAGAAACCGCGGTAGCCGGCATGAACCACACGCACACCTTCCATGGCCATGGTCACCACGGCCACCAGGGTCATCCGAGCCACCAGAGCCACCAGAGCCACAGTCTGCCCAACCGCAGCCAACAGACCTACCACCCCTTTGAAGCCACCACCTAACCATGGATGGAGACGCCCCTTCCCCCGACAGGGCTGGCACACAATTGCAGGCCTGTTTTCTCTCCTGTGGGGCAACCCATGTGGCCCAGGGTGAGAGGCTGCCACCCAAATCCCTTCTTCCTTAGCCCCGCATAGGGCTCCTGGGCCCCTTCGAGTCTGTGAGTAGGGTCTGCCACAGAGAATGGCTCCTGATGGAGGGGGAGGGGGAAGGAAGGGAAGCAGCTGAGACACACGGGCTCCTGAAGACCCACCGAGAGAAGATAGGCGAGGCAGATCCCAGGAGGAGCTGAGAGCCCCAGACTGACGCCAAATGCCTGGAACTGAGCCAATAAAGCCTTGTATACCCTCATTTTGAGTCGGGGGGGGGGGGGGGGCTCTGTGGCCAGCCTCAGGACTGGGCAGGGTTACGGGGAGAGGGTTTCTGCCCCCATAGTCCTCTTCGTGTGGCCCTTGGCCCGGGCTCTTTGCTGGGCTGATTCAAGACTCCATAAATCGGCTTCCCTGAGTCTGGGGTTCTGGGGATGGGACGTCTCCCAGGAGCTCAGCACCCACCAACCCGCTGTTGGCCAGGGAAGGAGGAAGCAGCCAGGTGTCAGGAGGTGGGGGGAGAGACAGGCTTTCAAAAGCTAGTAGGCAAGGTGGGGTGTGTGTCTCCCGTCCTCTTGGTGTTATCTTCACCCTGTCTCTTGCTGCTCCAAGTCGTGTGGCCTCCTGCACTGCAGTGCTCTCTCCCTGCCCCACCTGCTTTCTGGGGCCACTGGGATCCCCGTTACTGCCTCCCCCCACCTACCTTCAGAGCTGTTGTGCCGTATACTATGGCTGGGGCTGGGGCTGTTGCTGCTGCTAGTACTACTAATTAGTAATATTACTAGTACAACCAGCAGCTCCCTTTTTTTTTTCTTTTCAGTTTTTAGTATTGCCACGTTCTGTGTTAAGTGTTACAGCACAGTCCCATGGAGACAGTATTGCATTATCTCCATTTTGCAGATGAGACACCTGAGGCTCCGAGATGTTATTTGCCTGACAGGGCATAGACAGTAAGTGGTGTTGTTGGAGTTAGAGCGCAGCTCTGCCCGACTCCAGGGCTCAGACCCCGAGTCCCTGCCGTGTGCTGCCCCTCAGGCCAATGCAGTGGCTCTCCAGGGCGCCTCCCTCGCTCATGCTTACCGTTGTCCTCTTATCACATGTCCTGACTCTCTGTGCCCTCCCTCAAGCCTGGGACTCTCCCTGCTTCCTCTTCCTGGGTCCCAGGAAGCCATTTCTGGGGCAAGGGGTGACTTCCAGTAAGGGGGTTAAGGGAGGCAGCTGTCTCTCCCGTGAAAGTTGGAAGAAGTCATTTACACAGCACTGTCTAACTCCCAGAGGCTCCTTTACACAGAAATGTACCATTGGCATCAGTTATGAACTTAGCAGTGTTCAGACTCCCAGGAGAAGGTGCCCAGAATCCTTGCAAAAGATGGATACATCTACAAACACCCTAAATGTTGTTGATTGAATTTATGGGGCATAATTGGAAGTATTTGAATTCATCTATCTATCTATCTATCTATCTATCTATTTTAAAGATTTTAAGTAATCTCTACACCCAACATGGGGCTCGAACTCATAATCCCGAGACCAGGAGTCACACGCTCCACCAACTGAGCCAGCCAGGTGCCCCAGTATTTGAATATTCTAAAATATTTTAAAATTACTAATAAGTGACGTTATTTGAAAGCTAGTGTGTGTGTGTGTGTGTGTGTGTGTGTGTGTGTGTGTGTGTATACACATATATACACTTTAAATTTAAAATACTTCATAACAGGGGTGCCTGGGTGGCACGGTGGTTAAGCGTCTGCCTTCAGCTCAGGGCGTGATCCCAGCGTTCTGGGTTCGAGCCCCACATCAGACTCCTCCACTAGGAGCCTGCTTCTTCCTCTCCCACTCCCCCTGCTTGTGTTCCCTCTCTCGCTGTCTCTCTCTGTCAAATAAATAAATAAAATCTTAAAAAAAAAAATACTTCATAACAAGGGTGCCCGGCTGGCTCAGTTGGTGGAGCATGCAATTCTTGATATTGGGGTTGTGAGTTCGAGCCCCATGTTGGGTGTAGAGATTATTTAAAAAAAAAAAAAATAAGGGGCGCCTGGCTGCCTCAGCTGGTGGAGCATGTAACTCTTAATCTCAGGGTCATGAGTTCAAGCCCCACGTTGGGTGTGGGGCCTACTTTAAATATAATTAATCAAGTAAAAAATAAAATATTTTGTAACAAAAATATCAATGGGAAAAAATTCGGGCACTCTAGAAAAAGTTGGAGGCTGCCAAAGTAGACAAAAAGCAAGCGTGGTGAGGTGCGGCTTCTGAAAGTGATTGTAAAAAATGCATGAAATGCATGCATTTATCTGGAAGACCTTAAATCCCTTATTAAAATTTTATTGCATCAAATTTCAGATTGGGTAAAGATGAATTTGGAATCTTTAAAAAAGTTTCAAACTGACAAAATTCAAAGATTGCAGTTGGTATTGTACCAGTGTTAATTCTCTGGTTCCAATCATTCTGCTAAAGTAAGACATTGTCATTGGTGGGGGCTGGGTGAGGGATGTATGGAAATCCCCTGTACTATTCTTGCAACTTTTCTATAAATTTTAAAGTAGTTCAAAATGTCGAAGTTTCATTACAGTTGTGCCGCAAGGAAAATGGCTTTTAAGTGGCCAACTCAAGTATCAACTCTTGGTAAGGATATTTTTATAAAAGCAAATGGTCAAGTCATCGTTTGAGTAGACACAAAGAAGAGCGCTTCCCAGTCACTAGACTCTTGCGTGAGAGTCAGCTGTGTGGGTGGCTGGTTTCCCGGATGAATGCTTAATTCCACTGAAGCTCATCAGGAACTTGCCTGAGCATTTTATCAGGAATGCCCACTTCTGCCCGAGGGAGGTTATCAATTACATCAAGCAAAAAAGCTCTGCCCCAGGCCAGGGTTTGGGACAATTTTTCTTTTGTACCACAAATGGTCAACACACACCTCGATGGGCAGCATACTGCATACTGGGTGTCATGGGGGAGGCCAACACGAGGGGACGTTATCCATGATCTTGATGATTCTGGGCAAAGTAGGACCAGTGCTGTGCAAGGGGAACAAAATGCTGTGAAGGGAAGAAGCCAGGGGGAGAAGGAAAGGCTTTTCGGGGCTGCAGCTCAGGGAGGGAGGTGTTCCAGGCAGAAGGGAACAGCATGTGCAAAGGTATAGAGGCGGGATAGTGACACTGTGTCTGGGGAACCTTGACAGTTTGGCTGAAGGGGAGCCATTAGACATGAGCGAAAGGTGGGAGGAACAGCCAGAAACATGATTCCGAAGCTTAAAGCCCAGGAGGACTTAGAAGACCATTCAGTCCCATTTCCTCATTTTACCGCAGGGGCCAGTTTGAGAAATGTTGCCTAATCCTACAGGCGGGGGTGGGGGAGATGGAAGGGTTCTGAGAACCTCTGTATATTTTTGGGTAGGCCACAGGGAAGGACAAGGAACAGGAGATGGAAGTTCAGAGGATAGATGTCTGGTGTAGGGATCCCAGGAAGACTTCTCAGGGGAGGTGGCAAAGATGACGGGTCAAGGGGCATCACAGTAAGAGTCAGTCACCATGTTCCCTGTGCATCCCCAGCCCCAAAGACCCATTCCTCTCCCCGAGGCGACTCTGGCTCCCCAGAGCAGCCACATAACCATGGGGCATAACTGTGGGGCCAGGGAGAGTAGCTTCTGTAATAAGCCGCTTTGTCTTGCAGCTGGAGGGGGCAGGAGAGGTTCCTGAGAGCAGCCTCCCCTCCCACAGCAGCCATCCTCCTCCATCTCAGATGGCAAGCTGCCACCCTCCTGACGTAAGGCTTGAGCACTTTCTGCGGACTCCATCGTAATTACAGCTAACAGCTAGGTTCTAATCTAAGCACTTTATAAATAGTATCTCGTTTAAGTCTCGCAACTCTTTAAGGAGGGCACTAATGTGGTACGCATTTTTCACGTGGGGAAGCTGAGGTCTGGTGAAGCCATTTGCCCAAGAGCTCATCGCTGCTAAGGGCCTGCGCTGAGAGTTACGCTCAGGCTCCTCTGAGTTCACAGCCTACACATCCGACCAGTCCACCGCACTGCTCCTCCATCACCTACTGTCTTCGCTCCCTGGCCCATCCGGGACCCTGGCCCTGCCCCTCCTCTAGTCCCCTCTCTACAGCGGGGGGGCACATCACGCCCAGAACTGGACACCCCACCCCGGAGAGAGAGGGGGCTCTTTGCAGCACCAATTCACAGATTCCAAGGTGCTTTCTTGTGCATTTTCTTGTTTGGGACTTTAAAGTAGCCTTATGAGGTAGGAATGAAATGTTTTTATTGGCATCCCATAGAAAAGGAAATGGGGACTCAGAGACATGATGTAACTTGCTCAAAAGCCAGAGGGGCATTGGGTCTGACTGCTTCGCTGACTCTGTGAGATTCCCTCCTCCCCAGCCTGGCCTGTCTTCCTCAGGCCTTCGTCACACGCTTCTCTCTGAGACAAGGGTGAGGCCGCCAGGAGTCTTGGGCACAGGGGCCTGCTTCCCCTCTGAGAGCACAAGACCCAGCTGTCCTACTGTTGAGGAGCCCCTGGAACCAGCCACCAGAATGAAGGGGGACTTGGGGATGAGTGAACACGGCTGAAGAAGTGGCCGGAGCAGTCCCAATGGCCTGGCCCCCTTCCAGGGTGGTGGTGGCAGCTGGGGTTGGGGAGGGAGGGGGATGTCTTTGGAGGCGTTTCCATAGAGGGAGTGGCAAAAGTTCGATCTCAGAATCCCTGACCTCTAAGTAGAGGTGCTGGTCCAGTCCTCTCTGGGGTTGGCGACCCACACATAGGGGTGACCCGCTGGGAAAGCATCGGCACCTTTTGTAACTAGACAGAAGGAGGCTCCTGGCCTGACATGGAGAAATGGATCCCGAGGAGGCCACGCAACACAAGCCAAAAACTCTTTGCCTCAAGATGCTCCCTGCAATGTTACCAAGGCAAAAAAGTGTGTGGGGGGAAATGCTAAATATCCAGTGAGCCATTCTGGCAATCCGCTCCGTGGAATCTGATGGTGTCGTGAACAGCATGGAAAAAGGTTTGTGGTGAAAAGTTGACTCTACATCACACTGTGTCCCCTAAGGATGACTCACTGGAACAGTCTCTCTTGGTCCCAATGCCAGGAAATTCTCTGTGTCTCTGGGGCAGCTGCTTTGCTTTTATCTTGAGTTCTGCATATCTGTCAGCTGATCACATTTCCCTTTTGGCGTTGACTGTCAGGAAGCTCCACATCAAAGACTGTCGGCCATCTCTCAACTGCGTGGCAGGGGTTTTGTAGCTCAGTATCGCCCCCCAGCTTTCTTTCCTTTCCTTTCTCCCAAGTGGTCTCCTATTTATTAGTAATCTTGTTGTGTCCTAGCTGTATTTGTCAACTATTTCAGAACAATGGTTTTGGAATGGAATGGAGTGGAGAGGAGGAAGAAGAGGAAAGAAAATGAAAGAAGCAGGAAGGAAAGTTGTTCTGCTGACATTCCCTTCAGATCCAGCCACAGAGCATCAGTTCTGCGATATAAAAGGGTTGACACCTTCCCTGGTGTTAGAAACCTCTCAAATGATCGGTCAAACAGGAAGATGCAAAATAAAGTAATGAGATGTCACTTTCCACCCAGAGAATTGGCAAAACTTGATTCTGACAACACCCAGTGTCGGATGGATGAACACTAACAGACCTTTCCATGAGCTGACGGGGTCCGAACTGGCTACTGAGGCAGACGTTTGGCACGTGAAGATGCACATAGCTGTGGCTCAGCACTTACCCCCAAGCAAATTGTAGAGAAGCTCAGACGTGGGCACGGAAGACTTTATGGGACATGTTTGTTTCAGCATGATTTGTAATAGCAAGACTAAGGAAACATTCTAAATGTCCCCAAAAGGAGAGTGAAAACTAAATTGTAGTCTAACTTCACAATAGAATATGCTATAGCGATTACAATGAATGAATCAGAACTGTGTACTGCTATGGACAAAGCTCACAACATTATCTTGAGCGAAAATAGCAAACCGCAGAAGCTTGTAGGAGCTTGATTCCATTTCCATAAAGCTCAAAATGGCAAAAAACCATCTTATATCTTTATGGGTCAATATGTATGTCTTAACGGTATAAAGACATGAATGGGAACGATGACACCTGAATCGGAGAAAGAAGAAAAGAAGAGGAAGGAAAGGAGGTGATCAGGGGAGGGTTGCCGTGTGTGCTGGGTACACACCTGTGGCTTATATTATGGATTCCTTTGGGTATAGCTAAACTATTTCACTAGCACAAAGAAAAATGGTGTGGACACTGCCGTCATGACTGGGTAAAACATTCTGCCTGCATTAGGACAAAGCCGGGAAGGAATCGTGTGAAAAACTATGGCGTTGGGGAGGCAGGAACCTGGGTGCATGTAACACCAAGGTCGCAGTTGTTCGTAGAGGATGGGAAGGCGTTGACTGTGATGGGACCTCTCTTGCAGGCTTCGTGGTCCAGGGCTCCAATGGCGAGTTCCCCTTCCTGACCAGCAGTGAGCGGCTGGAGGTGGTGAGCCGAGTCCGCCAGGCCATGTCCAAGGACAAACTCCTGCTAGCCGGCTCTGGCTGCGAGTGTGAGGCCACAGTGCTCTGGGCTTTGGGGGTGCTTGGAGGGGGCTGGGAGTGGGGAGCCAGGCTCCTTGGCCCTGGAGCTGGTTCAGTCTACTGGTTCTGTCTCTTCTGAACCCCTTGCTTGCCCTGGGATCCTAGCCCTGCCCTTCTGCATCCTGCTCTCACCCGCCATGGCCTGTAGGGAAGACTCCCTCTTTCCTCCTCTAGCCACTCAAGCCACCGTGGAGATGACTGTGAGCATGGCCCAGGTTGGGGCTGACGCCGCCATCGTGGTGACCCCTTGCTACTATCGTGGCCGTATGAGCAGTGCAGCCCTCATTCACCACTACACCAAGGTGGGTGTGAGGCGTGGGCATGGGCTTGGGGCCTGGGACAGAGAGGAGGCTGGATGAGGAGAGGAGGCTGCCTGGGGAGAAGAATCAGGGAAGCTGGGGGCCGAGGGGTGAGCCTACTTCCCATGAATGGCAGCTGTGGGACTGGGGAGGGATGCCGCTGGGCGACTGGCCCAACCGCGCTGTGGGGCTGTTTTCCTCACTTCTCAGATGGGAGGAATGATGGTATCTTCCTTACAGGGAAGTTGTGAGGACCCAGTTCCACCAAAATACAGAGGACTTAGAACTGAGCCTGGCACATAGAAAGCATTCATGAAATATTATTATTATTGCTTACAAGCAAGGAACAGAGCGCTGTGACTCCTAGTGCAGGCGGTGGGCCCATGCAGGTGGCCCCGCAGTGACCCAGGCCCGGAGCTGGCGGTGGTGGGCAGTGTCTCGGGCTCCTCGGGCCTGGGGCAGCTGCCCTCTCCCTCTTCCCCTTCTCTGCCCCCCTCAGGTCGCTGATCTCTCCCCAATTCCTGTGGTGCTCTACAGTGTACCAGCCAACACGGGGCTGGACCTGCCCATGGATGCAGTGGTCACGCTCTCCCAGCACCCAAACATTGTGGGCATCAAGGACAGTGGTGGCGACGTGAGTGGAGCGGCTCCCGGTTGGGGCTCCTTCCTCTTCTCCGAGGCTATCAACTTCAGGGTGGCTCTGGGACCCGCTTTGGTCCTAGGCTGCTGTTTGGGTTCTTCCCACTGTGTGGGCTCTCTGGGGCTTTGTCCAACTTTTGGGGCAGCTCTCTGGAGCCGGGGCGCTCATTCCTGCACCCTTGCCCAGCCCCCGTCTCGCTCGGTGTTGAAGCCCTGGGCGCAGCTCTCACACAGGTTTGCTGTTGCAGGTGACCAGGATGGGCCTGATGGTTCACAAGACCAGGAGGCAGGATTTCCAGGTGTTGGCTGGGTCGGCTGGCTTCCTGCTGGCCAGCTATGCCGTGGGTAGGCCTCCTGCTGCTCTCACACTGTTGTGGGTGGGAGAGCCAGGGCTGGGTCTGGGTCTGCAGGGTCCTTTTGCCAGCCTGCCTGCTTGGAAACCTCAGAAGTCCAGCACGCTGCTCACTTGTCTGAATATTTGGTGCTTACAAGTGACCTTTTTGGGTAGAAGAGGGTGGCCATGTATAATCCTTGGGCTGTAGCAGGGATGCCTGAAGTTTGTTCTAAGTCCTGAGCTCCTGGCATAGTTAACTAATTTAGTTCCTCTAATCTTGCCTTGTAAATCATTCTCTGAGGATAGAGGCCTTGGGGCCTTTCCTCTGGTCCAGGGGTCTGTTTTCCCTTTACCCTGGTGCCTGGCCAGAAGGAACTGTCAACACCTAAGGGCTGGGCTGGGGATCTTCAGCTGCCTGATTCTGTCCCAGTGCAGGGTCCTAGGAATGTCACCATTAAACCAACCGTGCTTGTCTGCTGTGGGTCAGGCTCCTTGGGTTCAGGTTGGATTTGAGCCCTGGAGCAGGGATGAGAGGAAGCATCTGCTCCCTTCGGCTGAAGCCCCAGCAAGCCCCGATCTGCGTTACTTGTCCAGTGCCGAGGGGCAATGCTGGTTCCTCTCCTCTGGTCTCCACAGACTTTGGCTTGCTGTCTGGGTCCTTGCACATCTCACTTCTGCCACATCACTGTCTCCAAAGTGCAAGGGCAGAAGCGGGGACCCATTGCAGCAGGTGGGGTAGATGGAAAGAGCAGGGGCCCTGGAGGCGGGGAGATGTGAGCTGGAATCTCAGCTCTGCTGCTTACCGAGTACTGCTGGGCAGGGTATTCAGCCTCGCTGGGCCTGAGCTTCTACTCCGCAAAGCAGGGAGGTGTCGTGAGAATGTGAGAGCCTTGGCCGCGTGTCTGCACGGTGCCTGGCATAGAGGGGGGATCAGTAAATGGTAGCTATCTTAGCTCATTCCAAATTTCCCACTCTCCAGTCTTGAGGCCGCTGTGCTTAGGGTCACCCCTAACTAGCCTTAGAATCACATCGCAGGCTGGCAGAGTGGCAAGGCCTCCCGAGATCACAGCCAGCCCATTTTCATTGCCCAGATGAGAACAAAGAGAACTGAGAGGTCTATGACTCGTGCAAGTTCATGCTGCCAGTGGGAGGAAATGCCTGGTCTCCGGACTGTGTCCTGGGCTTTTTCCATTGCCCCCCACCCCCAGCGCCGTCCCAGACTGAATTCACTGGGGGGAATAAGATTTCAGAAGAGCAAAGGCTTCCCGTCCACTCCACCCCCTTCCCGGACTGATGAGTCAGGGGGCTATTAGAGGATCGTGGAGGTGTCAACTTGGCAGGTGGGACTTTACTCTGGGAGGTGTGTTGGGGGGTGCAGGGGAGGAACTGTCCTTGAGTTAGCCTTCAGGTTCTGTTCCCTGACCTTCTGCCTGTGGGATTCTGCTGCAAATATGCTGGCAGCTTTTCTCTCTGGAAATCTGTACTCTGGACTCCCAGAGCATGCCTTGGATATGGCCAAGCCGTGGCATAGAAATCCACATCCTCTCTCCCCAGAGTAAGAGGTGCGGGGGCACCGGGTTTGGGATTGCTGGTGAGAAGGGGCTCTGGCTGATGTTCTGCATCTTACTCTGGGGCAGGAGCTGTGGGGGGCGTGTGTGCCCTGGCCAATGTCCTGGGGGCTCAGGTGTGCCAGCTGGAGCGACTCTGCCTCACGGGGCAATGGGAAGATGCCCAGAAACTGCAGCACCGCCTCATTGAGCCAAACACTGCGGTGAGCTCCCAGCCAATGGCCCAGGGCGCGCGTGGGGGGGGGGGGGGAGCGGGGGGTGTCTGCATCCTCACTGGAGCAGGAGCCAGGGCAGGCACAGGAGTCCCCACTTTGCCTCTTCCCTTTCAGAAAGTCCTTTTAGAGAATATCCCAGTGTGGGAACTCCTTGTGCCTCTCCAGAAAATCATGACTTCAGACAAAGTTGAGCCCTCGTGGTTGTACTGGAATTCATTTAGGGAGCCGGTTCAAATTCTAATCCTCTAGACCCAGGAGTAAGCGTTGAGACAAACATCCTGGCTGATTGTGGTGACTTAAGAAATCCTGGGACCTTACGTAGAGATGGAGGAGTTAGAAGGCTGGATGTATTCAGAGCCCAGATTTCCCAGAAGAGTTTTGTCTTTAAACAATCTGTTCTGCAGTGAGACGGTGTACCCCCATACTGTATTGGGCAAGTCACGGAGAAGAGCCGAGATGGAATGCGTATCAAGAGCCCAGCAGTGCTGTGCAGAGCCATACTGGGGTCTGAGACAGGAATGAAAATGTGTGTTCCTATAGACACATTTGTATGTGTATTTTAGTTTAGTTTAGTTTAGTTTAGTTTTAAGATTTTATTTATTTGACAGAGAGAGAGATAGCCAGTGAGAGAGGGAACATAAGCAGGGGGAGTGGGAGAGGAAGAAGCAGGCTCCCAGCGGAGCAGGGAGCCTGATGTGGGGCTCGATCCCAGGACCCTGGGATCAGGCCCTGAGCTGAAGGCAGACGCTTAATGACTGAGCCACCCAGGCGCCCCCATATGTGTATTTTAAATTAAACTTATAATTTTGAGATAACTATAGATTCAGATGAAGTCATAAGAAACAACACAGGGGCTCTTGGGTGGCTCAGTTGGTTAAGTGTCTGCCTTCGGCTCAGGTCTTGATCCCAGGGTCCTGGGATCGAGTCCCGAATCCAGGCTCCCTGCTCAGTGGGGAGTCTGCTTCTGCCACTCTCCCTGCGTGTGCTCTCTCTCTCTCTCTCAAATAAATAAATAAAAATCTTAAAAAAAAAAAAAAAGAAAGAAAGAAAGGCAGACAACAGAGAGAGTCCATGTACCCATTCCCCAGTTTCCCCCAGTGGGAACATCTTACAAAATTAAAGTACAATATCACAAGCAGGATTTGGACATGGATACAGTCCAGAAGGATCCTTCATGTCGTGCTTTCGTGGCTGCACCTACTCACCTCCTGCCTCTACCTCCTCCTCAACTCCTGCCAACCACACATACGTTCACTATGTTTATACTTCTGTCAGTTCACAACTGCTAAATGAATGGGATCGTGAAGTCTATAACCTTCGAAACTGGCTGGCTTTCACTCTGCAGAGTTCTGTGCCGATTCATCCAAGCTGTTGCATGCAGCACTGGCCTGTCTCTTCTTATTGATGAATAGCGTTTCTGGCGTGGCCGTGCCACAGCTTGTGAAACATTCGCCAGTGGAAGGACAGCTGGGTCGTTTCCAGTTTGGGGCTACGAAAAGCTGCTCTGAACATTCATGTACAGGTTTTTGCGTGACTGTAAGTTTTCATTTTTCTGGGATAGATACATAATTAGTGGGTCATATGATGGTTGCATGTTTAGTTTTTTAAGAAACTGCCAAACTGTTTTCCAGAGTGCCTGTGCCATCCTGCATTTGTATCAATGTAAATGTATGACCGACCCATTCTCTCTGCATCCTCTCCAGCTTAGACATCATGACTATTCCGGGTTTTAGCCATTCTGATAGGTGTGTAGTAACATTTCATTGTGGTTTTAGCTTGTATTTCTCTGATGACTAATGCTATTGGACATCTTTTCATATATTTATATATGTATGTATATACATGTATTTATGTATATCTTCTTACATGAAATGTCTGGGTCTGTCTCTTGCCTATTTTATAATTGGATTTTTAAAAAAGATTTATTTTATTTACTTGTCAGAGAGAGAGAGAACACACAAGCAGGGGGAGCAGCAGAGGGAGGAGGGAGCCTGATGTGGGGCTCGATCCCAGGACCGTGGGATCATGAACTGAGCCAAAGGTAGATGCTTAACCAACTGACCCACCCAGGCGCCCTGGATTTTTTCTTCTTACCACTGAGTTTTGGAAGTTCTTTGTACCTGTGAAATACCAGTCCTTTGTGAGATACACGATTTGCAATTATTTTCTCCCCATTGAAGCTTATCTTGTCATTCTCTGAACAGGTCTTTTGCAGAACAAAAGTTTTTAATTTTGATGAAGTCCAGTTCATCAATATTTTCATTTATTTTTTATGCTTTTAATGTCAAGCGGAAGAAGGCTTTTACTAGCGCTATATTGTGAGGATTTTTTCCTATTTTTTTTCTTAAATGTATATAGTTTTCTGTTTTATAAGTCCGCGACCTGTACTGAGTGCGCTTTGTGTGAAGTGTGAGACTCAGGTGGCGGTTCATTTCTTTTTTTGCTTCTGGGATCCACGTGCTCCGGGCTCGTCCCACGACCCCGGGGTCATGATCCGGGCCGAGGGCAGAGGCTTAACCGACGGAGCCACCCAGGCGCCCCTTACATGGGTAGTTCTCTGATATTGAACTAGACCTGCCTCCCTGGAATAAATCCCACTTAGTCGTGAGGTGAACTCTTTTCAAATATTGCTGAGTTGCATTTGCTAATCCTTAGTTGAAGATTTTTCTGTCTATATTCGTAGGAGATATTGGTATGTAGCTTTCGCCTTTTTTTTGGCACTGTCTTTGTCTGATTTTGGACTCAGGATAATAATAGCTTCATCAGTTGACTGGAAAGTATTCCCTCCTCTTCTGTTTTCTGGAAGAGACTGTATAGAATTCGTGTTAAATATTCTTTAAACATTTTTAAGAATTCTCCAGTGAGATCATTTGGGCCTGGAGATTTCTTTTGGGGAGCGTTTTTTAAATTACAGCTCTGCCCTGACCTCCACTGACACCTTCCTGACTGGAAGGGGTAGGAATGCCACCTTACTGCTTCCCACGTGGCCTCCACTGAGATTACAAATATGTCTGGGGGTGGGGGTGGCCTCCTTCCATGTGGGCAGTGGTGTGTAAGCTCTGACTTGCCTCACCGGGCCCCTGCTGAGACCATCCACTGTGGAGGGGGAAGGGCACTCTTCACTGCCAGAGTCCAGGGTAAAAGTTCTGGCTCCCAATTCAACCTTTCCTGGCCTGGGTGGGGGTGAGGGGACGGGCCACAGTTTTTGCTGGGGTGCCTGGCTGGAGTAGAGTGGTGATTGTCTTAAAGTTTTCCATTTTGCTAGGCCGCTCCTTCCTGGACCTTGGCTTGAGGGAGCAGGCTTTTGTTGGGGGCTTGTATTATCTGTACCGTTGGCATTTTAGGGTTGCTGGCTTCTTAAGCTTCAAGTCAAGGCCAGGGAACTCACCGCTGTGTTCCTTGGGTCCTGAAGTCCCCAGTTTGTCTTCCTTCTCTCTACCTTTCAGTCTTATGTTTGTTTTTATATACTGTCCAAGGTTTTTTAGCTGTATTTGTTGGGAGGAATAAGGAAAAGTACATCTATTCCATCTTCCTGGAAGTGAAAACTCTAAGTATTTTCCCTCCCTCCCCCCACTCCTCCCTTCCTTTCTTTTTTTTTTTTTTTAAAGATTTTATTTATTTATTAGACAGAGACAGCCAGCGAGAGAGGGAACACAAGCAGGGGGAATGGGAGAGGAAGAAGCAGGCTCATAGCTGAGGAGCCCGATGTGGGGCTCGATCCCATAACGCCGGGATCACACCCTGAGCCGAAGGCAGACGCCCAACCGCTGAGCCACCCAGGCGCCCCCTCCCTTCCTTTCTTTTTCCAACCTTAAGATCAAGAGTTGCAGGCTCAGGGCGCCTGGGTGGCTCAGGCAGTTAAGTGGTTAAGAATCTGCCTTCAGCTCAGGTCACTGATCCCAGGATCCTGGGATCCAGCCCCGCATCGGGTTCCCTGCTCAGCTCGGAGGTCAAGTTCCCTGCTCAGCAGGGAGCCTGCTTCTCCCTCTTCCTCTGCCTGGGCTCTGCCTGCTTGTGCGCTCTCTCCCTCTGTCAAATAAATAAACAAAATCTTAAAAAAAAAAAAAAGTTGCGGACTCTACCAACTGAGCCAGCCAGGCACCCCTCTAAGTATTTTTCTAAATGGTGATTTTTGCCCCCAGAGAACATTAAACTATTTGAAAAAAATACATTGGAAAATTAAAAAGTAGGTATATTAAAACAGCATTCTTTTAGTTTAAAATATTTTATCTATATTAAAAACATAATTTATTATAATTTTACTTTCCTGGCTTGAATGGAAACAACCTCATCAAAAATTTTTTTCCTGCATCTACTCCTAGGAAAAAAATGAACCAATAAAAAACACACAGAACATGGATATAGGGGCACACATTTACTTTTGCCTCAGGCCACAATACAACAGGGCATGGTTTTGTGGGATCCTATCTTTTTTTTTAAATTTAATTTATTAATTTGAGGGAGAGAGAGAGTGCAAGCGCTCGAGCAGGAGTGGGGGGGAGGGGTAGAGGGAGAAGCAAACTCCCCACTGAGCGGGGAGCCAGATGCCCGGCTCCATCCCAGGACCCTGAGATCATGACCTGAGCAGAAGGCAGACGCTTAACCCACTGAGCCACCCGGCGCCCCAGATCGGTCTTCATTTAGAACATCGTCTCTTGGTTAATCGTGGATTTGTTTGCATCGATTTTGATTTTTAAAGAAGACATGGCACTAAATACTACTTACCTTGATGACTGATTTTTTTTGGCATCCCCTTAAGTTTTGCATCTGAGGTGATAGTCCCAGGCTAAGCAGTAATGCTTTGTTTGGGTAGTGGTGGACTCTAGATCTCTCTCACAGCTTGTATCTTTACCTCAAAGGGGCAGATTAACTCAGCTTTAGAGAAAGGACAGCTGAGGAGGCAGCACGAGTCTCCCTGGGCGTCAAGGTTCTCCTGGGATAGGGTGCTCTATTAACAGGGTGCGAGAACAGCAGCAATGAGGGCCACTCAGCTGAGCCCCATCAGAGACACTCCACCGGGGTGGGACCTCTGCTCTCGAAGCCCACCCACCTGCAGAGAGAAGGTCCCAGAACCAGCATACCACCAGGACAGGAAAAGGTGGAGCTTTTAGGTCTCTTGGGGTCTGGTCTTACAGTGGTATTTTTCTCCTTTGATTCTTGAGACACGCGGTAGGTGTTGTCATCTCCTCATTTTACAGATGAAGCCATGGGTTGTCCCCTTGGGAGCAGAGGATGCTTGCTGCCATGCTAGCTCTCTGCATGCCATCCTGCCATCCTGCTTCCTCCTGTGCCAGCTCTGGGCACACACTCAGGAATGCCTGGAACACCTTTCTGCTGCCTGGGCTGTCGGCTCAGCCCCCCCAGGGGCAGTTTGATGTCACCCTATTGCCCTGCCCTGCTCGAACACAATGTCCTTCCTCTGCCTTCCCACCCAGCCGGCCTCCTGCCCTGGCTATATTTAGGACTTTCCGTGTTCTTTACCACCAAAGCATTCAATTATTTCAGTGGGTCTGAGGAAGGGGCAACCCAGAGATCCCACACACCTCTGGTGGAAGAAGGCTTTTCTCTAGGTACTTCTTGTTCCCATCCTCTCCCTTACGTCTTTCGCACCCCAGTCAGGTTTTGAGTGAAAAGCCCAGGTTATTAGAACATCATGGCTGGCGCCAGGCCTAGGAGGGGGATGGAGTATCGCTCGTTCCAAGAAAAAATTCCCTGGCCACTAGTGGTAAATAGGAGTCAATCATTCATCAGTGGCTCTCAACTTTTTTACCCCAAGCAACCTCTTTTATTATTTTACCCTTCGTGAAGCCCATACTTCTAAGGTTTTACGTTTCCTTCAAATAAAACTTTATTAAGTAATGACTACATTCCTAGTGTTTTGGCAGTCAAAGATTCATCTAACACTTCTGATCAGCATGAAATAACCAGTTGCTATGCCAAAGGCAAAGAAACTTGATACTTCATTTTCTATAAGACCGATGCATGATTTTAAGTTACGACAATAGCTTTAGGTCCCCCCTTACAATGGAAAACACTGCAGATATCACGTCATCCAGCCATCTTATTTTTTTATACAAGAAAACTTACTCAGATATAGTAAGTTCGTGATATTAGGTTACACAGTGGAACTTCTCAGGACAGCTGATGCACTGTTTTTCAGAGTTGGGGTCAGGGAGGAGCTATGGGTGGGTCAGGGTCTCTCCTGCAGGGCCAGTCGAGGTCTGGGCTATGCCTGAGGCTCCCACGGACCCTTCCCCTTCCTGGCTTCCCAAGCCTTCTATGCCCTGGCCCTAGGTCCCTGGGAACTGGGCTTCAGACCCACGCATTGCTATCTTCTCCCATCCCAGCTTGATGACTGAATGCCGCTTTTCTCCCCCATGGCATGGATTTTTCTCCTAAAACCCAAGGAGATGACTTCCTTCCTTAATCTGAGTTGTTGGCATCGTGTTCTCTACTGCTGACCTGCCTTCTGGTCTCTCGATCTGAATTTCTAATCTACCGCGGTGTCACTGATTTGGTAAAGTTACTTTACCAGGGGAGACGGGGAGGAACCCTAACTTTCTGAAAGTGACCTGTGCCCCAGACATGTGATTGCAGGGATTCCTCAGGTTCTTCTAACAGGCCCTGCTTCACAGGTGACCCGGCGCTTTGGGATCCCCGGACTGAAGAAGACCATGGACTGGTTTGGCTACTACGGAGGCCCCTGCCGAGCCCCCTTGCAGGAGCTGAGCCCCAAGGATGAGGAAGCGCTGCGTATGGATTTCACCAGTAATGGCTGGCTCTGAGGGCAAGGAGAGGACGTGCCTGGCCCGAGCCCATCTCAGCTTCCTGCCTTGTACCTGCAGCTGAAGAGGCACATGGGGGTACGAGTTTTCCCTACTTCAGCCCCCCAGGTGGCCTCTCCCAGGCTCTGCCATGCACACCCATTTCCTATTCTCACAGCCCCATGACTGCTGACATTTGTATCCTAAACTCTGGCCCTCTAGAGACCTTCAGTATGGGTTGCTTGTCTGTCTACTGTGCCTTCCTGTGCCCTGGGGACACGTGACCAGGAGCCAGAGGGCAAGAACGGGGGGCAACTGGGCACAAGTAAGGTCATGTATTTTACTGATGGGATGGCCGCTTAGACTTGGGGGTACACATTTGAGCCCAGCATAGTACTGCAGGGAGCTAGGGCTATTCCTAAGAATCTGATTCCTTCCAGGGAAAGTGGTGGGTTCGGAAACCTAATCAGAAAAACGTCATTGGCCTTTGAAAGGCCCTCGAGCTGCATTCCAGACACAGTGCCCTTTCCTAAATCCATTTTGATCATCTCATATTCTCATCTCTAGCCTTGATCTCAACCGTAGAGAGCACAGAGCCAGCCTAGGGGCTCGCCAGAGTTGGTAAATAATGACACCTGGTGGATAAATGTTACATTCTAGGAGACTTCTAGCCAACCTAGGTCTGAAACACTGGGGAAGGAGACTTGGTCTGAGACCTGGCCATCCTCTTGCCTTAGGCACTGTGCTTTCATTGTTAAAAATAATACTTTGTTCTTGCAATAAAGTTGAATAAGTGAAAACAGCGTGACCACGTATAAAGTGATACCTTGCCGCCATGTAGGTCTTAGGTTTCCTGCCGAGATGTCAAGAACCTTCCTAGAGGCAATTTAACTTTCAAAGTCTGCTTTTTCCCAGCTCTGAGTGAGGCCGTAACAGCCCACAGCAAACTAGGTGTTAGATCAGTGGGGGCCTAGGGGAAGGGCTTGTTGAAGTTCTGAGTGGGAGGTAGAAGGGAAAAAGGTTCAACTAAGATATTTAGAAACACTTTAGCACATTCACCAAAAAGGCTGCTTTCTCCAAAGATGTTTAACCTTATTCAGGGCAGTAAACCAGAGATGAATGTTTTAAAAATTACTCTGACTAAAAAGAAAGGTAAACAGATCCTTGTTTGGGACAAAGGCTAGAGGAGAGAATTTTAAAAGGTATCGATCTTCACCTGAAATTTGCCACCTGGATGGTACCGAAGCTGGAGCTTAGCACCTGGGCTCTTCTCACAGGCAATATCCAGAAGATCTGGGCTCGGAGGAGAATCCAGCTTAGGGATGGGGCAAAAATTTAGGGCTCAGGAGGCTGGCCGGTGTACTGGTAAAGCACTCAGTCTCTGGTCTTAAATTAAGCAGGCCTGGATTTAAGTTCTTAGACCTGCCCCTTAGGGTCGATGGGACCTTGGGCAGCTACTTAAGTGCCCAATCCGATCTGTAATCTGGGGATAATAACCATTCCTTTCTCTCACGGCTCCATAAGATCACGCGTGTAAAGGGGTTAGCGCGGCAGGTGAACGCTGCACATTAGCTCGGTTGGGGAGGTATCAGGGCAGGAAAAGGGAAACTCAGGCAGGAACTGACTTGCCCAAGGTAACCCCGCAGGTGTGACAATAACTGGTCTCAGGATGTGGGTGCTCTTGACACTCAGGACGAGGGAAGTACAGTGGAAAGTGATTTGGAATCAGAAAAACCGGGATACAAATCCCACCTACCTCTGCTACTTCCTAGTTCGGGCAACCTGAGCCTGTCTGATTAAAAAAAAAAAAAAGGCTCCTACCTTGCAGAGGTTTCGAGAATTACATACTAGGCAAAGTGCGCAATGTCAGTCCCAAGCCCCCATCTGTGATGAACTTTTAGAAACAGCAAATGGGTTGATTCATGAGGACGCAGAGCGAGAGTCAAGAAACTAAGTACAGGCAGTTCTGGTGATCTGTTTATTCCTCATAAACACTTGTTTCTACAGTACAACTCAGAATAAATAGAGGCACACGGCTATAATTTCCACCACAATCTGCTGTTGAGGAGACATTCAGTGAGGATAAGGGGCTGGGAGTGGAGCGGGCACGTCTGGGTTCCGGGATGACTGGCGGCCTCCGTGATGAACTCCGCAGGGATCCCATCTGTCCAGATCTGACCCCCAGGCCTGACGGCCAAGCTCGTGGTAGAAGAGGTAATAGTGAACCAAATGCAAGGAGCCAAATTCTCTCTTGGTTCCACTGCAGTCCTAGGACGGGTCCACTTCACCCCAAACCCCAAGGGGTTGAGGTGGGTCTGACCTACGGGTCCACTGGGAAGGGGCTGTGTCAGCCCAAGCCATCCCTAAGGATTCAGTTCCTCCACGGTAGGGCCTGAAGTGGCCCAGAGAGGTCTGTCGTCTACCCCAGAGTAAGTTACAAATACACATTATGAGATGACTCCTTGTAGCAGTTTCTTGACTGTCCCCAAAAGGGATCCTGTCCCGTGTCTAAGGAAGGAGAGAGGCACAATGGGGCACAAATTAGCTGCTGGAACTCAGGTAAGGAAAACAGCTTGTACAGTCAGGGGAGAGGGAAATCGCACTCTTATGGAACCCTTCACAGGGGGCCAAGCAGACACAAATACCAGCTTGGGAGGACAAAGTGGAAGGCCCGGAGCCATGAAGCCAACCAGCAGCAAATGAGGGGGTGACACACGGAAACGCTCTGGCTTTGACTTCCATAGGACTGCGGAGCTAAGCCACCCCTATGTGTCTCCCTGTTTCTCCAGGGTAGCACAAAGCACTAGCCCGAATCTGGGGCTAGGATCATCTGCCCCCAGGACAGGCAGAATGAAGAGATTCTGCCTCCGTTGGCAGGAAATCAAGTGGAAGCAGGTCTGCACTGGGCGACCCGAGGCATTAGGGACAGAGAATACCAACCAGGGAGAGAGGCAGATACAGAACTGGTGACCCTGCTATGGGCCGGGGGGCCGCAGTCCTCACGACTTTTGTCATCAAATCCCCGCCTGGCAGGTGAGGGGGCATGTGTCCAGGCCTCTTCTCCGTGGGCATTCTCATCTCCTCTCACGTCTGGGGCAGGTGTTCACCTCGAGGGCGGCCCAGGGCCCACGCTTCGGCCCTGCCTGGCGGCGGGTGCAGGACGTGTGTCAGGCGGTGAGGTTCCTAGCTGACTTAGAGGCACTCTGGGCCCGCTGCACAACCGCGGAGCACTTCTCCCGCCGCAGCAGCTTGTTGTTCTCAAACAGACCTTCGTTGCGGGGTATTCCGTGAGAGCCATCAGGGAAGGTCAGCAGGCCTTTGAGGGGGACAGAGGAAATACGGGACTGACAGGGTGTGCGCGACCCCGAAAGCAGCCTGGCACCACGGAGCTGTGCAGAAGGAAAACCTGCCGCTCTTACCCTGAGCCCTGGGTGGGCAAGTTTGCCAGCTGGGCGTCAGGGCCCGGTCGCTATGGACTGGTAGACATCCCTGAAAGCATCCAAGCTAACAAGGTGTCCTCCCACCCCTAGCATGCTCCCCCCGGTCACCCGTCTTGCGGGGTGTGACTTACCAAAACCGTCTACTCTGCCATTTTTAAATTCCCCTTCAAATGTCATGTTGTCATGTCGAATGAAGACTCCGACGCCGTTAAACTTGCCCTGGGCGAACTCCCCCTCGTACCTGCAGAAACAGGGGATGGGAGCTGGCAGGGGGCAGTGAGCTGTGGAGGTTAACTGTGTGAAACAGCTACCAGTGACTTCTGCCTACGTCAGAATCCCCACCCCCACCCACCCCACTCCGGACCAGCAGAGGAGGGCCAGAGAGCATGTGTGATATGGGGCTCTAATCTCAAGGAGATAACAGAAGAGAATGGCAGTCGGGTGGAAGGTCACTCGGCTCCTTGCCATTTCAAATTTTAGATCTATTTATAAAGTAACTAATAAAAGAACTGCTTACTTCTTGCCTGTTTTCAGAGGGCCTGGGCCAAGCTCAGGTCTGACCAGCTATTTATCACTATCAAAGCTGAGAAAGGAATGACCCAGGACTTACCTTGAGCCATCTGAGAAGGTCAGAACCCCGAAGCCATTAAAGAGCCCGTTCTCAAAATGACCCAGGTAGGTGCCACCGTCTGCAAACATTAGTTGACCAAAACCATGTCTGCGGCCTGAACAAAGAGAAAGACAGTTGTCAGGTCGGGATGGGGTAGCTTTAGGGACCCCCTCGCTGCCTAACATCCCTTGTCTTTCGTCACCCGACCCACAAAGGAAAGAAGAGAAGCAGTGAGGTGAGCAGGACAGAGAACTCCTACCCAGAGTCAGACACCAGGAAAATCTGGCTCCTGGGACCTTCCCTTCTTGTCCCAGGCATCAGATGTGCAGCGGGTCTCTCTCGGTACGAGTAAGAGAGTGCTGAGAAATAACACAAGCTACCACGGTGCCTTGACTATGTGTCAGGCACTCTTCTGAGCACTTTGTAGGTATCATCCTATCTAATCCTCACGACGTTAAGAGGTAGGCACGGTACTATTATTATTCCCATTTCACAGATGCAGAAAGCAAGGCTAGGAGCAGCTTAATCCTTTACCCGAGACCACAGAGCTGTTCAGTGGCAGAGCAAGAATGCAAACGCAGCAGGCATGCTGGCCGGGGAGCCCTCACCACTTACTCCCGTTGCCTCTCTGAGAGAAAGCCGTGCCGCACGGCACCGTGAAGCTAGGGGGCAAACCTAACAGGCTGACTGGCAACACTGATTCGGGCTTTGTAGGGCTGTGCTTACCCGTTGCACTGACCAAAAACCAGCAAGATGCTGGAGGAGCAATCACGTCTTTCCAACAGAGTATGAGGGAGTTCTTCCAGGGGACAGTCTGCCTGGCAGATTGGCGCCTCCGAACAGCCAGCTTTGAGGGGACGGCAGGTGTTGAGGAGGCAGGAGAAAGGCAGGGGATGTACAAGGGCACATCCCCTCCCCCAGTTTCTCCTCTCAGGGCTCAAGAATTCATGGGCTGTCAGGATCTAACGTGAAAAGAATGGGGTGTGCGTCGAAATGGCCTGAACTTCTCTTCACTGGCACAACGGTAGGAAGTCAAGGCTTCTCGGGGCAGTTCCTGGCTTGCTAGGACTGGCCCCCTGAGGCTTTTAAGTGGTCAGACTGTGTTTCTCAGGCTCTGAAGAATTTCACCAGTCCTGTGACTAGACACTTCCAAATGCAATGAGCTGTCACAGGAAATTCAAGGCAATGACTGTCATTTGCTCTTGAGTATCTATCTGTCCTAATTTCCAGATCTTCCTTAACTTTTTTGTAAAGATTTTATTTATTAATTTGACAGAGACAAACAGCCAGCGAGAGAGGGAACACAGGCAGGGGGAGTGGGAGAGGAAGAAGCAGGCTTCCAGCGGAGGAGCCCGTTGTGGGGCTCGATCCCAGAACGCTGGGATCACGCCCTGAGCCGAAGACAGGCGCTTAACGACTGAGCCACCCAGGCGCCCCTTCCTTAACTTTTTAAATTCATTGGAACCAAGTCACTGCAATGAATTCTGCACTTTCTACTTTATAGGCACTCAAAATAATTCATTTTACTCGCCTGGTACATAAGTATTTATAAAAACAATCCCCAAATAATAACACTAAAGGATAGAAAGATGTTAAAACACTTTATATTCTGAAGTGGAAAGATTTAACTCATTGCTGGAGACTGGGCAAACAATGACATTTTCTAATGCCTTTATTTAATCCTAAAATCAAAGAAAGGAAAGGCACTATTCAGATTAAATCCTGGAATTAGACATGAAGACTCATCCAGTTGGCTTTCATAGCCTGATGTATTTGTCGTTCAGCCAAGTGAAGTGTTCATCACTTGATCCTTCGGGGGTCCTCTCACCTTCCTTCCACTCGCCGCGATATTCCTCCCCACTGGAGTAGGTGAAGGAACCTTTTGTCAGGGTCATGGTGACAGCTTATGGAAGAAAAGGATAAAAACTGCAGGAAACAGAGGAGAGAACCAGAGTCACAGGATGCTGGAGGAAAGGCCTACGAAACAATTTTGCAGATAACATTCTATCAACTAACCAGCCCAGTAAGTATATATTACCTTGGACACATTTAACAAACATACCCACCTCTCCAGCCCCCTAGTCCCACCCCCATCACCACCACCTCTGCTCAAACAGTCTTATCCTCCTATTGGTCTTAAAAGTTATCAGCCTGGGGCGCCTAAGTGGCTCAGTTGGTTAAGCGTCCAATTCTTGGTTTCGGCTCAGGTCATGATCTCAGGGTCTTGGGATCGCTCAGCACAGAGTCTGCTTGGGATTCTCTTTCTCCCTCTCCCTTCCCCCCTCCCCCACTCATGCTCTATCTCTCTCAAATAAATAAGAAACGATAAACAGAAACTGAGGATTAACCTACAAATATTTGCTTGATACCTACTATGTGTTTAGTTGATGTAAATAAAATATAGTCTCTTCCTTCAATGAGTTTACAGTCTAGTCGGTAAAAGTAATAATTGAAACATGGAACAATATGAGAGATAATGTCATTAAGTGCCAAACTGGATGGCAGAGGTGAACAGAGATAAGGGCCGGGCACAACTGAAACCAAGCAGTCAAGAAAGCAAAGGGCAGTTGCCCATGGAGAAAACCTGGGGAATGAAAGCACAAAGAGCCACGTAAGCTGGATGTTCAGTGGGAAAATAATAAGCTGGGTCTTACTGCAGTGGAAGGTTTATTTAAGGAGTAATAGGTACTCAGCCAAAATCTGAAATCTGAAAACTCTCAGATTTAAATCCAAACTCCATCATTTCATAGACGGAGATCGGGAAGGGAAAAGCTAGTCTGCGGCCGGGCTGGAACCAGTGCCCCGGCCCCCCCTGACTGCTGCTAGTTCTTTCTCTCTTGGACTGCACGCTCAGCTTTTAGGGTCAGGCTACTCTATAGAGACCTGGGGAAGCCAGGCAGAAGAGTTTACAGCTAATAAGGAGGGGGAAACGAAGGCTCTGGGGGTTTCTGAACAGGCACATAATACGAAAGCAGTGCTTACGGAAAAGGAACGTGGCAGCGGGAAGCAGGATGCTTTGGAGCTGCAAGAGGCCACAGCCGGAAAAGCTCGCAAGGCAGGAGATGTGATCATTCAGGAGACTGTGAAAATGAGCACAAATTACTCTCCCTCTGCTCGTGCCCTTGTGATGTGACACGGCAGTCCCTCCATTAACGGGCACTTTATTCCTCTGCCCACTGGGTCTGGGTGGGTTATAGGACTCGCTCAGGCTAATGGAACGTTAGCAAAAGGGATACAGCAGAGGTCTGGAAAGTGCTTGTCTCCGGGGCTTGCCCTCTCACTGCACTTGGAACTGTCCTGCCCCCATGTGGACAAGCCCAGGCTAGTTGGCTGGTGATGAGGGGTCATGTGGAGCTGCTGTCCCAACCTTGCACAGATGCATGGGTGAGCGCGGGCATGACCAGCAGAGCTGCTCCCGAGCCCAGGTCCAAATTACTGACCCACAGAACGATGGACTAGATACATGGTGGTTGTTTTTTTTTTTTTTTAAAGATTTTATTTATTTATTTGACAGAGAGATAGCCAGCGAGAGAGGAAACACAGCAGGGGGAGTGGGAAAGGAGGAAGCAGGCTCCTAGCGGAAGAGCCTGATGTGAGACTCGATCCCAGATCACCGGGATCACGCCCTGAGCTGAAGGCAGACGCTTAACGACTGCACCACCCAGGCGCCCCCATGGTGGTTGTTTTAAGCCACTATGTTTTGAGGTGGTGTGTTATCACCCAGCAACAGCTAACTGATACACCCAGGTACAAGATCATAAGGGCTGAACTAGGGGGAAGACAGTGTAACAGGAGCAGAAGGAGTGGCTATGACAGAGATATTGTAGAAAAGCAAACAACCCAGTAACACTTGGAGACTGGCTAGGTATGGCTTCACGTGTGCAGTAAAAGAATGCTTGCATGCAGAGATGTCCTATAAGAAGGGGGTTAAGATACCTAAAGTATCATTAAATACGAACAGAAACACTTGACATATTTTGAAAATGCAATCCCTAGTTCTTTTTTAATTCCCTAGGTCTGTTTACTCCCCTCTTCATCGTTTCCAGATCTAAGCAATACAACATTTTTACAAGGGACTGTGGCAATGCAGAGTCCTAGGCCCACACCCAGATCTCCTGGATCAGAGTCTGTAAATTAGAGCCTGGGATTCTGCAGTTTTAACAAGCACGTCGTTAGATTGCTGCACACTTGAAAGCAGGGGGATTACTACTCCAATAAGCAGGTACACTATGTGTGACAGTTCTCTGACCTATAAATCACCGCTGAAAGGTCCCCTGTTATTAATAATGAACCTAGAGGGGCACCTGGGTGGCTCAGTCGGTTAAGCATCTGCCTTCAGCTCAGGTCATGATCCCAGGGTCCTGGGATTGAGCCCCACATCGGGCTCCCTGCTCATTGGGGAGTCTGCTTCTCCCTCTCCCTCTCCTGGTTCCCTTGTGCAAAGATCTCTCTCTCTCTCTCTCTCTCTCAAATAAAATCTTTTTAAAAAAATGAACCTAGAGTCTAACCGTCAAGCATCTGATTGAATTCCAACAGGACAGGTGCACCTCTTCTTCAGAACATGGGGGCCAGGCCTGGAGGACAAAACAGGAGTGGGTTTTTAAATCCCTGCAGGCCTGGTGCCAACAGCTAGCTTCCTTCAAGTCCCAGAGAAGCCCAAATCACACACAATGTTAATGGTTGTATTGCTGTCTCCATTATGGAACATCAAGATGGGGTTAAAAGAGTAGGCTCCTCGGTACAACAGGGATCTGGCACATGTGATACTAAAATGATGCTTTAAATGTTCAACTAAAACAAGATGTACATTGGTTTGTATTCTCCAAGCTGTGATGGTAGATGGGGCTGGGTTATTCATACTCCACGTCAGCCAATGCAACCCTCTAGAATCAACTGAGCTAACCCCAGAGAAAGTACTTGAAATACCCTTATAACAGCAACTAACAGGAATTGACTCCTTACTGTGTGCTGTAAGTGTTTTTTAAATACATAATCTAATTTCAGCTCACAACTTTATGAGGTGGGTAGTACTATCATTTCCACTTTACACATGAGGGAGTAAGTAAGTTCACCAAGGTCCCGCAGCTAACACGTGCAAGTTAGAAGCAGAGACGTGGGGGTCGGTCTCTGGGGCTCACACGCCTAAACCCCATCCTGTCTTCCTGTCCCACACTCCTCCCAGTGTAATACAGTGGTGTGTGGGCTGACACTGGGGCTCCCATCCCGGGGCACTGTGTAACTTTGGGAAGCTTACGTAAATGCCTCTAAACCTGTCTCCTCCCCTGCAAAGTGCAGAAAATATACGTACTTCAGAGAGTTGGCACGGATTAAATTAAACAAGATACATCAGGGTGCCTGGGTGGCTCAGGCAGTTAAGCGTCTGCCTTTGGCTCAGGTCATGATCTCAGGGTCCTGCCTGGGATGGAGCCCCATGTCGGGCTCCCTGCTTAGCGGGGAGCCTGCTTCTCCCTCTCCCTTTCCCTCTGCAGCTCTCCCTGCTTGTTCTCTCTCTGTCAGATAAATTTTAAAAATCTTTAAAAAAAAAATTAAAGAAGATACACGAGAGTACCTAGACCACCACCAGACCCTGGCCATTAATGTTATTCTTTTCCTCCTTCAAAAATAGACACCTCAACTCACACATTCACTTACGGTAATGGAAATTTCTCTAAAGTCTCAGTATAAAAATGCTACCAATGTAATTCAAATAACATTTGGAAAAAAAAAAAACCAGCAATTTTGCCTGAGGTAAATTCTAAGGTGAGAGAAAGTAAACTACAATTGCCATTCATCTGTTTTTTATTGCACCCCATGGGATATTTTAGTTTTGGCCGGTGTCATGATGCTTCTGGATATAGATGCCATAAGCCCAGAAATGGTCTGCCATGCAAACAACTGGGCCTGAACAGAGCAGGGCTCAGTGACATATTCTGGGCCCTGGCCCTGTCTCTAAGCTCTTGTTTCCTCCCAGCTAGGAGGACAGAGGAGTTCTGAGAATCCCTTGCTCTCACCCACACAGGGAGCAACATTTGTTTCTACCCCCAGAATGAGGCCAGCTTGGGAAGCTCCTCCAGTGGTGTCTGGGAGCACCTCCCACAGCTCCACCAGGGATTTTCTCACTGTTGCTACTCGGGAGCTCCATGCCTGGGCTCTCTCACACAGCAGAAGACATCCCGAGATAGGGACCTTTCTCTTCTTGTCGTAAAGCCCCTTGAAAGCTCTGGGGCCACTTTCTCTGGTGGGTGATGCTGGTACCCGGTGTGCCATCCCTGCTCCACCAATGTTCCAACAAGGTCGCCATCCAATTTCAGGCTCAAGCCTCTTGTTGTCAGCCCAGCATCAGTGTGCCTGGGGTAGAGGTCAGCATGACTCCACTGCAAATACAACATTAATGAGAGGAAGAGAAGCAGTTTTCCATCGAAACTGCAGAGGAAAACTCTTTCCAGTCCAGATAGGCTTTGATAACTACAGGCCGTCTTCAGCTCTTCCCAGAACGAATGACGTCAGCGTATTAAAAGTCAGCTTATGGAACAAAGCTGAAATATTTCATTCCTTCAAACCAAGTCAGAATCTTAAAGGTCGTATCTTATAATAAATCTTATCACTAAACAACTATTCCAAAACATAAACACAAAATCATTATTTATGCAGGGAGATGATATGATAAGGGCATTTCCTTCCGATGTCTGGCAGCTGTAAACTTGTCTTCCCTCAGAGGTCTGGAAGGAGTTAACGCGGGGCCATGTGAGGAGTCAGTCTGACTGCCCAGGGGCTGAGGGGGAGCAGACTCCAGCATTTGTTTACTTTTTCTCAAGGCTACGTGAAACTTCCACATAGTGGCATCCCACTTATTTCAGAGGGACCAGTAGCAGGTCTCTGAAAGAAAGGGAACAGCATTTCTCCAGTTCGAAGTCTATCTTTGGACAAAGTACTAGCCAGCCCTCAAATTGTAAACCTAGCCACTCTTTTGGTATGCTGTTAGCTCTGAGGGAATATATCCTAAAGTTTTTAAAGATGCCACTGAAACTGAAAAAAATCATCCTCTAATTACCAAACGTGGCAGATTGTAATTTCCAAAGACATCTGCGGTCGTATCTCCTATATTTCGCATTCTATAAGTTGACCTTGCCACTGCCCCATCAAAAGGTGGGGTCTAACTCCTCTTCTTTGAATCTGGGCAGGCTTGTGGTTGCTTCAACCAATAGAACACGATAGAAGAGATGGTGTGTTCTGAGGTCAGATCAGAAAAGGTGATGCATCTTCCCTCTTGCTCACTGGTACGCTTGTGCTTGGAGAACTGAGCCGCCACAGAAGTCTGACTACCCTGGGGCTACCGTGCTGTGAGGATGCTGAGCCACAAAGAGCCACATGTGTTCGTGCTCCAGTTGGCAATTCTCATCTTTGAATCGGCCTAGCGCAGGCACCAGCTGTGAGCCAAGGAGCCTGCAGATGATTCTAGCTCCCAGCCGCTGAGTCGGCCTCCCATCTGAGGTATCATGGAGCTGAGTGAGGTCATCCCCATGATGCCCTCTACAAATTCCTGACTCACAGAATCTGTGAGCATCATATGGTTGTTTTCAGCAGCGAAGGTTGGCGTATAATGTCATATAGCTATAGTAACTGGAACATCTTCTCTCCACCTAACCCTGCCACCTCCTCTCTCGTTTGTTTTTCCAAAAGTACATTTCCATTCCTTTCTTTACCTAGGGAGACAGTGCAAACTCCCTCCAACAGTGGCTGGTCAACATGATGTCCTTTCCCAAGAACACAAGTGGACGTGCTAAGTAAAGGACACACGTGGACTCTAAGGGTTTTAGGCCACGGTTGAACCCATTTGACTAGAAACTTCTACCTATGTCCAAATAATTGATGTTGTCACTGCCTGGGACAGTGATTTTCACTTGTGACTTCTGTAATTAGCCATGCTAAGTAACAGTCAGCTGTACAGCCACTGACCCAAAAAGAAATCATGGTCATTGAGACAAATCTAGTTTAATACAGGACAGCCAGAGCTGATGAAGACTGAAAACCCAACACTTTAATAAGGATGCAAATCAGTACCTGTATCAGTTACCAAAAAAAAAAACTTCTTAAAGAGAACAGGTGGCCTAGGAGTTCAGACTTCAGCTCTACATATGGAATCTAGTTACAATACCAAGAAGATTCAGGCTTCTAAACAGATACCCTTTCTGCTCTTTTGATAGATGGGTTGCAGGGGATCGATCCACACATTTATCTAAAAGAAAATGACTTTTGTCCCTGAAATGAATACACCGTTGGTCTGCACAACAGACTACATCCCTGCTTATCTTTATTTTCTCCTGACCCAGACATTTCCAAATAGAACTTGGAGACAGGAATGTAACATTTGTTTCCATTCCACTTGTCTTTTTTTAGAGTTTAGAAATCAAACTTGCTAAAAAAAAATTTACGCATTCATGATATCTTCTGTTCAAATTCAGAGGTTTAAAAACAACAAAAAGCTAACATCAAGAGGAACAGATTCTCACTTTAAGAATATTGCTTTGAGGCAGCCAGCTTTCCCCACATATACCTTTACATTGTTCCTCCAAAGCCTTCCCAGAATATGAATGTCTTGTCAAAGTTCTCTTAATTATAAAGAAAACAGTCTTAGGCTTTTAGAATCCTAAAGAGAAGAAAAGAAAGACTTGGTGAACAAAAATTAGGCTTGTGGGGCGCCTGGGTGGCTCAGTCCTTAAGCGTCTGCCTTCAGCTCAGGGCCTGATCCCAGGGTCCTGGGATCGAGCCCCATATCAGGCTCCTCCGCTGGGAGCCTGCTTCTTCCTCTCACACTCCCCCTGCCTGTGTTCCCTCTCTCGCTGGCTGTCTCTCTCTCTGTCAAATAAATAAATAAAATATTCTTTTAAAAATTAGGCCTGTAAGAAACCTAGAAGAAAAAGTCACACATTCCTTTTAAAGTGTTTTAAATGAGCTTGAAATAACTGTTTTTCTTATAAGTCTACAAGTCTTTTTACTGTAAGTCTTCCTTGAACTCGAAAAGTTAAAAAAAAAATTTTTTTTGCTACTAGGTAAACATCTTATTTAGGAAGACTGTGGGACGGTTAGATTGAAGAAAGTGGGAAGAAAATCTTGACACCAGAAAGAAGATTAAAAAAAAAAAAAAAAAAAGACTTGAGGGTGATGAGGACTGCCATGATACTGTCGTATTTCATGAAAAAGGAAATGCCTGGACCGGGTTCTAATAAAGCCGAATTACTCTGCGGACACCTAAGCAGTTTGGAGATGCTACCCAGCAGGCGTGCCACCATCCACTAATTGAGGCATGCCATTCCCCAAGCCTCGCTCTGTGGGACGTCTCTCCAGCAGAGTGTGAGAGGCGAGCCCAGGCCAAACAAAGCCGTAGACCCAACTAACATTTCCTAGTCGCTCTCCCACCCCGTTCTTGCGTCCCAGCCCCGATCCTTCCCTCTACCCGAGCTCTGCTCCACCGCCTGGGCCAGGTCTCTGCTCACACGGGTCCGCCATCCCCTCCGGACGCAGTCCCCACACACCCGCTCGCCAAGCCGGGTACCGTGGGCCCTCCCTGGCCTCGGTCCGAGCGGTAGAGACCGGAGGCCCGGGTTCGGCACCCCACCGGTCCCGCCCTCTGGCCAGCTCGTCCTGGATGGAGTCATGATCCCCAGCCAGTCATCTCGGGATGGGCTCCTCAGTCCCTTCCTCACGACCACACTCTCCCGGCCCCCTCCCTCCTGCGCTGCCGGCCAACCTGAGCTCCGCCTTTCGGGATGACAATCACACCCGGACACCGGGCTCCAGCGGCCGGGACCGCGGCTCCGCCAGGATCGCCCCTGCCACCAGCCTCTCCACCAACTCCACCAGCGTCTGCCCCACTTGACGCCGCCATCCCCGGCGACCGCACTGGGCGTAATTCCCGCTGCCCATTGGCTGTTACCTAGGCAACCGGGAGCAACGCCACTCTCCATTGGCCCAGCGCGGACTCTGCGCCATCTTTGTGCGGGGCGGAGGGTCTCAAGAGCTTGGGTCAAACATCCGAAAGAGGGTGGAGCTGAACCCATAGTCCTACCTCGGCCACCTGACGGAGACCTCCGGTCTCGGTCTCTGTCTACGCAGAGACAGCCCAGCCGAAATGTCGACAAAAACAAAACAAAACCCGGGTCAGAAGCAACAGTGACCACCAACTCAAGCGGCTCGGATCCTGCGCGGACCTTCGGAGTTGTAAATGGCTCCTCCCTGGAATTAAAGGACAAAACCCAAACCTGGCTTTTGAGTTTCAGCTTTGTGAATTGTAACAGGCAGCTGCAGTTTAAAGAGTGTCAGTCCCGTGCCAGCACTGTGATACCAGGACACCTCTGCCTTCACTCATTGTAAGAATTTGTGTTGTTGTCGTTACTCAGATCCTTTGTGTTTAAAATATAGTGTCAAGATTGTAGCAAATTCTCCAAATATCGCGCACGCCAATCCTTTTATCCATTTGTTTATTTACTGACCAATGTGAGTGCAGCTAGAAAGGACATGATCGCTGCCCTCATGGGACTTTACTGCCTAGATGTGGAGAAGAAAAGATTCATGCACATGGAAAAATTCAAGACTATATTTAATTATTAAAAGAAGGCAAGTGCATGAAGAGAGTAAACAAACTCCTTCTCTGATTTGGGCGTTTCCTCATCTGTGGCATAGAAAATGAAAATAATAATGATAAAGACTCCCTAGCACTTCTTTGGGAATAGTGCAAAATGCTCAGTACTGTGTCTGTGACATTATAAGTGCTCCCAAAACAGCAGTTTTACATTGTTTTAAAAGGCTTGGATTCTGTGTTAAATCCCATGTCTGCCACCAAGTGTGTGTGACTTCAAGCAAGTTATTAAGCTCTGCGGCCTATACAATGAGATTGGACTATTAGACCTATGAGATTCAACCAGCTCTAACACTCAGTGGTTAAGCATGCTAAACTGTGTGGTAATGACTATATAAATATATATACAGTTATTGAGATAATGGCATGTCAAGAAAACATCTTCTTAGATTAGAGAATGTATATTAGAAAATTTGATGAAATAAGGTTAAATAGATTGTGGTTAAGTTATGGAGAAACCTGAAAAATTAGGGGGAAGATATGGTTTGCAAAATGTAGTGTTTTGAATGGGCAAATTCGTAGACACAGAGAGTAGAAATTACCAGGAACTAGAGAAAAAGGGAGTTATTGTTTAATAGATACGGAGTTTTTGTTGAGATGAAGAAGTTTTGGGTATAGGCAGTGGTGATGGTTACACAACATTGTGAATGTATTTAATGTTACTGAACGGTACACTTGTGAATGGTTAAAATGATAAATATGCATATTTTACTGCAATAAAAAATGTAGTTTCTTAATCAGAGCAGTGACACCAGGAAACCAGTGTTTTAAGAAAATTCATCTGGTAGTGATGCTCGGAGATAACCAGAGAGATTGGAAGCAGAGGAACAAATTCACAAGCTATTTTAATAATGTAGCTAAGACATCTTGAGAATCTCAAAAGTAATGTGGCATCAGTGAAAATGGAAAGAAAGGAGGGGGTACAGGCTGATGTAGGAAAGATGTTGGGGTTCAGAGTCAATGGCTAGGAAAGAATTTTTGAGACATCTTCAGTGCAAAAAAGGTGGTTTTATTAAAGCACAGGGACGGGACCGTGGGCGGAAAGAGCTGCACTGGGGTCATGATGAATGGCCAGTTATATACTTTCAAGTTGTGAGGGGGTTAGGGATTGTGTAAGTCTCTAAGGAATTTTGGAAGCAAGGTTTCCAAGACCTTGAGGGGGCTAGCTATTGTTAGGAAAACGTCATTTATTACTGTCTAATAAGACCTTAGTCATGAGACCCTTATCGGTGAGTCATCATGCTTGGGGGATGATTGCCAACAGATATCTTGGGGGGTAGAGATAAAGGAAGTTTCCAAAGGAATTTTTATATGTTATAGTCGACTTACAGGTTGGGGGGGGCAGTTGTTGGGATAATGTTAAGCTAAGCCTTTTGCCCTTAGCAAAGTATTAGCATCAAGACAGCCGAGTTCCTAGAGGAATGTCACTCTGCCTGTTTTAAGGACTTGTCAGTGGGCTGTAAATAGTAAGGAAATTTAATTTTTCTTTTGTCTTTGCTTCTCACATCACATATGAAACACATCTCATAGAGATATTTAATAAGAGGCAGTATAGTGTTAAAAGCATTGAGCAGGTCTGCCTGGATTTGGATCCCGCTCTGCCACTTACCAGCTGCATGACCATAGGCAAGTTACTTTACGTAGTTTCCAACATCATGAGAGCTGTAATGTCATTTACGTGTAATCCAGTTATATCCATGTACTTTACAAGAAATGATGTCTGGCATGTGCTTAGTATTTGGTGAGTGCTAGCTCTCCATACGTAATAGAGAATGTATTGACCCTTTTTTTTTTTCAGTAAAAGGAAAATCAAGTTCTAAGCGGTAGAATCTAAATTCTGAGAATTTTCCATAGAGTTCTCAAGGGAACACTCAAAATCTTGCAGCTTTCCTTGACAATAATTTGAAGCTTAGGGGCTAAATGAGACGAAGAGATCATCTCTGTGGATGTGACCCCTGGGATGCAAAAGGCAAGTATTACTGAATTATTTGATGTCTGGATAGGAAAGGGAAATACATGTCTTCTAACTGAAAGAGGAAACTGTATGGATCTTGGCCTAAAATGGTTTATATGGCAAAAAAAGTTTAAGAGATTCTCACATGCACAATTAAACAATGGTTGTTTCAATTCAATTCAATTTAATTCAGTTCAATTCAGTACTTCCAGTACTTCTAGTACTGTGACAATAATTTGATTCAATAAAGAATGACTATGACATATTGGTTACGGTATGACTGATTATCTCTTGTGAAAACCTATGCCTCTAGTCTGCTGGTGATTTTAAGCAGAAAAACAAAAACAACATCAACGATAAAAAAGGTGGTACCATTTGTTGAGTGTACTAACCACTGTGCTAAGCGTTTTACATACATTATCTTGATTCTTATTTAATTGAGGGAGGGATGATAATTTTTTTAATGTACTTTTTATGTACCAAGCACTAAGCTCAGTGTTTTACATACATTATCTTAATTCTTATTGAATTGAGGGAGGGGTGATAATTCCCATTTTACAGGTGAGAAAACAGAGACTTAAGTGCAGAGATGGGGTTCAAACTCAGATGACTCTGATTCCCTCTTTTCTCCCTTTCCCCCCCAGTAATCTGGTTACATTCTTCCTTTAAGACTTAGCTCATAGCACAGGCCCCCTTTAAGGCCTCTGCTGACTTTTTAGCCCACCCCCAAATCGCTGAACTTCTATTATGAGTTTTCAGTTTTCAGTGTTGGTTCCTTTTCTCCTGCTGGCTCAGAGAACTGTATGTCTTCCACTTGAGGGCAAGTTGGTTCTTCCTTTTCTTTTCCTCTAATAAAAATATACCGAGTCCCTATTGTGTCTAGATACCAAGGTTTTACAGTGGTGAGTAAAACAGTCATGTACTCTTACCTCATGGAACTTTCTAGTCTAATAAGACCAAAGCTTTCTTTAGTTCACAAAGAAGCATAAAGCATTCGAGCCAGACACTGTGTAAATTGCATTATGCCTGTGATTTTTATAAACTTTTTTATTTAGGTAGATTAGGGATTTTTGTCTCTTTGCTTCATTTTTGTCTCTCTAGCACTTAGAACATAGTAGGTGCTCTATAAATATTTTATGAATGAGTGCATGATTGAATGAATGCAGATACAAAGATTAGATTTCTCCAGTTTCGTAGCCGGTTCGTTCATAGTAGGCACTCAACAAATGACAGACCGATTAGGTAGGCTATTTTACGGAAAGCTCACAAAGGCAGGTCCGCAATTGGAAGCTAAGGTAGGGGCGGGGCTGGTAAGAGCAGGAGGCGTGTCTGACCCGGGTTTGGCTCTTGGAGCATGCGCGGTCTTCACAGATGGTGACGGGCGAAAAATGCGCAGGGCGCGATTACGTAGACGCTGGTTCTGATTGGCTGCCGTTCGCGCGCGAGGGGTCGTGCCGACTCGTCGCCAAGTAAACAGGCTAGGTAGGGGCGGAGCCAGCGAGGCGCCGCGACCTGGTTGGCCAGGCGGGGGTTGGGGGTTTCGCGGATTGGTCCCGGCTGGGAGCTCAGCTGTGTGGAGCGCACCAGGACCCGGAGCCGGCGGCCTGAGGGATGGACGAAACGAGCCCACTGGTGTCCCCCGAGCGGGCCCAACCCCCGGACTACACCTTCCCGTCCGGCTCGGGCGCTCACTTTCCGCAGGTGCCGGGGGGCGCGGTCCGAGTGGCGGCGGCGGCCGGCCCGGCCCCCTCTCCACCGGGCTCGCCAGGCCACGATCGGGAGCGGCAACCACTGCTGGATCGGGCTCGGGGCGCGGCGGCCCAAGGCCAGACCCAAACCGTGGCGGCGCAGGCCCAAGCCCTGGCCGCCCAGGCGGCGGCGGCGGCCCACGCCGCGCAGGCCCACCGCGAGCGGAACGAGTTCCCGGAGGACCCCGAGTTCGAGGCGGTGGTGCGGCAGGCCGAGCTGGCCATCGAACGCTGCATCTTCCCCGAGCGCATCTACCAGGGCTCCAGCGGAAGCTACTTCGTCAAGGACCCTCAGGGGGTGAGAGCGGGGTGGGGGCCGCCGCCGCCGCCGCCTTCGGGGAGGGTGGGCCTGTCCGGGGGAGTTAGCCGCTTCGCACAGCCAGAGGGAGAAGGGGGGTTGAAAGGCTTGAAAAGGGAGAAACTTCGCAGTGCAGAGCCCCTTGGCAAGATTTTGGAATGCCCCTGAGGACTGGAGATGGAGAAGCTCTGCGGACTGAAGAAATAAATCAGAACCTATTTGGTGGGGGAGGAGTGAGCGGAGAATGAAAAGAGGAAATTGACCAGATACAGGAGAGGGGCCCAGCGGTGTGGTGGGGCAATCGGCCTGTCGACAGAGACGCGCGGGGAGATGCTGCTTTCTAGTAGGTTCCTTAGCTTTAAACTACGGAGACTGCTATTCGGCCATTGCCCTACAGATTTGAGCTTTGGGCCCATTTCCTCTTTTTGGACCGAACCAGCGTTGTCGCTGTTCACCGAGGAGGACGGGTGATCCATCAAGGGCTCTGAGGGTTCAGTTCCAGCCTTCTGTGTTGTGGGGATGTCTACCACTGTCCCAGGTCTCTTACTGGCAGACGTCAGTGATGGAGTGGGTGGACTTAAACCAGTTTCATCTGTCCTGGTTATTGCTCACTTCTGGGAAATTGTTCAAATTCTTTTTTATGGTTCCTCAGTAAAGAATGCGGAGTTTTAGAAACACAGGACTGCCTGCTGCATTTTACTTTCATTTCTCTCCCAGGACTATCAGCAGTTTGCGTTTTGGCTAAGGCAAAGTGTTTGCTGACCTTTATTTTGTCCGTTGCATGTGTATAAAGGGGGATGGGGATGAGATGGGTTGGCATGGGACCTTGGGTGATCAGGGCATCTGAGAGGTGACTTTATTTTTTTGATAGCTGCAGAAGAATTTAAGGCATTTATATCAAGCCAGAGGTATCATTGGAATATCAGTGGGTCAAAGCATATTAACTTTTCCCTGTCAGAGTTCTCAGACGGGCCAGAATGGCTTATTGGAAAAATACACTATTGTTATACTTATTAAAATAATGGTTGTCAAATCTCCCTCAAATTTTCACTTTGTCTCTCCCGGGTGAACTAACTCTTCGGATGGGTGGTGTGCTGTTCTTGTAGGAGTGCCGAGTGGCCAGGGTGGATTCTGACTTGTAGCCCTTGGTTAGTTTCATTGAATGATCTGGTCATTCTCCTGGATGCTGATGTCCCTGAATTATCAAAGAAACAGAAAGCAGTTCTGCCATCAGTGCAGTTAACTTTATAAACTGAGTTGGGGAAGTTGGGGAAAACTTTGAGAATAGTAGGTCTTTCCAGGTCCCTCAAGTAAGGGAACAGTGAGTTAAATTGAAAGGTCAAAGGGGAACATTACTTCTAGAAGAAAAGAACAGTGGGTATCCTGAGGTCTAAATGTTAGCAAGATACTTTCATTTTTTATGTAAGTGGTTTTTATTTATTTTTTATTTTTTATTTTTTTAGCTTGTTGGCTGATGTAAGAAGGGGCTAATTATCTTTGATAGGTATAGGAACAGGAGGAAGGTTTTTATTTTTCTTTCATGACACTGTTACAGCTATGTTGGAAGTATGTCAGGTCAGCTGAGAAGTGAGAGTAATAAGATCTTCCACTTTTGCCTGGCAGGTAAAGTACTACCACCTCTGTGCACAGGCTACTTGGAACGACAGACTATGGGTATGTTTCTTGGTGATTTGCAGGATCCCGGGGTCTAAAATTTCCTGGCCACTGCCCTTTCTTAGAGAAGTCAAAACACATATGCCCTGACAAAACTTATTAATAAAACCATCTTGCTCCCACTGAGGAAAATGTGGTTCAGAGCAGAGGACCACTTCCTAAATGCTGTGGTGTGTTATAATGAACCACAGGCTCACTGTAGTTGGTCCTGTCATCTTTTGGCCCTGTTCCAAATGTGTTTGTTTATTTTATTTAACAAATATATAGATAGTACTTACTATATGCTAGGTACTGTTTTAAGTGCTTTACAAATAGTAATTCACTTAGCACTTATAACATCCTTGGAGGTAGGTACTATTATTATCCCCACAGATGATGATATCAAGGCACACAGTATAACTAATTTGCTTAGGGTCTTAACAGCTAGTAAGTAGGAGGCAGGATTCAGACCCAGGCCAGCTGGCTCCAGAATTCATGCTCCTAACCACTATGCAGTGCTGCCTCAAAGTTTGTCATTTGAATTTCTGCTTTCTCTTTTCATCTGCCCTATTGCTTAGGGTTAAATTTGGCTATGTGTGGCAGAAAATTTAAAACAATAATGACTTGAATAAAAGTACATTTAACTCTCATAGAAGAAATCTGTAGGCTTCCCAGGGCTGGCATGGCAATATGAACAATGTGCATCCTTCCGTCCAGCTGATGAGCCATCCCTAGCACGAGGCTGCCACATCATGATCCAAGATGGCTACTCAGACTGCAGACATCTTGTCTGTTTTTCAGCCAGTTGGAAAAAGGAAAGGAGAGAGAGAGTATACCCTCTTCCTTTAAGACATTTCCTAGAAGTTACACCAGACTCTTTCTATATTCCATTGTCCAGAACTTAACTGCAGTAGTGGTTGGGAACTGTAGTCTTTATTTTGCCCCACTAAAAATGCAGAGTCCCGTGTCCAAGGAAGAAGAGGGAACAGAGATTGAGGGAACCAGCAGTTTCTGCCAGAGCTGCTTTTGGAGCTAGAGAGGCTAGAAGGTTCTTGAAGATAATAGCCCTGATTTCATTTCCCAATTTAGGATGGTTTCTCCCTCAGGGCCAGCAAGTGGGGACCTAGAGAACAGTAAGATGGAAAATGCTAGATCAGAAGGCATGGTAGAGAGTGCTCATATTACCCTCCTCACTTGGATTCTTGTGCTTTCTGGTCTTGTGCTCAATCACCTATGAAAATATTTTTTGAGCATTTTCTGTTTTGTGAGGCTAGTAATACTATATGTTCATATTGCCAAGAATCATAGAATAGCATGTGATTCGTTCGTTCATTAAGATTAAATGGGATATCACACATGAAAGCCCCTGGCATCGTTGCTGGTGCTTAGCAGGAGCACAGAGTATTTGGTTTTTGTTAAATTAATGGCCGCTGACCTCTGGATTAGGCTTTCTTGGATACATGGCATTGAGTAAAGCAAAAGTGGTATAATTTTGAGGTGATGATTTTATGACCACCGAGAATAGTAATTTATTAGATAATGCTAATTGGTATTTGCTTCACGATTTTACAGATGCTGCTCACATGTTCTAGGAACTAGGCCTTATATCAGTAATTTGCAGTCTTTTAAAAGTACTTATCCATCAAGAGCTTGTCATGAGAGTGGTACAGGGTTTTGTTTTTTTCATTTTTCAAATATAAAATTATGTCATAATACTGACTCTGCTTCTTCCAACTACCTGTGCCCTCCAGAGAACTTTTGATGTCCTTAAACGTGGTTGAGAGCAACACGGATAGCCCAATAAAGAATAAAGATCTCCAACAGAATAATTTTTTAAAATTCTTATTTATTTATTTGAGAGAGAGAGAGTGAGAGAGAGCACGTGCAAGCACAGAGGGAGAGGGAGAAGCAGAAGCAGACTCACTGCTGAGCAGAGAGCCAGACTTGGGGCTCTATCCCAGGACCCTGAGATCATGACCTGAGCCGAAGGCAGATGCTTAACTGACTGAGCCACCAGGTGCCCCCAGAAAAACTTTTTTTTTTTTACTAAAATGTTAAGCGGTAGTCAAGTTTGTATGTCATTTTTAGATGTAGTTCTTGAGGTTTTTAAGCATCATTACTGTCTATTATAGGAACCTGTCCCAGGCCACCAGTTGTAATGGATGACACAGATTGGGTCAGTGGCAGTGGATAGGAAACAGGCTAAATCTCTTCTATTGCATTCTGTTTGGACCCCATCTTCTTTCAGGGTCTCATATATTTGGAGTAGCCCATCCCTCTCTTTTCTGAGAGTTAACATGTAAATAAGGCTTCTCTGCCTAAATAGGAGTGCTGTTGCTATCCAACTGCTAATACAGAATAGGGCAGTTCTCAGAGCGAGGCCGAAGGACCTGTAGGAATCCTTCTAGGGGGGGTGTAGAGGTCAAAATTATTTTAAGACTGTTTGCCATTTTCATTCTCACTTCCTTATGAGTGCACAGTGGAGATTTGTAGGGGCCCCATGATGTGTGATATTGAAACAGATTGAATGTTAAGGAAGATGTGAAAATACAGTTGGCTTTTATTAAGCCAGACACTAGAGAGATTTGCAAAAATGTAAAAATGCCTGCCTTTTCACTAAAAATTGTTTTTGAAAATAGTTATTTTTCATAAAAACGTACTACCTATACTAACATGTAATAGATTTATTCTTATTAAGTGAATTAACAGTCTTAACATTTCAGTTTTAATTTGTAATACAGCAAATGTAGGTCTTACCCACATAAACAAAAGTTTTGGGGGTCTTTAATAATTAAGAGTTTAAAGGGATCTTCAGACCAAAATGTTGGAGAATCATCAGCTTCACATTTACCAAATTAAAATTTGTGCGATATGAGCGATGTGCTTGAACTATCTTCAATGTCAACGTCGTGTAATACCCTCCTCCTCGGGGCTGCTGGATAGATAGAGAAAACCCTCTGCGTTCCAGGTCCCAGTATTTGGTTGTGGGTTCTGACCCCAGCCAGTGAGTGGCCTCTGGATTCCTGTGCAGTTCCGTTCGGATCCCCAGCTTCGTTGCTGCTGCTGCTTAAGCTCCCTGTACCTCAGCCCCTTCATTAAAGGAGGGTTAGTCAGTGGGTGGTAAGGAAAGGTATTTGAAAAATATTGGCCTCAAACCGAAGCTTACTCCTAACTAAATGTAAGAAAGGAATTGAAAGTATAGTAAAGAAGAGAGAGAGGAGAGTGAGGAAAAATTAGGCAGCAGACATTTTCTTTCTCAGCCAAATAATGGTGGGTGCCTTTCTGATTTGAGTGGTTCTAGAGTTTGTTTTCTGTGGAGAAGGAGAGTTTTCTTGAGTATTCAAGAACACAGCTGAAAATGGGAAGTTCACATTAGCTTTGGAAATGAGGCCTGAGGCTGTGTCATGTACCATCCAGCAAACCTGCAGTGCTCACACACAGTCTTACACAAATGACGTACTGAGCACATGTTAGCAGAACTGAATTGAACTGAGGCCATGCTTAGTCCTAAAGGGCACTTGTCTCCCTTTCTGCCTAATATCTTTCTGTTCCTCCATCCCTCTCACCCTACTGTCCCTCCATTTGTCCAGTCCAAATGTTATTTAATGAATCCTGTGTAATACTGAGGTAGTGATGGTCATTAATGCTTTCACAGTCCTCAAGATGCTTTCTGATTCTCCTGTCGGAAGGAAATGGAGAAGTTTGAGAGGTGAGTCTGTAAAATGAGGCTTTGGCTGCGATCTCGGCCTTCAGGTTCTGCTTTCTTTAATGGAGGTTTTTAACCCTCAGTCCTGGTATTTTTCAGCCTCACTAATAAGATTGTCTTGGTCTTCTGCTGGGACCAGCTTGCCGAACTCCGCATTGTGCCGCCATTGAACTGACTGTTGAGTTGTGGGATGTGCAGTTCCAGAGAGTTACCATGGACTCGTTGGTCATTCTCTGAGTGACAGGAGCCCCTTGCTACTACTGCTGTGTGGTTTGGAGCCCAGGGTGGGGGGAGGGGGGCAGAGACAGGAAGATTGCTAACTTAGGCCTTTTGCTAGCCATTTTGGGTAAAAAAGGTAATTCTGAAGACCCAGGATATGAATTTATGCATTTGACTTTTCCCAGTGAATCAGTAAAATTGTGTTGAAGAATAAATTGATTCCTTTGCACGGAGGAGAATTCTGTATTTTTCTTGTCCTCTCAAATTCTTGCAAGGCTTCTTGAAAGAACTAGCCTCAAGATGGACCAAGTATTATTGGAGACCTGCATCTAGCCAGTTCCTAATATGAGTACATACTTAATGCAGGCAGATGGGCGTACGTTTTCTGCTGTGACCTGCCTGTCAGGAAGTGACACCCACAGGAAAATGTCTTATGACCCAGACTAGCTTGAGTTGGCTGGGGAGTGAGAGAGAGGGAGAGTCATATGATACAAAGATGAATCACTTGAATAGCATATTTACTTTTCTTCCTTTGAAAGTACCAGTTTGGGGGCTAGAGGGAATGAGACAAAGGTGAAATAACCGTGAAGGGCTGCCTGGCCTGGGGAGGAAGACTCCAGAAGGGAGGCCCATTGTCTTGGGGTTGCGGCAGCATCCCGTATTTGTAAGGACCTCCGAGGATTAAGTTCTCACCTGCAAAGAAGATGGATTTTAATCTTTGTGGCCCCCTCATGTCCTAATCTCTTACCTGTCTTACTTAAAAGAACCCCATTCTAATCAGGTGGCAGATTCTTTTTCCTGCTGTGAGTTTTCCCTTCCATTGCTTTCTTAATTTGTCATTCCTAAACTTTTCATTTTAAGGTTTTGTTAACACCCAGGGAGTGGGGTAGTAAGGCTGGTCGAGGAAATCAAGCCATGATGGAGTTTTCTTAACCTCATTCTGTAATACTGTGCTAATTTCCTTTCAGTTGGTACTTTTTTGAGCCTTTACCTAATTGATGCAGAGCAACAGTTTGTGTGAATTTACTTTGGAAGTTGGGGTTTGATGGTCTTAGAGTCTGTTTTACCATGTATACTAGATGTGGCATCTTCTTTGGCCACAGTCCTTTCTGGCAGTGGGTTTCTTAGCTGCACACATGAGCTGTGTCTTCCCCTTACAAGCTGGGGAGAAGCCAATGTCTGTCTTTAGGGATTGTCCGCCTATGTCTTCTCATTTCTTTCTAGAGTCCTGCTGACCCGGTGTGTGACCTACGTTAATCGATTTGCCTTTAATATCCTACTTTTCTTTTCTCTGTGTAGAAGATCATTGCTGTCTTCAAACCCAAGAACGAAGAGCCATATGGGCACCTTAATCCTAAGTGGACCAAGTGGCTGCAGAAACTATGCTGTCCCTGCTGCTTTGGCCGTGACTGCCTTGTCCTCAACCAGGGCTATCTCTCAGAGGCAGGGGCCAGTCTGGTGGACCAAAAACTGGAACTCAACATTGTACCCCGTACAAAGGTCAGTGACCTGTCTCCAGGGAGCCTTACTGCCTATCCAGAGTTTTCCTGTGTTAATGGAGCCATTAGGGCCAAGGACGGCTATGTGTGCCCTGAATCTAGGGTTCTCGGCCTTTCTGGGGGGAAGGTGGTAGGTTTAGGCTCACGATTTGATCATCTGATGGAAGCTATCCAGGGAAGGATACACATACAATTTTTGCATGCAATTTCAGGAAATTCACTGACCCTCTGATGCACTTTTACGGGTTTCCTGGGTCTTTTAATCCCAGTTAACCGCAAGCTGGTTAGAAACCTAGCTACTTTTGTAGCTCATTCTCTTAGATTTCCGAGCTATTCTGTGATATAGATATGTTCTAAAATGGACTAGCTGGTGTTAGCTAGTCACTTACGTAACGTCTGGCAAGGAGGAGTCGAGGATGGGCTGGCGGTTAGAGTAAAGGTCTGGCTTGAACCCGTACGGGGAACGGACACGGCATGCTCACCCATCTTTGTGCTATGGAAAACTGGTACTTATCTGAACGTAACAAAGTCGGGGTCCCAGATCCAGGCAAATCCATACTTAGAATGAATTTGCACACACCTTATATGTGTGGTAGACTTAGCTTAGGTTCTAAGCCCTTCCACCGCCCCGCCCCCCCCAAGTATGCTGAAATACGGAATTGATTGCATACATTTTCAGGAAGTTTACTGATGCCAGGTGAAGAGCCCCTGCACTACAGGGTGTCCATGAAACTTTCCAGGGGTTGTGAGGGGAAGGAGTGCCTGCTGGTCAACATATGAACATTCAAGGACACATTATCACCCATTTAGTATGTGTGGCTGCCTGAGGTTTCGTAAGAACTTAAGGCGGAACTCTGATCTGATGCCTTACGGCTGCAGGGGTATCTTTGTAGCTGTGGGCATTAATCCTCTGAGAACCTGATGAAAACTATAGATCTTGTTCCCAGAAAAATTCATATATTTGCAGTTGTTTTTTGCATATAATTTCACAGGGATGGTTCACGGACCAGTTGGAGTCCATTCATTGACCTTGTAGGGACCATACCAATCACCTAAAGACCACTGCTTGAGGTTTTCTTTTTTTCTTTTTTTTTTTTTTTAAAGATTTTATTTATTTATTTGACAGAGATAGTGACAGCCAGCGAGAGAGGGAACACAAGCAGGGGGAGTGGGAGAGGAAGAAGCAGGCTCCCAGTGGAAGAGCCTGATGTGGGGCTCGATCCCATAACGCCGGGATCACGCCCTGAGCCGAAGGCAGGCGCTTAACCGCTGTGCCACCCAGGCGCCCCTGAGGTTTTCTTTTCAGGTGTAGATGGTAGACTCTGTGGGCAAAGAGACTGATCAGACAGGAGCCTCCCTTCAAACCTATTTTTTCTGTTTTCTCAGGGGGTTTTAGAAGAAATTGTGATTGTTGTGGTTTAACTGTCTGCTCCTTTGCCGCCAAACTCCACAAACAATAAGCCAACTGGTTTGTAAGTTTGTGGAAGTCAGGGACCATTTCTTGAAATTTCCTCTTATTCTCAGCATCTAGCAAAGTACTGTGTTTTTTTTGTTGGTTTGTTTTTGTTTTTGTTTTGAGAGAGAGTGTACCTGAGCCAGGGGGCGTTGGGGTGGGGAGGCAGGAGAACAGAGGGAGAGGGAGAGAAAGAGAATCTCAAGCAGGCTCCATGCTCAACATAATCCCATGACCCTGAGATCATGACCTGAGCCAAAATCAAGGTTGGACACTTAACCGACTGAACCACCCAGGCGCCCCAAGCAAAGTACTGTTTTTATAGTAAGTATTCCGTAAGTACCGGCTGAATCAGTGAGTGAATATCAAACCATGAGGGAGAATCCTAGAGATCCCCCAACTCAGATCTATGGGGAGAGTGTTCACTTATAGCTCTCACTGACGTCTGATTCATTTCCTGGCCTTGTACAGCTCATTCCTTCCCTTTATGCTTTACTTCTGTCGGTACACAGAGTTAAATAGCACACTTTGAACATCCTGTGTGATAATTAATGCTTCAGAGATCTCCTGCCTAACCTGAATGCCTCCTTCTAGGCCCCTCCTAGACTCTAAATATTCTTTTAAATACTCCTTGCTCATCACTGTAATTCCCCTTCTTTACTAGGTAAATAGCAGTCCGCACCTGGCCTTGTGCCTGTTCTGCCTGTGCTTCTGGAGTGTAGTGCCTACGAATCAGGGCTTGAGTCCAAATTCTGGCTCTGCAGCTCTTTATTGGGTGACCCTTGACAAGTCATTTAAGATACCCCCACACGCTTTGCCTGCTCAGTTTCCTCATTATAAAAATAGCGATATGAATAGTTACTACTTTATGGGGCGGCTATTAAGATTACACAGGATAATCCATGTAAAACACGTAGCCCAGTGCCTTTGCGCAATGTAAATACCCCCTATGTCAGTTCTAATCATTATAGAATGTCACCCTCCAAGATCCTGTTCTTCCCCATCTCTGGTCTTCCTCTTTCCCTTTTAGAGAATCTTAATGTGGCTTGAGGATCTTTTACATCAAAAAGTCAGTGACAGCAAAATACTTGTCTTCCGTGAGACTGAGATGAGACAGAGCTTTTCAAGTTTAGCCTACAGCTGTTGGAGAATAGTGAGAGGAGGTCTCTCCCCGCCCAGCCTCACCACCCTTGTGACAGGATTCTATCCAGTTGATGAGAGCATCTGTCACTATGGGAACAGAGCTCATGTTATGACGGAGCTTCAAATAGTAAGGCTCCAGGTCTCACTCGATAGCTTGTTTCTGCTCTCTGTTACTGTGAGGTTTCGGGTTACAATAGTTTCATTAGTCATAGAGAAAAAAGTGGGTTGTTACAGAGAGCGATCGAAAATAAATCTGATTCGGGGGGAAAGGGTGGTTTGCTGCTTGAGAGAATGAGGGTTTTCACTGTGGAAACAGACAGGGTATTCTTGGGAAAGCCTTTTTCTCCTGAATTCCTGTGTGTGTGTTTCCTGTGCAGAGTGCCAACCTACTGTACCTCGCGCAGCCGTTGTAGATATTCGGGGTAACTCTGGACGGACAGATGAATGGATAGGAGGGAGGGAATGATTTTGACCCTCTCTAAGATTCATAGGCACAGTAATTAGTTATTTGTAATACATTTTGCAAGGCTTAGAAAAGAAAGAATTTTCTTCTAAATTTGATTTTAGTTATTGATATGCTGAGACTCATTTGTTGCTATTTCTGGAAGAAGCTTGTAACTCATTCATGCATTCACTCAATAAATATTTAATGAGCATGTGCCAGGCACTGTGCTAGGTACTGAGGATGCTAATATGACTAAAATAAGACATTCTCTTTTTCCCCAGATCTCTTTAGTCTTAAGAGAGAGGTTAGATGTACGAATGGATAATCACAGGATGGTGTGATAAAGGTGATAATGGACATACATACGGATTACAGTGATATTACCACAATTTGACAATCAAGTGTAATATTTTTTTTTAAGAGGGAGGGGGTGGGACAGAGGGAGAGAGAGAATCTTAATCAGCCTCCATGCCCAGTGCGGAGCCTGCCGTGGGACTCCATCATGAACTGAGATCCTGACCTGAGCCGAAATCAAGAGTTGGATGCTTAACCAACTGAGCCATCCAGGCACCCTAATTGAATGTAATATTGATGGCCCATTAAAAAATGTGTTTTGGGGGGCGTCTGGGTGGCTCAGTCATTAAGCGGCTGCCTTCGGCTTCGGATCCCAGGGTCCTAAGAGTGAGCCCTGCATCGTGCTCCCTGCTCTACTGGGAGCCTGCTTCTTCCTCTCCCACTCCCCCTGCTTGTGTTCCTTCTCTCGCTGGCTGGCTGTCTCTCTGTCAAATTAATAAATAAATAAAATCTTGGGGCGCCTGGGTGGCACAGTGGTTAAGCGTCTGCCTTCGGCTCAGGGCGTGATCCCGGCGTTATGGGATAGAGCCCCACATCAGGCTCCTCCACTGGGAGCCTGCTTCTTCCTCTCCCACTCCCCCTGCTTGTGTTCCCTCTCTCGCTGGCTGTCTATCTCTGTCAAATAAATAAATAGAATCTTAAAAAATAATAAAATAAAATAAATTTTAAAAATTTAAAAAAATTAAAAAAAAATAAATAAAATCTTTTTTAAAAAATGTGTTTTTGAAGGGCACTTGCGTGGCTCGGTTAAGCATCTGCCTTTGGCTCTCAGGTCATGATCCTGGAGTCCCGGCAGGGAGCTGGGAGCCTGTTTCCTGCTTCTCCGGGTTCTCCCTCTCCCTCCGCCCCTCCACTCTGCTCATGCTCTTTCTCTCTCTCTCAAAGAAATAAATAAAATCTTTAAAAAAATGTTTTTTGAGTAGGTAATGCGTGCATCTACTGTAGAGATCAGAAGGCACAGTAGGATAAGCAGAGAAGAGCAGTTCAGCCTCTCTCCCACCTCTACCTTCCGGCCGCTCCATTTCCTTCCTCAGAGGCAGCTGCTAGTACTAGTTTCTTGTGTAATATTCTGGATGTAGTCTGCGTAGATGTGCGTCTATATATAGCAATTCACTAAAGATTAAAACCCATTTTAATGTTTATTTTTTAATGTTTAATGTTTATTTTTTAAATGTGAATAAATTGTACATAGTACATAATTCAAAAGAAATAAAAGGGTATAGAGTAAATTGCAATTAGTTTTTATCTGGAGAGAAAATAGGCATTGGGCCCTCTTCTCCTAATTGAGGAGACGGCTGGATTAGTCAGGGAGTCCATGCTAGCTGCTACAACAACTCCTGAGTCTCAGTGGTTTAATGGATTTTGCTCCCATCGTAGATTCATGCCAGTTGGGCGGCTCTCCCAGATCCCCTGTCACTCCATGTAGTGACAAGAGATCTAAGATCCTTCCATGATGTGGTTTTGCCATCTCAGAGCTTTTCATTTCCAGCTGCACAGATTGGGGAGTGTGAACTAAGGATCATGGGAGATTTTAGGGGCCAGGCCCGGAAGTGATATATATACATCACTTTGTCAACATTCCACTGGCCTGAACTACTCATATTAGAAAGGCTGAGAAATGCATTCTTTCTGCATCCCCTGGAAGAGGAACAGTATCAGTGGGCATCCAGCTATTCTCTGCCATAGGTATATATTCGACTGTAACGAAGGTGTCTGTTCTCTTTCCACTGCAGGTAGTATACCTGGCCAGTGATACCTTCAACTATAGTGCCATTGACCGAGTGAAGTCCAGGGGCAAGCGGCTTGCTCTAGAAAAAGTGCCAAAAGTTGGGCAGCGGTTTAATCGCATCGGGCTACCGCCAAAGGTATGCACTGCACCTGTGTGACTTAGTAAAGGTGATGATGTATGGTGGCGTAACCATCCAAGTGGTGAAACAGGGCACCTAGAGACTTGCATATGGACATGTAAGTAGCCTGCCCTGAGGCTCCTGTCTTCCTCATTTCTGAGGGCCTAAGGTTTGGGGAATAGTTCTCTGGAGAACAGAGCTTTCTCTGTTCTCGCTTTATTCCTCTGGCCCATTTAGATGGACTTCTTGAATTTGGATGGGCAATCACTCTCATGACCGTCTTCTGATATGAACTCCACAGGGCGTTATGGGCCACCCGGCTTACTCCTGGGCTCTCTGGACTTGAGCTGTAGGGAAATACCTTTACTCCTCCTCTTTGGCCGCAGGTTGGTTCATTCCAGCTCTTTGTTGAAGGCTACAAAGATGCAGACTACTGGCTACGGCGTTTCGAAGCGGAACCTCTCCCAGAGAACACTAACCGGCAGCTACTGCTGCAGTTTGAGCGGCTGGTGGTGCTGGACTACATCATCCGCAACACCGGTGAGCAGCTGTGGGCAGCCCGGGGCCTGCGCTAGACCACCGCGAGGCGCACGGGGGCCTGGGGGCTTGCCGAGCTCCGTCCCGGAGTGCCTTCTCGGCATGAAGGTTTCCTAAGTCAGAAGGGCCCCGAAAATACTTTCCAAGACAAGCTTTGTTCAGGCACGTCATGTGTGGTTATCAGAGGTAGGGAGTCTTGGAGCCAGTAGTTACTAATGTTTTATTTTAGCCTCTTTTCCGGTCCCAGATGGAAGACACATTGGCTCTTACAAAGCACATCAAGACTACTTTTGTCCTTGATCCCTAGTCACTCATAGCAGCAAGACCTATCACAGGACAGTTTGTCTTTAAGTACCTCGTATTAGTGGACTCATACAGTATTTGGCACTTTGTGGCTGGCTTATTTCACTTAGCATATGCCCCTAAGCTTCATTCATATTGCAGCATGTATCAGAATTTCTTTCCTTTTTAAGGCTGGATATACATTGTATGTATATACTGTATTTTGCTTATCCCTCCGTCGATGGACACTTAGGTTGCTTCCCAACCCAAGCTCTTATGAATAATGCTGCTATGAACATGGGTGTACAAATATCTTTGAGACATTACTTTCATTTCTTTTGAGTATGTACCCAGAAGTGGAATTACTGGATAATATGGTAGTTCTGTTTAAGTTTTTTTTAATCGAAATGTGGTTGACCTATGTTTAATTTTTTGAGGAACTGCCATCCTTTTTTCCACAGTGTCTGCACCATTTTACATTCCCACTAATGGTGCACAGGGGTTCCAGTGTCTCCACCTTTTCATCATCACTTGTTATTTTCTGGGTTTTGTTTTGTTTTGTTTTTCATTCATAGCCATCCCTATAGGTATAATGTCTCTCATTGTAGTTTTGCGTTTCCCTAATGACTAGTGATGTTGCGAACATCTTTTCATCTACTTTTTGGCCATTTGTGTATCTTTGGAGAAATGTCTGTTCAATTTGTTTTCCCATCTTTGAATCAGGTTGTTTTGTTTTTGAGTTGTAGGAGTTTTTTATATATTCTGGGTATTAATTCCTTATCAAATACATGATTTGTATTTCCTCCCATTCCGTGGGGTGCCTTTTTATTCTGTTGATAGTATCTTTTGATGCAATTAATTTTAAAATTTTCATGAAGTCCAGTTTGCCTACTTTTTTATTTATTGTCCATGCCTTTGGTGTCATATGTAAGAGATTATTGCCAAATTTCATGCCATGAAGCTTTTGCCCTATGTTTTTGTCTTAAGAATTTTATAATTTTGGGTCTTAGATTTAGGTCATGGATCCATTTTGAGTTAATTTTTGTATATGGTGTGAGGTAAGGGTCCCACTTCATTTTCTGTATGTGGATATCCAGTTTTCCCAGCACCATCTGTTGAAAAGACTATCTTTTCATCATTGAAGGGTCTTGTCACCCTTATCAAAAACTGATTGTATATGCAAAGGTTTATGTCTAGACTGTATGGTAGTTCATTCGTCTATATGTCTGTCTTTATGTCAGTACCACACTATTTTGATTTCTACAGCTTTGTATTACATTTTGTAATAAGCATAGTTTTTTGTTTGTTTGTTTGTTTTTTTAAGATTTTATTTATTTAGTTGACAGAGACAGCCAGCGAGAGAGGGAACACAAGCAGGGGGAGTGGGAAAGGAAGAAGCAGGCTCACAGGAGAGGAGCCTGATGCGGGGCTCGATCCCATAACGCCAGGATCACGCCCTGAGCCTAAGGCAGCCGCTGTAATAAGCATAGTTTTGTTTTGTTTGTTTGTTTGAGAGAGAAGGTGCGCAAGCATGTGTGCACAAGTGGGGGAGGAGGGGCAGAGGGAGAGAGGGAATCCTGAGCAGGCTCCATGCCCAGCGCAGAGCCCAACACAGAGCTCAATCTTACAACTCCAAGATTACAACCTGAGCTGAAACCAAGAGTAGGACACCCAACAGACTGAGCCACCCAGGTGCCTCTATACTAAGTATAGTTTTATAGTAAGTTTGGAAATTCTGGAGGAAGTATGAGTCCCCCAGGTTTGTTCTTCTCTTTTTGGATTGTTTTGTCTATTTGGTATCCCTTGAGATTCCATATAAGTTTTAGGACGGGTTTTTCTATTTCTGCAAATAGTATCATTGGGATTTTGATAGGAATTGCATTAAATTTCTAGATAGCTTCAAGTAGTATTGACTTCTTAACCATATTGAACCTTCCCGTCTATGAATGTGGGGTGTCTTTCCATTTATTTATGTCTTCTTTAATTTCTTTCAGCCATGTTTTGTAGTTTTTATTATACAAATCTTTCACCTCTTTGGTTAAATTAATTCCTAAGTATTTTATGCTTTTTGATGCTAAATGGAATTGTTTCCTTAATTTGCTTTTTGGATTGTTTGTTGTTAGTAAATAGAAACACAGATGGTTTTTGTGTGTTGACTTTGTACTCTGATACTTGGCTGAGTTTATTTATTAGTTCTGATATTTTTGTGTGTGGCATCTTTAGGGTTTTCTACATATACAATCATATCATCTGCAAAGAGAGACAATTTTACCTCTTTCTTTCAAATTTGGATGCCTTTTATTTATTTTTCATGCATAATTGCTGTGCTCTTCCAGTACTATGTTGAATAGAAATGCTGAAAGCGGGCATCTTTGCCTTATTCTAGATCTTAGAGAAAAAGCTTTTGGTCTCTCACCATTGAGTATGATGTTTGTTGTGGGTTTTTCATGTATGACTTTTATTATGTTGACATGGGGCTTGATCTCATGACCCTGAGATCATGACTTGAGCTGAGATCAAGAGTTGGATGCTTAACCAATTGAGCCACCCAGGCGCCCCTGCATGGTGTAGTCTTTAGATTCTGTTTTCTAGGAATTTGGCCATTTCATCTAGGTTATCCAGTTTGTTGGCATACAATTGCCTATAGTACTCTCTTGTAATCCTTTTTATTTTTATTTTGGTAAAATTGGTAGTAATGTCCCTAGTTTAATTTCTGATTTTAGCAATTGCAGTCTTTTCTTTTTTTTCTTAAACTAAGTAGCTAAATGGTTATCAGTTGTATTCATCCAGTGAGACAACTGTTATATTGTAGTTTTAGAGCATTTAGTTTATTTATAATGTACGTACAGAAATATTTGGATTTTCATCCACCATCTTATTATTTCCTTTCTATTTTGTGTGCCTTTGTTCCCCCCTCCCCTTCTTCCTATGATCTCTTTTCTTTCTTGCTTTCGTTGAGCCCCACATCAGACTCTGTGCTCAGCACAGAGTCTGCTTTGAGATTCTTCTCCCTCTCCCTCTGCCCCTACCCCTGCTCACACACGCTCTCTCTAAATAAATAAATAAAATCTTAAATTATTTTGTAAATATTTCATTTCTCCCCTCCTTTAGTTCAGAAGTTTATATGCTTTGTTTTTTCTATAGATGGTTACTCTAAAGATTACCATGTGAATCTTTGATGTCCCAAAATCTAATATTAATTGGTAGAAACCCTTAGCTTCATTTATCTATATCCAGACTTTTATACTATTAGTGTCATACATTTTAATTATATATGCATGTATATATATATATATATATGTCTGTATGTTTGTGCATATGTAAAGCCACTTTTCTGTAAAACCATAAGATGATATTGTCATTGTTATTACTGTTATTAATAATAATTATGGAGACTTTCGAGCATATATAAATAAGCAGAATAGTGAACCTGCCTGCACTGGTCATTCCAGCCTTAACAACCATCAGTCCATGACTAATCCTATCCCATTCATACTTCCATTTACTTATTTTCTTTTATTATTTTAAAGCAAATTACAGATATAATTTTATTCATAATTATTTCAATATGTGTCTCTAAAAGATGACTCTTTCAAAAAGAACACCATCATACTGCAGCAAAGCTAATAATATGTATCTTGATTTACTAATATATTTACCCATTTTATTGCTGTTTAAATTTTCCTGTATCTCCAAGCTTCTATTTGGGATAATTTTCCTTTGACTTAGAGGATATATATACATAATTTTTTAAGATTTTATTTATTTGAGAGAGAGAAAGAGAGCACAAACAGGGGAAGGGGCAGAGGGAGAGGGACAAGTAGACTCACTGCTGAGCAGGGAGCCTGACATGGGGCCCGATCCCAGGATCCCGGGATCATGACCTGAGTCAAAGTCAGATGCTTAACCAACTGAGCCACCCAGGTGCTCCGATTTAGATAATATTTTAATACTAGTCTGCTGATGATGAATTTTGGTTTTGTTTGTCTGAAAATGTCTTTATTTCACCTTCATTTTTGAAGGCTATGTTTGCTGGGTGTAGAATTTGGGATTGGCAGTTATTTTCTTTCAGTAGTTAAAAAAACCCATTCTTGTATGGTAACTAACATAATATAATAAAAAAACATTAAAATGGAAAGAAAAAAAACCCCATTCCATTGTCTTCTTGTTCCCATGATTTCTGTGAAGTCAGTTGTTCCTGTATTGTTGTTTCTTTGAAGGTGATCTCTCTTTTTCTCTAGCTCCTTTGAGATTTTCCCTGTAGTTGGTTTTCAAAATTTTACTGCAATATGCTTGGTATAGTTTTCTTTGTATTTACCCTGTTAGGGATTCACAATTTTCCTTGAATCTATAGTTTGGTACCTTTTGTCACTTTTGGAAGATTCTCAGCTATTCTCTATTTTGTTTGTTTGTTTGTTTTTAAGTTTAAAAAAACTTACCCCCAGCTCTACAGCCAGCATGGGGCTCGAGTTCACGACCTCAAGATCAAGAGTCACCTGCTCTTCTGACTGAGCCAGCCAGGAGCCCCTATTCTCTCTTTAAATGATTACTTCTGCCCATCTTTTTCTCTATTCTCAGAGGAGAATCCAATCACATGACATGTTGTTAGAAACACATTTTTTCCTGGGTTCTTCATTCTGCTCTTTTTTTGTGACCCGTCTTTCAGATTATTACTTCTGTCTTTGGCACAATCTACTGTTAAGTTCATCTATCGGAGTTCTCAAATTGGTAACCCAATTTTTCAGTTGTTGAATTTCTATTTGATTCTTTTTTATGGATTCTTATTTTCTGCTACTTTTCTTAATTTTGCTTTTTATCTTCTTAAACATATTAAGGATGTTATCTTAAATGTTTTAAAGTCTGTATCTTCAGTGTTTGGAGTCCCTGTAGATTTGTTTTAACTTTCTGTTTTCATTGTTTTTATTCATGTCATTATGTCTCTCTATATACCTGGTTATTTTGGATTATCAGATATTATGTATCAAAAATGGTAGAACTATTTGGAGGCCCAGGATGCTGATATAAATCCTGTGCAGAAGATGTTTGCGTCTGGGAAGCAGCTAGGGGCACCAGCAATCCAGATTCACTTTAATTTCAGGTATTGAAGGGAAGCTCTGCTTAGTTCCAAGGTGTAGTCCTTCAGGTTTCAATCCAAAGGCATGGGTTATTTACCACAGTCTCCTCCCCTTATCAGTCACCAGACTAGGATTTTGTCTCCTTAGCTCCACAAGCCTATTAGAACACTATCCACCTCTCATATCTCTTCCCAAATCAGCAGGTGCTGTAGGAGAAAAGCCACAAATGATGGACTCCCTGTCTGAATTTCCTTTCTCTCCCAGGTCTAGACACTTTAACTCTTTTTTTTTTTTTTTAAAGATTTTATTTATTTATGTGACAGAGAGACAGCCAGTGAGAGAGGGAACACAGCAGGGGAATGGGAGAGGAAGAAGCAGACTCCCAGCGGAGGAGCCTGATGCGGGGCTCAATCCCGGAACGCCGGGATCACGCCCTGAGCCAAAGGCAGACGCTTAATGACTGCGCTACCCAGGAGCCCCTAGACACTTTAACTCTTAATGGTCTTATTAAAATCCCCATACCTTCGAGAGATTTAAAAATATTTTATCAATTGGGGCGCCTGGGTGTCTCAGTCGTTGAGCGTCTGCCTTTGGCTCGGGGCATGATCCCAGAGTCCTGGGATCAAGCCCCATATCGGGCTCCTCCACTGGGAGCCTGCTTCTTCCTCTCCCACTCCCCCTGCTTGTGTTCCCTCTCTCACTGGCTGTCTCTGTCTCTCTCTGTCAAATAAATAAATAAATCTTTAAAAAAATATTTTATCAATTTTTTATAGTTGTTCTCAGTAGAGTGATTGGACCAAGTGCCCAAAATGATGGTCCATCATGCCTGAAAGTGAAAGTCACCCCAGTTTCTTCTAACTTCATGTTTCTGTTCACAGATCGAGGCAATGACAACTGGCTGATTAAATATGACTGTCCAATGGATAGTTCTAGCTCTCGGGTAAGAGGTTGATCTATGTCTTGAAGAAGAAGATGAGGTAGTATGTATTCATAATACAGAAACACATAATGATCAGAGATTAGGTCACCTAGGTTCAGAAGAGTCAGGCTAGCACATGTGTTTGAAATTGATAAGTTAATATTTGATCGAGTTTTTCTCAGTCTGTTTTTTAAGCGGTATCTGATTGAATGATGTTCATAGAGATAGAATGAAGAAAGGTTCAAATATGTTTGGAACATATTACATATTTTATGCCTTTCTTGGAGATTCACATTGCATAGTAGCACAGTAAAGGTCTGAGAAGTAGTCCATTAAATAAACGTATTTAATTTTGCTTGGGCTAGTAAATTCTAAACTTTTTTAGAATACTTTTCTCATAATAGAAAATTCCATAGAACATCAGTTTAGAAAAAACTGTTTCCTACAACTTTCCTTACTTTCTCATTGCTTTCATCCTCTACCACACTTTTCTTTTCCTGCTCAGTCTGCACATTTCAAAAAATTAGTAGGAATGCTACCTAGAGTAGGAGTGTAAGGTTGACTTTCATCCCTTATAATAAGTGGTTTTTTGCCCAGCTTTGTTTAAATAGAATAGGCGTATAACATTGTGCAGATTTAAGATGTGCAACGTGGTGATTTAATGCATGTATATTTTGCAAAATGTTTACCACGTGAAGGTTAGTTAACACATTCTCATCGTGTTTTTACTTCCTTCTCTCATAGTGGTTCTCATATCTGACACATCAGAATCACCTGGAGAGCTTGTTAAAGATAGTGCAGATTCTTCAGGACTCTTCCCCACTAGGTCTGGGGTGAAACTTAGAATTCCATACTTTTAATAAGATATCCTAGGGGATTCCGATGCGGGTATCCTCAGCCTACACACCCTGTTTCTGTGATGGCGCCTGTGAACCTGAGGTATGGAGCCAGACGGGCAGTCACGAGAGTGTCTGACAGGCTGTCGTAGGTAGCCGGCCCCACTCTTTGCAGTCGGCCTTGTCCTTTTCCCCTATCACTGAAGTGGTAAGAGACTCTCTCGTGCGAAGAGCAGCCAGCTGTTATCCTCCATGGTTCTGTGATGTCACGGGAAAATGTGGTCACCCGTGAAGTAGCATCCGATCGAGGTTTACACAGAAGGACCTCGGCTGGCTGATACTTGCTTTTGCTTTTTCCGCTTCATACTCTCAGGACTCTCACTACCTTTCCCTAGGAGGAAAGGCTTAGAGTTACCTCTGTTATTGTCAGTTTCCTTCTTACTAAGGGCTATGGCAACTCCGGGGGAAGTGCACCTTTTCTCAGATAAGGGACTCTGAGAACTTCGAATAGGCCAAGTCAGAGGTGCCATAAAGTTTAGGTAACTGTGGAAGTCAGTTCAGAGGTTGACTAAGGATTGGCGCCTGAGGAGGGTGGGGTGGGGTGCTTTGCTACTACTTTAAAGGGCATGAAACAGATGGGACCCTAAGTATTTAGTCTTCCTTGCTTTTCAGGACACAGACTGGGTAGTGGTGAAGGAGCCTGTGATCAAGGTGGCTGCCATAGACAACGGGCTGGCCTTCCCCCTGAAACATCCTGACTCCTGGAGGGCATGTAAGTCTGAGACCACTGCGGTCTGGCTCTTTCCTTACTCAGTCTCAGTTTCTTATCTATGCAATGAAGATAATAATACCTCTACGACAGGATTGTGCGAAGGATTCATGGATTAATACAGCTCATGCATATAGCACAGTAGCTGGCACATGGCAAGTACTGCAAAATACAAGCTGTTATTGTCATTCTTACCTTACATTATTCCTGCTCAAAGCCCACAGTTGAGTTTTCTCATCTGTGTTTGTGTCTTTCTCGTTCTTTCTGAGGACTCTCTTATTCTATTTGTGTTTCTCTTTTTTTTTTTTTTAAAGATTTTATTTTTTTATTTGACAGAGAGAGAGAGACAGCCAGCGAGAGAGGGAACACAAGCAGGGGAAGAGGGAACACACGCAGGGGGAGTGGGAGAGGAAGAAGCAGGCTCCAGGAGCCCAATGCGGGGCTCGATCCCAGGACCCCAGGATCAGGCCCTGAGCTGAAGGCAGACGCCTAACTACAGAGCCACCCAGGCGCCCTACTATTTGTGTTTCTAAATATAAGCTGTTGTCAGTGTTCTGTCTTCCTTGTTGACATCCTGGAAGTCAGCCCCTGTCCTATTATAACTGAGAAACAATTGGAAAGAGAGAGAGATACAAGTAGGGGGTCACTAGCCCCTTTGCAGTACCAGTCTGTCTTTTCAGAAGGAGCATCTGAATGTCTCAGTGGCAAGTCACTGGAAGGTCACGTAATGTCTGGGAAAGAGCACCAGCTCTGGGATTGTGCATTCCTGGGTTTGAATCCTAATTCCTCCACTTACTCTGTAGCCTTTAGGATTAACATCCCTTGTGATTTTCTTTCCTGTTGTGTATCACATGAGAGAGGCGTTCTGCCTTTTGCAGTGCTCTCATAGGAAGAGGACGTAGATGGGCAGCTTTGCCTTCTGCTTTTCTTCTTTTCAGATCCCTTTTACTGGGCCTGGTTGCCCCAGGCAAAAGTCCCGTTCTCTCAGGAGATCAAAGATCTGATTCTTCCAAAGATATCGGACCCTAACTTCGTCAAGGACTTGGAGGAGGACCTATATGAACTCTTCAAGGTTAGCCCTGGGAGCCTCAACCTTATAACTATATGGAAGAAGGAATTTCTAATGGCTTTTCTAATGGCTCCTGATACAAGCCAAGGGAGAATGGCTAACACTCTTCTGACTTATGTCAGCCAGTGAAGAGCAAGCAAGATTCCCACATGTGGACAGCAACACCTAGTTTGGGTCGGTTTGAAAAAAAAAAACAAACTGCCAGCCGTGGTGAATCACCGTGGGTTATCCTGCATGTCGTGAGGCTGCAGTGTGTCTGCAGAGCTCTCCTTTGCAGATGGAGCACTAGAGCCTGGAGTTAATAATGAGACTCAGGACAAGATATTTACTTGTTCTCTCTTTCCCCATCTGTGCAACATAGAGTTCTTGGGGTGGTAGTTAATTTCACTAAGCCTCATAAGCCTCATGTAAGTTTTCTTTATTAGAAAGTTTCTGTTTGGGGAAAGAAAATGGGTTCTTCTGAGGGATTCATGCAGGTTCCATCTCCTGCCCTTTTGCAGAAAGATCCTGGTTTCGACAGGGGCCAGTTCCATAAGCAGATTGCTGTCATGCGGGGACAGGTAAGCCTGGGACTTCTTCTGGTGTCATCCCTGGGATCTCTCTGGGAGGGTCATATGCTCATGTTGAGTAAATGCGTAAAACTTGTGTCTTACACCCTTTGAGTCTATGCCGTCCTTATTTATGACTCTGTCTTAGCACATGGGAGAGGACACGGAGCCCTTTCAAATCTCCCACCTCTTCCATGGTATCCAGTGCTTGGTGAGACACTATGTGCTCAGCTCTGTGCGAGTTGCTGGTAGTTCATTGGTAGATTTACCCAGTGGCCTGTCAGGTTGTTCAAGGCAGGCCGTATGCCCTTGTGGTTAAGAGCTTGCCTCTGGAGTCAGACTTCTTCACTACTTACAAGCTCTGCGGCCTTGGGCAGGAAAGAGCCTCTGCTTCCTTGTTTATAAAATGGGACAATAACAACACCTTGCAGAGTTGGCCAGAGGATTATATAAGATAATGCATATCAAGTGTTTAGTAAAGACAGTGGCTTGTGGTTAGTACTCATGTTTGGCTGTGGTTATAATTTTTGTTATTATGGCTATGAGTCGTATTATTTCTTCTCTCTCCACTTCATCTTCAAGGAGAGCTAAGGAAACCCTTAGGGCATTGTTGATCTTCCAAAATATGGTAAAAACTATGCCTGAAAAATTATTTTAAAACTCCATAGGGCACTGACATTCTTATCACTTTAAAGAGATCCAGGATGGCCTAGTGGTTAAGGGGCATAGTGGTCATGGTGCCTGTGTTTGAATCCTGGCTCTCTCATTTATTGGCTCTGAGGTCTTCGAGAAGTTGCTTAATCTCTCCTTCCTTTAGTTTCTCCATGTGTAACATGGGATTTATAACAGCACCTGCGTCATGGGTTATTATGAAATAATGATTACGAAGTAAGTGATTGGAGTAGTGCTTGATGGATTGAAGTTCTCAGTATGCATTAGCTGTTTTATGATTTTGTGTATAGAAAAGGCAGCTTTTCACATCTTCAAAGGACAGGAAGGCCTTTCTAGTTGTAATTAGACATTTACCTCTTCCTACCGTTTTGGTAAAGGCTTCTGGTGAGAGCAACTCTTGGGCTTACTGAGTCCGTGTTTCCATGGAAATGGGACGTACAGAGGTTTTAAGAGCTGTGGTTGTTATAGCTGCTTGCACACCAGTAACGCGGTCTTCCTACATTCCTCAGGTCGTGTAAGGGCCCAGTTAAGCTGGCAGAATTTTTGGAACCCTTAAAAACCACATGATGTACTGTGGTATTATGGAACTCAGCATAAAGGGACTAACTTCTCAAGTTCATGTAGGCTGTGCCTCTGTTCCTATTGTACTATCTTCCCTAATCCCTTTCCAACTCAGTCCCTTGCCAAAACCACAGCAACCCTCCTCTCTTATATCCAGTTAGGGATGTTATCTAGAGTGGCAAAAGGTGGGGAGATGGGAGAGTGTAATTTTATCTTTCTTTCCATTTTGTGCCCGTAATGTCCTTTGAGGGCCTTTTGACCTCTTACAACCTAGAGTGCCCACCTCTGAAACACTGCCAGGTTTCATGAGTGTCCAGCTCCTTTCAGCAGGTAGCTGGCCAACATTATCAGTCACATCCTTATTAGCTTACGAGTCACCCACTGAAGCAAAATGAGCCTTTGCCTTCCAGAAGTCTGATCTACCACAGGGAAAGGCGATCACAACCCTTTCCCTACCTGAGCCTGATCACAGAGCCTGTGTGAGGGCCCTGAGCCAGGGGGAAGAGTCACAACTCCCAGAGAGATGGAGTCAGGTGACAGAAGTTGTCGCTCACTGGAAAGACTGAGTCACACCAGGTGTTAGATAGAGTGCAGGGTCTGAGGTAGAGCCTCTCTAACCGGCGTGTTCAAGGACCATGTTTATTCTTTAGCGTTATGTACCTGCTATCAAATTTTTGTCAGCTCTTTAATTTGAAAAATTTCAAACCTCAATGAAGAGTAGAATCTTTTCCTAGATTCACCAGTTATTACACTTAGTTAGCCGCACTTGCTTTATCTCTGTATCTATTTGCTCGTATCTCTGTAGATGATCTGTCGGAATAATATCCATCTCTATATATCCGTGTAATTTCTCTCTTTAATATGCCTGTGTAATTTGTCTCTCCCTAGGTAGATAGATTGATATGTGTCCTTTTTGGCCAAATCTTTTTTTTTTTTTTTAAAATAATGATTTTTTATTATATTATGTTAGTCACCATACAGTACATCCCCGGTTTTCGATGTAAGGCTCGATGATTCATTAGTTGTGTATAACACCCAGTGCACCATGCAATACGTGCCCTCCTTACTACCCATCACCGGTCTATCCCATTCCCCCACCCCCCTCCCCTCTGTAGCCCTCAGTTTGTTTCTCATAGTCCATAGTCTCTCATGTTTCATTCCCCCTTCTGATTACCCCCCCTTTCTTTATCCCTTTCTTCCCCTACTGATCATTCTAGCTCTTATGTTCCATAGATGAGAGAAATCATATGATAGTTGTCTTTCTCTGCTTGACTTATTTCACTAAGCATTATCTCCTCCAGTGCCGTCCATGTTGTAGCAAATGTTGAGAACTCATTCTTTCTGATTGCTGAGTAATATTCCATTGTATATATGGACCACAACTTCTTAATCCAGTCATCTGTTGCAGGGCATCTCGGCTCCTTCCACGATTTAGCTATTGTGGACAATGCTGCTATGAACATTGGGGTGCATATGGCCCTTCTCTTCACTACGTCTGTATCTTTGGGGTAAACACCCAGTAGTGCAATGGCTGGATCATAGGGTAGCTCAATTTTTAACTTTTTAAGGGACCTCCACACGGTTTTCCAGAGTAGGCCAAATCTTTTGAAAGTAAGTTGTGGATAATTTGACATTTTACCCCAGATGCTTCAGTGTGCGTGAGAGACACCTTCTGATGCAAAGAACCGGAGGAAACACAGGATGAACCAGCCAGGGCAGGTGTCTCTTAAATCCTGCACAGTTCACTCCAATTGGAACCTCCTTTTCATTCTCTACCCTGAGTTCTGTGTTCTACAGTCTTTGAAGCAGTGGAGGATGCTGACAGATTGCAAAACAATTAAGTAAAAAAAAACAATTAAAAAAATTTTTTTAAATTAAGTAAAAAAATAATTATAGTAATTACTGATAGGATCCACTTCTGACTTCCCCGCTCTGTTTCAGGTTTCTCTGCCTCCTGTGGGCAGCATTTGCAGACCAAGGATATTGGCGGCTTGTGGGCTGTGTGTCTGTGTGATTTGAGGGTGCAGCTCTGCTTACCCTCCTCTGTGTCTGTGGCCTGGCCGTGAAAATCTTCAGTATCGGGCAGTTTAAAGAAGGCTGTCATAGGGGCGCCAGGCTGGCTCAGTCGGTAGAGCATGTGACTGTTGACCTTGGGGTTGTGAATTTGAGCCTAACGTTGGGTGTAGAGATTACTTAAAAATAAAATCTTAAAAAAAAAAAAACAAAAAACAAACACAACTTTTTAAAAGCGAACAAGCAAGGAGGCTATTATAGGACAACTTCCGTTTTTGTACTGTCCTATCAGAGAAGATAAATAGTGGTGATTCTAATTTTGACAAACATGTTCCATGAACACATTTCTTCCTTCCTTTCTCTCTTTCTCTCTTTCTTTCTTTCTTTCTTTCTTTCTTTTTTTTTTTTTTTAAGATTTTATTTATTTGAGAGTGAGAGAGCACAAGTGGGGGAAGGGAGAAGCAGACTGCCTGTTGACCAAGGAGCCCGATATGGGACTCCATCCCAAGGACCCTGGGATCATGACCTGAGCCAAAGGCAGACGCTTAACTGACTGAACCACCCAGGTGCCCTTCCCGTGAACACATTTCTGAAATATCTGTAAAATATGGACAGAAGTTGGTAAAGAGCTAAATGCAGTGTGGTATCCCGAATGGGATCCCGAAATAGAAAAAGAACGGTACTGGAAAATCTAACGAAATCCGAATTAAGTCTGGAGTTTGGTTAATAGTAATGTTCCAGAGTTAATTTCTTAGTTTTGGTAACTGTACTGTAGTTATGTGAAAATTTAAAATTCGGAGAAACTGGGTAAGTGGTGTACGGGAACTCTCTGCACTATCTTTGTAAATTTTCCAGAAATCTAAAAAACAGTGATAAAGAGACAGCATTTGAGAGAGAAGGCAAGTGAAATGTTGGCTGTTTTCAAAATACATGGTCTTTGTAGGATAATCAGAAAAGAAGGATAAACAACAATAAACAAATAAAAATCACCTGTAATTTCTTGACCCAGAGATAATCACTGCCAACTTCCAGAATTTTTTTCTCTGCAGATAGGTAGATAGGAAAATAGAATTTCAGAAAATAAAGGTGGAGTCACATTATAGTACTGGCTCCTGTCTCTGTCCTGTTCTGTCTGTTGACATCGGGATCAACTTTCCACGCCAGTACAATAGATCTTTTAATTGCTGTTCCTTATCCCTTAGATTATTAACTGATCCCATAGTCTTGGGCATTTATACCATTTTCACTGTTATAAACAATATTACGCTGTATTGGTTGAAACTAAGTGTTTTGTGCATACCCATGATTGTTTCTTTAGTTCCCACAAATGGAATTGCTCAGAGGGCCCGTTCACTTTTAAGACTGTATCGTCCACTTGCGTTTCTGAAAAACTGGCCCTGGGTCCAGTCCCATAGCCTGGCTCTGAACTCTTCTCAAATCTGAGGCATCTTCTTCTGTATCCTTACTATTGGGAAGGGCAAAAAATGGGAGGTTTTGGTTTTAATTTGCATTTTTTAAATGACCAGAGAGATTTCCATTTTCTGTATTTTGCCCCCTTATATTCCTACTTTTGGAAATACCCTTTTTGTATAATTTTCCATTAATGTGTTGTTTATTTTTGTATTGATTTATGGGAGTACTCGATCGTCAGGTCTCCCTTCAGAGGCAGACCAGGGTGCCGTGGTCTTTCCCTCACTGATCTTATTTTTCCTGCTGCAGATCCTAAATCTGACCCAGGCCCTGAAAGACAACAAGAGTCCCCTGCACCTTGTCCAGATGCCACCCGTGATTGTCGAGACGGCCCGTTCTCACCAGCGGTCTTCTAGCGAGTCCTACACACAGAGCTTTCAGAGTCGGAAGCCCTTCTTTTCGTGGTGGTAGCCCAAGAGGCAGACAAAGACATGTTGTTTGAGACTTGGGCTGGGAGGAAGCCTGGGGAACGGGTTGCCGGAAAAGCCAGAGAAGTCGGTGGGGAGCAGTGCCCTTAAGAGCCCTTCTTCTCTGCTCGCCACCCCCTCAGGGCTTTCCCAAGCACAGGGAGAAGCACAATCGGAGGGACTGTGTGCTGTTGGGCCCTTCTGAGTGCTAGGGACGGCTGGAGCCTCCATGCAAGTGAGGAGTCCAGAGGGCCCGGAAGGAGCATCTCCCAGCATCCCCTGGGGGCAGGCTGGGAAATCCCCTTCCCTCCCTGACACCCTGCTCTGTGGCAATTCCTCATTATATTCTGCATCAGAAAACGAACACACAAATACGAATTGAAATATTAGTAGCAAAACCCAGGCAGAATCCCAGATCCTCTCAGGTCAGAAACCTCTGATCCAGACCTAAATTTGCATGGACCCAGACACTCAGGTGCCTCGCAGTTCCTTAACTCCCGTGGACCAAGGCGGTGGGGTGATTCAGAGAGCCACTGGGTGACTCACCAGCTGGCACAGACAGAAGCCACGCTTTTCCTTTGGGTTTTTGCCAAGTTTTCTTCCCCTTCTCCCACCAGTGCAATAGGCTGACTTAATGCCTCCCAACCCAGTTCTCATGGCCAGGACACTTTTGCTCCAGAACTCTCAGTGGTTCTGCATATGATCAGAGATCGGCTCTGCTGTCTGCCCTGCTAAGAACGCAGGCTCCCTAGTCCAGGCTTGTAGTTTACCCACTATTTAGGCAAAGGCAAGAGGGAGGAAGCGGCCTCCCTAGCATGCAGAAGTGATCCATTTGGCCTAAGTGCATGCTGGGAGCTGTAATTGGTCTGTGGGTAAACTTATCCCAGCCTTGCTTCCTGAGCCCTGGTGATAAACTCCCCCTGGTCCTCTAATTTGCTGGTCCTTTCTGTTGTTAGATATTTTTTTTTCTCAACACTTTTGATTAGGGGTTCAATTCTGGGTTCTGGAGTGGGTCTCAGTGAAGTACATCTCAGCTCATGAGAGGACAGGATATTAGGTCCCTGGACTTTGTATGCTACCACTGCTGCTTGGTGGAGGTAACGGGACCCATATTCTCTTCCTGGTCGGTAGGTTCCCTTTGCTCCCTGACTTCTTGTTCCAGGCCAGTTTTTCTCTGGCTTCTTGAGAAGGGCAGGGCCCGGAGGAGAAAGGCCTTCAAACTGTCCCCCAGTGCCTGCCCAGCTCAGTGTGCATCTTCCTGCTTCCACGTCTCTTTCCCTCAGCTGTCCCCCTTGCCAGGTGTCCGAGCCCTTTCTACACCAAAGCAAAGAATGGCCTCAGGAGGGAGCGAAGAGGGTGCCATCTGTGGCTAAGGGGCAGTTCTGTGCTACTGGACACTTCAAGATTCTGGCACCCTGCGATTGATCAATCAGCCTTGGAAAGAAACTATCTTGAAGGTTTGAAAAACAACCAAAGAAAGGGAGCAAGGACTATGGCTGTGTGCCCTCTGCTTGCCCAGCTCCCGCTGCCCAGGAGACAGCAGAGATGTGCAGTCCTCTTGTCAGCTGGGCCAAGTCGGTCCCTTTGCATCCCAGCCCCCAGGAGCTAGTTTGTGCTGGGGTTCCCTCCAGCTGACAGGAAGAGTCTCTGGGAGCTGGATATGCATGCCCTGTGGACAAAGACACAGCTCTTAGCCCTGACAATCTCATTCGGCCGACCTGGAATCTGGCCTTGGGGACCATGTTTGCGATAGTGCCTGCGCTCAGACTGTGGGTGCAGCAGGGCTCCCAGAGGCCAGAGGGGACCCGGGTGTGTTTAGCTCTCCAGAGACCTCTCTACATAGACCTGTTGGTAAAGCTTCCCAGCTGCGTGTTGAGAGAGCCCAAGCAGTCTTAGAGGAAGCTGGTTGCTTCCCCCAACCAAGTAGGTCTGCACATCACCCTCATGCCCACCAGCTCTGTGATGAGAAGGAAATTGGGTCCAACGTACGAGGGGGGCCGGTCCCGGTCCTGGCAGGCAAGAGTGTGGGGCATCCTTTCTTGGCATGTCTCCATTCTCCTTGAAGTCTGTACTCAGGTTGCCTTGAATGTGGACATGGGGAGAGCCAGGGCCCAAAGTGCCAGGGCAGGCTTCTGGGTGGCACTCACAGGACGGCCCACCCCTCTGCCAGCCCCAGGCCCTGTACCCGTGTCACGGAGGTGAGGCCAGGCTGGGAGAGTGCTGCTGCCTGTGTTGTTCTTCCAAGGCACTGTTGAACTTGTATGTAATGTATTTAAATCAATGCAAATGTATGAATAACAAGTCCAATTCTGACCTTTTTTGTCTAATGTTCTTGAGTGAAAGGAAGACAAGTTAGAATGCAGTTTTAAAGACAAAGAACCATGTGTTTCCATGGAGTTGCTGACGTATGGCTCCTGAGTTATACAGGTCCTCATTTCCAAAGTCCCAGTGCTTAATATTTTCATTAACTCATTTGACACCAAAACGTGACCTGAACTTAAACTGGTGTGAACTGAAGCTATTTGTAACCATCATGTTTTCCTCTTAGTGTGTATATTTGTTGCAGAAATATTAATGTTTTGTTATGAGATATTTCCCTACTAGGGATTATGCAGTATTTGCACTGACTACTTCCTAAAAGCTGAAAAAATTCTGAATAACAGAGTCATCTAGCCCTAAGTGTTTGGGATGAGGAATGTGAACTCAGCTTCTCTTCTTGGCCACAAGAGGGCAGCCTTGTTCTGTGTGCTCGTCGTAGATGCTTGAAGCACTTTGAACCCTGGGTCCTTTAAGTGGTGGGTAATGGGGCAGATAGGATTCCTGGGGATCAGAGCTGAATGCTAATGAGCACATAATATGCTATTGAGGCGAAGCTAGTGGAGCAATCAAAAATCCTCACCTTAAAGTTTTTTACAGTAGGAAACCTTGGATAATGCCGGAGGCTCAAGGATGGTTGGCCCGCGGGGATAAAGAAAGCAGCTGAAGGGCTGGCACCAGTATGCTGACTGCAAGCTCACTGCTCACTATGCAAGGCCGACTGGAATAGCCTTTCCCCTTCTAGAACTGGCCAGAGTCCAGGAGCCCTCTCTCTCCTGTGGATCAGGACTGCCTTACAGAGATGCTTCCATCTCCCAATCGGACAACCTCTGGAAAAGGAGGCTTTGCCACAGGGGATGGGGGAGCTCACAGGGAAAAAGGAGGCCTGTCCTATTTTCTCCTTCCTGGGAACACCCCTTCCCTGCAGTAAGCGCAAACCCTTCATCCCCTGGCTCCAGAGTGTCCATTTGGGGGTCCTCCCTTCCTGTGACAGACACACTGTTGTTGATGCAAACATTTTTATTTTGCCACTTAAACCACGGTTTCCTTGTGCTAGCCTGACGGGCAGGGGTGTGGGCAGGCAGGCTGCTGGACCATGGATTACAGGAGTAGCAGGAGGGGTCGTAGCAGGAGTGGTCAGGTGCTCAGTCTGAGTGCCCATCACTTGACTCTCGGGGGAATATCGTGCAGCCCAGGTACACTGTCAGGTGGGAAGAGCTGAGGCGCAGTGCTGGTTCTCCTCATTCTGGTGAGGAATGGGTCCCACATAACCGAGAGCTCAGGGGACATTTCCAGTCCTGTTCTGAATGGAGCAGGCCAGTGGCAGTGGTCTTCCATTTACTCTTGCGGGGCTGTCTCCCTCAAGCCTCTCTTCCTTCTTCACCTCCTGGGCCCTTTGGCAAAAGTCCTTATGGTTCCGGGGGAAGATACTGCCGTTCCAAGCCCCTTCCCCGGATCAGTGTCTGACCTGATGGAGGTAGCGTGTGGGGCCTGGCTTCTGCCAGTTCCGGCGGATCCTGGCACTTGTTCTGGAGTTCAGATGCCGATCGCCAGAAGCTGTCTCCGCAGCACCACTCTGTGGGTCGGCTGGTGGAACGCAGGGCTCGGGGATTCTGCAGAGAACAAGTGTGTGAGAGGCCCACATCAATAGGAAGAGCAGAATGTTGGGGCCTGAAGAGATTGTGGTCACGATGAACTATTAAAACACCATTCGGGGTCAAATAGGACCAGGGCTCTGGTCTCATCTGCCCACTGAGAGTTAAAGACTAGGCAAAGCTCTCAGATTTCTTCTCTGTGAAGAAAGCTGGACTAGATCAGGGTGTGTGATACTCGGCACTTCTCCGGCTTCCTCGTGCTGTACTCATGGCAGCCATCATTAGTCAGCCGTGATACGAGACTGGAAGAACCAACTACCCTCCTTAGCACGGTGTTCTAAACAGGGGTTGCAAGTCAACTGGAGTTCATCTGAGCAAGGGCCTGATTTGCTTTCCCTGGACCTGATGACCTGGAAGGCCTTTTCAGGTCTCATGCTCTGACTGAGGACCCCTGAGAAGGCAGTGGAAAGAACAGAACCGAGAGCATAACCCACAGTGATTGACTAGGCCGTGTGGTTCAGCTTGACCTCGTGGGGCGAGCTGCTCCCAGGCTGTCAGTGACCTAGGCAAAGGGGAATGACTAGGGAAAGTTTAAAGTTCCTCAACAATTTTCAAACCTCAATATCTCTACTGAACCTTCCCACGCTATAGTCTCTATAATCCCACAGGCAAGATTTTAACCAGGCTTACTTTTGATTGTTACCTGTTCTACGACAGGAAAAAAAACATTCTTCCTCCCAAACAATAATCCCTCCCACCTGGCTGAGAATCAGTGCAAAATTAGGACCCAGGCCTTCTTTCGCATGGAAGTTCACAGGGTCTGGTATGACTCCAATAGTAACAGCAATCATAGGCACTGTATAGACCTTAGAACCCCCGTGATAGGTACTTTAGAGTGAGGCCAAGTCAGGAGCTCCAGGTCACCCCTCCAGGAAATGGTGGCAAGGGCATCCTTAGCGCTCCCCTCCCCTCCGCCCTCCAGTTCCAGGAACCCACCTGAGCCGGCTGCAGTGGTGCAGAGAGTGGCCCAGGGCTTTCGGCCGAGGCGGCCTCTTCCTGCGCAGCCTCCGCAAGGCCTCTGCCACACGGTGGTCTCCTGCACAGTCCCAGACGATCTGTGCCCGCTCCTCGGCCAGCTGGTCCCCACTGCGCTGGAACAGGCCCTGGATCTGGAGCAGCTCAGCGTCCTGGAAGATGTTGGCCGAGGCCTGCTTGCGGCCCCGGGCCTCCGCTGGGGCCTGCCAAGGGGGCGGCTCACTCACCACAGAGGCCGGGGTACCCATCCTGGGTGCTCTGGGGAAGGAAAGCATGAAGAGACATCAGCTTAGGCCCTTCCCAAACCCGACGAATGCAAGGCTTCTGGTGTTTCTATTCTCCAGGAGCCAACGTACAGTAAGTCTTGACTTAGAGTCACTCTAATTTCCAGGGCACCTGGGGGAAATAAGATGAGTAATGACAGACTTTATTATAAAGTGCTTACGTGTGCGACACCTGTAGTATCTCACTGAGTCACAGCAAGCTGGGACGTAAGAATGGCTTATCCCCAGCGCACGGAAGAAATGCAACTCAGCTGAAATGATCCTTGCCGTCACAAAGCCTTGCGTAATCGCAGAGGAGTAGAACCAGTAGAACCCAGCGCTGGCTGGCTGTCAAGCCCAGGCAGACCCCAGGATACCTAGGTCCTAAGGACAGTGCGGGCAGCAGCCACTGCACTGTGCCAAGCATTTCAATGTGCCGGGCATGGCTGTGACAGTCGTAGTCGCATAACCGCACTGAAGGGTGAGCACGGCAGCCCTGTGGGTACGTACTGTATCCTCATTTCACTAATGAAGAAACTGAAGAACAGAATCCAGATCTCTCTGGTGCCAAGGCCCAGGCTCTGTAGCACAGAAGTGAGAGGAGGGTTATGGGGTCGGGCTACCTGGGTGGGAGCCCCACTTCTAGCCATCTGCACCACTGCCCGGCTCGGCTGCTTCCTGTACCAATTCCTACTTCACAGAGTCGCAGTGAGAACTGAGCGAAGACAGTTTTAAGAACAGTGCTCAATGTTCTATTATTCTGCTTTCCCATCGGTAACACAGAACAGTCATCCCACCTATTTGCAAGACCCTAGAGACAGACCAAGTCCGTATAGTTTAGCAAACACAGTATGAAACAGACAATCAGAGCCAACTGCAGTCGGAAAGGCCACAGACAGGAACCAAAGCGCGAAGGGGCGGCTCCAGGGTTAGAATACAGAACCATGGGCAGAGGCTGAATTCTGTAAGTTCAATAAAAGGAAGACTCATGTCGGTGCCTCCCCTCATAGAAAATGCAAATTAAAAGATCTCAGTTCTAGAGAGTTCAATTTGAATAATAAAGGCATAGGAGGCTCACTCACCCGATCCTTGTCTCCAGTACAGCCTGCGAAAAATGAGATTGGAAAGCAGACTAGAGACGGGAAGACCAAAGACCTTAGCATTACACAGAACTGGGCTCGAATCCCAGGCCTGCCACCTTCCTAGCGGTGACCCTAGGCAAGTTACTCAACCTCTCTGAGCCTCTTTGCTTTGCTGTAAAGTGGGGCTCGTAACCACTTCTCAGGGTGCTGTAAGGATTGAGTGAGTCTAGTGTGATATCAGGTACCAAGTAAGAGCCAAATAAATGCATATTTGCACCCCCCCCACCCGTGCCCCTTTTGGCCTCCTCGACTTTTGTCCTTGGATCAGGGGTGTGATAGGGTCCCTTCTCCTCTGTTCTGGCCTAAGCCAGCCGAGGACTTGCCCGTGCTCCCTCCACCCCTCAGCCCCAGGCCTGACAGCGGAGGCCCAGCTCCAACCCCAGACCTCACGTCATTCCAGTGAGCTACGGAGATATCTGTTACCCAGAAACTAGCTTAAAAAGGGAATAAAATACATTTCAATACAAAATGTCCAGGCTCATCGTAACAAATTCAAACAGAATGGAAATCACATAAAGCATTACCTGCCTTTGTTCTCCTGAGAGTTTGAGACCTCTCTCCATCCCGTTTAGACTCCTCAAATGTACCTGGCCCTCCCTCCTCCTCTCAATAGCCACCCTCCCTATTCCAGTAATCTCCACACTCACCCTGTCCCAGTGTCTAGGTCTCCTAAGAATCCCACTCTCTTCAAAAGGTTTAATAACTAAAATAAACCTGCATAAGATTTTCAGATAAATTAACTCCATAAAAATTGTGCTTTTTATCTGGAAATGAGAATTTTAAAATCTACCTCTCCTAAGGCACTACTACGGAATCCAGTTAACAACCTAGAATGTGTGGTCGTAAACTCCCCTGAGCTGGATGATAAAAACATACTGTGACCAGAAAACAACAGTCACCAGGGAACACTTTCAGGCTGATAAAAAAGCGGACTCTGGGTCATTTACTCGGCTCCGGGTGATATGACAATATGCATGATATTTCATCCACAACACAGTTCTAGGAATCAGGCACCCTTCCCCTCTTCCCAGCAAAGGAAGCTGAGACACAGATTCAATGCCAGGGGCTGCGCCAAGGCCAGGACCTGGAGTGAGGGGCCGCAGCCGTGGCTGAAAACCCCAGCTGCCTTTACAGCCGAGCAGCTCAGAGCGCACTGCTGCCCGTCACTCCTGTGGGGGAGATTTCGCTGTTCTCACCTAAGTCACCGAGAGGGAAACCTGCCGGGGGAAGAGGAAGAACCTTGACTAGCCCACACGCAAGGCAGGGGCGGAGCTGTAGAATTTATTTTAGTCTCTTCATTAGCGTCAGAGCTGTTTACTGTGTGGCCAGCTGTCCTAGCCTTGAACCTGCGGCGCTCTGAAGAGGAAGATCCCCAGCTTCCACAGAACAAATCTGAAGCCGCAACCCAGCCCGGTGCGCAGTGCTGGCTTATGAGTCAGAGCCCTGGGCATGCCGCTCCCTGGCTGAGGGGCCTCTGTTTCCCCCTTCCATGTGCAAGAAGAACAGGCTGACTCTTCTGGTCTCTGAGGGCGTGTGCAGAGTCCCTGATTCTAGAACGAGGCTGGGTCTGTCCGGAAGCAGTGATTGAGTTTGCTTGGCTGCCAAGGCCTGGATGCAACATGTGTGGACAGGTCTGGCTAACTAGGTGCCAGGAAATTCCCCAACCAGTGGTTCCTCTTTTCTGCCCTCCTCAACCTTCCCTGGAGACGAGACACTGTTTTGCTGGTGGGATGTGGGGTTAAGGTCTGGGAAAAGACAGAGAACTCACTGCTCTAAAGCACTCCAGTGACCTAGGCTGCCTGTGGCCAAGCCTGGGGCAGGCTCCCAGGCTGGTCTGGGTGGTGGGAGAAGAGGTGGTATCATTTCTCTGATTCAGGCAATCTCACCCTCCCTCTGAGAGAACGGCAACAGGATTAAGTAGCAGCAGCTGTCTCAGGGAGGCTCGGAGCCTGACTTCCCGGATGTTCCCAGCCACCTCTGTGCCGCTACAAGGCCCTACAAGGCCCCACCTGCACCCTCTAGTATCCAAGTTACAAACACACCAACAAACCATCTGGGGAAGTCTAAGCCTCCAGTTTCAAACATACGGTCCATGCACCTTGGGGCGGGGAGTGCTTGGCACCTCCAGATTCCAAGGATCCTCACTCTTGGCTCTGCCTGTCACCCTGGGAGTCAGCCAGCAGTAAGACTGGGAATAAAAATCCGTGGATTGCACATAGGATTAGATGTAAACTTTGGGAAAATAAATCAGAACACTTTTATTATCAGAAGAAACTTTTTTTTTTTTAAGATTTTATTTTTAAGTAATCTCTACACCCAATATGGAGCTTGAACTTACAACCCGAGACCAAGAGTGGCACGACCGACTGAGCCAGCCAGGCGCCCCAGAAGAAAGGTCTCATCTTATTCAATGTGTTATTTCTCCCCTAATTTCTTGTACAAGACCTGAATCCAGGAAAGTCAGTGTATACTCGAACAATAGTACTTCTTCAAACTGGAAAATGACACCACAAGGATATTAAAAGATTACAAATGGATCTTTCATTCCAGAGCTGACATGAAACACTATAAACATGGGTCTGTGAGCAAATGAGTAAAAACTCATTGCAAAATACTTCAATTTGACACACACTAGCTTAAAAATGAACCCCCAACGTAAATACCAAATGGGGAAAATGACAAAGTTCAACTTGTTTTGAAATAGGCAATAAATGAACTAGAAAGCTCTAACAAAGAAATATATTTAAAAAGTAACATAAATACAGTGCACAACTGAGCACCCCTTGTGGTATATGAAGCTCAGTGTAGACAGCGACTCCGACCGTGGCCTCAGGCCCAGCTAACCACAAGAGGCAGAACACACTCGTGTGAGCTGGGCAGCAACTGCTTCCACACTGAGCTCCCCTCCTTCAGATAACCCTGCTGATGGTAATAATCTGTAATCGGAGGCAAAGGGCCTCTTGGATAAAGAACTGGAGGCTCTGGCCCAAGGCCCAAATCAACACTTGTGGCCCTGGCCTGCTTTCCTGCCACTGGAGAGCAGCCCAAATCTGTGGCTCCTCCACTGGGAGGCCTAGTCCACAGGGCCGTGTGAGCCCCCCCAGGCCTTTAGGGCCTGGCCTCCGCCAGGAGTGCCTGAGAGAACTGCGGCCACATTAGTCTCCAAATCTGATGTGGAAGCGGAGGAAGGAACTGGGCCCTACCCCTAGACCAATTCTCCGATACAACTGGAAAATAAACTCTAGGTGTAGGAAGAACTCTTTTCAAGAGTTCAAGAACCCTGAATTCTGGCTGTGCCTCTGAAAACTGGATGATGTTGACAAGCCTGTTTCCCCTGCCTCATTTTGCTCATCATCAAAATAGTGAGAATAATTAACCCGAAGGGAATAAGGGAGATAAAAGTATGTGAAAGCATCCATCCCAGTACACTGTATCATGAATGAGTGATGTAAGGGAAAGGCTGTTTAACAACCAGGCACTATAGAATCATTGTCATTTGCATGAAACTCCCTCAAAAGGGGCCTTCACTCTTGGAAAAAGAGGGTCAAGGGAGATGGATTCATTTGTGGGCTTTTAAATCACAGCTGCCACTGAGGCAGCTTGCTCCATGTCAGGCACAGAACAGCACTTTCACATAGGTGATCTTTTTAATCCTCACCCCATGAGAAGGCACTCTGGTTATAGGATATATCCATTTTACAGATGAGAAAACTGAGCTCAGAAACGTTAAGTAACTTTCCCAAAGTCAAACAGGAGGTAGGTGGTGAGGCTAGGTGTACCCAGGCAGTATGACCCCAGCGCCCAGCCTCTCAACAACCACTGTTATTTTTGTTCTGCCAGATGGCTGACGAGGTCTTCAGGGGAAGGAACGACCCAGGAGGCTCTGAAACCTCCCGGAGCCTGCTATCTGCTTCCGAGGGTTTCGGAAGGCGCAGGGATCGAAAGTCAGGTCTCCCAAGCCAGCCTGGGCGTCCTCTGCACCTCCCCGCGGGGAGTTACAGCGATTACTCACCACGCAGAAGGGCAGCGCCGACAGACCTCAAATCGGGATGGGGCAGGCTAAGATGTGCCCACCCCAACCCCTTCACGGTCTTTCGAAAGGGCGGGCGCAGCTCTGCGCTTCCTGCTGCGAAGGGGCTCACAAGGACCAGGAGGCGTTTACCCACAGGACGAGACCTTGGGAGGGGATATCCTGGCCCAGATCGCAGGGCGACATCCCCAGCACAGGTCAGTTCCCGGGGCTCAGACGTGGCCGCTTCGCACAACGCGGGCCCTAAGTGGACCTGCGGGTTCGGCTCCCAGTGGCACCCGGGCTCTGATGGCTCGCCCGCCCGCTCCCACCGCAGCGCGAGCCGGGCCTCCGATCTACGTACCTGGCTGCCCAAGGCGGGCCACCTAGGTCACAGCCGCGACTCCCGGGAGAAAGCGCTCCCCAACCGGGGAAGAGCCAATCCACGGCCGAGCCTTGGTGAGAGCTCCGGGACGAGCCTTCCAAAATCGAACGCGGAGACTCTGTGGGCCAATCATCAGCAACAGAGGGGCGAAGGGCGTGTCAAGGCCCCGCCCCCTTCCCTCCGCCGGCCTCGAAACCCGAGTGCGAAGATTGCCCGGGTCCAATCAGCAGCGAAGCAGCGGCGAGGGGCGTGTCCGTCGGGGCCCCTTCCCTCCGCCCTCTCCCGCCCTAGCGCGGCGTCCGGAGGCGCCCCCTTCATTGACGTCAGTGCCCTGGGAGACCGTGGTTTTGCTGGCGCGGGAGCGGGGCGGGGCCGCATTCCAGCCTCGGGGTGCGGTGGCGGCAGGCCCTGCGGGGTACACGTGACGCGTGCCCCCTCGCCTGGGCCCTAGGCCAGCGCGCACCGGGCCGCGCTCCTTGCACCGTGTGGCCCTCTGCAAATAGATCCGCAGCTCCTTAAATTCACCTCCCAGACGGACCACTTGTCTTCTGGCTCCAGCTTTGAGGGAAAGGAAGGGATGGTGAGACCTTGGGCTTCAAAGCTAGAATGCCGTGGGGTCAGATGTTAAATCAGCTGTGCAACCTTGGGTCAGTTACCTAAATAAGCGGCATTAGGAAGGTTTTATACATTCATTGGACAAATGGTCCATTAGGGGTCACCCTGTCCGAGTTCCGTAAGGGGCAGTGACTAAGAGACGTCTCTACGCCCGTGCCCTGGGGGAACTTAGAACCTACTAAGGAAGGCAGACGTTAAAAAGCTTAAAACATTTAGTAGTGATTACAACTGTGATAAACATTATAACTGTAAAAGGGTCAGACAGAGGAAACTCAACTCCCTGTAGGGGGTCCTGGGAGGTAGAAGAAGTAACATTTAAGCTGAGATATGAAGGAGGAGTTGAAGTTGGACAAAGGAAGAGGAGTGGGTCTGGGAAGAGCGTTTAAGGAAGAGAGAATGGCATGTGCAAAGTCTAGGAGGCAGCTTGACTCAGGAGTACTTGGTACCAGACCTGCAGCAAGGCTAGCAAAGGGTAGAGTGGTGAGAAAGCAGAGGGCAGAGGCCGACAGTGAAAAAGTTTCCGTTTGACTCTCTGAGGGGAATAGCATTATGTATATGGTTTAACAGATATTTTATAGCACTTACCATGTGCCGGTAGTGCCAGTCAGCACTTCACAAATAGTAGCTCATTTCATACTCATGAAAAATTTGTGTTTTTAGAAGGTCACTTTGGACCCAGCTTGGAACTTGGATTAGAGGGTTTGGGAGTGGATGCAGTGTCCAATGGGTTCTTCTGCTTCTTCTTCTTCTTTTTTTTTTTAGAGTTATTTATTTATTTGGTGGTTGTGGGGAGCGGGCAGAAGGAGAGGGAGAGAGAGAATCTCAAGCAGACTCCCTGCTGAGCGCAGAGCCCAAAGCTGGGCTCCATCCCAGGACCCTGAGATCACGACCTGAGCCAAAATCAATAGTCAGTGCTTAACCAACTGAGCCACCCAGGCGTCCCCAATAGGTTCTTGATAAATGCTTGTTTAGTTCTTTGGAAGATGAGGAGTTGTTTGCGCAGTGGTTCAAAAATGGTCAGGAAGGCGCCAGGGAATAGGCAGCTAGGTCTGCCTGTCTCCTTCTCACTTCAGAGCTAAACTTCATCGTCATTTAAGTGTGATCTCTCCTCTGTAGAAGTTCCGAGGGGGAAGGAGTAAAAGCCAGCGTATAAGGATTTGTGGGTCCCTTCCTGCAAGGTGGAAGGGATGTTTGGGAGCTGTTCTTCCTCATCCCATGCTCTCCAGTTCCTCTTTCTGTCCTGCACAAAAACAACATCAGCAAGTGCTTTGCTGTAGTTAGAAGGGTTTTCACAGTGGTCTCTCTGCTTTTCCTGAGACCTAGGCAAATAGCAGAAGGAATAAAGAAGTCAGCCATGTTTGTCTCCAACAAAAGGCACTCATTGCTGCAAATCCTTTCAGCCAACTGCTTGGCTAAAGAGAGGAGTGTATGGAGTCCTAAACAGGGAGGCTGGGCTTCTGAACCAGGGACACCTTGTTCCTCGGTCTCAGAAACAGGAAGACCAAACTCTTGGCACATCAGTGCTGGTGAGCCTAGGACTTCTGATGCCAGGATCTCAGATGAGCATACCAGGGTAGGAATTGGGAACTTGTGGCTTCTGGGTCAGATGTGACTAAGGCTGGGTGGAGAACATCTGGTGTCTCCCCACATTTTTGCAGGCGTGTGACCATGCACTTACCACACAATGGAAACGTTTCTCTTGGTACAGCTTTATGATTTCGTATGTCTGAAGAGAAGAGAAGACAGGGCACTTCCATCATGCAGGAGTGGAGGATCTGGGATCCACCCCCCAACAAGGAGGGCCCTGTTTGGAAGAGAAGATCAACTCTGAGGAATGGAGCCCTGGTGTAATTCAGGCCAAGACTTGGTTTTACCAGGGATCTGATTAAGGTGAGGTGAGTGAGAAATACTCCTTGGGTGCATTACTTAAGGGGACACCAAAAAAAAAAAAAAAAAAAAAAAAATCCAGTAATCAAGATAAATATTTTAATGTAATATTTTTAAAAATCAAAATTAATGTAAAACATCCATAGTGAACAAAATATCAACGCTTAAAGACAGGATGTTGTTTGTTTTATGACCTGGTGTCATTTTGCAACAGGACTAGTCATTTCCAATCCGCCCATGGTTTCTGCGTAAGTCGCCATTATGCTCCCGGCCAATTAGCTTTTTGAGGATTGAAAATAGTGTGTGAACCAATAGGGCAACACAAGGCTTTATGTCTGGTTATGTTTTTTTGATTGCAGGGCTTTCATCAACTTTTTCCATTTAATTCACAATATGGGAGAATATTTTGATAGGTATGTATAGGCGTGCACATGTTTCCCTCTGCCCTGCGTGCCAGTATGGCTCAGCAGAGTACTCGTTTCTGGGGGAGCAGAGTCTCTACAGCTGGGGTTCCAGCTGTTCAACCTTAGGCAAATAACCTAACCTCTCTGCTTTCCTAGTTTCTCATCTATAAAGTGGAACTAATCATACCCACCTCTCTGTGTTGCTGTGAGGATGAAGTGAGGTGCTATATAAACCCGCTACCGACACTAAGCCAGCATTTGACTCCTTCCCTCTCTGTCCTACAGGAATTGTTGAAGCAGCTCCCCCAAATGGTTCCCCAGTAGAGCTGAGGTTTGTTCCAGTGGGTTTGTTGTTGCTCTCTGTCCTGTCCTGGGGAGAGCAGAGAGAACTTTCATACTCAGCTGACAAGCCATAGTGTGACTCTGTTTTTCTTGATAAATGATCTTGGTAATTCTAAACTTTTTTAAAAACACCCTTCTTCTTAGGACATTACACAAGGCAACTTACTACAGCCCTCTTCTCTGAACTTAGCAACTGAGAATAGCAAAGCCCCACAGGCAAACAGTACATTACAGAAACACTGCAAAACAAAACAGAGCAGAACAAAAGCCCCACACCTAATCTAAGTCTTGAGCATTGGAATTAAAGGTCAGTTTTGTATTAGTCTGCTTGGGTTGCCACAACAAAACACCGCAGGCTGGGTGGCTTAACAATAGAAATTTGTGCTCTCACAGTTGTGCAAGTGGGAAGTCCGAGATCAAGGTGCCAGCCCACCCGGTTTCTGGGAGAGCTCTCTTCCCTGGTTGCGGACGGCCACCTGCTCACTGTGTCCCCATATGGTCAGGAAAGAGAGTGAGCTTTCTGGTGTCTGTTCTTACAAGGGCAGTAATCCTATCAGATCGGGCCTCCACTCTTATGGACCTCTCATTTAACCTTAATGACTTCCTTACTCCAAACACAGTTACATTGGAGGGTAGAACTCCAACATGTGAATTTTGGGGGACACAATTCAGTCCATAGCAAGTATGAACTCATGGTTTTTAACATACAGATAAGTAGATATAGAAATAAATAAGTTGTAAATGTATGCATATGCTTACGTATATACACGTGTATGTATCCACACGAACACATGCAAACACACACGTTCTCCAGCTCTGCTGAGAGGGCCTAGAAGCGATGATACCCCGATAGGAATAAGCACATTTACAGCCCACGTGGCGAGTTCTCAACACCATTCTCTGCAGAAGGAACCACGGCTCCTTGGAGAAATGATGGATTCAACCATTGGGGTTGAGAAAGTTCAGGATGATTCTAGAAAATCTTGTCCTGGAAAGTAAGGAAGTACTCAAAGAATGATGGAAACACATCGAAAGGACTAGGAGTCTATTTATAAGGGCTCCCATTAGCAAGTGCAGAGCATCAAAATAAGGTGTGACAGTAACAGATTATAACCCAGTGGGTGAAATAATGTCTAAGTCCACAGCAATATAAACAAGTGAATAAATAGGTAAATAGAGGAGAAGAAAAAGGCCTTCCTTATAGTAGTATACCAACTAATAAGTGTAGAAGGAATGAAGCAACTAGAAACCCGTTAATGACTACTAAAACAGCCCTGTGGCCAATTATAAAAACAAGGCTTGTAGTAGTTTTGCATATTTTTTTCTCTGTTATATGTACAGGGTGTGTTTGTACATACTAACCGTTTTCTTTTTCTCTCCATGTTTTCATTTCATATAAAAGTTTATATGTAAGTTGTTGGAAGTTAATGTTACCAGTTTAGTCTTTAGTTAACAGTATATTCCAAGGGACTCTGACAAAATCTGAGAAGTTTTTTTCTTTTTTTGTTTTTCTTTCTGAGCAGTATTTAATGCAGACCATTAGGACTGTGTATCTCCTTATTTTGGAGAGAGGGGGTGAGAATGTCACCTCCAAGAAAGATAGCTGTCTCTCATTAGGTGGAAATATGGAGTTGTTTCATTGTCATATGGAAGTCCAAATGTGTATAGAAGGTTGCATATGGAGTTGAGACTCCAAAGAGGTAACTACCAGTTGCCTCTGTAATAACGGAGCCAAGTCCTGTAAATATTTCTCCTTTCCCTGCTGGCGCAATGCTCAGATTTGTCAGTAGAGGGCGCTAGCAAGACGCCGTAGGAGGAAGGGTTTCTCTCTCGGGTTCTGGTGTGTCACCTTCACCAAACTCCTGCAGTTTGCCAGGCTTCTCCAGTGCCTGCTCCTGGAGCTCAGGTGACTTCTCAGGTGCCAGGTCCTGCAGTGTGGCCTCCCGCGGTGTGGGCGGCTTGTTCAGCGCCTGGGTCCCTACAGCATATGGCCGCCAGCAACACGCAGGGGCTAGTACCTTCCCTCCGCCCCTTAGGTGGTTTTATAGTAAACATGTTTTTTGTTTTGTTTTGTTTTTATTTTTTTTAAGGTTTTAAAAGATTATTTATTTGAGAGAGAGTGAGCATGAGTGGGGGGAGGGGCAGACTCCCCGCTGAGCTTGGAGCCCCATTTGGGGCTAGATCCCATGACCCATGAGATCATGACCTGAGCTGAAACCAAGAGTCGGACACGTAACCGACTGAGCCACCCAGGCGCCCCATTTTGCAATAACTTTTGACATCCATGCAGTAGCACCCCAGATGGGTGATTTCTGGCAAGTTCTACAAGTGCAGCACCTCAGTGACTTCTTTGCCATCTACTGAGCCACAGCTACGTCCTCTCTAAGGAGATCTGAATCTTGGTCCTGGTAGGAGGGAGGGGAAGAGAGCTCTTCTAAAGGGCCTATCTCAGCCCTAGGAGTATGACTGCTGCTTATATCTTCTTTTCCTGTATTCTTTAGAGTTCTCTTTAACTCTTGTTAGCCGACGCCTCAGCACTCCATTATAGTAGATAATAATTCCTTATATTGAGGTCTCATTAAACAAATTACCGTGTGGTTTCTGGCTCGAGATTGGACTCTGGCGGATCCAGTGGAGGGTAGCGAGACTGGTAGTGGTGAGGATGAAGAGCATCAAGTGGACAAAACTCACGTGAGAGCAGGCTTGTGTCCTGCAATCCAGGGACGCACTGAAACCAGTGAGCTGGGTGTCGCAGCTCTTTCAGAAAACAGTATTGATGATAAAGCTAACACACAGGAGCCCTGAGCACTTTGCGTCGCGTTGAATCCTCACAACACCCCAGTGGTATTGAGCCGTTGCTCTTAACCTCATTATGCCAATGAAGAAGCTGAGGCTGGGGACGTGCAGGATATCAACACATCTTCCAGCTACAGTGGCTGCGTAACAAATCGCCCCAAAACTTAGTGGCATAAAATGACCATTTTATTATGCTCGTGGATTCCGTGGGTCAGAGTGTCTTATTCATGTTTGTTTATTTTTTAAGAGATTTTATTTATTTGAGAGAGAAAGAGGGAGGGGGGAGGAACAGAGGGAGAGGAACTCTAAAGTAGACTCTGCATTGAGCACAGAGCTGGATGCGGGACCTCAGGTCTCAGGACCCTGAGATCATGGCCTGAGCTGAAATCAAGAGTCAGAGGCTTAACTGACTGAGCCGCCCAGGTGCCGCAGGTCAGGATGTTTCAAAATGCACTCAGGATTTTGGTTTTATTTAGGAATAGGGAGACCAACAGATCAGGAGATGGCTGCCATTGAAAAGATAACTTGTTACTCACAGTTCCCCAGAGGAAGGGACATGCCACACGACAAAGGGCCACATGGGGAAACACCGGGGTCAGTCCAGAGGCAGAAGGAGCAAGAGAAAAGCATGGACATGAGCTTTTATTGTAGCTTTTGTGGGAAGAAATGAGTGAAACAAAGTAAGCCCCTAGGCAGGTTTAGGACTGGCTAGTTTTAGTAATTCCAGCAGTCTCTGGGGGCATAGGGACTGTCTGATACCTTTCCCTGGGATGATTAGGGCAGAGGAACATTGCCTCCTGGAGTGTAAGAGCCCAAATAGAGGAGGTGGTTTGGAGTATGGGCTCAGGATTGGTTGGTTTGTATGTCAAAGGCACACTCACAGTCACATTATTTACTATCTTTAGGAATTAGCTAAATCTGGGAGGGGCAGTCCCTCCCTGGATCTGCAATGTCCCAAAATGTCAAAACATCACAAAACAGCAGAAAATAGAAAGCATGAGATGATACACAGGAATTGAGATAGTGCACAGCGGGAGTGTCAGGACTCCAGCTGGAAGTCTTGAATGCTGAGGTTCCCATGACAGCTGGGGGTTGGAATCATTTGAAGCTCATTTCGTATGTTTGGTGACTAGGCTGGGAGAACTTGAAGGCCAGGACTGCTTTGGTGGTTTCTCAGTGTGACTGGGACCAGAGACATCTCCCATGGCGGCTCAGGGCTGCAAGTGTGAGTTCTAGTGAACAAGACAGGAGTGGCTTTGTCTTTTGGTTAGAACTTAGAAGTCATCCAGCGTGGTTCCTACCATCCTGTTAGTTATAACGGAGTCACAAGCTTACCCAGATTCAGGGGAAGGGAACTAGACACAACCTCTTGATGGGAGAAGAATCAAAGAATTTGCAGCCATTTTGTTTTTAAACCGCCACGAGTGGAACTAGGAGTGAGACCCTAGCAGTTAGGATCCAAACCCTCCTTGCTTCATTCTGGCGTCCTTACAAGAAACAGAAATCTGTGTAAGTTAGCTCGAGTGAGGAAGTGCAGGGGGGAGGGTGTCGTTACTGGAAAGCAACAGTGAGTTCGCAGAAATGAAGTCTAGAGGAACAACCCAAAGCAAGTCACAGGCAGCTGTCCTCTCTCACTATCTTTTGTCCCAGCATAGCTGCCTGTGACAGTTAATTTTATGCGTCAATTTGGGCCACAGGGTGCCCAGAGATTTGTTCAAATATTATTCTGGGTGTGTCTGTGAAGGTGTCTTTGGATTAGATTAACATCTGTATTGGTAGACCCAGTAAAGCAGATCGCCCTCCCTAATGTGGGTGGGCCTTGTCCAATCAGTCCAATCAGCTGAAGGCCCGGATAGAACAAAAAGGCTGACCCTCCCTGGAGTAAGAAGGACCGCCTTTTGCCTGACTATTTGAGTGGAGACATTGGTGTGTGTGTGTGTGTGTGTTTCTGAGAGCACGTGGGCATGCACACAAGTGGGCAAGGGGGTTGGGGGGGAGAGAATCTTAATCAGGCTCCATGCTCAGCACAGAGTCTGACATGGGCCTCAGTCTCACAACCCTGAGATCATGACCTGAGCCGAAATCAAGAGTCAGAAGCTTAACTAACTGAGCCACCCAGGCATCCTGAGATATTACCCCGCCCCCCTTCTTCGGACTCTGGCTGAAACACTGGCTCTTCCTGGGGCTTGAGCCTGCAGCCTTTAGACTAAATGACACCGTGGCTCTCCTAGGTCTCCACCTTGCCGACTGCACATCTTGGGACTTACCAGCCTCCATAATTGCACAAACCATTTTCTTATAAGAAATCTATATGTGTATACCTATCTATCCATCCTGTTTCTCTAGACAACCCTAACACACTGCGCTTTTCTCTGCAGATCGGCTTCCTCTGCCAACTCAGGATTGCTACCCCTGCCCCCCCGCAGTCTGCCTCATGCCCTGGCTTTGGTGACCCCAACGCTAGCTCCACTTAGGAACGACCATGTGGCCGAATTCCAAAAGAAGGAATGTGATAAGCCCAGTTTGGGTCAGAGGAGGAGATGGGCGAGTAGGGCAGAGCTTCATAGTATAAACACAGTATCTATTTCTAGACTCCAGCCGGGGCTGTGGGCACGGGGAGAAAGCTGCCGTGGGAGAGGCAGGCAGGCCTCCAAAGGATTTTGCTGCCACTGAAGATTCTTGCTGCTTCTCTTGATCCTTGAATGCCACGATGTTAGCTGTTTTGTCATCTTCCTGATGGGTCAGGACATGATCCTGCTTGGTCCCCAGTGGTTTCTGTGACCTTTGGTCTCTTTTAGTCCCGGCAGTCATGTCCCACTCTGCATGTCTAGGTTGGGGAGGGGGTGTGTGTATGTTTTGGCAGCAGAGAGAAAACCAGAGTTGGAGAAAATCTCTAGGATTCGCCACATCGGTAAGAGGCCCAGTGGTAATGGGAGTTGGAGACCGAGTAGTAGTGGAGGGGACAGCACATTTGCTTTTGCTGTGTGGTTTCAGTGAATAATGTCTTATAAAGAGTCAGGGGAGACTAGACCTAAGGGGCAAGTTCATGGTTAAAGTAGACTCGGGGAATCTCAGACAGCCATAGTGTTTCCAGTGGTCCCGAAATCTAAATTTAGTTCCTAGCATAATCTGATGAATCTCATTTTCCTCAACTGTCAAGTGGAGATAATGAGCTACCTATCTCCCAAGGTCGTTGCAAGGGCCAAGGAGGAGATACAGGCCCACGCTCAGCACTGAGCATCCTCTGATGGCGACCCTGGGCTCTAGCCCGGCCCGTGGGCCTCACTCCTCTTGCTTTAAAGCTCCAGCTGTGGGTGGGCTAGAGAATTCAGGGGGCAAATCCCCCTTTCCTGGAGACCCTTCACATAGCAGGGTAAAGAATAGAAACAGCATACACAGGCTCCCCAAGTGCAGATCTTGGGGCTTGTGACAGCCACACCCACTCTCACGGCCCCCTGCCTGGCCCCCTACTGTGGACCATCTCTGCAACATGGGGAATCATTCATTCTCTTTGTCACTGCTCAGGGACAGTCCTCTGATGTCTTGTGACCTCCAAGACCAAGGCTGAAGTCCGAGATACATGCACTGATTAAGAGCCTGGATTTGGAGAGCAAATATTTGAATTCCATTCTCCATTAGATGTGTGACATTAGATAAGTCACATAAGCTCCCTGTGCCTTCGTTTCCTCATTTTAAAGTGGAGGTGGCTTTAATGGCCCTACCTCACGGAGCTGTTGTGGGAAGTGAGACAAGAGTGGAAAGCACCTGGCGTGGTGCCTGGCACCTGGGAAATACTCTGCAAAGGTTGGTTATTACCATTGAGCCTCAGCCACTTTCCTCCGAGGCTGACTAGCAGAGTGGTGGTGATTGGTTCAGTCCACCCTGGCTCGGCATGTCCCTCCTCATAGGTGAGGCCCCTCCTTTCCCCAGGAATGTGGTCGGCTGGGGTCTGCACATCCCATCGTAGTCCCAGTAGGAGGTCATCTTCAGCACCTCCTGGGCAGCCCATTACTGGTGAAGTTTCATGAGCACCTCCCTTGGTCACCCATGGTTACTTAGCCTTAGGGACCTGGCCCTGCCAGCCAGTGTTCTGGGTGGCTTCACACAAAGATAAGCCTCAGAGGGTACCTGTGGCTCCGTGTCTGGTCCTGGCCAGCTTCTCCTGGGGAGCGGGCGCTGAGCTCTGTCAGAGTCAAATGCCTTTACCACTTCATGCCCAGCCTATGGCCCGTTGCCTCTGTCTGCCCAAAGGGGCCCAGAATCCACACCACTTCATAGCTCCAGCAAAGGCCAAGTAGTCCTTGGGGGCCGGAATATCAAACTCATGAGCCACCCAGGTTCCTATCCAACTCCAGCCCAGAGGGGACCCTATCTACCCTTCCCGAGGTCCCTGCTCCCACAGCCTCGGGAACAGGCCAAGAGGTATGAGCCACTTAACCAACAAATGAGAGTTCATGTGCAGAGCCCCCTGCCCCGAGTGAACACTGGATTGTGAGTCAGGAGCCCTAAGTTCTACACTTGGCACTCACATCATCAACCAGCTGTGTGACTTCTGGGAAGTCATCAACCAGCTGTGTGACTTCTGGGAAGTCACTTACCCACCCCAGGCCTCAGTTACCCCTCCATAAAATAAGAAGGCTAGAGCAAATGATCTTTAAGGCCTCTTCCAACTCAGGTTTAGGACTGTAACATAATGCCAGGTACATACATAGTAGGCGTTCAGGAAATGTTTATTCGGTAATTTAACTCTAAGATTCAAGGCAAGATTCTGCAGGTCCTCACACCCATCTACTCCCCCACTGTGAGTTTTGCCTCTGCTGTTAGCTAATTTATGTCAAGTGCCAGCTCAGGGCCTGGCACATAATAGGTATTAAACCAATGTGAGTTGTGTCTGTATATGCAGTAATTGACAGTAGCCCAGAGACTGAAGACAGAACTGACTGCACATCAAGAGCGGGTCATGGGATCTCAGGGCGGCACGCATTCCTCCTTGTTGTAAGCTGTCTTCCCTTCTGGGCATAGTGAAAGTCATTGCTTTGGGGCTTAGAGTATCCAGCAAGCACCACTATTCCTTGTTCCCTGAGCAACATAGGCCCTGCTTTTGCTCCCACTGTTCCCACTGCCTACAGCACCTGTCAGGGGCTGGGATTAATTCCACTTACAAGCTAATAAGCTAGCCTGCTGTTGTTTCATAAATACGGGCAGAAGACATGGCTTCCTGAGTCAGACTCAAAGGATTGACCACACTTGGCACAGCAAGCAGCATGAGCAACATCGTTATGTCTCTTTCCCTTGTTCCCTAGTTTCATGGGGCAGCACAGAGGGGCCCAGGTGGATGTTACCCACAGAGGAGCTTTATGTTATAGCTACAGAGCACTGAGCTTGGGGAACCCACCCCTGTCCCCTCCTACCACCACCACTTTTATAGTAAGAAACAAGCAAGCTTGCACTCTGCCTGGGAGATGTTCCCTCATCCCACAAAGTTGCTGGTGGGAGAACACAACGGTGAGAAATGGTTGGAAAGCGCATGGGTGACCGTGGCTTTGCATTCTCAGCACACTCAGTGATAAGAGCCAGGGCTGCTCAGGCCCCATGGTGGACTGCCTTGCCCAACAACGCCTGGCTCCGATCTCTGCTTGTCACAATTCTATCCACTCTCCAGAGACACTTCATTCTGAAAGCTTTCCCAGCCCTCCTGCCACACATACTCTCCCTTTTGGATTTCCTCGCATCCACCTCTCTCTTTTGTGTCCCGAGCTGCCCCTCCGCTACCAGACAAGTGCGAACACTGTGAGGGCAGTGCTCCTTATTCCTACATTCCACAACTCAATTGTTCGCATCCCACAGGTGCTTAGACCTTATTTGTTGAGTTGGAGGAATCAAGATCTTCTTGCGTGCTTATGCTTTTGCAGAGTCTCCTGGGACTGCCCCTTGGAATGTCTTCAGGATTCCAGAGGCTAAAAATATCTCCCCAAAGCCACCCCATTGGTTTCCTCATAAGGAGCTGGACTTAACTGTGGGCCTGAAGGTTTGTGCCCACCAGGTGGCGCTGCACCCTTAAGTCTCCAGACGCCTTTTTCAGACAAAGGTTCAGACAACGGAAGGACTTGCTTCTCTCCCTCTAAATGTTTATTTAGTTAGGTCCCCTGTTCACAGAGGTAGTTTGTGTAGCATAACCCCGTCATCAGCCCAGCACCCAGATTCAGCCCCCAGGTGCCTGTCTTAGCTCCAGCCCTTCTCAAGCCTGGCACCCTGGGGACACTGAGGATGTCCCATCAGGGATTGATTGCTAAGGGATAGTTTAGAAAGGCCCCAGAATTGGGATCAGAAGACCTAGGTTTGAGTCTCCACACTGACACTTGTTAGTTCTGTTTCTCTGAGCAAGTTATGTAATCTTTCTGGGTCCCTGTAACAGTAGCTGAGAATAAAATATGGGAAAGTATATGGGCTTCCTGTTTAAACTGTCAACCCAACAGCTCTGTGAACACGGGCACCTTCCTTAACCCTCTGAGCCCTGGCTTCCCCACCAGCAAGTCAGAGGTAACATTGCCCTAGAATATAGGGGCGCCTGGCCGGCTCAGTTGGTAAAGCATGTGACTCTTGATCTTGGAGTGAGTTCAAGCCACACCTTGGGCATAGAGCTTACTTAACAATAACAACAACAACAACAGTGCCTACAGCATAGTTAGCATTCAATTAATAATGATCACATATGTATTATGTATCCCTAGACCCTAAAATGGTACCCAGTGCCTAACAGGTGCTTAATATCCATTTGTTGAATGAAAGGATTTCACAGATGAGGACACTGGGGCACAAAGTGGTTAAGTGCGTGTGCGCACCCCCCCCCCCCAGGTCCCAGCACGAGGGAGTGGTAAAGCGGTGATGCATAGCCAGGCAGTCTGCCTCCACGGTTCGCACCCTGCGCCTCAATACCATGCTATCTTACACAGATATGGATGTTATACGGATGTTATACATCACCTTTTATTCATTTAAAATTAGCGTTCACAACTTTCTCAGGTCCCTGCAGGCGGGGCTGTAGAGAGGCGTTAGCCCCCTGAGAAACCACATATACTTTCCCCCACAAGGGGTGCCAGGCTGCTGCTCAGCCAGGCCCGGGGGCCAATGGACACATCACATGACCAGGAGATGAGGGACTAGTTCTGCAGATAGGGTCGGCTGGGGGACTGAAGCATGCATGTTTCCCAGGTAAGAGGGCCCTCTGTTTCATTGCTGTTCCCACAGCCACTAGGTCATCCACTCCGCTGACATTTATAGTCTCCTATGTGCCAGGCAAAGATAGAGGTGATAGCCAGCAGCTGCAATGTGCCAGACTCAGAAGTACTGCAGAACTACTGGATGCTGCAAGAGAGAGCCTAAGAGCCAGCAAACAACAGCTTGGGAGTCTGGACCAAAGGGAGGAGCATTTAAACTGGGCATTGAAGGGTAAGTAGGAGTTTGCCAGCCAGGTGGGGTCTGGGAATGAAGGGCATTCTGAGCTTATTTGGGGGAACTTAAGAGGTTTGGTGGGGTTGGCATGGGGTGGGAACATGGGTAAGGAAAGGAAATGGAAAGCAATGAAAGTGAAAATCAGTTGGAGCCAGTTTGTGAAATATGCCCATAGAAGAGATAGAACTCTATCCTGTGGCCAGGGAAGGAAGCGGTGTAACACCGGGTCTGTGTTTTAGAAAGATGTCACAGTGAAGGAAGGTTGAATGCGATGGGGAGGAAAGAGACACAAGCTGCAGTTTCCAGCTTCACGGGCTTAACCTCTCTAGACCTTATTTCTCCTCCTCAGTAAAAGGAGGAAAATAATTGTATCTCTGAGGCCGTTTTGAGGCTTAAGTGGGCATATACGTAAAGGACAGTGTAAAGCATCATTAAGTTCCATCAGAGGCGGTTTTGCCTAGCAGTTCCGCACACGGGCTTTGCTGTCTCTTACCCCCGGCTTGGTGCCCTGGCCATGTCGGGTAGCACATTTTTAATCCAGGCAACACTGAATGGCAAGGACGTTGGAAAAATGAGGTTGGACTGATAGGACTTGACTTTGTGGTGTGTGGGAGGGGCAGTGGGGTCTCTGGTCTCTGGCAAAGGGACGGTCCCTTTCTCTGATGTCTGAGAGCTCAGCTTTGGACCGGAAAAGCGTGAGGTGGACATATTCCAGATGTCCAGGTGAGAATGGATGTCAGCGTAAGACCAGCGCGGCTCTCCTCCAGAGCCAGGGAAAGGCCAAGAGGTCCGGGTGGGCCCTAGGGCAGGAGAAAGTAGAAAGAAAGGGGCCCAGCGAGAGGCTGAGAGAAGGCTCCAGAAGACAGCTTTCCCCTCAGAGGCTGGACCGGAGCGGGGGAGACAGGGAGGGCACGGTGGCCCCAGATGTGCCAAACTTGGCCCGGGCGGCCACAGCGGAAGGCCCGCGGTCGGCCGGGGGGGTGCGAGTGCCCTCCGCCGCGCCCTGGGGAGGAAGGAATCCGAGCTGGGAGTCTGGCGCCGGCAGGAAAGGGGGGCCGGGGTGGTGAGCGAGGCCCAAAAAGAGATGGCAGGAAGCCGGGAGGAGCGAGTGGGGGTGGAGACGGGGAGGGGAAGCCAAAGGGCGGGTAGGAGTGGTGGAGACCGGGAGAGAGAAAGAGAGGAGGGCTGGAGGGAGGAGAGAGGGGAGGAAGGGTGGGGAGAAGGGGAGAGGAAGCGCGAGGAGGACTCGGAGGGACGCGAGGAGGCCGCCGCGGGCGCAGCGGGCACGTCGGCCGGGCCAGCCCCGCGAGCCGGGCGCCGCCATTCCGCTACTCGGGGCGCCGCCGCCGCCGCCGCCACCGCGCCCGGGGGCCATGCTCCCGCCGCCCCCGCGCCAGCCGCCGCCCCAGGCGCGCGCGGTCCGCGGGGCGGTGCGCCTGCAGAGGGCCTTCCTGCGCGGCCCGCTGGGCGTGCTGCGGCTGCTGCAGCTGCTGGCCGGCGCCGCCTTCTGGATCACCATCGCCACGAGCCGGTACCAGGGCCCCGTGCACTTCGCGCTCTTCGTGTCCGTGCTCTTCTGGCTGCTCACCCTGGGCCTCTACTTCCTCACGCTGCTGGGCAAGCACGAGCTAGTGCCCGTGCTGGGTTCGCGCTGGCTCGTGGTCAACGTGGCGCACGACCTGCTGGCGGCCGCGCTCTACGGCGCCGCGACGGGCATCATGATCGCCCAGACGCAGAGCCACAGCTACTGCAACCTCAAGGATTACCAGATGGCCTGCGCCTACCACGCCTTCCTGGCGGCCGCCGTCTGCGGCGGCCTTTGCCTCGGCCTCTACCTGCTCTCGGCCCTCTACGGCTGCTGCCGCCGCTACCAGGGCGAGCAGGAGGTGGCGTGAGCCGCTGCGCCGCGGGGCGGGGGCCCTCCCGAGACCGGCGCCCGCGTCCTTCCTGCCGCCGCCGCCCCGCGCCCGTGCGCCCCGGCACCCACCCGTTGCCCTGCGCTCCCGCCCGCGCCCGGGCGCCCTGGCCCGCAGTTCCCGTCCGACTGCAGAGCCGCCGCCTGGAGTCCCGCCCGCCGCGCCGTCCGCGCCGTCTCCTGGGACCCGGGCAGGACCGCATCGAGGAGCGGGCCCCCACACACCCTGGCCGTCTGAGGCGAAACCTCGCGCTTCCTCGCCCCCTTCCGTGCCGAGAGCGAGACGTGGACAGGCGCCGCGTAGATCCGGGGGAGGCTCCCAATTGGAACCAGTCTTCTGGCTGCGCCACTGCCCCCTCCCTCCTGCCCCGCTGTCGGAAGAGCGCCCCCGGTTCCCTGGCCCCTCTTCCAGCTTTGAGTGCTGTGAAGGGCAGGCTCGTAGCCGCGGGCAGAGCTGAGGACAGGCCTCCACCGGTCTCAGGATGAGGGAAGAGTTTGTTTCAGCTCGGGATTGTGCGGGCATCCTGCGCGGTCGGTGCTCTGATGTTGGGGTGGGGCCCGTCTGCAAAGGTGTGGATGGATTGGAAAGGCCCGCGGGCTGCACTTTGCACGGTTGGAGTCTTCTCTCGCCTCTGCCTGCTCCGCCTTTGTCCTCCGGGTTCTAGGAGGCCAGGCCCAAACGCACACTAGTTTCCCTGGCCTCACCTTCCCAGCCTTCCTCTCACGGGCTTCTGCTCCACCACCCCCACCTACCAGTATCTTTTTGCATTAGGGATCCCATAGGACCCTGAAAGAATGTCAAGGAGAGCCCCACCCCTTGTTCTTGGGAAAGCCAAAATAAGATTAGAACCCGTTTACAGACTCCCAGTCCAGCACTGTTTACATTAAAGCAGTGGGTGTTCCCAGGAACCCTCTACCCTCTAAAAGAGGGTTTCAATGCCAAATGGGTTTGTCAAGGTGCTATCTCGCCTTCTTGGAGATTCACGATTCTCATTAGCATATCAAAGGCTCCGAGAAGTCCCGCTATAAAAGAAGCCCAAGTAGTTCAGTTTACAGTGTTAACTGCCTCTGGACCTGGACCAATTAGATTTTGCCACCTAAGACTTCCAAGCATCCCTGTGCTTGCTTGGCTGTCATTCATTTCTAAGGAATCCAGCCCACTGGCCATGGTGTGATTGAAGATCTGGGGTGCTCCTTCTCTTTCCCAGGGAATTTCCCTAGCAGAGGGAGGGCTTGCCTCTGGGGTAGAAGATAGCTGTCCCTGCCAGGCCCGTGAGAGACCTGGGAATTGGTGGACCTGAACATTCCTCTACATTGTTTAAAAAATGAAGTCAAGGTTATCCAGATGGTTTCCCAGTCAAAAGGAACATTGCCTATAAGAGATGCTGGCACTGACCATGAGCAACTGGCGAGAGTGGGTCTCACTCACCAAAGAGAGAAGAAAACTCCAAAGTTGGGGTGAACAGCTGGCCCAGCCTCTGTAAGGTAAGGTGCTTCTTGACTTTCTGGAGGGGTCATAGGCCTTTGAATAAAAAACACAGAGCCCCCTTTGCTAAAAGTTACGAGAGCAAGTTGGAGGGGTGACCAGCACAATGCCCAAAGACTTGTACCAATTCAGCCTTTTGCTACATCCTGCAAAGGTCTGCTCGTGGAAAAAGCTCAGCCCTGTCTGGATTAGAAACTGGAATAAGGGAGGCCAGAATGTGTTTTTGGGAGCATGTTTTTAAAGCTTAGGGAGAGAGGTTGAGGCTTTTCTGTTGTAGCTGTGAAGATCTGGGAGCTGCACGGTGTGGAGCACGAAAGCATGTCTGCGGGGCTGCTGTGTGCCTGGCACTGCTTGAAGCACTTAGACATATTTCCTTTATTCTTTGGCCTTATTGAGGTGAGTTGTGTTCTTATTCTCCTCTTCCCTAGGAGGCAGATGAGTCGCAGAGAGGTTAAGTGCCTTGTCTAGAGTCTGTCAGATGGTGTGACGGTGGAGCTAGGATCTGGACTCCGGCGGTTGGGCTTCCTCAGGACAGGGCTGTACCCCCTAGTGTACATGTTAGAGACTCTTCATGTGGCCACTTTAAAAAATGTCATGGTACAATACGCATAGCATAAAATTGACCGTTCAACCATTTTAAAGCATACGGTGTGCTGGCCTTAAGTAGGTTCACGCTGGTGTACAGCTATCACCATCATCCAGCTCCAGAACGTTTTTCATCTTGCAAGACTGAAACTCTGTACCTGTTAAAATTGTGCTTATTTTTGTTGTTGTCAATACTGTTATTTTCTCCTTCGGGAAATCCTAGAACACTGAGCCCTTCACTGTCCCGTTTAGCCTGGAGTCCTGCTGCCTTCCTCCACCTGTTCTTTCAGCCCCCCCCACTCATGCCGGCCAGAGCCTGGGGCTGGCCTTTGCTGGGGTCCTTGGAAGTGCTTCGGATGGCCCGTGACTTTGGTTCTTCTGTTGCAGGTTTCCATGTTGCTGAAGCCATGGACATTCCCGTAGCGGTCATGCTGACCTCTCCCAGGGCTCCCTTCTCTTGGCAGGGGACACCATTCTGGGCTGGGCCAACAGAGGGCTGGAGAGTGGGGAGAGTGGATGACCTCTGCCTGGCAGCTTCCCTTCAACATTGTCCAGTGGAAGATCCAAGATGCATGAAGATTCATTTTACCTTAACATGAGAAATTCCGATTCTCCTTGTGCTGTGACTCGGGCCCAAGATTCCAGACCCCTGGAACTGACCTGTGCACCTCCGTGCCCTAAACAGTGGGTTTTGGCTCCAAGTTTTGTTCCTTTTCTCTTTTTTCAAATCACCATGGAAGTTGCATCCTCAGCTCAGAACCAGCTCCCTGAGGATCTCTTCTTAGCCCCCCAGCTCATGGTGCTCTGTCTGTGGTCAGGGACCTTACTCAGGAGTAGACATCTCCTTGACCTTCATGGTACCTTTTCCATCCAGATGTGCCTGAAACATTCCAGAGCTCACTGGCTCTTCTAGATGTGCCTTCCTGCTTGGCCTCCAGCTGCTTCTCCAGATGTGAGAAGGACGTGTAAAGCAGCCCCCACAGCCATCCCCTCCTCCCCCTGAGACCTTATACCATAGGAATGGCCACCTGACCTACCCCAGAATTTTTTAATACTGGAGGCAGCCTCATTGGCCTCCCTCATTAGACTACAGGACTCAGTCCAGCTTGAGACCATTGTGGACTCCAACCAGTCCAAAAGCCTAGGACCACTTGCAGATCCAAGAGAGGATTTTTCTAGTGTTCTACAAAGGCCAGAAGAGACGGTGGGAGTGGGAGGGGTGTGGGCCAGTAGCGAGAGGGGACCAATGTGCCTCATTTAATAGTTTAGTGGTGATTACCAATTTGCTTTTTGGAATAAAGTTTGGTTTGTCTGATGTTGGTGTATATGTCTTCTCTCCCAGCCCCCTGCAGTAAGCCTACGTACTGCGTCCTCCCAGCTTCCCTCCATCCTCTTCTGGTTTCCTGGGAGGGGAAGAAAAATGAGTTCACAGGTTTTCAGTGCATTAGGGCAGGACACAGGAAGCGGGGGGGGGGGGGGGGGGGAGAAAACTGCCTGTGTCTGCCCCTGCCAAAAGCTGGTGGGAATTCCAGAGGCTTCTAGCCCAGGTCTCAATGACCCTTCTGTTTTTGGAGGCTCCACTTCCTGATGGGCAGGCACAGAATGACTATGATTATGGAGCCAAAGGGTCCTGTTATAGTCCGACTCCCTTATTTTGCAGAAAGAGAAATGAACCCCAGGGAGGAGTGGCGACTTGCCTGGTGTCACAGAGCTGAGTGGGGGCTGAATGGGGTCTCCTGGGGCTCAGGCTCCAAGGCAGACTATGGCGCCTGCTCTGGTGCCACCTCCTGGACACACCCCACCTGGTCCCCCCCACCCCATTTCCAGCCCCAGTGTGATGAATAAGGGACTTTGGCAAGGGCGGGAAAGCAGAGTTAGCCGGCTCCCTTGCCAGCTCCTCCCTCCTGTGACCCAAACCTGAAGTCTGCAGCCAGAACATAGGATTCTACGGGCAGATCTCAGAACTCACTTAGAACAGCTCCAGGCGGGGATCGGATGCTGGGTGTATTCCACACCCACCCTCTTCCAAAGCGCTCTCCTCAGCACAATAAACACACACACACACACACACACACACACACACCCTCCTCTTCATGGTTTGGATTTCCAGGATGGAGGAAAATGCCAAGGACCCTCCCTTGAGTTCCCCTCTTCCCTCTGTGTCTATTCATGAATTTTGCACAGAATAAAAAGTGGCCTCCCTTTGTGCAAAGGCTGGTAAGCCCCTGGCTGTCGTAGCTCTGTGGAGAGTTTTACAACTGAAAATATGCTTCTACTTCATGACCTTCTTTGATCCAGTTAACAGTCTTAATGGTTGGCACTGTCACCCCCATTTAGTAGGGGAAATAGAGCCTCAGGGAGGAGAAGGGCCTTGTACCTGGTCACACAGCTGGCTAGCGGCAGGACTGGGACTGGAAGGCAGATGTTCTCTCACCACCCTTGGCACCTGGTAAGTCCTCGTGGTCCTCGGGCAGGCTCTGGGGTTCGGGTGGAGTTTGGTTTTCGTTCCTGCAGATCAGGTGCTCAGGACTGGTCCAATCTGACATTTCGTGTTTAATGCTGGAGGCACTTGGAAGTAAGACACGGCTCTTCAGGGACATGGTTGGGTCTGGGGAATCTGAAGGATTTGCTGTTTTATGTCGATTATTTCTCCTGCTTTTCTAAGGATGGGGGTGCGGTGGTCAGTGGTGAGAAAGGAAAGCTAATAAAGCTACATTTGCAGGGATGAAAGGAAAGAGGGACGTGAGAGAGAAAGGCCTGGTTAGCACTATTTATTCATGTTTGTATTATTTTGTTTGTTACAGTAGTTATTTGTTAAATAAAATACCAATATATATATCCATTAAAATATAATAGCAATATACGCCCATTTAAAAAATTAAACTGTACAGAAGGGTACAAAGTAAAAAGAGATGCCATTCAATAATCTTAATCTCAAACGCTAGAGATAAACCATCGCTAACTGTTAACTCTCCTTTTTTTTTTTTAAAGGATTTTATTCATTCATTTGAGAGAGAGCGAGCTTGAGCAGGGGGAGGGGCAGAGGAAGAAGCAGACTCCCTGCTCCCCTCCCCAGCAGGGAGCCTGATGTGGGGCTTGATCCCAGGACCTGGAGATCATGACCTGAGCTGAAGGCAGAGGCTTAACCACTGGAGCCACCCAGGTGCCCCCTAACGCTCCTTCTGGAATTTTTATAACTAATCAAACATACACGGCTATGCGCACATATATAATTAGACTCTTTTACAACGTGCTCTTTAAAATTAGTGATAATACAGTTCTAACCCTTTCTAAAGGTCCACATAAATAGCTGGGGGCTGCAAGAATTTTGTGTACTTTCTGGAACGTTATAACTTTCCCACATTGGTTAACTTTGTCACTCCCTTGGCTGCTTCCTGTAGAAATCTTAGTAAAACCCTTCAAAGGGGGTGGGTCATTTTTTTTTTTTTTTACAGATAGTAAATAGAGGCTTCAGAGGGGAAGGGAAGTGGCTCTCTGTACCTCCACCCCGCCAAGAGTAGCAGGGATCGGAGGGAGCAGTGGGTGGCTGTACTCTACTTCATAGCCAGTCTTGGGGGAGAGGAACGCCAGGGACCAGTGGTGGCAGCTGAAAAGAAGTGAGGAGGGCCTGAGGCTCTCTGGACCCTGTACGGCAAGGGAGAGGTATGCTGAGGTGGCCAGAACCCGAAGGAGAGCACAGGGCATAGCCAGAGGGAGGGTGTGGACCACCCCCAGCAACCTCAGCCTGTGGAAATTCCAGCCAGGCTCCTAATCGGAAAGCCCTTTTGCCCTCCCTGTTCCATGACCCGATTGCTGCTGAACTGCATGGCTGTTTGGGATCTGGCTGGCACCGGGGCTGTGACATTCCTTCGTCAGCACTGAGGTGAGGGCAAGCTCCCAGAGGCAGGTCCTCCAGGTTCCGCTCTGTATCTCCCACAGATGATGGAATGCAGGTTCTCCTTGCTGCCATCTCCAGGAGCCCTGAAGGGGGCGCTCTGATGCCCCAGGTGTAAGGCCCTTCTGAGTCAAGGTTGGCAAGAGAGGAGAAAGGGAACCAACTTTCTGAAGTGTCTCCAGTGAGTCAAGAACAAGTCTGAGGATGCCTTACATAATAACAGGGCTTGTCATCCTCACAAGCCCATGAAGTGTTAAATATCCCCATCTGCTAGACCTGGAGACAGGCTCAGAAGGGTAAACTGATTTCCCCAGGTCACTTAAGTGACAGAAACAAGATTCAAACTCAAGTGTGTGCTCCCATGCCATGCTGTTTCAGCAGACAAGCTGTTTCTCCCAGCCGTCCAAAGACCCCACCGAGAGCAACGCTGGGTTTTCTAACAGCTATGTTTTGAGCTAAAGCCGGAAGGAAAGACTGTGAAGAAAGTGATATCATTACAAGTCTGAATTATGTCAGCTACTCACTTCTCGGTTTACAGCGAAGTTCGGTTTCACCATCTCACTGCGCTGAAGCCACTCTCCTGGTTCCTAGAGACAGTGTCTCTGTCTGCCTGATGTCAGGACTCAGAGTGTCCCTCCACTCAGGCCTGCCTCCTCCTGAGACCTCGTGCCATAGGTATGGCCACCTGACCTGATCCCAAACTTGGATACGGAGCCCTCTGCCTTTTGAAATCTTGTTCTGTTCTCTGTGCTGGCTCTTTCTGTGTCCCCTCAACGGTTAATGTGACTGGCTCTAATTTTGAGGTAAGCTCAGCCTGCGACGTCACAAGCGAGGCCAATCTCTTCTTAGTTATCTGTTCTTTGGCAACTTACTAAAGCTCTTCATCTGTTTCATCGCTCCCTAAACGGGGTTAATGCTAGTGGCCGCCTCCCTGGTCCCTGGTCCCTGGTCCCTGCCCACCGCAGAGTTCCGGGCAACCCGTCCCTGCTGGCCGGCTCCCAGCCGGGTAGTGCTGTTGGGAGGACCTCAGGTAATGTTCGTGGAGTGCGGACCTGAGCCTCAGCACGTGCTCGTAAACGTTACTCCCCTTCTCCCCGACTCCACCTGGCTCTCTTCCGCCTGAGGACTGACACTCTCACCAGCCCCGATGGGTTGATCCCTCTATTTTCTGTTTGTGGTCCGAGCTGAGCTTTCTTGAACGATAGAACAGAAGTGTTAAAAATTACTGTTAGAATAAAGAGGTCAGATCCTCTTTTCTCCAGAGTCCAAGGTCCTTCTCTGCCTTCCTTTTTATTCCCTGGAGCCTGCTCTGTGCTCCCAGCAGTACCCCCGCCTGCCTCCTTTCAGCCTGGAGGGGGGACGCCCTGTTCTCCTCTTGTTTCTTGAGGTTCCAGCCCATCTCGAGAGAGATGAACTGACCGAGGATTCTCAGGTGTCAGTAGTGAGATGTTCACAGACTCCCCTCATTATGTGTTTGCAGGCTCCTCCGTGACTGCACTCAAATCAGAAGTTGTCCAGGCACAGGGGCGGGCGGGGTGTGCGGGGTTTCTGAGTCGCTGGCTTCCCTCGCTGTTTTGTATCTGGGCATTTCACAACGTGTCTTTCCTCACTTCCCTGCTAAACTGTAAACTCTGTTGTATTTATCAGCTTGTCACCTTCTCCTCCCAGCCACCCCTACAAACTACTGAACTCGCAGGGTTTGTTTTTTGAGTTAAAATGATGAACTACCAGGGTGCCTGGCTGACTCAGTCGGTAGAGCATGTGACTCTTGAACTTGGGGTTGTAAGTTCAAGCTCCATGTTGGGTGGAGAGGTTACTTCAAAATAAAAATCTTAAAAAAAAAAAAGAATTACCTCAGTGATTTTTTTTTTTTAACCTCAGTGTTCTTAACATAGATCCCAGAAGACCAAGGTGAATGGAATCTTTTTGCAGTGACCGTGATAGTGATGATAATAATATTGTTAATGGCATTAATAGTAATAAAGATTACACAATGTCTCTGTATTCTTGTATTCATAGTTTGCGCAATATTTTGACATCTCTTTCATTCCATCCTTACATGAACAGGTGAACAGTTCAGATAATAAGAGCATTTTGTAGATGACGCTCAGAAGGGTGAAGTGTTTGCCTAGGTGTTTTTTTGTTTTTAGAGAGAGTGCAAGCGCTAACGAGGTGGGGGAGGGGGCAGAGAGAGAATCTTAAGCAGGCTCCTTGCCCAGCACGGAGCCCAACACGGGGCTCGATCTCGTGACCCTGAGATCATGACCTGAGCTGAAATCAAGAGTCGGAAGCTTAACCAACGGAGCCACCCAGGCGCCCCTAGATATTTCTTTTTTTAAACAGATTTATTAGGATATACTTAATGTACATTAACCTGCATATAGTTTCAATGTACACTTTGATCAGTTTTGACATATGTATACATTCATGAACCCATCACCACGATTAAGACAGTAAATGTATCCATAATGACCAAAAGCTCCCTTGTTCCACTTGGTAATTTCTTCTTAACTCCCCCACCCCCGAGCAACCATTGATCTGCTTTCTGTGACCAGAGATTAGTTTATAATTCTAATACATATGTATGGTATATGCTTTTTTTTCCGGGGTGAGGGGAGGTATGTGGCTTCTTTTATAAATTATTTTGAGATTCAGTCATGCTACTATGGTAATAATAGTTTGTTCATTACTATCACTGCGTATTATCCCGTTATAATCTGTTTATCCATTCACCTGTTGATGGGCGTTTGTATTGCTTCAGGTTTTTGGTTATTGCAAATAAAGCTGCTGTGAACATTCAGGTACAAATCTTTGTGTGGACATATGCTTTCATTTCTCTTGCATAAATAGCTAGCAGTAGAAGGGTTCAGTTGTGTGGTAGGTGTATTTGTATTATTTTTAAGTTGGCCATATTCCAGATGATATTTGGTGTGTGTGTGTGTGTGTGTGCGCTATTACTTGGCACTTGTATCAGTGATGGTAATTCTGGACTCACAGAATAAATTGGGAAGTTTGCCATCTTGTTCTGTTTGGAATAGTTTAACAGATCATTTTATTGATGGGTTGGATAAAAATTGACTACAAAAGAATCTGGGCCTGATGCCATTCAGGAAATTTGTTAATCCTTTCAGTTTCCTAAATGATAGTTGGTCTTTTCAGGTTTTTGGTGGGTCACCTACAGCAGTCCACTGGTGGCATATTTATTCCAGCAGCTCCCATCTAATTCTCCAATTTAGAATTAGGGCTTTTTTTTTCTTTTTCTTTTTAAAGTAATGTCTAAGCCCAACGTGGAGCTCAGACTCATAACGCTGAGATCGAGAGTCCCACGCTCTACTGAAGGGGGCAGCCAGGTGTTCCTAGAATTAGAACCTTTTTTTAAAAAAACATTTAAAAATTTTAAATTCAATTAATTAACATATAGTGTTTTATTGGTTTCAGAGGTACAGGTCTGTGATTCATCAGTCTTATATAATACCCAGTGCTCATTACACCACATGCCCTCCTTAATGTCCATCACCCAGGTGCCCCATCCCTCCACCACCCTGAACTAGAACCTTTTGAAGAAAGAATTTTGGGCTATTCATTGCTGTATTCCCCTGAAAGGCACATAATAAATCGTCGTTCAGTGGAATGAATGAATATTGATGTTTATCTGCTATAACAAACACTCTCCAACAATTCGGTACGTTAATTTAATAAAAATCTCTTTGTTATTCACATACAAATCTGTTTCTTCCTCATATAACTGTCCATTGTGGATATCCCAGGTCAGTGGGCGCCTTTCCACTGTGATGATTCAGGGACTCAGGCTCCTTCCAACTTGTGGCCTGGCCATTCCCTCTGCATTGAGCTGGCATTTGGGAGAAGAGAGGAAGGAGGAGGTTTCTGATTTTTAAATGTCTCGATCTAGAAGTGACACTCATTGCTTCCACTTACTTCCTTTGGAGAGTCACATGAGCCGATCTATATGCAAGGGGAACATAGCTCCTGGCTGGGCATCTGCTGCCCAGCTGGACTCTCTACCATGAAGGGGCGACGAGACTTTTGGTGGACAGTTAATTGTCTCTTTCACAGGAGGCCACAAGGTTTTACTGCTGAATTTTCACTGTTTTGCTCTGTGAGGCTTTTTTTGTGCCTGTGTTTGATGAATGGTTGTTTTCATGGCTGCCAAGAGCTATTGAGTCAGAATGTAACTGCGGACATCCATTTCCTTGCTGTGTTTGTCTGACAGCTCACTGCCTCACAGCCGGGAAACTCATTACTCAAGAGTACTTCTTTCCCAGGTACAAGAACATAAAGATGTATTTATTGAACTCTTTTCAGAGCAATGGCAGTGAGCTATTAATCAAAACTATACTCAAATATTAAGGGTAAATACTAGAGAAAATGCAAATATTAAAGACAGTCTAAAAATATATACCGGTCAAATATTTATTTATTCATTCACTTTTTAATGGAAACATAATTCATGTAACACAAAATTTCATACAATGTAACATAAAAAGTCTCAGTTTTAAAATGTGTAATTCAGTGGTTATAGTATATTCACAAAGTTGTGCAACCATCACCACTATCCAATTCCAGAATATTTCTTTCCATCATTCCAACAAGAACCCCTGACCTGTTAGAAGTCACTCCCTGTTCCTGCCCTTCCTCCCGGCCCCCAGTGCCCGGCAACCACTGATCTACTCTCTGTCTGTACAGATTCGTCTGTTCTGGACATTTTGAATAAACAGATTAATACAATATGTGGCCTTTTGTGTTAGTTTCTTTTACATGGCATATTGTTTTCAAAGTTCATCCGTGTTGTAGCATGTGTGAGTACTTCATTTCTTTTTATGGCTGATGAATATTTCATTGAATGGATATATTACACTTTGCTTATCCATTCTTTCATTAAAACATCTCTAATTGTGGCAAAAGACACATAACATAAAATTTACCATCTTAACCATTTTTGAAGTGTGCAGTTGTGTGGTGTTAAAGTATGTTCCCATTGTTGTGCAACCATCTCTGGGACACTTCTCATCTTGCAGAATTGACAATCTGTTTCCGTTAAACAATAACCCCCCACTCGCCCCTGCCTCCACCGCTGCCATCGACTATTCCACTTTCTGTCTCTATGACTTTGACTACTCTAGGTGCCTCATTGAAGTGGAATGGTATAATAATGGTTGTTTTGTGACTGGCTTAGTTCACTCTGCATTCATGTCCTCAAGGTTCATTCATGTTGTGGCACGTGTCAGAAGTTTCCTGCTTTGTAAGGCTGGATAGTTTATTGTATGTATATACCACATTTTATTTATCTATTCATTCATTAATGGAAACTTGGGTTGCTTCCACATTTTTGGCTATTGTGAGTAATGCTGCTATAAACATGGATGGATAAATATCTCTTTGAGACCAGGCTTTCAGTTCTTTTGGGTACATACCCAGAAGCGGCGTTGCTGGATCATACAATAATTCTGTATATAATTTTTTTGAAGATATGACATACTGTTTCCCTTACAGGATGCATTATTTACATTCCCACATTATTTACATGCACAAGGGGTCCAGTTCCTCTATATCCTCACCAATTCTTGTTGTTTTCTGTTTTATTCATTTATTTAAAAATAAGCATTCATTGAATATTTACTATGCCAAACTCTATACTTGGCAGAAACTGGGGCTGCCAAGATTGTTAAGTTGCAGTCTCCCTGCTCTCAGGAACAAAGGGAGATTCTAGAGATAGGTTGAAATGCAAGGTAATAGGTGCTTAATAGAATCAGAGCTTTGTGTAAACACAGAGGAGGAAATGAGGAATTATTTGGGGAAAACTTCATAAAGGACTTGACATTCAAGCTGGATGTTGCAAGGTGTGTGGGAGGAGTTCAGGTGGAGGAGGAAGGGTATTCTAAGCCCACAGAGCTGCACCTAGCAGTTAGCCTCCAAGATGGACTCCAGGTTGGCCCCATTGACTATCCCCTGGTAGTCATGCTCTTGTATAAACCTCCCACTATACATTGGGACATTGAATAGTTCTGACCTGTAAAACCAATAGGATATAGTGAAAATGATAGTGTGTGACTTCTGAGGATATATCATAGGAGCTCTTGTTGTTTCCTCTTGGATTTCTTGCTCTGGAGGAAGTTGGCCACCATGTCAAGAGGACACTAGAGATGCCTTCTGGAGAATGCCAGGTGAAGAGGAACTGAAACCTCCTCCCAGCCTATCAGAAGAATGCCGGCATCAATTTGTCTGCTGTGTGAGGAAGCCACTGTGCAAGCCAATCCTCTAGCCCCATTAAGCCTTCAGATGATGGCAGCCGTGGCCAACAGCTGACTGCAATCTCAGGAAAGTTGGAGCCAAAGCCGCCCACGAAGCTGCTCTCCATTTCCTGACCAAAACCACCCCAAAGCCAAAAAGCAATGTGAGAAAATATAAATTTATTATTGTTTTAATCCATTAAGTTTTGAAATAATTTGTTACACAGAAAGAAATAATGAATACAGCTCGAAGCGTGACAAAATCTGGTATGTGGTGAAAATGGTGGCAGGAGAGACCACAGACAGAAACTCCCAAGCGAAAGGCCGCTCGCCCAAGGTTTGTGTAAGAGTGGGTGAGGGAGCCATCTGGTGGAGGTAGGTGTGCTTGGAACTTGTTTTCTCTTACCACTCCTATTTTCCAGCTTCTACCCAGCATTTCCCACTAGTATTTCTCCAAGGGCCACAGTGAGATTTAGGAGTCAGTCATGTGGGCCATACACACCCTCGCTTAGAGATGCAAAGACTACCCTCTGGAAAATGTCAAGTTATTAGTTATCCTCTTTTACTATTTTATTTTCTCCTTCAGTCTCGTTCACTGATTCAGGGGCACTAGGATTTGAGGCAAAGAATGAAGACTCAGAATGCTGGAGAAGGGAAAGAAGGAACTGGGAGAACTTCGTTATACAAAATTCAGAGTTAGACTCCCAAAAGCAGAGTCCAGTTGACCAGTGTCTAGTAACCAGGGGAAGACTTTGTTCATTGCTATTGGCCATGACTGTTGTCCCTTTCTGGTCTTTAGAGCCTTCTTATATCCTCCAGTGTTCCCCCCCGGAATAATGTCTAGTTCTTGAATAATATCTCTCAATTGCGGAGCTGCCAGAAGAGAGAACCAATAACACTACTGGCCACAGCAAGCATGAGGCCAGTGGTCCAGGCCCACCCAACGAGGAATTGCAAAGTAACCAATATTTACGTTTGGAAGAAATTACTGATTTACTTAACTATTCAGGTTGTTAAGATATTAAAGAAAAAAAATCTTTCTATACTTCTAGACTCATCCTAAAGGCGGAGAGGCAGAGTCCAGCAGACAAGCCTGGCCCAGCCACAAAGCCAGGCCCATTCCTCTGAGAAGTAGGAGGATTTCTGAATATAGCTTAGTGGTCGGTGTGGGGATTCGGATCTGTCTACATTCCAACTGTTTGGAGGGGTAAGTGATAACTTCCACCTGGGACAATCAGAGAAGGGGTACAGATATTCGACCCCTGCTTAGACCAGTGGGTTGGATTTGGACCAAAGCGGCGAGACGCGCAGTCGTAAACTTCGCGCTCCCGGGCCTCCGCAGTATTTCGCGAATCGCGGTCACTGAGTGACCCAGTTGAATCTGGGTGGGGCTAACCGAGGAAAGACGCGCAGGCGCAATGCTGACGAGGGCGCTCACCTGTGCTAGATCGGGCGGAGCTAAACGCTGGAGCGGGAGGCGGGGCGGGCGTGATGACGTCATGGACACGCCGCCGCAGAGCAATTCGCGTCCCGGAAGCGGCGGCGGCGGCGGCGGCGGGAGAGGTGGAGGAGGCTCTCCGGTTTGCGATTTCAGAGAGGTCCTTGAAAGAGGCGCGTCCTCGGGGTGGGGCGGGCCTGAGGAAACGCTCCGGGGCCTGGTGGCCCTTCCAGTGCTCCCTGGCCGTCCCCGCCCCTCCCCCACCAACCCAGCGACCGGGTAGGTGACGTGCCCCCCCAGCCCCATCTTCGGGTCTCTGCCGACTGTGCGGAGTTGGGTGCCTGGACGTCTCGGGGCCGCCACCTGCTGGCCCAGTGACTTTGGGCGTGGCCTTCCCTGGTCTGGGCAGCAGGGCCCGAAGGGACTGCGTGGGCTGCAGAGGTGGTCCAGGCCTCTGCCAGCGCTGACCAGCTTCACCCCCTACAGGGCTTTTTGCCTTGCATCCTCCCTGAGTCCTTTAGTCCGAGCTCCGCCTGTGGGTATTTGGGGCTCCCAGTGGCCCCCTGGTCACATCCCCACCCCAATCCCCGTCAGATCGCGGTCCATTGCGAGGAACTGGCTTATGTTGCTGTGCGTCAAGGTTCCGCCCGTTCCGTCCCCTCCTTTTTTTTTTTTTTTTTTTAGGGTTTGGGGTAGGACTTTGAAATTAGGGAAGAGGGTGAGGGTCTCTCGGAGAGGGGAGATGGGAACGGGGCCTTATGGAACGAGGTGGCTGCCCCTTGGGGTTCAAGGGAAAAGGAAGGGTAATGGGTAGGAATGGTCCAGGAAGTTGTTGGGAACAGAAAGAAAGAAGCGTTAGAAAATGGGGCGGGGCAGGAGAAAGCATGGTAGTCCTAGAGGATGGACAGTTCGTTCACTCATTTAGTGAGCATTAATTAACCTTCCACTGTGTACAGAAGCAGTGGTAAATGGAAGACAGAGTTTTTGACCTGGTGGAGCTCCAAGTTAAGAAGCACAGACCAGCAAGGAAGCAGGGAGCTTCACTTTGGTGTGATAAATGCTGTTAGGGCAAGTACTTGATCCATTGGGATTAAGGGGGACTCTCTCCCAATCCAGACTGGGGACGTTGGCAAAGACCTCTCGGATCAAGGAGCAATGTTTCAGCCTTTATCTGAAGGATGAGTAGGAATTAACCAGGTCAAGAGTGGGTGAAAAATACTCCAGATCATCATTTCTTTTTAGACATCAGGCTGCCTCTTCCTAGCAGCCATGTGTGCTTGGTCTTTATGGTGTATACTCTTGATGGGTCTGTGGGGAAAAGAACATTAGATGGAGAGTCAGAAGAGCAGGATTTTATATGTGGGCGATTCACTTCACCCTGCTGAACGTGTTTCCTCTCTGTGAAGTGGTATTCTACCTGTAACCCTTCCTACCTCACAGGTTTGTTATAGGCACCACATGAAATAATGGGAGTAGAGGTGTGTTGGGGATTGGAAGTGCAATGCAAATGTCGGGAATTATGGTTGCAGGATGCAGACATCAGAGCGTGAGGGGAATGGGCCAGAGGTGAGCCCCAGCGTGATGCCTGAGGCTCCCCTGGAGTCTCCACCTGCCCCTACCAAGTCCCCGGCATTTGATCTTTTCAACTTGGTTCTGTTCTACAAGAGGTTGGAGATCTACCTGGAACCCCTGAAGGATGCAGGTGACGGTGTCCGGTACTTGCTCAGGTAACAGACTTTGTAGGGTTGCTCTGACCGTCTAGACCTTGTTTCCTGCTCCATACTTGTGCTGGCCATTTAGGCAGTTGCTGGGCTGTCCCTTCTACCCTAGTGAGGAGTAGTTCTGGGAGGTCCGTTGGTTCCCTGGGCTTATTCCAGATTCATCCCAGGAGAGGCAGGCCCTGGGAACCATATGGTCTTTCACCAGAGTTTCTTCTTTGTCATTCAGTAAGCTCATACCTCAGGACTGCTAACTAGCCTTGAACATCGGGTCTTCTAAATCTTAAAGGAGGTGTTTTTTTTTTTTTTCTTTTCTCTTAGTATTAGCATAATTAATATTTTAAATTAGGATGTAATTTTGAAAATAAGTTAAATACAAATATCTATGAATAAGAGGGTACCCTTTTCACTAATCTTTTAGGATTATGGAGCTCAAAATTTTTTGTTCTTATTTTGCTTTGATTTTCATCCTCTATAATTTCTTTTTTCCCTTTTCAGCTCACTTTATTTCTTATCTTAAAGAATTTTAATTACAGATATATGCTGTTCCACTCCCTAAATACTTCAGTTTATCTAATAATGACATTTTTTTTAATGAGAAAAAGCAACATCCCATGTAACAAAGTTAACAATAATTTCTTGATATCATCTTATACTCAGTTCATATTCAGATTTTGTCAGTTGTCCCAAGAATGTCCTGTTTTGGCTGAATCAGATTCCAGTCCAGGACTGTGCATTCTATGTGGCTATTATGTCCCTTAAGCCGTTTTCAATCTAAAATGGTTTCTTTTTCATGATACTGACTTGCTGGAGACTGAGCTTACTGTCCTGGAGAATTTCTTACTTAGATTTGTCTGGTTGCTCCCTCATGGTGCAAATTGGAAGTTAGAGTTAAAGGTTGGATCATATTCCAGTGAAACTCCCTCCCCCACAAAGGTCTTGTGTTCCTAATATTGGGAGCCACATAAAACCTGGTTGTCTTCAGAGCAGACATTCATAACCTGGAGCCTGTGAGTGAGGCTTTAGGGCTCACTCAGCCTCCTGTAACTACATGTAAACCTTCGTGCACACATGCGTATTTCTTTTTTTTTTTTTTTTTTTAAGATTTTATTTATTTGACAGAGAGACAGCCAGCGAGAGAGGGAACGCAAGCAGGGGGAGTGGGAGAGGAAGAAGCGGGCTCCCAGTGGAGGAGCCTGATGTGGGGCTCGATCCCAGAACGCCAGGATCACGCCCTGAGCCGAAGGCAGACGCTTAACGACTGCGCTACCCAGGCGCCCCCAATGTGTATTTCTAAGGGAGAATCTTTTAGTTTTCATCAGATTTTCTTAAAGCTCTCCAGTCCTCTCAGAGAGGTAGGAGGCAGGGTGAGTGGAGTTGGGTTAACCTCTAAGAGTACTATTGAATATTCATTCTTAACCTCAATCTGGAAATAGTGGGAGGTTTATTTTTAACTTTCTGAACAAGGCCTTAAATTTTTTGTGTTAACCCCAGAGCCCCTTTAATTTATGGCATTAGCCCTAGAGGTGAGCTAGTTTGTATTCCAGAGCAATGTTCTTTATCATTAGATCACTGTCCCCTTGGCGCAAGGGATAGGGGAGATGGTATGAGGGGCTTATTTTATAATCCCACCATGACCACCCAGCTGAAATGAATTCTAGTCTTCCTTAGTGGAGGGGCTGGGCCCTGGGGCTTTCTACTGTGCACACATGCAGGTGTACATGTGTGTGTGTGTATGTGTGTTTTACCCTTTTGTGGCAAAGCACGAAAGTTAAATATAGCCTGCCCTTCACCTCTTCCACCACTGGTCTCTTAGTGCTTCTTGGCACTCATATGTTAGGGTTTTTCCATTTTATGAAATTAGAAATCTGAGGATGTGGTGGGATTGATTAAAGCTGGATGGAAGGGGAGCAGTGTTTGGCCCCCAAAGCCCCCAGGAGCTTGTGGTTTTGTGCCACTGGGAGACAGAGCACTGGTCTGTGAAAATGGCTGTCAGATTAGCTTGTGCTTTTGCTTGTTCTTTTCTTAGTAAAGAGGATTTGACTTTCAAGAGGGACCTAATCTTGAGCTTTGTCTGTTAGGTCTGAAGCCTAGGGTTGCATTAGATTTTTAAAAGATTCCTCTCTTCTGGAATCAGCTGCTCTAGCAGGTAGATCTCTATGACCGAAGTGTCAGTAAAGACATGAGGAAGAATGGGAGAGGCTTCACAGTGAAAGTGACTTCAGTGGCTGTATGATGTTTTTATTTCTGAAATGGGATTGGCCTTAGACCGGACTTTGAATTTGCTCTTACGCTTGTAGCTGCCACTCGCTGATTCTGAGGCCTAATTAGGGTGGCAGAGTGAGGGATGCTGGGTTTTCAGAGAAACGCGGACAGAGGTCATTTTATTTCCTTACTCATAACTTTTGTGAAAAAAATAAAAGCGGGGGCGCCTGGGTGGCTCAGTCGGTTAAGTGTCTGACTCTTGATCTCGGCTCAGGTCCTGATCTCAGTCAGCTGTGAGATCAAGCCCTGCATAGCTCCGTGCGGGAGTCGGCTTGAGATTCTCCCTTTCCCTCTCCCTCTGCCGTGCCACCCCCACAAAATTAAACAAAACAAAACAAAACACATAAATTAGTGACCCTCATTTAGCAACTGAAATACCTCAATCACAGCAAAAGACATTGAAGTTCTGAATACAGTGCTTGCCGGCAACTTACCTGTTTTTCTTTTTGACTCTCCCTCTGTTGGCTGACCTTGTAAATACTACACTTCTGTTTAGAATATAGGCATCCACGCCTTCATTGTTACATCTCTGCTCCTTTTCCCCTAATAAATGTCCTTTATCAGGGATGAAGCCAGCAGAATTTGCTTATCCTCAGCAACTCAAGTCTCTGGTCTTCTCTCTTTCCTCTTTGAGGGCTTCTGCACTGCTATTTGGTGGTGTTAGTGGTGGCTGGGTCTGCATGTGCTTTCCAGCTGTTCCCGTTCACTTAGGGCATGTCTGCTGAAAGAATGCTATACCCCGGTTTCAGTTTCTTTTTTGATATATTAAACCAAAATCATTACCATTTTTTTTCGTTTTGGATTAGCATATGTTAAAAATCTCAAATATCAGAAATAAGAGAAAGTCACAAATGCGGTCACAGAATCCTTCACATTTTGTTCTCTTGATTTCTGTATTAGATGAATCTTGCACAGTAGTATATGTTCCTATGAAATTGTAAGAAAGAAGGGAAAATTTTAAAGAAGAAAGTTCATCATTGTCACCTGTTAAAAGAGACCAGAACCTTACAAAACACAGTTAAACAGTGTTAACTGGGTTTAACAGATACTTTATAAATTCTTCTCCTTCTGGGAGAAAGTTCCACAGTTCTTCTAGTTCTGAGAAGGATACCTTTTCTTTCTTTTTTTTTTTTTTTAAAGATTTTGTTTATTTATTTGACAGAGATAGAGACAGTCAGTGAGAGAGGGAACACAAGCAGGGGGAGTGGGAGAGGAAGAAGCAGGCTCCCAGAGGAGGAGCCTGATGTGGGGCTCGATCCCAGAACGCCGGGATCACGCCCTGAGCCGAAGGCAGACGCTTAACGACTGAGCCACCCAGGCGCCCCGAAGGATACCTTTTCTTATCCCAGGGCCTGATGTGTGACTTTAACTCATCTCCCAGTTGCCTGTCCATGTGAGAAGCCCACTTTTCATTTCTCCTTGACACTCTGAGCTCCAGGCCCCCTCCTCTTGCTCCTGGTTTTGATGATCCATCTGTGATGGCCGTTTCCCCCACCCCTCCCCAACTGGAGGAGTGGCCATCTTTAGTGACCGGGACTTTCTTGTGTTGTAGGTGGCAGACACCTTTGTGTTCCTTGCTGACCTGCCTGGGCCTCAACGTCTTGTTCCTCACTTTGAATGAGGGTAAGAACTGATTCCAGGGGCCAGGGGGTTTTTGTGAATGAACGTGGGAAGAAATTCCAAGAGGTGGCCACTTGTCTTGGCATGGAGTTGGCCTCCCTCCATGTCTGCTTGATGTCGAAAAACTGGCTCTGGAGAGATACACTCTGGGCTAGAATCTTGGCTGGGTTGTTGGGGTGGCAGGTTCTTTAACCTGTTTGTTAAGACCTCATTTTCCTCATCTCTAAAGGGAGGATAATAATAGTGCTTGAGTAGTTGTGAGGAACGAGGTAGCTGTATATAATATTTAGCACGGTGCCTGCCATGGAGTAAGCAGCCAGTGTATTGTAGCTATTATTATTGTTGTTTCCTTCTTGCCTGGATGCTGGTGCTGTGAGCCTTTTCCATTTTGATTTCTAAGCTGATGCCAGGGTCAATGGGGACATGACATGGGCTGAGGGTACCAGGAAGGTGAATGGTTGAGATTTTTGCCACATCTGTTGATTTCCTCTGGCTCAGCAGGGGAGCCTGGAGGGGGCTGCTGGGCAGTCACCAGCTCTGAGGGGTCTGGCATGAAGCCTTTGAGGTAGATGTGTGGACAGGTGGGTGGCTCTAGAGATCTTGGGTAGTGATGTCTCCTGGGGATCTTTTGTGACAAGATATACCAGGACCCAGTCCTTTTCCTGTTTGAAACTGACAGATGACTGCAGGAAAAGCTTACCCCCTGGTGGGGAGATGTGTGAAAGGCCTGAGACAGAATGTTCTGAGGAGCTGGGTCCTTTATTCATTCTTCTCAAACTTGCATTTCTCAAGTGTGGCCTTTGTTTCCTATGAAGATACGGATTCAGTGGGTTGAAAATAAACCCAGTTTTCACATAAGACCTCATTTTCTGTTTCTTAGTAGGACTCTTTTCCTCATCCAAACTCAGATATCCTTCTCAGTCTGTTAAGATTTTTCTGAATACGTTTCCAAAGTAAATCCTATGACAGATATTTATCTAGCATTTACTCTGTGCCCAGTGCTCTGTTAGCTTGCTTTGGGGGGTACCATAATATATGGAAGAAGGTCCTTCTTTGGATTTTCTCTCAGCCTCCCCATTTCTCAGTCCACAGTCATCTGGTCTGTGGTATTCTAATCTGCCCTAGTGGTCCAAAGGTCAGACTGTCAGTCATGGGGATCTCCTAGTGGCCACATTCCAGGCACGAGCCACCTACTGTGTGCTGGCGTAGTTTTGTTACTGTTAAAAAAAAAATGGGTCTGGGGCTATAGTAGTGACCAAACGGATGAAGTCCCAGCCTTCAAGAGCCTATGTTTGTGGAGGAAACAACAACTATGCCCGTAATCAGTCATGTGGTGATAAATTCTATGAGGAAAAATAAAGCTGAGTTAAAGGGTTGGAGAATGAGCAGGGGAGATACTCTTTCACCTGAGGTGATCAGGGAAGGCCTTTTGGACAGAGCCCTGGAGGAGGTGAGGGAGCGAGCATGTGGGCATCTGGTGGGCAGAAGCTCCTGGTCCTTGCTCCTCATTTACCTGCAGTGTTATCCATCCCATAGGTGCATGGTACTCAGTGGGTGCCCTGATGATTTCAGTGCCTGCCCTTCTGGGCTACCTTCAGGAGGTTTGCCGGGCACGGCTGCCCGAGTCTGAGTTGATGCGGAGGAAGTATCACAGCGTGAGGCAGGAGGACCTCCAGAAAGTTCGCCTGTCTCGCCCTGAGGCTGTGGCTGAGGTGAAGAGCTTGTGAGTATGGAAGGGGCCAGGGAGGTGGGAGGTGGTCACAGTAACAGTGGCCACCACACTGAGTGCTTGCTCTGTGTCAGACGTTGTATTATGAAACCACAGATGTTCTTTCCTTTCATCATCTTTTGAAACAGCTCTGGGAGGTAGCTGTTGTTCTTATCCTCCATTTATGGATGAAGAAAAAGGCTTACACAGTGACAAGGTGACCAAGCTGGGATGAGAATCCAGATCTAGCTGATTTCACAACAACTTGGGTTCTTTCCACTAGAGAGACAGTTCAGGGTCTTGGCTGAGCACTGCACGCATGAGCCACGGCCAGGGTGCAAATCCCAGTCCTCCATTTACTTGCCGTGTGGCACTGGGTGGGTTGCTCCGCCTCTCTGTGCCTCAGGTTCCTCACCTGTTAAGTGGCATAATAGTGGACTTACCTCATAGGTGGTTGTGAAGACTGAATGAGTGTCTGGTACCCAGGAAGTGTTCGGTAAATGTTAGTCACCATCACTACACTATCGAGAAGCTTCCGAAGCGTGACAGAGCTGGTACTTCTGAAGAGCCACGTTAAAACTGTTGAGTAAATGAACCATAGCATCTGCAAAGCTTCAAAAAAAGCCCTGGGAAAGTTAAGCAGCTGGCCCGACATCAACAGCTAGGAAGAGACCCCAGAGGGAACATTTGTCCTATTTGCCCCTCTGTAGGGCTCCCGAAAGGGGGACTGAAAGGTACGCAGTTGGTCTAGAGCTTTCTGGCCCCTCCCATGGGTTCGAAGAGACCAGCTGTCCCTGGTTAGCAGTGCCTGTGAAGTCCTAGGTTCTGTGGCCCCGAGCTCTGGCAGGCCCGTGGGCGTGCGGCTCACGGAGGCGCCCTGTGCCCACAGCCTGATCCAGCTGGAGGCCTTCCTGAGCCGCCTGTGCCGCACCTGCGAAGCTGCTTACCGCGTGCTGCACTGGGAGAACCCCGCCGCGTCCTCACAGTGAGTGGTCCCCGGTCCCCCCACCGCTGCCCTGCAGGGATTTGCCACAGGAGCCCCTGCTCTCCTCGCTCAGGGGCAGAGAGCCTCTGAGGTTCTTGCGTGCAGACCTGCACGTGAACCTGTGGGCTGGGATATACTGCTTTTGTTTAAATACCTTTCAGATGCGGTAAAAATATTTTAATAGTAGAAACATAATTTACCATGTAATCTCTCACCCAGTTACTTGATTAACAGATGTCCTGTTTATTAAGTGTGCCCGTTGCCATGTGGCTGAGCTACAAAGTGGTTTCCTTCTGATCTTAGGAATTTCTGATGCTGTGGTTCCTCTCTGTCAATGCAGGTTCTATGGGGCTCTCCTGGGCACAGTTTGCATGCTGTATCTGCTGCCCCTGTGCTGGGTCCTTGCCCTTTTAAACAGCACGCTCTTTTTGGGGAATGTGGAGTTCTTCCGAGGTAAGCCATGGACAGCTTGGCAGAGATGGGGCTCAGGCTCTGAGGGCTGGGTTAGGCTTCCCCGGGTTGTCTGTCTCTACAGCTAATTGTCCGTTTGCTGTACCTTCCACAAGGGGGCAGCACCACACCAGAGTACTTTCTGGGAGGGCTCCTGGGCTCTGCGTCTGAGATGTCAGGGGGGGATACAGGGGAGGCTGCTACTGTGGGGACCCCTCTCCCTTCCCAAGGCAGGTGAAGCCCTGCTTACGTGATGTGGTGGCTTCTGGGAGATGAGGGAGGGATGTTTTCCCAGTGCTGTCACCTGCCTCCTGGGACGCAGCCACCTGGAGTAGCTGCTACTTCTCTGTGTCATCCCAGAGTTCTCATCTGCCGTCTAGCTTCTAAAGCAGCGAGGCAGTCTGGAGAGGTCGTGAGCCACAGAAACCTGGGCTTCTACATGTTTGGGTGATTGCTATATTTGTTTTCCTCTCTGTAATCAGGTAATTAGTTACAGAAGCCATAATTCATCAAGCACTTACTACATTAAATCCTTCTATAACAATCCCAGGGGGTGGGTGGTAGGATCTCCGTTTTGCTTATGAGGCTTAGGTTAGGTGATCTGTTCAGAGTTAGGAGGGTGACTTTCTTGCAGCAGAGAGTGGGCTGCTGGTTGAAGAGGCCAGCTGCCTGTAGAAGGGGTACCCCCAGAGCACCACTCATTCCATCCTGTTTCTGCCTCCCATTCCGTTCTCGCTCTGGGTAGTGGTGTCTGAGTACAGGGCATGTCTGCAGCGGCGGCTAAACCCTAAGCAGAAAGACAGCGTCTTTGAGAGCCCACCACTGCCGGAGGCGGGGGAAAAGTGTGCTCTGCCGGACTGCACACCTGCACCCACGCCCACAGAGGTGAGTGCCCCCCACCATCAGGGCAGAGCCTCCTGCAGGCAGGTTGTGGGGCCTTCTCGTTTCCAGCTTGTTCATGCCACATAGTTCCTGGCCTCTTTGCAGTTCCTACTGCTTCCTTGGCCTCATCTTCTCTGAAATGTTTAATAATAATTGTAATGATAAGAGCTACTGTGTGCTTTATTGAATGCTTACTGTGCTCTTCTAAGTAGCTTATAGATGTTAACCCTGTGAGGTGTAGGTTGCTTCCGAGAATGGGAGGGTTCTCCTCTGCAGAGGGGGAGGCTGAGGCACAGAATGCTTGCGCCAGTGTGGTGGGGCCAGGACTCAGACCAGGCACTATGGTTCTAGCACCTGTGCTGTGTAGCCACTGTAGGGCCATCTGTAGTCTTGAGCCTGTGTTCCTGTCCCTGCTAGGTCAGAGAGTGCTCTCCTTCCCGTGACTTCTTTCTTGGATGTATGCCATCTCCTCTGGGGCAGGAATGGATGTTTTAGGGAACCTGGATGCTGGCTTGAGGGAGCCGGTGGCCTCTGCCTTAGGGGGCCGGGCTGCCCTCCCTCTCTGTAATAGTTTCTCTTCCCAGGACCTCACGCCTGGCAGTGTGGAGGAGGCCGAGGAGGCTGAGCCCGATGAGGAGTTTAAAGATGCGATTGAGGTGGGTGGCCCTTCCCCACCTCTCTCTACCGATCAGGACAGAAGCCAGGTGGTCTGGGAGCCGGGTGGCTTCTCGCACCCCAGGTGTAGGTTTTTCAGTTCTCTTTATCCAAATGAGAAGTCAGAACTTGTGAGCTGGAGCTCACTGGATGAAAGGGTGCCTCTGAACTTCCGCCCGTTCTGTGACCGACCTCCTCCTCTCTTGTGCATGCTCAGGGCAGGGATGGCTCTGGAAGCGTCTGGGAAGCTCCCTGCGGTGGGAGGTGGATCATTTACCACCGAGGCTGGAGCCTCTGGGCTTGGTGCCTTGGATGTGGGAGAGGCAGATTTGGGGGAGGGCATTGCCCCGGGTCTCTAGCTGCTCTTACACAGAATGAGGTTTGAAAGATGTCTCTTTGCGGGGCAGGGAGGGGAAGCAGGAGAAAGTGGTTGCAGGCCAAGGACTAGGTCAAAGAGTCTTCCTGGTTTTAAGACAGTGATTCAAACTGGTTATTCACAGAAGCATTTTATTTTACTTATTTATTTTTAAAGATTTTATTTATTTGACAGAGAGAGGTAGCGTGCATGCACACATGAATGGGGAGTGGCAGGCAGAGGGAGAGGGAGAAGCAGACTCACTTCTGAGTGGAGAGCCCGATGCGGGGCTCAGTCCCAGCACCCCCAGATCATGACCTGAGCCAAAGGCAGACACTTAACTGATTGAGCCACCCAGGTGTCTCCACAGAAGCATTTTATTTGGCATCCAAGACTTAAAAATATTTACAAATGGAGAGATTTTAATGAAAGGTCTGGATTTTTAGTTTCTCTGAAAAACCAGAAGCTCTGGGAGCCCTGAGCCTGAAGTGGTCAGTGTAGCTGAGGAGTGATTTTCCCCCTAAGAAAAGTCACCTAGTCCCCACCACTGCCCCCATCCTCCTTGTCACTGAGTCCTAGTGCAGTCGCAGTTGTCGCAGCTGTGCTGTTGCATTTCCATGTAGCAGGAAGTCACTTCTCCGTCTCTGTAAAGTGGGCAGTTGAGGTGTAAGCAAAGGGGTCTTGTGCCTTGCCCCTGGGCCTGTGATTACCCCAGCCCACTTCACTCTCACTCAGCCGCATCCATGGCATTTACCTGTTCAGCTGCTTTAAGATTTCTCCCAGACTGGAATATATGACTGTGTATCTTGGTGCTGGTGGTGTAGGGAGTTTACTCAGCCAGGGCTTTCGGGCTCTTCTGTTCCTAATCCACAGTAGTGAACACATTTTACATCTTGGCCTCGTTCACAGTTATGTCTAAAATGTATAAAACTTAAATGAAGCAAAAGTTTTCTGAAAATATGTTCTAAGGGATATTTTCTGTTCTTTTCTATTGAGCTAATGAGCTACTTTTAATGAATTATTTCACCCAGTTTGATAAACTATAGTACCCAGCTTCTCTCAAGCTGATCTGATGCCAGGCTCCTTCTCTGGGGGCCTCTGTGAAGTCACCCTCTGTGGCGTGCTCAGACTGAACTCAGGGTGGCACCTCCATGTTTCCTTTTGCTTGGGGGTCCCCCTCCTGGCGGTGTTCTTCTTCTTGCTATCTCTCTCTGTTTTCTCTCCTTCTCCCCCGCACCTTGGGAGGCAGGAGACGCACTTGGTGGTGCTGGTAAGTAGGAGCTTTGGTGAGGCGGGCAGGGGGAGGGCGACTGAGCTGGCTGTCCCCATGCCTCGTGGGGTCGGCCGTGCTGAGGGTCTGTGCACGTGGCTCCCGGAGCCCTACCACGAGGTGGGCAGGACTGGAAGGAGCTGTTCCCACAGGAGGATGACGAAGGTGCCCCATGCCCAGCAGAAGATGAGCTGGTTCTGCAGGACAACGGGTTCCTGAGCAAGAATGAGGTGCTGCGCAGCAAGGTGTCACGGCTCACGGAGCGGCTCCGCAAACGCTACCCTGCCAACAACTTCGGTACGGCCAGGGCTGAGGAATGGGGGCGGTGCGGCTGCCACGGGGGCGGTGCGGGTGCCACGGGGCCAGAGCTTTGGAATTGTAGGTACTGGTTTGTGATGAGAGTGGGGAGTAAAGCTATGTCCACGGGCCCTGGGGAAGGTAGCAGACACACAGTAGGACTGCCAAGGGAGTGAGTGTGGGCTGCTTCTTGTTCCTCCATCTTTGTTGAACATTAACTTTTGGGAAGTTGAGGCACTGTATTCCAGAAACACCACTCCAGGATTGCAGAGAGGTGTAATCCTGAGGCAGAGGCTCAGAAGGCAGTGTGGCATGATGGCTGAGAACAGACCGTAGTGTCTGACTGCCCGGTGTCAATCCCAGTTCTGCTGGATGTCCTTGAGCAAATGATGTAACCTCTGTGCCTCAGTTTCCTCTTCTAAAAAAGGGCAGTAATAACAGTTCTTACGTCACAGGGTTCTTAGAAGTCTCTAATGAAGTGATGCACAGTGCTGGCTGGGTCACAGTAAGTGCTTAATAAGGGGGGCTGTTAACATGAGGGGTCCTGGTCCATCCTGCAGGTGCCTAGGAGCTAGTCTGGATCTTTCCTACCCAGGTTGAAACAAATTGAAGCAAAAAGTATCTGCCTCTGCACACGATAGAACCCCGAGGTCCCTTCTCCTCAGCCAAGTTCATGGACCAACCAGTCCTTATTTTACTGGGGGTTGGGGGTGGGTCAAGGAAGGCAGCTTTGGAGAAGGGTAGACTTGACTGTTAGCATGGTGGGAAATCTGGCTCAGACCAGGAGAGCGGTTGCTGGGCCAGATAGAGTTCTGGCTGAAGAGGGCAGGTGACTTGGGGGTCATGGTGGTCTCGAGGAAGAGCCTTGTTTGTGCTTGGTGTCAGCTGCCAGGAGGATGGGGTGGCTATACTGTGTGTTCTGGTGCGAGTGAGTTCTAGGGTCTGCACCTTGGGAGAAGCCCTGCAGTTCGTTTGAGGAATTTGACCCAGGGCACCCAGGGGCCTGCCTTCCTGCCCCTGTAGCACCCAGGGCAGTTGTTTTTCAGGGTTAGAGGTCCTGGACGTGCTGTTTCTTTCTCCTCTGTGCGTACGCACCAGTCATTTCAAATTCCCTTTTATCTGTGGTGATCACTGACTTCTCTGGGGCACTGTGTTCCATGGACTACACGGTCTCATCTAGTCCAGATGGTTGACGCGATAGGGACAGGCAGTTCTTAGGGGCTTAGAAGCAGCTGGGTTCCAGAAGTCCCAAGTGACACTACACAAGAATGAGTACTCTTGCTCTAGCATGTCATTCATTCGGATGTATGAATTTCAAGTAAAGGCCTTTAGATGTTCTCATTTGCAGGTGAGTAGCCTCGGGTGAGAAAAGTGATTCGCCCCATGTCTTCAGCCAGTAAATGGTCAAACTGAGACTCAAATCCAAGCCATCTGATCTGGCTCCTGTGTTTTTTCTCACTCGTCATGCTCCCTTCGCCTTAGTGTCTGAAGTCCTCTGGTTTTAGGTCTGTCTTTTTTCAGTATTTGGTTTTTGGTTCAGGGAATTCCGGCTGGAATGGGTGAAGGCCTTTCAGGTTCACATGAGGCTGGCAAGGGCAGAAAATGCTGCTTTCTTCTAAGCCTCTCTTAATTCCCATTCTTTAAGACTATTTGCGGTCCTCTCTGTGTGAAGTTGGCAAGCTCCTTGCTGTGAGGGCAGGTGTAGCAGCTCTGCTCCCGGGTCTGACTCCCGCAGGCCAGGGTGAGGTGAGCCACTTTCGCGGCCACTCCATTCAGGATGCCTGTGGAGGGTGGGGATTGGGACACATGAGGACAGGACAAATGAGCTCAAGGCCTTCTGTGTGGCCCCACTCTGTCCCAGAGGCTTTTTGACTATTACCCTGGCAGGGCCCATGCTGTCCTAGGCTCCTTCCTGTTCCTGTGGTATCATCACATGGTGAGTCAGGCCCTTTGCTGAGAATGGGGCCAGGGAGAATCGGTAGATGTTGGAATGGAACTGGGCTGCTCTCCTCCATTACTGTTTCGAGTTGGTGTCAGCACTCTAAGCCCTCCCTGGCCCAGGCTTGTGCATTGAATACATGTTGATTTCACTAGAGCACATGGCTACTCTGGGATGCTTGGCCCTGACTTTCCATCCTGGACTTGGGCCTGAGTGTCAGTCTTTGAGGTGGCTCCAGTCCCCTGCCTCATGCCCCTGTTCCCTGTGCTAAGGGGAAGCAGAGGTGGGTTGCTTTTTTTTTTTTTTTTTTAATTTATTTATTGGGGTGCTTGGGTGGCTCAGTCTGTTAAGCATCTGCCTTCAGCTCAGGTCATGATCTCAGGGTCCTGGGATCGAGCCTCGCATCGGGCTCCCTGCTTGGTGGGGAATCTGCGTCTCCCTCTCTGTCTGCCTACCCTATCCCCGCTCATGTTCTCTCTCTTCTCTCAAATAAATAAGTAAAATTAAAAAAAAAGATTTTTAAATTTATTTGAGAGAGGGAGCAGCTCAGTCTCACGACCCATGAGATCATGACCTGAGCCTAAACCAGGAGTCGGACACTTAACTGCCTGAGCCACCCGGGTGTCCCAAGGTGGGTTGCTTTGCGCACATTCTTTGTGTGGGGGACAAAGTCTTGGGTAGCCCGATTGCTGATTTGGCATCAGGGCAGCAGCACCTGCTATGCTTTTCCCTCTCCTCTGCCAGTCCAGGAGCTAACTGGCAGTAGTGGCATTCACCTTATGCACCTTGGCCTCAGACTTCTCCTTGCTCTAGCTTGGGCGGGGCCCTTCTTTCCTTGAACACGGGGGGTGTCCTGTAGCAGGGGCTATAGGGGGTTCTGGTGGAACAGAGGAAAGGACCACGTGTAGCTGTCAATATAGCTCTGGGCCTTTGCTTGAAGCTGAGGCCCGGGGCTCCATACCTGGCCACATGGGTGGTTCAGGAGGCCCAACAGTGCTTCCTGAAGCTGCTAATTGTTCTAGCTAGATCCCACGAGGCCTTTGGGTCCCTAGTTATAGACACTTACTCCAGTAGCCTTATTATTCACTCCCAAGTGTTTTCAGGACCCAATATAGCTTCCTTCTGGGCCCACAGTCCTGGGCTAGGCTCTGTAGCCCCTTTCGGGAGCACCTTCAGGCCCACCGTGGACCCCTGGGCTTTCTCCCCTGCTTGCATGGAGATTTTTGCCTCAGACTGTAGTCTGTGTTCTTGGGGATAGCCCTTGGAACCTTCTTTGTTTTTTTCAGGGTTTGCTCTTGTTCCTGGAGCTTGTTGTAGCCATCAGGCGCAGTGTGGCCTTTCTTTCCTCCCCAAGCTTCAGTTTGCCTCTGCCTTTTGGTTCCCTTCATTCTCGTGTACGTGCCTCCTTTAGTAGACTGTGTCTTTGCTGCAGTCCACTTTTTCTGTCTAATTTTCCTGGGAGCACGGGTGGGTGGTGAGCACAGCGGCCTCTGAAAGAACCATTGGTTCCCTTCCTCCCCGTCCTTCATCTCTTCTTGCACCCCCTTGCCTCCTCCCATGCATTTGCTAAGCTGCTGTTGAATCCTCCGCTGTGGTCCGGAAACTTGATCATCTTGAGTGTGGTGGTTTAGGTGGAGTCTCTCACGGCCCTGCCCTGCTCCGTGCTGCCCACCACTTGCAGTGTCTGTGCCCCTGCCTTGCATGTCTTCTTGGAAGGTGCCGGGTTCTGAGCTCCTCTTGTGGAATCTTCAGATGACAGGAAGCAGGAGTCTGGGGTTCTGAATTACCTGTGGGCAGACTGTTTGTACGGAGACACTTAGGAAGGGGTCATGTCAGGCAGGTTTCATCTGAGCTCATTGGCGTGGCCTCTCTGAAGGCTGCCTGTTATCAGACCCCTAAGCATGGCCTGACTTCCGGTGAGCAGATTCTACTGGATGCTCTTCGGTTTTGGCGGGACCTGCCGCTGGGGCCTCTAAGTCCTGGGAGGGCACAGGACCAGCACTGTGTGTAGTCTGGAGACATGCATTCTCAGGGACCATGGGAATTTTCCTTCTGTTTGTTTGTTTTAAAGATTTTATTTATTTATTTGAGAGAGAGTGAAAGCGAGAGATATCATAGAGGGAAAGGGAGAAGCAGACTCGCTGCTGAGCAGAGAGCCTGATGCAGGGCTCGATCCCAGGACCCTGAGATCATGACCTTAACCGACTGAGCCACCCAGGCACCCTGGAAATTTTCCTTCCTAGTTTGAGTTCCCTTCTGTCTCCGGATCTGAACTTTGCTCCCCCGCCTTTTTTTTGTTTCAAAGATTTTGTTTATTTATTTGAGAGTGAGAGAGCATGAGAGAGAGATCATGAGCAGGGGGAGAGGGGTAGAGGGAGAAGCAGACTCCCTGCTGAGCAAGGAGCCTGATGCTGGACTTGATCCCAGAACCTAAGCCAAAGGCAGATACTTAAACGACTGAGCCACCGAGGCACCCTGGACTTTACTCCCTTGCTCACTGCTCCCAGCCATGGTGTCTGGGCTGGTGTCCCGATTGGTCCCATTTAGAAGAGCCAGGAGCAGGTGAGAGTTGAGAGCCCTGGGCTGGTTCAAGGCTGAGCTGCTGCCTCTGTTTGTCAGGGAACTGTACTGGCTGCTCGGCCACCTTCTCAGTGCTGAAGAAGAGGGTAAGTCTCCTTGAGGGTGTGTTTGCGGGAACTTGGGATGAGATGCAGGGGAGTAGCGGGGAGTCACTGGGCCACATTGGGCCTGGGGTCCGAGGTTTGCTCAGATGAGCAGGGATCTGCTGTCCCTATGGCCACGCCTTCAGCCTTCCCATTGGTTGTCGTGTTTGCTCTGTCCTGCCCCACTTGGACACCTCCCTATTCCCATGGTAGTCCCAGGTTCCTTGGGTAAGATCAGCTGATGGAAAGGAGGGGGGGTTGGGGGGCTCTGGGTGTGGGCGACACATCTGATACTGACCATGGCTCTTTGCAGCGGAGCTGCAGTAACTGTGGAAATAGCTTCTGCTCTCGGTGCTGCTCCTTCAAGGTGCCCAAGTCCTCCATGGGGGCCACAGGTGAGTGGTGCAGGCAGCCAGGGGTCAGGCCGTTGGGAGGGCTTGGCTGGTTCCTGCCTCCTCCAAGGGGTGCTGCAGTGTGGGAAGGGAGCAAGGGGTCAGTGAGAAGGCAGGGGGACTCGGGATCCTGTCTGGCCTAGAGAAGCATCTCCACTGTCCTTTAGCAAACAAAACACTGAAATATTTTGTGCATGCAGAAGAATATATTTAATGTATCTGAATTATGAGGCATAATACTGAATATCTGTGGCTACTTCACTGAAGTTAAAAAACAGCATTAGCAACACCCCCAAGGCTCCCCAGCACCGCCCTGCCTTCCCCAGAAGAAACCACTGTGCTGAATTTTATTCTTTTTCTCATTAACTTGGTAACACATTTAACAAAATGAAAAAAAAAATTCTTCCCTTCTATAAAAGCTGTACATACTCATTGTAAACAAAAGATACAGATAAGGGAAGGGCACCGTGTGCGCGAGGGTAAATGCGTATGCACATGCGCGTTCTGCAACTAGTGGGAGCACATTCTGCGTGCACACTGCCTGTAACATGCTGTAATCAGACATTGAGGGTTTTTTGGTTTTCATTCTGGTCATGCAAGTAGCATATGCTTATTCTAGAAGATTTGGAGATGATTGTATGGAAGAAGAAGGAAGAAAAAAGTAATTCTGTAATCTTACTACCTAGAGATAACCACTACTAAAACATGTTGGAAAATTTTCTTCTGGTGTTTCATTTAAAAAAACTTTTTAATGGTGTTTTGTTGGTGCCAAAATATTTTCTAATGCAGAGCACCTGGGAGAGGCCTGCTATTGGTATGGTCACTCCTAAAGTCCCTAGTCCCCATGGAAAGAGGAGTCTGAGGGTAGGCTAGGGAGCTGGGTTAGGAAGGATGTGGGCTGGGTGATGGGTGGCTTGGGTGGGGCTTTGGGGGTCGGGGAGGTGGTTGTAGCATTGGGGGCCATGAAACAAAGGGCATGAGGAAGCGTCTCACCAAGTTCTTCCTCCTTTTCAGCCCCCGAAGCCCAGAGAGAGACTGTGTTTGTGTGTGCCTCGTGTAACCAGACCTTGAGCAAGTGAGAAGAGGGGCTGGGGTCCAAAGTGGGCGTCGGTCCCTGGGGCCAGCAGCAGACCTCACTGTCCTGTCCCTAGCCCCATGTCGTGTGTGCTGGGCAAATGTGGCCTGAATGCTAGGTAGGCTTCCCCTTCCTATCCTCGCTGTCTCCAGCTGGTTTCTGGAGCTGCTCCCCACTCCTGCGGACGGCTAGTAAATGGCAGTTCTCAAAACCCAGAGGGAAGAGGAGCCCCTGAAGGGCTTGGCAACTTTGGCCTCCTCTGCCCTGGGCTGAATTCGTGAACTCAGAGCTGGGCAGAGAATATAAACTAGAGGGCAGCAGGAGTGAGCTAGGCCTGGTCTCTGTAGGGCTGTCTGGGCATCAGGGCGTCTCTCCACACCTCACAAATCTAGGAGACCACAGATCAGAGATTGGGAGAAGAGATTCTTCCTCTGCTGGTTATTGGGCCAGCCCCTTGGCTTCTGAGAGCCTGCAGAAGGGCTTGGGCTTGGCATGACCCAACTCTGCTGTTTGAGCGTCCCTTCAGGCATCAGCAACTCATTGTTTCTCCACCAGAGGGTGTGGCCAGAGCTAACGAGACCAAAAGTCCTAGAAATAGGGTTGATGTTTCTCTGTTCTCTCAGAGGAGGACGTGTCTAGGAGGGCCTGTCAGAGTCCTTTAGTATTAAGTGGAGCAAAACATAGGGAGCCCCAGCAGCTCAAAGGACATTAGGCTAACCTTGCAGAAACCTTGACTTGCAGAATCTCAGCCCCCATATTATCCTGGTGACAGCTCCACTGGGTAGATGCCAGGCATTCAGATCACTCTTACTCCTGCTCAGAGCCTCAGGCACCCCTCCTCTGGCCCAGAGCTACATTTCCCCTCCCTGGCCCCTTGTCCCATGGAGTGTGAGACAGGCAAGCAGAGCAGAGGTCCTGAAGCCCTTGACCCTTGGGGGCCTGGGAAGTGTAGGATCTCTCTGGGCTGGGTCCTAGATTCTGGCGCTATTCCTCAGCAGGACAGTCTCACTTAGGGGTTAAGGCCGAGGTCTCCATCCTCTCTTCAATAATTTTATGTTCAGTTCTGGACTCTTAGGGCACCAGTGTCTCTTCCTAAGCCTTGAGCGGGCTCAGGCACCCTTTCTCTCCCTTGGAGCTACCCTGCCTTTTTGAAATATTTATTTATTTATTGCATGGTTCCTGGGAACATGTGGCACAAGCAGTGGGATGGAGAGGATGGGGGGCTTCTCCTGCTCTAGGATGCTTCCCTGGAGTCATGGGCTGCCAGGGACCCAGGACCCATAGGAGGCTGAGCAGGGATCTGAGGAGGCAGGCTGGGGAGAAAAGACCATCCCAGGCCAGCTTTTGGGGGCTAGTTAGGGCTGGGCAGCCGGGGGCCTGCTCCAGGCCAGGGAGGTGCAAGTCCCTGGGGAACCAGGCAGACCTTGGTGTACCCCCTTCCTCGGGCTCTTTTGTTAAGAGATGAGAGTTAAGCACCCTGTGCTTTATTTACACTGGAGAGGAACGAAAAGGATCTCTGTGTATATGGAGAATTGTCAATAAAAAGGCCCTCAAGCTTCTGACGTTTTCGTGCTGGTCCTTGCGCTAACTCTGTCTCTGAGGCTGGACAGCCAGACTCGCCCTGCGCTGGCTGAGTTTGCAGGCTTGCGCTGTGCCTGCAGAACTGGGCTGGAGGGGGCATGGAGGCTGCTGTCCGGGGGTCTGCTGGGGTGGGGAGGAGGAAAGCTGTGCCTCGTGCAGGTGGGGCTCAGCACATGTTTGTCGGATTGACTCGAGACTCCGTCTTGTGACCAGATTGTGAGCAGTTGAGGTTAGGACCAGGACTTGTCAAACATTAAGCAATGCAGGCTTTAGAACGGAAAGATTTTAGCTAATCCTTCTTAGAAAGCAAAAAAAGGATCGGCTCTCAGGGAGGCTGAGAGCCAGCCAGAAGAGGATTGGCTGTGAGATGGGACAGGTAAGCGGTTCTCTGAAAGCAGGGTTTGTGGGGTGTTTACTGGGTGCCAGGCACAGTGGTGAGGGCTTTACACACGTCATTTTATTTAATCCTTATTGTCCTACGAGGTAGTCACTGTTCTCCCCATTTTATAGGTAAGGGCATTGAGGCCAAGGGGAGTTGAGTAGCGGCAGTGAAATGTTTGGCATGGCACTTTGCAGACCAGAGCTGGCTATGAGCTGTGTCTTCCAGACGGAGGCCCGGAGCAGTAAAGAGAGCAGGAGAGACCATGCGTCTGAGTTGAGGTAGGGTTGCAGCCATGTTCTCGTGGCCCCATGCATGTGCAGCTCACAGAGGCCGTGGCCTGGTCCAGATGGGGTTCTGCCTAGCTCAGGAAGTTTCGCTAGTATGGGGGAGCCCCAGCAGCTCCGAGGGACCTTGAGAGGCAGGGAAGCAGCCAGGACCTTTTCCTGGCAGTTTTTGTAGAAAACTGTGTTCACTTTAAAAAGTATCAAAGTGGCCTCAGCAGCCTGGGTCCAGAGGAACAGTAAAGATGTTGGAGGATTGGAAAGTAGGACCTTGGAGGCAAAGGGGACAGCAGTGATAGCGCAGGCCCAGAGGAGAGGCAGCTGGGGCTGTGCCTACGAGTTCGTGGATGGCATGTGTCATGGGTAGCTCAGTTGGAAGGCTGCTCACAGATCATCCAGGCCAACCCCTCACTCCGGGAAGGACACCACATCGTTTGAAGAGGCGTGTTCCCCACGGCATTAGAGGATGGGCCTTCCTCAGAGCAGGAGCGGCCTGTGCTAGTCAGGGACAGTCCGGCGGCAGTAAGAAGGAGGCACTGCTGTGGCCAGCCCCATACTTGGCCCTCCTCTCCCGTCAGCGGCAGGCATGGCAGGCGCGCTGGAGTGAGTTGCCACAGGGGCATTGCCCCTGGGCCTTTCTGTGCTGCTTTCCTCTGTAAAATGGACGTGGTAGTGATCTCAACCTTACAGGGCTGCTGTGAGGCGGAAGTGAGATCATCGCCTCGGGGCATGGAGCCCGGGGCCTGGAGCATGGGGAGTGCTCCACAAACGCCGAACTGTTACTGCCATCCTGGTAATCTTAAGGAAAAGACAACTCTGTCCTGGATGGCTTAGAACAGTGTTTGTTTTTTTAAACCAGAGACTAATCTTAGATTATTATTCAGGAAAGAATCTGAGGCCAGAGTGTAGTTTGGAAAAGCAGAGATAATATTATTTTATTTTGGAAAAACAAAATGCGTAACGTTGGGGAAGTAGTCTGTGCTACGAGTTGCCTTCGGGACGTGGGATACCGGGACTTGGGAAACACGGGTTTTATCATCGGGTCTTGGATGGGTCTTCCCCCCGCAGGGAAGCGAGGGGGCCACCTTCTTGTCCCTTTACAGTGTGTGTGAGGGCCTCCGTGAGAGCAGGCTGGGGAGGGACCACTTGCAAGTGCAGGTCCCACCGGGAAACCGAAGCCATGGAGGTTGGATTGTCTTGCAGCTGGCTGGGGTCCACAGTGTGGAGAGGACCGAACGTGAGGTGGCCTGGAGGACAGACTGTTCATGGTAAAATTGGATGCCTGATTTAAAAGATGGCCCCAGTTTGCTCTCAGGCACCCATTGGGAGGAATAGTAGCTGGGTTTTGATCCAGTTCTGGTGGCCATTGGGACAGCCAGCCAGCTCCCACAGCCTGGCTTGAGTTGAGGGTTCTGTTGATGTTTTTGTGGTTTGGTAGGGATGGGGAGCAGTCTCTCGTGAGCCCTGGCAGACTTTGGTCCTGGTTTCTGGGATCTTCAGGATTTGTAGTCGTTGATCTCCTGGCCCTCAGAGCTAAAGCCAAATGAAGCTCCATTTTCATGCCCTTGTCTCCATGGAACCTTGGAGGTGCTCCTTTTGAGAGGCCCTGGCTCCAACATCTATCCTATAGCTGGTGGCTAGCTCTGAGATCATAACACCTACGTTTTGTTTTATTTTATTTTATATCTTGGATATTGTTTATTTTATTTGTTTTAAAGATTTTATTTTATTTTACTTGACAGAGAGAGACAGCCAGCGAGAGAGGGAACACAAGCAGGGGGAGTGGGAGAGGAAGAAGCAGGCTTCTGCTGAGCGGGGAGCCCGATGTGGGGCTCGATCCTAGGGACCTGGGATCACGCCCTGAGCTGAAGGCAGAAGCCTAACAACTTAGCCACCCAGGCGCCCCTGTTTTACTAATTTTTAAAAAAAGATTTTGTTTGTCAGAGAGAGAGCACAAGCAGGAAGAGCTGCAGGCAGAGGGAGAAGCAGGCCCCTTGCTGAGCAAGGAGCCCGATGCAGGACTTGATCCCACGATCCTGGGATTATGACCTGAGCCGAAGGCAGGTGCTTAACCGACAGCCACCCAGGCGTCCCAATACCTATGTTTATTGAGCACTGTGCCAGGCAGTGTGTCATTCTTATTTAAACTTCATGATAGTCCCAAAAGCTAGGTTCTATTATTAACTCCATTTAACTGATGAGTAAAATGAAGGCCTGGAGAGGTTAAGTAACCTGCCCAAGGTCATGTAGCTAGTCATCCATGGAGCCGGGTTGTGAATTGTGCCACAGGTACTTGTAGAGGCTTTATCAGAGAAACTTTGGGTGAACATACAATCCTGGCTGTCACCCTCCCCTCTGTTCTGCCTTGCCCCCACTAGCTCCAAGATCTTCTGAGCCACTGAGCTTACTGGAGGGGCCTGCCCATCCTGAGCCCTAGCAAAGTGGGTTCAGCCTCCAGGGGAACAGAGGCAGCCTTGTGGCAGGAGCTCCCCCCCTCCCAGCACCACCCCCGTTGGTTGGGTCTGTTTCAACACCCCAGAGCAGCACATTCCATTCTTTGGCACAGCTGGGGGTTGGGGATTCCGGATTCCCCCTGGCTGCCCGGTTTCTTCAGGGCCCCAGCAGAGCCTGCTGTCTGGGCTGGGATACTGGGTCCCAGCCACATACATTCCAGCAGCAACCATCCCCCACGTTGGATTTCCCAAGGAGTGAACTTTAGCCAGGATTACAGCCAACTAAACAGTTGTGGGTTGTGAGCTTCCTTTGTGGGGCTCGAGAGCCTGGTTGCTGATGGGGCTGAGAGGGGAGGAGGGGTCAGGGATGGGCTGCCTTGGGTCAGGAGAAAAGCTGCAGTCAGAGGCTGGCTCATCTGCTGCTGCCAGGGCCCTTGGAGTGGGATCTGAGCAGGGCTCCCAGAAATCTTCCTGTGACGCAGGGTGGCAGAGGCTTTGCTGTCTGTCCCCTCCCCCCCACTTGACTTTGCCCCCTGCAGGCAGTAGTAGAGTGGTTAAGAACCTGGGGTCAAGTCCTAGTACCACTACTATGTACGAGCTGTGTGTCCTTCAATAAGCTCATTGACCTCTCTGAACCTCAGCCTCCTCATCATTAAAAAGGCCTGTTGGCAGGCTTAAATTAGAATACCAGAGTGAGGGGCACCTGGGTTGCTCAGTTGGTTGAGTGTCCAGCTCAGGTCATGGTCTCAGGGTCATGAGATCGAGCCCCACCTTGGGCTCTGTACTCAGCACAAGGTCTGCTTGAGGACTCTCTCTCCCTCTCCTTCTGCCCATCTCTGCTCATATGGGTGTGCTTGTTCACCCTCTCACCCCGCCTCTGTAAAATAAATAAATCTTTAAGAAAAAAAATAAGAATACCAGAGTGCTTGGAGTAGTGCCTGCCACCCAGCATGGGCTTGATATTTATTCTAGTATTATATGTCTTCTCCCCTGTGTTGGCTGACATACCCTCCGGGGGTGTATTTTCTGAAGTAAAATGCCAAATGTAGGTTCTGTCCTGAAAGTAACAACTCTGGGTTTTAGATGAGATGTTCCTGTCTCTTCCCTGCCTTCCTGCCAGTAGCGTTTCTTAGTCAGTTAGCAGATCAGTTCGGAATGTACTGTTATGTGCAGGCACTGTGCTAGCCAGGTCAAGGCCTTTGGTTAGTAAAAATATTAATTACCATTTAATGAATATCTTCTGAATGCTGGGCACTGGTTCCAGGAACTTTTCTTATGTTTCCCCACTTAATAGAAATTCTTACTCCTTTTTGTAGTTGGGCAGTGTTCCCAATGTCACATGGTCACTGAGTCACAGGATTGGAACCCAAAACTGGGCTCTATTATCTCTTTTCACCTGATCCTGAGTATTTAGCCATCACCCCAGGTCCTTCCTTTTTTTTTTTTTTTTTTAAAAGATTTTATTTATTCATTTGAGAGAGAGAGAGAGAGAGAGACAGCCAGCGTGAGAGGGAACACAAGCAGGGGGAGTGGGAGAGGAAGAGGCAGGCTCCCAGTGGAAGAGCCTGATGTGGGACTCAATCCCAGAACGCCGGGATCACGCCCTGAGCCGAAGGCAGACGCCTAACGACTGAGCCACCCAGGCACCCCCAGATCCTTCCTCTTCTTTATCAGAACTCTGATTTTGTACCCAACTGAAACACCTGACTGCTGCTCCCTTGCAACGAGAGGTGGCCATGTGACTTAGTTCTGGCCGGTGAGCCAAAAGTGGAAATGTACCAGGTGGGACTTGTTGGGAAATTACTGTTTTCCTGATCAAAAGGGCCAGAGGCAGCTGACACGCTGTTTTTGCTCCCCTTCCCTGCCTTGCTGCCTGGAATGTGGTTAGAAGTGGGGAGGAGGAGGCACTGTTTGTAACTACGAGAACAGAAGCTACCCCCTGGCAGAGCCGGAAGACAGAATGAGTCTGGGACATGGACCTCCCACCTGTCTGTCTCCAGACCTCTGGTGTGGAGAAGCCCCACTGTTTTTTGGGGTTTCTGTCAGATGCAGTGGTTCGCTGACACACAGCCCAGATGCTTGCTGGGCAGCACCAGCTGTCTGTCTCCACACTGGCCAAGAAGGGAGCGTGTTGTGACTGAAGGAAATGAAGGGCGGGCTCAGGCCTTGTGGGGCCTCCCCTGGTTTTGGGGAGGATTCTTCTTGGCCCCAGGAAGAGACTGCTGGGGGGTCTGACAGCAGATGCTGGGGACAGAGCCGACGTACTGAGCAGAGCCTGACCCCCATGTCGGGGGTGGCTGAGGACTGTCTACTGGGGCTTCCCGGGATGGGCGAGGGGGGGCCGCTCCCCCGCCTGCTCCATCTCACTGGCTGCCAGCACCTGACAAAGGTCAGTATTGTGCTCCTGCCAGAAGGAGCTGGAGTCCTGTGTGTTCAGTGGAAAAATAATCCCTGGTCCTGGTTGACCATGGAAGTGTCCGTAAATATTTGGTCGGGGTAGGAGGCTGGGAGACAAGGGGCAGATTCAGGGAGCTGGTGGGCTGGGCAGGCTTTGGGTGAGGGTGGGTGGCAGTGGCTTCCTCAGAGTTGAGGAGAAACAAGCAGGCCCTGCTGCTCCTGACCTGTGGTAAGGCCACCTGACTGCCCAGGGAGGTGATTTATGGGCAGGCTGTCAGACCACCTGTTAGCTCACACTGGCCCCACAGCAGAATTTGGGCCCTTTGGCCTTCCTCGTTTCTCTGTGGCAACATGCTTCTCTGAGAGCCCTGGAAGCCAAGCCCTCACAAGAGAACATGGCTGCATTGTCTCGGAGGAGCAGGAAGCCTTGACCGGACTTGGCAGCTGGACCCTCGCTGGTGAGGAAAGCTGTTCTGGGGGTGTCCCCAACCCCCTGCTCTGGGTACATCTGCCCTGTCCTTCAGCATCTGCTGACAAACCCCCAGGGTCTCTTTCCTGGCACCACCCTTTCCAAATGCTGGACATTTGAGTGGCAGGAGCCTGTTGCCTCCATTTCAGGCCTTCTCCCCTCCCTGCCACATTCAGCTCCAGGTTGCAGCACCATCTGCTCTGAGCTCGCCCAAGAAGCCCTCAGTGATGATAGCTGTGTCCTTCCCTGCATGCAGGACAAAGACCCTGCCAGCCTGAGGTCACCGCAGCCCCTCCGCCTCAGCTGCTGGCTTGTCTGGATCGAGGTTTCCACCCCGGGCTGCATACCACCCCAGGGAGCGTCCAGAGATTCCGATTTCTGAGCACCCTCCAGAGATTCCACTGTAATTGCTGTAGAGTGGGGCCCCTGTTTTCCAGAAGCTCTCTAGATGACTTGAAGGTTTATGTGTTAAAATGCGGAGTCTGATACAGTAAGGCCTGGGGTGGGCCTGAGCTTTTATGTGTTTCTAACCGGCTCCCAGGGGATGCTGCTTCTCTGGCCCCCGTGGCATAGGTCTACACCATTATCCCCTACAGGATGGGACCAGTGCCCAGGGCAGTCTGAAAGCGCAATGGGTAGGAGTTGACATGTTTAGGCCCTTGGCTCTTCAGAGTAGTTCCCTGTGGTCCAGCCTTGGGGTCTGAGGAGCAGACATTGCCAGGGACATGCTGCAGGATTGTGGGAGCCTTCTGAGCGTGGGAGAAGGCCGGGGATCTTGGCGTCTCTCTCCCTCTTCAGGAGCAGAAGGACGGTTGTCTCCCTCCCTGAGTGATGGGGATGAGAAGGGTGACCCTCACTCTGTTCTCAGGGGATCCTGCAAGAATGTGGGCATTGCTCTTAGGCATTGCAGGTATGTCTGTGTGGACAGGCCATGGGTTATGACAAGGGCTTCTTTCTAAAAGTCCCTTCTGAACCCCCCCTTTGGGGACCAGGTGACATATAACCTAGTCAAAACCAACTGTTGTTTTTTTTTGATTTAATTAAAAACTTAAAAAATTAGAAACCAAACCTTGCCTGCGTCAGATCTAGTACCTGTGGCCTTGCAGCGGGGGCGATAATTTACTTATCAGGGTCACAGGGGCGTGCGGAGGCTGAGGAATGAACCCCAAAGAGCGGCCCTCTGGGAGGGGGTCTGGGCTGGGCTTCTCTCCAGGCTAGCAGGAATGGAAAGGGGGGAGATGGGGAAGGTGGTGAACTGTCGCTGGAGGGCACTGTGACCCTAATGCCTCTCCTTTGGGGGGACTATGATGACACGAGTGGGCGGGGGGGGGGGGGTAGGGAATTGTCCCCAAATAGCTCAGCCTAATACTGGACTTTCCTCTTTAAGGCAAGTCCTCACCACCGACAGAAGGGAGCTGACACCATGGTGCACTCGGGAGACTTCCTCCTCAGGCTTCTCAGAGCCCCTCCACACTTCCCTTGCTCTCTCCTCCATCTACTTCCCAAATGAAAAAGCTCTGCTCCTAAGAGAAGAGGTCCCCAGGGACCCCAGAACCCCTCAGTCATGGACAGCTCAGGTGCCATGCCCCTTCCTTAGGGCCTGTGCTGGTAACAACTCTGCATGAAACCACTCAGGCAGGGGCTGGGTCAGCCTGGGAATAGGGGTGAAGCCAAGTGGGCAGGAAGAGAGTGTGCCCCAGGGGTGGGGAGAGGGCAAGGCACAACTGGCTGGGTGGGGCAGGGAGGAGCGCCCTTCAGTGGGGTTCAGCGGCCCCATAGAAGAAGGGGTAGTAGAGGGAGCAGGGGTAGGAGAACATGAATTTGACCGCAAACTTCATCTCCTTATTCTTCTTGTCCCAGCGGTAGACGGCCATAAGCAGCAGCTGTCCGTCCACCTTGCGGCCCATGACCAGGAAGCTGCCGGCCAGGCTGTCTAGCTGTGGACAGGGGCAGCTGGCACCGTTCTTCATGTGCAGCACCAGCCTCTTGGTGTCCTTACGCTTCAGGGGGCCTGGCTTGAGTAGCTTCTTCTTTTTCTGGGCTCCAATCAGCTTCCGGTCTCCATTCTCTATCTTGATCTCCTTGATGCGCATTTTAACCACTGTGTGTGTGCGGAGGGGTAGACAGAGGAACAGTGTGAGACTGGGCAGGTTTGCTCAGGATGCTGGTGGGCCCCCAGTTGCTGCCTGTGCCTAAAGTTCTGAGCCTGGGCCTTGGGGAGGTGGACTTCGTGATTCCTGGGGTTGCTTCCAAATGGGATTTCTGGCTCTCTGTGTGTGTGTGTGTGTGTGTGTGTGTGTGTGTGTGTGTGTGTAGCAGTGGTGGGGTGGACTGGTAAATGTTTGACAGCTGGCCCTGGGGAGGGGTCTTGCTCTGTGGCACGTGCTGGTTTCTGTGGGGTAAAAGCCCCCCCCCCCCATGGCCCACCGCTTCATGGGGCACTGGACTGAAGCATGTACACAACCAGCTCTTGCTGCTGTGAACACACCCTGTAGTCTCCGTGAGACGTAGTACAGGTGGCAGTGTGATGTTTGGTGCTGTGTGTTTTATGTATGAGAGTATGTCTGTGGTGTCTGGAGTGTGGGGATGGGGGAGGTGCTTGAAGGCCAGATGGTGGTCGGGGTGACCGTCCAGGGCACATGAGGTGGCTGTAGAGAACCTAATACATTTGGGGGTTGGGAGTCTGGAGCTTGGGGGGGTCACTTAGGCTAGTCTCCCCGTTCTCAGGCCTTTGGACCCCCATCTCTGGGAGCAACCAGGGAGATGCCAGAGAATGACTGTTCACCCAGGGAAGGAAATTGTAAAATCTCTTTCTTTCAGTCTCTCTCTTTTTCCCCTTACCTACTCTCTTTTTCTCTCTTGGAGACGCGCGTGCGCGTGCACACACACACACCTTGCAATAGGAGTATTCTCTTTCCAGACAGACTAACAACATAAAAGACTGAAGTAAGGATTTCATTGCTATCTCTTTTTTACAGACAGGGAGGCTAAGACACAAAACAGCCACCAGCTTGGCAAAGGCCACATGCCGGGTCGTGTGGTCCTGACTAGACTTGGCTCACTGTCTCAGGAATGGAGAGGCGCCAGGATGAAGGCGTGGGACAAGTGACCGCAGCTCCCCTGGCCAGAGGTGCATCGGGCACCATGCAGAGGTGCCCAGGGGCGAGGGTGCTGCACTTCCATCCTGGGGCCCGGCTCTTTCCCTGATGCCCCCATCCATCTCCAGGCTTAGCTTGCTTCTCCCAAAGAGAATCCAACCCTGGAGGCCCTTTGGTGGGCAGATGCCTACGGAGGGCTGCAGGAGCCTTGGCCAGGGGTGGTTTTGGGGCTCATGGACATGACCTTGAGGGGCTTCTGAAGCCCCTGGGATGACCTACAAAATGAGGCGCATTTCTTTGGCCACATGGTTCATGGGTATGATCAGATTCTAAAAGGGACCCATGATGCAAAAACTGTTAGTATTCACTATGATGGTTGTGGACATGGCTATTTGTGTGTGTGTGTGTGTGTGTGTGTGTGTGTAGAGGAGTTGGGCAGTGGCCACATGGGCTCCACACTCACCGAAGTCGCTGGAACACATCTGCTCCATGAGGCCGTCGGCACTGTGCTCCATCTCACACTGGGCACAGATCTTGGTCACTGAAGAGAGAAGCAGGGGTGGGGTGGAGGGAGGCTGATGAGGGATCAGAGTCCAAAAAGCCGCTCCAGAGTACAGGCCTACCGCACCGAGGAGCCACCTCCCCCTGCCCAGCCTCCACTCTTAGCAGGAAATGGGATGATGGTAACGGTGCTCGCTGAGTAGTTGTGAGGGTCAAAAGAGACAGGGTTGCACGGGGACAAAATCGCCCCAGTGGGTACATTGCTCCATGACCCTGGCAGCTGCCACCATTGATGTGCACTGTCTTCTTCTAAACTTTGTTTCATTTAATCCTTAGCCTATGAAGTAGGTATTATTCCTATTAAAGAAAAGAAAGCTGAGGCCCAGAGTAGCTACCCAAGTCGGCAGCACTATTGCAAACTGAGCTTAGAACTCAGGATTTGTGACTCCCAGGCTGGAGCTGGGATGGGGGTATCTGCAGGGTCTACCTAGGAACACGGTTCGGGCAAGTGGAGAAACAAGCGACACTGGCCAGGCAGGGACTGCAGTAAACTGAGGAGCATTACCCTCTAAGGTGAGCAGCTTAGCATTGCCAGAACTTTTGATTTTCCAAGAGAAGCCCAAACTCTTAATTTTTATATGAGATAGTCTCAGTTTTATTATTGGCCACACAAACCCTTCAGGCTGCCTCTGGTTCTCAGGCCCACACGGCACCTGCTCTCTGTCCCATGTCTCTGCCTCCAGGTGGGGCGCCCCATCATAGGGGATAGCAGGCTTCAGAGAGGGCAGGGCCTGGTGGGATTCCGAGCCTGAGCCCAGGACTTCCCTGCCTCCCAGGCTGTTAATACATGGCTTCCAAGAAAACCAGAAAAGGAGCCGGGATCCCGGCTAGGGACTGCACTGTCTCTGCTTGAGCTGGCTCTCCCCTGCTTCCTGGTCCCATTTCCAACCCAAGAACAGGGGTGTTTCCTGTCTCTCAACACTCCCCAGTCACAGGACCCCTACCCAACTGTGACTCTCAGGAGGGACATGGGGGTGTAGGACCAAGGGCTGTGTGGATGAAGTTAGCCCTTGGGGGGGGGGGGTAGGGTGTGTGGAGTCCAGTTGCTTTTTCGGAGTCTGGTCAATAGGAAAATGGGAAAGCAGTGCTGCCCCTTGGGGGAGTCCCAGCATCAGGGGCTCCTTAGACTCGAATTAACTGCCCAAAGCCCTTCTGCTCAGTGCCACTGCTTATCTTCCTGTCCGGTGCCCAGCCCAGGCGTACTCTGTTGGCAAGATGGGGGGCGCACAGTGAAGGGAGGCTGAGACCAGGGAGGAACTAGGGGTAATGGGACTTGGGGTGGGCGGGAAGTGGCACTTAGTATCTCACAGGTTGTTGGAACCTGAGCTCACTTTCTGTATTATTTATGGAAAAACTGAGGCTCGAAGTTAAGCAACTCCCGAAGACTCCTTGTTAGTATAGCCTGGCAATCTGCTCTCTCTTCTGCACTGAGCTTTACCCCATGGTCTCCCAACCTGAGGGATTAGGGAAGGTAGTGGGAGAATTTAGGGTTCCCAGGTACAGAAAATGGTGTGTGTGTGTGTGTTTGGGGGCAGGGACCATAGCCCGGGAGTGCACTTAGCCCACAGTTTTTCCCTATATCCCTTCTGTCAGCCCTTCTCCCCTCTTGAGGTCCCAACATGGGTGGTGGTGATGCTTATTTTGGTGCCGTGGAGTCCAGAGCTGTGGAGGAGGTGAACGGGCCTGGTCATTGCTTAGCGACCCTGTGCATTCTTGGGCTGAGAGAGGCTGTAAGACATTTATGGGGACGCCCCGGGATGGGGGGACAGCATTGGGGCTACCCAGGGATTCCAGCGTCTTCGGAAGGTGAGCGCTGCGAGGGACGCCAGGGGCGTCTTCAGGAAAGGAGTGGGAATGGAGAGAGCCAGTGAGCATGTCCAGAGCTGCGGGGAGGCACTACTCTGGGAGTCCGAGAAGGCTGGGAGGCTAGGGGTGGGGGGAGGCGAGCAATTCCCGGAGCATGCAGGGTTGAGCGAAGGCGGAGTGCGTGTGTGCGTGTGTGTGTGTGTGTGTGTGTGTGTGTGTGTGTGTGTAAGGGGTGGCACCTCCGGGGGGCTCCCGGGCGCCCGGGGCCGTCGGAGCGCGCGGGGGCGGCGGCGGCGGCGCTACCTGGAGGCGCGGTGGCAGGCAGGTGTCCGAACTGCACAGTGATGCAGAGGTCGTTGTCCAGGGGGAACTTGTGACAGTGCAGCATCTCGGGCCAGGGGAAGCCGTAGGCCTCCATGAGCGGCGCGCAGCCAGCGCGCACGGCCTCGCAGAGCGAGCGACACGGGTAGATGGGCCGGTCGAGGCAGACGGGCGCGAAGAGAGAGCAGAGGAAGACCTGCGTGTCCGAGTGGCAGCGTTTGGCCAGCAGCGGCAGCCAGCTGCTCGCCTGCTGCTTCACCTCGGCCAGGCTCTCGTGCTCCAGCAGGTTGGGCAGCCGCATGCGCTTGTAGCCCACGGTGTGGCAGAGCGGAAGGTCGGCGGGGATGTCGAGGCACTGCGGCGGCTTGGAGTACGAGCGCCCGTGCAGCGGCTCCGCCTGCCAGCCGTAGTAGTCGTACTCCTGCGCGCGGGCCGGCGCCCCGTGCAGCGCCCCGAGCAGCAGCGCCAGCGCGGCCGCCCGCGCGCCCCCCGCCGCCGCCCGCATGGTGCGCGGCGTTCTCAGCTGCCTCGGAGTGCGTCCGCCGCCCCGTCGCTGCCCTGCAGCCGCCGCCACCGCCGAGGTGGCCCGAGTGGTGGCAGCCTTCGCTCCGCTCCCCGGCGCACCGAGTGATCCTGGCACCTCCCACCTCGGGGCTCCGGCCCCGGCCTCGCCGCGCGCCCCAGCCAATCTCCGGCCGCCCGGCCCCCCCCCCGGGCCCAGGCGTGGAGGCGAGGTGGAGCCCCCTCGGCCCCTCCCGCCGGTTCCCGCGCGTCCCGCCCCGTGCGGGCTTGTGCGCGCCTCTCCCCCGCACCGGCTCCCCTGGCTCCCCTGCCTCCGCGCCGGGCTGGCCTTGCGAGGCTCCCGGGGGCTCCCTCACCTCCCTGGGCATTTCCTCCACGATCGCGTTCTCCATCCTTCCTCCTTATCTCCCTCCGCCACAGCCTCTCCTGTTCCTTTTCTCACTCACTTCACTTGCTTATCTGCCCGTCTCGGCCTTTCCCCCTCCGCTCTGCTTTCTCTTCCCTGACACCTCGGTTCTCCCTCCTGGTAGAAGGCTCCTGGCTGCCTACACCCTCCTGTTCCAGGACGGCAGTTCTTCACCGGGCCATTCTCAAGCATGTGTTTGAGCTCGTGCCTGGTCCGGGCACTGTGCTGCTTGCTTTTGGGGAATCAGAGATGGATCTGACCCAGGACCCCCCACCTCCAGGGACACCGTAGCCTAGTGGGGGCTAAGGTAATCATAACTGCCATTCAGTGAGCTCTAAGTGCCGTAGACACTGCACAGCACTTCACAGCCTTATCGCCGGCTATTTCTATTGATAGCTAATACTTCTTGGATACTTACTGTGTCTGTTCTAAGCACATTGCATAAGTTACCCCATTTAATTCTCACAGTAATGCTATAATAAGGCGAGTGGGTACTGTTATTATCTTCACTTTACAGATAAATGTACCCAGGCAGAGAGAAGTTAAGTGAGGATAGGGGCCAGGACTTGACCCCCGGTGGTCTGGTTCCAGAGTTCAGAACCCGGGTATACCCGGGAGGTCTGGATTCTGAGTCTGCAGGCTGGCTGGCTTTGGGGCCCTTCCAGTGAAGTAACTGGCCCTCAGTCACATAGCTAATGGGTGAGGGAGCCAGGATTTGAATCCAGGTTTGGGCTCCAAAGGCCACGACTTAACTACTTTGCCCTGAGATAAATTCCAACCCAGGCCAGGAAAGGCTGTGGGAGGAGGAAGGAATTGAGGGTGCCCAGGGAGGCATCAGAGAGGAGGTATTCAGGAACCCCATGTTTGTGGTCTTTTCCTTCTGTCTGGGCCCTGCCTTCTGTTGGCTTTCCTGTGGGAGGAGATTTGGAGAAATGCTTGAGGGTGGGGAAGCTGCTTCTTGAGAGCCTGGCCTGAGACCTGACCTCCCCAGACTGTGGGGGGGAGGTCTGCTGGGAAGGTGTCTTGCAGGAGGGCGTGGGGCACTCTGGGGCCTGTCTCTGCCCTTGCCCTCCCCTCCACTTCTGGTCTTACACCTCCTACCCTCTACCCTACTGAATGTTTCCAAGGCTCCTGTCTTCCCCTGGATGTGTCCTTGCAGGGATCGTGGAGAGAGGTGAGGGACCACTCCTCTTCATATTCAGCAGATACACATGAAGCACCTCCTGTGTGCAAGGTGTGAGGTGTGCTGTACACACCACAGGTAGGGATCCAGAAATGCAGACGGCATAGTCTCTGCTTTGTCTGATCTAGTGTGAGAAAAAGACAAAAGGCAGGGCAGAGGACACAGAAGGACATTCAGCAGACAGAGCCCAGGGTGGGTTCAGGCGAAAGAGCATGAAGAGGTTCTGTGGATGAGCCCCAGAAGGGAAAGGACCACTCCCTGTTGGCCCAGGCAGCGGAATGTAGTAATGGTGCAAGAGCCTGGACTTTGTAGACAAAAAGAGCCAGGTTGAAGTCCAAGTGCATATTCGCTGAGTGACCTTGGGCAAGTACTTAGCCATTCTGACCGTCCATTTTCTTGTTTATAAAGTGGAACACTCTCAACAGTTACGGTGAGGGGCAAACAAAATGATGCGTGGAGAGAAAGCCTCCAGCACAGTGCCAGCACGCAGTAGGCACCTAGGAATGGAAGGTCTCTAAGGGATGTGTGCCTTAGGGTGGAAATGTGCTGTGTGTTCTGCAGGCTCCCTTGGATACCTTGGCCCTGGCTCTGGTTGGGACCCTGAGCAGTAATTCTGTCCCCTGTGCTCCAGCTTACCCTTATCCCCGCTTCAGGCTTGGCAGGGCTTCTGTGCCTTCAGGGGGGCAGTGTGGTCTTGGGCACTAGCAGGGCGTGTTGGCACACCCCAGGTGATGTGCAAGGTGCAGGCTCCCTAGGCAGCTGGTCGGCCTCTGCTGGTCTTGGCGGCCCAGTGCCTGGCCTGGACAGCAGGAGGCGTTCTTCCTGCTGCTGGTTATGTAAGAGCCGCACGTGGGAAGAGCCAGGTGAGTCGTACCTGGCAGCTCCAGAGTCTCCTAAGGGTAGAGGCGCCTGGCTGGAAGCCGCCTGGAAGAGGAGGATGGGCCATCTTTACCTGACAGCTCTGCCTTGGGGACTCCCGAGGCTCCGTGACACGGTGAGATGAAGGAGGGAAGGCCTTCACAGGAATGCAGCCCAGGTGGGGGCTGTGCCATGGGGCAGTCATTCAGGAAGATCTCCCACTGCGGCCCGGTCAGTGGGTGACCTTGGCGCTGTGGCCCGAGCGGGAGGAGGCTGCACTCTGATGTGTTGCCTCTTCCTGAAGAGGCTGTTCCAGACCTAGGCGGCTGTGTGGAACCCCTGGCAAGGTGGGCATCTGTCCATCCTGGAGCTTCTGCGGTCTGTCCAGGTGCACATTGCCCCCAGCTGTTGGAAGGGACCGTTTGTTTAAAAAAAAAAAAGTGTATTTGTGGTTTGTTGTGAGCAAAGTTCTACCTAGATACCTCTTAGATCAATCTTGCTAATTACGTTATCAAATCCTACATTTTTCTGCCTTTCTATCGCCTGCTTTAGTGATTCTCCTAGTGTAGTCAGGGTTCTCCTGAGGGTCCCCGAGTCCTTTTCAGGGAGTCTCCAAGGTCAAAATTATATGCAGTTCAAAGATCCACTCTGAGTACAGATAGATCAGTGGATGGTAAGGTAACAGAGTAAGAGAAGTTTACGGGTACGGATTCAGTCCTACACTACAAGCATCATTTAAGGAACGGCCGCGAGGCAATTTTTAATACTATCGAAGAGGAATATCTATAGTGTCTGAAAAGGCTGTTAAAATAGTCTCTGTCGCAGCTACAGTTCTGTGTGAGGCCACATTTTCTTCATACACTGCGACCAAAACAACCTGTAGCGGCAGACTGAGTGCAGAAGGAGGCATGAAAATCTGAGTCTGTTAAGCCAGATGTGAAAGAGATTTGCAAAAATTAAGACAATGCTACTCTTTTCACTATTTTTTTTGTTTTGTGAAATATAGTTATTTTTCACAGAATTTGTTATTTATGTTCACACACACTGGGTCTATTTTTGTTACTTTAAATAAGTTAATAAATGGAATGTTGCTCAGTTTTAATTTTAAACATGGTAAATGTTAGTAGGTGTAAAAGCATGTGAAGAAAAGGTCTTTAATCTAAAAGCCTCAATCATTTTTAAGAGTGTAAAGGGTTCCTGAGACCAGAAAGTTTAAGAACTGCTGGTTTATTTACTCTGTTCATTTCATTTCTTCTCTCTCTCTCTTTTTTTTATAGTAATCCCTATACCCAGTGTGGGGCTGGAACTCACAACTCCGAGATCAAGAGTTGCACGCTCTACCGACTGAGCCAGCCAGGTGCCCCTATTCTATTCGTTTCTGATAGAGGTGTATAAAATCTACGTTGATTGTGGGTTTACTATTTTTTCCTTTTTTTTTTTTTTTGCATCAGTTTTGCTTTATATACTCTGAAGCCATGTTGTTATGATCATAAAGGTTCATGACCATTATATATTCTGGTTGGACTATAATTTCTACCTGTATGAAATAGCCTTCTTCATTCGTTTTAATGCTTTGGTCTCAGGAATAATCATTCCATGAATGAACGTTTAACTAGAGCCTGCTCTGGGCCAGACATCCACATGAGACAGTCTTGGTTCCTGTCCACGTGGAGAACAGGGACACACGAAGGCACTGTAGCGTGGCAGGAAGAGTCTGGGCTTTGTGTCAGATTGACCGGTGGTGAATTCTGGCCACTTGCTAGTTGTGTGTCTTTGGACCTATGTCTCTTGAAATTGAACCTTAATTTCTTCGTGTGTAGAATGAGGTGAAGAACATTTATTTACTGCGTGTTAGTGAAGGCTTACTGAGGCAAGGGAAGAGAGGAGCACCCGGCAGGGTGCCTGCATATGGGAGCGCTGTGATTAGTGCTATAATGGAACCACGAGTGGGAGATCCGCCCCATTCATGCCTCCTTTCAGGCATGCCCGGGAGAGGCAGTGCATGGCAGTGGGGAGTGTACCAAGCTTGGACTCAGAAGATCTCAGTTGTGTGTTTTCAACTTAGTAGCAAGTCCCCCCCACACCCTGAGTGTCGGTTTCCTCATCTGTGAGATGGGGAGGACGACCTCTGCCTCACATTCTCCATGGGGCCATCTTGAGGATCAAATGAAATAATGAAGAGTTAGGAGGTTGAGATGATGATGGAGGTGAGGCCGACTTTGTTGCTGGCCCAAGGTGGGGCATCTTCTGTCCCAGCCTGTGAGCAAGGTCTGCCAGCACAGGCATGGCTGCCTCCCGGGAGGGCTGGGATGCCCAAGGTGATGAGACCGAATCTTGTCCTTATTTCAGAGTCTTCGGGAGTTATCTGCCTTTTACGATCTCAGTGTTCCCTGCTGGGATACCCGTCTTCATCGCACTGGCTCCTGAGTGCTTAGCAAAAAGCCCAGCCTGAGTGGCCTGTGTAATTAAGAGAACTCTTAGAGCTAGCAGGGCCCCATTGCTATTGTCCTCCAGCGTCTCCCATCCCCAACCATTGTCTTTAAGAGGAAACTAGAACTTGGCCTTCCTCTCAGTACAGTCCTTTTACTACCACATCGCTTTCCATCATTTAGTTTTGTTGTTGATTATAAAGTCAGCATCTGTCCCAGAGGTCCCCAGCTCCGCATAGCCTTCCTGCTGCACAGCCTGTGCTCTGGGAAGCCGTTCAGGGGGTCCTGCTTAGGATCTCTGGGTGCACTGGTAGCCGTGGGGTCCTGCTCGTAGAGGGGCTGGAGCTGGGCTCACTGTCATTGAATCAAGTGGCCAGGGAGGCAAGTCGCAGTCCTCCCTTCTATGACCCTGGACACTGGCAGGCACACTGGTTGTCCTGGATCTCACGGGAAAGCAGAGGCCAAGCTTGTCTTGGACCGGGGCATGTCTAGTGCTAAGAATGCCTGTCTGAAGTGCAACAGGAAGGATCCGGGTGGGCACTGCTGGTATTCTCTGGCCAGGGCTGGGGATGAAGACAAGGCTTTTTGCCCTGGGTCCCCAGCACACCTGGGACCCCCAGGGTCTGGCTGGTCGGCGACCCTGGCTAGAAGTACATCAGAGAGGCAGCCAAATGTTTGGGCTGGGACAGAGAACTCTGAAGTGAGACTGGATTCTAATTGCAGCAATGCTCCTTGACCTTGGGCAGGTTATTGAACCTCTCTGTGCTTCAGCTTTCTCATCTGTAAAATGAGGATAATCACGGTAATTCCTTTGAGGATTATTTAGAGGATTAGCGTTCATTTAACAATTGCTTACAGCAGTGCAGACGGGAGGGGCTATCTATATAGTTGCTAGTTAATACTATTGAGTACTGGCGTGACAAAGGTCTTTAGAGACTGTCACCAAATTCTCCTCACTCCTAAATTTCTCTTAAAATCCACCTGTGCTCTCCCTCCTCCCCACTTGTCCTTCCTCACTGCTCAGGGCTGCTCTCTGGTCTCATTGTTTTCCACTCTGCAGGAGGGAACTGGTCACTTCACACTGCTGATCTGCTAGCCTCTCCCTTCAGCTCGGGGCCCTCAGTTGCTCCGATTGCTTTTCGCCTCAAGTTCTTCCCAAGACTTCGGAAGGCCAGGCCTCCTTGCTGGCCTGGCTTGTAGAACCTGAACTCCCCTTTGTGGCCTCCTCATACTGGTCATCATAGTGCATCCCTGTGGACAAAGAGCTCCACAAGGGCAAGAGCTCTGTTTCTCTTGCTCCTAGCACACTGCCAGACACATAGTAGGTGCTCAATAAATGTTGTATGAGTGAATGACTGAATGGACAGATGACTACTTGGGGGGAGGAAGTATCAGAAGAAAGGGGTCTTTGGAGCCAGCCAGGCTCAGGCTGGAGCCAGCTTCCTCTAACCTTTTTCAGTCTCTGTTGGAATTCTTGGGAGGCCCAAAGAAGGTCAGGAAGGTTATAGGGTGACTGTGAGGAGAGGTGGGGAACAAGTCGAGTCCAGTTGAGGAGTACTTCATGCTTGCTGAGGGATTGGGGGTGATGGACGAGCCCCCTATGCTCATGTTGACTTCCATCCGTCCCTCTTTCCCTCTCCTCTCTCCAACATGTGTTTAGGGCATCCGAGGTGCCGGCATTATGCTCTGTGCTTTCCTTTAATGATCCCAATAGCACTGTGAGGCAGGTATTATTACCCCCCATTTAATATGAGAAACCTGAGACCCAGAGAGGTTCAGTAACTTACCGATAATCACACAGGCACGAACCAGAGCCAGAACTTAAAGCGGGGACTTCCTTCTATGGCTTGTGGATTCCATCCAGCATATGAGAAGTGGCTAGGGGTTCCATCCTATTGAGCCCTGACCCCAACTGTCTTGCGGAAGAGGAGGGCCCTAGGGCCAGAGACTCCTATGGGACTCAAGTGACTGGGCTGCCAGCAGGTTTGACCCTGGTTGGCCAGGCCACTGCCCTTAGGGAGCTCAAGATCTAGAGGGACAGCTACGCAATGCCCAAATAGACGAGTAGTTTATAATCACAACTAGAGTGACTTCCTGGTTAGCAGGAAGAGCGGGGCCCCAAAGCCTCATCTTTGTGGAAAGGAGAATGAGCACTGGACGCAGAGTCAAAGGCACCTAGTGTTAGGCTCTGCCTCCAGCACTTGTGGGCTGTGGGAACTCGGGTCAGACTCAGCTCCTTGTGCTTTAGTTTCCCCGTCTGTGAAACAGGCGCTTTCTGCTGTAGACTTGTGGGTAAGATGAAATGGGAAATACCTGCAGATGCTTAGAAGTGCGGCGTAAGTGTTAGAGAGTTTTGTGTAGTCACGGGGTGGGGGCAGCTTGCGCACCCTCCCAGCCCCCGCTACGCTGTCTGGGCCCTCAGGACCCCAGATTTTTAAGCTGTTTCCGTTGAAAGCTATTCGCTATTCCGGTGGTTCCTGACCACCCGGGTCTGTGAAGGCACTAATAAAGGTTCATAAACTCTTCTCCATGTTTCCCCAAATCAACACAGAACGGTTCATTTGCCCGTAAATAAAACAACACATTTCTTTGCTTTTGGTTGGAATTACATGCTCTCACGATGGAACTCCTTCTCTCATGCTGAACAGGAGTCGATTGGCAGTCCGTGCATCTTTGATTAATTTAAAAAACAGAGGCTGGGTGAGGGAAGTGAGTGGCCTGGCAAGGGGAACTGTAGGTCAGAGAGGCCCCAGGGGCTTTTGTGCTCAGGGTCTAGGGGAGGAAGTCAGGAAGTCTCCAGGAGGTGCTGGAGGCAGGAAACCCAGGGCAGAAGTGGTAGGGGTGGGGGCCAGCTGTTGGGGGAACCCTGGGCAAACAATGGCCTCATTAAGGAGAGGGTGCTGGTGGGGAGGAGCCCAGCAGGGCCAGTGAATCTCCAATCCTCTACCCTAGCCAATGGAACAATTGTCCTCTGCTGGGAGAGAGCTGGGGCCTGGGCCTGGGAACTGCTAGGCGCTTGCCCTGAGGGCCATCGAGGTGGTCCCAGCCTCTTTGCCTAGATTCAGAATGGCTTTTCTGTGCTCAGTGCTGAGGGTTCAGGCCAAAGTAGGGTCTATCTGGTCCTCGTTCTTCCAGCTGGCGGGTCAGGGTATCGGTGTTCCTACAAGGCTCTCTGCAAAGGGGCCCCTACTTGCCTCCTGCCCACTTCTGGGAAACTGAGGCCCTGGTGAGGTTGGTCGGAGGCTCAACCCACTATTTGTGGCTTTCCCGTTCTCCACTCGCCTGCTGTGCTGTGGCCTTGGGCTGGTTGCTTGACTTCTCAGGTCTCAGTTGTTTCACCTATAAAGCTGGGGAGCATTGGGCTTGAAGTCCTTCCCAGCTGCACAGATAGCCCACCCCACCCTGCCTGGGTTTGGTCATCATGGAGACTGGGGCTGACAACTGGCATTTAGTGGCAGGGGCCAGGGATGCCTAGCTCTTGCAGCCCCCAGCCCAGCCTTGAATGACCAAGAGCTGTCCTGTCCCAAAGGCCGAGAGAGACCCTGTTGAGAAGCACTCATAAACCAGTGCTTTTCACCATTGGTGTTTTTAAAGTAAGGCGATCCTGTTTTCAAGTGATGTGGCTTTTGGGAACTCAGCAAATAAAACAGATGAGAGGGGGCAGGTGTGGTTAGGGCTGGGGCCCAGCCTGGGGCCCTACCCATGGGGCATTCCCATACCCCGCAGGGGCCTTGTCCAGCTTGAACTCTCTCCAGGCCTCCTGCCGCTGGCTGGGCCTGATTCGGCTGCTCTGGGCGTTCTGATGGGTGGGCATCTCTTCTCATCCCTGCGCTGTGCCCGTGGTCATGCCTCACCTCTGCATATGCCCCACGGGGGTTTCGGTTTTATTTTATTGTTACAGGTAAGGCGGGCAGGTGAGGTTTGGGGTTAACTTCGTATGGCTGTGGATTGTGCTGGCCTTCTTGGCCTCCCTGCTCTGGGCTGGCTGATTTGGGCCATCATAGGGCACACCCCATAGCCAGGTGGGGAGAGAGGTTCCCACATTTGCAGTCTGAAGCTGGTTAAAATACACATTCGGATTGCTGTTGGGTCACCTGCAGATTCTAGTTCAACACATGTCACCCCAGGTGGTTCTGAGGCCGTGGCCTGGGGACCAGGATGAGAAACGCTGGCCTCCGAGGGAGACCTTGCCTGCTCCCCTCTTTCACCTCTCCCCCTGCTGGTTGCAGCCACTCTCCAAGGCTCATGGGCCTCCTTGAGGCCGAAATGAAAAAAAAAAAAACCTCTCCGTTCTGGAAGCTCCGCACAGCCCGCCTCCTCTGCCTGGGGGTGCCCTTGGGTGGGTTCTTGTCGGTCTCACCTTCTCTAGCACCCAGCTCAGGGCTCTGCGGGTACACCTCCCACGCTGTGCGGGAGTCCTTTATCATCTCATTTAAACCTCTCAACAATGCCAGCAGGCAGATGTTCTTATCACCGCTGTTTACAGATGAGAAATCAGAGGTGATGGAGGAACTTGCCTGAGGTCACACAGCTGGGAATCTTCCAGATGGATGGGATGCCACCACACGCATTCGCGCACAGACGTGGCAGCCAGCCTGTCCCTCCGTCTGGGATTTCATAATCCCCCTTCACTGAGTCTGACTTGGTGCTTTATTAGTATTACTATCAGCAGGACTGGGTCTGAAGACTTCCCAGAGGTTTGCGCTTACCAGGAGGTCCTCATGAGGACAGTAGTTGAACGCTGCTGCGGTCCCAGCGGGGATAATTCACCTTTACCCGGTGTAGGAGTGGCATCTGTTATCTTGCTTCATCCTTACAGCGACTGAGGGAGGCATGTGCAATCAGTCCCCATTTTACTGATGAGGAAACTGAGGCTTGGAGAGCTGAGTGACTTAGCCTGGGTCACCCAGACACTACAGTGACGGAGCTGGAAGCCAGAGAGCTCTGACTCCCCCTACATTCTGTGCTTTCTGCTGCCCCACGGATCTGGATTGTGCTAAGGTCAGGAACACTTCTAGGCCTTTTTAGCCTGAGATGTGCCCCTCCCCGGCATCCCCCGCCCCAAGGACTCCGAAGACAGCTCAGGGTCCACTAGAGACAGAGGTCTGCCCTCTTGACCAAGTTCTGTGGCCAGGCAGCTTGGGGTCAGGGAAAGGTGCATTCTTTCCCTCCAGTCACATTACCCAGCCTCTGGCTTCCTGGAATTTTTGTGAAAATTCCAAATCACTTGGCAATAAGTCAGTCCTCTTCCCCACAGTTTTTGCAAACAGGAACCAAATACCCTTCATCTTCCAGACTGCACACTTTCACACCCTTTCCCATTTGAGACTGGTGCCAGGGCCCCTTCAGGAGAAAGCAGATTGGAGAGGAAACCTAGTCTGATATGTGAGCGGGAAGTCCAGATGGCCAGGGACTTGAGTCATCACTTCCTGGGCCCAGCTCTGAGGGAGGCAGAGAGGCCCTCAGACCTGATGCCCAAAGACCCTAGAGCAAGTCCTTGTCCCGTCACTTCCTATGCAAACTTGGGCTGGCACATCCCCATCTCTTAAAGGAAAATAATGATGCCGTCCTGGTGACAGGGTCAGAGAAGGTAATGTATGTGACGAGGTCTTATCACTATTATTATTTGATTACTTGAAGATCAAGTTTTTTTTTTTTAAGATTTTATTTATTTATTTATTTGAGTGAGAGAGAGAGAACAAGAGAGAGCATGAGTAGGGAGGAACAGAGGGAGAAGGACAAGCAAGCAGACTTCCTGCTGAGCAGGGAGCCCGACACGGAGCTCGATCCCAGGACCCTGAAATCATGACCTGAGCCCAAGGCAAGACACTTAACGGACTGAACCACCTAGGCACCCCTAAGATCAAGTTTGTTTAAAAACCTGCAGTGGTGGAAATGTGTTCTATCTGTGCTCTCCAGCCCAGTAGCCACTGGTCACGTGTGGCTTCTGGGCACTGGAGATGTGGCTCGTGCTACCAAGGAACCGAATTTTTAAGTTAATTGAACATTTTCAGTGAGATGAAATTCACATAAGATGAAAACAGCCACTTTATTGCAGTGAGCGGTTCAGCGGTGGATAGCACATTCACAGCGTACGGCAGCCACCACTTCTAGTTCTAAAATATTTTCGTCACTCCAGAAGGAGACGATGTACGCGTGAAGCACCTGTTCGCCCTGCCCACAGCCCCTGGAAGCCACCCAGCTCCTCTCTGTCTCCATGGATTTGCCCATTCTGGACATTGCATATAAATGCAATCATACAGCACGTGACCTTTTGCACCCGGCTTCTCTCGCTTAACGGAATATTTTCGAGGTGCATCCGTGTTGTGTCAGTGCTACAGTCCTTTCTAATGGCTGGATCGTTAATTTTAGTTAATTTAAATTTAAATAGCTTGTGTCAGTGCTACAGTCCTTTCTAATGGCTGGATCGTTAATTTTAGTTAATTTAAATTTAAATAGCCCCATGGGGCGGGTGGCTACTGTACTGGACAACCAGGAACCTCTCGAGTTCTTCTGGGCAAGTGAGGAGACAGAACCTCCAGGTGTTTGCTGGCCCCGAGGGGACCCCATGGGAGAGCAGAAGGAGCTAGGAGGATGAAAAGGCAGGGACATGTGCCTCAGGTTCCCCAGAGGAGCTCAAAGCTGTGGCCAATGACCAACATGCTCCATGAACTCGTTCCATCCTTGCAGCACCCTTGACCTTGACATAGCTCTGTCTTTCCATCATTCCTATTTCACAGAGGGGAAGACAGAGGCTCAGAGTGATTAAGTCACTTGCCCAAGGTCACATGGCTGCTAAGTGGGAAGAGATGGGTCTATGACCCAGGTCTGGTCCCTTCCTAGACCCAGATCTTCACCATGAGGCTGTCCAGTCTTTTTATCCTGATTCTGGGAGCTGCCCGGATGAAGGCAGATTTGGGACCCCAGCTGCACCCACATAGGTCAAGGCAGGGCTTTCTAGCACCATCCCCTGTCAGCCTTTCTGAGCTAAGAACTGCCTCCTTGAGGGTCAGGAAGGGGTGGCTGACGGGACACCTCAGAACTGGATGGGAGAATAGGCTCCATCAATTCCCCGTTGTTCATCCATGAGGAACCTGGCCTGTCGGGGCTCCCAGTGTCCTCTTTGGGCCCCTATTAATTGATCTGGGAAAGAGATTCTGTTAATTGCAGACCCAGAGTAAACAGCACTGGGATAAATGGGGCTGATAGCAGATAGCTTTCCTTGGCTGTGCTGCCCTTTGCCCTTTGGGAAGGGGCAGTGGGAAAAGGCAGAGAGTCAGGCAGAAGGAGTGGTCCTAGGAATGTCTTTGGAGTGGGGGAGGGAGGGCTGGCTTCCTGGGGCCCCAGAGAGTTAATCTGTATGTCCTTCTGGAAATAAAGTCCTCTGCTGGGCTCCTTGTTTGCTGTACCCGTTAAAGCAATGGGGGCTGGGGGCCAGTGAGACTCTGACATCCATCTCTCTTCATCCCACCCCTCATCCATCCGTTGGTCCGTCCCTCTGTCCATCTATCCATCCATCATCTCTTCATGCCTCTCTTACAGCATCCTTCCATCCTTCCTTTCCTCCATTTGTCCCCTCTTCCCTTTTATCCAGCTGTTCTTCTTTCTTCCTCCCCTTCCATTCATCCATTTTCCCCTTATTCTATCTGTTCATCTGAAAGTCAACCCCTCCCTCACTCAGCCCTCCCTCCCAGCCCTCTCTCATCTTCACACCCCTCCTCCCCCCTACACAGCAACCGTGTGCTTCTTGAGAAAGCTAGGGAAGAGGTTGGTGGGAGTCCTCTGAGCCATGGGGTTTTGGGTCCAGGCCCCTGCATGGCCCTGCAGTTAACTGCCTAACTTCAGATGTGCTGGGCATGGGCTAGAGGTTAGATGGAGTCTCTCTGTCCCTCGGGGAGAATAGAACCTTGTTCTTTCAGCCTAGGGGCCACATACCTGATAATCCAAGGGGGACACTTGGGGAGTGAAAGGGTGCTGCTAATACTCACACCTAGTAACCTGGGCACAGTGGAACACCTGGTCCCCCCTCCTCAGCTGTAGCCAGGGAGGGTCTGTCACTCAAATGGCCTTCCTCTCCCAGAGCAGAGCCTAGATATGGGGACTAGTTCTGTGAGGAGCAACCTGCATCAACTTGAACCCCTTGGTCAGAGTATGGTGTCTCACCCTCTCTGGGAACCCAAAGCCCACACTCCAGTATGACATGGAACGGTCCCAACAGCTTTCCAGAAGTTTTATCCCAACAATGCTGTGTAAAGGCCAATCAGAGATTGTAATACCACATTCACAAAGAAATTGAGGCTGAGTGTGAAGGGGTTTTCTAAAGCTTTATAGCTAGATAAATAAATTCCTAAACCCACTCTCAGGTCACTCAATAAAATAATATCAGACCTACAACCCTGTTTCCAAAGCCCAAATTCAGTCCCATTTTATAGATGGGGCACCTGAGGCTGGAGTGGGAGATGACTTCCTAGTTAGTCATGGGCTGTCCAGTGGTTAAGACTTTGGCTAGCAAAGTTCAGCAGCTCAGACCCCTGGCAGGCACAGGCCCAAGGACTCCCGGAGCTGACATTAGCCGAAAGTAATAGTGGTTACCATTTACTGAACTCCTGTTAAGTGTTAGGCATAGTCTTGAGTGCTTTACACATTCTGCAGTGACTCAGTTCAAGTAGGAGAGCAAGATGGCAGCTGGAGAACAGACCCCTTAGTGCCCTCTCCTCCTGCTCCCCGCCCTCCTGCAGACCTCTCAGGTTGATCTGGGGGGCAGAATGTGTCCTTCTGGGGCCCTGCCACTACCCATTAATCCCTAACTGCTGCAGCTGGGAGATAAGATAGCACCAGCCCATTAATCAAGGCAGCTTGGCAGGGAGGGTGGGGGTGGGGTGAGACAACATCACCTCACAGGTGGAGATAAGCCCTCTCCTCCTGGCTCCCTCAGGGGCTGGGGCAGTGGAGGATGCTGGGAAGTTTGGCCTGTGGTTCTAACCCTGGGTATCTGGGTGGGTCAGTGGGGCCCACAGTGGGCACTGGGGCAGGTGATGCTGGCAAAGGCAGGCCCTGTGTGCAGGCTGGATTGAGAGAAGCCAGGAGACCCGGGTTCCCGCTTAGGGCTTCCTTGGTTGTCTCTGTGTCCTTAGATGAACCACTGCACGTCTCTGGGCCTCTTTCTATGTCTGGACGGATGGGAAGGGGCACTGGACTAGATGACTTGGGGGCGGGGGCTCTTTCACTGTGAACATGCTCTGTGACCAAGCACACAGTGAAGGGTGGGCCCCCCTGATAGGAGGGAGGGGACAGAAGCACTGCTTTGCCTAAGGGATGCAGGCTGGGTGGGATTTGTCCTGGAGCCTGTGTTAGTCACGCTCACAGGAGAGAGCAAGTGGGTGGTGGCAGTGGTGGGGGCTGGGTGGGACAGGAGCGGGGAATGGGCCTTTGAGCCACTGTGCCCCTCAGGGGGCCACGCAGCATACTGGTTAAGCACTTGGAGTTTGGTGTAAATCCTGCCCTGTGTGATCTTGAGTGGGTTATTCAACCTTTGGCACCTCAGTTTCCCCATCTGTACCATGAGGGTGATAGCATCTCCCTCTTGGAGGTTTTGTGAGGAGGATAAATGGGAAGTGCTTGGCCCCATGCCCGGCCGATGGCAAGCGCTCAGTAAATGTTAGTTATCCTTTCTTTCATGGCCAGGAACGTCTTCAATGCAGATTTCCCTGTGACCACAGCTATGAAGGAGTCTGGGGCAGCTTGACTCCAAAGCAATTGCTGTCCGAGGATGCTGATTCTAAAGTGTATTGCTTCTATCTTTATAACTAATAAACAACAAATGTAGAATGGCAAACATTGGCGATCTCTCCAGCGTCTGTGGGTTAGGAACTCAGGAGTGGCTTGGATGGGTAGTTCTGACTCAGGATCTCGGATGAGGTTACAGTCAAGCTGTTGGCTGGGGCTGGAGGACTGCTTCCAAATTCACGCATGTGGCTGCTGGCCGGAGGCCATATGGACAGCCTGAGTGTCCCCAGAGCATGGCAGCTGGCTTCCCTGGAGTGACTGGTCTAGAAGCAGGCATGGAGGGGATGTACCTTTCACTGCCTGCTCTTTGAAGCACCCACCCTCACTTCCACTTGATCCCATTCATCAGCAGCAAGTCACTGAGGCTGGCCCACGTTCCAGGGAAAGGAGGGACATCAGACACCGCAGTGACCACAGGAGCGCCTAAGAGTAACAGCTATTCCGTGCCTGCGTGCTCCGTGCTGCTGTGCTGGGAACTGCACACACAGGACTTCATCCCCACAACCACTTTCTAAGTCAGGAATGATGTTTCTTTTGCAGATAAGAATATAGTGGTTCAGAGAGGTTAAGTGATTTGCCCAAGTTCACCCAGCCAGGAGGTGCCCCTAGTGCTGTCTGGTCCTGCGTCCCTGCCGTTCCCCACCCCAGGCGCCGCCCCCAGCTGCAGCTGCACCCCAGCCAGCCTTGGCTCTGAAGCCACATATGACCACCGAGAGTAGTGAGGGCTTCTTGGATTAGGACTAAGAAATAGTATATGAGGCCTGCATGCACAGGTCATGCGAAGAACAAGGACTTGTAGAGCTATCCTGACCTGGGTTCGAATTCTGACTCTGCCACTTACTTTGTGCCTCAGTTTCCTCATCTCTGTGGTAGGAGTAATGGCATCCACCCGGTGTGACTGCTGCAGGCATAGATGAGGGGCATGTGTAGTAGGCGTGTGTGCGGTACTAGCCGTTATGACCGCGGGATGAAACCAGGTAGCTCTCAGGCTTGGGCGGCTCGAGGGCTGCCTGCCCTGTGAGTGCCGTGCTCTCCTGATGGAAGCAATGTTCTTCTTCCCGGCCTGGAGTCCCCTCTGCAGCCCGCGCTCGGGAAAGAGCACTCGCGGCAGGATGCTGCTTTGCCAGCCCTGTGGGTACCGCAGGGCAGGGGGCTCCTCACGGGCCTGACTCAGGCCAGGCTACTGACTTCCCCCAACGCCTTCCTACCCTGGGTCTTTCTAGACTCAGGGCTTCCTTCTGCCTTCCCTGCGTTTCCAGCCATCTCCCCTGTGGAGGGATCTCCATGCACTTGCCCACTTCTGCCGGCAGAGGGAGTAGGTGCCGTGTCTGGGAACCTGCGAGGCTCCAGGCCCAGGGGCAGGGGCTGCTCCTGTCTGGGAAGCTCCCCAGTGGGGTGGAGTGGGGTGATTTGGAACAGAGCCAGCAAGGGTGGGGGCTTCATTCCTCCATATCCCCCACAAGGGAGCAGTCTCTGGAGCCCTGGAGCCCAGGAGACGGGGCCGTGGGAGAGGAGGAGAAAGGATGGAGTTTCCTGGGTCTCAGACAACATATCTCAGCCCCTGCGGCCCTTGGGATCCAGAGGAGGAAGAGAAGTTATCATTTTTCACTCTGTGATCCACTCAGCAAATGTCATGGAGTGCTGACTGCGTGCCCAGAGCCCTGGCCGGCACTGGGAGCCGCCCACGTCAGATGCGGACTCTCACAGGGCTGACATTTCGGTGGGGAGGCCAGGCCAAGGCGAGAGGTACAAAAGGAGTCACTGCCAATGGGCTGCGGAGGGAAAAACGGAGGGCTGAGACAGACCGCGACGGGCAGCCTGCGTCTGCACTTGCCCTCTCAGTGAGCAGGTGGGGTCGAGGTGGAGCACCGATGCGTCTGTGAGGGGAACTGTCTCCCCCACAGTGCCCTGCTTAGCTGCAGGCTCCTGTCATCACCAGAAATTACTGCAAGTCGCCATAACAACCGGCCAGTGACGGCAGGGAGGGCATGTCATCCACCAGCCATCTGCAGGATCAGCCATGGAGCAAACCCACCAGGGCCCAGAGTCACACAGACCTGGCCTCCAGCCTGGCGTGGCCACCTGCTGATGGTGTGATCCTGGCTAGGACACCTAACTCCTTTGTTCTGGCATGTGCAGGAGTGATGAGGATGCCTGCGGAGCGGGAATCTCGGGCCAGCTGGGAGGCCTCAGGCACCGGTATTAGTTTTCTGTTGCTGCTGCAACAAATTTCCACAGGCTTAGCAGCTTAAAACACCACATATTTTTATCTGAGTTTCTGTTGGTAAGGGGGGGCCCAGCATGGGTTGGCTGGGTCCTCTGCTCATGCTCAGGGTCTCACAATGTTGTGGTCAAAGTGTCAGCTGGGAGTGGGGTCATCTGAGGCTTGGGATCCTCTTTCAAGCATTTGTAACTTGTGGCAGAATTAGTTTCCTCATAGCTATGGAATTCATGGAGGCTGTGTCTTCAAGGCCAGCAGGAGAAACCTTTCTTTAAAACGACTTGCCACCTTCTTTAAGAGGGCTCACCTGATTAGGTAAGGCCCACCCAGGATAATCTCCCTTTTGATGAACTCAGTCAAGTGGTTGTAATAGTCCATTATATTCACTGGTCCCACCCACACTCAAGGTGAGGGGATTATTCAGGCCATGTACACCAGGCGGGAGGAATCTTAGAGGTCATCGGAGAATTATGAACATAATGAAATTATTTTGACTGATAATCATGTAATAATCAGTAGTAATTCTTTTTTAAAAAATATTTTATTTATGGGGGTGCCTGAGTGGCTCAGTTAGTTGGGCGGCTGCCTTCAGCTTGGGCTGTGATCCCGGGGTCCTGGGATGGAGCCCCACGTCAGGCTTCCCTGCTCAGCGGGGAATCTGCTCCTCCCTCTTCCTCTGACCCTTCCCCCTGCTTGTGTCTCACACTCTCTCTCTCATAAATAAATAAAATCTTAAAAAAAGATTTTATTTATTTATTTTAGAGAGAGAGTAAGAGCGAGCCCGAGCAGGGGGAAGGGAGAGAGGGGGAGGAAGAGAATGTCAAGCGGATTGTGCTGAGTGTAGAGCCCGACATAGGGCTCGATCTCATGACCCTGAGATCATGACCTGAGCTAAGACCAAGAGTTGGACGCTTAACTGACTGAGCTACCAGGCGCCCCAGTAATAATTATTTTCTTAATTTGTTCTACAGTTTCGAAAGAAGCAAACAGAAGACATTTCAATTTTAAAGATACTGTTCAAATTCAGTAAAATATTTCATGGATAAACAAGTATTGTGCTTACCAAACAAAAGCATTCTATTTGTCAGTTCCCATTCTGCTTCACAGTTTTGGATTTTAAACACAACACAAACCTCCAAGTGGTCCTAGAGAAAAACAGAATTGAAGAAACTCAAGTTCTGTTTTGTTTTGTGTTGTTTTCATACTCAGTTGGCTGTCATTCTTTATTCTGGATTTACTGTTAAAAGGCAGGAATGTCTAGTATCATAGGGTTTGGGGACACAACCTGCATCTGAATGATTCTGACCATTTAGGAACTCATCCTAGAAACACACAGGTGGGAAGCAAGCAAGATGTCCTTCAGCAGATGAATGGGTGGACTATGATATATCCAGACAGTGGAATGTTATTCAGTGAGAAAAAGAAATGATCTATCGAGCCATGAAAGAACATGGAGGAACGTTAAATGCATATTGCTAAGGGAAGGAAGCCAGTCTGGAAAGGCTGCGTACGGTGGGACTGCAAGTCTGTGACGTTCTGGAAAAGGCCAAACTAGGGAGACAGTAAAGATCAGTGGTTGCCAGGGGTTCAGGAAGGGCTGAGTAGGTGGAGCACAGGGGATTTTTAGGGCGGTGAAACTATTATATATGGTACTGGAATGGTGAATACACTGTACATTTGTTAAAATGCATAGCACTTACACTGCAAAGAGTGAACCCTGATATAAACTATGGATTTTAGTTACTAATAGCTCATCAGTATTGGTTCATCCATTCAACAAATGTACCACATTAATGCAAGACGTTAATAATACGGGAGCCCATGTGCACTCGATTTTTCTGTAAATTTAAAACTGCTCTAAGAAATGAAGTCTATTAATTAAAGAAAAAATACTGCATGTTGTTGCTAAGTCTGCCTGTATCAAAGGCCGCCCCAAACCAGGAGCTTTCTGAGTTAGCTGTCAGGGGAATGCGCGCGTATGAAAGGCTGAGTACTGAAGATGTGCCACGTGGGAGTTCACATGTGTTAAAGCCCGACTGTAACAGTAGTGCTTGGCTTAGAACTTAGACCAACAAGAGACTTTTTTAGGGAAGAGTTATTTTATCACTAATATAGCTTAAAATTGCTGCTTGGTGATAATAAAGTGGAGACTGACTTTTGATGTGTTTTAAGGATGTCTTACAATTCTCCGCCATTGCACCCCTACTGCCTGCGCTGGGGGAGGGGGCGCTTGTGCTGTGCTGCCCACGAGCTCCGAGTTCAGTTCTCCATATTCTCCATCTTTCCGTCGCGAATCACTGGGTACTGCATCACGCCTCAAAAATCCCTGTTGTTAACAGGCAGGAAGGGAACTATTTCTTTCCTCAAGTGTCTTTTCAAAACTTTTTATTTTCGTTAGACTTGGTTTTTTTAAGCAGGTTTAGACTCACAGCAAAACTGAGGGGAAAGTACAGAGAGTTCCCAGATGCCTCCTCCCCCCTCCCCGCACCCCGCAGTCTCCCTTACCGTGAGCATCCCCCCGCTGCAGCGGTCCCTCCGAGCAGGTGACGAACCCATGTCCTCGCATCATCGTCACTCAGCCCGCAGTAGTTTACATGAGGGCTCACTCCTGCTGTTGTAGTTCTGGGGGTTTGGACAGATGTTTAATGACACGAATCCACTGTTGTAGCATCGTGCAGAATAGTTCCATTGCCCTAAAATCCTCTATGTGCCAACTATTCACAGCTCTTCACCTCTTCCTCCATCACCCCTGGCAACCACTGGTCTTTTTATCGCCTCCATACGTTTGCTTTTCCAGAATGTCATCGAACTGGAATCAGATTGGCTTCTTTGACTTAGTGATACGTATTTAAACTTTTTCCATGTCTTTTTTATGGCTTGATAGCTTATTTCTCTCTCTCTCTCATTGAATAATGTCCCATTGCCAGGATGTGTACAATTTATTCTCTTGTGTCATGAGTGCTTTCCTAAGGCAGTTGGTCACTGGCAAGGGGAAGAAATGGCCACGAGTAACTAACAAGTGTCAGTTCTGGAGCAGTAGAGAGTCCAGCCTTCTCGAAAGCTTAGGCTGCCTGACACATGAAAACAATTTTCGAAGGGTTATTTAATGAGGATAGAATGGGGAAATAGTGGTTGGGTAGGTACCCAGCAATGTTTGCTTCAGGAACCACATTTCCTTCCTCTTCTCCCCTCTCTTCGTCTTCTACTAGATTTTCTTTTGTCTGCAAAACAATATGTCTTAGAAAATCTGAACAATGCCTAAAAGTGAAATAAAACAAAACTCACCCACAACCCCAAATTCTGGTGATTACTGTTGTTAGCATTGTATTGTGTCTCCTTCCAGAATTTTCTATTTACTTGTGACACACATAATGAGACATGAAATCAGGACTCTTCCTGTTGCAGCTTGGGCCGAGGCATGAAGACAAAGACTCCCCATGCAGAAGGACTTCCAGGGCACACACTGTGGTTGAGAACCAGGGAGATGGCTCACCCAGACTGAGGGCAAGAGAGGATTGGGGACTTTTGAGAGAATTTCTTTGTAGAAAGCTGCGTTATGAGTCCCAACCCCTTGGGCAGTTGGGGTCCCAAACCCAAAGAGGGGGGTGGGGCACCCAGGAGGCCTCGTCTGATAGAAATCTAGGGAGTCCAAAGGTGAATCTGTGGCTTTCAGCTTGAGACGGCAGAGTGAGGAGTGAGGAAACAAAGATCTGCTTTGGGAGCCCGCCACGCTTCTGTGGCCGGTGAGGCAAAGGAGGTGTGCGTATTCCTTGTGGACGTTTGGGGGCTGTGCGTGAGGGAGAGGTGGCCTGGAGCTGCTTTAGATGTGGCTTGAGAGCCCGGGTGACAGGCGCCCACCTGAGGAGCTGTATGACTAGGCCACTGGCAGCCAGATGCACAGGGGAGAGATGCAAAGTGCAGTTTAACCCCTCAGAGGCATTCCTGGGGACCCCTCTTAGGTCTTTGCTTGGTTTTCCCCGACTTCCTCAGGCTCCTGCCCCTGGTGTCTCTGACACCCTCCCGTCTGGTGTCCCCACCCTGCTTTCCCCACCTCTCAAGAGAACAGAGTCCCAACTCCAGGCCCCTTCCCGTGTCTTGCAAACCTCTTTCATCTCAGGCTTCAGTCAGATGCCAGGGGGACTCCCTCCTCAGGATTTGGCTGGTCGAAAATGAGCAGAGAGCTTTGACAGAGGACAAGTTTAGGCTTCTTTTCCCCCAGGGCTTGTGACCAGTGTTCTACTCACTTAAGGGCAAAAACATTTCATTACCATAACAAACTCCCACAGAATAGATTCATGTGAGGAACGCCTGGTCACATACTTTTTGTTCTCTCCTTTTGGGACTTCTATTAAAAGTATGATACTCCTTCTTGCTCTGTATTCTGGGTCTCCTACTCTTACTATTGTATTTTCCATCTTTAATCCCTACGGGCTGCATTTTGGATAGTTTCTTTCCACCTAACTTCCAATTTGCTATTTCTCTTTCGAGCTGTGTCTAATCTGCTGTCCACCCCGTCCCTTGAGATCCCAATTTCATTTATTTTCAGAGCTGGAATTTCTATTTGGTTCTTTTCAAATCTGCTACGTCACTTTTCATAGTTTTTAGCTCCCTGTCAGATTTTTCAAGTTTGTTTTTCTTTTTCTTTCTTTGAACACAGTAGGCACAGTTGTTTTTAGTTTGTGTCTGATAATACCAATACTTCCTGTACTTTTGGTCTGTGTCTATGGTCTGCTGTCTCTTTGGTTCTTCTCATGGTGGTCGGAATAATATTTTGAAGTCTTGGATTCAAAATCCAGAAAGTATTTTCATGTGCTTCGGCCAAGAGCTTAGGGGTGGTACCAGTCTGGGACCACCACAATTCAACTTCAAGGCTTGATGCTGCCAAGTAAGAAATCAGGGTGCAGGTCTGTGTGAGGGCTAGTTTCTGTCAAGTTCATTCCCCACCTGTTCTGCACCCCATCTAGGGTGTGTAGTCCCCAGTCTGTGCAGGGCATGGGTTTTCAGAGTTACCGCCTATGACAGCTCTCGTTTTCACATCTTTGCTTCTGGCACTGAGGATGCTCAAAGCCCAGCCCCTGCTCCTGTACCTGTTTCTTTCAGGTGGGCCAACGTCGTCTGGATAAAAGCAACCTGTACGTTGGGCAGATCTCTGAATTCTTGTCTTCTCCCAGATCTTAGCCTGGCAGTTCCTCAGTATTTGTAATCTTTGGTGTTTTCAAGACGATGTTTGTCCGAGTTTTTGGCCCACCTTCCTTCCATTCATTGTCCTCAGTGGAGAACTGGCCTGGATTACTTTGTTCACTGTGACCGGGAGTTCCCATGAAGAATGAGTGACCGGGGCCTTACTTGAGAAACAGCAACCCTGGCCTTATTCACTGAAGGAGGCTTTGCTACCTTCCTGGGCTTGGTTTCATCACAAAGAGCACGTACTGACTGGCCAGGAACACATCTGTGTCAGTCATGCGGGATGAGCAGTGCAATCCGCATGTAGTTACTCTCTCGGCCCAAATTTTTCTCTTGCTACCAGCAGAATTAGTGAGTCAAGGAGTCTGGAGATTTGGTTTCAGTCCTAGCTTTGCTTTTTGCTGTGGATAAGGAAGCTATTTCCTCTTTTAGGCCTTTGGGTTCTTAATCTTTTGTATGTTATCATGGGATTAAGAGTCAGATCTCCTAAGATCATCTCTGAAGATAATGACTGAAAATTTCCAACATGCTGCTTGACACATTAAATGCTCAAACCATGTTTGAGGAATATTAATCTGGATGAGTTACATGATTATATCAATTTAGGAAAATCTCCCAAATAACAGTAGCTTTAAAGAGTTTATTTCTGGGACACCTCGGTGGCTCAGTCGTTAAGCGTCTGACTTTGGCTCAGGGCATGATCCTGGTGTTCCAGGATTGAGCCCCACGTCAGGCTCTTCCTCTGGGAGCCTGCTTCTTCCTCTCCCACTCCCCTGCTTGTGTTCCCTCTCTCACTGGCTGTCTCTCTCTCTGTCGAATGAATAAATAAAATCTTTAAAAAAAAATAAAGAGCTTATTTCTGTCTCATGTGACCAACATCTGAAGGCAGGTAGCCTGGGGCTGGCGTGCTGACTTCACACTTTTCGGGGCCTCGGACCCTTCCATCTTGCTGCTTCTCCATCCTTCATGTGTCGTCTCATGGCCTGAGTTGCCCATCAGGCTCCCTCTGAGGTTTAGGCAGGAGGAGGGGGAAGTCAGGAAAAGGGCGCCCCTCCCATTCAGGGAGACTTCTTGGCAGTCTTGCCCAGTACACCTGCTTCACCTCCACCTCTGGGCCCTGACTTTGCATACGGCTCACGTGGAGCTGCTGGGGAACTGGGAGACGGAATCTCTGCTCTGGGTGGCACTTGGCCCTTGGCTATTTGTAGGGTTCTTTTTCTACGGAAGACAAGGAAAAGGGAAACCGGTAGGCAACTGGCAGCTTCTGCCATAGCGACCTTGACTGAATCACTTTTCCTCATTGAATTTCAGTTTCCTCTTCTATAGAAACTGATAGTGGTGGGCAGGGGGCACTGCTGGCATTTTGGGTGGTGCCCCAAATCTTCACCGTGCAGAACTGTTCTAATGCAATGTAGGGCATCTAATGTCTCTGGGCCATGCCAATAGTATCCCTAAGAATTGTGACCAGCAAAACAACCCTCCTCTTTTCTAATGACCCCTAGGGGACAGTACTACTCCCTGTTGGGAACCCCTGGACAGGAAGATCCGGAAGTCCTTCTAAGAGTGGCATTCTGTGAGAGCCTATGATTCTATGATGCTTGGGTCTTAGTAACTTCATTTGTCAAATGGGCAAACAGAGAGGAGATGATGGGAATGCAAATATCTGCTTCTTCAGTTCTCTCCAGCTTTGGAGGAAGAAGGGAATCATTATGCAGCTAGATTCAAGGTCACTGGCCTCCAGGTGGTCAGGGAAGGAGAAAGGACAGATAGAAGAAGGGTCCAGGACAGAACTTTCCAAGGAATGAGAGGGAGGACAGGCAGGAACCCAGAACACCTGGTCCCAACAGGGGCCCACTGCCCCTCCCCAAGGCCCTTCACTGTGCCCCTGATGTAAGAGCCACCTCCTGAGAAGCTGGCACGCTGGCCTCTGTCTGTCATGATGTCCTCATTAGTGGCTCCCATGTCTATTGGCGGGACCTCATAAGTGGGGCCCATCTGACCTTTGGGGCAGCAGATGCTATGTCTGGCAGGGCTGATCAAAGAACCTGGGCCCAGCCCTTTCTGCCTCTGGTCGCTGCCAGGGAATGGCAGTTAGCTAGATCATGGTGTGCAGTGGGTTCTGATGGAGCCAGAGGGAGGAAGTGTGAGGCTCGAGCATCCTGTTGCCCAGGTTCAAATATGATTTCCACGCTCATTTAATTGTGTGACATTGAGCAAGCCCTTTTTGTCTTGTTTGTTCCTTCACCAGCATAATGCAGGTAACAATAGTACTATCTCGAAGTGTTGCCCAGTATGGAGAGAGCATGGAGAGTGGTGCCTGGTATATAGTTGGCACTCAGTAAGTGGTAGTCCTTGTGCTTCTGGGTGGAGGCCTCCCTCTCTTTTTGTTCCTGGCCAGGAGATCCCGATGTGTACTCTGTGGCTTCCAGGGCTTAAGCAACTTGCCCCAGGTTCCGCAGTGGGCCAGAGCTTGTGCTCTCCGCCACCCCATGGTGAAGAGAGGCATTTCCCAGAGGGAGAAGGGACTGGACCCGTTGAGGCCACGTAGCCAGCAGAGCCAAGCTGGGCTCCACTCAGAATGGGCACCTGAGCCTCTAGCTGCCTTCAGCTGTGCCCACCATAGGTCTGGAGCTCAGAGAGCCACCTCTGTGCCACCTGCCCCCGTGCAGACAGAGAGGCACGTATGGGCTCGCATGCAGTGCTAAGAGTGCTGCCTTCAGCTGCATCCGGGAACATGCGCTGGGAGCCCGAGGGAGGAGTGGACCCAGTCTGAGGTGAAACATTCTTGGAGCCACCTAGGCCATAGGCAAGGAGGTTTTGAGGGGCCCGTGAACAGGATCCCCTGAGTTCGCCAGCAGCTCAGGGCCTGACTTTGCTTTTTGCTGGAAGTTTGCACACTGTGTGAATGGAGTGAGTCTCTATGGCCAGGCAGGCAGGGCTGGGCCCAGAAGGCACATAGTGAAGCCAACAGAACCTTCTTCGGGGCACCTCTGAGCCTCCACCACAGCACTGTTCCCTCTGCCCTCGGCTCACCCACTGCTGGGGTGTGGAGAGGAGAGTGGGGACTGCGGCTGGGGGGCAGCGGGGCTGGTGGCAGACCCCAGCACCAGTCCTGGTTGTGGCATTCATTATCACTGAGAATAACATTTAAGCTAATATAATAATGATGGCACGCTCATTATATATGTCAATGATTAATGGTGATAAATTAACAATGAGAAGAACTATTCGTTTTCAGTGCTTGCTATGTGCCAGGCTTTGAGCCAAGTGTTCTGTATGAACCATCTCCTCTCATCTTATGAGGAAGGAAGCATCAGTCCTGTTTTCAAAGAGGAAACTGCACTGTGTGGACAAAGTACCTTGTTCATGGTGGTGCGGCAGACAAAGGGTGGCATCTGGGACCGGATCCCGTGGTGTCCATGCAGGGACCTCCATGCCATTTAGCAGCTGTGTACCACTTCACCCCTCTGGACTTCCTTTTGGTCATTGGCAAAATGGCTTTAAATACTTTCATCCTGATTACATCACAGGGTAGTGGTTAGCACGAACTGAATAAGAGATGTGACAAGTATTTGTAAATTCATCCATTATTCAATCAACAATGATTTATTGAGCCCTAATTCTGTGCTGGTCACTCTTCCAGGGACCAGAGATGCAACAGTGAACAGAACAGACGAGTTCTCTGTGTTGGTCGCCTCCATGGGATCGAAACGGTAGTGTGGCGTGGGTAGGGAGACATAATAACCAAATCAATGAATGAATAAGCATGGTGACTCCTGGTAGCATTCAGTTCTCTAAATACAATAAGATGGGTTGGGTCTCACTCTACTTCAGATGGGTTAGTAGAGAGGGGCCATCTGAGCAGGTGACACCAGGAGTGGGACCCTGCTGACATAATGAGCCAGCCATGCGAGTTATGGGTGAGGAACAGTGAGGAAGGGCTGGCTGGGGGCGGAACATGGTGAGGGGGAGGGACAGTATGAGAGGGGGACAGAGTCGAGCAGGGGCCCGGCCTTAGGAGTCTTGTAGACATCAGCAGGGGAGTTTGGACTTTATTCTCAGGGCAATGGGGACCCGGTTGTATTGGTTAGGAATGCATGTGTTGCAGAAAACTAGACCCCTAATGGCTTAAACAAATAGAAGTTTATTTTTATTTTTCTTACTTGGAAAGAAGCCTGCAGCAAGTTCAAGCCTTGATGATGTTTGGGCTGACATCCTGCCACTGTTGGGCCTGTCCTGGTGGCTTGTCAGTGGCTGCAGCAGCTCTAGGCCTCATATCTACATATAAAGCAGATTCTGCTTACTTCTCATGAATCAGAACACTCCTGGCCGCAAAGGAGGCCAGAAAGGGAGTCCAGTGTAGGACTCCCAGGAGTGGAGGCAGGCAGGAGAGCTAGGGCGGGCGGCTGGGTGTGGGCCAGCCAGCCGTGTCTGTCGTCCCTCACAGGCATAGGATGTGGGCCTGGGCTGGGGCCTGGGATTCTGTGTCTCCAGCAGGCTCTCCAGTGATGCCGATGTGGCTTGTCTGCTGCCCACCCACACTTGGAGGAGCGTGGATAGACACCACTGGAGAGTTTCAGGCAAGAAAGCGATTACATAATTTCTGTGGTTCTGGGGGCAGTGCAGTGTAGGGGACAAGAGGGGACACCGGGAGACTAAGAGGCCAGAAATCATAGTCACTTGCGTTAGTGTGGTGGCAGGGGAGATGGCATTGCTGGGTGGGTTAAAAATGGTTTTTTATTTTTAATTTTTAGAATTGTGATAAGGTATACATAACATAAAATTTATCATTTTAACCATTTTTAAGTATACAATTCAGGCATTAAGGATGTTCACAATGTTGTGCAACCATTACCCCCATCCATTTCCAGAACTTTTGTACCGTCCCAACTTTTTTTTTTTTTTTAATCATCTGTACCTTTAAGTACTAATCCTCTTTCATCCTTCCCACCCCAGGCCCTGCAGCCTCTATCCCATTGCTGCCCCTCTGGGCTTGACTGCTCTAAGTACTGTAGGACTCATACAGTATTTGTCATGTCATTTTGCGACTGCTTTTTTCACTTAGCATAACATCCTGAAGGTTCAGTATGGATTAGAACTTCATTCCTTTTTCAGGCTGAGGGGACCTTCCATTGCGTGGACAGAGCACATTGTGTTCATTCATTCACCCGTGGATGGACATTTGGGTTGTTTCCACCTTTGGCTATGGTGAGGCACGGGCTGTGAACTCGGTATGCAAGTATCTGTTTGAGTTCAGTGGTCAGTTCTGAGATCTGGTTTGGAGGAGGACCCTCAGAACTTGCTGGGAGTAGAAAGGAAGGGCATGAATAGAATTAGGGATGACTGGCTGGTGTTTGGTTTGGAGGTGATGGTGGCATTTATTAAGATGGGGAAGAAGCTATAAGGTGCTCTGTAAACATCGGGTAGTATCATGATTTTATTCAGGATTGTTTTAAGCAGTTATCAGCAATGGAATTGCCCTGATAAAGGCAAGGAAGCGATACTTTAGTAGGTCATACATCTGGGGCCTGGGCCATCGGGTTCCATATTCCTTTGATAACTGCCTGATTTAAATCGGGAGTTGGCACGCGGTGGCCCACAGCCCAAATCCAGCCCACCACCTGGCCTCCTCCAGCCCGAGAGCTAAGAATGGTTTTCACAGCTTTAAATGTAAATGTGAAAAAAAGACCATGTAGCCCTTTAGCTAGAACTGTTGTTCAGTTTTGCCTCCTGGCTTTCCAAACCTAAAATATTTACTATCTGGCCCTTTACGGAAAAAGTTTGCCGACCCTTGGCCTACATGTATTGGTTTGGCTCGGTCTGTAGAAGTGCGCTCACGTGGAGACGGCAAAACAGGACAAAAGCCCTCCTCACTACTGCCGACCTACTTCTGTACCCGTGGTGTTTCTCTTCTTCCCTGTTTGTGCGGCAGCCAGCCAGCCCCTGGTCCGAGCCCCCTCTGCAGGTCACTGCGTTTACCAGCACCCGCCAGTTGAGGCCGTGAAACTGATGAATGCCTGCGCAGTGCTGTTTACCAGGGACAAGTGATTTATTTTAGCATCTAAATTTTAAATGGTGTCTCTGCGTCCCAGGAAGCTGTCTGTTTTAGAAAGTTGCCTATAATAAATGCATGCAATAAATCCATTATTTTAAACCTAAAGAAAGGTATTCAAGTTTTATAAGAGAAAATCAGTTTCTCCTCATCCTTGCTAAATACATGTTGCGTAAATAATTAAAAAACAATGGTTTGAATGGGCGCTAAATTACCAGCTTGCCAAAATGCAATCACAGCTCTTATTTTTCCAATTAATCATGTAAAAAATCCATTGGCTGGTATCTCCCTAGTGAGGCTTCCTCTCCACTTCTAAATTATCCCAGAATCTATGGCGCTTACTCGGTTCCATGGGCTGGGTCGTGCTGCCACGCTCTGAGCAGGAAGGGGGCTGGAGGGGCCGACCGGTCTGAGCACAGGCCCCAGCTCTCAGGGGCTCAGCTGTTGGCCCCAGTCCCAGTGGCCCTGTACGTCCTCACCTGCTACCTCAGGGATGCGGTGGCCTGGGTCTCCCGCGGGCTGCAGGGCTGCCTGTCCTTGGGCTCCTGAAGTTCCCGTTCTTTCCATTAGTTCATGCTCACTCAGCGGCCGAGGGGCTGGGTTCTAGGAGGGAGTCAGCTTGGTCCCAAGCTGTTGCCCTTCCTTGAGACGTCAGGGCCCAACAGTAGGGCTCGACTCAGCATCAAATCCTTTCGCTGGAGAACTTCTCATCACATCCCTCTTTGAGGGTGTAGGGCTTGGCAGGACTTCCTTCAGCAGACTTTGTGGACCCCTTGCAAATGTCCCCCCTGGTCCTCAGGAGTCCTCTCTGAGTGCTGCAGGAGATTGAGAGCAGTGGTCTTTGTTGGGCCATAAGTGGTTCTGGGGGGACGAATGTCTCCTTGTCTTACCTTTGCCTTACGAAGAGGGGTTCCCAGGAGTCTATTCCCCAAACTGAGAACATTGATCCCAAGGTGATTTGCTGGTTAACCTGCTTGAAATGGCTGGCAGCTTCTGTCTTGAAAGTTTATTAATTCATTCAACAAATGCTTACACAGCATCTCCTATGTGCCAGGCACTATCCTGGGTGCTTGGGATACACCAGTGGAGCAAACAGACAAAGACCCCGCCCCTTGTGAGGCTGCGTGAGAGTGTGTTCAGCTCTGCTCCGGAATGCGCCAGGTGCTGGGGGTGCCCAGAGGCAGGAGGACAGATTGCTGTGTGTGTGCGCATGTGTCCAGGGTGCTGGGAAAGGCTTCCCAGGAGAAGAGACGTTTGATGGGGTCTTGCAGCCAAGTGGAATTGGCGGAGGCACACAGGGCTGGGGAGCGGAGTGCCTGTGAGAATGAGCAAGAGCTGACGGGGTCAGACTGGCAAGGGCCACGTGGCTGGAGCCGGGGATGCTTTGGGACTAAGTTTGCCCACAGAATTCCCAGTTTCTGGCAAATCATTCAGCTCCAGGAGGGGCCGCTCAGGGAAAAAGCCACCTGCAGGGTGGGCTGGGGCCTGACTCTGGGGGACTTTGCTGTGTAGAAGGGTTTGGGCTGTGCCTTGGTAGCCACACTTTCGGTGACCCCAACAGTGAGCCAATTCTTGCAGTGCCACTTATAGAGACTCGAAGGTGAGGGGTGTGCTCTAATTGTGTCCCGTCCCTCTTCCCTTCCATGTCTTCCGCAGCTCTTGGCCCAAGGGCCGGCTGTGTGGGTGCCTGTTGTCAGCACTCTGATGTGCTGTGTCTCCCTGACCTTCCCAGCAATCGCACTGAATACCTTCTTCCTAGGCACCGCACGCCACACCTCCTGATTTAGGACTAGAATTCGTTAGCACCTGCGTTGTTCTCTCTCTGGGCACCTTCTGGGCGTGATTCCCTGGGCCCGTCTTTCTCAACTCAAAGCGGTTCTCTGTTTGAACTGTTTCTAACTATGGGCTCAGCCGCAAATTTGGGGGCTCTGAAATAGTAGCAGGTGGGAGTTTAGGCTTGGTGTCTTCAAGTTTGGTGCTTGGGCCATGTGAGCCTGCATTGTCCCGTTGAAAATAAGACCCCAGCTCAGATTTGCTGAATTTGAATCTCTAAGAGTGGGGACTGGAGTCAGGTGTTAGGACATGCCCCCCCCCCCCCCAGTGGTTCTAATGCAGGTAAAAGTTTGAGGAATACTGTATAAGAGAGAAGCCCCTTAGCATTTTGGGGAGCTAGGGCTAGGTTTTCTTGATTTGATTTCATGTGTTTACCACCCAGAGATAGTGGGATCTTGGCTCTGGCCTCTGCCTGACGGTGTCTAGGTCTCCAGAGTCACCACCCACGAGGCTCTTGTTCCTGGTGGGTTGGGTGAGTCTTTCTTGCTTAGACCTGCATCTCCGTCCCTGCGATTTCCCCCTGCGGCTCTGGTTCTGCCCTCCAGCCTCACATTAGGCCTAATGCTTCTTCCGCGTGCCAGCTCTTCAGACACCCGAAAGCCGCTGTCCTAGCAAGATCCTGGAATTTCTCGACCAGTCTTTATCTAATGTGATCTCTAGACACTTTGCTCTTCTGGGTGCTCTTTTGAATGATGACTCTGTGCTCTGAACTTTCTAGGTATCTTCATTTACTCCTCCCAACATCCTGATAAAGTTGCCTTCATTATCCCCATTTTACAGATGGGGAAATATGGGCCCAAAGAGGTGAAGAGATCTTCCTAAGGTTACAAGACTAGTTTGTGCCGGAGCTGGGGTCTCCACCCAAAGTCAGCTAGAACAACAAAGCCAGCGCTTTATTAGGATCCCCATTTCACAGATGGAGAAACTGAGGCTTAGAGGAGTTACAGACCTACCTAAACCACAGAACATTCCGTGGTAGAGCTTTGAAGTGGCCCTGGAGTGTGCATTCTTCATCATGATGCCAAATTCTGCCTGCCCACATGGTAGTCATGCCTTTAGCAGAGGCTCTGCTGCCGGACACAGGGCCTGGCAGGCACGGTGAACAGCCAAAGGAAGCATTGGTTAGTATAATTATTGTTAATATTCTCAGAGCTTGACACCACTCCCATCTAATATGTGTATGTACATGGACACATATATTTGTGGATAAATATACCCGTGTCATCGCAAAGGGAATACATTAGTAAACAAGCAATGCTATGAGGTAACCCACTGCTGTTCGGGGGGTGCAGAGGCGTTTTCAAACCAGCCTGGGAATGTGTGGCACTGTCAGTAGTGCCCGTGTTTAGACTGAGCACTTGTGGCCGGCGCGGGGGTCCAGGGCCCTGTACTGGATCGTACAGCCGTCCCCTCAGCCTGACTCGGGTTTTGTTCAGGTGTGGGCAGCCATGCGCTTCTTGACCCCTTCCCCGGCCACAAAGGCCAAGTGCTCATGAGCCCAAACCAGTGATTCTTTTTTTTTAATTAAAAATGTTTTTTATTTTAAAGGTTTTATTTATTTATTTGGCAGTGAGAGACAGTGAGAGAGAACACAAAGCAGTGATTCTGACCCCAGATTGGACGTTAGCCTCACCCATGGACGTTTGAAAACCTTGATGGGGGGGCGCCTGGGTGGCTCAGTCGTTAAGCGTCTGCCTTCGGCTCAGGGCGTTATCCTCCGCTGGGAGCCTGCTTCTTCCTCTCCCACTTCCCCTGCTTATGTTCCCTCTCTCGTTGGCTGTCTCTCTCTCTGTCGAATAAATAAATAAAATCTTCAAAAAAAAAAAAGAAAGAAAGAAAGAAAGAAAGAAAGAAAGAAAGAAAGAAAGAAAGAAAGAAAGAAAACCTTGATGGGGAGAGACACTCCAGACCAAGGAAATCAGACACTCTCAAGGGTTGTGTGTGTGTGTGTGAGACCCCGAAGTCGACCACAATAATCCCAGCCCTCTTGCTCGTGGCTGTCTTAGGTCCGGGTGTGTGATGAAGGGCTGGCCCGTGAGACATCAGGACAGCTATGTGAAGAGGGACATAAAGGAGAAACTTCTCTGCTTCTCCGCTCAACGCTCTACTCGCAATTCTGGTACTCCCGGTCACCAGAGGGGGTGCAGTTCTGACGTTGTCTACGTGGAGTGAGCATCAGCTGCCACAGGCCGAGGGCTCAGGCCTAGGAGACTGCCCCCGCCTCCACCCGCTTTGGACGGCAATCCCAAGTCTCCGTTGTTACCATACTTCTCAACTACCGGCTATAAATTGGAGGTTCCCACAATCCCTTCCTTGGGTTCAGATACTTTGCTAGAATGGGTCACAGAACGCAGGACAAGTTTACTTCCTGGATTACCGGTTTATGGTAAGAGGATACAACTCAGAAACAGGCAGATCGAAGAGACACTTAGGGCGAGGTTTGGGGGAGGGGCCCTGTCTGGTGAGCCTCGAAGCTCTCTGACCCACTTCAGTTAGGGCTTTTTTTTTTTTTTTTAAATGAATGCTTCATCATATAGGTGAGACTGATGAAACCATTGGCCATTGGTGATTGAACCCATTCTCTGGCTCCCCCCCCCCCCAGGATGTTGAGGGGTGGGACTGAAATCCCCACCCTCAAGTCACAGGGCTGCTCCCCGGACAACCAGCCCCCCACCCCCTTCCCTGTGGTTGGTGTTCTAGGGGATTTCCAAAGATCACCTCATTAATGTAAAGTAAGGTGCGGTTGAAAGGGTCTCATTATGAATAACAAAAGATGTTCCTTGCACTTCAATGACTCTCCTCCTTTAGGAAATTCCAGAGGCTTTGGAGCTCTGTGCCAGGGACAAGGACAAAGACTGAATATCTATTTCTTACTATACAGTACAGCATCTCAGGGGAGCAATTGGCTCTGAGGACAAGGGATGCCAGGCTCCTCCCCGCCTTGGATGTTCTTGGCCCACTCTGGTTCTGTCCCTGCTGCAGCCCTTTGATGACCACGCCTGGGAAAGCCTGAAGGATGCTAGGGAGGCGGACCTGACGGAAGCCTTGGTTTTGTTGAGCCACTAAATTAACGTAATCTGGAAGATCTCTGCCTCCAGGCTTCCTGTTGTATGAGCTAGTGTCTTTATTACAGGAGCTTTTGTTGGGCCTCCTGTCACTTGCGGCTGACACCATTCCTAGTTGTCATGGTCCCCATGGAGCTTACAGCACTGCTGGGGAGACAAGATACACACACCAGGTGTCACCAGGTCACCGCCTGGCAGCGATCAACAACTTGGCAGCAACGCACTGTCACAGGCACTGCTGGGAGAGGGCATGGGATGGGCAGCAGCGGCCACCCGGCCACCTGCTGTGGGAAGAGCTCATGGAGGGGAAGGGCGAGTAGACTTGAGATTATAGAAGGGATTCTGAGGCTGGGCTTCGGAAACCTGCCTTTGCCACTTACCAGCAGTGAGACTTTGGGAAACTGACTTAACCTTTCTTGGCCTCAGTTTCTCATCTGTTAAGTGGTGATGATAATAGGGTCGAAATCCTGGGGCTTTGTGAGGATTGGAAAAGACATTTAGCGTGGTGTGTGGCACATGGGAGGCTCTGGCATGAAAGCCATTGTGCTGATCACTCCCCAGGCATGACTCACTGCGAGAGCCCTGGTTTCAGCCACACTCCCACCGCCGTCCTTAACCAGCGAGCGCTTTCCTCCCTCTGCAGGTCTCGACTCCCCTGCTGCAGCTGGTACGAAGAACTCACCGGCAAAGCAGATCTTCCTTTAAGGCTGCTTCTGCTTCTTTTTGCTTCTGCTATTGCCTTGTTCCAGCTGGTTCTGGGTCTCAGAGCTCAGCTTTACCACTAGACCCAGATTTCCCCCTTCAGACGGATCCTGAACTAGCTCCCAGACTCGTGGCTTTTTTTTCTGGCCATGAATCTGAGCTCCCTTGTCTTGTAGATCTTGAGGTACCCTTTCTGACCTGCCCCAGTTGGGTGCTCTGAGGATAGACTCTCCCTGCTGGTAAACTGGCTCACGGGCTGTGGTGAGTGTCCGCCGCCCCTCCCCCCCCCCCAGCACCCCTGGCAACAGAGGAGTGTGAATCCTGTTCGAGTCTGCCACGGTGAGAAATGTATCTGAAGCCTCACGTCTGATCTTTAATTCATGTGGATTTTGCAGCTTACTTCCTGACTTTAACAGGTCATTATAATATAAAAAGTTTACAATAATTTACCATGAGGAAAGAATTGAGAGATCTTCCATACTGGTCTGCCCTACTGATTAATGCATGGGCCACAGCACAATGACTCTAGCTGTTTTTCAGTATCGGGCTGACTTGAAAAGAGATCTCATTGCCCAGCATGTTAGCGTCTCTCTGTCCAAGGTGACAGGGTGTCAAGCCCCCAGATCCCTGTGACTCTGTGGCTGTGAAGGGCCATGGTTCCTTTTGCCTTAGCTTTGGGTAATCACTGATGAGAGACACTTGCAGTAACATCAAAGGGTGGGCCAGTGGAGCACGTACAGGCTTCTGTGGGTGGGCCAGAAAGCTCAGGAAATGCTGAGGACTCATTCCTGGGCCTGATGATGCCCCTGAGGTTTGCTTCCTACTGTCCTCTGGGTCTTTGACTGGCCCGCCCCTGCATCTTATCTGGTCTCGTTCGTGTGACTTGAATCCTGTAGGCTGTCTATTTGCCTCTGCCCTTTGTGTCAGAGAGGATACATGTAATGGAAGACCCAATAGGCAATGGCTTAAGCCATGATGACACTGAATTATCACAGTACGAAGTTTGATTCAGAGTTGATGAACAAAATGTCAACAGGGAACCAGACTTTTTTGATCTCCTTACTGAGCCATCCTTTTTACTTAAGTTTATTACCTTTTGATGGCAAGATAGCTGCCACAGCTCCAGCCATCATGCCACACACAACCACATTCAAGGCAGGTGAGACACTTCCATTAAGTGGTATCTCTTTTATTAGGAAGCAAGAAGCATTTCAGCAGATTTATCTTTATGATGTCTCTTTGGCTTGAACTGTATCCTGACTACAAGGGAAACTGGGAAAGTGAGAATCTGGGAAAAGCGAGGATCTGGGAAAAGCACACAGGGGTACTGTGTTGGCTTTCGCCCCAACCCACATCACCTTCTGGGGCTAGAACAACCAGGGTCTATAATGAGGAGGAGGGGGAGATGGCTTTAGGGTAGACACTAACAGTGTCCAACACATTTCTAATTTCTTGTGTCACCATCAACCCACTGGCTCAAGTCGTCAGGGCTGCCCTGTGCTTGTCTGAGGAGACCTTAGTTTCTGATGAAGGGGAACCCACCTCCTACATGGTCACACCCTTCTTCGTAGCTATTGATGCCCTCCTTGGGGTTTGTTCTAAAATCTTCAAAGGGAAGTATGTCCTCTTTCAGCAAATATCAGTGTTGCCCTCCTGCCAGCCGTGTAGGATATGGAGGAGAGAGCTAGAGACAGCTCTCACCCTGACATTTCTCAGACCACTGACTCTTGAGAACAGAGATTTTTCTGAAGAAAAGGCTGACCATTAACCCCCATCACAAAATTATTCCCCAAATCCAGTTTGGATAAAATGATGACTATCCCTAGTTATTGGTTTTTGTTATAGTCAAAGAATTCCACACATCTGTATTGCTTTACCTGGTCCCTGGGATGGGCATGGTTTCTTTCTCTCTCTTTCTCCTTCCTCACTCCCTTCCTTCCTTCCTTCCCTTCTTTCTTTCTCTTTCTTTCTTCTTTTCTTTTGTTATAAGATTTCGTTTATTTATTTGTCAGAGAGAGAGAGAGAACACAGCAGGGGGAGCAACAGGCAGAGGGAGAAGCAGGCTCCCAGCTGAGCAAGGAGACCAGTGTGGACTCGATCCCAGGACCTGGGGATAATGACTCAAGCCCAAGGCAGACGCTTAACAAACTGAGCCACCCAGGCACCCAGGGACAGGCATGGTTTCTTCTGTAGGAGAAGCAAGGGCATAGACTCTGTAGTCTGATGCTGAGCTTTGAGTCCTGGCATGGCCAGTGTGACCTTGGACAGGTCCTGGAAATTCCCTAGGCCTCTGTTTATGCCACGCTGCATTGGAGACATAATAGCCACCCCCCAGGGTTGCTGTGGCTTTAGGACAGGAGGCCAAAGGACTTTAAAGGGAGGTGGCTGCAGTGCTCTAAGGGGCCACAGTCACTCCGTGCCTTTCATGAACACATTTTCAATTATGTATTTGCACTTGAACTTGGTCACCTGCTGGCTGACTAATTTTGCTAGAAATATGTTCCATGGCTCATTTGGAACATGGCCTTTTTGCCTCTTTTTAAGCTTTCCCAGAAGGCTGGTCCCAGGTCTCCAGCTTCTTGATTTGTGGGTATCTGCGAGAGGACTTTTCCATTGCTATTTTTTATTTATTTTTTAAAAGATTTTATTTATTTATTTGAGAGAGAGAGAGAGAGAGAGAGCACGAGAGAGCACAGAAAGGGGGGGGTTGAGGAAGCGGGACAGGAGATGCAGACTCCTTGCTGAGCAGGGAACCCACGTGGGACCCTGGGATCATGACCTGAGCCGAAGGCAGATGCTTAACTGACTGAGCCACCCAGGCGCCCCTCCATTGCTATTTTGTTCTTTTGTTGTGGAGATTAAATTTACATACAGTAAAATCCACCGATCTTTAAGTGTGCTGTAGAGCTGATGTATTTTTCTGTAGGTATATGCTATATAAGTGCCATGGAGGTCAGGATATGGGACATCTCCGTCACTGCAGAGCTTCCTGTCCCCCTGGCCCTCAGCCCCCCACCTCCCACACCACTCCCTGCCCCATTAACCCAGCTTGTCCTCACCTCACTCTTGAACTTCATATGAGGTGACATTACATACCCTGTACCTCACATTAGCCCCGCAATACCTTCACCTCTATTTTCCTTTTCCAATGAATTTTAGGCAGCTTATCAGCCAATCTTCCTGATGGGCGGCGCTCCTCCCTTCTGCGCACCGCCCGTAGCAGTCTGCTTTGTCTCCGGAGATGGGCAGAACCCTCAGATATGCTTCCTCTAGCAGGCAGTGTCCCAGGACATATAGATGCCTCCACTGGCCCCAAAACTGGGCCTTCCCTCCACCCCCTTCTCCTAGGGGCAGCTGGGAGGCTTTGCTAGCTCTTGCCATCGCAGGGCTCTGAGGTGCTGGGCCTGGGCTGGGCTGGGCACCGTGAGCAAAGATTTCTGAGAAGAGGCCTGGAGTGAGGGTGAGCAGGGGCTGCTCTATGAAATAGGGCCTGGAGGGCTGGGTCCCGGTCCTGGCTGGAGGCAAGAGATACTGGGAGGCCTTGGGGCAGGAGTGGATGAAGCTGGAGACCCAGGAGAGGTCTGTGAGTAGGGGATGCTCACAGAACAGACAGAGATGCTAGAAGGGGCCATTCCCAGGTGTGGCTGAGTTAGGCATTAGCCTAGGCCTCCTCTGAGAGGGAGGGGGGATGGGGCTCTCAGAAGGGGCCCCACCCTGCTGATTCACCCGGCTGACCATAGGTGTAGGGCAGGAATTTTGCCTGCCTACCATGCTGTATCTTTGCTTATTTGCTCACGTAGCAACATTTACTGGGAACCCTTGGGGTCGCTGGGCAGTGTGCTGACATCAAGTGTGTAAGGCTACACACAGGACCTCTCAACCCAAGGGACTCACTGTCTAGACCGGGCCGCAAACAGGTGGCCTACTTGCCTCCAGATTTGGCCCTCAGATGTGCTTGCTTTGGCCCCCATGGTTTAAAACTTGGAACTGCCCATAAAAATCTGATTTCTGGCTTCCCTGACGAATCAGATCTGGCAGCCCTGGTGTGCACTGCTACATGGCCTCAGCTGGCAGGGCCGAGAAGTGGCTGCCCCCTCCCTGGCCTCTCAGACGGGCATGCCCGCTGGGTTTGCAGTAGTCCCCCACTCCCTGTGGCATCATGACTGGTCCCCCTCCTCAGTGCTTCCCTGCGGGGCCCTGCAGACCTGTGAGCTGATTTGGATGGGAGCGGTTCGTGCCCGCTTCACAGAGGAGGGCTCTGGGACTTGACCTCACTTGATGTCCTGTTAGAGCGGCCCTCTCCAAGTCTCCGGAGTCTCCCGCTCCTCAGGGTGAATGGGTTCATCGCATCCTTTCCAGAGGGAGGATTTACAGCATGTGCTGGGGGTGGGGTGAGTGGGGGAGCAGAAGCCGAGGTGATGGCACCAAGGCCCATGGAAGTGGGTCTCAGAGTATGGGCCGCCTGGATCACAATCACCTGGGTAGAGCGCAGCACTACCCCAGCAGAACCTGGAGGAAAGTTCCCCAGGGAATCGTTGAGGCCACTCACATTTGAGAACCACAAAGAAGAGGGGGCTGGGGCTTAGAGGACAGTGGGGTCAGACATGTCCTGTTTTCTAGGGCAAGGCTGGGGACCCCGCTCTACCTTTCAGCTCCCCTATTGCACCCTTGTTCTAACACCGCCCTTCTGGGCACAGCCGAGGCCCCCAGCAGGCCGAGGCTAACATTTTCTCCAGCCTTGGAAAGTTCCTGTCCCCACCCTGTTCTCTTGTCCCCACCCTGCACCTGGAGGAAAGGTCATTCCTGCCTTTGCCAAGCCTTGTCATTTCTCGGAATCTTTGAACTGTCATGTGGGCAAGGGGCCAACTCCAGGGAGTGGGACAGTGGCTGGCTGGCAGGTGAGGGCCACCTTGTCTCCCCTTCGCCTTCTCTGCCAGGTGGCCTGGCAGTTGCTGGGTCGTGGCCAGGGGGCTGGCACCGCGGCCCCGGGCAGAGATGGAGGAGGATTGGGTGATTTGTTCACAGAGAAGATGCTTTCCGGAGTTGGGGGCAGGATGGGGCAGGGCCTTGGCTACTTCTACCTTCGGAACTTTCAACGACAGGGGTGGGGAGGCGTCTGTGGGGGTGGCCGGGGCAGGGACTTGGCTGGGGAATGAGTTAGCAGGCATTCAGTCTCAGGGCCTTGTCAGCGAAGGGTGCATGACCCTGAGAGTGAGTGCCTCCTTAAGAGTGGGGTGTCTAGGGAGCAGAAGGTGAGGGGGCCCTCCTCAGGGCCGAGAGGTGGCCACCCCGCACTTGTAAGGACCTGAGAATGAGCGTCTCCTTAGATGCGATCTCACTTGCCTTCCCTGGTTCTGGTCACTGCGTTACAGGGAGACTGTGATGTGCTGGAGACATGCTCTGGGACAGCAGGCAAAGGAGGAGAGGACACTGAGGGCATTCCTGTCTCTCAGACAAGCCCACTGGTTCTCAGCCTTGGCTGCACATTGGAAGCCCCAGGGAACTTTCCAAAATCCTGATGATGCGGTTCAGAGGTTCTGGTTTAATGCATCTGGGTACAGCCTGCCGTTGGGGTTTTTAAAAGCCCCCCCAGGGGATTCGGGTGTGCAGCAAAGTTTGAGAGCCTCTTATCTGGATGGTGCAGGGCAGGTGGTGTTTACTGGTTTTCCTTTCACTGATTTTCGTGTGAGCAGCAGTCGCCAAGCACGACAGGGACTTCTCTGGGTAATATAAGAGCACATGCACTGACGTGGAGGGGGTTTGAGGAGAGTGGAAAGAAAGCCTGAGCTTCGAGTTCCCAGTCTGTGCCAGATGCGTCATGTTTGCTATTTAAAAACCAGTTTGGGGAGGTGGCTCTTCCCAGGCTCAGTTTACAGATGAGAAGCCTGAGTCTTGGCCACGTGGACCATGTCGTCCGCGTCCCACGGCTGTGGAATGGCAGAGCCTTAACATGGGATACACCTGTGACAAGCAGTGGGCAGGAATGGAGGTCAGTGCTGTTGCTTTCAGACTGATTTCTCAAACAAAACATTTGAGGTGTCAGCTGGTGGAGGAGAGGACTTGGGGAAGAAGGAGCCCCCAGCTCCTCTCTGTCCACAGGACGGAGGGTGGGGAGCAAAGAGGGCTGTTCTAGTGTTTCTTCTCCCATCAGACTCTGGCCAGAGTTGGCCTGGGCCAGCTGCCCCAAGTGATTTTAAGGAAAGATACCAATCTCTTTCCTCTCCTTGAAGCTAAATATGTCCTTGGACCTATGGTGAGTTGAATAGTGTGAATAAAAGAGGGGACCTCCTGCCTTACCTACAACTGAGCACCCCCCCCATATGTCAGAGTGGCTGCAATTCCACCAATTACATCATTGGATTCAACCAGAAAATGCTCATGGGAAGGTAAATGGGGGGAGGCTATTCAGTCAGTCACATCATATTGTGGATTACTGAGGACCCTTGTGGGGAGCGGGTCCCAGCATCCTTGGCGGAGCCCTGGGTCCCGGCAGACAGACAGCAGTCAACACAGCAACTTGCCACAGAAGCTTCTGAAGTTGTGGAGGGAGCGTTTGAGGTGAGGCTTGGAAGATGCCGGAAGTTTCTATCTAATGGATAAATTTATGCAAAATAATCATCACGGTGGCTTCCAAAACCAGTGACAACGTGGTGAGCAGCTTTTTGCTGTGGTGGCAAAAGTCTGCTGTATTCTGCCGCCGGCTCGTTTTGCTCTCTCAGGGTGGCTCATGGGGGAGCAGTGGGGCAGGGAAGAGAGCACCAGGTCCGGTGTGGGGAGATGTGGCTGGAGTGCCACCTGGCCACTTACTGGCTACCTCGCCTTGGGCAAGGAGCTTAGCTCGGAGCCCTGGTGTCCTCATATACACAGTGGGGACTTCTGCTTCCATCCAAGATAGAGTAAGAGGGACTGGATTTACCCTTCCACCTGAAACAATTAAAAAACCACAAACAGACCAAATACATGAAACAGAGGTTTATCAAAACACTGGACATTATGCCACAAAGTTCAGTGACCCCAACGAGCTCAGTGATTATCTCAGCTTACTGCCTTGTGTGAGTTTCTAGGTCCTAATGCAGGGAGAGGGGCCAGAGGCCAGAAGGGAGAAACGGGAGTATACTGTTGTAAGGCTCTTACACTTGATGTGAACTGGTAAAGTATCACTTGAAAGTAGACGGTGATAGGGTCGAGATGTATGTCATAAACACTAAAGCAACTATCCAAATAGCAAAGTGTTAGAGCTAATAAACCAAAGAAGGAAATAAAACAGAACCATAAAAAAAATACTCAATCCAAAAGAAGGTGGGAAAAGGCAATAAAAAACAGATGGAACAAATAGAAAACAAATAGCAAGATGATAGACTCAAACCGGAGCATAGCAGTAATCATATTAAATGTAAATGGTCTAAACATCATTTAGAGATGGTCATATATTTTGGATATTAACCTCTAATCAGGTATGTGCTTGCCAATATTTCCTCTCATTCCGTAGGTTGCCTTTTAATTTCGTTGGTTGTTTTCAAGAAACACACTTTAAATATAAGGACACAAATATGTTCAACATAAAAGGGCGGAGGAAGGTATACCACGCTAACACTAGTCAAAAGAAGGCGGGAATGGTTACAGTAATATCAGACGAAGTAGAGTTCAGCACAAAGAATATTACCCGAATGATTTAGATCTACATCTTTATCTAATCTTGATCTAGAATATACGAAACAGAGATCTTTGCCTCATTGGATTTTAGTAAGAGCCAAGTGAGGTAATATCTGGGAAAATGCTTCGTAGATTGTAAAACCTGACACAGGTGTCGTTGACCTTCATGATTAGGGATTGGACTGTCTGGAGCCATATGAGAAGCTGGGCAGCTGGGTTGAACTATTTGGCTCTGAAGGGAAAAAGGGAAATACCAGGCTGTGAGGAGGCCAGGGTAGGGCTGGCTGGAGCATGGGCCTGCAATGTCTGTGCAATTCTGCCTCCATCAGCGCTCCTTAGACCTGGCAAGTTTACTAGAATTTACCAAAACAAGGGACTTTCCTCAGCTGCAGAGAGAGATGGGCCCAGAGAGAGCCCTAGTCCCATGCACCCCAGAAGCTTTGGTCATCTCAGCAGATGCTTGGCCGAAAAGAAAAGTCAGACAATGACTGTGCTAATGACCCTTTTGAGCCTTTTCTCATTTATCAGTCTTATTTGGTTGGGGCTTGTACTATATCCATTTAGCCCTTAAGGAAATGGAGCCCAACATCGCTAAGCCATTAAATGACTGAGTCAGAGTTTGGACCCATGCAGACTAGATGAGAGCCCAAGCCTTAAACACAGCCCTGACCTCGGGGTAAGGCATGGGGAAGGGCTCAGCCAGCAGAGGGTTGCATCTAGACTCTAAAGAAGAGAAGGAGGGGGCAGAGGCAGGACGAGCCCCTCTCCAGGCAGGGCAGCCCTGCATCTCCTCACCCCCCCGTCTTCCCCATCCCCATGCTCCTTACCTGCCTTCAGCAGGAGCCCGAGGGTGACGAGCCGGGACCAGGCAGCTGTAGGAAGCTGGCTCCGGGCAGTGATGGTGAGCAGATGGGGATGCTTTGGGGGCTGCTCCAAGCAGGTGCCCCTGACTGCCCTCCACAGTGCGGGAGGTCTCAGCCCTGCCCGGAGTCACACAGAATCTGGGTCTAAGGAATGGGGTAACAGTACCGACGTAGTTGTCTGAAGGTTCTGTGAGAGCCGGGCAGTTCTTAATCAAGTGGGGCCGTGCCTCTTCTCTCTGTCCTCCTGCTCTCTTCTGGCCCTGCTCTCTCCTCTCTCACTCAGGGTTGTGTGCTCTCCCCCTCAGACCCTCCTCTGTCTCTTCGTGGCCTTCTCAGGGCCCGTGCCTCCATTCTGCTGGGACAGGTATAGCCCTGGAAGGAGATATTGGTGGTGAGGTGCAATGACAGGGGTGGGGAAGGCATGAGGGCCAAGTGAGACTGAGTTTTTCTTAATGTTTCATTGGTGTTTTTTTAAAACGATGGAGGTGAAATTCACAAAACACAATTAAACATTTCAAAGTGTACAATTCAGTGACATTTAGTGCATTCACAGTGTTGTGCAACCACTACCACGCTCTAATCTCAAAACCTTTTCACTGCCCGAGGAGGACACCGTGCCTGTTCGGTACGCACTCCCCACTCCCCCCCGCCCTGCAACCACTGATCCGCTTTCCTTCCCTGCGAATTTGCCCATTCTAGTCTTTTCATAGAAAAGGAATCATATGATATGTGACCTTTTGTGTCTGGCTTATTTCCCTTAGCATAATGGGTTTGAGGTTTATCCAATTTGTAGCATGAATCGGCACTTAATTCCTTTGTATGGCTGACTAGTATTCCATGGTATGCATGCACCACAATCTGCTGTCATGAACAGTTGTGAGCCAGTTTCTGCTTGAGGACTTATTTTCAGTTCTTGTGAGCACAAACCTACAAGAGGTGCTGCTGGGTCATACGGCAATTCTATGCTTGACTTTTGAGAAACTACCAGACTGTTTTTCACAGCAGCTGCACCTCCTTTTAGTTTTTAAGATTATGTTATTCTTTTTTTTTTAAAGATTTTATTTATTTATTTGACAGAGAGAGAGACAGCCAGCGAGAGAGGGAACACAAGCAGGGGGAGTGGGAGAGGAAGAAACAGGCTTCCAGCAGAGAAGCCTGATGTGGGGCTCTATCCCATAACGCCGGGATCACGCCCTGAGCCGAAGGCAGACGCTTAACGACTGAGCCACCCAGGCGCCCCTAAGAGTATGTTATTCTAAGTGCAAAGATAACACAACTATAAAATTTTATGCCATATTATTTTACATAAAATGGCACGCTGTAAAATTTTGGAAATTATTGAGCAATTTTTAAAAGTTTTAAAGTAATTAAGACTTATAAAATCCTATATAAATACATGTTTATTATAACAATTCAAATCAAGACGTTTCCAGAAGAAAAATTCCCCTTTATCTGTTCGTCCACCTCTGTCCTATCCCTTTGCCTGACCAGTGTTAACCCTTTGGTCTGTATCTTTCCAAACATTTTCCAGGCATTTGAATAGTTTTTGAAAAGGTAATTTTTTTTTACACAAACATGTTATACTATCCATATGATCCTGATTTGAAATCTTTCTATTCGTTTCTTGTGAATGTTGATTGTTCTAGTGACTGTCACGGAGCAGCCTTGGACAAGGCTGCCCTTGGGTGGCTGTATAGTGAATGTATTGTAATTTCCTTTTTGTTATCTGCATTTACGAGTGTAAAAAAGCAACGTGAATTTCTTTCATAATAAGAAAAGTCAGGAAGACTTGGAGTCCTGGAGGCCGCGCACAGCTCGTACCTTAATTCACTCCGGTTGTATAACGAGCTGTTTACCGTTTGCCTCCCTCGAGGGCACATTCGGCTTATTCATCTGCTGCCCTCCCTACTCCTGCCGCTTGTGCCAGGCATTCTGGAGCTTCACTGAACAGATGAGGGGCCACGGCTGCGGCTGCAGAGGAGAGGGGGGGTTCCGAAGATCCTCATGTGCCTTCAGGCTCACAGAAGGACGTGTGTCTTCTTCGGGGCCGGGCCCTGGGTAGTGACGCGCCCTGCGGGGGCATCTGGGCTGCCGTCCGTGGGAAGCTGGGTGTGAGCTCTGGGGCAGTTATTTATGGTGGCCCCAGCCAGGGTGCCCGTGGCAGGCGGCGCCCAGCTGAGGAAGTAATTAGGGTGCTGCCAGGAGCAGGAAGCAGGGAAAGAGGCTTGGAGGCTCCGGCTTCCTTTGCAGAGATATAAATAGCCGGTCTGGTGGCGGAGGTGGAGAGCAGTATGCACAGGAATGGAGGTGGGGGGAGCCAGTGCCTGGGGGGCGGGGGTGGGAGCTGTCTTCTTGGGCTTGTCTGTCAGTCTGGCTTGGGAAGGTGCAGGGGGAGTGGCATTGGCCGGGAAGGCGCATGTGGTCTATGCCAAGAGGGTACCTGGCTGAGGTCCTCCTTCCCCTGCCTGGGGTTCCCCCATCTGTCCCCATGAGACTAGCCTGCCAATGTTCACGTTCCTGCTTGGGTCTCAGACCAGTAGTGGGAGCACCGTGAAAGTCCCATAGACCTGTGGTGGTCCCAGCTTCCTGCCTGGAACTTTCTCCAAGAAGCTAGTAAGGGTCAGGGTGGGATTCCAGAGCCCAGGATCATTTTTAGCATTTCCAAGGGAACAGCTTCTGCTGGTGCTGGGCAGCTCTGTGCCTGACTCATCTGAAAACACTTTATAAATAACCTGGAGGGGGGTTGTGTGCTGTCCGTTCTGATGCCCCCCATGTTCCGCAAGCAGGTTGCAGGTACTAAGGGCCCCAGAGCTTCCTAGATGTCAGGGCAGAGCCCCAACTGTGGTCAGGAGCCAGGGCCAGGGATGCTCTGGGAGGACGGTCAACTTCTGGTGATTGGCACTGCACTGATTCTGGGATGCCAAGGAGTCCTCCATTTGGCTATGATGTGGTCAGCACCCCCATTTTCTGTAGGGTGCATTGGGGATTTCTGGCTGAGCCAACTGAGCCAGTATGGGCTAAACTTGCTGGGTGACCTGGGACAAGTCATTTTCCTCCTCTTGGTCTTAGAGCCCTCACTGGTAAGTGAGAGGGTTGAACTAGGCGAGTATGAAGGTCCTGTCCAGCGGTTACATTTTTGACGCTGTGCCTGGCACATTGTAAGTACAGATGAGTGGCAGATGGGAGTGGGGGACAGGAGGAGGAGCAGTGACCCACATCTGGAGCCTGTGTGCTGGACAAGGAGAATCTCTCTCACTCTCCCAGGTGGACACTGGCAACCCTCAGGCCAAGGACAGCAACTGGGAGGCCAGGCATCTGAAAGGTGTGCTCAGATAGGGCCTAATGATTATCCCTGGGGAGGAAGAGACAATTGACTTGTTTTGCCACAGAAGGCTGGGAAGGTAATATCAGCTTGGCATATACTATGCTCTTACTGCTAGAACATTTCTAACTTGTGAGGTAGTGAGGTCCCTGTCCCTCAGTGAATGTAAGGATGTGGAGGAAGGGACTCGTCACCAAGCGAAGGGCTGTAGTTCAGTAGTTCCTGATGTGGCAAGGCATCAGGATCCTGGAGGAGTTTGTTCATAATAGCTGCTGAGTGGGCCACCCGGGGTGGGGGCTAGGTGTCTCGGGTCCTCCTGTCAGCTGCGCCGCTGACCTCAGAAGGCCGGGGCTAACTAGAGCCCAGCTTCCCTGACCTTAAGTGCGGCATGCCGTTCAGGTTTCCTGTTCTTTGCACCACGGATGTAGGGACAGTTGTGAAGGTCAGCTGCCCCAGGAGACCATGAATGTGAAGCTGAATCAGGTGGCTTGGGAGTTGCCCAGAACCCGGACACGTGGCTTTCCTGGAGACCACTGAGGACACGGCCAGCAGGCGTCCTGCTTTTGGGGATTACGCACTGGAAAGGTTTTGGTGTGTTTGGAGGGAAACAGAACCAGAGGGCCTTCACCAGGACACTGCTCTGTCATCTAGTCTGGATCGGCTTAGCGCCTGCCGAGCGGGAGGCTGGTGCAGGAGGAAGACCAGGGCCACCGGCAAGCCCGCAGCCCTGATTGGACTCCCTGCTCTTCCTTGCTCACTGTGTGACTTTGAGCTAATCCCTTACCCTGTCTGGGCCTCTCGTTTGCAAAGTGAGGGAGTTGGACTTTCCAGTCCTCCCTGACCCGGCATGTTACAATACCTCGAAAGGCCAGCAGCAGGGACATTTGCCTAGCTTCTGGCATCAAACGTAGTTCTGACCCGCTCTGTGGTGGTCTTTCCTCCTCCTTATTCCCCACACGAGCCCTGCCCTTTTTAATTTCCCAGTATCTGCTGGAAGCGTGGAAGTGGCCGGCTTGCCCGTCAGGCAGGAAGGCCTCGCAGCAGTGGAGCCAGAACCGTGGGTGGGAAGGGAAGCAGTGAGCATGTAGACATACTCAGGCCGTGGGGACGGGCCAGGGGGCCACGTATGGCGGGGGCTCCAGGCGGGGGGAGGCCAGGGCCAGGTGAGCTGCCAGGAAGCTACAGGCACGGCCTCAGAGCTAGGCCTCCAGCCAGAGGGCGATTCCAGGTTCATGACTGTAGGAGTCCCCACGGGGTATGAGGCCAGGAGCACAGTGGCCAAGTGCTAATGTATGAGACGCTTCTGAAGCTAGGCCTGGGTTAGAGATAGGGGTGGGCAAGGAGGCATTCATGCCATCTCCAGAGGGCACGCTTGGGGCCAGGCCTTGCATGTGCACTATTCCCAGTTCTCAGTGGCCCTTTGCAGAGGACATCATCTGCCCCAGTTTACAGATGATGAAGCAAGGCCCAGGCTAAATCATGTTCTCACAGCCACACTGCTGGTAAGAGGCAGAGCAGGGTTTGAACTAGGGGCTGGCTGATTTTTTTTAAAGCACAGAGGGCTCCCTCGGCCTTCTGTACCTCCTCTTTTGTTGCAAGCATCATTCTCCAAAAGCATGATGGCACCCGTCAGCCTGAGGGCCTGCACCTGTCTGTCCCAGGTCAGTGCTATGGGCACTTAAATGAACATGGATGAAGGAAACATGTTTAGAATATAATTGCACTGGAGAAATTGGAAATATCCCAGGATAACCCAATACGGTGTCTGCAGGATTTGAACCTCGTTGTAAAACTGTTGGGGAATGTAAGGAAGAAGTACTGGCCCTGGCCTTGAGCTTATGTGGTGTTCGGGAGGCTAGCTGCGGGATGGTTGCAATGCTGGTATTTCCAGGAGGAAGACATCGGCCACCGCGCTGGAGGCAATCTGGGAGGGCCACCCCAAAGAAGCAGAGCTTGAGTTGTCTCTTGAAGAATGAGTTGGAGTTTGTGTGGCAGTTAGGAGTGGGAGAAGAGCATTCTAGGGAGTGAAACAGCATGTAAAGAAAGCTCAGAGGCCTGGAGGCTGTGGAGTTGGGGAAATTGGGGTATCTGTGTGGGGCTGGTGAATGGGGCTGGGTAAGAAGTTGGGGTGTGAGGCACAGGGCTGGACAGGTGAGCGGGGCCAGATTGGGGAGGGGGCATGTCTGTGTGACTTTCTGACTTTGGCTGAGTCTCTGTTTCCTTAACTGTAAGATGGGAAAAATAAGGCCCTCTCTCTGTACAGGGTTGCTGTGAGATTTAAACTAGCTAATGAAATAAAATGGGTGGCACTGGGCCTGCCACAGGTTGAATAATTGGTCTTGTTATTGTAGTTGTTGGTAGTGATGATGGCGATGGTAATGATAGTAATAACCAGGCTTTCCAGTTCTACTTTGGTCTATTCTTAACACAGCAGCAAGAGTGATTCAGTGAAAATATGGAGTAGATCATGTCCCTCCTTTGCTCACAAGCCTTTGGGGCTCCTGGAAACAACAGTCTTTGCAATAGTCTTCCAGCCCCTATGTGGCCTGACCTTCCTCTGACCTCTTCCCGCACATCTGATGTGGCTTCCCTTCCACACTGGCCTCTTTGCTCTGCCCTGAACAGGCCAGGCTACTCCTGCCTCAGGGCCTTTGCACTTGCTGTTTCTGTTTACTGAACTGTTCCTCCTCAGAAATGCACATGGCTCACTTCCTAGCTCCTTCAGATCTTTGCTCAAATGTCCTCATCTTAGTGAGTTCTTTGGCTAAGCTATCTAAAATTGCCAGCTGCCTCTCCTCCCCCACACTGGCACCCCCTATCTCCCTTTCCCCCTCTATATCCCTTCTCTGCACCTATCACCTTCTAACATCCTGTGTATTTGTGTTGTGTATTGCTCATCACTCCCACTAGAACAGAAGCCCCACGAGGGCAGAGCTTTTTGACTGTTTCGTGCCCTGCTGTATCCCTAGCATCTAGCTCAGAATTGGTGTTTGATAATACATGTTGCTTTTTTTTTTTTTTTAATTGTCTCTGGAGCATGGAGGGTAGGAAGGAGGGGCTGGCCTTCCCTGCTGGGAGTGGTGGCCTACGACGAGGGCCTGCGAGCTCGCCTTGCTTCTTCGGAGAGGTATTTCTTAGTCTCTCCTGTCTCTCCAGCAGAAGCCCAGGAGCTGCAGGCTTCTAGCCAACAACCTCATCCTTCTCTGCAGGCCTGCCCACTCATTTCAAAACACGGCCCCCTCCACCGGCTCAGGGGCTCCCTCCCCGCCACAAACCTCAGTGCACTCAGCGGGGGTGGTTGGTTGGCAGCCTGTGTCCCGTCTTTTTCCAGAGGCAGTTCCCTAGGTCCCAAAGCAATCCAGTGCCTGGGAGCTCCGGAGCCTGTGTGGCCTCATTTAGATCCTGGGGGCAGGGCCCCAGCTGCAGTCCTCCCCATGCAGCTGGAACCCCACTCGGAGGCCTCTCCGAAGCTTCCCTGGCCTTATGTACCCCCACTCTTTTTAGATCACTGGGCTGAGTCCAAGCACGGGAGAAAAGTGCCACAGTCATTCCGGTCACTCGGGTCACTGTCACTCTGTTGGGTCAGGCTCCTCCTCCTGTGAGAGTACCTCCCTGGGATCTCTAAGGTCCCCTCCTCTCCCAGTAGCCCTGGTCCCAGCCCCTACTAAAACTTGCTGATTCCATGTCCCACTTGCTTATGACCAATTGGAGTGGCTGACAGTCTGATACATTTCCTGTTTATCGTGTCCCCTCTGAGACCTTCAGAGATAGAATGCTTTAATCCCGAGGTGTGGCTAATGGAATTGCAAGCTGTCACAGGTGGGATTTTGGAATACACTGGCCTTTAGTCTCTGAATTCCCACCAGGGGAGTCGAGACTTGCTGGAAAGAGGAAAAGATCTGGTTTAAGACAGATGGGGATTGGACAGGCTTTCCTACTTAGCTGTGTCACCTTGGGCAAGTTGCTTGCCCATCTAAAAAATGGGTGTAGCAAAGGTGCCACCTTTCTCCTTGGGGGGCTGTGAGGATTAAGCAAAAGAATGTAGATGAGGCCCTTGCTTGGAGTCTTGTGCAGAGTGAGGGCCAACGAGTGGGATGCTAGTGCTGCTGCAGGATGTGGGCTCTGTCCTCTTTCTGCTGAGTGCCGAGCCACAGGCGGGACCCAGCCATCCCTGGCCTGTCCAAAGCAAGGTGGGGGCCAGCTGGTCCCCTGGAACCTGTCTTGGCCACGAGGTGAGGGCTCCTCCCCAGGGCCCAGCTTCTATCTGTCTGTGGATCTCTATGCAGGACTGGGGACACGGGGGCAGAGGGGACGATCTCCACCTGGTCCTTCCAGCTGGCTCTTTCTGCCCCCCCAAGACAGGGCCCCCGATGAGGTAGGTGGGCCACCCTGGGACCTGTGAGGAAATCCCTGCCCATATGTGTTGGCTAGATCCTTTGCCACTCAGTGGCTTCAATTTCAGAGGCTTTGGGAAGATCCCAATTTCCTGCTGTCTTGTGTATAAAATGACCCTAATGAGGGAAAGAAATCCAGACATACATGAGCAGCTCTAAGACTGGAAAATTTGCACATAGCAGGGTGTCCAGCCTGGGAAGGCCTTAAGGTCATGAGGCCTACCCTCCTCTTTTAGATGATGGAGACCACGACATCCAGAGAGGGACTATGACCTGTCAAGTGTCACACAGCTAGTAGGACGCTGAGCTGGGCGGGGTCCAAATGCAGGTTTCCTAACTGTTCATTCAGTGCTGTCTGCCCTGCACCCCACCAGCCAGACCTGAGACTGGAACCCAGTTCCCTGTGACCACAGAGCCTGTGAAAGCAGCTGTACACCACGTTGCCATCAGCTTACCTCTTCCCCTCTAACAGCTGACCCCGGCCTTCTAGAGTGAGGCCACCGTACTTATAGAGTCTCCCGGGCTTTTCTTAAGATGGGCTTCAATGCCTCTGGGGGTGGCTCCCCACTCCTTCCATTAGGAAACCGCTGCCCAACCTCAGAGCTTTAACTGGGAAGGAATGGTTCCTGTCACTAAGCCTAAGATTCCTGTGGGATCCATTTCATATAAGTACACCCACTCGTGTCCCCCGCTGTGCTGCTCCTCCCTTCCCTGCAGGGCTCCACACCCTTAGAGCCTTGCTTGCGATTATCCTATTCTTCTCAACTTGGCAAAGCCCAGAGGGGGATCTTTTCATCTGTTATAATTATTCCATTTCCCTTGTTCCTGCATCGTTTCAGGCATTTCATTTCGGGACATCCTCCAGTTTCAGGATATCTTTTTGGACTGGTGGTTACCAAGAACCCGGTGCGGCAGTCAGGAAAGATCCGTCAGGGGAGATAGAGGAAGGGAGGGTCCTCGCTGGGCAGAGTGTGTCCAGGCTGCCGATCACAGGGGCACCCGGAAAGCCTTCCCTCCTCCCCGGATGCCCAGGGCTGCCCCCGTACCAGTCTGAAGGCAGATGGGGCTTAGCAAACATCCTCCTGGGCACAGAGGGGTGGGTGGAGCCCTCTCGGAGCAGGGGTGTGAGTCTGGATCTGCCTCCGTGTCTGCCCTCTCAGCCTTCTCTCACCACCCCGGTCCGCCTTTTTATTCCTTCAGCAAACACTTACTAAGCACCTGCTACTTGTCCGACCTAGAGCTGGGAAGTGTAATACTATGGTACACAAGAGGCATATCATCCCTGCCCCCGAGCAGCTGATGTGCTAGTGCCCAAGAGAGGTGACAAACACGCAGGAGCTACAGACGAAGGTGAACGTGTGAAGCGCAAGGAGGCCAAGGGCGGAGTCCAGGGACAGGGAGGGAGAGGGCCTGCGTGGAGTGGGAGACCCAGGAAGGCCTCTGAGCAGGTGGCATTGAAGCTGCGGCCCCCCAGACTTCTCGTTTAACTAAATGTCTTTATTGCCCAAACCATGTTCGTAGGATAACGTTTTGCAGCCCAAACATCCCGGGTGATAGGGGTGACTTTGTGTGCATATCTTTCTCTTGCTTTTTTTGTGTTATTCTGTTGTCTAGCTCTTTTTGTACTCCTCAAAATCGCATTCTCAGAAGAGTCAGTAATGTCATTCCTGTCAATCCAGTTCCTCTTGAACTTTCTAAAATACTCGACACTGTTCATTCAGGCTCCCAGAGGACTCTGCCTCCTTGGGCTTCTGTGATGTTCCAGGGTGTTGGCTCTTAGTCTGACACCCTTTTCTTCTTGCACTGATTCCTTCCCACCGTGATCTACCTTTGCTGAACAGCTTTTCAGACTAGGATCTGAACTTGTCTATTTCCAGAGGTCATTTTATTTACTGCTTACAAAAATCCTGTGACAGCATTTTTTATCCCTACTTTACAGACAGGGAACCTAGGCTCTGTGAGGTTAATGAGCTTGCACGAGGCCATCCAGTTAGTAAGTGACACAGCTGGGATTTGAACTGAGGTATCTTTGACTTCAATTGTATCATCTTGCCCGGGACAATCGGCCTCTTTCTCATGGGTCTCTTTATCCCTCTTCCAAGGTCAAGTGACCCATTCTTATGGTGTCAACTATGACTTCTATAGAGAGACGCCCCCAAGTCTTAACCCATAGTCTTTCACTTAGTCTGATCATGGAAGCTTCTCTTAACCTTTACACCTGGCCTGTGTAGAGTTACCTAATCTGCCTTCGTGATTTCTGTCCGTGGTATCTCCTCGCTGTGGCGATGGATGGACAGTTCGGTGTTCTCTTTGTCTACCCCCCCCCCTTCATCTCATGTACTCAGTGAGAAGCAGTGGCCTGTGGTGACTCCATTTAAAATGTTTCTTGAATCTGTCCCTTTGCCCTCATTCCTAGGCAGTGACCCAACTTCTCCCCTCTGTCTAGCACAATAGCTTCCTTCCTGCTTCAGCCCCTCCCCTCTAGTCCCTCCCCGAGATGCTCTCAGATGACCCGTTCCAGTACATTGCTTCCCTTACGCTCCTCAGTCTTTGGGGTCCCTCATAGGCTCCCCATTTCTCACTCTAGTGGCTCTGTGTTATCTGGCTCCAGCCTTGTTTCTCTAGAGTAGTTCCAATCAGCCAGCATGCTCTGCTGTTTCACACACACCTCCTCTTCCTTCACTTCCAGCTGCCCATTTGTCCAAGCCTGCCCGCTCTTACCCTCTAAGTAAGAAACACCTCATCTTTCGGAATCCACCTCTGGTCTGTTGGGCCAGGAGTAGGATCTGGTCACCAGACCCCTGGGATCTCTCCCACCTCAGCTTTCCCATGACACTTATTGTCTCTGTAGGTCACTGGGGCACCTGTCATCTGCTCATTGTGTCATGGTATCTAAGCTGGGTTTCCCAAACAAACTGTAAAGTCCTTTACAATTGGAACCATGCCTCTCCCTGGCAGAGGCTCCATGTTGGAGAACTAGCTGGAGATATCCTCTGTCCTATAAATGAACCCACCTTCCTGTACAAGTATTGCTTGAGCACCTATTATGTCCCAGGTACGATGCTGAGCGCCGAGAATGCAGCTGAGGGGGCAAACTTCCTGCCCTCAAGGGGCTTATGGTCTAACAGGGAAGATAGACAAATAGATTTTAGAAAGTATCACTGTTTTGTAGGGCAAGTATAAGGTGCTCATCATAGGGGCACCGAACCACGGCTAAAGTGCCAGAGAAGGCTTCCCCAAGGAAGTAAATTTATTTTTTCTTTTATCATATTTTATTTTTTACAGTTCTCAATTTTTTTATTATTAGATTCAACAAAGAATAACATTTTGTTAAATGTAATCAGAACAAACAAAATATATGGAAAAATAAAATAAAAACTGCACTACCCAAGGTAATGAATTTTAAATTGGGACCCAACAAGGTTTATCCAGGTGAAGAGGAGGGAAAGAATGTTCCAGGCAGAGCCTATATGAAGGCTCAGAAATGACACAGAGCGTAGCGTAGTTGAGGGACTGAAAGCTAAAAGTCTGAGACAGCTGCGGCTGGCCTGGAGGGCGTGAGGCAGAGAAGTGCTGAGAAGGGGCTGGGAGGGATGGGCAGGGGCCACATGGCCGGGCCCAGGAGAAACAGGAGCCTCGGCTGTCGTGGCCTTGATGAAGAGACAGTGATGCGTTTTCAGCTAAGGAAGCTATAGATACAGGGAACTATCAGGGGGCCCAGAAGGAGGAGGAATAGATGACACGGAGGCAGGGAATGGTGAAGTGGCCGGCAGAACTCTGGACCATGGAAACATTCCAATCACTGGAACCTGCCCTGTGACCTGGCCAGTGGTCAGGAATTCCAAAAGCTCTGTAGGCGTTTATCAGGCAAAGCACGGTAAGACAAAATCCATGGAGAGGTATCTGTAAAGCCCCGTGTTGGGAGGGGGATGGTTCAGGAAAGCCTTCCTGGGGCTTTGAGATGCGTCTGGGAGGTGGGACTCCTCGTGTGGCGTGTGGCGTATTTGGGCTCAGGACTGCATTCTCTTCTTCCTGGCAGTGTCCAGGGCCCAGCCCTTGGCTCACGGCCTCTGACTCTGGGGCCCATGGTGGCTGTCACCCTCAAAGAGAGCATCTCTGTTTCTTGCACAGCAGGAGCTGTCCTTGGGATAGTGGGCTTGGCAGAAGCCACTTCTTGACACTCATTTCCCACCTAGCCTCTACCAACCCAAGCACATAGCTACTTTCTTTCCAAGGCAGTTGCATGGACTTGTCCAAACATGCAAAACCAGTAAGTGGCTCTGAACTGAGGTCTTTATTATGGCATCCCCGCATACCGTCGAGAAGCATTCTGTATCATCTATAAAATCAAATTTTCTTTTTAAAAATTTTTATTTATTTTTTGACAGAGGGAGAGCAAGCAAGGGAGCATAAGCAGGGGGAGTGGCAGAGGGAGAGGGAGAAACAGGCTCCCTGCTGAGCAGGGCTCAATCCCAGGATGCTGCGATCATGACTTGAGCCTAAGGCAGATGCTTAACTGACTGAGCCACCCAGGTGCCCCTGAAACAAAATTTTCGTTTATATCCATTCCTTCCCATCGATGAACCAGTTGTAAAATGATTGGTTGTAACACTATCTCAAAGAAGCCCTACTTCTTTCTCTCCCTTTTCCAGAGAATTTTAGTTTAATTAATTTAACAAATATTTATTGAGTCAGACCTTATTCTAGGCATTTGGGATATATCAATGAACATAACAAAGAACACAGTAAAGCTTACAATTTCGCAGGCAAGACAAACAGATATAATAAGTAAGTTATATTGTTTCCTAGAAAAGGTGGTGAATGGTGTAGAAGGAAAAAAAAGAAGGGAACCAAACAGAGAAGTTCTCTATTCCCATGAGCTTACCTACCTTAGTGGGAAGGAGGGTTGGGGCAATAAGAGGGAAGGAAAAAAGACAGGGCTTCTGGGTTTTTTGTTTGTTTGTTTCTTTTTTTTAATTTGAGAGAGAGCAAGAGCATGGGGGAGAGGGAGGGCCTGGGGGAGAGGGGCAGAGGCAGAAGCAGACTCCCCACTGAGCAGGCAGCCAGATGTGGGACTCGATCCCAGGACCCTGGGATCATGACCTGAGCCAAGGCAGCAGCTTAACTGACTGAGCCACTCAGGCACTCTGTTTGTTTGCTTTGCTATAAATCCTTGTCTCTGGTTGGAATTTTAAACTAATCGCACGTATTCCTTTGACAAAAATGAAAATTAAGTTGAAATAGTGCTGTAACTACATTAGGAGGTGAGGGTGGCAGTGTGAGCTAAGTTCTCTTCTGTCAGTGTGGAAAACAGGACAAGGTTTCTAATGTTAATAAATCAAGATATAGAAGTATAGGCATCTCATTTAGCAGTGTAAAGGAAACTATTGGGACAGTTCGGAGGAGAAGCAGCTAAAAGAGTGAAAAGTCATTTCTTCTACGGGAAAAGCAAGGGAAGGTGGGAAGGCGTAAGAGAGTAAGCAGGGGACGCTTGCCCTTTATTATAAACCTTTCGGTATGTTTGGCTTTTTAAAACCATAGGCATGTGTTACTTTGATGATTTAAAAACCCTATTCTACTGAGTGCTGGGGGTGGCAGCGGCCCACGGGGTGTCTTGGGGGCTGCTGTAGAGAGTTGGGTGGGTGGAATAGGTAAGCTGTGCTTCCCCTTCTTTTATTTGTTTTATATCTCTGAATTTCATATAAGATTTTGTTTGAACGAAGGGTTCTGCAGTTGAAATTGGCTTGAACTTCATGATCTCTTTTGGCTTTCATAATTAATGATGCTTTACAAGCACCTGTTACCCTTTATGCTCATGCCTGTTGACTTCCTCAGAGTTGCCCATCCCTTAGAAGCCTTGCGTTTTCCCCCAGCTGGCTATGGTTTGCAGTGATTGGTGAGTTTGTTGCCAGTTTGCTTGGCGTGGAAGTGACACCCGCAGTCAATCATTGGGTGATTCCTACTTTAGAGGCCCCTGGAGGCTCTGGTAGAGCAGGGGTCCTCTGAGTATTCTGCTTGGCCCCCAGCACGGTGGCTGTTGTAATGGCAGGTGAGTGTTTCGGCTAATAGTCCCAGAATCTGCAGTTTCTCCTGCTGTAGCTGTGAGTTCTGATAGACTCTTGCCTCCTACTCCACCTCCTCCAGGGGAGGGAGGGAGAGGGAGAGAAAGAGAGGGAGAGGGAGAAAGGGGGGGAGAGGGAGAGGGAGAGGGGGAGAAAGGGAGAAAGGCAGAGAGAGGGAGAGGAAGAGGGAAAGAGAGAGAGGAGAGAGAGGAAAGAGAGGAGAGAGGGAGGCAGAGAGAGAGAGAGAGAAGTAGAGGGAGACTATGAATGAAGTCAAGAAAGGGAGGCAACTCCCCATTAGCTTAGTCACCTCCTAGTGACTGCACTTCTAGACACGTGTCACCGTTTGCCTGTTCTGGTACTATTTTTAGGGCGGGTCCCCTCCATTCATGTTTCTGGGGCCTTTGCAGTCATCCCTGTTGCTGTCTGGCAGCTGCTTTCCTGAGTTTTCAGGTTCCAGAGGTTCTGTATTCCCAAGCACCTTTCATGCCTTCCTGCCTTTGCACGCCGTGTTCTTTCATCTGCTGTCTGGGAAATATGATACTCACCCTTGAAGTTCACGCTCAGATGTCATGGAGTTTGTAAACTCTCTCCTGGACCCCAACTCTGAGGAAGCTCTCTACACCTTAGCCTAGAGCCTAGTCGTCACTTGCTTATGTTTTGGTGTCATGGAGGGGTTGGGAACACGCGTGATGTTCCTTCGGCCTGGCATAGGGTGTTTAGTAGCTGCTCGCTGAGTTAAATGAAGCACAGTTGCTGATCTTTCTGTGCTTTAGGAAATCTTGCTTGGCCTAGAAGAAATGTTGCTGTGGGAAGATCTCCAGCAAGGTATCTCCATAAATCTTTTCCTGTTTTCTTCTTGAAAGACGAGACTTGGAAGAGTCAGGTAACATCTAGAGAAATCCTCCTATACTTGGAGGGATCCTATCAGGGGAGGGAGAATCATTTTATGGATCAGAAAACCGATGAGGTTCGGAAATATTGCGACTTGCTGATGGTCACATAGTAAATAGAGCCAGAGGCTGAAATCCATGTCATTTGACTCCAGGGACAGTGTTTCCTACCACATACTTCCTCGTAGTCCCCACAATGTGCTCTGAGATCACACCATTAAAGACTTTCCAGACCACAATTTCCCCCTCAAGCATTCATGCAATCATTTTCCTTCCAGACCCAAGGGTTGAGAATCTTTCTGTCTCCCCTGCATTTTCATTTCCCTGAGATTTGCTAGCACTTTTCCGGTCTCCTCTGTTGTCTACAGGAGTTCATTTCTCTCGCATCTCTTTCCAGATATCATAATTTCCAAATCTTTCGGTTGGTTTCTTTTTCTGGCTGTGGTCCTTTTTTTTTGGAGACTTTCCAATATAGCCACAGATTGGAGGATGATAACAATGAATTAGTTAGTAGATCTTCTTTGATTTTATTTTGTGGGTGAACTCATTAATTTATGACAAAAACATCAAAGAGCTTGGCTCCTGCATCAGACTGGCTTGTCCCACGACAGCTGGGTTATAATGATTAGTCAGATTAAATCTTAACGTCTTCTTCTGCTTCAAGAGTTAAAGTCCAAATGACTGGGGTGTGGGAACATCCCATCCTGTAGCATCCCAACGGCTTTGAGTCAGCACAGAATGAAACTCCCCACTCTGAAGGTGGATCTCTCTCCATGCTCTCCACTTTGATGCCTCTAAGCCTTGAGGTCTGGCACGATTGGTGTAGCAACTGTGGAGGCAATGTGGGGATAAAAGCCCGAGGCTGTTAAAGTCTCTTTCCAGTCAGGGGAGCTGGATGTTAAGAGGGATCATTCATCCTTGCATGGACTAGCTCAAGGTTCTCCATAGAGTCCTAATCCTGTAATTTTGTGGGAAGGAGAACTCTCTTTGAGCCACACAAGAAAAGTGCCAGCACATAGCAAGCTTTCCATATGTAATGGTTGACTGGACTTTTCCGAGAAAGGTCATGGTGCATGAAGTCTCTGGCTAGTTGAAGAGGAGTAAGAAGTAGAGCTCAGGTCTTTGCTTGTACAACACCACCTCCTAACCTACTCACATTGATGGCCATTTACTTTGCTTCTTCCACTTTATTTATAGTGGAAAATGGTCTGTGTTCCTCTCTAAAGCCATCCCCTCCATGTTTGCCCTAGATCCCATCCTTTGCTGACTTCTTAAGGGCTTGTTTCTGCAGTTAACCCTCTCCTTCCTGAGGCATCGGTATTTCCATCTTTACTAGATTATTTCTATCCGCAAATAAGCAAGCTCTAATGTCTCCCATCTGCAAAGAGCCTCCCTTGCTCCCACTTCTCCTTCAGGCCACTGTGCTACTCTTCATTCCCTTTGACAGCAAAATGCCTCTCAAGATTTGTCGACACTCTTGGTATCTCTCCTTCTTCTCCTCCATTCAAACTCTGAAACCCACTTTAATCAGGATCTCATCCCTGTTCTCCACTGAAACAGCTTTTTATCAAGCTCATCAGTGATCTTCTAGCTGCCAAGTCCCATGGTCATTTCTCAGTCCTCATCTTATTCTGCACACGAGCAGCTCTCAGCACAGCTGGTAAGACTCTGTTACCAGGTTTCTTGCTTGGCTCCAGGACACCCCTCTCTCTTGGGTCTCCTCCTACCTCACTGGTCACTCTTCTCACTCGCCTTTCATCTTCCCAACCTGGAAGTAATAAAGTGCCCAGGATCAGTTCTTGGACCATTTTTCTAGCTATACCCGCTCCCTAGGTGTTCTCAACTGGTCCCATGGTTTTAAATACTGTTCACATACTGGTGGCTCTTGACTTTTTATCTCCAACCCTCTACTTCTCTCCTGAAACCCAAATGCCTATTCCTCTTAGATGTATAATATACACATCAAATTTCAAACCTAAATCAACTGAATAAAACTCTGTGTTCTCTATCCTTTCAGGCCTACTCAGTCCTTAGGCTTCCCTTCTCAGTAAATGGTGACTCTTTTCTTCCAGTAGCTCAGACTTCCAAACTTGGAATCACTTTTGACTCACTTTCATACCACACCTCTAGTCTATCAACAGTTCCTGCCAGCACTACCTACAAATTATATCTAGGGGTCTGGCCACTTCTTACCACCTCCACTGCTATTACCCTAGTCTAAGCCACCACCATATCTTGCCCAGACTACTTTAACAGCCTCCTAACTGGTATCACTGCTTCTATCCTTGCCTTCCTCCTCCTTCCCTCCCCCTCCTGTCCCAGCCGTAGCATCCAGAGTAGTCTTCAAAAAACTGCAATTAGCTAAATGCCATGCCTCTACTCTAAACTTTCTAAGGCTTTTGATCCCACTTTCTGAATAGAATCCAAAGTCCTTATCAGGACCTACAAGTCCTGTAAGACCTGGCTCCTCCTACCTCTCTGATCTCAGCTCCCATCTCTCTTCCCCTTGCCCACTCCAGTCTAGCTACACTGGTGCCCCTGATATTCTTTGAAAATGCCAAGCCCACTCCTGCCACCCACCCTTGTACTGTCCTCTAAGCTAGTCACTCTTCCTTTAGGTACCTATGTGTTAAGTTCTTTCAGTTCTCTCAGGCCTCTGCCCAAATTTCTCTTTATCAAAAACACTTTTCCTGACTATCCTTTCTAAAATAACTCTCCTGTGTCGCCTCTCTTTACCATGCTTTACTTCTCTTCCTAGGAATGATCACAACTCAATGTATTTTATACTGATTTGTTTATCTGCCATTGATTGTTATCCCCATTAATATGTAAATTTAGTAAGAACAGAGTCTTTGTGCATGTGGTCATTGCCATAGCCCAAGCTCTGAGAATAGTGTCTGATACATAGAAAATGTTCAACAGATATATGTTGAATGAATAGATTTGTTGAATGGACTCATCTAGGTCTCTTGTTATCAGATAAAGAAAGTGGTTTCCAGATAGTTTAATTAATGTGATCAAAATCCAGTGTGATAAACTGGGAGAGGTGTCCGTGGAGATCATCAAATTATGCAACTATTTAATACTAGTGACCACCATGGGATTCACAGATATTTTTGGTTTGCCCCTTGATGCCAAATCTTTGGCCAAACTCTAAGGTAGAATGAAACATCTGCCTTTAACTTCTTTGGCATGTCTTCTATCCTCTGGGACTCAGTGTGTTCATCTGTGTAGTAGCAGTTGAAGATATGGTTACTGCTCTGCTGGTTTAAGGTCTACAAGATGCTGAAGGGAGGCAGTACAGTTAGGAGGGTCAACCACACAAGCTCTGGAATTTGACTGCTTGTATTTGAATCCTGCCTCCATCCCTCATGAGCCACATGACTTGGGCAACTTTCTCAGTTTTCTTATTTGTAAAGTGGGAATAATAAAAGGATAATAATAGCATTTAATTCAAACAGTAATTGTAAGAATTACATAAGACAATACATGAAAGGTACATAGCATATGGTTTGGCACATAGTAAATTCTCAGTAAGTATTAGTTATTAAAAATGAAAAGTTCTGAGAGGCCATTGTGATTCATGTGTTTTAGGGGCAGTAAACTATCCTAGAATATTAGATGATATGAAATCTGTAAGGGTCTGATAATGTGGTTAGGTAGAATGCCCTTATTCTTAGGAGAGGCATGGTGAAGAACTGAAGGGAACAGAACTCAGTATCTGTCACTTATTTTCTAATAATCTAGCTAAACGTATATGTCTGTTTCTATATCTATCAAGAAAATGTGGCAAAATGTAAACAAATGTTGAAGCTAGGTGGATAGTATGGTTTTTTTTTTTTAAGATTTTATTTATTTATTTGACAGAGATAGAGACAGCCAGAGAGAGAGGGAACACAAGCAGGGGGAGTGGGAGAGGAAGAAGCAGGCTCATAGTGGAGGAGCCTGATGTGGGGCTCGATCCCGTAACGCCGGGATCACGCCCTGAGCCGAAGGCAGACGCCCAACCGCTGTGCCACCCAGGCGCCCCTTGTATGGTTTTTGAAATATTCTTTCAACTTTTCTGTATGTTTAAAAATTCAAAATAAGATGTTGAAGAAAAAAAAAAAAAAAAAAGAAAGGACCCTAGAAATAGTCTAGTGAAGTCTAACCGTCATTTTATGGAAAGAAGCTTAGAGGTGAAGCTTTTGACCAAGGTCATAGGTGGGAGGAGCTTGAGCTGGACTCCAGGTCTCCCGGCTGACCCTCTCTCCCCTTGTGTGGGTGGCTGCTGCCCCCCCCCCCCCCCCCGCCTGCAGTGAGTTGCAGAGGAACAGACTCAGCTTCCCCCAAAAGACCAAGGGGTGGTATGGGTGTGTAAAAAGGCACTTGTGTTGGTGTTTCCTTTTTGTTTATTAAGCAGATAGGTAGGTCATTTGGTTGGAAGGTATGATGTCAAAATTCTGAAGGCAGCGCCAGGGCCAGACCTGACATCCTGGGTAAACAAGTTTGGCACCATCTGCCTGTGTTTTTTGAGCGGTGGTGGTGGTGTATATGTAAACGCTGGGGGAGAGGGAAGAGTAGGGGTAGGGCCAGGGTCAGGAAGAGCAGTGGCTCTGAGACTGGCTTAAATTCTGAGCTCCCTGAAAGAAGGGACCCCCAGGGTTTCTCTGGGGATGAAATGCAGGCACGTATTTAAAGAAAGGAAATGATTCTCTGCGGTCTGCAGCATTCTCCTCTAGCTAACAGGGTTCAAAGCAGTGGAAAGAAGAGACGAGGAGAGGAGGGAATGCCCATGCAAGTCTGGGGAGGAGGGAACAGAGAAGGAACGGGGGAGAAAGAACAGAAAAAATACCGTAGAGGAAGCCTGGGCCACAGTGGAGGATGGGTTGGGGGAGGGGTACTGGAAAGGTAAAGAGGCCGCACCTGGGGGCCTGCGAACGCGTGGAGGACTGTCAGCCTCCTCCAGCGAGAGTGTCTTGCCCCAGAACCATCCTGCTTCTCTCTTCTCCGGGTCTGGAAGTCTCAGGAGGCCGCGGTAGCGAGCGCAGAGCTCCTGGCGCTCTTACTAGGGGGAAGGGCGGGCAGGAGAGGCGGGGCCTCCCGGCCGGGCGGGAGCAAAGCCTCTGGCCGCGGGCGGGGCTCCTCTCCGGCGGGCGGGCGCCGGAGTCTGGGGGCCGCGTTTCCCCCTCCCGGTCCGTGGAGGCGCCTGGCCCCTCCTCCCCCGTCCGCCCCCACCCCCGCTGCCGCTGTCAAAGATAAACCCGGCCGTTGGTTGCAGGAGCAGCGGCAGCCGGTGATCGGGTGGTGAAGAGCCTCGGGCGCGGCCTCGCCTCCCCGGCCCGGCGCCCGTATCAGCACCGCGGACAGCACAGCCGCCGTCTCCAGTACCTAGGCGCCCGCTGGCCCACCAACCCACCGGCTCCCGGGCCCGCGGCGTCTTCATCAGTACCGTGGACAGTGCCCCGGGCCCCTTCTCTTCGCTGCCAGCCCACCTGCTCCCAGAGTCAGCACCGCGAACAGCCCCCAGCCACCAGCCTCGCAGCAGGCTCAGAGCGGTCAGCGCCCCTGGAACATGGCCACAGAGGTAGGGGGTGAGCACCCGGCCCGCAGGCAGTGGCTGACTGGTGCGGGAACACATCCCCGCTAGGGGCGGACTGGGCGGGAAAGGAAGAAGGGGGGTGGGGTGGGGTGCGGTGAGGGGGTGGGGTGGGTTAGGGTAGGATGGGGTGGTTTTCCAGATCTCATACTGCGGGAAGGGGTGGGGAGTGGAATGGCAGGGTGGAAGAGAGGGGCTTCTGAGAACTCATCTCACCCCTGGCGATCTTACCCATCTGAGTGCCGAAGCTGCCCACGCCACTTGTTGGCACTGGCACCAGGTTTGCTCCAGGGACCCAGCTGGGGTTTCCCCTTACTCTGGACTGCTAGTCCTAAAACTACTTCCCTAGAGGGTTGGAGGTGAGCTTGTCCCTGTTTTAGGGGAGGGAAGGCAGCTGGTTGCTGTTGCTATGCAGCGTAGCCATCCAGCTTTTGAACCCAAAAGCCTGGCTAAGAGATGACAGACCTACCTCCACATTTCCTTCGTGGGGAGGGAGTGGACAAAGAATCCTCAGGCCAAAACCCCAAACGGTTGGTTTTAATGAGCTGCCTGCACCAGTCTCCACTTTCGCATATCATGCTCTCTTGCTTTTTCATCCCATTCAAGTTTCTTGTACCAGGGTGTCTGCATTTCCCGTGTCTGATAGGAGGAGCTGTCTTCTTCTTCAGGGTGTGCTGATAGGTGTGTCACCTTTAAGGGACTGAAAGCTGAACCAAGGGACCTGTTGGCTGAGGGCAGAATCTTGGTGCAGTGCTTACGGGATCAGGAATTTCCTCCTGTAGTCCCTCATTTCATGTGGGAAATGGAGCTCTTTATATTCCCACTGTGTAAGCGATAAAGCCAGCACATGGAGAAGGGGGGGACCGATTCCATGCACAGCATGTTAGCAGCAGAGCTGAAAGTTTCTTCCTGTGGATTTTTGGAGTGGAACCCAGGGCACCAGGGCCTCTCCAGGTCTGATGTTGACTTCTTTTGTGGTGTTTCCCCATTTCTAACCCAGCTGGAACACAGGCCAGGGGGACAGCACAAGCTTTTAAATGATTCTGTGCATTGCCTCAGGGCATCGTGGTGAGCGGCGTGACATCAATACCAAGTGTTCTTGTTGCAATTCTGCTGTTGTGGCCACCACAGAACAAGGTGCAGTTGCTTAGTGCTGTTTGGCTTTGTGACAAGGCACAGGATTAGGTAGGAGAGCTCACCCCTCTGCCACCCAGGACCTTGTGAGGGGCAAGCCCTAAGCAGGCCCATGGAGCTCGGTTTTTAGGGTAGAGGAATGCAAAATAAATAAATAATTAGAAAGCTTGGAAAGTGCCAAAGTTACTGAGAAGAGCAGGAAGAACAAAGGAGAAACAGCCAAGGATATGGTCACCTTCCAGATAGGGCTGCCAGGCTATAGCAAAGGCTGCTGGTGTTCGGCAGGAAGGGACAACTTCAGCCACCTGGGCATAGCTGGGCCAGCAGTGTGGGCAGAGAAGGCAGCCACATCTGCGATGTGTTCTGCCAGATTCCAGGAGGCCCATCTGTCTCATGATATCTCCATTTCAGGTCTGTTGTGGTACACAAATGCCAACCAGCAGGCTCACATCTCTAGGTTGAGGCAGTGTTTCTAGGAGGCTGCTGTTAGGCATGCATGACTCTCCCCAGGGAGAGGTTCTGCTCATAATGCCTCTGTGAATGTAGCATTTTCCTGTGTACAAAGCACTATCACATGTGTGATCTCCTTTGAACTTTAGAGCAACCTTGTGAAGTGGGCAAGGATGGTGTTATTATCCCCAATTAACAGCTGAGCTAGCCAAGGCTCAAGGGCCTGCCCGATCCCTGTGAAGAAGCCAAGTAAGGCATCATTATCCCATTTTACAGATGATGCAACTGGAATGTGAGAGTTATTCAAGAAAATATGGCTCAAGAGGGGCAGGGCAAGGACTAGAGCTCGAGTCTTCTGCCTCCCTGGTCAGTGTTTTTTTCCTGCTGCATCCAGGTATATCCGTTAGCCAACAGTGTTGCTCAACAGAGAGTTGGGTGCTAGGGGCGGTGACATGAGGCTGTGTTGGAAAGGATGCAGAAGGACTCAGACTCCCTGTTCAGCCTGGCTGGGTCGGCTTGAGGGCAGAGGGACAGAGGAATGCCCAGAAGGGATGGAGAGCAGAGGACAAACATTACCCATCTCCCAATTTGGCCTTGGGTGGACCCTGCTGCCAGTACTGAGGGAGGAAGCCTTAGCTCTGCCAAGGCACAGAATGTACACATTATCTGGGCTGTGGAGTGAGTCATTCTCCCCAGGCTGTTTTTACTGTTCGGACTGAGTTAAGATTACCAGGAAAAGCCTGTTGGGAGAAGGAATACCTCATGCCAAACTTCTTGGCCATTCCCTTAGGATTCTGAATGGGAAGTCCTCAGTTCCAGCAGAAGGTGTTTTGAGAGGTGAAGAGGAGAGGAACAGAGGGAGAGAAAGGGAGAGGGAGGAGGGGCTAGGAGAGAAGGAGAGGGAGTGTCAGGAAGACAGAGGGGGAAGGAGAGAGAGGGAGAGGGGGAGAGAGAGACATTGAGAAAGATTGGATGTCCCTGGATCCCTGTGTGGAAGGCATGGAAACTGGATCTTTTCTGCTTCCTAATTTCTGTTGAGGAGTTAGCATTAGGGGAGGAGTGTGTGTGAGGAACTCAGAGGAGGGATGAGGCCTCCTGAGTGATACACTGACCTCATTTGGACAACGGTAATGAGCCATTTCCTGAGCAGCAAACCTCATTGAATGTGTGTCACTGGGAGCAGGGTCCACCCTGTGAAACTGTCCAGATGGACAAGGACAACTGGGAAATGCCTGGCGGGGAAGGGCTTCTTCGAGTGGTGGAGTTTGGTTTCTAAGAGTTTTTAAATGCACCCAAGTAGCATTATCCAAGCAAGGCATTTGGAGGTTTGGTCTCTGAGGCCTGGAATTAACAACCAGCAGACAGCAGGTTGGGCTTGGCCCTGGTGTAGGCTTAGAAGAAGGGAGGCCCTACACCTGGGTTTCCATCCTGAGGTCTGACTTGGCTGCTTGTGACTCATGATCCTCCCTCCTCCTCCACACCCCAGCCCGGGAGCATGGTGTTGGTTCATTAGCTGAATCTCCTGATTCTTGAGTTGAGCCTCAAATGCATTCTCTGGAATTGGCTGGTTTTTAATGAGGATAGAGATATGGGCCAGATGGGGCCTCCTGTTTGTCTTGGGCAGATTGGGACTGGGAGTACTCTTCTGAACTCAGGTGCTTGCTCCTCCCCACCTCTACCAGGTTGGCTCAGTCAGGGCCGTGACCCCACTCTTCAGGCAGCCTCCCTATCCCTGTCCTACCGAAGTTCAAAAATTGGTGCCAGCAGATATATCACCACTGATGTTCTCTTTCTTCCCCATGAAATGCCTCTTGGTCCTGTCCTTACTCAGCTGCTGGCAGGCCTGGGGACAGTGGCGGGAGAGAGGACAGAGTTGAGGAAGGTACAAAGTAGACAAGAAGCCCAGGTGTCAGGGTCATTGAAGAAACCCTGGGGGACCTGCCTAGGGGAGACACAGAAGCTGTGGCCTCGTAGCAAGGTGTGTGCATATGCTGGGATCCTCTTAGGGGATTTCAGAGCATCATGGATCTCTCCTGAAAACCTCCACTTGCTTCCTAAAAGCTAAGTAGCTGGCAAGTGCCTGGAGCCTAGCTCTAGCTCTGGCCCAAGGGCCCCAGTGATGGGATTCTTCATTCAGAGGTTCTCAGCTGGCTATTCTAAGAGTAAATCTCATTCACAGCTGTGCCTTATTTGGTCTGCTTCATGCTTACAAATGTAAAAATTTATTGGAAACATAAAAAAATCAGGATATTTGGTATTAATGAACTCTGGATTTGTGGCTTCTCTTGAGATGTCAGAAGCGCAGCATCCTGGGCTCACGTTCTCACATGGCCATGATCGGCCTGAGACAGGGCATGAGTTCTCTGATCAGCCACAGCCCTCACCCGGCCCACTTACATGCTTAGTCCCTATAAACGTTTGCATTTGTAATCCCTGAGAAAGCCTCTTGAATGTCAGGGCCGGAAGGGGCTTTAAGTGATTATGTTGTTCCCACTTCTCAGTTTCTAGTTGAAAAAATGGAGGCCCAGTGTCAGGTGGCCCAGACTAGCACCCACATCTCCTTCTCCTGGGTCAGTGGGCCTTCTTTCCATCAGGGCCTTTTGGCACTTCACAACTGAGCCACCATGGACAGAGAGAGCCAGGACATGCTGCCTTGACTTAAATCCACCCTTCACCAGCTACAGATGAATCTGTTATATTGTGCTTTACATAGATCTGGGCGATGAAGGCTCTGGAGTATACAGTGTGTCTGATACCATCTTCTAGCAACCCCTCAGGACTCCACAAGTACCCTACAGGGAGGGAAGCAGATCCCTCGTGACTCAGGCAGTGTTCTAAGGCTCAGGATTTTTGGGGTTGGAAAGGGTGTTGACCCCTCCTATTCTGGCTCCTTGAGAACCCATGGATCAAAGCCAAGAGGAGATGGGACTATACTATGGAAGATAGCAGCCTAAAATGTTAATGGAATAATAAACTAGAAGTTTATTTACTGCTCAGTAAAGTCCCAGACAAGTGATTCTGACCAGCAGGTGGATCTCCTCCAGGCTGATTCAGGGACCCCGACTCTTTCCAACTTGTCTTTCCATCATCTTCAACATATGGCTTCTTTGGTTTCTGTGGAAAGGGAAAGATTACAGAGGAGTGGCTAGTCATTGTGAGCCAAGCCTATACATTCCACTCACATTCCATTCAGTCATATGGCCACAACTAATTGCAAGGCAGGTTGGGGATTAATGTAACTGTATACGGAGGAGGAAGAAGAAGGGCTGTGGTCAACAGCTAGCCAGTCACTAGAGACACATCCCTTCATGGTAGCACACAGTGCATGTGTGCACTCAGGCATAGACAAAGGAGGCTGTTGGGGGAAAGAAGCTGAGTCCATATCAGAATGGCCGAAGAACTGTTTTTTTTTTTTTCCTTCCTTCTCCCTTTCTTTCCATTTTTACTAGCACTTCCCTTGGTTTAGACCTACTTTTGTGTTTCCCTGGACCACTACAAAGATCGTGCCTCCCTTCACCCACCTCTTACCCCAGTCATCCCCAATTCCCATGCATCCCACACAGAGCTGCCTGAATGATCCCTCTGGGGCTAGGGGAATCCATCCTCAAGATCCACTGGCTCATGTCAGTTGGTTTTAGAAGGGTGGAGGAAGGCCACAGCCCTTTTCCTTGGGAAAAAGAAAAAGAAAAAGAAAAAGAAAAAGAAAAAGAAAAAGAAATCTTAACCAGACAGAGCAGACACATTAGTGAATAATGTACTTATATCACCAAAGCTTTCTTTGTTTTTCAAAGTTATCATTGGATCCTAGTGGATGTCAAGGGGGCTTTCTCAATTAAAAACCTTGATTGGAGGAATCAAGGACTATTAAGATGAGAGGAGCACCTACACAATCTCTAATTCAGTCCCAATACTCCGGGGACCACTTCTCTTATGAAGAGCAAGGGTTGTCTGGATTTAGGAAAGTCTTTGATTCTCCCTTTTTCAGAACCTGATCTACCAATTAACTGCTCTTACCTTTCTCTCGTTACTTATTCTTTCCCCCAGCTTAAAAAAAAAAAAGATTTATTTATTTTAGAGCTCATGCACATGTGAGAGAGAGCACCAGCGAGAGAGCGGGAGCGAGAGCACCTGTGAGCATGGTGTAGGGAGGGGCAGAGGGAGAGAGAATCTTAAGCAGACTCCCTGCTGAGTGTGGAGCTCAACATGAGGCTCGATCTCACAATCTTGAGATCATGACTTGAGCCAAAATCAAGAGTTGGATGCTTAACTGACTGAATTACCCAGGCACCCCTCTACCCCCAGCTTTTAAGCAAGTTTAGATGTCTTCCATCCTGCACCCTCCCCTCTAGTAGAGCCCCCCCCCAGCTCTCTGTGATTGCACTGTCCTCTATACTGTCATCCCCCTGCTCTTACCTAATCCACAAACCAACTCCCGTCTTGCTGAAATCTGCCTGTAGCCACTGGAGTAGACAAGGTTCTCTGCCATCTTTGCTCCTTTGCAGAAGCTTCTCCCTCTGTCTGGGCTGCTTTTACGTCCTCTCCTCACCTACTGCCTGCCCCCTACCACTGGCAAGTCCTGGCCTTCCCTTATGACTCAACACAGACCTCAGGAGTCTTTTCTGAGTAAGCGTTTCTGGGTAAGATGTTACTTCTCTGAAGCATTTATCACAGGCTAATTTATTATATATTTACTTGTCTTCCTCCCTGGAGCTCACAGACTGTCTTTTGCCCAGCATCCCCAGAGCCTGGCAGTAGTAGGGACTCAATAAATGAAAGGAATGACTGAATGGATTCACCTTAATTACACAGGATGAACTGGCTGTGTGTTCACTCTGCCCCTGGGGCTTGGTCTCCACGTGGTTTCAATGTTTGGCATATTTCACCCAGTGGAATGCTAGTTTCAAATGTGGGTGGCTAAGGCTGGAAGTGGAAGAAAGAGGCCCTGTCCTTCTGCGGAATTGAGCCCACCCCCCTCAAATGGTAGAGTCTGTGTCAATGTCAAGTCTGCAGGTATGGGCAAGGGACAGAGTTGCCCCACTCCTTCTTACCAGGGCAAGGTGTTTCTTTGATTTCTAGCTTCAGCCCACTTTATCTGTAATTTTCTCTGGGGAAGTTTGGGCATCTGGGGGCCCCTTCTTTCCTGTGGTAGGAGGTCCTGGATGGGAACGCTATCCCTGGTGCTCTCTGACCTGGGCTTTAACTTGGCCTGAACCTGAATCTCCCTCCAAGGTGGTGTGCATATCAGGTCCTCCTCTGGCCTACATGCTTCCCTCCCCAACTCTGCTGTCAACCCCACTTCTGGGGTCTGAGAGCTCAGTCTTCTTCAGTGCTGGGTTCCCCAGGCATGAGGCTGGATAAGTTGTGAATATTTGATATTTGCTAAGTGAACAAAAGTGTGAAATGTTCTGTGTGTGAGAGAGAGACAGAGAAGAAAAAGAAGGGGGGGGGAGGTGGAGGAGAGGGGAAGGGAGGGAGGGAGGAAGGGAGAGAGAGAGAGAGAAGGATCTGAGCCAGCCACCAGGAATTCTTTTCCTCTTGTTAAAATTTGTTTCTGGCTCTGTTGATGGTTCCAGAACCTCCCCTTTTGGCTCAGCTTTGGCTCTGCTTCAGGCTTTTTCTAGATCTTTCTGGGATAGCTTGAGATATCTTGTCTGGTAAGCTCCACAGTCCTGCTTCCCCATGGCCTTCCTGGAGCACTGGTAGGGTGGCTAACATCCTGGTTTGCTCGGAACTTTCTTGGTTTTGGTGCTGTAAGAACCACATCCTGACACCTCCTCAGTCTTAGACAAACCTCGATGGATGGTCCCCTTGAGTGTATGTCTCCCGTATGCCTCCGCAGGTCCACAATCTGCAGGAGCTGCGGCGAAGTGCCTCGCTGGCCACCAAGGTCTTTATCCAGAGAGACTACAGCGATGGGACCATCTGTCAGTTCCAGACCAAATTCCCCCCAGAGCTGGACAGCCGGGTGAGGATGGCTTTTTTTTTTCTTGGAACACAGACCATGATGGAAACAAGGACTTAATCAAACGTATTTTTTTTTTCCAGGATAAAACTAATATGTGTCACATCACTTGTTCCATCACTTTGCATGGAAGAATTAAACCATGTCCCTGACATTGTCCTGCTGTCCCCGCATGGAAAGTTAGAGCTGGAAAGGCCTCAGATTTCCTAGTTCAGCAGCCCCCAAACGTCAGCAGCACTGGAGAGTCACGTGGAGAGCTTATTAAACAAAAGCGGATTCCTTAGTCCTGCGATGGCAGCAGCGTCAGCCATGTCTGCTCTTTAGCAGTTCTTGGCCCTAGCTGCAGAGCTTTAAAAAAATCCTGATGCCCAGGTCATCAGCCAAGGGCTCTGCCTCCAGACTCAGCTACCTGGGTATCTCATGGGCCACCAGCCCCTTGCAAGCATCAGCTCCTGCTGCCAACTTTTGCTTCTGGTTCCGGGGCGTGTGTGTGCCCGGGTCCCATGCCTCTGTAGAACTGGCCTGGGATCGTAGTCGTGCTCTCGAGGGCGACGGCAGACCCTGACTCTTCCATTCAGCAGCCCAGGCCCATCGAATGGGTTTGGGAAGGCGGGGCAGGGCTGCCTTTTGCTAATCCGATCCCTAACCAGCTTTTAGGGAGCTATGGAATCTCCTCATCTCATCAAATGACATGCCTGTCCTTTGGGGCATGGTGACTCTTGGGATAGAGCATAAAGTTCTCTTAGTGTTTACTCCAGATCTGTGCAGGGACAGTGACTGGGAATCCCAAAGCTTCTGACTATTCTTGGGGAGACCTTTTGTCCTAGATGGGCGTGGAAAGTCCCTAACCTATGTGAGGGACAGTTCTGATCCTGTCGTGGTGAGTGGGGAAGGGGGTGCTCCGAGGAATGTAAAAAATGGGGCTATAGACACTTTGACACCTGTTGAATTTGGAGCATGACCTTCCAGTCTAGTGTAGGGTTATGTTTTGAAGAGCACAGACTCAGGTCAGAGCTGTGTAACCTTGGACAAGTTCACTCAGCAAGTATTTACTGAGCAACTACTCTGTATGAGCCACTGGGGATCTAGAAGTGAAGTCTTGGAGTCTATTTTCTGTTAGACGGTATGACGAATAAAATAGCAAGTAAATATGTAGTAGCTCCGGGGGTGACCAATACTAGAAAAATTAGGGGGCAGGTCACGGGGCTGGGAGAGCTGGGGAGAGGTGAGTGGCTGGGGAGGTCTGTGAGATAAGGTGAGACCTGAGCCTGGGGTGGGGGAGTCTGGGGAAAGAGTGTTGCCTCCAAGGGCACGGGTGCAAAGGACTTGGGCATTTTCAGGAAGCAGCAGGGCAGTCAGTGTGGCTGGAGTGGGGCCTGAGTGAGCAGGAGAGTAGGAGGCAGGCTAAGGGGATGTAGGGCCAGACACTGTAGGGCCTAGTGGACGTTGTAAGGACTTCTTGGATTTTACTTGGAGAAAGATGAGAAGGCTTTGGAAGCTCTTCTTCAGAGCTGTGACCTGCTCCGACTTTAGCAGGCTCCCTTGGCAGGGCTGGGGGCAGAGAGACCAGTGAGGAGGCCAGAGATGATGGTGGCCTGGACCACAGAGCAGAGCTTCCATCTGCTGACAGTGAAAAAATGCATGAAAGTGTGCTATTTATTTCGTTACTTTTATTAAATTTTTAAAAAAGATTAGACTTTGCAAAGCTTTTTTTCAGATGAAGCAACTGATAATTTTTTAAAGATTTCATTTATTTACCTAGGAGAGAGAGAGAGCACGAGCAGGGGGAGGGAGAGGGGGAGGGCCAGAGATAGGGGGAGGGGCAGAAGGAGAGTGGGAGGGGCAGAGGCGGCGGGAGGGGCAGAGGGAGCCCGAGAAGCAGACTCCCTGCTGAGCACAGAGCCTGACATGGGGCTCCGTTCCAGGACCCTGAGATTATGACCTGAGCTGAAGTCAGATGCTTAACTGACTGAGCCACCCAGGCACCCCAGCAATTGCTTAATTTAATCTATAGTTGCCAGATGAATTTATAAAAATCTTATTATTTTTTAATTGAAGTATAGTTGACACACAATGTTACATTGGTATCTGAAAGTGCCTTTAAGAATAGAAGGCATAGAAAGTGCTTAATAAGTATTAGCTATTATGATTATGGATGCAGGCAGGACAGTTGTGCACACACGAGGCTGTTGTGTTCTTCATGACCTCTTAGGTTAGCGCCTTGAGGTTAGTGCCCCCTCCTGGAGAGACACTCCTGAGGTCTTACACAATCAGTCTTATGAAGTTGGAGTCCCATTCAAACATGGGGAGCCCCTACCAATTAGGCCCTGGGTGCTTTCACAGCAATCAAAATGCGGGGTGTGTGTGTGTGACGAAGTCACTAGAATTCCTGCCTGATCCCCTGCAGAAAATGTTCACATCTACAATATGGTGGGAGTTTCCAGCTTCCAAGGGAGGCCAAGTAGCCATTCTTATTCCCATTTTACAGATGTGGAAACTGAGGCTAGAGTAGTTAAGTCATTAGCCAAAGGCTGTGCAGCTAGTTGATGATCAAGTCTGGACTTGCCCCCAGGTCTCCTGACTCAGTCCAGTGCTCCACAGGCACCAGCAGCTTCTTTGGTCTTGCCTGTGGGCATCTCCCCCCAGCAGCGTGGCCCTACCACTGCCACCCTCCCTCCCACCTGTGACTGTCCACAGTCCAGAGAGGCTGATCTCAACGTGGTTGCCTGTCCCTCTCTCCCTCCAGATTGAGCGGCAGCTCTTTGAAGAGACTGTGAAGACCCTCAACGGCTTCTACGCGGAGGCCGAGAAGATTGGGGGCAGCTCCTACCTGGAGGGCTGCCTGGCCTGTGCCACGGCCTACTTCATCTTCCTCTGCATGGAGACCCACTACGAGAAGGTGGCTCCCTTCCTGACTGCCCTGTGTGCCCTCCCCCAGGGCCCCCCTGCTGCGCCCTCATCCTCAACCGGCCCCTCTCCTTGCAGGTTCTCAAGAAGATCTCCCGCTACATCCAGGAGCAGAATGAGAAGATCTTTGCCCCTCGAGGCCTCCTGCTCACGGACCCGGTGGAGCGCGGGATGAGGGTTGTATCCTTCCTGGCTGTTCTGTGTAAGGGCACAGAGCTGCCAACCTGTAGGGTCCCTGGTGAGGCTACCAAGAAATAGGGACCACCCTAGGGGCCTCTGCTCAGGGATTTCCAAGGATTCTGCACATCACAGGTCACCCACTCCCCTCCCCCACCATAAGTTATTAATGCCGTTTGTGAATTTCAGGGTTTGCTTTTATCCAGCTGCATTTATTCACTGCTTAACACATGCCAGGTCTCATATTAACTGCTTTGAAACTATGCAATTCTTGTCATACCCCTAAAGGTGGGTGACTCTTACTATCCCCTTGTCCACGAGCACACTGAAGTACAGTCACTGGCTCAGGGCCACCCAGCTGGTGGACATCAGAGCCAGGACTGGAGCCCAGGCCCACACTTAGCTACGAGTCTGTATTGTGCCTCAGGGAATATGCGCATCTCCCATCGGTTCACATGTCTAGTCTCATGGACTCCTGTGTGGGCGTCCTGCCGGCCCCCTTTCACAGATCAGGAGATGAAGTCTTGATGGGCGGCTGGTCACCTGGAAAAGTGTGTGCACACATCCCGCCTGCAGTTATTAGCAACGAGAGTAAAATTGTTAAAAAATAAATTTTGCTAGAAAACGGAGAGGAAAAGAGTAAAGAAAACACAAATACTGGGATTTTCTGTTTACAAAGCCCTGTGAGAGGGGCTTCTTTTTACTGAGCCTTTCCTAAGTAGCGGGCATTGTGCTTACTGCTTTCCATGCGTGATTTCAGTCGGTCCCCAGACAACCCCGAGATTCTAGGATTACCACCATTTTACATATGCAATCGTTACTGGGTAACACGTTAAATGACCGGTCTAAGGCCACATGGCTCAAGAGCAGGCGAGTCAGGATTTGAAAGCAGTACATTGAAGTCCTCCCACTGCCCTAGCAGTGACACCACCCGTCCTGGGGTTTGGTAACTACACCCCGTAGAGTGGGAGCATCTGATCCGGTGTGCGCCTGCGCCGAGCTCGGCCCTCCGGATCGTTGTGGACGTGCACCGAGTGCGTGCGCGCACGAGCGCGGCGGGCCGGGGACTAGTGTCTACTGCTGCAAGCCTCGCGTCCTCGTCGTCTGGGCAGCGGCCCCGGCTGGCCTCCCGCTCCCCTGCTGGCCTCCGTTCGATGGTCCGTCCGCCCCTTCTAGGCAGCTGGCCGGGGGTCCGTCCTTAACGCTGCCGCAGATCGAGATCTCCATCTACGAGGACCGGTGCAGCAGCGGCAGCTCCAGCAGCGGCAGCAGCTCGGGCAGCGGCAGCAGCGGCGGGGGCGGCGGGGCGGGGGCCCGGTGACTGGCCGAGAGTCCCTGCAGGGAGGTGTATGGCCGGACTGAGGGCCTTTCAGACCTGCGGCGGCTGCGCTACCAGAGCACCCGCTTCTGAGTCATTCTCTGGGCCCCCGCTGCTCCCGGGGGTGGGTGGGAGGGTGACTGGCCCGGTGTCCTTGCGGGGTCCGTCTCCCCGCGCCCCCTCCCGCACTCCTGCCCTTCGCCCCTGGCAGGACGGCCCACTTCCTGACCTGGCACTTTCCACAGGGGCCAGGTCGGGTCACCGCAGCCAGATCTTCTAGGGGAAGGCTGGGGCGGGGTGGGCAACAAGATTGGGACAGCCCTCTTTTCTGCCGCTCCTCCCCCAGCACCCCGGACGGGGGACACAGGTCCCAGAGAGAATTCCCATTCTGCATGATTCCTCAGCCCAAATCCCACATCCAGCAGGACTTCCCCCTCCCCCCAAGGGTCCTGCTCCCCATGGCTGTCTTCCAGTGTCTGCTCTTTCTGGTGCCACTGCAGGGGCTCTGCCTGTCTGTGAACCTGCCTCCACCGGATTGGAGGTCTGGGGAGATGGGAGCCACTCAGTCCCCTCCTGACCCCTTCTAGACTCATGGCTTCCCCTTCCTCCATTGAAAGCCTGGAGGCCATATTGGCCTTGCCAAGAAACATCCAACACCCGAGATTTTGCAGGACACCGGGCGCCGGTTGCGGGGCACACAGCCTGGGGCTCTGGGAGGTTATATGGAGGTCTAGAGAAATGCTTCATGGAGACATGTAGCTTTGGGGGGGGTGAACCTCAAGGACTGGAGCCAGCTTCTCGAGATTAGAACTTGTGTGTACGAGAGAATGAGTGTGTGTGCATGAAGGCACATGTGTGAGTGCATATATGTGAGAGCACTGTGTGCACGGATGCACGTGTGGCTGTGCGGGCATGTGCCTGAGCGCACGTGAATGCATGTGTGCGAGTGCACTTGTGTGAGTGTGTGTGTGAGTGCACTTGTCTGTTCCCCTTGGTTGCCAGGCCAATGACCACCCCTCTCTGCATCCTGTCTTATCTTTGTATGTAATGGTCTGTGGCTGCTTCCCTGCATGGGTCCAGCCTGTCCCTTTGTTAATAAATGTCCTAAAGCTCCTTGCCCCTTGCCTGGGGCTGCCAGCTTGGCTCTTCTTCCTGGTCTCTCCCCCACCTGCAAAGTTCTCCCCACATACCTTCCTGATTCTACTGTGTACGTTCTAGCAAAAGAGAAGTTGGGAGTCTAGGAGAGCAGGGCCAACCTTCTGGGGCCTTCTGTGTCCCTCTCCCCAACCACCCCTCCCCCCATGACAAGGCAACAGGGCTACACACGCTGCATATTCAGCCCACCCAGGCTCTGGCGCTCTCTAAGGCTGCGTAAGCAAGGCTTTCTTGGATGTTCAAAGGAGCTGGCAACCTGCAGGGGAAAAGGCAAACTCCTTTCTTGAAAGGGAAGAGAAGCACCCAGCCAATGAGGCCCTGGCTGCCAAGGCCCAGGGTGGCAAGTGGAAAGGAAGCAGCCCTGTCCTGGTGCCCCGATGAGGGACAGAAAGTGGCTGCCTGCCTCAGGTGGCAGGAGGTGCGAAAAGGGTATCTCAAAGACCAGCCACTGCAGGTAACTTGCTAGAACCAAAGAGGGGCCTGGTTTTCTTTTGGACAAGAGAGCAGTATGTGGGAGGGGCCGACCCAGGGAGCTGGAGAGGGCAGCCCGGTCCCTGAGCCCAAGTGGGTGGGTCCTCGTCCAAGGATACCCCACAGAGAGCAGAGACCCAGTGAGCTCCATGGCAACCCCCTGACTCCTGGGCCTGGCCTGTGCCCTCCCTGGCCCACTGTGTGGCCGGGCCTTATGTCTAACCTGTGCCTCTCCTGTGGGATGGTTGGGCACAGGTGATGCAGTGGCCTTTGGTTTTATTATTTCTTTTTCCAATAAAAGGACTTGCCCAGCTTGAGGCTCTGCTCTGGTTCTCTCCCCTATGGTGATGGGCTGCCAGTTCTGTGCCCCAGGACTACAGTGAGGGGAGGCTCAGCTGCCCACCTGCCTCATGCCAAGGAGGTGGGGCTGAGTATGTTCCTGAAGGAGCGGTGAACCCGACATGGGCGGGACCCACCCTGTCTTCTTGGAGCTTGTCGTCTAGCGGGGAGGCTACATTCTGGCTCCTCTAATCTGGAGCCTTTCTGGGGGCATTTGCAGCCTTGGGTGGAGGGAACCGCCTGACTGCGAGCCAGGTCAAAAGTAAGTAATGGATTGATTAAATATCCATTTTTTGAGCTCTTAACCTGGGTTGGGCCCTGTTAGGGGCCAGATCACAGAATCAGTTTTAAAGACTGGAAAAGCACGTGAGTACTGGAACCTAGCAGGATCAAACAATATTTACTGAGCACTTATCGTGTGCCAGGTACTTTGGTAAAACCCTGTCTTAGAGCTGGGAGGGGATTTAAAGATCATCTGAACTAGGCCAAATGGAGGCCCAGAGCGGTCCCATGACTTGCCCCAGGTCCCATAGCTGGTTCTCCCGAGCCAGTGCTCACTCCGACACCATGGGGATGGCATCCTGATGGAAGTTGCCTTACGCTGCAGGGTGGCTAGGGTCACACACTCAGGTCTGTGGACAAAGAGAGGGTCTCTCCAGAGTGTGGGGACAAAGGCTCCGGCCTCAGGGTGGGGGCTTGGGGGAGGTCCCCTCTGGGTGGTGCTGAATGGGACTCTGGGTGGCTTCCACACTTCTTGCTGCTCTGAAGGGGCAGCTGGGCCTTTGCCTGAACCACGGGCAGGCCTGGACCCACTGCCTGGACTCAAGCCTGGGGTGTGTGTGTGTGGTCACAATGGAGGCTGTTCTTTAACTTGAGGGGGTGTTCTGTCTGTCCTGTACGTAAGGTTATTAGTCGTAATATTAAACAATAGTAGCTAACATCACTTATTGTGTGCCAGGCACTAGGCTAAGACCCTACTTAATCATTCAGTCCTCACAACAACGCTATGGTGTGGACTGTTATTCCCATTTTACAGATGAAGAGACTGAGGCTCACAGATGTTAAATAACTTGCCCAAAGTTACGCAACTAGGAAGTGGCAGCGCTTGGCTTTGAATCTAGGCAGTCTGACTCCCAACTGTGTGGAAGATGATTAATCCAGCTTCAGGGACCCTGTCAAAACTTGAGGTCCTCAGCCATCCTCGGTAAGGATTTGACAGATTCCCAGGTAAGGACATGGAGCTGTGCCTGGTACCTCCAAGGCCAGGCTGGTACCTCTAGGCATCACGGGAGTGGGGGTGGGCTGCGCTCCTCACAGAACTGCGGGGCCCACAGGGGCCGCTTGGTGAAGGGCAGAGTGGGGAGAAGCAGGTGAGGCGTGACTTCTCTCTCCCTGGGTTTCCTCTGCTAGCTCAGTTACAGCGGGGAGTGTTCTCTCCTGCGGGTCGGGCTGCAGCCACGTCTCTGCATCCCCCTCGCCAGCCAGGAACGGGCCGTCAGCTGCCCCCGGGGCAGCTCTGGGCTGCCATTCCCTTGGCTACTGCTGTCAGGCTCTGCTCTCTAGCTTCCTTTGGGGTGTGTGAAAACCACAGGGTTTACAGAAGCTCATTGTGCCACCGAGTGGCAGAATCGTGCACTGCACCCCGGAATCAAAGCGGCCTGGGAAAGGCTCCTGGAACCCCAACCACGCAGCCACTTCCACCCGCTTTCAGAGGAGGTGTGGGGCAAAGATGGAGTCCCGTTGGTGGTGCCTCTCCCTACGGCCAGCTCCCGGGGTGCTGCCTTTCTCCTGGGAACCCCGGCCCCCTTCTCCACAGCTCTGGAAGGACTTACAGTAAGGAAGGTTACCGGCAGGAGGCACCGGCCCCTCATTTTGGCTTTACTATTGACCAAGGATGACGGCAATGCAAATGGCGCTCCTAGTGAGACCTGAATTGGAGTTCAGGCTTCACAAGAGTAGCCCGTGGTGGAGCCTCCTTGAGCCCCAGGTTCCTTCCACAGCTGTAAAATAGGGGTCCTAATACTTGACAAAATTGCTCAGACCAGCGCCTCGCATCCTTGGCTGCAATCGATGTTACCCAGGGAGCAAGAGAAACTGCTGATGTGTGGTCCTTTCCCCAGAGATGCTGATTTCATTGTTCTGGGAGTGTGGCCTGGACATCAGGATTCTTTAGTTTCCCTGGAGAGTCTAGTGTGAAAACGAGGTCGAGCACCCCTGATTTCGACCTAGAGCCTAGGAGCCTTTTCATGGGCCTCTGAAAATGTCTGAGACCCAAATAAAAGTTTATCATTACACAAAAGCAACGAGACATGAAATGAGTGCAGGCGATGACTCCACTTATAACTACTAATATGGGCAAAACGAACCTACGGTGGTAGAGCGGCTGCCCTGGGGTGGGGTGTAGTGAACGGAGGGGGCCTGGGGAGACTTCAGGTGCTCACGATCTGTCTCCCCAGCAGCGTGCTGGTTACACAGGTGCGCTCGCTTTGTGAGAACTCCTGGAGCTGTACACTTAAGATTCGTATATTTTTCTATATGTATGGTACATTTCAATAAAATTTACCAGAAAAGTTTATTGGCTCCAAAATAGGAAAAGAAAACACAAAACTGAAATTAATGTTTCATTGCATGTCTACAAAATGTAGTACTGTCAAACAGTCAGCCATAGTTCAACTCAACTGTGTGTGTGTGTGTGTGTGTGTAATTTAGGGAGAGTTGTGGATGCCTCTGACAATGTTTGATATGATGAGGGTGGGGCGCCCAGAAGAGAAGTTCCCTGAAACTGCTTGGGTTTACCCCAGGAGCTCTGAGCCTCGACCCCACCCCCTGCACTTAGGTGTGGGATGTGCCTTTATTGGGAGAAGCGCTTTTGGCAGATTCGCCAAGGGGTAATTGACCACCCCTAAGAAAAGACTGAGAACAGCTGTTTTGAGGAGTCAGCGAGAAACTGGCTGAGAATGTGCTGGCAGGAAATAGGTGTCCGCTAATGCCTTCTGAGGTTTCCACCCGACCCCTCTCAGGCAACTTTGGGAGGATTCATTCTCCTGGCAGCGCCCAGGGCACACCGTGCCGAGCTCCCGCTCCTCCTCTAAGGGGCTGTTTAACGGGCTTGTCGGGTCAGCGTCCGCCGGATGGCAGAACCTAGCGGGCAGCATCCTGGAGCTGCACCGGGACTCGCGGTTTTGAGTCGGGGCCGGTGGGGGAGGTGGAGGAGTGGGAAGGGAGTCAGAGGGCTGCCACAGCCTGCCGACCCCGAGTCATGCACTTAGCTGCCCTGAGTCCCAGCTCTGTCATCTGCAAAATGAGAGCACGATGAGAATGCATCTTTGTAAATGGTCATCTATTTCTCCAAAGTAAAATATTATTGTTATTGCTGAAGTTACACCAGGACCTCATTGTACAGTGGCCTCGTGACACAGACTTATAGCCAGGTTCCAGGTTCTTGCAGAGAATAAACAGATATTTATCCAAGGGTTCGCTGATTCCCTAATATATGCCAGGAACATTCATGTACATTATTATTCCATTTAGTTCTCTAACACTCTGGTGGGTGGTTATATTTGAATTCTTATTTTATAGATGAGGAAACTGATGTTCCAGGTGGTTAGGTAGCTTGACAAGCGCCCACAGCTAGTAAGTGGCAAAGTAAAGACCCGAATCTAAGTGTCAGAGCCCAAACCCTGTTCTCATTCTGCCAGTGTGTCACAGTAGGGTAAAAGACTCCGTTCTACCTGGATTGGCTCCTACAGGCAGATTCTAGACCCAGGGAGAAGCACGTGGGCAAATGTGGACACAGAAAAATTAGCTTTGCAGAGGCATGATGGGGCTCGTTATTTTGGAGTAATTCAAGTTATTGATTTCTGTAGTGGAAAAGTGATTGGGGACCAGCTACTACCTGAGAGCAGTCTGAGCAAAGCCCCGGAAGGGGGAAATGTTATACACAGCTTACTGGACCTTGTGGACGGCAATGGTCTTCTTCCCGCTGTCCCCAGTTCCTTGGTCAACTCGTGGAGGGTGGGGGGAGGACGGGGGTCTCGTCTTAGTGGTCTCCACCACCTCCCTCCCCCTGCCCCACACGTGTCAGGTGAATGGGAAATGCGGCCCACCAGGAGGGCTGGCAGGAAGAGACAGGCAGCAAGGACAGGAATGTACAGATGTGGAATCCTCTGGCCCCTGGCACAAGGTGACCCGAGAAGCAGCTTAGGCAGACGCAGACAGGTAGGTGGCCACTGAGTGATACGGTTCAACTGCACGTGGCCACTAACTCAATTAAAGGGTAGGGGCAGCGACCCTAGGCCCTCCCCTGCTTGGGCAGCTGCTTCGAGTTGCCCTGGCCATGATCTTGTGGCTCTGCTCACGATCTCCACCTGTCCTGGGACGGGAGGGAGGGCAGAGTTGGCGTGCATCCTGACCCCACTCAGTCCCTGCCTGGTGCTCCCTGAACACCATGATTTAAGGTGAGTAAATCCTCCGGGGCTGAGTACGGTTCCTGGAAAGTCTGGGCCTGGGGCCCTAGGGAGTGAAGTACCGTGGGTGGGGGGGTGGATGGATGGATGGACGGACGGACAAGTGGATGCATACAGAGAAGGTGGGTGCCGGGAGATGACTGATGGTTCAGAGGTGAGCGAGAGGGCTGCCTGGCTTGAGATGGATGCTCACAGACCCTGGAGAGGCAGGTGAATGGATGGGTACCGAGCAGCCCCGTGCTCCCCAGTGCAGATCTAAATACAGTGCCGGAGCTCTTCAAAGGAAAGATACTGTGTAACCCGGTCCCCAGATGAACTCTGCATTTGAGTGATGGATGTGTCTCATTGGGAAGGATTCTTATAGGTCTAAGATCACCCCAGTTAATGACTTATGGATTGTTGTAAAATCAGGCAGTGCTAGAAGTGAAAGCAGGAGATTAGAGGGCCTGGGACAGGTTCTAGAATAATATCTGCTTTGCATCAGCTGGCTGCTGCACTGTGCACTGTGAATGCTTCAGCTCCACAGCTCTGTGAGTTCTTAGGCTTTCCATTCTGTGGAGGAAGAAACTGAGGCTCAGAGGAAGCAGCTTTAGGTCACTAACAGGTCGTGTAGGTGGGGTGTCTGGGAGTCAAGCCTCAGGCCATCCGATCCCAGAGTCTCAGGGCGAAGAGAATGTTTTAAGGATAGATGGAAGGAAGGAGGGAGGCAGGGCCATAGGAATTTTGCATCAGCTCTCTAAGAAAGAGTATGGCATTCTGGCACACGAGACACATTCTTTGTTGGGGTGAGGCTTTGAGACCCCTCTCTTGCCTCTTTCCTCTCCGTGTCTGCCTTCAAGGCCTGTAAATCTTGAGCCAGGGGACCTGAAAGCACAGTGAAGGTATATATGGGGTTTACCTTCCTCCCTGGGGCCCAAGCTTGCTCCTCTGCCACGGTCCCCATGGGCAGATGGGGAGGGCACTGGGCTTTGCTCCTTCCCCAGGAGCTCTGCACTCAGGTCTGGGGTGGAGGGAGGACAGTGAGGCCTTAAATCGATCTTTTGGTGGAGAGAGGGGTATATTAAATGATTCTGGGTGATAGGTCCTTCATGGCAGCTGTGGGGCTGGCCATGAAGAAGGACAGTGAGCTCCCGCTACAGCATGTATTCCGGGCTCCAGACTTCCCTTCTGGCAGGCAGGCCAGGCTCAGGAGGTTCTGGGCAGGGACTTCCTGGGAAGGGGTGACGCGGGTCGTCTTAGTGGTCTCCACCACCTCCCTCCCCCTGCCCCACGTGCCTGTCAGGTGAATGGGAAATGCAGCCCACCAGGAGGGCTGGCAGAAGAGGCAGGCAGCAGGGACAGGAATGTACAGATGTGGAATCCTCTGGCCCCTGGCGCAAGATGACCCGAGAAGCAGCTTAGGCAGACGCAGACAGGTAGGTGGCCGCTGAGTGATACGGTTCAACTGCACATGGCCACTGACTAACTCAGTTAAAGGGTAGGGGCGGCGACCCTAGGCCCTCCCCTGCGTGGGCGGCTGCTTCAGTTGCCCTGGCCATGATCTCGTGGCTCTGCTCACGATCTCCACCTGTCCTAGGAGGGGAGGGAAGGAGCAGGAAGCAGGCATCCCAGCCCCACTCAGCCCCTGCTCGGTGCTCCACGAACACCACGATTTTAAGGTGGGTAAATCCTCCTGGGGCTGAGTACGTACCCTCGTCCCCTGTTCTTGACCTTGGCTGCAGCCTCGCTTCTCAGCTGCGCAGGACCCTCTGTGCACCTAGTATTTCCACTCAGCTCTTTTTCAGCGGGGTTCCATGGGCCAAGCGTGGTTCTTTGGGCACTTAACGCTGACTCTGATTCTGGGTCAGCCCCATGGAAAGAAAAAGCTCTGCCCGCCCCCTTCCTATTTCAGAAACTGTTGATACAACTGTACTTATGAAATGCTTTGAGCTTTCTGGAGAAGGAGGCAGGGTGAGCAAGGAGGAGCCCCAGGCGGGAGTCAGATTCCCCGCTAGGCTGTGGTCCTCTGGAAGTCACTGTTCCTTTTGGGCCTCAGTTTTCACAGCTGAACAGGATGGGGGCAGGACTAAATGACTTCTCAGGTCCCTCTGTAGGCTTCTGTGGTGGTGGAGGGCCCAATCCCCAGGCCAGGTCACCAGCTGCTGGTGGACCTGTGCTTTCTGCAGCCTGGTCAATGGCACAGTCGCCTAGCTTTTTTTTTTTTTTGCCTAATTTTATGATCATTCTCTCTGGGAATGGCGCTGCGTGAGCGCTAAGCTGAACAGCACCACAGCCCAGGCCCCAGGAAGGTTTGCTCTGCTCCCTTGGGCTATTTTCAGTCTTGAGGTCTTTTCCTGCAAAGCTGTCAGCTGCCCGAGGGCAGCCAGGGTCCTCCACATCTCCCACATCGCGGCTCCTGGGAGACCTGGGCCACACAGCAGGGCGTGCTGGGAGCCGTGTGAGCTTTGGCATTGAATAGACCCAGGCTCCATCCTGACCTTTGCTACTTATTAATATTATTAACATTTTAAATTTATTTGTGGCTTTACTTGTGCCAGGCACCATGTCGACTGTTTTTATATCATCTTGTTTAATATAATGACTCCGCGAGGTAGGTATTATCCCCATTTTACAGATGAGAAAACTGAGTGTGGAGGACAGCACACCTACTTTACATTTCTGCTCAAATGCCTCTTTCCCAGAGCGCCCCCCCCGCCCCACCCGATTTAAAGGGTCTTCTGCCTCCATCCCAGCGCTCTCGATGTGCCTTCGTGCTGCCGCCCCCACCGCGATAGACTTCACACCTCTGACACGCTATATTCTTTACTTCTTATGTCGTTTAGCACCTGCGTATGTCACCAGGCCATTCAGGAATCTTCGGCAGTGTTGTACACAGACGTATGGGCCAAGCCACAGAGCAATGCCCAGCATGCAGTACGTGTCCAACCAGCGTATGCCAAGTGACAGTTGGTTAAATCCTTTGCCCAGGTGTCAGTTACCTGGGGGTTGCTCCCCAGAAGGCTTCAGAACACAGGCTTGGGAGCCAGGCAGTCGCCAGTCTGAATCACAGCTTTTGCCACTTCATCGGCTATGGACGTTGGGGAACTTGTTCTTTCTGAGTCTTGCTTCTTTGGCGATAAAAGAGATGAGTAACCTTTATCCCATAGCACGGGGGTGGGGATTCCTGGGGCCATCCACGTAAAGTTCTGGGCATATGATAGGCGTTTCGTACGTTCGCTCCTTCCCTTGAGGAGGGTTTTTAGCTCTTCTCGTTTCTCATTTTCCTCTCATGGCCTACCCTTCGACTACTTTGCTGTTCAACTATAGTTCCCCTAAGAGGACTGCTGCGGAAGGAGGGGTTGGCGTGATCCGTGCCGTTAACCAGCCTGTGCTGTCTCGCCTCCTCCTTCCTCTTCTGGGACGTGTCTGTTGCTAAGGAGACACCACAGCAGCCTGACAGGATGTGGCTGGGGTTCTGGCCACAGTGAAGGAGAGAGATGTGGTTGACCCCAGGGAGGGAGAGAAAGGGAGAGACTTGGCTTGTCTCCTGGGCTGACAGTCTGGGTGGAGTATCACGCTGGAATCTGCTGGAAAAACCCAGCTGGCTCCTTGAGAAAATGAAGTGTTCATCCTCCGCCTCTGTGGGGCTCCCAGAGAGATAACCGACAGCCGTGCTGGGAGGCTGGAGTGGAGTTCCTGCTTGGGTCACAGTTCAGTGGTGCTGGTCAAGGTGTGATACCCAGACCCTGGGAGGGGGCCATAGCAGCCAGAGTGACACATAATCAAACTCTTGGCCCTCAGAATGGCACCTCCCCAGAGCAGGGCTGGCAACGGAGTAGATGCTTGAAGAGGCTGCATGCCTGATTCATGGCTTCGCGTTTGCTAAGGCCAGCCATGCCGGCTGGTGAGGGGACTCGGCCTGGACGCTGCCACCTCTTCTTGCAGCTGGAGTGTGACTCTGTGGTGACTGTCATAGATCCTGGGCTCTTCAAGGACTCCATTTCCTCCTCCCCAACCCATCCCCTGCCCCTGGGCAGCACAGAGAGATGGTGGCTTTTGTGTCACTGGCTAGCCCCCCCCCCCCGCCCCCCAATGGGAAGGAAGCATCCATGTTAAGAGCTCAGGCTGGGGGCCAGACCACCCTGATGGAGTCCTTCCTGTTTGTCCCAGCTGTGTGAGCCGGACAAGCCACTTAGCTTCTCTGTAAAACTGGGATCATTACAGCAATTTCCTCTTGGGACTGTTGTGAGGATTACACAGGCTGATACTTCTAAAGAGCTTAGATCTGGCCCAGACGTGTCAAGCTCACTGAACGTGGCTATTCCTCTCATGTTGAGGGGTACATTCCTGGAGAGAGGAGTGTTCTCGGGCAGAATAAAAATGGTATTATTATTATTACTAGAGTGAGCCAGGGCCGCCCCAGATGGGGCACAGCTCCTCTGTTCGTGAGACCCCCTGTAGGCCCGTGCCACTTGTCAGCCCTGGAGCCATTTGCAATTTTTTTATAAACTCAAGTCCAGTATAAGGCAAGATGATGTCAGGAGCCTGAGCGGGGCTAAGGGACAAAGAAAGGACTGAATTATTTGTGCTCAGAAGGGGAAGGCAAGGGTGTAACCCCTGCAGACATCAGAGGAAGGGGAGTTGGAAGAAAGAGGGATGGTGATCCTGTGCCCAGCTAGCTTGGGGCTGGCTCTGGGGCCAGTTCAGCACAGACCAGCAAATGTACTGGACTGGGGGCACTTGGCTCAGAAGCCTGGATTCCTGGCCCGCTGGGGAGGCTCTGTTATTTGGGGGCAGGTAACGCTGAGTTGGGTCAGTACCTGCCTGGCCTCTGTATCTTTTAGCCTTGTATTTCTTTCAACACAAGCATCTTGGGGGGCAAGAGACGTGACCCCCCTCATTGGACCTTGTCACTTTTCTCGTGGAAGGGACCCGGTGCTTGTCACATAGGAGGTTCCAAATGAGTGCTTGCTGAATGAATATTTGAATGAGTGAACGAACGCAAAGAGCTCGCTTTCTGGTGTAGCAACCCAAGAATTTAGCTAGATTTCTCAGAAAGCCCCTGTAAGTCCTACTCTCATCCCATGCACTGGGCTCTTCCATCTGGCTCGAGGAAGACGGTGTGGGGACAGTAACCATGTCATCTCTACTTACCATTGTATGCCCTGAGCCTAGCTTAGTACCTGGCACTCAACTAATATTTGTTGAATGACTGAATCACATCCAAAGTAACCCTTCTTACCCCGGAGCTGGGATTTGTAGTCGTGCTCCTGACGCTGGGGGAAGTTGGAACTCCTCTTGGTAACTCATCTGGCCCCACCACCAAGTAGGGTAAAATGACACATAGATACCCTGTTACAAGAAACCCGGTGTATGAGGATTCATGGTTATTACTTTAGAAGGTATCCTCTGAAGTCTGCTGCCATCCTGCATTTTCTGATGTCCTTGGCAGGCTGTCTCACTAGCTGCCCTGTCCCTTATTCTCACGCTGTTGTGTGCGGTCTGTCGATGGACACTGTTATCTTGTCATTTACCATTACATCGGGAACTGCTGCCTCTGTGGGTTTTGGGTTTTACTTATCTTCCTATCTCAGATCCACTTGTTCATTTCGAGAAAGGCAGCAGCTTCCAGAGTGACTAGGGAAGAGTGTGAACAGTGACAGCCCTGTCTGTTACCCCCTGACAAGACGGCGTGGTGGGAAAGGGCTCTAGCTTTGCCTGGGGGCCAGCTGGCCCTGTGACCTCCAGCAGATCACTTCGTCTCCCTGAGCCTCATCTCCGGGGCCCATCCACACCTTTAAATCTATGTGAACACACAGGAGTGGGCTTTCCAGAAGCGGAGCAGTTTTGAAGTTGTTATACGCTTACTTGTGAAAACGTAGCTGTTTTTAAGACTTTTCATTTAAGCTCCTATTCTGAGTGTAAAAACAGTACTAGCTATGAGGAATTCATATTTTGTGATTTATTGGGAGTATTATTATATTAGAAGATGGTAGGTTTTTTAAAAATATGTTTTTAAAATGCTTGCTGCATTCTTAAGTGTGATTTTATTGTATCTTGGGGCAACTTTTTTTCCCCGCGAAGAATAGATCTGTGATTTATAACAAGCCTTCCCTACCAGTGCTGCTTGTGAAAGTATCCTGTGGTGTTACATCATTCCCAAAGGGTGCTCTGGCTACAGAAGCGTCCAGGTTTCTAAGCATATTGCAGGGAAGACCAATTTGCCAGATTCTTTCTAGAAATCAGGGTAACTTGAGACTCACTGTGTCTGTGTCCAGCCAAACACTGAAGGGTCTTAGAAAGGAAAGGGCTTTAGGGATATACCAGACTAAATCTCTTGCTATTTAGATTAGGGAAACTGAGGCCCAGTGTAGAAAAGCGACTTCCTCCAGGTAAAAGGCCAGAATATTCCCTCCACTATCTGCCCCTTGCTCATCCTACATGCCTTGCCTTGTCCAAACTCCAGCCCCCCAAAAGTGAAGATTAGTGCACATACCTAAACCATTGCTCATGCTCAGGGCGGACACTTTCCCTGTCGTGTGATTTGCTTTCCAAGCGCCCCACGATGGAAGGGCTACTGCTAATTCAACATTCCAACCAGCATCTACTTGCCCCAGACACAGTTTTGTTTTCACCAGCTAGGCACTAATATCCAACAGAGAGTTTATTGGCATAATTTCTCCAGAAAGAGGCTGGAAGACTTAGCAAATTCAAACTTTAACATTTTTATCAAGAGTCCCAAAAGATCACCCTTTCCCCTCCCATCATAACCACCAACTCCAATAAGGCTTTCTCTACCACGGGAAGTCAGGGCGCACAGAGCAGAAACAGCACAGGCCAAACCAGCAGGCACATGATACACGAGTGAATCAACTGAGCAAGCGACCGCCTTGGAGCCATCTTTGTTAAGGGCAAAATAGGGTGCTTGTGACACTGGAGAATCCAGAAAAGACAGGACTATTGTGATTCTTCTGAAGAACTGAGGGAAGGTAGATGGGGTAGGAGGGAGGCTTTCCTTTTTTGTTTTCCTCAGAAAACATGCAAAGAAAGGCTTTACAAATAGCTAAGATTACATAAATATCAGTATCTCCCAAACTTCCCTTTTCAAAGATGGCCACCCCTGCGGTCCATTCAGAGGGAGCACGCGTGGCAGAATCTACTGGGTGTGGATAGAGAGACAGGCAGCGGGAGAGATTTAGTTTTCCACAAAGGTTGTTAGTTTTTTTCTTTTTTTTTTTCCTTTATTGATGGGATTTAAAGTGCATATAACTGAAGGCAAAGTCCAAGGCCTAGAGAAAGATATGAGGCCCGAGAGAGAGGCTCAGAGATTCTAAAGGCAGCAGAAGGATACCCACCTAAAAAGGCTACTTGAGCTGCAAAAAAGATGGGAGAGAGAGAGAGCAAATGGGAAAAAGAGAAAGGGGGTTGGGGTGGGATGGGGGGGGGGAAGCATTTGGGAGGAAGAAGACAAATACCAGTTCAGAAATTCAGACAAGGATGAGCAGTAGAGCTAATTTCTATCCCTGGTCGGAAAAGATGGGCTGACCTTAAGGTAGGAACATTTTGGGGAGAACAGTTGCCTCTGGCCAGGACACAGCACCCCAGGGACCCTTCAGATGGAGTAGTGGTGGGCCTGCTCCAAACCTCTGTCATGGTCTTCCCCGGAGACCCAGCGGGGGTCTGAGGAGACTGCAGCCAGCCAGGAGAAGTCAGGGGATGGGGACCTTGATCAGGGGCCTCCCCAGAGCTCCCCAGTGGAAGACAACTTCCTCATGTCCTCCTGGGCTGTGGCGGGGCCTACTCACCCACACAGGCCGTGCCGTCCTCGTTGGGCTCATAGCCCCGACTGCACCTCTTGTTGGTCCGGCACCTATAACTTCCGTACGTGTTGACACACACGGGCTTGTCTCGAGGGCACACGAAGGGGAACTGGATGCATTCGTTGGTGTCTGAAAGGTGAGGGGAGTCACTCACCAGGGAGGTGTGGGGCAGTGGGTCCTTGCTCAGGCTCTGTGGCCCCACCTACTCTGTGACCTTGGGCATGTCCTTCTCTCCAGGCCTCAACTTCCTCAACTTTAGTCCTTTTGGCTGGTTCGTTCTCTTCTTGACCTCTACATGTTGGGGGTGTCAGGCTTGGTCCTGGATCTTCTAGCTACCACACTTTCAGTAGGTGGTCCCTTCATACGTGGATGATTCCAGATTCCTATCTCCAGCCCCAACCTGTCCCTGGGGCTCCAGACTTGTGAATCTAACATGCATCTCACGCTCAGTAGGCCCAAAATGGAACTCTAAGTCCCCCAGCCCTCAAACTTCTTCCGCCCCGACCGCATCTCGCCTAAGTCCGTCACACCACCGTCACCCACTCACTGCTCGAGCACAGACAGGAGCAATGCCTAGTTCCTCCTTTTCCCTTACCTCTGCAGGCAATTTTGCAACAGACCCTGCCGTTCTGCCCCCATAGGACCCCTCTGTCGGTCCGGCTCCTGCTCTGCCACAGCCCATCCCAGCCTGCACCACCTGTTGCCCGGACGTCCTCAGCCACCTCCGGACCGGCACCCTGGCTTCCACACTTCCCTCCAGTCTAATCTGCAATTCAGCAGCCAGGCTAATCTTCTGAAAATGTGAATCACACATGCCACCCTCCTGCTTAACTGCAAAGGGCCCTAGGAACAAAACCCGGACACCTGGAGACCCTCCCTGACTTAGCGCCTGACTCTGCCACCGTCTCCAGGGACGCCAGCCTCCCTCCCATTCCTTTCACATGCCAAGCCTTGTTCCTGCCTCATGCTATTTGCTCCTGCTCTTCCCTCAGCTCTTTCTGGGGCTGGACCTTCTCGTCCTTCAGGTTTCGACTCAAAGGTCTTCTCCCTGACCACTTCATCTAGAACAATCTCCAGAGACACCTTGCTTAAAGGGTTCTTAGCCCATCTCATCTGGCTGCCAGGTCACACGTTTGTGGTTCCCCTCGCTCGAGCAAACGCGGCTGTGGGCAGGTCCTTGGCCTGCTCCCCCGGCACCCCGCATGGGCTCATAAACATCCGCTGGGTGACGAGAAGGACGAGGTGGCCCGGAGAGTGACCTCACAGGGTCCCGCCGGTGCTCATGCAGACGCTGGAATTTCTGTTTACACGCACAGTCTGTGTAGAGTAGCCAGGGCGGGGACACAGAGAGTGGAGGGGACTCCTTTCCTCCCAGGCCACCCTCACAACTGTCATCCTCCACTTTCTCACTGGTGGCCCTTTGCCCACGTGGCGCCTTCCACCCGAACACTTTCTTCCCTCTCCCTGCCTGGCAAACTCCCCATCACCCCCAGGTTTCAGCTTAGACCTTGTTTTCTCTGGGGGCACCTTCCCTAGCTGGTGTAGGCCCCACCTTTGGGCTCCCACGCCCTCCCCCCCCAGCCCTGCTTGCACCGCGTGGTCATCACTGTTTACCCATGTGCCTCTCCCACTGGCTCTAAGCTCCGGGAGGGCAGGGGCGGTGTCTGTCTTGTCGACTCGTGAATCTCAGGAGCAAACCCGCTGGCCTGGGACGCGGGAGCACGTGCACAGTGGACTCGGGAAGAGTGCTGCCTGAGGGTCTAGAGGCAGGAGGCGTCCTTGACCTGAGCCCTCCCTGCTGGTCTCTGTCATGGAAGGTATTGGGCTGAGGGTCTTTTAGAGGCTGGGCCTCCTGGCTGCCACTCCAGGCCTTGGAGGACTTTCCGAAGCTCCCCGGGCCCTCACAGAGCTGCCATCCTAGCGGAGTGGCAGCTACCTGCCCCCCAGTTCTGCACGAGGCTAAAATGTCCCTTCTGTTCTGTGACCACACTCCACAGCCTGGTTTGCTCCAATGCCCCTGGCGATGCCTGTCCTTGTCCACCAGCCCCTGTGCCTGCTGCCCTACCGGCTGGCCAAGCCGCAGCCGCCAGCTGTCCGCGGAAGACGCACGTGCACGTAGCCACCGTGGCCGCCCGTAGCCAGGCCTCCCCGCGAGCGCTGTACGCGCTCTGTGTCTCCTCCCCATGCCCGCTCTCCCTGTGTGCACGGCAGGAAGCACTCTCAGTTCCCAGAACAGCAGTGACTCAGCCTGCTGGCCGCTAACATCACTCCCACCTTGGTGAGTCACATGGCAGTTGTCTGGGCATCTGGAGCCCCAGGGACAAACAGCGCACTTCCCTCCCCCCCTTTCTCCTCTGGTCTGCAATCTGAGCTTTGCCAGGGCTCAGGCTGACGTTCCCCAGGGAGAGTCTGGCCTCTTCCCCCTCCCCTGGTACCCTCGAGCAACTCACCCATGCAATGGCCATTTTCCTGCTGGGAGAATCCTTGGCCGCACTGCAGGGTGGGCAGAAGCAGAGACATGAGTGAGCGGAGAAGATCCCACCTCGGTTTCTGTCCTAATCACAGCCACAGAGCGGCTGTCACCTTGACCCCAGAATGAGGGGTGCTCGTCGCTCTGGGCCTGGGGGCAGCCCCTCCCTGCCAGGACTCCTTCCCTTGCACTGAGACTAGTGGGCTGGGGGAAGGACGGGAGCACATTCATTCGGACGCCTGCTCGTCCTGCTCCCGTGGTGGGATCCGTGTGCCTGAGCTGGGACGCCTAACAGAGCCTGCCCCTCTTCAACTACAAAGCCCGGCCTAAACTGCAAGTGGAGGGATCACTCTGAAGCCTGCCCTCTGCCGAAATTTCCCCCATTCTAGGGGCAAAGTCTGCAAATTCCAGGGAGTCCAGCTGCAGCCCATGGCGCTGTGGGTGGGGCCTGCTTTTCTGGCTCTGAGGCCCGGACACCCTCGCTCACCTCCAAGGGGGCTGGGTCCTCAAGTCTGTCCTCATCCCGGGGGTAGGGGATCTCCAGCACCGAGTTCATCTCCTCACTGGCCACACCCCGGCTCGCCATCTTGCCGTCTGGCCACGTCACCTCCACACTGCTGGCTTCATCCTTCCCTGTGGGACAGAACATAGAACTGAATTTTAAATTCTATGTAATTTTAATTAATTTACATTTCCAAAGCCACACATGGCGCAGCTCTAGAACTTACGTTCCAGTGGATAGGCCAATCAGCATGAAGCTGTTTTAGGGGAGAAGGTAAAGCCTGGTGGTAAGCAGGTTGACTTTGCAGTCCTGGGTTCAGATCTTGGCTGGACCACTTGCCTGCTATGTCAGAAAGAACATGGTGAGGGCCGGGCATCTGGGGGACCTGGGGCCAAACTCCAGCTCTGCCACCGACTTGCTGTGTGATCTTGGGCACGTCACTATATTTATGTATTTATATTTATATATAGTCATAGCCTGCCAGAGGCCATGCTTTCTTGTGCCATTGGGAATGTGCCTGCTCTTGGGGGGGCCCCACTCTGGTGGGGATAGACAGGTAAGAAAAGGAACAGAAAAATAATGTCAGATATTGACAAGCTCTGTGAAGAAAACAAAAGTACAGCAAGAGGGTAAAGAGGAACTGGGGGTTGTTTGGGGGCCCTTTCTCATCAGGGTGATCGGGGACAGGCTCTTGGGAAGAAGGCACTTGAGCTGAGCTCCAAATAAAAGCTGAGGTGATGAAGAACGGGATGGTGGAAGGCCCAGGAGAAGCACCCTTCTACAAAGCCACGATGTTTACAGAAGCTCATGGTGAGGCCCAGAGAATATTCACGGAGAATCCATCCGCACACATCCTTAAAGCAACGTGTCACCTGAGGGGTGGAAAGCTGCTTGGAAAGATCTGTCGGGGGTTTAGGCGGTGTCAGAGCGGGCCCCAGCCCCCTGCTTAAGGCATCCGGGCTATCACTGCGGCAAGGACAGGCTAATGGTGATGAACTGGGGTGGGCAGGAGGAGGGGGCTGGGCCTCACCTGTAGGGAGAGGCTCTTGTCCTAATCGGTCACCTGGGAAAGAGGGCAGTGCTCAGCCCAGGTAGGAGAGAGGGTGCAGCCCCTGGTTATCACCCACCAGGGATGACAGATGTGGGCCCGGTGCTCAGGGGCCCACAAATCCAGTCATACCCTCAGGCACCACTCGTGGGCTGAATCAACAACACGTCACCCACGTGTATGTGCTCCTTTCCCCTTAATCTTTGCAGATACTCAGAAAAACAAGGGGAACCGAAGAGGCTGCAGAATTTATAGCAGCTCTGGGTCCTCGTTGTCCACCAGTGGATTTTACCAGGATAGCTACTATGGGGGCGGAGGGTAGCCGGTGACACATTTTCATGTATAAACGAGATTCCTGCATTTTAGGAAAGGGTTGGCAGCCACAACCAGACTTTAAGGGGAACGCATGTGTAGACTCCCCTGTGCAGAGGCCCCGGCTGGGGCGGGGGCTGAGACAGCCTGGCACGGAGCGTCCCCGGGGCACCTTCCTCCCGGGGTCCTAGCACACTACTCAGGGCCTTCCAGAGAAAGCTGCACCTTGCCCAGCGCCTGGATCCTTCCTGCACTGGCCTCCCCTTTGCCTTGCTGCTGCCCTGCTCTATGTGAATGAGGGCGGGGACCAGCTGCCACACTCAGAAGCGTCAAAGGTGAGCTGCCCCTGCCTCTGTGGGCACGGCGGGGCAGCGGCACCTGGGAGAGGCTCCCGGAGCAGACCCAGAAGCCAGAAAATATTTCTCATAAACCTCTCTTCCCCTACTCCCTCTTTCTGTAACAATTCCTTTTGGAGGAGGGGGGTGGACATGGGATTGGGGGGTATCAGCTGTAGGTTTTCTTCTGTGTTTTGAAATAGTCGCTTGACGTTAAAGACACCTGGCATTTGTAGGTTGTACAGTGCCCAAATTAAGTGGCATATATAAAAAGTAAACATTTTTCCATTAAAAAAAGAGACAAAGGATAGCACATGTTTCTCACCTAAGCCAAGAGAACAGCTACACGAATACATTTTCCAGCCTGACTTCAGTGCCACAAATAACTCCGAAGAGTCACCGAATATTCATAGACAATCACACGTTTACATTCTGGGTTTGCAGCCTGTCGTTCTGAGTCCTGCTTCCCCCGTCCTGCACACCCAGGGAGGGGCCGGGGCTATGAGACGAGCAAGCCCAGGAGAACACGCCTCAGTAGAACTTCCTCCTCGGCTGCTGATTGTTTTGCTGACTTGGGCACCCTCTCTGGGGCCTTACTTTCTTCATCTGTAAGATGGGCGTGTGGCCTAGAGCTCCAGCACTCCTGGGGAGGACCGTCCTTCTTTGCAATGTGAGCCCTGGCCCGGCCGATTGTCCCCTTAGCATCCCCACCTCCACCATCTCTTAGACATGGGGGGCACCCTGTAGTTCCCAAAGCACCTTCATTTGCCGGCAATAACACTGGGGGTAAGTACCCCAAACTGTACCAGCTGATCTCAGGGTTAGCACTGGGTCCTCTTGGCAGCACCATGGGGAAAGTACTAGATTCCGAATTTCCATTTTAGAGATAAAGGGGCTCAGACCTGGGAAGGTGATGTCAATGGCTCGTGGTTGCCCAGCGAGATACATCTGACCCCAAAGCCTTTGCCTGTAATCTGCTCGCTTCACCCCCATGCCTGGCCCCACTACTGGCCAAGCATCGTGCGGGGATCTGGGATTTAGCAGCAAGGAGATGAACCCAGGCCCCAGCCTGTAGGAGCTGCATCCCGTGGGGGCAATGAACACAGTGATTGTAATGAACTGGGAACAGGCCGCTGTAGCATGGGTGCCACTTGGTGGGAGAGGCGGGCCTTCAAGTCGTCCGATCTGGGTGCTGCAGGAGTAGTAGGAGTTTGTGAGGCAGAGAAGGGAAGGAAGGAGCAGCCCAGGCAGATGGCATGGCACCGTACAGAGGTATGAAAAGGTCATGTGTATTTGAAGATCAGGGAGAAGTTCGAAGAGGGGGAAGCAGAGCATGTGAGTATGTATTAGGCGGCGGGCGGTGGGGGGAACGGGAGGAGACTGGGCTTTGGCGCCTTCGCGTGTGAGGCTGATGTGAATCCTCTGACTACCCTGCAAGGTGGGCGTTCTAGCCCCACTCTCCAGGTGTAGATATTGGCAGGGTGAAGCGAGTTGCAGGTGTCTGAGCTAGGACTGAAGCCCAGGCTCCTGTCCCCAGGCTTGGCTGTTCCCTCTCAAGTCCCCAGATGTCTCAGGTCTTTCCAGGCACTGTGCAAGGGCAGTGTTGAAGCCGTCTGTCTGACAGGGCTGTGAGTCAGGGAGTGGGGCTGTGAGCGGAGGAGGCCCCATTAACCAGCACAGCTGGGAGGTCAAGAGCAGCAGGGAGTCACCTCCCGCAGCTTTTAAAGGACAAAGGCCAAGGAGGCACAGAGAATTGCGCTTTTCAGAAGAATCACCAGCAAAACAGATGGTGGGAATACAGTTGGTGGAATATTTTTGCACTTTAATAAAGCAATTTTTATGTGGGCCACTGAATGTGCCTTCCCTAAATGAGCACAGCAGGCTCGGAGGCAGCTCTGTCACTCGCACACAATCAGCTGCAAGGAAAGTGGTGTGTGTGTGGCAGGGGTGCCTTCAACGCTTGGGGCGGGCTGGCCAGTGGGTGAGCCCCTATGGGGGCTGCTAGGGGCCAGTAGATTGTGGGTGCTTGTTCTCACTTTCTGGGTTTGGTTGAGCGGCCTCGGCCCTCTGCGGAGCGGGAACTGGAGAGCCAGGGTGTGGCATACGGAGGGTGGGTGCGTGCAGGCTGGGAGGCGGGTTCCAAGCAAGCAGGGTGCGGTGGGGCCCTCCACAAAGGCCGTGAGCAGAAATGCTTGTTGATGAGCCCAGCTGGCCATCTGCACCAGAAGGAGCAGGGAAAGGCCAGGGCAGGGTGCAGAGGCGGGGTGGAACGAGGCCAGGGGCTCCACGGAGCCGGGGTGGGGAGTAGGGTGGTAGCTGACGCTGCCCCGGGAGGGATGGTTCTACAGGGTGAAGCTGAGTGGGCCCTCTGCGAACCCCAGAGAATGAAACATCCATCCGGTGAGGTCCCTGAGTTTTTATTGTGTGGTGCGAGGCAGCCCAGATCTTGGGAGTCAAACACACAAGGGGCGGAGAAGCTAGTCCCTGACCGTGGCTCAGTGCAGAGATGAGCAGAACACACGCGGGCCGAGGAGGCAGGCTGCTGTGGGACACATGCGCATGACCACATCCGTGTCCCTGTCCAGCACCCTTGCCACACCTCGCCTCAAAGTCACAAAGGGAGGAAGGGATCAGGGTCAGCTGGGGTGAGTGGGAGTTCTGTGAGTGCTGGAAGGGAGGCTTCCTTGGGTCGTCTTCCCTCCAGATCACCCCCCCCTGCTCCCGGCACAGCCGGGGGCCCCCCATCTGTGGCTTAGTCATTCGGAACAACAAGGCAGGCCTTTCTTGCATTCGTGTTCCGACTCACGCCTTCTCACCCCGAGCTCCACAACACAAACTGCTCAGAACCAGAAAGCGTCGAACTGCCCATCAGTAGGAGACTTGCTCCATAAATGCCGAGTGCCCTCCCACGGTGAAATACCGAGCAGCACTGAAGGGAAACAAAGGACGGGCGCGCGCTTGGCATGATGTCCACGTTATATTGTTGAGAGGGGGAGAAAAAGCAAGTTTGGAAACCATAGGAAGAGTATATTTGTTGGAAAAAAATCCCCCGAGGAGTATTTATCTGTGACTATACTCCCAGGCCTGTTGCATGTAATGAAAGCATATCACGGAGCATGGATGTGGGAGCGGGCCACCCCACCACCGTACTGAAGACTGCTCCCCACCCCCTCCACATTCCTGATCCCCTCACCCTGTTCTGCATTGCCTTTTTTCATAGCACTTAACATCTTCTAACATTTTATACATTTACCCAGGTATTATGTTTATTATCATATGTTTCTGCTACTTCCGCTAGAACGTAAGATCACCCGCGGCAAGGATCTGTGTCTCGTCAGTGTTCGGCACGTAGTTCGTGCTCAGTGAGTCAGTGCTGACGAAATGAATCAGATGGTACTGGGTGGAGGGAGAAATGTTTACTCTTCACTTAATATTCAAAAGATAATGGTGAGATTATGGGTTCTTTTTCCTTTCTTTTTAATGATGTTGTGATTTCTAATTGTCCTATAATCAACATACAGTGTTCTTACAATCAGGAAAACCATTAAATCCTTCTAAGAACGTGTGCAAGCACGGGTCTCCCCGCAGGGCTCCTGGTGCAGGACACCAGCCCTGCCGGCGGCTCCCGGGGGGCCCTGCCCCGGCACAGCATAGCCTGGCTTTGGCTTGCCCGGCGGGGCTGCAGACCCCCGTCTGATCTGCCTGTCCCCCTCCAGCCTGGCTCTTGGCTCTGCCCCCCCACCCCCCAGGTTGGCTTTGGCCTCCCTCTCTAGGCTCTGCTCTTATCAGATGACTCGGTTGTGTGGGCACACCGAACACTCCCGTCTTTGGGCGTTTGTTCAAGCCAGGCTAGCCCCTGGGATGCTCTCTTCCGTCACCCTCCATACCTCCTAAATTCCTACCACCCAGCTAGACCTCGGACTAGGCCCGTGTCCTTGGGAAAGCAGAACTATTTCTCCTGTGCTAGTCCTCGCACAGCCCCTGGGCCAGTGTGACAGGACGTCCAGATCTGCCTTGCCCCAGAATCCCTGTGTCCATCTGCCTTTTTCACTGGACCGTGAGCCTGGAGGGCAGGGAGTATTTCTTTTTTGTCTCATCTGTCTCTTTCCCACATCCTCTCTGCGTCTTTTGGTTTCCCTAGCTCCCTGTCTGTCTGCCTGGGTGCCCCACCTCTCTCTTTCCTCAACTCTTCCCTCTATCTGGCCTTCCCTCTTGGCTCCCTCTCTTCCCACCCCATCGCTGGCCCCTCCGTCATTCAGGAAGGCTTGTGCTATGCTGGGTCCATGACGGAGACCCTCCTGGATTGGGGGTCTTGGAGCTGTGGGGATGGAGCCCACCTGCTCCTGGCTGTGTCCCTGCCCCTGGCCCTGCTGCCTGCTCAGCCGCCTCCAGGACTCCCACTGCCAGGCCCAGGGCTGACCCACAGGGACCAGTCCCCAAGAGCAGCCTTCCTTCAGTGTCTCTCTGGGAGTGGATCCTGGCAACGGAGAGGAGCCTACAAGGGGACCCGTGGAGCAGTTTGAGCCAGAGTTCAGAGCCAGAACAAATCCCCTGGCCCTGCCAGATAGCAAGGATTGGCAGCCAGGAGGGGCTCCCCAGCCGGTGCAGCATCTCTAACCCTGAGTATGGGAGGCAGGTGGCTGTGGAGGGGCACGGGGGCTCTCGGGTCCCTGCAATCCCACCAAATGACCTGGCCGAGGCTGCCCATTGGAAAGCACGTCTGTTATCTTGGCAGGGGCAGATTCTGGCCAGAGAGGAGACCCAGTGAGGCCCATAAACATGTCTTAAAATAGCACAGGCCGTCCACGGGATGTGAGGCAGGAGAACCTCAGCTCCAGTCCGTCCTTACGTTGCTATGTGGAGCCTCAATTTCCTTACCTGTACAATGGGGTGGGAGGTGATGTCCAGCCAGACACCTGGATAGACATCCCACCTAGGACACCACGGCAGTCACCCTGGTGATTGGATGGCCTCATATGGGTCGCTTCGTAACTGAGGGGACATGGATGTCCAGGAAGACAGAGGCAGAGCAGGAGGACTTGGCTGGCTCTGCACAGAGCAGCCAGGGGAGGTCAAGCCCTCAGGTTACAGTGGTCAGTCATGACCAAGGAATCAGGGTCCAAATCTAGCCCTGTCTACTTTCTGGAGGTGGGATTCGGGGCAGGTTACTTAGCCTGGGCCTCAGAGTTCTGACCTGTGTAATGGGGTTATGATTTCTCGCACTGTGGTAAGAACCGCGGGAGGTATCTTGTGCAGAGCCCGTCGCCCGGCACCCACCGAGCGCTCAATGACAGTCGGCTACTGCTGTTTTGTGAGGGAGGACGTGTCTTCAAAAGTCATCCTGTACTTGGCCAGCTGAGCCACAGTGACAAATGCTTTAACAGCCAGCCGACCCATCCAGCGCGAAACAGCCCGAGAACAGGCTCGTATAACCAGGTCCCCTAAACATTTATGCTGCTTTTTCAGACGCGTGAATATTATGCGTTCCTATAAAAGCTGGAACACACACACACAATGTGCGGAAACAAATACAAATCACCTAGTCAGGCAGGTCTGGACTCGCGTGTCAGCTCTGCCACCCCTGTATCACGTGACTGTGGCGGGTTCCTTCACTGCTGCGATCTTTAGTTTTCCCATCCGTAGAATGGGGATAAGTAATGCCCATCTCACAGGGGGTCATGAGCATGAAATGACGTAATAGGAGCAAAGTGCCACCTGGAACAACTGAGAATTACTACGTCAGTGCAGCCACTCGGAATCACTGTTCCTACTTCCCGCATTTTCTTTCCATTGTTTCCTTTGCCTGTATGATGTGTGTATAATATTAACATGTATATTAACTTCACACGTATATTAACTTCAGACCATATTGCCTAACGTTAATATTACGTCTCCCCATGAGGTGCTGACGCGTGGGGAGGGCGTCGGACTTCGAGTGCAGGTGTATTTGACTCAAATGCTTTCTTAACCATTGTGCTTTAGTAAAGGCACTCTTGGCTCCTCCACACTTTTTCCAGGATTGCCCCTCCTCTCAAGGAGCCTTTTTAGACTCCCCTCCCCAATTCCCTCCCCAATGCATTTCTTTAAAAACATTTGATGTTGAAATAATTCTAGATTCACAGGAAGTTGCGAAGATAGCACAGAAAGGCCCTGTGTACCTTTCCCCCAGTTTCCCTCAATGGTTAGAGCTGGTGTCCCTATAGCACGATACCAAACCCGGGAGAGTGACGTCGGGGCCATGCGTGCGCACGCGCACGCGCGTGCGTGCGTGGTTTTATGTCATTTTATCACGTGTGGATTTGTGCAGCCTCCACCACAATCAAGATACAGGACTGCTCCACCACCCCAGAGCTCCCTCAGGCTGTCCCTTTATGGTCACACCCACCCCTGGCAACCACTGCTCCATTTTCTGTCTCTGTAATTTTATCATTTCGAGAATATTATATAAATGGAATCAACAGTATGTGACTTTATGAGATGGGCCTTTTTTCCCCACTCCCCATGATGCCCCATGATGCCCTTGAGAGCTATTCAAGTTGCTACGTGTATCAATAGTTCTCTCCTTTTTATTGCTGAGTAATATTCCGTGGTGTGGACGGACAACGTTTGCTGACCCGGTGATCTCCTACGGGGCTCATCCCGGGTGCTTCTAGTCTGGGCTGCTGCCGATCAAGCTACTGTGAATAATCTTGTATAGGTTTTTATGTGGACAGAAGTTTTCATTCATCGGGGATAAATACCTCGGGGTGCGATTGCTGGGTCTTATAGTAGTTGTGTGTTTGGTTTTTTCTTTTTAAAGAAACCGCCAAATGACTGTGCAGAGTTGCCGTACCATGTCGCAGTCCCACCAACGATGCTGGGGGGGGGGGGCGGAGAGCGAGTTTCTCCGCATCTTTGCCCGCATCTGGTGTTATCACTGTCTTGTTTTTAGCTGTTCTGATAGGTGTGTGGTGACAGCTCCTGCACACTACAGATACACTGGACAGCTGCTTCAGTGCTGTCCGTATATCTGTGCCTTTATACATATAAACAGAGAGTACGATTTTCTTGCTTCCCCTCCTCCACACGGGAACCAGTTTTCACCCCTGAGGGTGAACGCACGGCCCTGGAGAACGTGCGGCTTCTCTAAGCCTTTTAGCTCAGGGAAGGCACCAGGGGTTTGGCGAGGCTCTAGTCACCAAGCTGGCTCCAAGAGGCCAGGAAAAGAGCTGGTTTGGGCAAGTCCGGTACAGGCCAATGTTGGAGCAGGGCCCTGGTCTTGGACACAAGGAGGATTAAGTCCTCTGACCCCCAGGTGAATGAATTCAGCGGAGGACAGTGGCAAGGGCCCCTGCGAGGGGCGGGGCATGGAAACCTCCCACTGGGGCTCAGGTTCATTTCGGAGCAGGGTTGCGCGCGTGGCTGGTGTCTGCCATGGCCGTCACCAGACCTGGAAGTACCGTGCACCCGGCAGCTGCTGGGGCTGCGAGTCGTCTGTTACGGAGCGTGTGTCAGGCCGCATTTTCAGGAACCCACCGTCCGTGTGCAACAGCTCATTGCCCCCTGCCCCCGGCCCCGACTCACCTAAGCCGAAGTGTGCCACGGGCTCCATCTCACACAGGTAGCCCGAGCCCCCGTCGATAATCCTCAGGTGGGCCCCGCTCTTCTTGGTGTACAGCACGACCTTAGCTCCCCTGGCGAAGGCCCCGAACTGGGTCCGAGGCACCACTCGCAGCCAGTTGTTGCTGAACCCCTGCAGGGAGGGAGGAAGGCAGGTGAGTTGCAGGAAGGGCAGGGAGGGAGGAAGAGGAAGAGAAGGAAGAGAGGAAGAAGGCGAACGAGGCAGACTGGCTGAAGTTTGGAAAGAGAGGCCCTGGGAAAACGAGGGAAAAGCCCATAGACTCCGGAAAAACAGTTTTGGGAGCAGTGTCTGGGGCAGGCAGAGGGGCCTCTCCCACCGGCAGCCCTTCTTGGAGTCTTACTGAGCGGCTGCAGTCTATTCCCTGGGTTTCCATTTCCCACCACGCTGGGCAAGCAAGCATCCCGGCGCCTCTGCCCTCGTCCACCTTAGACCCAGGGGAGCACACGGGGCCAGGCTCCACGGGTCCCGGGGTCCATGCACACCTGGTTCCCCCGGAAGACAGACAGCGGCTGAGCCATGGACTCCCCGTGGGACAAGATGAGGTCCAGCATCCCGTCTCCGTCGAAGTCTGTCACCACACCCCCTGCAACAACGCAGATTTCACTCTGGCCATCAGCCAGGAGACCCGACAGGGAGAGGGGCTCCCGACCACTGCCGCGTTGTGGTGCACGTGCCCCCGGGGAGGGGGGAGGCCGAGAGCACAACGCTAGGGCAGGAAGCCAGCCGGGAAGCCCCTCTCCTCCGCTTTCCCACAGCCCGCTCATGCCAGGAAATCATGAAGGGGGGCTGCCTTTCCTTTCCCTGAACTTCTGCACTGAGAATGGGTGCAAATCGCTTAGACCATGAGGACTTCTTCCTGATCTTTCTATTATATACGCCCTTTGTCTTTGCAGTTTTTGTCAATGTGTCGTGTTCGCACATTCATGGTCTCCTTTCGGTCCTCACTACAACACAGGTGAGGAGGGCAGATGTCATTACCCCTTCTGTGCATGGGCAGAACTAGACCCAGTAGATCAAGCGCCTCTTCCAAGACCACAGGTGAGGCACGGCAGGACCGGGGCTTGGGACTCCGGATCCAGTGCTCTTTCTCTGCCACCAGGCTGAATGCCAAGAGGGGAGGGCTCGGACTGCAGGACCTGCAGCCTCTCTTTTCCGTCCCCTCCCGCCACCACAGCAGCTACCACCCACGGATTTCCAGAGCCCTGCCCCTGCCCCGACGCTGGAGAAATGGTCATCGTCTCCTCTGCTTCCAGCCTGGGGCTCCTGGGGGCTCACCCTGCCTTAGGGTGTCAGCCTCCAGCATGGCAGGGAAGGAGGGGTCCTGCTCAGTGGGGCTAGCTGCCCCATCCCCCTCTTGCCCTCATCCCGTGCGTGGGTGGAGCTGAGACAGAGGAGTGTGGGCCTGAGCCCCCAGGTGCCCTCACCTGTGCCCCGGCCCTCAGGCTCCAAGGCGTCACCAGGATTGAGCTCCTCGATGAGGGGGTCACCATGTTCCCTGCGGACAACGCTGCAGGAGAAGAGACAGGTCATTCAGAGATGAGTAACATGCTGGCAAGGCGCCTGCGGGCCCCCTGAACCCAGAGGCCCACTCACTCCAGGCTCTGTCCCCGGAGCAGCCCCCAGCCCCACCGTGCACCGGCCACCACCTGGACGCCTGCGGAGCTACTCTCTGCTCACAGAGCCTGCCTATACCCTGCCTGTTCCCTTCCTGGGTTTTAATTTACGTTGGTAAATATTGATTTTTCTTTCTCTAATGGATGAATTATAGACAGCCCGGGGAAGGGCAGTTGATGGATGGAGAAGGGGCAGGGACGCAGCTACCTTCAACTGACCTTCCCTTTCCTTCAAGTGGCCCTGGGCTTCTGAGCTCTGGGTGTACCCAGGATTCGAACCAGTCAGATGCTGCTTCCGCTAAGCCCTCCCTGATCGTCGTGCTGGAAGCGGCGCTCTCCTGCTCGGCCTTGATCACTTTCCGCCTTGTGTTAAATCTGAATGAATGCGTCTGTCGCCCCAGTTAGACTGGGAGCTCTCTGCAGGCGAGGACCACGCGTTCCTCATTCTCACATTTCCCACAGCACCAGCACAGTGCATGGCTCGCAGGAAGCTCCGAGCACGTGTCTGTGGGTGGCGTGGATGAAATCCAGTGGCCAAGAGGGCAGAAAGGGGTCCCTTTGGGCTGCAGGGGCTCTATTTTAAGCTCTGAATCACGGTAATCTGCTTCAGAAAAGCCCACTGTGAATGTCCTGCTCTTTCCCCACACTGAGCTGAATGCTGATGAAGGTGGTGAGCTTTCCTCCGATTTTCCTCACTCATTACATTCTCACGGCCTTGGGTGCTCTGGCCTGGATGTGTGGAGCAATGCTGGGGCAGCCAGGGGGCTGGGAGGGGTCTGATCACTCGCCCGGCGACACCGCGGGCGGCTCTTGTCTGCCCGAGTCACAGAGAGTCACCTGCGGGCTGAGATGTGGCCAGTGACTTCAGGATGGGGCAGGGGTCCCCTGAGCTGGAGCCTGGGGGGCTGAAGGGCAGAGAGCGAACGGAAATGCAGGGGGTGTGCAGAGCCGAGCAGCGGCCCTGGGAGAACCCTCTGTCTGCCTGGGGCATCTGTGCTGAGCACACCCACGTGTGTGGTCTGGGTGGAGGGTGGCGTGCCTGGTTGCACGCGGGCGTGTGCGTAACTGGTAGAGGTACGCGTGCCTCAGCCTGCCAACAACCACGTCCCTTTGACCCCCTGTGTCCTGCGGACTCTGCCACAGCTGGGCAGAGACATTGCTCAGTTCAGGCGACAATGCCGTGAAGGGTTCCTAAAGGTAACCCCAGCAGTTTCACCGCATCGATGTATTTGCCGAACACATTCTTCTGCAGGGATTTCCGCGCGCCGTCCGCCGCGTGGGGGCCTGCAGCTGTGGTGTGCGTCAGGAAGGACGGAGCCAGGGGCCGTGACAGCAGGGAGTCTCACGCACAGCGCCAAAGGCCAACAGCAGAGGGGCCGAGGGGAGGGCGGAGCTGGGCAAGCCCACCCGGGCTTCCTGGAGGAAGGGTCAACTAAGCTGGGACCGGAAGGATGAGTGTGGTCCCTCAGAGGAAGAGGGAGGAGCAAGGGGCAGAGGGGTTGGGCAGTCTGAGGGTCCAGGCCCGGTGCAGCTCAGAACCCAACAAAGCTGGTGGTGTCTGGAGCTCAGCTGTAAATGGGGATGGGGAGGGCGATGAGGCTGGGGGGCAAAGCGGGTGTGTGTGTGTGGGGGGGGGCAGTCGGCTTCCGAAAGGTTTCAAGTGGAAGAGGGGTGTGGCCAGATTTGCAGTTTCAACCCCTTGCTCTGCAGGACTAGCCGGGGACACAGTCCCCTTCAGAGCCAGAGACGGAGAGCAGCATAGGGGTGAAGAGACAGCACAGATCAGAGGCATGTTTCAATGTCAGCAGTGTGACCATCCGTATCCTGGCTGGCCTTGGAGAGTCCCTGTTTGCCTGCTGTCCTGCCATTAACAGGACCCCTTACACTCTCTAAGCATCTGGTTTGGGTGATGAATTCCCTGGTTACCCTGCTCTTTATTGAAAGATCTCGGGCTCAAGCACACGGAGGCTTTGAGTCCCCAGTATCTCCTACAAGGAGACTCCCATGTTCCATTCAGCGACAGCGACAGGTTGGGGCCAAACTTGCAGAGCTGCCCGCGGAACGGCAGCCCCCGCTGTAGCCTCTCGCACTCTGGGCTGCGTGCTCGGGACCCAGCCATCTGCCGCTGGGACTTGGAGCACAGCCGCGTACCTCGGAAGTGGCTCTCACTGCTGTGGCGTGGGGCCACTACGGGGTGACCCTGTCCTCGTCCATGGCAGCCCCAGGCCAGCCCGCCCTTGGGGTGGCCAGAGGGAGGCTGGGGGGTGTGACAGAGCCAGGTGGGCAGGCGGACAGGGGAAGTGCCTGGGTTCTACGGCCAGAGCGACGAGAGCACTAGACTCCCTCGTGCTCAGGGGCCCTGGCGAGTGACACTTTATTAGCCAGAGAAGGAAAGCAGTGTCTCTGTTAACGAGCAATTGATCTTTCGCAATTAATCTGGAAGTTGTGAATAAGCTTTTTGCAAGGCACCTAATTAGTAAATCTAGTGCCTTCGGGGGGTGATTACATCCAGTCAGGATTGATGCTTTGTTAATAATTATATTTTAAAACATGCTTAGTCACAGCTCTTGCCTTTTATTAATAGTTGCCCCCCCCACCCCAGGGTAGGGGTTGCAGGCCCCGGGGAGCTGAGGTGATCCGGCCCATTTCCTGAATCCAAGGCCCCCTGCTCCACCTGCCTCCTCTCCCCACTGGCTCCTGAGCCCCAGTACCATGTTCTAGGCCAGGAACAGTGTTGTCTCAGGCCACATGGGTCCTGAGGTTCCCCAATAGCAGTTCTCAAGCTCTAGAGTGACAAGAATCCCCTGATGCCCAGTGCGCTTGTTAAAAATAGAGATTCCTGGCCTCGCCCCTGGAAATGCTGATTCAGGAGAACTGGGTGGGCTTCTGTACTTTAAATAAGCACTTGGGGTGATTCTGATGCCGATGGTCCCCGGCCCCTCTTAGAGAAGTATTGCCTCCGAACATCCAACCTTTCCTCCCCAGATAAAGAGGCTTGCAGATTCCTTCCATCTGTCACTCCCTTTTCCTTGTCTACTATTAATCGTCTTATCCAGCATTTCCCAAGGGATGTTTTGCAGAGCACCAGTCCCAAGAGGAAAATCTTTGAAAGAGGTGTCCTGTGGTCTAATCTATTTGGAATACTGCATCTACCTTTCAGAAAGTAAAAACACTCATGGTCATGTTAAGGCTCTGAGAAGTCCCGCAACCAGTAAACCTGCCTGTTTGCTTACCCCAGGCGCACCCAAGCAGATTTGACTCTGTAACTCCTTTTTGTGGTAGTGTGGATTTCTCTCCTGTAGAGCTTGGCTTCTGGGCACACTTTGGGCCATGTCCCTCTGCCCATTTCCCCCGCAACAGCAGGAGGCCGGCTTCCTGCCCAAGATCTGCCCTCCATTCCACAGCCTCTTGCTCAATCCCTCCTTCCCTCCTCTCTGTTCGTTCATCAGGGGACCTTCCTGCACCTCAGTCCTGGGAACTCCCCTCTGAGTCCTACACCTTCCTCCCCGACTCCCAGCCCGCGAGAGTGAGAGGCCACTGGCCAGCCTAAAGCACCTACCGGAAGAGCCGGTTGGCTGAGGAGCTGCGGTGGGCAAAGTTGTTGAAGAAGATCTCCAGCTCCTGGTCATTGTCAAAGTCGGCGGCGATGACTGTGCGGACAGGGGACGGCATGGAGAACTTGGGCGAGGCAATGTCCTGGCAGGGGAGAGGGTGCAGGTCAGCAGACAGAGGTCTGTGTGTGTGGGGTGACACTCTGTGTGTGGGTGCAATCCAAGAGAAGAGACACCGACCGAACACCTCCTTTCTCACCTTCCCTGGAAGGGAACTGTGGTGGCTGCACCCACGACCACAAAGATTGCTTGTAGGAGGACAAGGAAGTGAGAGGGACAGTCCAATTCACACCAGCGAAGCACCTGGCTGTTCCCTGGTCAGGGTCACACTCAGCCCTCCCATCAGGCACTTGAGGCAGGACAGACATTAGCATTCCCATTTTACAGGGAAGGGGATTGTGTCCTGCAGGAGGGAGGGGGGAATCCCCCGTGGTCACAGCTAATGATGGGGCGGTAGCTGGGGCTTCTTTCTCAAGATGCTATGCCCTTCCTCCTCTGTAAGAGAGTCAGAAGTGGGGGGTGGGGGCCCCTGGAAAGTGCTGTGCGTTTGATCCAGGCTTCTCTGCCGCCTAGCTGTGTGATCTTAGGCAAGTTATCAACCTCTTAGGTCTCTCTCCATCAGTAACGTGGGGATAGTGGCTCAGGCCGTGGGCACCGCATGTAAAATGCTTGGCAAGCACTGGGCGCGAAACAGGTCCCCAACGTCTGTCCTGGCCTTGCTCACGCGCTCAGTCCCGTGAAGGCAGCAGAGGTGGCTTCTAGCTGTGTTTCCGCTGTTAGCTTGTGTTTTTTTCTTGGAAGTCTTTCGATTTTTTTGGAGACTCTTGCTTTGGGGGTTTGCAGGATCAGATACACCTGTCCCCGGTTCACGGGGAGACCTTAAGCCCAGGAGAGCCCAGCTTGGACCTCAAAGTGCTGACACAGCCTTGGTGGACCCGGCAAAGGGTTCCAGGTGTGGGACTTCCTTTGAAATAGAAGAAGCGGCGTGGAGAGCAACCTTTTGATTTTAAGAGTATCCATCACAGATGGTTTTGTCCCTTAAAGATTCTAGCAGCCTGTCTAAATCTCAGGGCCCACGTGGAAAGGGTTGGGAAGGGACAGTTATTGTTTCTGGAAGTGCCCCTCTGCCCACTGGCCTGGCCCTGCTCCTTGGCCTCTCACTGCCCCCCCCCCCCCATCAGCTGCAGGAACGAGGCAGCCTGGGGCAGCCGGTGAGCTGCCTGTTCTGGGGAGGTGGGAGGGGGGTTGTCCCCATCAGTGCAGTAATGAGGCTGATTAAGAGCCTGGCCAGTTGGCCAGGGTGGGCTGAGCAGGGCCCTAAGAGCTGGAGGAAAAGAGACCTCAGGCTCTCTAACTCATCATTATTCTATCGATCCTATAAAAATGGAAACCTCCAGAGCTCCCTTGGGGTTGCCCCACTGGACGCCCGGGGTTCAGAGACAATGGACGTAAAGCGCTTAGCACAGTTCCTGGCACATGGAAGGCACCTGATAAACGGGGCGTCTATTACCATTATTATCACTCCCGTGAGCTCGGGAAGGGGCACCAGAAGGCCTGGCCGCGTTCCTCAACTGGTGTCTGGGCCTGGATCATTCCTTGCTGGGGGGCTGTCCTATGCAGGATAGGACATTTAGCAGCGTCCCTGGCCTCTACCCACTAGACGGCAGTCGCACTCATCTCCCATTTGTAACAACCAAGAATGTCCCAGACACTGTCACATGTCCTGGGGAGTAAATCACCTCCCTAACCTTTGTTAGGACAAAAAGCTGGGGGCACCTGGGTGGCTTAGTTGGTCGAGCATCTGACTCTTGGTTTTGGCTCAGGTCATGATCTCACGGGTCGTGGGATCGAGCCCCATGTTGAGCTCCATGCTCAGTGGGGAGTCTGCTTGAGGATTCTGTCCCTCTGCCCCTCCCCCAACTCGTGTGCTCACTCTCTCTCTAAAATAAATCAATCAATCTTAAAAATAACAAAAAGCTGAATAAAGATGTAAATCATCCAGAACCCCAGGATCAACTGTCTGAGTTCAGGGCACGTCTCCTTCTCACACAGAGAGCCTGGGTCTCAAGAGGGGGAGCAGCTGGGCCTGAGCAACCCCAGCGGGCTGCCTACAAAGGAGGAAGCTTGTGGTGGTGACGCAGACAGAAGGTTCCCAGAGACTCCCCTGGACCCTCAAGCATTAGGCAAATTCTCGCTCCCGCAGGGGATTTTGGCGAGACCTAGGTACCTCCAGAACCATCCGGACTTGCTGTGATCAGTTTCAACCTTCCTAGGAGAGCTCCCTGAGAAAGCTCCAAACTCCAGCTCATTCGGGGGGGGGGGGGGCACCCCTATTCCTGCCGCCCAACAGCCCCTTCGTAGAATTCTTGGCATTGCAGTCTATTGACAGCTAAGGAGGGGACACACAGCGAGGCTGGAGGTCATTTTGACCACCACCTGCCATTTGTCCTTAGGGGGCAGCTGTTGGGAGCTCTGTAGCCTCAACCTCCCCCGTCCCTCTCTTCCCCACTGCACCCTTAACCAGGACTTAAACTTGAAAAGATCAGGTTTTCCAGGAGCCACCTGGAAAAACGCTGCCAATGCGGGAATGAAGCCCAGAGCCTTCAGGGCCCTGTTCTTGCGCACTGTGGGAAGCTGCTGTCCCTGCTGTCCCAGGGGCTCTCTCTGCCTCGGGCACTAGAGACGGTACGGAAGCCCAGGCTGGAGTCCATCACCTTCTCCCAGATATTACCTTCGCCGGGGCTGTCCTGAGCCTCCAGGCCCTGCAGGGCCACAAGCCCCTTCTCATCCTGGTGGGAGGCACAGGCAAGGCCGCACCCCCAGGGCATGCCAGGGCCACACGCCCGTGCTGGGGGCTGGGAGGGGCTGGCAGAGGGTGGAGGTCCCTGCTTACCCGAAAGCGGCCCTTCCCACGGGCGCCCGTCTGCAGGTAGAGCCGGTGAGGGCCGTTCCAGTTGCCGTAGACGATGTCCACTTTGCCATCGCGGTTGAAGTCAGCCAGCGCAACACCTCGCCCGTGCTGGTGGGGGTCGTCCACACCTGCAGAGGGGGGCGGCGGGAAGGGACCCTCAGGGGACCATCCCCTGCGGGGTCTACGAACGCTCGCCTTGCTGGAGCTCATTGGAGAGCAACGGGGAGGGTGTGCCGACCCTGCCCTCCCCGGAGCAGACGGGGAGCCGCAGTGGCCAGCTCAGAATTTCTCCACGGGCGCAGGAGGTGGGACGGCCGTGTGGTTATGAAGGGCACCAGGCTGGCCTTCAGCTGCACATGCCCAGCAAGCACATAGTTTTCACTCAGTTTTGGGGTAGCGCGGGTAGGGGAAGGACACATGGAAATTCTGGAGGACCAACGGCCTCTCCAGCCATCCCCACGCTGCCACTGGGGTATAGCACGTTGGTCATCACTCTTTTGCTTAAATCTCTCCGTGGCTCCCCAGTACTGTTGGGTCAAATTCAAATTCCTGCCTGGGGGGCACAAGGCCTCCCGCCCACCTTATCTGCTCTTTATCTGATACCCCCCCCCCCCCCTTACTCAGAAGCTCTGGCTACCTGTGTTCCTGCCATTCCTCAAATGGACCTTTCTTGTTCCGGCTTCTGGGCCTTTGCTCAAGGTTCTCACTGCTCCTGGAATGCTCTTCCCCTGGCTCTTGGTTACCTGGCTCCTTGTTTTTCTTCTGCTCTCAGCTACTATGTTACCTCCTCAGGGAATCCTTCCCTGACCACTCCCACGAAATCAGTTCCTCCCAGCTACTTTGTTATTTGTCCTGACAGAATCTCGTTCTTTCCCTCTTCTACGCTGATCACAGGGGCCATTATGTTCCTTTGTGGCTTATTTGCTTAGCATCTGGTTTCCCCACTAGACCTTACACTCCGAGGTCAGGGGCCGTCTTCTTGTTCCCCTGTGTTCACGCAGCATCTGTGTGACCTGGTAGTTTTCAGCAAATACTTGCTGAATGAATGAGGAGACATAAATAATTTGACAGAAAGCACCTGGGGATGTTGGCGACAGCAGAGGAAATGCCACATCATAACCCAGAAACCCACAGCGTGCCTTGGGAGCTCGGGGAAGAGAAGCTTGTGTGTCCAATGTCGCCTGCCTCTGCTGTCCCTGCATCTGCCAGTGCGCACTGAGCTGATCCTGGGGGAGGACGGGCTGGCTTTGCCCAGAGGGACGGCCTGACCTCCTGGCCGCCCGAGGCGGATATGTCCGCTCCGGCCCAGCGTGGAGCTGAGAGGCGGTGGATGCTGGCTCTCAATCCCATGCTGACCCTTGTGGAGGACAGAGTGCCGTTGCTCCTAGGCCCTCAGAGATGGCGGGCGGGAGGACAATATAATGGGGGGGGGGTCACAGCATCCAGGGCCCAGGGAGCTCTTGCCGGCTGCAACTACAGAGCTCCTGGGGATGGGAGCCAGGAGAAGGTGGGGGTAGGGCCCCCTGAGAACCTTGGAAGCTGAGTACCCTCTTGGGGGAGGAAGGATCTGGACGATGGGGTGTGTGTGGGGAGAAGAGGCAGTGAGCCCTAGGCTTGAGGAAGAGGCTTTGCCAAGAAGTGGGGTCAGCCTCTAACCTCTAGGATTAATACCCCATTAATTCTCTACAAACTCCCCAGGCCTAACGTCGGTGGCCTTCTGTGTCAGCCCATTTCTCTCCTATCTGCGAGGCACCCCGACAAGGAGCTGGTTCCCTTCCCTGGGAATAATCGGTGCCAGGCTGCATTTCACAGCAGCGTCTGCTTGGATGATGAATGCCCTCTTGACATGTCTTGTTAAACCCCTGCAATCATTCTGACTTTCAATTACGGGCCTAGCACCTTTCCTCTCTCCTCCCGCCAGATACCTTCTCCCACTCCAACTTGCTCGCTCACCTCTGCTCCCATCTCTTTAACACCTTATCAAATCCTCTAGGCTTTCTCCACCACCACCTCCCCTTCATTCTGTGATTTTTCAGCAATGAGAAAATTTGCTGCCGGAGTATATACCACTGTGGAATGTGTGTGTGTGTGTGTGTGTGTGTGTGTGTGTGTGCGCGCGCACGCGTGGGCAGGCCAGGTGGGAGGGCAGGCCCAGGGGAGTGGCCTCCAGCTCTAGCTTTGCCCAGGAAAGAGAAGAGGGAAAGGCACGAGAAGAACTGACTGGCTACGAGTGGAGGGGTGGTGTGCAAAGTGGGCACTCGCGAACAGAGAGCGGGGGATTAGGTACTTGTAAGTCACAGAGGATAGACTGGCAGACGCTCAGGGATTTGATGCTAGCTGTCAGCCCTAGCTGGAGCTTGTAGGACCTTTGATCTATGTGTCTAATTCCCGCTCACCTCTTCTTCGGGAGGCTAGAGCTCCTCCCTATGCTGCCTGGAAAGGGGCGAAATCAATCCTTTCGTTGGCACGGTGGGGAGGAAGTGGGTGGGGAGAAGTGGTTGAAGGACAGACTGATTATATTCACAAACTTTCATTAAGTGTCCCTTCTGCCATTCAGCCAAATTTCTTGGGTGACCACTGTGTGCCAAGTGTTGTGTCAACAATGAACAGTACAGCGTGCAGTCCTTGTAGACACAGATTATTTTAGAGACCTGATTGAGAAGTACATGGAAAGGCAGTGTGAATGCAGAGGAGGGAGTGCGACTCTGCCAGGTAGCACGGAGGGAGGCAGGAAAGGCTTCCTAGAGCTGGGTGTTAGAGGAGAAATAGAATTTCTGCAGATAGAGAAAAGGGAGAAGGCACTTTCAGGCAGAGAGAATGGCAGGTACAAAGGCCCTGAGGCACATGAGGGATGAGCACAAAGGGAAGAAGGGGAGCAGAGCTGGGAGCCTGAAGTACTATTTTGTGTGGATTTTAGTCTCCTTCTTACTTAGCTATTTGTTTGTCTGTTTTCCCCTCTAGAATGTGGATGGCTGTGTATGTGTGCCAGGTAGAATAGGGTGGTATAATCTTGTTGGGGTCAGCATCCCCAGCTCTTAGCTCCACCTGGCACTTAGCAGGGGCTCAATAAATGGTTACTGGATTGAATTCAGTGATTAAGGTGAATGTGGGGAGGAGACCTGGAAAGAGGCAGCGTGGAGGGGAAATTAATGCTGAGGACTCACGCAGGACTCAGAGGAACGTGGGCCAAATCTAGTTGCTGGCAAATGGAAAGTGGTCAGGAGTTCCAGTCCCCCCCTTTCCCCAGCAGCACACATCGCTTCTGGCCTGAGCCTTGGGGGATGTGGGATTGAAGGTGACAAGCAATGTTTCCCTGTGGGGTGCGCACGGTTACTGGTCCCAGTTTCCCCGAGGCCCGCAGGGCCATGCTGGAGGGGGCGGGGTGCCCAGAGGCCCCCGACGGTCTGGGGCACCGAGGGTGCAGGGCAGCAGCCACACTCACCAGCGCTGGCAGCAGCATCCACGAAGGTGCCATCACCCTGGTTGTGGAAGAGGAAGTTGGGCCCGTTCTCGTTGTCACAGAAGATATCTGAGGCACTGTTGCTGAGGATGGGGCCCACGCTGACACCCCGGCCCCCTAGGAGACGACATCAACCCACAGTGAGTGGCGGAAGCAAAGCCTCAGGCCCGCGAGGAGGACGAGGGTGCCTCTGAGGCCTTTGAGAAGCCGCTATGGCGATGCCTCAGAAGAGCTTTGGGGGCAGGGGGAGATTCCAACCTTCTGGATGCTTCCCTGAGCCCAGATCTGGGCTCGCAGTCCTGTACACTTGTGCAGAGGATGACCACACTGATGATGAGGCAAGGGAGGGGGTAAGACAGAGCCACTTTGTGCCAAAGCCATGATGCCATGAACTACAGAGGCCACCGTATAGATCCTTCCAGTCCCTTCGGAGGCTGACTCACCACAATCCCCCAGCCCCGATCTACCCACCACATTTTGATCAAGTCACAGATTTTCCTGACAACCCCCACCCCCACCCGAGTCATCCGTACGCCAGTCGACACCGGTGTGCTCCTGTCCTCAGAACATAGACCACTAGGCCGGCTAAGGCTACAGGATGCTTTCTTGACTTTGCTGATGGAGTAAACAAGTGGGAGCAACCTGGAAGTCCATCAGCGACGACTGGTTGAATGGATTGTGCTGCATCCATGGGACAGACCTCTCTGCAGCCGCTGAAAAGACTGCGTGGACCCATCTGTATTGACTTGGAGGAGTGCCCGTGGCATACTGTTAAATGAAAAAGCGATTCCCCTCCCCGCTCTTGTGCTTCTCAGTCTCAAATAAATAAATAAAACCTTTAAAAAAAAAAATGAAAAAGCGATTCACCAAGTGATACTATTGTGTCATCTTAGTTTCATTTAAAAAAAAAAAAAGGAAAATACATGATACTTCTGGAGGTGTTTGTGCAAGCTTGTTCTAGAGTTTGGGGGAAAGTGGGAAAGGCCATGCCCTGTGTTGTCAACCCGGGCTACCAGATGGGGTGGGATCTGGGGAGGGAAGGAGAGGCAGGAGTTGGCCTTTTTGGGGAACATCTTTGTGTTGTTTGGCTTGTTGCAACAGAATTGCTTCTGTAGTTGGAAAGGAAAAAATCCGATAACTGCATACTTTTTTAAAAAAGAAAGGAATCAAGCCAGTCTACATTAGGGTCTGATGTCTCCAAGATCAAATTTGAGCTTCCCGTGTCAACGAGTCCAATATTAAGACATCTTAAACAAACAGCACCCACTCCCGGGTTTCACATCAAGCCCTGGAAGCCACTGCCCCAATCACTGGAAATACTGGGCAGAAGACAGCCCTGCCAGGACTGGGACGTGGATTCTAGTCCCAGCATGGCGGTTTACAAGCAGCGTGACCTTGGGTAATTTAAGCTTGAGCCTCAGTTTCCTCATCTGTAAAATGGGTGTAGTGTGACCTGCATTTTCTATTTTAGGATTTTTACAAGGATCACGCGAGGTGAGACACGTGAAGGGCTTTGTGGACCCTACCACCTCGTTACTCAGAGTCAGGCCCGCTGCAAGGGTGTCGCCTTGCTAGAAATACAGAATCTCAGGTTCGCCCCACCCCCCACCAGTCAGGACCGCATTCTAGCAGGACCCCCGGGGGGCTATGTACACAGTAAAGTTTGAAAGATATGGCTCTAACACGCTCTTCAGTACAGTAAGGAGAGTCACCAGAGAACTCAGAAGAGCTCATTGTTATTTGTTAAATAAACGAGAGCTCTGGCAGACCGGAGTGACGTTGGGCCAGGCCCTCCCCAAGCACCTGCCTGCCTGGCTCTGGATGGGGAAGAGGTTCCCATGAAGTGTGCTAATGTGGGATGAAGGTTTTGTTGGTCTCCGGACTCCTCCTGTCGTCTCAGAGAGGTTCCTGGAGGAAATCATGGGGCCTCTCTCACTTGTGCAATGTGGCCTGCCCACCAGGCGGGGTGTTGGGGGCCAAGAGGAGGGGATGGGTCCAATGGCATTGCCACTCTCCTTGCTCTCGTGGTTGAGCTCCAAATTAGCACATTCTGGGCCCTGTGCCTCCCATATTCCTCCCAGGTAATCTAATTAGCTCTCCAGGACAGCCCGAGCCTCCGGAACATGGAGTCACTAAATCCACAGGGCTCCTGGGGGGCATCACCGAGGGGGTGGCGTGCGCTTTTCATTAGGAGAGCCAGAGTGTGGGGCGGGGAGGCTCTCAGAGGCCTTTCCTAAGGCCAGCGGAGGGCTGCTGGGCGGTAACCTGGGCACCACTTCTCCCCGTTCAGAGAGGAGCCCCAGCGTGGCTGCTGGCAGCTGTTTCCTGCCCCCACCCTGCCAGATTCCTGCCCAGGCACAGGCTTCAGTGAGAAACCCTGCGCCTTGCCCGGGCCCCCGGAAACTCCAGGCGGGGCTCTGGGACTTGCCACCATGCAACTCCATCCTTCCTCCCCACTCTAGTGTCCTCCAATTTCCTCTCTGCCTCTGGCTCTCAAGCTGTGACACATTCTCTTCATTTTCTACAAAGCAGGTTATTTCCCTCTTGGACAAATTTCTAAATCTTTCTAATTAACTAATTGGGTTGGGTTGAAGCCTTGTACCATTTGTAACCTGTAATTATTAGAAAATTGCCATGGTAACCACACTACTAATTAGTGACAATTTATTGCCATGGCAACTGGACCATAACAGAGATGTTACCCACAACTCCTTCTTGGCAAGTTCGCTGCACAGTTGGGGAGCAGGTGAGTCGACAGTCGGGGAGCCAGCCTCCTGGGCACCCGCCCCAGCAGCCTCAGTATGGAGAGCCCAGCTCAAGTCTGAGGCAGGGGCGGCCGGGGGTCTGCAGCCCTTGCTGTGCTGTGGCAGGAACTCTACTCCCAGGTGGGTCATGTAAATCTTCTTCAATAAGCTCCACGCACCGTGCGTGGGTCCCCGACGGAGGCTCCCGGTTCAGTACCTTCTACCCGACATTCTCCCCTCCCCCGAATCTTCTCCCTGCCGAGGTTTAGCCTTCCGGGCCACCCAAGCGGCAGTTCGGAGCAACTTTGTTTTTGCCTTGGAGGATGGCGCCCCAATAGGGAGTAAAATTCTACTTTACATCCATTACTCCTTCTGCATTTGAGGCGGGCTCATCCTCTTGGGGACAAGCGGCTCCCCAGCTGGGGCTGGAGGGGCGGCCCTGGTGAGGGGAAAGAAGACGGGGTCAGAAAGTGTGCGTGTGACCTTGGGCCCATCACTGAACCTTTCTGGGCATCTGTTTTCTCACTTTAACGTGAGACTGAGAGTAACAACAGCTTCTTCTCAGGGCTGTCATAAACAGTAAGTGAGCTGGTTTTCCGCGCGTACTTTGGGAAATGTCAGGTGCCACACAGGCATTAGCTGGGACAATTTCCCAGCTGCTGGGTGAATAAAATCCCCTTATTTCCCCAGCACACTCAGGCTCCTAAGGCCTCCTTGTTCTGCTGGTGGGTGCAAAGGCTGCTCCCTGCCCAACGCCTCCTGAAGGCTTCTCACTCTGCCCATCAGGCTGGGTGGGAGAGGTGGAGGGACAGGGGAAAATGCCTCCCCACTGCCCCTCTTCCCCCATGACACCTTCCGACACCCCCTCGGATTATCTGCCCAGTGGTCCTGAGCCCCATGCGGTAGCCTCATTTAGACTTAAGAACTGCACCCCTAAACCTCTGAACCCCTGTACTTGGCGATGCAGACTCAAGTCCAGTTTGGGTATAGGCAATCCGTTTCTCAGGTTGCATCTAGGCGGTACTGGGGTGGTCCGCTGACAGGCCAGATCACATCTGGGAGTCAGAGGTGGTGGGGTGATGATGGGAAAGTGGGGCTGTGTGGAATAAGGGAGGGGGCGTGCTGCTGGGGGCCAGAGGACCCAGGCACAAGGAGGCAGGGTATTTGCCATGCTAAGGAAAAGCCTCTGGGTCCTTGCTTGGCCTCTGACTCTGCTCCGGCTCCAGGAACTTGAGCTGTGTGCTCTTCAGGCCCTGGTCTCCCTCCCCATAACCTGGAGAGGGGCATGAGATCGCCAAGGCTCCTTCCCACTCTTCCAGAGCATCCTCCAGGCTGAAACTCGGGAGAAGCGTGGCTGGGAGTAGATTCCCAGACCCATCGGCAGTCCACATGAGTGGAGTCTTTGTGGGGCCTGCTGGCCCAAGAATCTGGACCAGTGGGATTAATCTACTGAATCCTCCATAGAAATACAATTCTTGTGGGTGCCAAGATCTGCAGGCTGCCAAGAGCATCCAAGAAACTGGAGAAGAGTAGCAAAGATGCTGGAAAACATAGGGATGGAGGAATGGGCAGTGTGTGTGTGTGTGTGTGTGTGTGTGTGTGTGTGTGTGCATGTATGTGTGTGTGTTGAAGGGAGAGGGAGGGTCAGGGCAGGATGGTAACAGGGTCTTTCATCCTAAATTTCCCGAACATTCAAACCTAGAATAATACTGTGCTGGTGCTGCTACCCACGAGCCCTCTGTGAGCCGTCCAGGTAGCTGGCACGGTTCCAAGTGCACGGTTCCAAGTGCACGGGGTGGAGGGTATTAGACACGGACATTCTACTCCTCCCTCAATCCTTGCAGCCCCTCCCTGTAGGACGCTGAGGGGGCAGTGGGTGGGAGAACGGCAGGGGCCTGAAGAGTCTCAGGAAAGAGGGCAGGATCGGCTCCTCTGGCCACCTGTTCTCCAGTCCCGTGTCCTGGGTGTTATCTGCGTCTCATCCCACTGCACCGTTTTCCAGGTGAGGAAATCGAGGCTCAAGGAGGTGCGATAACAGCCAGCAGGCCACAGATCGCAGCTCAAACCCACATCTGAGTGACCCCAGAGCCTGTGCTAGCCCACAGCACGCTCTCAAACATTTCTACACAACCTCCCTCTTGGCAGAGGAGGGAGCTGGACTCCTGGTAAGGCCCGGAGTGGCCAGCCGCGGGCTTGACCTTTCTTTACAATCTCTTATTTTAGCGGAAGAAACTGCAGCAGGATCGCATTTCTATTATGAGTATTTGTGTTTGCGTTGAAAGAAAAATGATGTCCCTTCTTGTCAATCATCCAATGCATTGACACCGCACATTCCCGGGGGCACGGGATACCCCTGGCAGGCCTGCGGCTGCACTCCCCAAGGGTCTTGGGCCCTGGTCGAGAGCCTGTCACTCTAGCTCTGCCTGTCACATCCTCTGTGCTCCTGCTGCAAGGCAGTGTCCGCCTGCCTGCCAGCCTGGGAGGCTCCGGGGCCCCCACTCCGCTGCCCACGGCCACCTCTCTGGAGTGGGCTGATGGGGAGCCGCCAGAAGGCCTCAGCTGGGCTTTAGGCATCTCCTTCTCCTCCAATAATGACTTCCTATAAATCAGATCTGCCCCTCCGCTTTGTTCTATACTGCTCCCAGCCAACAGCAAAAATCCCCACCCCATATCATAAATCCACCTTCATTTTCTTTCTAAATTTCTTGTAAGGATTCTTTAATCACCACCTTGCAGCCCAGACAGATGCTCCCTCAAAAGGTGAGGCTGAAATGCAGAGCTCCTGGGGAGGGGCTAGAGGCTGGCAGGGGTGGGGAGGCAGGGTGAAGAGGGAAGAGCAATGGATTCCAGTGGAGAGGGGCATGAAGGGGCCTGTGACTATACCCAGGGCTGGAGGGCACGCAGGGGGACCCACGGAGACCACCTCCAGGGCAGGGCTGGGTGGGCTTGCTCTGAGCTGCCTCTCATGCCCAGCACAGCGCTCTCTGCACTCAGCACCCAGGAGATGCCCTGCAGATGGTCCTGGCTTCCCCCCGGGCACCTGGGATGAACAGGGTGTCGCTGTCTGCTGCACTCGGAGGGTCCTGCCCCTGAGCCAGACCTGTGTCAGGCATGTCCTATGCCTCCTCTCCTTCTCATGCCCCCACTGCAGGCAAGAAAACTGAGGCCCACAGAAGTTAATAAATCGCTAATCGCTGCCTGGACGGGACCCACGGCTGAGGCAGGATCTGCCCCAGCACTTCGGCACCACATCCTGTCCTCTCCACGGCTCTGCAGACAGCGGTTCACACGGCTAGTTCGAGGCGCTCGGAGAGGCTGGGGGAGGTGCCCAAGGTCACTCAGGGCTGCAGAGGCCAGCTCAGACCTCGGTCCTTACCTTCCCTCTCCTTGGGTTCCATGCCAGGCCTTCTGCCACAGAGACAACTAATTCTCAGGATTGCCTGCACTGTCCAGGCTCTGAGGGGCTGCAGGCATCTGGGAAAGTCGGGGCTTGGGACTGTCCTTGAACCAGGAACCATGGGGGAGTGGGCTTCCTTCCCCTCAGCTCAGCGCCAGCCCCTCCGTCCGCCCGCAGGCCCTCGAGTCCCTCGAGTCCCCCGAGAGTGGGCGCGCTGGCCGCTAGATGGCACTGTGACCTAGCGGAGCGGCGGCCGCCGACTCACTCGAGTCTGGAGAGAAGGCCTCCCCTCCCCCGCGGGAGAGCGCCCAGGGCCATGCGGGCAGCGCCATTGGCCGGCCTGCCGACCGCTTGCCCGGCCTCCCCCTGCTGCCCGGCACAGCCTAGGCCAAGCAGCTGCTTGAGCCACAAAAACTGGGGGGTCAAAATCAAGCCCCTGAGTGCCAGTCCCTGGGGCCGCATCCCGGTGGGTGCAGGGCCATCCTCCTTCCCCGGCCCGCCGGTTTTGCCCGCAGGAGCTGGGATGCTCCAGCTGGAGGTCATCAGAAAGGTCAGCAGGTTGCGGCCCTTTAAGCTTCGGGGTGGGGCTCTGGATGCTAGTTTCTCTACAAACCTTCTGTGTGACCTTGGGCAAGTCCCTTCTCCTCTCTGGACCTCGGTTTGTACTCCGAGATCTGTCCAGCAGCTGGGTGTTGTGTGGCTGGGCTCTGGGGACCCGCGGCTCCCTGACTGCACATCTGGCCATGGCTGGCTTCCCCCCAGGGCTGCTCAGGGCCCTGTTCATCACTGCCTGCTTCCCTCCCCTACTCCAGGCCCCAGGGCACCAGCCTGGAGCTGAGCACTGGCCAGATGCCAGAGACTCAGCAATCAGGCCGGGCTCCACTGGAGGCCCTTACATTTGGGGTCTGTCCCTGGGGCTCAGGGGGGGTGCTTTGGGCTAGTTTTCCAGCCAGATGTCCATGTGTCATTAATGAAGTGACAACGGGGGCTGCAGGGTAGAGTTGAGGGGCTTGGCGGGCCAGGAAAGGGTGGGCTGGGGAAGGCGGGCAGACACAATAGTAACTTGGTGGGCCAAATAGGTTCTTGTCAGCCAAATGGTGTTTGGAAGTCTGCAGAACTGCTCTAACGTGTCCTCTGGGCACGCCAGCTGCCCCGGCCGGCCCGCACGCTCCACGGAAACTGCTGTCCCTTCCTGGAGCTGCACGATCCTTCCAGCACAGCTTGGCACAGTTGGCTACTGCTTCCAGCCCCATCCGTCCTCCTCAGCTGTCTCCTCTTGGTCCCCTCCTGCCCCCTCCTTGGTTCCCGCCAGCCCCTCTGCCAGCCCAGCCAGCGTGAACAATGTCCCCTTCATGCTCAAACCCAGCCGCAACCTCCCGAATCCTTTTATTCTGTGTAGAAGCCTCTCTCCCAGACCTTGCCTCCCTCCCGCTCATCATTTTCAAGTGCTTCATCTCCCCAGCCCACTCTCCTTCTCCTGCAGATCAAGGCACTTAATTGCCAAGCCAGCCCAATGCACAGAACTGGGAATGATTCGGAAAAATTGACTGTACAAATCTAGGCTGCAGCTCCTGCATGTTTACTCCTTTTCCCAGGAAAGCGCGGTTTATTACTGACACTCAGCCAGAAAGGCTGCACGGTCACGTGTGGAACTCTCGAGCACTTTGATGGGGCTGGAGCCGTGCGAACTGTTCTACTGTCTAGCCATTTGTTCCCACAAACTTTGTCAGACAGGTCGACATCAATCTCCCCGTTTCACCGAGGTGGAAAGTTGGCTAGAGAAAGGCACCATAAACTCAGGAGAGGCTGTGACAACCCTTTCTAGGTAGGGCTTTGAGAATGTGCTACCCCCCAGGTGTACGGAGGCAGGGGCATGGCCCAAATGACCCCCCACCAAACATCCTTCCAGCCCCAGGATTTGGATTCGGGTGGGCTGCCCGTTTGGAAGTCTGCAGTGCAAGCTGGGATGGATATATCGGGAAGGTCAACCAGCAAGAGGCTCTCTCTGTCCAAATGACAGGATCAGGGTGAGGGAGGCCGAAGTTTACGTGAGACGTTGTTGTGCACAGCTCTGGCTTCCTGATTTTTGGCATCCAAAACAGGAACTGGATTGCTCTGCCATCAGCACTCTATTGGCAGATTATCAGAGTTTAGTCAGCAGCCGTGCTAGAATTAGAAAAACAGCCTTCCCTAGAAAGATCTCCCTGTCAGAGACTCTGACAATAGGTCCCCCATCCAGAGAGGTGTGGGGGGAGCATGGCTTCAAAAAAAGGGCTGGAGAGGTTTTGGAACAAGAACACAATTCTTTGAGCTCCGTTATCCGAGACGGGACCCAGCTGAAGCTTAGGGATTTAGCACTCAATTCCTGGCCGCTTATGTATAAGTAAATAATTTCATCTGCTGTTTGGCAATAAAGAATGCTTTAAGTCTCTACCATTGTGATTTGTCAGTTTTCTCCTACAGATCCTGTTCGCCCATCATCAGGGTTACAGCAGGGAACGGGGCAAGAGGCTCCAGGGAGAGGAGCCTACGTCCCACGTCCCACGTCCCCCAGGGGGTCCCCCAAAGCCCACGCCTGCCAGGTATCTCCCCAAGCCTTGGAGAGGCAGTGCTGGACGAGCCTCGTGTGGGCGGCGGGATAGAATAAAGCCTTCATCCTCCCCTCCCCAGGGACACAAGCCCACCCTCTCCTGTGGACTCTGATGAACCAGACTCAGCTTTGCAGGGCCCAGCCCCCAGCCCCAGGCCTCGCGCCCTTCCCACTCACAGCACCCCAGCCGGCCCCCCAGCGCCACTCTGCCTACCTGTGTATTTGCTGACCCCGGCCTCAGCAGCCACATCTCTGAGCGCCAGGATGCCCTGGGAGAGGTCGCTGGCCTCGGGGTCCATTTCAATGAGGGCATCAGGGCCCACGTTACCGTAGGCGTAATTGGCGATGTAGATAGAGTAGCGTCCAGAGCCCTGAGGAGGAAGGGAAGGAGGGTGGGTGAGCAGGCCCCTGTGCGCTCGCCATGGGCTCTTTCCCGGACAGGCTCTCCCCCTCCTCGCGCAGGACCATAGGTCTTGCGTGGGTCTGCTTCCTCTCCCTGGGTCTGGTGTGCAGGGCCTGGCGCGGCCCAGCTCCAGCAGCGCTTTCCCCCGAGGCTGCAGGCTGCACAACACCCGCCCCCCGGAGTCCTACAACAAAGCAGCCCTGCTTTTCCTTCTATCCTGTTCCAGAAGAACACATCCCTCCCTCTCCCCCACAACCACCTTTTTATAGACAATTTTCTAATGTGCCTCTCTCCAGCTGAGCTCTCTCCAGCTGCCAGCCAGGGTAGCTGCTCAATAAATATTTGCTGATTGATTGATCTACCAATTCCCATTCTTCTCTCTCTCTCTCCCATTCAAGCTCACTCCAGCCAAGATGACAAGCAAATTCCGGAGTCATCTCCCTCCCTGCCTCCCACCCTGGATTCCCTCATTCCACTATTTTGGTGGCACAGGAGGCTCGGATATGCAGGGGTCCTCCTTCCATTCCCTCTGTTTTCCCACATTACCAGAAAGAAATCGTGTATTGCTTCTGCCTTTGTAACACTGTCTCAAATATTTTTTTCCTTTGCATCCAGGAGAAGCCCTGGGCACCAGCTCCGCGGTGCTATCGTCGTTGTCTGCTCTAGTCCGAAACCCCGCTGACGAACGGTTCTTTTCTTATTAGAACCGTGTCACTTCTTTCAATGGATGCTTCCTTTCCCTCAAGAGAGCCACCTGTTTTCTGCGTTCGAACAGTTTTCCAGCTTTCCTCATATCCTTCTCATCATTTCCCTCCAATTAATCAGAAAGTAGATTATTTCTTGAGCTCCAACTACCTGCAACGCACTCTGCTATAAATGTCCCAAAGACAACGTCTTTGTCCTCCATTTGCTCACAGGCTCGTTTAAAGGCAAGTGAGAAACGCAGAACAACCCGAGAGGAAGAGCTGAGTTCCAGGCAACCCTCTCTTCCCGGCCCTCGGCCCGCTCGGCTGGCTTCTATTTCTTCCCCAACGGCTCCATAAGCCGAACCCCATCCCACCTACCAATCGCTGGCTTTATCCCTTCTCTGGGAACGTTTTCTTCGGGGGGGGGGGGGGCTGATGAAGAGCTACTTGGGTCTGACTGACTGATGGGTGAGGCCAACGGAGCAGCTCACGGTCTCCTGATGGGGAAGCCGACATGGCAACAACGACACAATTCTATATGATTAAGAGAATACGTAACTATCCTGGGAGTAAAATTTTAAAAAATGTTAACTATACTGGAATTAAAGATTTTTTTTAAAAAGAGAGAGAGAATATCTACAGCATTTCCTGGTGTACAGAAAGGGGCTCCCCGAGGAAGGAGCACTGAACCAGGGGGAGTTCAGAAAAGGCTTTCTAAGAGGAGTCTCAGCCAGGTGAAGTGCAGAGGAAAGAACCTTCCAGGCAGAGATGATACAGAGAATGACGCATGTAGGGAAACCACAAGCAGTTCGTTCAGTGTTGCGGGAATAGAAAACGCAAGGCAGGGCGTGGCGGGGGCTGGAGCTGGAGAAGGAGGAGGCAAAGATACTCCCTAAAGACATCGACGCCCCCTTCTGTTTTGGGTATCTGAGGCTCCCTCCTGCCACCTGGGAGACTAGGTGCTCCCTGGCCCAGCAGCATTGGTGTCATCTGGGAGCAGGTTGGAAATACAGACTCAGTGACCCGTCCCCTCTGCCAGACCTGCTCAATCAGAGTCTGCATTTTCACAAGACCCCCATGTGATCCCCGTGCAAAACCCAAGTTCGAGATGCAAGGCTTTACAGCACAGCTTCGTGACTAGGGGAGAACTCTGGGAGGCGCCCGCCCGTCGCAGGAGCTCGGCATGTGTGTGTGGAATGATCGGATGAAAACTGAATGAATGGGGGCAAAGGGGCAAGTGCGCCACCCCTGTGCCCCATGCCTGACCCCACCAGCTGTTAGCAATCCCCGCAACAAATGGGCAATTAAGCCCCAATGAACTGAAAGGCACTCTGCTGGAAATCAGGATGTTTGTAAAATTCCATTATACCTAGTTCCTTTCTTCATTGTGTGGGGATGATACAAGTTGACAAACATAGATGTGTTTCAGTTGCAGAGGACTGCAGAAATTCGCCACGTGGCCTTGACTACAGTCACTCTGGGGCAGTGAGGTGGTTGCAGAGCTGAGCCCGGGAAGAGGCTCCCCAGGGCAGTGGGCTCACCCCTCAGCCTACATCAGAATCACCTGGAGCGCTTGCTTAACCCTAGATGCTGGGTCTCCTCCCCGGAGTTTCTGATTTGGGAGCCCTGGAGTGGGGCCCGAGTTTGCATCTCGAACAAATTCGCAGGCGAAGCTGACGCTGTGGTGCCAGGAACCACTCCTGGAGCCACCGGTCTAGGGACATTAGCCTGGCCCGGCCGGGCTCTGCCCCCACGTGGCTTTGTCCTTGGGCAGTTCCTCACCCCCTTCGGTTGCATCTCCTCCTGTGTTAAAGGGGAATCATATTCGCCCCGCTTCCTGGCAGGGTTGTTGAGAAGATGAAATGAGACAACACGTGAAAGGTCTCCGAAAGATAAAAATGCTATATAAACATGAGGCATAATCATTATCGATCAGGGAGCGCTTCTTGTAAGAGATCGGCTTTGAGCCGGATCCAGAAAGGTGGGTGAGTGATGAGGCGGCTGCAGACAAAGGGCAGGAAGGGCGCCAGGTTAGGGGCTGCGAGGGGTGAGGGCCGCTGGGGAGAGGATGGGAAGGGCACGTGGTAGGGTTGAGACCTTTACCTGTGAGACAGCTCTCAAACTGAGGCCGTGCCAGGGTCACCTGCAGGGCTAGTTCAAACCCAGATTTCTGCCCCCCTCCCCCACCCCGTGGGTTCAGACTCAGTAGGTCTGGAGGGTGGATTGGGCGTCGGGCCTGAGAATCTGCATTTCTGACAATGCTGGTGTTGCTGGTCTGGAGACTGCACTTTGGGAGCAGGTTGACTAAAAGGCGCCAGGTGGGGGCTGTGGGGCTGAGGAAGGAGTAGGGTGAATGCTGTAATAAACCTGCGGTTAGAAATTTGTGGCTGATGCCAGTTCACCCAGGGGTAGGGTAGCCGTGGGCTAGAAAGGTGTCTGATTCGTTCTCAAGCAGGTAGGGCTGAATTCCTGGCTTTGCCTGCCATTTAACTATGTGACCAAGGTCAAGTTGCTTAATTGCTGGAAGTCTTAGTTTCCATATCTGTAAAATGGGGATAATGACAGCACGTACCTCTTAAGCCTGTTGTGAAGACTCAGTGAGACAATGCATATAAACCGCTGAGCCCGGGGCTTGGCATGTTGCTAGTTCATTACGGTTAGCTGTCATTATCGTTAAGATTGCTTTTGTGTTTCCTACACCATATCTCTCAGTTTTCAGAGTGGCCGTGACCTTGCCCTACTCTTCCCCTCCACAGTTCTCAGGCCCCAGGGATTGCTGGGGTACCAGTGGCAGCTGGACACAGAAAGCAGCCCTGCTCCTGGTGGCAGCCCGACTGCAGGGTTTTTTTCTAGTTCCCTGAGGCTGGGGCTGAGCAAGCTGCTAAGTGCCTGCCTATGGTGCCTCGTGCCAAAGCTTTTTTTTTTTTTTTTGCATTTCGCACAGTGCCTTTGTCCTGTGGTTAAACGCGTGGGCGTGCAGATGACCTTGTTGGGACAAAGAGTGCATCTCTTTGTGATTAACCTTCAGGCCCCGCCACCAGCTCAGAGATGATTCCCACCTTGGCCCAGTGTGGGAAACCTTGGTTCAGCAGGAGGGAGGCAGGAAGCAGGATCCTGGGAAGAGGCTCCCAGCAGTGGCCAGGCCTGGCACCCCCAGACCCTTCTCACTCTTTGGGGCCGCTCACAGAGCCACCGCCACCTCCTTCCCTCCCACCAGGCAGGAGTCCAGGTGGCAAAGATTCAGGTCAGGGCTAAATGTGGCTTCACAGCCCAGCTTGGCTTCTTTTCCCAGCACCAGCTTGTTAAGAAATAAATATTTATACCTGGCACCTGCCTTCTCCCAAGGCCTAGAGGCCCCTGCTGTGAAGATTCACGCTGAATCCCCAATCCCCTCAGTGACTTCTCAATCCTGAAATGAGCCGGGCCCCTTGCCCCTGCCCCCGGAATGGAAGGTAGGCAGCAGCTGGGTCCCTGATTTACTGATGACTGTCTCTAAAGCCAAGGAAGGGGCAGCAGGGTAGCAGGTGACAGGAGGGATAAATCACCTCCACGGCAAGCCTCTGGCTCTGGCTGGGGCTCCGGGGGCGCAAGCCAGGGCTGGGGCCACCCCACAGGGCAGGGGGCTGCAGCTGCTCCTGCCCCTCCCCCTTGGCCTTTCCTCCCTACCTGCTTTGGGTTGGCACCTGCGGTAGGGGGCGCTAGCAGGCACGAACGCCCTGACAGAGCTCCTGCTGAAGTCGAGTACTTGCACACTCAGGTCACCCTCCACTCACCCACTCACGAACCTCTTTGTCATGCCTTCATCGTTCCACAGGTATTTTCAGGAAGAGCCCTATGGCTCGATGCCTGGCACATAGTAAGCCCTTAATAAATATTGGTTGAATAAATGAATGAGCACAAGGTTTAGAGCTAGAAGAGTCTGATTCACGTCCTAGTCACACCGCCAATCTATTTTGGGTCCTCGGGCAAGTCACTGCCCCAAGCTGGGCCTTGGTGCCCTCCTCTGCCCAAAGGACAGGGTGATGACAGCCCTGACCAGTTTCCTCGCTTGTTGCTGTGAGAGCCTCAAGGGAGAACTGAAACTCACCTCGTGAGCCTTGTTAGTATTTAGCCCCTACTACATGCAAGGCACTGTGGGAGCTGCCACGATGGTGCGGCTTTGGGCTCTGCCCTGGACAGCCACACTCTGTCGGGACATGCCTGCCTGTTGGCTCCCCTCTGGGCTCTCACATCGCTGCCGTACCCCCCTCTTCTCCCCTGCATGCACCCCTGAACTCACCGTCCTGTCCACACAGGCCACAGAGCGCCCGGCAAAGAGGCTGGCCACACCGCGGGCCACGTTGACCTCATCACTGAGGATGTCTTCCCACCGGTTGTTGCGGAACTTGAACAACTTGTCCGTATACGTCGCCACCCCTGGGGAGAAGAGGAAGGGAGGCTGGTGGATGATGGGCCAGTGTGCAGGTATGTTTCGGGCACCTGTCACAGGTGGTCGGGGCCACAGGTGGATGGGTCACCTGCGGCAAGGGGAGCGCTCCCCACAGCCCTCACTCAAGAGGTGAGGCTCTGTCTGTCTGCGGGCGCTCAGGTATTTTCAGTTGAGGGAAGAGCCTGGCTTATGAAAATGGCCAGTGCAGCCTCAGGAGCCACAGAAGAAATGTTACTATTGCCGTGTGTCTGAGGTGACCCTCAACAGCTGGATTCGGCACCGTGCTCCTACGACATGCAGGAGATCTGGGGTTGCTAATATTTCAGCAAACTCAACCCAGAACCTCTCTTTCTCCAGGGCCTGCTTCCTATATTCTCTGCTGGAGCACAGGGCCTCATTCAGGTCTCAGAAGAAATGATCCTGGTTGGTGGGTGGGGCTGTAAGTCCAGATCCAGGAAGGGGCTGGAAGCGGAGCTCTGATGGACCTGTCGCCCACCCCCAGGGGAACCCGATGGCAGTAGGGTCAGCACCCAGGTGGGGTGAAGGGGGTGAACAGCCCAGGGAGGCCCTTGAGAGCAGGGGTCTCCACTCCTTTCAGAACTGGATGGAGACTGAGGACCGCCAGCTCCGGGGGTGGCGTGCATGGGCACCACGCAACACACCCCATGTAACCGTAGGGGGCTCTGCAGCCTCCCGGAGCGCGTTCACGGCTAAGCTTTATTTTGGGGAAGTTCAAGAACTTCTGGTGGCCAGAGTTAGAAGAGCCAAACCCTTCTAAGACCACTTACGCAGAGCTCTCCACTCCGCCATCACCGCTAGTTTATTTCTTGTTGCTGGGACCCCCAGAGCATTTGTGTTTTAGGAGGGCTTGGGTTCCACTCTTGAGGATGGCATAGGAGACACAGCAGAGGAACAGCTGTAGGAAGCTGGGAAGGTGAGCTGCGGGGCAAGTGGCCCTGGGGACAGACCCCTGCACTTGACTCTCTGGCTGGCCCAGGGCAGAGGCCATGACTTAGGGTGAAGGGAGCGGCATGGGGCAGTGGTTAAGACCTTGGGCTTGAGAGTAAACAAGCCCCAGTCCCGGTGTCTGTTCTACCCAGATTCTACTTCTAGGGGCTAGTTGCCGACTTTGGGCAAGTTGCTTGGCATCTCTGAGCTTCAGTTTTCCCCCTTGCAAGTGGGACGGCAGTAATAACTACATCCAGTTTATGGAAGGAATGTGTGAGATGACGTGCAGGACAGGCCCAGCACCGCACCCCCTCGGGGTGGTGGGTATAAGACAGAAGTGCTCGTTCCCGCGTTACAGATGGGGCACTCTTGAAGGTCCTTTAGGGGCCTCAGCTCCGCACTGCAGGCATCTGGTGAGAGGCAGTGTGGGGAATGGAGGGCTGAGAATCAGGACTGTGGGAGTGGGAGTGTGTGTGTTCGGAGAGGGCAGTTATAAAGGATCCCTCGGGTGGCTCTGCCCAGGAGGGGACAAAAGGCTTTGCTCTCTCCGTGGCCTCCTATGGAAACCTGCTAAGATCACAGGGACCCACGGGGGCTGCTGTGTGGTCTGTGGGGTCTGGAGTTGGCCTCAGAGATGCTCGCCAGACACCAGGCAGCCGGCAGTGGGGCAGAGCCGTCCTGCCCGGCCTGCCCCTCCCCGAGATTGCAGAGGCCTGTCCGGGGTAGGGAGAGGCCCTTCAGAGCAGAGCAGGACGCAGATCTGGGGTTTGTGCATGGAGGCTTGGGCTGAGGAGCGGCAGGTGGGGTGGGCACAGAGCTGCTGTGGCCTGCGAGGGAAGCCCACTGGGGCAACCGACGAGCCGGGTCTGGACAGAAGCACAGGTGCCGGCTCCCGTTAGCTCGGGGCCTTGCTGGCTCTTTATCTTCTCCAGCCTCGGTTTCCTCATCTGGGCATCAGCGTACCAACTATGCCTCCTCCCTCACATGGGGCTGTGGGAATTACAGGATAAAGAGCACTGAAGCGCCGGCCCAGGGTCGGAATTGCCCACGTGGCCCCGCACCACCCAGGTCTGCAGCACCGCATCACGATCCTTGGGGGCCAGACGTATTTAGAAATTTAGATTTTGTTCTTTCACATTTTAGGAAGGTAACATAGTGCACACACCGTTTATTACATAACACCCTCAGGAGGGATGGGGCAGCACCCTGTAATTAAACACATTAATATTTCTGCAGTAAAATATATGAATATTCACACTAAGTGGGATAAATAAAGCCTATAAGTAGCTCGCGTCAGCTCAGGACAGGTTTTGCTATCAATTAATTTTCCCACAAACTTAAAAAAAAAGCACCTGAGGCTTTCAGAGTGTTTGGGATTTGAGGACTGCAGAGAAGGGACTGTGGGCCTGGACGGCCATGCTCACGGCTGTTCCCGAAGCAGTGACAGCCTTGTCGTCACTTTCTAATGCTTGGGGGACCTCTGAAGATGGCCCTGCAGGCGTCTGGGTCTCCAGCCTCCACCAACAGCAAGCAACCCTTGCCCTCCTCTGTCAGACCAGGGCCCCTTTAGATGGTACCTCCAGCTAGTCTAGCCCCCCTGAAATACTGAGGCTAACTTCTAGCACCGCGCGGGCCAGGGTGAGAAAGCAGCTGCCCAAGAAGATATGAACAGACACTTTTCCAATGAAGACATACAAATGGCTAACAGACACATGAAAAAATGTTCAAAATCATTAGCCATCAAGGAAATTCAAATCAAAACCACACTGAGATACCACCTTACGCCAGTTAGAATGGCAAAAATAGACAAGGCAAGAAACAACAATTGTTGGAGAGGATGTGGAGAAAGGGGATCCCTCCTACATTGTTGGTGGGAATGCAAGTTGGTACAGCCACTCTGGAAAACAGTGTGGAGGTCCCTTAAAAAGTTAAAAATTGAGCTACCCTATGATCCAGCCATTGCACTACTGGGTATTTACCCCAAAGATACAGACGTAGTGAAGAGAAGGGCCATATGCACCCCAATGTTCATAGCAGCAATGTCCACAATAGCTAAATCGTGGAAGGAGCCGAGATGCCCTTCAACAGATGACTGGATTAAGAAGTTGTGGTCCATATATACAATGGAATATTACTCAGCTATCAGAAAGAACGAGTTCTCAACATTTGCTACAACATGGACAGCACTGGAGGAGATAATGCTAAGTGAAATAAGTCAAGCAGAGAAAGACAACTATCATATGATTTCTCTCATCTATGGAACATAAGAACTAGGATGATCGGTAGGGGAAGAAAGGGATAAAGAAAGGGGGGGTAATGAGAAGGGGGAATGAAACATGAGAGACTATGGACTATGAGAAACAAACTGAGGACCTCAGAGAGGAGGGGGGTAGGGGAATGGGATAGACCGGTGATGGGTAGTAAGGAGGGCACGTATTGCATGGTGCACTGGGTGTTATACACAACTAATGAATCATCGAGCTTTACATCGGAAACCGGGGATGTACTGTATGGTGACTAACATAATATAATAAAAAATCATTAAAATAAAAAAAAAAAAAAGAAAGCAGCTGCCCAGAGCTGGGGCCCCGCCGAGCTCGACGGGCACCTCCGCGTTCAGCAGGAGAAATTTCTTACGCTGAGGAGTTCCCGCCTCAGCGAGATGAGAGGAGCGCACGGGCCCAGGGTGACTCAGTCCCCCTGTTTGCCTCATCACCTCCAACTCCTCCTGTTCCCCCAAGAAAAACATTTCCCAGCACGTGCTTTATGGAACCCTGGTCTCTGTGAGCTGTCTGGAGGAAAGATTTCGTGATCATCTGAGTTCGGGAAAGACCACACCTTCCACCCCCCCTTGGAGATTCTCAATGGGCATTAGTTTATCAAAACTTTGACAAGTCCTGCAATAAAATACTTGCTTAATCTTATTTAATCCAGCCTGTCCCAAACACAGCTGGCCGTGGAAGCTTGCTCTGCAGCTCACCTATTAGCCCCCCTGTGGAACTAGCACCGTTCTTAGCCAATTGCCGTGTTAGGGTGCTGCTGTCGGGCCAGGCCCTGGGCTTTGTGGCCTGAGGGGTCAGGGCGCCATGTGCTGTTAGCCTCTCCCCCTGTTCCACCTCCTGGCTTCCAAGCTGACCAGGGACGCCCAGAAGAATAAACTAATAAAGGAAGAACGTGCAGTAGTGATGCAGAGCCTTGTAGATCGTAAATGGGAACGGCGAAATCAATGGCAGCCCCTCTGCAGGCGGAGGCCCGGAGGCCCGGGCGAGGAGAGGCGGGAGCCCGTGATTTAGGAAGAGCAAACGCTCTGGCAGCTGCAACCTGGGTAATTAGGTGTGTCAGGAAGACAGATAAACAGCGGGCAGTGTGGGTCGATGGTCCTGGCGGTCACCACCCAGCACTGGCCCCCGGCCCGTGTCGGCATGTAATCCTGCCTCCTGGCTCCTTGTAGCTGCATTCTGCCCTGGGGTCCCACACCGAGTCGGCGGGGCAGCTGCCCAGGAAGAAGAGAGGCTATTTGTTGCAGGAGAGAGGTGCTCTGCTGAGCCCCCTGGGGCAGACTCCAAGAGGACAGAGGCCTGGGAGAAACAGAAGGGGGTTCATGGGCAGGGCAGGGGGCCCTCAGGGCCACAGGCCCTATGAGAGGCGTGTCTGGGGACTCCCATTCCCATCCTGACTTGGGCATCTTGGCATTAATGTAGACTTGAAGGTCTCAGAGGCCAGCAGAACTGCCAGTTGCTGCCAGGCGGCCAGGTGGCAAGGCCCAGGAGGTGAGGCTCAGGGGTCCACCATGCCCTGCAGGTGCCAGGTACAGCAGGGGGCACCGGGAAGGGGGAGTCTTGGTCGCTGACTCAGGGCGCTTACGGTGCGTTCAACAACAGGAGGGACAGGTAGAGGAGATGCCATGCGACCTCAATGAAACTAACACTACTTAACATTTCTGCAATATTTCACACATATTCTCTCGTGTGCCAGGCATTTCACACACATTCATTCCTTAACCCTCGCCACAACCCCCGACCTGGGGACTATTTGCCTGTTCAATTTATAGCTGAAGGACCCGAGGCACAAGAGACAAGGGACCTGGCTAAGACCCCACAGCTAGCAGAGCTCTGAGGGGCAGGACAGGTGATACGTCCTGGAGAGGCCATGACGTCGGGAGGGAAGAGGCTACGGTGATGAGGGAGGGCTTCGTGATGGAGGAGGCACCTGAAGGTGGACGCGAAGGGTCGGAGAAACAACAGTGGCTCCTGTTTATAGAGCACTTAGTGTGGCCAGGCTCTGCATGAAGCTTCTCTTTTAATACCCACCATCTCGCCTAAACCCCACAGCTACCTTGAGAGGTGATGCAGCCCCATTTTACAGATGGAGAAATTGAGGGGGCAGAGAGGTTGGTCTCTCGCCCAGGGTCACAGAGCTGGTAGGTGGTGGAGACAGATTCAAAGCCCGTCCTTCTGAGTGCCACGCTCTGTGGCCTGGGCAGGCGGGGGGTGGGGTGGTGCTCCGGGCAGGCAGGGGGCATAGAAGAGAGGCAGAGGCTACATAGTTTGCCCAGAGAGGAGACTGTGTGGAGCTTGAGGGGAAGAACATGCAGGGCAGGACAGACCCACTAATTCCAGGACTGAGGGCAGAAGGGGCCCTCGGTGGTTTCTGATCTGGGGAAGACAGTGTCTCCAGAAGATTACCCTGGCAGTGGAGTGAGGGATGGGCTAGCAAGGGAGAAAAGGGGGTCCCTTCTGGGATGACAGTAGGAGTGGGAGGAAGCATGGGATTGAGAAGGCTGGTGCGGAAGGTCAGGGGGGATTGAGAGGGTATAATGGGTCAGAGTGGGACAGTGATGGAAGCAGGGACACTGGGCCCGCTGGGCGTGGGAGCAGAAGCTTGGCTTCACACCGTTTGCATCTGACAGGGTCACAAAGTGGCTGAGAAGCCATATCCAAGAGGTCACTGGCCACGAAGGATAGTAGCTTGCAGAGCAGTGAGTCTGGAGTGGGGGTGGAGGGAAAAAACGTGTCCCAGGAGCAGCCGCATTCAGGTGTAGGAGGAAGAAGGGGCAGATGTGGAAGAGTCATCAGACCAAAGGGGAAGGCTCTGCATCGAGGGCAGCAGTGTCAATCAGGCAAATGGCCCTCAACTCACCATCCCGTCATCCCCACACCAAGCTCTGCCTCCAGAGGGTAACTTGGAGCCACTGGAAGGGTGAGTTTGGGTCATAAAGGGCTCTTCCTAAGAATCATTGGCCTGGGTGCCTCTTTCCCCACCACCTTGGGGAGATGACCAAACTTGCAGTCTGATACAGGTGGCAAAGAGAAGAGTGGGCAAGTGTGTGTGGCAGGGAAGAGGGCTCTGCCTCCAAACTCCTTCATAAGGCAAAGAGATTACTGCCAAACAGCAGGGTTAAGGAGGGAGCCAGCAACATCCCTGGCTTAGGTTGACCTTGGGCAAGCCACAAACTTGTCATTTTCTTATTTGTAAAATGGGATCATGAGATGGTTACCTATTCATCAGGCTGTTGTGAGAATTAAATCCTATAATGTATGTGAAGTATTTAGAACAATATCTGGCACAAGATAAGTTCAATAAATAATAAAAACAGTATCATCATCCTCACCACCACCATCACCATCATCACGACCACCATCACTATCCTCCCCATCACGACCACCATCACCACCACCATCATACAGGGAATGACAAGGCATGACCCCGGCAGGTCCTCAATGAGCCACATCCCAGAAAGCAACTGTATAAACTGATACGGAGTTTAAAACGCTTTATAAGACTTAGTCAACGGAAAGCCAGCAAAGCAGCGATGGCCCCAGGGGAAGAAAGAACTGATTCAGGCAAAGGACATTTTAATAAAGAAGGAACCTAGGGGCGCCTGGGTGGCACAGCGGTTAAACGCCTGCCTTCGGCTCAGGGCGTGATCCCGGCATTATGGGATCGAGCCCCACATCAGGCTCCTCTGCTATGAGCCTGCTTCTTCCCCTCCCACTCCCCCTGCTTGTGTTCCCTCTCTCGCTGGCTGTCTCTCTCTCTGTCAAATAAATAAATAAAATCTTTAAAAAAAAAAAAAAAAAAGAAGGAACCTAGACTCCCCCTGACCCTGATATAATTTCTGACCCAAGTCTTCCTCCTTCCATCGCAGGGGGAAGGGGGAAGCCTCACCAACCCCCACGAGGTGCTTCACTCACCTTAGCTCATTGAGCCATCTCCAGAGACGTGTCAGGAAGACAGGTTCGGCATCTTACAGAGAGAAACCGGGGCTCGAAGGGTTAGGTCACCTGCCTGAGTTGGCACAACTAGTGGCAAGCCGAGCTTTAAACTGTGGTCTGACTGCGAAGTGTCCCCCACCCCACGCTGTATTGAAGAGCTGGCATGGGGGCTGGTGGAGGGCAGCCTAGTCTCTGGCTCCTAAGGAAGTTTGTGCTGTGTGAGGACTGAGAAAATGGCCTTTGGAGCCCCATACGGTCTATGGTGCTGCGTTGACAACCTCGTCCATCCTCGTTTCTCATGGGCCCACAAGTGAAAGAGGCCCCGTGGGGATGGGGGAGGGCGTCTGAGCAGGTCGTGAGCTTGTCCTCCAAATGCGGTCAGGCTGGGGGAGCTGAAGATCGGAGCGTCGCATCTCAGGAAAGCATGGCTGGGACCGAGCAAGACCTGGAAGCCAGCTAGGAGAGAAGGTGGGGACTCAGCACCGTGTAGCTCGGGCTTCCGCAGACACAGGGAGTCAAGGACGTTCCATAAAAGTGCGGATTCTGGTCTGGTCGGTTTGGAGTCCGGCCTGAGATTCTGCATTTTGAAGTGCTTCTAGCTGTTGCCAATGCTGCTGGGCCACAGAGCACACTTGGAGGAGCAAGATGCAGAGGGTCTGGGTGTGGCTGGACCTGGCCTGGGCGAGGGGGCTGCTGGACCAGGGGTGCGCTCTCAAGAGCAGACAGCTCATCCGTCATGTGGGCAGAAGCTGGAAGGGCAACCTGCCCCCTACTGCCTTTCTTTTTGGTACAGGACTGACACTTCCTCTCTGACAGGGTACAGAAGCCCCTGCCGATGGCCCTAAGGATGACACAGAGCCCAGAAGGCCATCAGAGAAAAGAGTGATAAATCCGAGTTCATAAAAATAAAAATTTTCTGCATTGCAACACCCACGGTGAGCAAAGACAAAACACAAATGACAAAGAAGGGGCAACTATTTGCAACATGCGTTACAGACAGAGGGCTAATTTCCCTAATTTATAAAGAGGTGTTACAAATCAATAAGAAAAAGGCCAATAATCAATAGAAAAACCGGGCAAAAGCAATCAGACAAGAGATTCAAATATATAAAAATGTGCTCAGCCTCACTTGTTTTGAGAAAAATGCAAATTAAGACTACACTTAGATTCCAATTTTTTCCTGTCAGATCGGCAAATATTAAAAAACAACGATGGTGCGGTGTGTCGATGAGAGTGTTGGGAGACACTTGCATCAGAGCCGATGGGAATGTCGTAAGGACTGTCAGCGTGAAGGGCCATTTGGCAACGCCTATCAAATCCGTGCACGTGTGTTCTTCTGACCCAGCAGTTCCCTTCTACAGACGCCCCTGCAGATACACCTGCAATTGTGGACACCGGCCTGCTGGGCAAGCTGATTCCTTTGCTGGCAGTGCTGGTAGGAGCAGAAGATGGCAAGGCGTCTCACTGTTCGTTAACAGAGGAGCAGTTGGGGGAACAGCAGATCAACACCACGGAGTACTACACAGCCATCGGAGGAACGAGCCGGCGGTCCGCGTGCTGCTGTGACGTAACGTCCGAAATTGGTTGTTAATGAAACAAGCAAGGAGCAGCAGTGCGGGTGGAGTGTGCTACTGTTTGTGTAGAGAAGGAGGGGGTACATGTAGATCGAAGGGAGAGGCTTATCAGTGACTATTCTGTAGGAAGGAGTGAGCGAACGTCACGTAAGTGGTGGGGCTCGCAGGTCCTGCTGACCCATGCCACCATGACCCCGGGTCGCGTGGGCAGGAGAGCTCGGGCCACACAACGTGGTGGCTGCGGTGGCCAGCGCTGGACCCCTAGGGGCATGGGCTCTGAGGGGCAGCTGCAGGAGGTCCTGGGTTCTTGGATGTTGAGGGAGGTGCTGGAACCAGCCTCTTGTCCCCCTTTGTCCTACACGCTCTCCCACCTGGTTTTCACCAAGTAATGTGTTGCCGGAGCCACACTGGCTTGTAGGTTTTCGTGTCAGTTAAGCCATAAGCTGGTTTCGTTGGCCCAGGCCTTCTTGGGATTGTGGTTAATCTTCCTCTGTTTCCTCCCTCCCACCTATTTTCCAATTCTTAATCCTTGATCCAGGCCCTCCTGGTACCCTTTTCTGGGTGGTATCTTGTTTGCATGATGGTCCTTTTCTGTTTCTGCTCCTAGAGTCTCTCTCCCGTGCATCGGGAGGGAGGCCTGGCGCCTCTACCCAGGACACTTCTAAAGGCTCTGGCTTTCTTCACGCTGCAGGATTATAACAGCTACTGCTTGGAGAGCACTTACTAAGTCCTAGATACCATTATAAGTGCTTTTCATTCAGTGTCTCAGTACATTCAAATATATGTATTAAATGTTTATTAAGTGACATTAAGCAGTCTTAGAGATACAGCAGCAAACAAGACAAAGTTTCTATCCATACGGGGCTGAGTAGAAGAGCAGAGATGGACTACAAACAAATATATAACCTACTTTCACATAGTGCTGAGTGGTCCGAAGAGGAAGCAAATTAAGGCCACAAAGAGATAGGGGTATGGTTTTCAGGGTTTCAGGTAGGACCCCATCCGAGGATGAGCCTGAATGAAGGGAAGGAGTGAGCCCTGAGAACAGTGGTGGGAAAGGCATTTCAGGCCGAGGGAACGGCCAGTGTGCAGGCCTCAGGTGGGAACATAGTGAGCAAGAGGAAGAGTGTAGGCCACGAGATCAGAAAGGCAGCCGGGCTCACATCAAGGAGGGGTGTTGCAGGCCACGGTAGAGACTCTGGATATAGTCTGTGGAGCTGCTGGAGGGAGTTGAGCTTATGGAGTTGATAGGATTTGTCATGTTCTACAGACGAAGGCGCTGAGGCTGAGAGAGCTCCCCCAGTGAGTACGGTGCAGATCTCCAGCTTGTACAAACTAACTGCCAGCACGCCAGGGCCTCAGCTGTCTCCCAGGGACTCCAGTGCTGACATCCCAAAGGCTGGCCGAGGGAGAGGACAGGGCCATCCTGCCACAGGTCCCTCCAAGGCCCCAACACAGGCTGGCGGAAACCCCAGACACATGCCACGGGCAGGTGTGGGCTGGCAGGGCTCCTGGAGGGGATGTCAGGTTCCCCACGGCGGGCAGGGTGGCAGTGGCTGAGCGTCATGCCAGTTGGACCCAAGGAAGTGCTGACATGGCACAAATGTCCCAGCTTCACTGTCCCACTTCCCCTGCCCACTGTCGAAGAATCAATTGAATCACTCAAGTGAAAAATTAACTCAAACCCACAGACATCCCTCGAACCCACAGAAGGTCACCGGGAGGTGCATGTCTGGAACAGAGGCTTGTGGGCACTGTCACCCTCACCCCAGCACTTAGGGGCCCAGCTCCAGCCTCTCCCAGATGAACACTTGTGCCCAGAAACCCAGGAAGCCCAGGACCTTCTGGGGGGCCCTCCATGTTGCCTGCCTCCCTTTATTTTCCCTTCGTTGGCAAAACTTCTCTCGGGCCTAATGGCTCATGCTTCGTCTGTTCTTCCTGGATTTATTTATCAAGTTTTTTGTTTTTGTTTTTAAATTAAAAAAAAAATTTTTTTAAAGATTTCATTTATTTATTCGACAGAGACAGAGACAGCCAGCGAGAGAGGGAACACAAGCAGGGGGAGTGGGAGAGGAAGAAGCAGGCTCATAGCGGAGGAGCCTGATGTGGGGCTCGATCCCATAACACCGGGATCACGCACTGAGCCGAAGGCAGATGCTTAACTGCTGTGCCACCCAGGCGCCCCTATTTATCAAGTTTTGATTGTGCTCTCAGGACGCTCAGAGTCTACCTGGGTTGTGGGCACCAGTGGAAGGACTTTGCCTTCAAGGAGCTTAGAGTCCATGAGAGTCAGGCACTTAGAGAAATACAAGGCTGCACTGGGGATACAGTGTAAACTTCAGGAGGGCAGGAATTTTGTTTCATTCACGGGGCATCAAATAGTGCCTGGCACACAGTAGGTGCTCAATAAATGTTCAGTGAATGAATACGTTCGTGAATGAGTGGAACTCTGGCCAGGCTAGGCTGAGCATGGAACTAACATGATGGGTAGCAGGGGGTGGGTAGCCTTTCAACTTTGACTGCACCTGAGAATCGCTTGGAAAGCTTTACAATCTGATAACTGGGTTCCGCCCCAGAGGTTTGGATTGGACCGGACTGGGGTGCCCCTTGGGAACTAGGAGTGATAAAAGCTCCCCAGGAGATTCTAACGTGCAGCTATGAGCTGAGCACCTCTGCTCTGGGCTTCACAATGGAACGCGCCAAGAGCGGGGGTGGGGCTTCTGCCTCAGAGCCACCTGCCCGGCTCCTCCCAGGTGCTCTGCGCTTGGTGAGTAGGGAGGAGAGTCTGCCCCCTTCCTCTGGCATCCTGCCCGCCAAGCCTATGTTCAACACCACCCCTCTTTGACGGTTCTCCCTTTTTCTGCTTCCCGGCCCTACTGCATCTCCCTGGGGACTCACCCCTTCCACAGCTGTCCCCTGCTGCTGCTCCCCTCCTGACCTTGATCAACTTAAAGAGTTGATCAGCCCATCAATTAATTGTGTCCTAATCCAATCTTGGCTTAGTTGGAGAAAGGGCAGTAAATCCAGCTGGGTAATCATGCCCTGATATTTGTGTAGGGATAATTACTATCTCTCAGGCCTCACTTGGTGGCAAGATGAGATGAAAACCCATAAAACACCACTCGGGGCTGTGGCTCATTGTTTCTTGGCTGCACAAGGCTGGCTGCCAGCCAGTCAGCCCCGCCTGCCCCTGCCCCTGGCACAGGCCCCAACCTCTTCCCCTCCCATTCATGCCACTGGCAGGGCTCGACATCGGGGCAGTCTAGGGGCTAGATCCTGGCCTCGCCTCAAAAACCAGTAGGGGCAACATTATGGGCCCAGGGAAAGCCAGTGTGTGCATGCTGGGGCTGGGGAAGGGGCTGGAAGGCGGTCCCCACAGCCAGGCAGTCCCCTGCCTCTGGGAGATCGGAAGGGACCAGGATGGACAATACACAGGTCTGAACCACAGGGTGTTGTCTCGACCAACCCAAGAGGATGTTGTCATCTGGGAGAGGCCAATGCATGTCGCACCTGGCCCCTCAGCGACATGAGGCTCTGCGTGTTTCAGGACGACACCGCGGTCTGGGACTGCCCCGCAGATGTTACAGCTCCGTGGGAGTGGACTTCACGCTAGCGGGCTGAGCTCAGGCTTGAGAGAATGTGAGAGTCGAGGTCTGAGAACCACCTTGATCTTTAGCTCAATAACACAGCCCCCCAACTTGTGCAACCCTGAGCACCCACTATGAGCCAGGCTCTCCACTAGGCCCTGAGGACAAGGGATTGAGTAAGGTCATGGTGTATCTTTTTTTGTCTGTTTATTTGAGAGAGAGAGAGGGAGAGAAAGCATGAGTGGGGGGAGGGGTGGAGGGACAAGCAGACTCCTCGCTGAGCTGGGAGCCCGATGCAGGACTCGATCCCAGGACCCTGGGATCATGACCTGAGCAGAAGGCAGATGCTTCACTGACTGAGCCACCCAGGTGTACCCTGGCCATGGAGTATCTTAATTAAAGAGTGGATCTGGAGTCGGACCCCTGGGTTTGAGACCTGGGACTTACAAGTTGTGTGGCCTTGCACCAGTCATGTGACCTCTGTGCCTCAGTTTCCTCAACTATAAAGTGGGATGCCAGGACCTACCTAAGTGCGCTGCCGTGAGGCTCCCATGAGATGATTCGTGTGAAGGGCTTAGATCCAGGCCTGGCCCACCGTCGGGGCTGCTTAAGTTAGCTGCTACCGTTATCCTCGCTGTACTTAGCCTTCTGGCGTCCATGTTCCTCAGTCACTCCTCGGCGGTCCCTGCCCCAGCAGCAGCGTTACAGCGGGAGAGCAGGTTAGCCACGCAGGATCTTGGGCCGCACCCAGACCCGCTGCGTCCGGATGTGCGTTTACGCAAGACCCCCAGGTACGTCGGCGGAGACGCCCTAGGCTGGGAAACGCTCCATGAACTCAAGGTCTGTCTGCTTCCGTGTTTCCCCAGCATCTAGCGTCTCGGGTCTGGACTGGAGTAGGTGCTCAGCAGGAGTGTGTGGAGTGAATAAATGAGCTCAGCTAAAAGCTGTGGGGGGCCCTTGAAGGTTTCAAAGCATTTTGAAAGATCCCCCGGAAGCAGCATGGAGGGCGATTCCAGGGGGCCGTGCGTCCAGTGAGCAGGGCTGAGGGGCGGAGCCATGCTAGGAGCAGAGCGTGCGGGAGGAGAGGGGGCTGCTCAGATGGGGAGACGGCCGAAAGTCTGAGGGAGATGGGCGTCTCTGCTGGCACAGAGTGAGCTCCTGGAGGCAGCAGGGGCCTGTGCCTGGGGGAGCCCCTGACAGGGTAAACTGAGGAAGGCCCTCCCCCACGCTGCTGCTGGGAGGCGGAGGGAGGGAAGCCGTAGGAGGCGCGAGGCCCCAGCCCCTTACCTGAGAAGGCGTTATTGGTGTTGAGGAAGTAGATCTCCTCGCGGCCGTCCCCGTCAATGTCGCAGGCTGTGACCCCAATAGCGTTCCCCTGCCGGTCCCGCAGCGCATAGTAGGGGGAGCTGCGCTCGTCCACTGCAATGTTCACCAGTCGCTTTTGGGTCCGGTCATACTTCAGAACCAGGTTGGGGCCGTTGTACCTGGAGGAGGAAGGGGGAGGGGCCGTTGAGGAGAAGCAGCTGGGCTCACCTGGTGTCCTGCCCAACGGTGGGGCTTAGAATCCTCCCAGACAGGTCAGCGCTGGGGCAATTCTGTCTTGGGGCATTCTGGGGAAACCCTCAGCAGCCTCGTCTCAGGGGTCCCTGGGGGTTTGGTGAGTATCCTTGAATCAGATACAGGCTCTCTCAAAGTAAGAGTCAACTGGGCCCACATGGGACACAATATGAGAAGCAGGCGGGCCCAGGGGGATGAGCAGTCAGTGAGCACCCCCTTACCACAGCCTTTGTGAAGATAACAACTACCCCCTACATCTACTTTGCCCATTTCAATGTCAAAGGCACTTTCTTATTTATGATCTCACTAATTTAAATCTAATACGCAAGTGAGGTAGGCGTGGGAGGCTATATTATGAACCCATTTTACAGATGAGGCAACGGATGAGCTTCATCGGGGAAACTGAGGCTCAGAGAGGCTGAGTGCCCTTCCCCAAGGTAACACAACTAGTTTGGTGTCAGGTGCTAGGACTTGGACCCAGGCAGGCTCTTTCTAGGCAAATGAGCCCTGGAGCAGCAGAGGCTTTGTTGCTGAGGTTTGGAATGACCTCCGTCTCCTGACAGAGTCCCAGCATTTAGACAGTAGTATAAAATGAGCATCTCCGATGGGAGATCGTGACCACATCTCAAGTCAGTAGGTGGACCTGCTGAATCCCCTTTTCTAAAGAGCTCAATACGAAAGATCGAAGTGCTCATCTGTCCTCATCTCTTCTGTCTCATTTTCCTACAGCCACACAGCCTCCTTGCTGTGCTGAAAGGCCAGGCATGTTCTTGCCTCAGGGACTTTGCACTTGCTGTCCCCCTGCCCAGGATGCATTTCCTCCAGATATGCACATGGCCGTCTCCCTCTGGCACCAAGTTCAGGCCCTGGCTCCATTGTTGCTTCTCAGCTAGGCCTTCCTGGCCGCATTCCTGAAACCTGCAAGCACCAGCCCCTCCCCGTGCTCCTTATCCCTCATCCCTGCTCTCTTCCCTCAGAGCTTTTACCAGCAGCTGACAATTCTCTATCTTCTCGCTTAACTCTCTTCTCGGGCTGATCCCACTACAATATCTGCTCCATGAGTGCAGAACTTTTTGTCTGTTTTGTTCCCCAGGGTCTAGAACAGTGCCTGGCACACACCAGGCGCTCAGTAAATACTTGCTGAATGACTGAATGAATGAAACCTCAGTCTATGTTTGAGTCATAAAGGCTTGGGTGTCGCCCAGTTTCTTCCCATTGCCTTTCCATCTGGAGAAAGCGCCATGCCCAAGGTCACCCTCCGGCAGTATGGCCGTGAATGTCTGAAGGCCTCTTCCTGCCTCTAGGGAACACCAGCTTGCCAGGCTCTCCTAAGGAACCCAGCCAACGTCCATCCATTAGTCCTGGCCTCCTGCCTCTGTTTTAACCTAAGCGTGTCCATCCTGAGTGACGTTCTGCTGCAGGCCTCCGGCTGTCCTGGCCGAGAACACTTTGGGAGCGGGGATGGGGTGGGTGGAAAGACCTCTCCAAGGTCTTTGAGAGAAATCACTTCTCGCTTTCCTGAAACTGATCCAACTTGGCCCTCTCCTTCGTCACTGAGATGCAGAGCCCGTGAAGTTTGGGGAATGCTGAGCAACTGGCCGGGCGCCTTCTGGCACCCACAGTGTGTGAAGGGGGGGAACAGAGCTCACTGGGAGCTGAGTCAGCACCTGGCGATGGAAGGATGCGCCTTGGACGCCTTGACGAACAGTGTCTGAGGGCTGCGAGTCGAGGGCACGGCGTGACCCATGGGACGTGTCTGGGCAGGAGAGACAGAACACTTGGGTTCCAGCACCGTCAGCAGCTAGCTCCAGCCCCCAGGGAAAGAAAATGCTGTGGGTGCTACGCACTAGTCCTCCCAGCCTCCGGGTCTTCTGGTTGCTACGATCTCTGCTGCTCTTCATAAGACAGCACGGTCCCCGAGCGCTGGGCTTGCCGAAAACACTATTAGACGCATCGTCTCACCTGCGCCCCACAGGAGGGTAGATGAGGCATTTTCTAAAGAAGGAAGCTGAGCGTTAGGGAGGCGGTGAGCTATGGAAGTTTACAGAGCTGGTACATGGCGGTGCTGGGCCTCTAACCGTCTCCAGGCTTTCAATCCCATGTTTTTTCCACACTACTCATGATGTCAACACTCCTAGTCTGCGGATTTCTTTTTCTGGGGGCCTTCTCCAAAGTAGTGACCATGAGAATGCCCAAGAACTTCATGTCAAAGGGGAGATCACAGCCCTACTTCACCACAGCACTCTACAAGGCATGTTCTCATCCTCGATTTCATTTACTTCTCGCACGTCTTGACTTTTCCCCAGATTGGTATTGTAACCTTAGGCTGGTCAGTTCCCCTTGCTCGGTTCTGGGTTTCTCTTCTGCAAAATGAGAGTTGGACTAACTCAGAGGGTCACAGACTGTGTCGACAAATGTGGCCACGGGGAGGTAGGGGCATGGCTCTGCACGTAGCAGAAGCCGGGCTTTTGCCCGGAATCTGGGGTGGCAGGTGTGCATACAAGGTTCCCGCTCCCACGGTGGTGGTCCTGGGGGAGCAGATGGCCTTGGATCATCTCTTCTTTGAAGAACCTGGAGGTACCAGTTCCAGGGCACTCCCTCAGGGGCAGTGGGGAGGGCTTGCTCGGCTGGCTCAAGTTCCTCCACCTGCTAGAGTGAGCACATGCCAGAGGGTCCTGCCGAAACCTACCTGGGGCCTGGGATGAATCTCAACACTCTGGCCGCTTCTCTCCCGTCGCCACCCTGAGGGACACTAAGTCAAACCAACAGCCCCTAGGCAGGCTTCTGAACAGGCCACGAGGCAAGGCCGGAGGTAAATGTGCAGAGGTGCTGCTCCTCCCTCCACCCACGTGCCCTCTACCGGGTGTGCTGGACTGACATCTGAGCCTCTTACAATCCTCCCCCGGGACAATCAGCTTACCCCCGCCCCGCTTCTCCAGGGAGCAGATGCTCCCATCGGGTTCCTCACCACGCCCCCGAATAGGCTCTGCCTTTTCCAGCTTCTGTGACTGCGCTCAGCCCCAGCCGCCCCCTTCCAGGGGAATGGTCTCCCCACACTCCACCCTCTCACGAAGCCTGCCCCCACCGACTACCTTTCGGCTGGATGCGATCTCTTCTCTGGATACCCCTGCTCTGCACCTCGCTCATTCCTGCGAGGGCAGGGTTGTTCGTGTCCCAACATCACTCCCCTTCATTCAAACATATGCTTCTTGAGCCCAGGAAGCATGTGGATGCCTCTCTGCACTTGCTGCGCCTAGATCAACGCTGGGCATAGAGATGGTGCTCAGCGAATGTCTGTCCGAGGTGCGGAAGAGGCAGTGAGGGGACGGGCAGATAAAAATAACCGAGGGCAGCGAACAGAGCAGTAGCACTGGCCGCGCCCCCTTCTGTGCACGCTACCCTCACCGTCTCATGGCATCCTCACGGCAGCCCAGGATTTCGCAGATGTGGGCACTGAGGTACAGAGGTTAGCCACACTCACTAACCTGCCCGCAGTCCCTCTGGGTGGCAGTCCTCATGCCGACAAGCCTGGGGGGGCTGGACCTGAGGGGTGTGAGGTTTCACGTTTCCTCTCTCTGACACCTGCCAGAGATTGTTGGTTTCTTCCAGAAATTCAAGAGGCTCTGAGGCTCAGTTAAAGGGGGTTAGGGAGTGGGACAGTGTCCCATGCTCTTGAAAAGTAGCCGTGACTTCCTAGCATCAAAGCTGGGCCAAAGTGATTGGACGGGTGGTAACTGGAAAACGTGCCTAGAGACACTGGCAGGGCATAGCCCCTGCTGTGGCAGTGCCGTCCAACTCTGGTGCCCATTCCCTGGGTCAGGACTGCTGTGGACAGAGAGGGGCCTTGGGGTGGGGCCCAGGAGCACAGGTGGGCACAGGGGCCTGGCCCCGCCCCTTCCTGGCTGTGACCTTGAGCTTGTCACTGGGTGCCTCACCTCTAACTCAGGGCTGCCACATACCTCATAGCCTGGCTGTAAGGCTGAGACAGTGTGTGTGATAACACTTGGTAAACCGTGAATGTTATACAATTCTAAGTTCTCATCATTATGAAAAGTAACACAAAAGCCGAGGCCCAATCTCTCACTCGCCAGTGATCATTTTGAGAGTTTCCAAACACGCTCTAGTATTTCTCATCCCAAATATCCCACCCCTCCCCTCCCATCCTCTATGGTTATGTTTCTTTCTTTAAACCCCTTCATAAGCAAACTTCTTGAGGATCTGTCTTCGCAGGCTGTCTCCACTCTCTCACCGTCCATTCACCGCACCTTGATCCACTTTCCCCCAACTCCGGCTGAGCCACCCTCATTACTGTCACTGGGGGCTTTCAGGAGGCCACGTCCAGGGACAAGCTTTCCGCCCTCATCTCCCTCGGTCTCCAGCTGCCTCTGGCACACTGGCCAGCTCTCTGGGCCTGCACCGCACCGTTCAGTCCCCTTGGCTTTGAGCATGCCTTCTGCCCTCTGGTGCCCTTCTCTCTGGTTCCCTCGCCTTTTCCTCTTTGTAAGTTCTTCCTCCTTGCTCTGCCCTCTTCATGGTGGAGTCTCCAGGCCTATTCCTGGGTCCCATTCTCCTCTCTCCGCCCCCTTCCACTGGGGGATAATATCCATTCCTATGACCAACAACTCCCAAGTTTCTATCCCCAACCCAAATCCCCAGTCCCAGCACAGACTCATGTATCTGTCTGCCTGCCTGATGTCTCTGCTTGCATGCTGATGGAATGTGTCCAAAATGGAACTAGGATTGCTTAGCCCCCCTCCTCCCTGCAACGGGCACCCAGGTACTAAAGCCTGAAACCTAGAGCCAGCCTTGGTTCTCCCTCCCCCTCGTCTTCACATCTCATTCATCAGCCAATCCTGTCATTTCTACCTCCTAAACTATTTCAAAGACTTTCTCTTCTTTCCTTCCCTACTGTCACCATCTCTGGAGAGTCTCTTTCCATTGTTTCCTCACTGGCGCCCAAAATCTAATCCCCCCCACACTGTAGCCAGAGTTGTCTTTCAAACACATAAACCAGATCCGCCACTCTCCAACCTACGGGTGGCTTCCTCTCATGTCGGAATGACTCTTACCGTGCCTGGCCTGGGAGCCTGGCTTGGTCTGCTGCCACCTCGCTGACCTCCTCCAAGCACACTGGTCTCCTCTCAGCTCCCAGCATTCCAGCAGGTGCGGCCCCCACCCCATGCCCTCTCATACGGCTGCTCCCTCTGCCGAGGACACTCTCCCTGCACTTCCCTCCTGCTTTGTCCCAGGCTGGCTCCTACTCATCCTGTAGGTCCCGCCTCGAAAGGCATCGCAGAGAGATCATCCCCTGGTCGGTATTCCAATCACTGCATCCGCTGTCCCACTCTTGTTCGGGTCCCTATTTATCTCCACTTCTCCCAGTAAACATAAGCTCCACGAGGGCAGAGACTGCGTCTGCTTCGTTCACGTCTGTCTCCCCGTCACCGTCACCGAGTACATTGTGAGCACTCACTAAATACTTGCAGAGTGAGCGAAAGAGAAGGAGCCTGTGGGAGGTGCAGGGTCATCGGGGTGGCTGAGCAAAAAATCGACTTTGATCTTCTACCTTCATTAGTTCCCAAAAGATAGGTACAGACAAAGTCATGACAAGGTGGAGGCCGAGGGCTGGTGCCCTGGGTAAGGATCAGAGAGAACAACAAAGGGTTCCAGATAGATACAGGGCATCTACCTTTTTTTCTGCTGCGAATCATTGACCCATGTGAAAAAAAAGGCCCCTTAGGCAGTTACATAAAGGGAAGCCGGGTAAAAGGACATAATAATTATTGGGTACCTATTGAATATTAGAGATTGTGCTAAGTAACTTACGTATGATATCTCATCATATGTAAATGGAAATCTTAAAAATTTGAACTGTATATAAAATACGCTATATCTATTTTGAAAATTAAGAATAGGAAACTTTTTTTTTCACTCAAAAAGAAAATGAATGGAAAGTAGATAGCTATTTAACATTACAGTCAGGGGAGAGAGGCAGGGCAGAAAGAAGGGACAGGTGTACGTACACACAAAGAAAGAAGATAGAGACACAAAGGAACGCACACCAATGAAAACTGAGGGACAGTGAACCCCTGAGCACAGAGAGAAAAACCACACACATAAACACAGATAAAGAGAATGACCCAGATAGAGACAGACACATGTGGCAAAGGGGATATGCACACATACAGAGACAAATAGAGAGACTCTCGGAAGGACACAAAGTCATGGAAATATCAACAGGACTCTGAGATATCATCACAGAGAAACAACCCATCTTGTGGCCATCTTGGGCATTTCCTCTAAAGAATTTTAAAGGCGTGTGGCATTTTCACAACTATGGGCATAAGGGACTGTATTATTCTTGTTCAATACCCTTATTTTATAATGAAAAAGTGACTTTCAGAGAAAAGTGACTTTCTGAAAGTCAAACAGTTAATCGTTAGACAAAATAAACTGAAAGACATACTTGTTCCTTAATCTAAAGCAGGGATCAGCAAAACTATGGCCTTGGGGCCAAATATGGCCTGCTATCTATTTTTGTAAATAAAGTTTTATTGAGACACAGACATGTTCATTCATTTATGTATTATCTATGGCTGCTTTTCCTACACAACAGACTGTATGGCTCCAAAGTTGATAATATTTACCATTTGGCTTTTTGCAGAAAAAGATTTCTGAGGACTGAAAGCATTGTTAGCCTCAGGGCACCTGGGTGGCAGTTGGTTACGTGTCTCACTCTCAGTTTTGGCTCAGGTTGTGCTCTCAGGGTCGTGATCTCAGGGTTATGAGATTGAGCCCCGCGACAAGCTTGCGCTCAGTGTGGAGTCCGCTTGGGACTGTCTCTCCCTCTGCCCCTCACCCCTTGTGCTCTCGCGGACACTCTCTAGTGAAGGGTTGTCAGCCTCATATTATGGACGTATCACACGTTCTAAGTGAGCGTTGTCAGAACACAAAACTAGAATAAACTTTAGTAAAAATTAATTTGGAGTCCGTACTTGGAAATATACAGTTTTCTGAAACAAGTACTTCAGTGTGAGCATGGGTGGAATGTAAGGAAGATGTTAGGGCTTAGGATGGAGGCCGTGAGGCAAAATAACATGTGGAGAAAAAAGAGACTGAGAAGAGTTGCCTAAGATGAGAACAGAGTCCCACATATGGGGGTTTATCTAAGGCTAAGATATGAGCAAATGCATGTGCCCTTAAAGTGAGTGAAGGGGTTAAATGGGGTGTGGTAGATGGCTTTCAAAGATGGCTGCCATCGTTTTCTTTCTTCTCTGTATGCACATGTTACTCCACCTGCCGAGAGGTGGAATCTCTTCTGCCTTGAATCTGGGCTGGCTTTGTGACTTGCCTCAGTTGTAGAATTTGACGAAGTGGAGGTGATGTCGAGCCAGTTCAGGGCCTAGCCTTTAAGAGGCCTGCCAGCTTTCCCTTTGTCTCTGGGGGAAGCCGGTCACCATGTAAGCAATTTGACTACCTGAGACAACCCTGCTCTGAGAAAGCCCAGTCTGGCCCCAGGGCGAGACCGTGTGGAAGATCACGTAGGCACCAGATACGTGCATGAGGACCTCGTGGGCTGTCCATCCAGCCCAGGCCAGCTCAGTCTACAGTTGAATGCAGCCAAGCGAGTGACACCAGTTGATGTCCTGTGGAGCAGAAGAATGACCCAGCTGAGCCCTGCCCAAATTCCTGACCCACAGAACTGTGAGAAATCATAAATTGTTTTTCAGCTACTGAATCTTTGGAAAAGGAAGCAGATAATGATGACTTATCATTTCAGACCTAAGGGGGAAGAGGAACTTATCCCTGCCAAGTAGGAAAGAGTATTATGAATCAGTGTAATTCTCTAGTTCAGCCATTTCAGTTCACAGCAGGCAGGTCTCCCCGGGCTTTCCTTGGGGTCGTACCTGGATCTCAGAATAGCTAATGGTCTATGCAGAGCTGAGGGTGGAAGGGTACTAAAAAATACAAGGATGCCAGACACCCCTGTTTTTCTACCCCTTCTTCTCATTCTTCTTTCCTTTGTAGACAAATCTAACCATTTCCCATTTTGAGTGGGAACTTTGAATATAGATCATTTCTTTGGAAACATGTGTAATGCTTTTTTTCCCCCTTTTTACATATTTGCTTGTTTGAAAGCCACTGAGGTGAAATAGGACCAAAAAACATATGGGAAGGCATTTAAACAGGAGATTCACAGATTGTATCCTGGAAGAGGCTATATCCAGAGGCCAGATATTAGTTTAAAGGAATGGAGACTTCGGTAGTGGGAGGAATCTAGGCACGATGAGAAACCTGGGGTAGAAGATCTTATAGGGAGTAGGTTGGGTACATCTGGAAAGGGCATCCCAGAAAACAAACAAGCAAGCAAACAAACAGGTAGATTTGATCCTGAGTTAGGAGCTAACCAGGGTGGAGAAGACCCCATAAGTAAGTGCAAAGAAGAAGGTGACTCAAGGTGGAGGACAAACCCCTTTTGTCCTAACGGGTGGGTGGTTTTTCAAGAAAGGGATGTTTGGCACCAAAAGGTCAGAATAACCCGTAGTGACGAGTGTCTGTGTTGTATAAAAACTCCACGCAGACTGATTGATTTATGCCTTGTTCTAAAAAAGATCTGTTCTCAGCGTGTGCTTTATATGCCCTTGGAATTTCTTATATTTTGGTGAGCGTGGAAGCACCCAGAAGGCAGAGACTACCATTTGCAGCTCTATCCCCCACTAAACCTAGGACAATGTCAGGAAAAGACAGGCGCGCAGTCATTTTTGTTGTTGTTGGTGGTGGTGGTCGTGATGACGCTGACGCTAACGATGACGCTGATGCTGACGCTGACGCTGACGATGATGCTGACGCTGACCATGACGCTGACGCTGACGATGATGCTGACGCTGACGATGACGATGACGCTGACGATGACGCTGACGATGATGCTGACGCTGACCATGACGATGACGCTGACGATGATGCTGACGCTGACCATGACGATAATGCTGACGCTGACGCTGACGATGATGCTGACGCTGACGATGACGATGACGCTGACGCTGACGATGATGCTGACCATGACGATGATGCTGATAGTGAAATGACTCTATTCCTCACTGCATGTTTATCTCAAGAAAAGAGGAAGACAGGGAGGCAGGAATCCCATACACGATTAAAGGAGGGATTCAGGTGACAGAGGGGGGCTGTGTTACTCAGGATTCTTTGGTTGCACGTGGCAAACGCCCCACCTGCACCAGCTGAGGAATTTATTGGCTCAGATGTCCAAACTGCAGACAGAAAGGGTACAGCCGGGCCTCAGGGTGGCTGGAACCAGGGTTCTGGCCAGAAGTTTCCTAGACTTCATTTCTCCTCTCTTCTTCCTCTTTCCTCTGTTGGCCTCCTCTCACACTGTCCTCCTCCACAAGGCTTGACCTGTGGCAACACTCTCAGCCTCGTCCCTCAGCTGAGGCACTGAGGGCAGATGCTTTCTTCCCTCAGTTCCAGTGTGAGAGGCCCTGGGACAGGGCTCTCATTAGCCCAGGTTGAGTCATGTGCCCATCTCCAGGAGCGGGGAGTCTGTGGTTGACAGCCTTCAACTAGTATCAGAGCTAGTGAGAGCAGCATCTCAGGACCTACATATTTTTAGGGAGAAGTGCCAGGAACGATGAGGGATGTGTCTCCAGATAGACAGTCACTCATCTGGGTCTGTACATTCCGGAGACAGACTTGCCAGGACCTACTGATGGAAGGCAACGATTCCCTGGCACCATCGAGTCCCTGTGTCCTCTAAATAGATCCCAAGGTCTCCCCACTCCCCTCCAGAAGCCCCAGAAAGAGGTAAACACAGAAAGTGGGGCAACTGTCTCACTATGTTCTGGAAATGGGTCCGGTTCTTGGCCTCCTGCCTGCTCCTCCATTGCTGGCCTCAGGGAGGCGAGAGGACGCAGAGAGTCGGCAGGGAGGAGCCTGGTGTGGGGAGTGGGGGGACACAAGGTGAGCTCTGGGCCAACTCTGTGCTCAACTTTCTGTGGGTTCAGGCAAATCACTTAACTGCTTGGTCCCCCAAAACTTTAAATGTCAAGTCAAACTTTCTTCCCTCATGCTATATCTACCTAGAAGCTTTTAGATAAAAAGATGTTAGTCTTTGTCTCTCTTTTGGTTAAGGAGGTGGGCCAATTTAGAGGCAGAATAGCAAGGCAAGTAGCCTATGGATGCCTCACTCTTCTTTAAGAGTGAAAAAGATAAGCCAGTCATTCTCCAATGACTTGCATTCCACCCTTCTGGGATCCTGTTTCCGGGCTGGGCACACTGCATGGCCCACAGTGGAATTCTTGGCTCAGAGAGCCACCAGCCTAATATGGCAAATAAGGAAGGGCCCCCATCCCAGGCTTTCAGGAGGAGGTAGAGGTCGCTTCTTCTGGGGTAAAGCCTTTATAGAGAAGGTATATTTGATCTAGAACCTGAAGGAAGTACAGGATTTTCAAAGAAGAAATATGAGTTAGGCATTTACAAAATAAATAGTGTGAGTTATGAAGCAGAAACATACGCTTAGGGAATAGAGGGTAGACTAACTAGATGACACAGAGATGTGTGTTGGACAATTGGGGAAAAGACTGGAAGGCAAATTGGAAAGTTCATGGCAGCTAAGATCGCAGAAGATGTGGCACATAACCTAAGACTTCAGATTTTATCTGGTGGGAAATGGGGAGCTGCTGGAGGATTCTGGGCAAGACGTACCATTATAACAGTACTGTTCTGAAGAGCATTGTCTGGTGGCTGTGTGCAGGAAGGATGGGCCAGAGGAGAGACTCGAAATGATAGTGGAGAAGAACGGAAATTCCCCTGAATTATTCCAAATTATACCACTGAACTACTTAGAGCAGATTTTTGTTCCTTGCAAACACATGACTCCTAAGACAGAGTAGAGTCAAGAAGCACAGAAGCAAGGAAGCAAGGGTTAAAGAGAGAGGCATGGCCAACAGTGCTAAATGCTCTCAAGAAGTCAAAAAGACCAAGGACTGGAACAAGCAAATGGCTTGGTCACTTGGAAGGCACTGTTGACCTTCAAGGAAGCTGTTTCCTTAGAGAGGAGAGAAGACCTAGGTTGAGGGCAGAAGCGAGGGGAAATGGGCAACAGTGTAGATGGCTCACTGAGGACCAGAAGGGCTCAGAAAGGCCTAGGATCCTGGCCAGGGGACACAGGGGACACAGAGTGAAGCGACAGCCTCACCATGCTATGGGGCCTGTGCATGTTTGTGGGTGGGAGGAAAAGACCCAGGAGGGCAATGGATTTAGAGGGACCTGGGCAAGATGTGTAGGGGATGGAGGGGACAGAGTCTAAAGTACGAGCGACCTAAGGTCAGATCACCTGGAATTAAGAAATGAAGAGAGGAAAGCAGGATGGGTAAGAAGACCGGAGGAGGTGGAAGAGGTACCTGGACAGTTGGTGCCTAGAGACCTCCGTCTGCTCCTAGGTGAAGAAGAAGTGAGGTTCTTAGCTGAGAGAACGTGTGGAAGTCATAGCTTGAGGAAGGAGGAAGAAGTCAAAGTAACAACCAAGGAGCTAATCCGTGGCCATTTTCCATGGTAAATGGGGCATGCAGGGGGATCCACCTCCAGGGTCAAGTGGGGACAACTTGAGGGAGGCAGGACAGGGTTAGCTGAGGGGGCAGGGAAGACACACTCTGCACTCGGAGTGGAGCCATCCCAGCGGGGAGGCCAGAACAGGGGTCAGGGAGTCCTCCAGGGGCAAGGCACAGGGAGAGGTGGAGTGCAGGCAGCACTGTCTCAGGGAGCCAAGCGCAGGATGGGGCAGGCATTCAGGGTCTTAGCCTGGAACGGGAGCTCCCTGTCCCTCAGCGCTTGGGAGTGGCCGGGTGAAGATGGTGGAAGCATCTTCTCTAGGAATGAGTGGCGGGCTCTGTGGCCGCAACACGGGGACAGCAGAAAGTGCACCGGACTTGGAGTTAGAACAGAAAGGCTGAGAGGCTGTGTAGCTCTGTGGTGAGCAGTGTGACCCAGAAATCAGACCACCTGCGGGCATATCCCTGCTCTGCCACCGTCTAGTGGTGTGGGTGTCCTTGGGCAAGTCACCCAACCTGTGCATGCCTGCCACAGGGTTGTGCTGATGATTAAGATAATACCCGTAAAGTTGTTAATACAGTGCTGGGCCAAGAGCATGTGCTCAATAAACACTAATTAGCATGTCTGTCTTCTCCCATAGACACTCAGTGCCTGACACAGAATGGGAACTCGAAAAATATTTTCGAAAGAATGAATTATTATGATTATTACCTGTGTGGCCTTGAGCACAGAAGACTTAGCTCCACTGAGTTCTGCACTATATTTTATTTTTCTAGCCCCTAACACGATGTCTGATAAAGGCACCTGCTTACATTCTCTAGGATTCAGTTTCCTCATCTATAAAGCAGGGCTAATAATATTTGTTCCACGTCAAGGTCAGATGAGATGACCTACGTAAACTGTGACATAGCCAGAGGTTTTGCATGTGTATGCACACACACACATGTGCGTACGTGCGTGCACACACACAATATATGGCTGTTGTCTGCAGCACAGGCTGCCGCCTGGGCCCCCGGGGAGCTCTAGCTCTTCTACCCTATTCGACAGGAGCTGAATGATAGGCCCACTGAGCTGCAGGAATACCCGGTCAAGGGGAGGCGACAGGAATTCATTGAGGCCTGGTCACAGTGGCTGTGGTTTTCTCCAGCAGGGAGGAATTTGGGGCTGGGCACATCATTGAACATAAGGTATGCAGGAAGCTGCTGTAAGTCAGCCTGTCCTGATGTCTGCGTTGGACAAGGAAGGAGAGACACAGGTGACTAGGCATGGGTCACAGGCGCTGGTGAGGGGAAGAGAACAGACAGGTCTTGGCTGGCCAAGGGCAGGGCTTCATGTGAAGACAAGGACCAGGCGGGCTCCTGTTGGTCACAGCTCATGGGGAATGGAGATGGCCATGTTCAGCTTAGAAGAGCCCCCTCCTTCTGGCCCAGGGCTCTGTCCAGCTAGAGTCCTGGCCCAGACTCTAGCTGTGTGCATTCCCCTTGACCCCTTGATGACTATCTGCTTGGAATTTCTAATTTAAGTCACTGTTGGAGTCTCCCCACCCTCACCCGCACCCCAGCCCCATGCCTGTCAGGATACACGGGCCATGCTATGTTGGCCCTTTCCCCCTTTGCCTGCCTGGATCTCCACACGCTCTCTCCAGACCCTGTGGATATACAGCTCTGCTTGCTGGACTCCACTGCCTATTCACTCTGCTATCATTCCAATGGGAAAATCAAGTTCCTTCTAGTTGTTTCTCAGGCTGGAGCTAATGGAAGCATGCCTGGCTGTGTCTTGAGAAATAATAGTTGGAGGAGGCAGCAAAAGCCTTCTAGTTGCTATGGAGTGTTAACTGATGAATTAAACTCTTCATTTTGATTTGAAGGAAATAGTCCTAGAAGAGACTCTTGCTTTAAAAAAATATAAAGCTGCCAACAATGAAAGGCATTCATTCAGAGGGGTCTTTGTTGCCAAGCTGGCTTGAATTCCCTTAGCCATGCATTAACACTAATCAGAATCTGGCTGCTAGAGTAAATGTGCATTAAAAGTTTAGTGATAGAAAATGTTGTGTGTTAAGTATTAGCAAGAAAGTACCGGATGTACCTAGGTGGTTATTCTTTAAAGTGCTTACAGTATAAAAATTACTATGAATGGCAACTAAAAATAAACAGTTATTTTAATTAAAAATGAAAGGAACATGAGTATAATCTAAGATATTAGGTAACGTGGACACTTTATGTTTGAACTATCCATCTAGAGTAAAGCCACTGCTAGAGCTGGCACACCGTAATTGCAGAAGGAAGATCCTTGCTATTCAAAGTGTGGGTGGGAACAGGTGGCACCAGTAACATTTGGGAGCATGCAAAAAATGCAAAATCTTGGGTCCCAGATCTCTGAGTCAGAACCTGATTTTAACAAGATGCTCAGGTGATTCACGTGCACGTTCAAGTTTGAAAAGGGCTGATCTGGATCAGTGTGTCTCAGAGAGTAGCCTGGTGACCATATAGATTGGAAACACCTGGAGAGCTCGTTAAAAATACAAATTCCTAGAGGCTACCAGGAAGATGGCAGAGTAGGAGGACCCTGGCCTCACCTTGCACGGCCACCTAGAGAACCCACATCAGCAAAAATAACCCAGAAAGTGACCCAAAGACTGGCAGAACAGACTCTCCCCAGCCAGACATAGACAAGAGGCCACAGCAAAGTGGATCCACCCCCAATGATACGCTCTTGGCAAGATCCCATCAAAGCAGTGCCGCAAGCCTGGCAGGGTGCAAGCAGCCCAGACAGGGCCAACACCACTCCAACACCACTCCTGCTCCAGGTAGAGGGGAGCATAACCACATACCAGTCTGACTGCCACCCCAGCAGTAGGCTGGGGGCAGGCAGCTGGTCTGACTGCAGGACCCACCCACCAATAAAAGCTTCTCAGGGGACAACACAGGGAAAGTGCCTGCAGTTTGGTGCTACTTCATCTCTGGAAAACCCCTGGTCTGACTCAACTCAAGCCCAAGGCAGCCCTGGACTGGTCCACTAACACCAGAGGCACCAGACCCTGCCCGCAACAGGCAGAGAGCCATCACAGGCTGGACTGAAGACAAACACAGCTCCGCCACAACAGTAGGACACCCCTGTAGCAACACACATGGGAGACACCCCTGAAGCACCATTTTCTGGTGAAAAGGAAACATTGCATTGTGGGGCACTACAGGACCTCTTCTTCATAAAGCCACTACTTTCAAGTGCAGGAGACATAGCTGACTTTCCCAACACACAGAAACAGACACAGCAATAGGCAAAATGAAGAGACAGAGGGATATGTCCCAAATGAAAGAGTGGAACAAAATCAGAGCAAGAGACCTAAACAAAATGGAGATAAGTAATATGTCTGATAGTTCATTCAAAGTAATGCTCATAAAGATACTCGCTAGAATGGGGAAGGGAGTGCAGGATCTCCATGAGACCCTCCACAAAGAGAAAGGAGACCTGAAAAAGAACCAGTTACAGATAATGAACTCACTAAATGAAATTAAAAATAGACAACCTGGAATAAATAGCAAACGAGAAGAACAGATCAGCAACCTGGAGGACAACGTAATAGAAAGTAACCAATCTGGGTGGATGAGAGGGAAAAAGAAATACACAAAACGAGAATAGATTCAGGGAACTCAGCGACACTGTCAAGCATAACAGTCTTATGATAGGGATCCCAGAAGGAGAAGAGAGAGGAAAGAGGGGCAGAAGATTTATCTGGAAAAATAATAGCTGAAAACTTCCTGAATCTGGGGAAGGAAAGAGAACTCCAGATCCAGGAGGCACAGAGAGCCCCCAACAAAACCAACCCAAAGAGGTCTGCACCAAGACACAAAGTAAATAAGATGGCCAAAAGTAGTGATAAAGAGAATTTTAAAAGCAGCAAGAGAAAAGAAAGCAGTTACACACAAGGGAAACCCCATAAAGTTATCAGTGGATTTTTCAGCAGAAACTTTGCGGGCCAGAAGAAAGTGGCATGATATATTCAAAGTGCTGAAAGGAAAAAATCTGCAGCCAAGAATACTCTATCCAGCAAGGTTTCCATTCAGAATAGAAGGAGATAGAGTTTCCCAAAAAAACAGAAGTTACAGGAATTCATGACCAGGAGCACAGCCAGCCACATCCTTATTACACACGACACCATCGGCCTGTGGATCCCAAATCCACAGTCCAGCTGCCCTCCTGTCCGAGTCAGCATGCACGGCCTGCCACCTGCTCAATGCCAAGTCAACATGCCTTCACTCAGATCGACAAGGACTCAAACTGACACTCTTCCCCTCAACTTCCAGCCCCTATGCTCAAGTTTGTGCACAAAAGTGGGCATAATTATAACAGCAGAATGAAGCAACCCAAATAGTGACACTAATTCTGTGGGATAGGTGATGGATAAAAGGAGTGTGCTAGGCTGAGCACATCTCCAACAAGCACATCAAAGAACGATACACACAGCATGATTCTGGTTCCTAACAGAAACAAACCTGGGAAAAATAAAACAAGACAAAATCAGAGAGGGAGAAACCGTAAGAGACTCTTACTCATAGGAAACAAACTGAGAGTTGCTGGAGGGGAGGGGTTGGGGGAACAGGATAACTGGGTGATAGCCATTAAGGAGGGCATGTGGTGTAATGAGCACTGGGTGTTATATTCGACTGATGAATCGAAGTCTACCTCTGAAACTAATACACTATATGTTAATTAATTGAATTTAAATTAAAAAAAAAACGCAAAAATACAAATTCCTGAGCCCAACCCAAACCTGCTGAGTCAGGATGTCCAGAAATGGAGTCTAGGAATCAATATTTCAAATGAACGACCTCCTAGGTGGTCTTTTTGTTCCCCAAACTGTGAGATCCACCCAGTCTTTCCAGTCTCATCAAGGTCCACTAATGGCCAGCTGCTACACAGCATTCTGAGTCCAGCACAAAAGGATTCAGATGGGCATCATCTCTGCCATTTAGGGGTTTATAACGACATTGCTACAGCTGAACAGGTAGAGAACAAGCTATGGTACAAACACCTGGAAGGATTTTATATTGAGTGTATATATTCACAATGCATTGGACTCTCCCACACTTGTGGATATATGTCTTCTCCAAGGGTGGAGAATAATGGACACGTTGTCCTCATCCTTGCTAGCTGTCCTGTTGCTGAGCTGACGTCTACTCCAAGGGGCTATTCATTCTTTTGGGCTACTGGGCTGGGCCCAGCCCAGCCCATAGCTCACCCACATGAGTGTCCTGCTCAGAGCAGAGACAAGGAACCAGTGATTTATTTCATTAGCCTTTTCCTCTAAACCCTCTCCTCTCCTCCTGGTGCCCACCGCCCCTTCCCAGGGCCAGCAGGTCTCGGCCCTGTGCAGCTCTGCCCAAGTTGTTCCCAACACACAAGTCAGGAAAGGCTCAGATCAAGCCTAGGCCTCTGTGAGCACTCAGTCCTCGGGGATGGCATGAGCTTTCTTCTTTTTCTTTTGATGTCTGCATTTGGTTCCTTCAGAAAGAGAGAGATTCGAACCATAATACTCTTTTTTAGAGATAAGAGAAAACCAGCCAGCATCTTTTGAAATTCAATGTATGACAAAGGAGATGGGGCAATATGTGATAGGAGCCTGGCTGGAGATCTCTGTTGACTCGAAGCTTCCATAGATGGCAAGGAGGGCAGCCTCAACACTGGTCTTATAGTGGAAAAATGTTTAGGTTGGGCTAACCTGGCCCCAATATCAGGACTCAAGACGTGCCATGCTGTTGCAAGATGCTTTCTGGTTTACCCACATGTACGACTTACGCCATCCAGTAGGGGTCGTTATTCATCCCCTCTCTCCCCTTTAAATGCAAAACTAAGGCCAGAGGTTAGTCATGTGCCTGGAAAGCGAAAAGGGTTGGGCTGGGCCTTGGATGTGCTTCCTCTGACTTCAAATTCTAGTTTCTTTTCACCCAACAATAATAACTTATTCTAGTCATGAACTAACATATTATTTTAACTAGACCAGGGATTCCTTTTGGCACAGCCCTCCCCAAATTATACCAGTGAGTGCAGAACTAGCACGTGATACTCCCTCAGCAGGTGTGGTGGCCAAAAAAGAGTGGCTGCTTCTCTACTTGGGGGCTCTGGCAACCTCTCGGAGGTGTAGGTGAAAAATCAATGCCAGATGGCTCTTGTGGAGAAGTCTCCATGGTCTGGCTGCTGTGGAATCACCCTGAGAGGGATGTGTCTTTGCAGCTGGAGAACATGGAAGCCCGCACTGGGCCCGGACCACACAAGCCCCATGGGGCGGCGCAGACCTAACGTGGCTCAGCGCCACTTTCAATGTTCCAGGCTAACACTGAAGTGAAATGGGGAGGAGCTGCTGTAGTGAGAGCAGAATCCAGGAGGCATTCCTGCTCGCGTTGAGAGACCCCTGCAGGCCCGGATGTGGATGGTGATGAAGCTCGATGGTGACAGCAGAAATAACGCTCCTGTCCGCACAATCATTGTACTCCACGGATAAATGCAGACGTGTGGTCAGAAATGACAATCTGGGTAGTACAAATAACTGACTCAATGTTGTGATCGCTGGAGCTGAGGCTCAGGAGGGAAAGGGAAATCTGAGCAGGAACCTGCAGGAACCAGGAGGTTCTGCCCCTGGAAGGGCCTTCAAAGAGCTGAGAGGGCTCCTGACAAAGCCTGCTTGCCCACTTGCAAGAAGGAGGCGCGTCCCTCTGATGTATTAGTCCAAGGACTCCAGCATGTGCCCTACTCCGCCATCTTTGTGTGGAACGATTCCCATATACAGAGTGTGTCCTGGGGCCCTGCTGGGGTGTGCCGGGGCCGTGGATCTCTGTGTTAGTTTCCTAAGGCTGCCGTAACAAGTTACCACAAACTGGGGGGCTTAAAAGAGAACTGTCTGCTCTCATAGACCTGGAGGCCAGAAGTCTGAAATCCAGGTATGGGCAGGGGCGCATTCCTTCCAGAGGTTCTAGGAGACAGTCTCTCCCTGGCCTCTTCTAGCTTCTGTGGCTACAGGTGCTGTTTGGTCTGTGGCCACCCCACTCCAGCCTCTGCCTCCGTGGTCCCACTGCCTCCTCCTTTCTCAAAATGCCCTCTGCCTCTCTCTTCTAAGGAAGTATGTGACTGCATTTAGGGCTCACCCAGATAATCCAGGATAAGCTCTTCTCAAGGTCTTTAATTTGATCACATCTTTTGCCATTAAGATACCGTTGGATCTAGGAAGTGGGGCACGGGCTTATCTTTTGGGGGGCACCATCCAACCCACTACAGCCCCCTCTGAATTACTGTTTATTTTCCCATGGGATGTATCAGTTAGGGTAATAATAATAGGAGCTGGGGCGTATACAAGGGGCTTCATAGGCGTCCGCTCGTCTGATCTTCCCGACGGCTCTGTAAGGCCAATATTTGCAGTCCCCATCGCAAAGAAAGAACAGAAGCTCTGAAGGCCATCCTCCTTCGACCTTGGCAGAGGTTTTTGCTCTGTGTCCTGTGGGGCTTCAAGGTCCTCAAGGACCCCAAGGGGACGAGGAGAAGATAAACAAGGCCCTAAGCGTCTATCCCTCTTCGACCACAGCAGGTCCACCCCGATCTGATTTAGATATTAGGAGGCTGCAGAAGAATTTTTTGTTCCAAAGGGTTACCCTGAGAAAATAAACTTTGCAAACCACAGCTGTGCACCCCACTGCCTTGTGTTGCTCGGGCAGGGGCCCGGGTTTAGGAGCCCCATGTCTGGAGGCAGGCACACTTGGGTTCAAATATCCTCGCTAGCTTGTCCTTGTTCTGCGTCCTTGGACAAGTTACCTGACCTCTCTGAGCATTGCGGTTCTCATCTGTGGAGTGGAAAGAGTAACAGTATCTACCTCAAAGCGTTGTCGCGAGAACGAATGGGACGATGCTCTTACAAGGCTTACAGAGTGCTCCGCGCAGAACGGCTGTTTTCTCTTTGTTCTCCTCAATGCCTTGTGTGTATCTCTACCGATCCACTCCCTTGATACTCAATCTGGAACCCCCTGAAAATGAGAATGTTTCTCCATACATGTGGGTCAGCTGTCTTTCCCTCACTAGCGTTTCCAGAGGAGAGGGGTGGCGTCAGCTTGGGGCAACGGCGGGCAACGTCACTCTTCCCGGCTCAGGTGTGAGGGCACTGCCACCCACGCTATGCCCAGAGGGTCTGAGTCACGTTCAAGCTGGTGAATATAAGGTACAGCCATCGCCTCGGACAGGAGTCCACCAACAGGCTGGGATGACAGAACCTGTCAAGTGGGCCCTGGAGGGGTAATCTGTGATAACCACAAAGGTTTATTCAGTGACGTCTGTAGGGTTCTAGATGACCCTGGAGTAGACGACCTGCTGTCTCGGTGACCAAGTACAGCTTCCCATAAGCGCTACGTAAGTGACAGAGGGGAGGGTGCCCGCCTCTGCTAAGGGCTTACTATTGCATTTGCCCTCAGATGAGTGAAACACGTGACTTCCAGGAGGCAAGCGGACTGACACTGACCTCTTCAGTATGTTCCAAGACAGCTGCTTTAAGCACAGGTTCGGACTGAATTCTAGAATGCGTCATAATGAGAGCTCAGCATTATTGACTTCTTGCTGCCTGCCAGGCACGGGGCTAAAGACTCTATCTACATGTTCTCATGTTCCCCTCAATGAACCAATTATTCCTTCTTACAGTGAGGTGCAGGAGGTCAAGAGAGCCCCCGAAGGTCACGTAGTTGTGGGGTGGTGGTGCAGGCCGCAGACTAGGGTCTGCGTGGGCCTCTGAAGCCTGTGCTCTCCAGCCAGCCGGGGCCCTACTCTGGGAGCAGTGTTCTCGAGGAAGAACTGCACTGCCGGCTCTTGGGCATCTCCGTGTAGGACAGAGTGTTATCCTGATCGTTGAAAATAAATGTCAGATTCAGAAACAGTGGTTCAGCAAAACAAGACAGAAACACCGCCGCCATCCACGAAATCCAAACAAACAGAAACTTGCTTTGGGTCAGATTCTCTTTTAAATCACAGAAACCTACAACTCTCGGCTCTCCAAAGGGACAAACGCTAACACAGACACAGACCGATGTTCTCAAGGCACAGTAGTGTGCCAGGGTAACAGATACGCTCTCAGATGGAGATGTCAGGGGCAGAGAGAACTTTCTGGAAAGTGCACTTGGAGAAGAAGGACACTCATTTTAAGAGAAGAGGCCTCACTCTGGGGAAGAGAAGGAAATACTCCAAAAAGATGTTGGGACAAGGGTATGCCTGGCACTGGTGGGCTCTCTGCAGGGACCAGTGGCACATTTCTTAGAAAGGAGAGAGATGGGGCACCTGGGTGGCTCGGTTGGGCATCAGACTCCTGGTTTCAGCTCTGGTCGTGGTATCGGGGTCATGGGATTGAGGCCCGCCTCAGGCTTCGCGCTCAGTGTGAGTCTGCTTGAGATCCTTACCCCACCCCCGCCCTTCCCCTTCTGATCCTCCCTCCCCCCAGCTCCTGCACGCGCGCTCTCTCTCTCCCACGAGTGTGCTCTCTCGCACAATCTTTAAAATAAATAAATAAATAAAAACTTTTAAAAAATAAAAGAAAGAGGAGAGAGAGAGGAGCAAAGGAAGGTGCAGAAGGAGAATGGGAGGAAGTGATCACAGGAGAATGGAAGGGAGTGGTGACAGAAGGCCGCGCTTCTCCTGCGGCCGGGGAAGTGGGCCCGAGCCTAACAGCAGCGGCGGCCACTCACCGAAAGCTCATTACGAACGATGTGCACTTGAGCCCGATGACTTCACTGGATCTTTGCGACAACTCTGAATGGTAGAAACCATTGTTACCCCATTTTACTGATGAGGAAACTAAGGCTCAGCAAAGTCAAGCAACTTGCCTGAGGGTGCACAGTGGGAAGGCAGCAGAGCCCCTTCAAACCCAGACCTCGAGCTTGTTCTGGCATAGCTGTCCTCTTGCTTTTCCTCTGGCTGATCCCGCACACTCAGCCTTCTGAAGGGGGTAGTTTTGAGGCAGTGGGGACTGTCCCTCGCACTGACTGTATCTACTGCATAGGCGCTCAGGGATTCTTCACACCCAGGAAGTTGGGTCCGAAGTGTGAAAGAAGTCAAAGACACATGAGTGTGTCTGTGTTGGGGGGGCGGTGCGGATGGTGGGGGAGGGACTTAGACCAGGATGTGGCGATGAGGTTCCTCAACACGGGCATAACTTCTCGTCACTTCCTGCATCACTCAGGACAAGTGAGTTTGAATCTGGGAGGACCAGGGCAGGTCCTATGGGGCCCTCCTCCCTCCCATCCCTGTACCACCCACCAGGGCTGCACAGGGGGACGTCACTTCCTTCTTGGCCTCCTCTTATCCCTGCAGGGGTCCTGTTGCAGCCCCAGAAGAAAAGTAGGGGCTACTGGAAACAGGACACTCATAAAAAGGGTAATTTCATGATACACATCTGACCCCCTCAGCCCCCGGGGCGCCTTAGGTGAAGGGTACAGGCTGAAAGACCGCACACCGGGCGTTCTCTGCCTTCTCATGCTGCAGGAGACGATGGGCACATCACACACCCGTTGGCAAAAGAAAGGGGACAATTTCTTCCCTTCCAAAGACATTCCAGTGCATTTAATGGAGATAGCAGTAGGGGACATTAGAAACTTGTCACCCTTTTAAGAAAAAGCAGCGATCTCTTGCTGCCCTAATCCATTCCCTAAACCCCACTTGGAGAGTTACAGCATGTCCCTTTAAAAAATAATAATAATCTTATTTTTGGGGGAGCAGTTTTAGATTCATAGCAAAATTGAGCAGCAAGCACAGAATTCCCGTGGACTCACTGTCCCCACACATGCACCCCCCCTGCCCCACTGTCGACACCCCTCACCACGGGAGCACATGTGTTACCATTAATGAACCTTCGAGGGCACATTATCACCCAAAGTCCATAACTGACATCAGGGTTCACTCTGTACATTCTATGGGTTTGGAGACTGTCCTTTTTTATCTGATAGGAACAGGAAGGGACGACTGGGTCCTGGTCACCCACTGGGGTAAGGTCGCAGCCAGCATTAGCCCCTAAGCCCTGCTTAACCCTCACACCCACACCTTCTTTGTCAGAGAATATGACCAACTGGTCCTTCAGAGAAAGATAGCAAGAAAGAGAGGCAGAGAGAATTCATAGGCATGAAACCAAGAGGAATCAATTCCATGGGACCACCCCCTGTCCTTGCTGCTTGAAGGAGGGCTGTTCCATGGTTGACCTTGGATTAACTCTGAGGAGGGACCAGAAGACCATCTGGAAGTCCAAGAACAGTGGCACTCCCCACTCAAGCCTCAGGGCCTATATTAGCAGCGAGTGGAAAGGAGCTCCAGGCGACTCTGTGGTTCCATAGAACAGGTGAGCCTTGGAGTCAGACCTGGTTCAAGCCCCAGGTCTGGGAGTTCCCAGCAAGAAGTGCAGGATTGCTCTAAGAATTATCTGAGGGGATGAGCAGCAGGTCTGTGGGTTGGGGTCCCCATGGCCACCGCAGGTTCAATGATTCTCTGGGAGGACTCTCAGAACTCAGCCACAGAGAAGCGGTACAAAGCGAAATGAGCAAAGGGAAAAGGAGTCCCAGGCGAAGTCTGGAGAAACAAGCTTCCAAGAGTCCTCCTCCAGTACAGTCCCAGAGAACACGCTTAATTGCCCAGCAACAGGCTCTGACAGCATGTGTGAAATGCTGCCCACTAGGGAAGTTCTTCCGAGGCTCAATGCCCGAGGGTTTTTTTAGGGGCTGGTCATGTAGGCACTTTCCTACCATATACCAAAAGTCCAGACTCCCAGGAGAAAAGCGGGTGTTCAGTATAAACCATAGTGTGTATAAACACTTCAGGCCCCATGAGTCATTCTTACCACTTCCGTGGAGAGAGGGAACTCTCCCCAAATCCACATTCCCAGAAGCCAGCCAGAGGCCAACCTGGCAAGCAGGGCTCTCTACGGAGAAGGGTTTTAGGCCTGCTACGTTAACCTGTCTCTGAACAGCCTGCTTCATTGTCTGGCACCTAGTAGATGGTCAGTGAGGTGCAGTTATCCTTGCCAGCAGCAGCACGTTTCTGGCCTTTCCCTGTAGGTAGAAGAGCTTATCCTCCCGACACTAGTGTCCTCCAGGTCGAACCAGGCGCTCACTTGGAAAATGAAGAACACGCATGCAACCAGGTGCACACGCGTATCTGTACACGCGAGAGTGTGTCTAAGATAGAGTTAACTGCTACATAGTAAAACCTTCCCTCTTCAAAGAGAATCATTATTCTTTCACCTCTGGTCTTGGTTTGCCATTTATAATTCTGAATAGCACGCTTTCTGTACCTTCAGCTCAGTCGCTGATGAAAATGGGTTCATTAAGGCAGGCCCCAGGACAGGGCCCCAGGCACTCTATTTAAAGCCTCCCTCAGACTTTGGATTCAACCTCAGGACGTGAGCCTGAGAGAATGATCATCTGGCTCATGAGTCAACATGTTGGTTACTACAATATGTGGGAAGGCTGTGTGGACTGCTTCACTAAAATAAAAATAAACTAAGTCTACAGCACTTTGCCCGTCTACCAGCCAAACGTTTCCTTGCAAGGAAAGCAAGGTGAGCTGGTGTGTGGAATGTTCTCACGCAGCCAGTGCTAGCCCGTTGTGAGTGCACACTGTGTCCAAAAAACTTATAAGCCATTGGTTTGGAATTACTGTTCTTTAATTGACAGATACGTTCTTTTCCCTCCCATCTGAAATAATTGGCCTGTTCTCTTCTCTGACTGCACCACTTTCTAGGACCACCATGTGTCATTAAGAGCATAGCTGTGGGTTCTCCAGCCCCTGAGATGCACCTTGTCTTGTGATTTCATTTCAGATGACCAGATGTTCGCCTCACCTGCCTTAGGCTGGGGGTCCCTTAGTAGATTATTGGTTCTACCCGTTCAAGTTTGAAGGCCCCTCACGGAGAGGACCGAAGCCAACAGAAGTTGTAAGTTCTACCTTCTCTCCATCACTTGCAACGTTATATTCTACCTGCCTCTCCCTTTCCTCATCTTTTCTTACCCCAAACAAGAAATATAACAACACTGCGGTCCAAGACATGTATGATTAGGAATAGCAGTCATTAAAAACTCACCAAAATTATAGGAGGCTCATCATACTATTCTGCCTTCTTCTGTATATGTTTAAAATTCTTCTATATAACATATTTTCCAAAAGCCAGTGAAAATCATTTCAACGATATTAGAAAACATTAATTACCGGTCTGGATCTTGGGTCAGAGGGAAAGGAGGGGAGGGACTGAGCACGTGTTCAGGGAGGAGACCAGGCAGACAGAAAATCTTGGAGAAATGATGAAACTCTCTAGGGCCTTACAATCCTAAATCTAAGAGCCAAAACACGCTCTCTCCTAGTTCTTCCTTCCCTTAGGGTGGTGATGGCTAAGAAAGAATGTTCACTCCATATGAGCAGAAACACGCCAACGTTCACGTGGCCTGATCTCATGCCTTCCCGGACAAGAAGCACTTGCCCCCCCAGGCTTGCATCTAATTTTAACAGTAACTGGTAAATTTCCGCGTGGACTTGTGATTGTGTCTTCTTTGTGTCCGCCGTCTTCACGGGGGTCTTTTTTAGAACACAAGATCCCAGAAGACAGTTTCCATGTCTTTAACTTTCTTTAGAAAGCCTTGAAACCCCAGCGTGCTCAGAAGCAAGCAAATCCCTCCTCCTGGGCCTGCAGTCTCCACACTTGCTGGGCTTCTTCACCCAGGGCCCATCTGTAGTCGGGCCTCAGGTCAAACCGGCTGGGTCTCTCTGTCCAGTGTTTCAGTCGAAGAAAAAAGAGGAGAGGCAGAGGCCGCAGCAGCCTTCTCAAACAAGCCCAGAAGGGGCGGATCACAGCCAGTACCTAAGAGAAGTTTCTGATCCACAGAAAACAGGACACTGCATCGGTAAGAAACACTCAGAGCCATTTTTCAAAACCAGCAGCTGGAAAGGAACGGATGCAGAGCACCGTTCAGTGTGCACCGACGCAGGCTCATTCCACCCTCCAAGAGCGTCGCCGTCATTATTAAAGAACACATTTCAGAACGTAATGTTATTAGGCTATTGATTGTTGTTGGTTTCGATGTTTAATTCAGTAACAGCTCACGTCGTGGAGAGCTTTAAATGAAACGGATACTCTGAAGGCCTGCACGAATGCCGCGATTTTCCACTGGGTTCCACAGGGAGCACTGGCAATGCCGTGGGGACAAGGGGCTCCCGGTGCCGCCAGGTTCTTACAGGCAGGGAACGCAGGGGCCGGCTGCTGAACAAGGCTCTGCGGTTTTTGGTACAGAAAATAGAAAAGGCGGAGAGTTCCACATGAATCCAAACAACATCCGCTCCCTCTGTCACCGCGCATTAAATGATCCGGGACCGAAATTCAATACACACCTCGGGCACTCTTGCGGAACGGTACCCGCATCTCGGCGGCATCAACGTCCCCAGGAGGAACAGAAAAGAAAAAAAAAAAAAAAAGAGAGAGAGAGAAAAAAAAAAATAGAAAAAAAAAAAGCTCTCCTCTGAACATACACAGAGATAAAGACCACAGTGGGGAGCCCCGCTGGGACGACAGGACTGAAGTTTCCAAGGGTAGAGCCGGCCCCGATGCTGCAGCTCCTTGCCCCCGAAGCTGGTGGGCTGGCAGGACCCCAGGGATGTGCAGGAAATCCAGGGACAGTGTCCCTGGGGCCCTGTCATCACCATTTCCTGTCCATTCCACCCCTCAAACGTTGCCTAAAACCAGTCCCCTCGCCAGCCCTAGTTAGTACCTGCCTCTTCTTTGGCCTGCACCAGTGGTTCTCGAAGTGTGGTCCCCTGACCAGCAACATCAGCATCTCCTGGGAGCTGATTTAAAAGGCCAGGTTCTCAGACCTACCCCAGGCGTGACAGCAGAAGCTCTAAAGATGAGGTCAAGTAATCTGTGTTTTTAAAAAGGCCTCCAGGTGGTTCAGAGGCGCACTCAAGTTTGCGAGCACCGGCATGGACCCTTCAGCAGGCTGGGAAGTTCTCCTGCCTCCCGCGCAGCACCCCCCCCCCGGCCCCCCGCCCCACCAGAGCCAGTTTCGAAAGCGCGCAGACCTGGTCAGCCTCGGCGCCGGCACAGCCCGGCACATGGTGGATGCACAATAGTAGTTATTGGCTGACTAAATGAACTATGACCTCTGCTTTTAAAACTTTGATGGGCTAGCTATTCATGCCTCCACAAAATAACCCAGAACCTCCTCAGTAAGATAGTTACTTTTATCTGATTGTTATTTCTGTTTAGTACTATTTTTATTAGCAGTTATCATTTGTGGAAGACCTACATCATGCCATGCGACTTGGCGAATAAACCCTGTACTATGATATTTATTCTTTTTTAACCTGTCAACCCCATGAGGTAGAGGGAGGTGGGTGCCCTTTACAGCTGAGGAAACTGAGGCTCAGAGAGTTTCTGTAACTTGCCTAAGGTCATACAGGCACCAAGTGATGGGCTGGAGTTCAATCCGGGTTTGTCTCCAAGGCTCATGCCCTGAATGTGTTTCCTTTCCACATCAGACCTCGCTGACTGCTCTATGCTCTTCCCACCTACATGCTTTCTCTGCCTTTGGCTGGGGCCGGACGTCTCTACGGAGCCTCCTTCAAGACAGAATGACTTGCTAATTTTACTCACGACCCAGTGCATTATGGAGGATGGCTTACAGGGCCTAAAAACACTTTGATGACGGTTTCCTGAAGTGTGGTCCTTGGATCACCTGGAGAGCAGAGCCGGAAATGCAGAGAAATGCGGAGCCCCAGGCCATGCACGGCCCCTGCGCCCAAGTCTTAACACAGTGGGCTTGGCATGGGGTCCAGAAACACCTCTTTCTGAGCTCCGCACTACCCGGCAGATATTCTGCACCCTGATGCGGGAGGGCCACGGCCATGGAGCGTGAGCCTGTCTGGTCCACATGGGTGCCCTGGAGCAAAAGTGCAGAGCTGCCACTTCACAGGCCATCAGAGAATGAATGAATGAGCCCTTTTCTCTTAAAAGGATTGCGGTGGGGTGGGGTATCCCATAAAACACTCGTAGGAGAAAAGAAGCCACAGCAGAGACAAGCTTTCCAGATGTGGTACCAGCTGCTGGCACGCAAGAAACAGGCCTGAGTGTGAAGAGAAGACACATGTTTCGAACCACAAAAACTTGACATATCGACTTTGGCAAGGCTTGCCGACCACGCGGTGCTGATAATGTTATTAACGCTGAATGTATTTGCCTGACCTTATCAGGCCTTATAAAGAGCACAGGGGTCTAATTAAGTTCAGATGCTAGCACCTCTAACTTCTTTCTCGATAGCTACTGAGCCCATCATTTACCCTGATGTTCCTGAAATGGCTGGTCTTTAAAACCAAAGGAAGTGAGTCATTAGCATGTGTAAGGCGCTTGTCATGATTTGTGGTAAAACCAATCTGGCGCCCCGGGGTTGGAGGCTCTTTCATTCTATTTACTGTAATACCAGCCTGGCCGGTAGGAGACCTGGCCTTATCGCCCATCACACTCACCACGGGGCTCTGCCCTCAGTCTCCTTCTATTCAACTTGCACACAAATGAATTGGAAAGGGACACTGACGGGCCTGCTGGTCAAATGGGCAGATGACATACAGCTGGGGAGGAAACCAGGTCAGAGCTGGCATCAGAGCCAGGATCCAAAAGGGACCTGCGAGTCAGGAGTGATTTACAGGGGCTGCTGGCAAATCTTATATACGGACCGTCTCCACCCTTGAAAAAATATTAGATGGTAGCTGAAAATAAAAGCAAACACTTAGATAGTACTGGGTGCCAGAAACTGGTCTAAATGCCTTTACACCCATCAACTTGTTCCATTCTCAACCCTCTACAAGGCAGGTTCTCTTGTTACCCTCATTGTTAAGATGAGGAAACCGAGGCAAGAGCAGTTAAGTAACTTGTCCAGGAGACTAAATCCACCCACCAGATCTCCCCTTTCTTTGTAGCTGCTGAGTGTACTTAAATACTCCTTTTCATGGAAATTCATTACCGCTAGAGGCAACCCCCCCACCCTGCCTTTTTGGGGGGGTAAGCTTCAACTTTGCAGAAAGTTATTCCTTATATTCATTGCAGTGAATTTGTTTGACAAAATTGGGGTAGTAGAGTTGGAGATATTGAGATATTGACGTGAGGTGGCTACCCCCAAAAGTACAAGTCGTTGAAGTCACCGAGGGCTATACTAATAGAAATATAGTGTACGAGCAGAAGGAGGTGACAGGGCCCTGTTCTTCCCTGGGCTAAACAGCCATGCTAGGAGTGCTATGTTCAGTTCTGGACAAGTCTGTGGACTTGGGAGGCTGCTGGCAAACTGAGCTGTCTGGAGAAGGGTGATCCGGTCAGTGAGAGAAATTGAAACCAGGACCCAGGATCTGACGAAGGAGATGGAGGTACTGGACTTGGAAATGAGAAGACAGGTGGGGCAGGAGGAAGGGTGAGTGTGATGGCTGTCAAGGAGAATGCATTTAGGCTAAGGACAGAGGCGAAGGGAGGAGGCAGGCAGGAAAGGTTGATTTTCATTTTTTAAAAAGATTTTATTTATTTATTTGACAGAGAGAGAGAGAGAAACCACAAGCAGGGGGAGCGGCAGAGGGAGAGAGAGAAGCAGGCTCCCTGCTCATGGGACTTGATCCCAAGACCCTGGGATCACGACCAGAGCTGAAGGCAGACGCTTAACCAACTGAGCCACCCAGGTGCCCTGATTTTCATTTTTTAAAAAAATTTTAGTTTGGGATAGAGTTTTAGATTTATAGAAAAACTGCAAATTTTTTATAGAGTTCCGCTATATTCCACATACCCAGTTCCCTCTATCATTAATCTCCTACGTTAGTATGTTCCATTTGCCACAGTTAATAAACCGGTATTGAGACATTATTAACTAACATCCATACTTCATTCAGATTTCCTTAGTTTTCCCCTAAAGTCCCTTTTTTCTTCCAGACCCAATCCAGGATACCACATCACATTTAGTGGTCAGGTCTCCAGAGGCTTGTCTTGGTTGTGACAATTTCCCACTTTCTTTGGTTTTGATGAGTTAGACAGTTTCAGGGGTACTAGTCAGGTGTTTTGTGCAATGTCCTTCATTTGGGATCTGCTTGATATTTTTCTCATGGTTAGACAGGGGTTACAAGTTTTTGGAAGGAAGACCACAGGGGTAAATTGCCATGTTCATCACATCAATGGTACATACTATCAACATGACTTATCCCTGTTGATATTGGCCTTGATCACCTGGCTGAGGTAGTATTTACCGGATTTTTCCACCGTGAAGTTCCTCTTCCCCTCCCTTTCCATACTGCACTCTTTGGAAGGAAGTCACTGCGTGGAGCCCACGCTTAGGTTATGAGAGTGTAGTTATGCTTCCCCTACCGTGAGGGTGAAGTATCTACGTACAGTATTTGGAATTCTTCTTCAGGGGAGACTTGTCTCTTCTTGCTCATTTATGTGTTTGTTTAATCATTTATTTATATCAGTGTCGATTCATTGACATTATTTCATACTTCAGGTTATAATTTTTGTTGTTGTTGTTGTTATTGTTTAAATTGTTTCAGCTTAGGTCGCTGGGAGCTCTTTCAGTTGGCTCCTGGCCTCTTAGACATACCCTTCACTGTGGATTCTTGACCAGTTCCTTACAGTCTACCACTAACAGGTGCTTCAGGTTCTTCTTGTATATTTCCTGCCTTAGTCCTAGAATCAGCCATTTCTCTGGGAAGCCCTGCCTCCTTTTATTGGAGAATGGTTTTAGAAACCAAGATCTGGGGGCTGGGCTTGCCCATTGCTATTGGGGTGTTCATTAGTTCTAGGCCCTCTCAGATGACAGAGCAAGGAAATATGTGTGTATCTAACCCATGTATGTATACATATTTATAAATATTTCTATATGTAACCATCTGTATCTATATTGAGCCACACAGAAGTTCACACCAATGTCTCCATCACCACATGAATCATTCCATCCTAAGGGAGGCTGATTTTTAAGCAACAATAACGAAAAAACATTCTGTGACGTCATGGAGGTGTTAACTAGCCTTACTGTGGAATCTTTTCACAATTACTCTATGTGTCAAGTCATCGTGTTGTACACTATAAACTTATACAATATTATCTGTCAATTATACCTCAATGAAGCTGGGAATATATAAACCCCAATATAAAAAAAAGACGGTGCAAATTTGGGGCTGGTTGCTTCTGGAGGTAGGGAGTGCCCCATCACCGAGTGTATTCAAGCAGACAGGGCAGCTACAAGGAAAGAGATCGGGTGGGCGAAATTGGAAAAGTAAGTTCACTTTGACTATGTTTGAGGTCCTTTCCTGCCCTGTGACTGTTGAAACAGAAGCAACAGAAGCACCATGTAAGGAAGGAGTACCTATGGCTTCCCAGAAAGGTTCATTATCTTCTACCTTTCAGAAGTCTAGGATCCGGGCAAGGAGAGAGAGCTGGCATTTAGGACAAATCAAGGAAACACTATTCAACGGGTGGGAAATTTATGGCATTTGTAATCCAAAGAAGAGAAAACAGGCTTAAAATATAAATGAAACTCAAAACGGTTTTAAATTCACATATGACAGAGCCAGAATGGATTATGAAAGGGGAACGATGCTGGCTTGTAGGAGGGACATGTGCCAGAGGACTGACATCTAAGGAGTTAATCTTGCTCTCCCTTTAGGAGTCCCGGGTGTATGTAGTCAGAGGGACAATTCTTGATGTCTTACTACCCCAGCCCAGCATCTAGTCAGGGAAAATGGAGCAGCCCAGGGGCCCAGAGAGGAGACAAGGAACCGAGCATCCAGAACACACAGAAGGCTGCATTTCCCAGGAAGGGGACGGGAAAGAGGAGTCCCTCTGTGGTTAGCAGCTCTTTCTTCCTGCTAGTGCCTTCTCCAAAAGACCTTAAATCACCTCTCCAGGAAAGAAAAGCACTGAAGGGATAAAAGGTGGGTCCCATTCCCAAAGATTTTGAGCCAGTACATATGCAGTCTGGCTTGGAGATTTATTTTTTAAATAATTTCCCTTAGGTGATGCCGATAACTGGAATTTCTTAATGACGTCTGGAGTGACGCTGGTGATCTGAATACCAGAGTTTGCCCAGTTTACGTTTGTTGTTCTGGGTAGTTATTAGTAGGTCCCCCTTCCTCCCATGTCAGAAGTGCCTGGTTTGGGTGGTTATTTATAGGGTCATCCTTCTTCATACCGATATGTCCCTGAGCCACAGAGGGAAGGAGTCATCTAATGGCGAGGCATCGTTTTGGCCCAGCACTGCTATTCCATCCAGCTCCAACCCAAGAGACAGTGAAGGTATTCTATCGGGGATGGGGAGAGGTTCATGTTGGGGCAGGAGAGGGTTCTAGAGTCTCCTGGGGTCAGAAGGTTGGGGGCCAGTGATAAATAGATTGATAAACCCACCAGGTGTTTGGATGTGCCTCTCTTAGCCCCTTAAGAATCATTGCTTAAACGAGGTGCTGCCGCTCAGCCCTAAGCCCCCCTTTGGGTCCTGCCTGTCCCTTCTCTTTCTTCTCCTTTCTTTCTCCCAAACCTGCTGTTTCCCCTGTCAATATCAAAGGGCTGCCAATGCACTTTGCCCTGTTGATGATGGCTTCCCAGATGAAAGAGTTAGCTGATCTATGGTCAAAAGTAACCATGGAAATCTGAGACATTAGCCATTGCCCGCTGCGGACCTCTGATAGGAAGCTCTCAGATTCTCTCCACACTCAGGAGAGATGGGATAAACTACAGTCGACCCCACAGGGCCCCAGATCTGAAGCACAGGTCTGATCACGTCTTTGCCCCCACCCCGGCTCACCCCCAGCCTGGGAACCCTCGGGGTGCGCGCCCACCGTGCCTGGTAACCAGGCCAAAGGAGCAGGCTGCCCTCGACCCTGGAGGCAGCGGGCTTCTCCGCTCTCTTCCCGCCACTCCCCATTTTTTAGTGACCTCTCACAGTGTCAGGGCTTTAAATACCATCTGAACGCTGACAACTTCCAGATTTATGTCTCCACCCCGGACCTCTTCCCTGAACTCCAGACTCATATATCCAGCTGCCTGCTCAATATTGCTCCTGAATGTTTAATAGACGTTTCAAATGTAACTCGTCAAAAACTGAGCTCCGATGCCCTTCTACCTTCATCCCTGCTGCCTTTCCTTTCTCAACTCCTGACTATCTAGGTCCTCGGGCCCAAAGCTCCAAGGCCTCCTCCCCTCACACCCCTGCATCTGATTCATTAGCGAATCCTACCACCTGGACCTCAAAACAGGTGCAGTATCTGGTTATTTCTCACAGGTCTGCTAACCTCTGGTCTAAGCCCTGTCATCTTTCATCTGGACTCCTGCATGAACTTCTCAGCAGCTCTCTTGGTTTCCCCTTTCCTTCCTTCCACCTCAACACAGAAACAGAGCTCTGCTTTAGAGTGCGAGCGGCCTGTGTCAACCCTCTGCTCCAAGTCTGTGTCCTCGTGGCCTTCCTCTCAGAGCAAGAAGCCATCAGCCCCCAGGGCACGTCAGGCCTGCTGCTCTGGCCAGCTCACACCTGACTTCTCACCCCTCTCCCCTTCCCCACTCCCTGCAAGCCCACCCCCTGTATTCCTGCCTCAGTGCCTTGCTGGTGTCCCCTCTGCCTGCCGACCTTGGGCTCCCTCCCTCACCTCCCCTAGGGCTGGCCTCAGACTCCTCAGGGCAGCACCCCTGACACCCGGCCCCAGCCTTTACCTCTTTTCCCCAGCTCATCTCCTTAGCGCTCACACTGTCTAACGTAAGACACAGTTTGCTCATTTATCTCGTTCCGTGTCTCTCCCTCACTAGGACATAAACTCCAGGAGGGCAGGGGTTTTGGTCCGATGGTTTCCAGTAGTGTCTCCAATGCCTAGACTGCCTGACGCAAGACGGGAGGCACTATGAGAATATTGGTGATTGTTTGAAGGACCCATTAATCTATGAGCAGCACATATAAAGTAATAAATAAAACACTACGTATTTATAGGAAAATGATCACAGGACACAAAGACAACTTTCAAAGAGTGAACACATCTGGCTAATGAAGACATAAGAAAAGGTTCACCTTCATTAGGAATGCTCCAAGAAATGCATATTAGAACAACAACATGTTGTTTTCTAGCATCGGAGTAACAAAAATAAACCGAAGGATAATACTCAATGCTGACATGCATGTTCATGCACTGGTGGTGGGAACAGAAATTTGTAGAAAGTTTTGGGAAAGCAATTTCATAATATGAATCAAGAGTTGAACCTTTTTTTCATATCTTTTGAGAGATGACTGGGAATCTATCCTAGAGAGCCCAGACTTCAGATAAAAGCTCATGCAGGCCTGCAGATGAGTGGGTAAACAGAAGGTGCATATACACACAATGGAGCAGTATCAGCCTTAACAAGGAAGGAAACTCTGACTCCTGTTGCAACATGGATGAGCCTTGAGAACATTATGCAAAGTGAATAAATCAGTCAAAGGGAGCAAAGGGACGACTACTCTATGACCCCCTACATGAGGTACCTAGAACAGTCAAATTCACAGAGACGGAAAGGGGGAGCTGGGAGCCAGGGGCTGTGTGGAGGGGAAATGGGAGTTACTGTTTAATGGGTATAGAGTTTTAGTTTTGCAAGATGAAAAAAGTTCTGGAGACAGATGGTGCTGATGGCCACACGACAACGTGACTGTCCTAATGTCACTGAACTGGACACTTAAAAATGGTTAAGATGCGGGTGCCTGTGTGGCTCAGTCGGTTAAGTGTCTGCCTTTTGCTCAGGTCATGGTCCCAGAAACCGGGGATCTGGCCCCGCGTTGCGTCGGGCTCCCTGATCCGTGGGGAGTCCGCTTCTCTCTCTGCCCCTCACCCCACTTGTGCTCACTCTCTTGCACACACTCTCTCTCTCAAATAAATAAAATATTTAAAAAACTGGTTAAGATGGTAACATTAATGTTATGTGCATTTTACCACAATTAGGAAAAGAAGCTACAGGACTACACACAAGACTACCAGCTAAGTTCGCCAACAGTTTATGTCCTTTGGAGAGCCCGAGAGCATAACATGTATGTGTCAAACATAAATCTTACTATGCCGTATCAATGTTTCCCTCGTAGTATACATTTATCCTGGAGAAGAATAGTAAAAACAAAAAAATGAAATAAAAAAAGCTAATGAACACCACTTTTCACGGAGGCACTATATACAGTATTAAAAAACAGAAATTAACATAACACATGTGGATAAGGAAATGGTTGTATAAATTGTGGAGAATCTACAAAATGGAATATTAGGCAGCTGTTAAAAATGATCTGTACAAATACTTTTATAACCTGGAGAACACTTGGGGTATAATTCTGAGTAAAGAAGCCAGATACAAAATTGGCAATATAAAGAGAACTTACGTTTGAAAATCTACATAGCTTTCTCTTATCAATTCCAAGGCACAGAATATTTCCCCCATGTGTTAACCTATTTAAAATGGGATGTGTCTCACTCTTGCTGAAAAGAAGCACTGTATCAAGTGTAATTGCATGTTCTCAGTGGCACATAAAGTAATGATGGGGTCTTAGATTCAGTGAAACGCAGTGTACGGAAAGGAAACTCAAAGTAATATGCCCAAATGTTAACAGTAATTATGTTTCTTTGTATTTTTCCATATTTTAAAGAAATTTTATAATGAGCTTATATTGCTTTTAGAATCAGAAAGAAAAAAAAAGTATGTTAAAAATATCTCTTCAGTGAGTGTTCACTGCCTGCCAGGATAAAGCACAAGCTCCTCGGCCCCCGTGCCCTCTGGCTTCTGCTGTTTCCAGCGGTATCTCCTTCCCACTTTTCTCCTCACGCGCTCTGCAAATCAGCACATAGTCCTACCTCTTCCACTCCTCCAACTCCATGGAAGTGCTCTTCTTCCTGCCTGAAATGCAGTCCCCCCTGCCCCCCACTTTTCTCCCTGGTGAATTCTTCTTTATTTTTCCATGACCCACCTCAAAAATCCTCTCCTCTGTGAAGTCCACCTGTTTACTACCTACTCAGAAAGCAATAGTTCCTTCCTCTGTGGTTCCAAAGCTCTGTTTATTCCAAAGTTCCTTCTTCTGTTGGTTCCAAAGTTCTTTCCTCTGTTGGTTCCAAAGTTGCTGCCTGTTCCTGCTCTGGCCCAAGATTTTGAACAGGGCATCTGAACCCTCCCCACCATCTTGCCTGCTGCTCATGCCTTGAGAATCCAACTCCTTCCCCTCTCCCCGCTGAAACCTTTCCCCCAGGTCACCACCGACAGCCTGACAAATTCTAATTCTAACGAATACTCAGTCCTTCTGTTCTCACTTCCTCTATCCTGAACCCCTTTTGGCCTGTGGCTTCCATGACATCTCACTTTTCTAGAATGTTCTCCACTTCACTTTGCCTTCTTGACCATCACTGCCTCTTCTTTTGATAGTCAGTGAAACGCCAGTGTCCCCAGCCTCCCTTCCTTGGCCGCGTGGCACTTACTTGGAGGTCCGGCAGGTCTGAGGACAGGCCCTAGGGATTCATGCACCCCTTAAGCTACCTAAAGTGACATGTAAAACTGTGTGGCTGAAACAGTGTGCAATTCTACCTGGGGAGGCAGCCAGAGCATAAAAGACCCCGTGACAAAAAAAAAAAAAAAAAAAAAAAAAAGAAAGAAAGGAAAGGTTACAAATGAATGCCCTACACATTCTCCCATGACCTCATCTACTTTTTATTTGAAGATAAAATACCACTTATATTTTTATCTCCCCTCAAAGAACTTCTAAACGATGGGCACTGCGTCCTGTGTGGGAGATATTTTTGCATGGGGAGGAGGCGTTTCTCTTAAATCACAACTCAGCCTGCTCTGCCTCCACACATTAGGAGGAGGGGAAGAAGCCTCAGAGACTCCCAGGAAGGGGGTGTCTGTGTAGTAGGAGGACCGGGCAGATGGGGTGCGCCATGAAAGCATGACCCAAGAGGAGGAGCTGGCCAGGCACCCGCCTACCGTGGAAGGCGCAGACCAACTTTGTTGTGCATTTCCGCTAATGTAACGCTCTAGTCTGGCTGTTCACCACCGGTTACTGCTCGAGCAGCAAGGTCATCTGCTTACAACTTAGAAAAATATCAGAGACAGCACTGCTTAGGGCATTCAAACAGAAGTCCATTCCCGGGACTGGCAAGTCAGGTTCTTTCAACACTTCCCAATTTCCTTAAAAAATATAGGAAAAAAATTAATCTAAAGGGGGGAGAACTAGCTTTGTTGAAAATTGTCTCCAGAGCTGTTGAACTCTTGAAGCTATAAAATGGATTTCATCTCTTAATCCGGGTGTCTCCCCAGCATCCCCTGCATCCCACCCTGCCTCACCTCAGTCCTTCCCGGGGTGGGGGGTCACACCCCTGCCTGGTGGGAGGGTAGACTCCCATTGTAACCTGGCTGGCTGCTGGCTCCGGACTGCCTCCCATTTGGGACCAGGGAGGACCAGCTTGGATCCTGAGGCCGGCATTTATGCTCCCTGTTCAGAGATGGGAAAAAAGACCCTTTCTTCTGCTTGATATATTTAGTAACGACCTTAAAGAGTCTGCGAGGCTGAATGAATTGGTGCATCTCTGTGCATTGGAAGCAGCTGCCACGGCGCAGACAGGAGGAGGGAGAGACTGGAGGGAAGAGGGGAAGGCGGGCGGGAGGGAGGCGTTGGGAGAAAGGGAGCGGGAGTGGGGAGAGGAGGGAGGGAGCACGTGGGCAGCGGTGGGGAGGAAGCCAGGAGGATGCGCGGGCAGCAGCAGAGAAGGCTGGAGAGTGCACAAGCCCCCGGCTGTCTCCGGTGGGCCGACCTGGGCTCTATTCCCTGGTAACTCTGGAGGGCTCAGCACTGGGAGGGGTGCCAGCGGGGGTGGCGGTGGCCAGAGCCTCCTGTTAAATCTGCCTAAATGGCAGCACTTAAGGGCCCAGTGAAGGAATCCAATTTGCTCACAAGGAACGTCTACAAATTTATATGTCGGCATTTAACACAAAATGCTCCCAGACCGATTCCAGGGCAGAGCAGGACCTGGGGCCTGGCTCACTGATTTGGCTGGTCCTCTGCTCCTCTCAGCGACTGCAGGCTTGGGAAGGCAGGCAGCTCTTGCTCCTGACCTGCCTCCTGGCTGGAAGGTTCAAAGGACTGCAGACCTCCCCGCTCCAGAGCACCTTGTGGGGGGATGGAAGGGTAGGGCTGGGGAGCTTGCAGACCTCTCTCTCCTCCTTTTCTTCAGAGGAGAAGCAGCTGCAAGATTCAACATCACTTGGCATCAAAGAGGAGAAAGAAGATTAACCCTTGGCATTACTTTGGCCCCGGTTAGGACTGAGCCACCTCTTCCTTAAAGACGTGGGGCTGTTGTCAGGTGGCGTTTCTGTTCAACCTGTGAGCCACATGTCCCTTGCAGAGTCCCGGCGGGCCGCTTTGTGCCCCTGCCTCCAGGCCAGCACCGCCTCACACAGGTGCAGAGCTGGGGGCTCGGAGTCCCCCAGCTCACAAGCAAAGCCTCTGCCTAAATGCTACTTTTCCCTCTGCACCAAGAGCCTCTCCCACCAGAGAGGGAAGCAGGAAGCACCTGGCAGAGCTCGCTCGCGCCTGGGCCCGTCCTGTGAGGAATCAGCTTGCTGCTGCCTCTTGGGGCCATGAACTGCTCCAAGCCATGAAGCCAAGGAAGAAACAGGAGTCCTCTCCTCTGGGCATGGTCTCCCCTCCCCCAGACACATCTTACATCTCGGGACTCTGAAGAGACCACGGACACTGAGCTCAGAGCACCAGAGGAAGAGAGACGGGCTTGGCTGGCCTCTGAGGACCAGAAAGACTCTCTGGGAGGGGGGGCGCTGCCCGCCTGGAGAGCCCATCCTTGGCTTTCTAGAGCTCGGAAACGCAGGCTGCAGCAGCCTGCTCTCCTCGAGGGCCTCGCTGATTAGGTGGCTTGAAAGCCTGTAGTGAGGGAGTAAACAAACATCTTCAGTAGGTCCTCAGTGCTTACTCTGCTTCTAACAAAGCTCAACAGAGTTGATTAGTGATTTTTAAATGAGGGTAATAAAAAAGAAAACCAAATGCCTTGTCCATGGAGTTTAGTAGTTACCGATAGGGTTTACTAGTTACCAATCTTGCATTGGCTCCAGGCAGCCCGGGTTCCAATTCCAGCCCCACACCCCTGCCCTCCGCCTCCAGACTAGTATTTGGCTCAGGACAAGTCTACCTGACCTGGCTGGGCTTCACCTGTCTCACCTGTAACGGGAGCATGATAACCCACCGAGCTCATGAGGTTAATGAGAGGACGAAATGAGCTAACACATGTGAAGCACTGAGAACAGCACCGAATACATGGTAAGTTTCATAAATGGCAGACATTACTCATTTCACTACAAATGCTCATCCCGGGGTTGAAATCCTGCCCATCCCACGGGCAAACGAGATCCACTGCCACCCCTTCCAAGAAATCTTTCCAGACTTCTCCAGTTAGAATGAACCTCCTCTCCTACCCAGTTCCCAGTCGCTCTCTGTTCTCGCCTTGAGTCCCGAGTTTATCACATTCTGTTTTGCCTGCCGGATATTTGTGGATGCGTCTACAGGCTCAACTGTACTCGATTACCATCTTGACGCCAGGGACTGCGACTTACACATCTCTGTTTCTCTTCAAGTCCTTAGCAAGGTTCCTTCACACAGCTCAAGAAGTATTTGTTGCATTGAATAAAATGTCGACAACTACAGGTCAGCTCAGTCATTTTTGTTAATTTAGGCCCATGGATCATCTTGGCAAAAGGTGAGAAGCAGAGTATTCCCTGAGCAACTCAAGAGTCTTTGGTGGACCTTCGGGAAATCACAGCACAAGGGGGAGCGTCTGCCAAGCATTTCTGTGTGCTTGGGATTCGCTTGCAGTTTACGGCCAAAGTAGTGTTGGGTTTGCCTGGCATGTACGGGGAAGTCCTGAACAGCTGGGCCGGAAGGGCCCCTGACGGCTAAGAGGGCCCAAGGTCATTGATAAAGGGGCCTCCACTCAGACATCTTCCGTGACAGGTTCTAAGTCCTTTGGCAAGCTGCTCGTCATGACAGGAGCTGAACCGTGATGTCTGGAATACTGGGGGTGAGGAGCACTGGCACATCAGCGAGATGGGAGCGAGGCTCGGGACTCGTAACTAGATCTCCGCAATTTCTGTTTAGGACCGGCCCTGCTCACCCAATGGGGCAGGCCTCTGTGAAAGATCCCCCAAATCACGTGTCGGATAACAGTGGCTAGTGCAGTGACATTCCTGCCATTAAAAAGAAAGCCAGCCATTTACTGCCTGTGCTATTTTTTTTCTGGGACCATCCTAACGGTGGCTGTCCAGGGTACCAGTCCAAATTTGTGACGGAGAGCCCTAGGAAGGAATGTCAGCTCTAAGACCCTGATGGAAAATCAAGATCTGGTTAACAAGGCAACCGGTAAACTGGAGGCAGCGATGTCTTGGAAGCATAACTAAGAAGAGAAATGTTGGCTTTATGGAGTGGTTTTTGCTATCAAATCCAAAACCCTAAAATAACTCAAGAAGTTGCCTATCGGAATTGATGAGCGCGTCACGAGTGTAAATCAGAGTGGCAGGGAGCCAATATGTGGCGGTCATCGGTATGGATGTCCTGACCCAAGGCTGCACCTAAGACGAAGGAAGGATTTCACACCCGCCAGGAGGTCTTTCTGGTGCTCCTGAAGGGGTGGGGAGGTCCCCATAGCCTCCTCCTGGGTGTTACATCATCATCTGACTGGACTTCGGCCTCGGCTACTGGACCCCTGTGTAGGTAGAGGAGGTCACCTGCAAGGACACAGTCCTCCTGATCAAACAGCCAGAATACAAAATAACCACTGAAGGCCTGCTGCTCAAAGTGTGGTCCTTGGACCAGCAGCGGTGACATAACCTGGGAGTCTGTCAGAGACACAGAATCTCGGGCCCCACCCCAGACCTAGAGAGTGAGCTGCCTTTAAACAAGGCCCCAGTGATTTGTGTGCACGTGGGAGTTTGAGAAGCACTGTCTTAAGCTTCGCTTCTTACTAACCCTGTCACCTTGGGAGTGACCCTTTACCTCTTCCTGCCTTGGTTTTTTTATTTAAAAAATGGGGATATATACTCTCTTTTCTCTTACATCACAGGGCTGTCCCCGTAAGTATGGACATCGAGGATGTCCCAGCTTACAGAGCTAGGCAAATGCGAGTGATTACTGTCTAGCTCTAACCTTCGCTAGCTTTCTGCTCTTCACATGCACCAAGCAACTCCTGCCTCAGGAATTTCTGCCCAAACTGTTCCGTTGGTTCTATGACACTTGGAGTCGGTCGCTTCCTCTGTGCCCTCACTTGCTTAAGAACGTAGTTTTGACATTCTTGATACAGGGGCTCTTCTTTCTGGCCCTTGAAAGACTAACTCGTTTTGTCTTTCAAATCTCAGCTCCAATATCCCTCTTCAGAAAGGCCCGCCCACTCTTCCCAGTCTAAACCCACACTCTGCCGTGTCACCCCGATTTGCTTGCTTCGTATCACTTACCCTTCTCTGAAATTACCTTGTTTTGAGTGTGTGTGTGTGTTCTCTACAGGATCTCCATGAAGGTAAGCATCTGGTCTGCTGTCTACCATCCTTCCAGAAATTAGAACACGGCCTGGCACTGAGGAAGCATGACATACATTTTGTTGAAAGAGTTGACGAATTAACATCTGTGGCTGGAAATGAATGTAATAACCTATGACTGAAGGTGGGTCTGGGGGGCAGGCGGAATGGGGCTGCTTCCCGACTCTTCTGTTAGGATGCCTCAGTAGTGTGTCCCTCAAATGTCATGGTCAAAGGGTCTAAGACTCAACCGAAAGCTCTCTCAGAGAAATTCTGGCTCCAAACCACACTTACTCACTGGCCAGGAGGTGAGGCGGGGCCATCCCTCCGCTCCTGTGGCAGTGGGTTCAGAGACAGGCAAAATGCTGAAGCAGAGGTCTACGGACCACCAGCGTCAGCCCCACCCTGGACCGACTGCCTCAGAAGCTATGGGCGCAGCCTCCGCATTGTGATTCTGATACACAAGAAAGCTTGAAAACCACTGCAGTAATGAAGCAAGAGAACTCCCCGCTTCATCCCAGCTCTGGCCTAGGAAGCACTTTCAAGCCATCTGATTTCGGTGTTCAGTCAGGAGCTGGGCAACGAAAGGACAATAGCACGGCTGTCACACCCTGCTGGGTATTTTGCTTCTCTCCCTTCAGCCCTTACATGACTTCCTCTGATGGCTGGGCTCAAAGTGGGAGACCGTCGGCGTGGAGTGATTCTTCTTTTACTAGTGTTTTTTTAGTGAGTCAGGCTGATTTAATTTTAATCAGCCGAGGCAGCAGAGCGATGGTTCTTAGCCCTGGCTGCACTTTAGAATCACCTGGAGTGTTTTAAGATCCTGATGCGTGGGTCCCACCCCAGTCCGATGATATCAGAATGTCTCAGGTTGGAGCCAGGTGCCAGGACTTTTTAAAAAGCTCCCCCGGTAATTCTAATTTGCAGCCAGGCCTGAGATCCATTGTGGTATCGGTATCTCAAACACCCGTCCCTCCCAAGCCGGCCTGTTAAGAATCACCTGGGGCACTTGTTCCAACTACCACATTCCAGGTCGCTCCCCAGACCACCCTACCAGAGAAGCTCCAGGGACCCGGGGGCTGTCTTTTTAACAAACACTCCGGATGATTCTTCCAGGTAAGCTGGGGAGGCACTGGTCAAATGGTCTATGTGAGCTCTGGGATTGAATTCTAACTTCACAACTTAAGTTGATGTCGCGAAAGTTTCTTAAGCCTGTTTCCTCATCTTACAACGGGGTGGGGTGGGGGAAACAAAAGCATCATTCTCAGAGGATTGCTGAAGGGTACAGGAGGAGACTCGTGCTCAGCACCATGCCAGGAACACGGCAGGTGCTCAACAGACCGAACTTGGCATCCCACCCTCCTAAAACGTGGGTTTTGGAAGCTGTTATCTAGCAATGCACTTAGGTTGGGGCCTGCCTCCCCTGTAAATGAGAGACCACGTGTACCGTTTGCTTCTAAGTTTCTTAAACCTCCAATATTATATTCTAAAACCCAACAGTCCCATCCTTGCCGACAGAAGGGTGGATTTTAATGCACTGTCATTAGTGTTTGTGAAGAAGTCCTGGGATTTGCTTCCACAAAACGTCACAATTGTGGTGTGTTTTGTTTTTTTTTTTAATTTCACGATTGGGTTTTTAAGGAGAAGAAATGAGGGGATGGAGGAAGTGACTGACTCCACGTGTCATACAAACAAATCAGGTTGGAATTGGGAGACACCTTAGATCTTGTAGTCCAACCTCCTCACACCAGGGCCGAGAGGTAGAAGGCTTTTCATCTCCAGCACACTGACACCAACTCAGAGGGAGAGAAATTGAGGCATCTATAAACCAGGGCAGAGGCTCCAAGTAATTTGGCACAAAGAAGAGAGGGAAAAATGACCCCATGAAGGCATCTAGCATTCCTCTAATATTTTATAACACGTGTGGATTTAAGTGCCCCTCTACACACACACACACACACACACACACACACACACACACACACGGAGTAGCCACCAGCCCCCTGTTGTTCCTGGATGGACAGTTGCTAAATAAGAATGAAGCTGTCACTGAGCTCTGGAAAGAGCATTTCAGAGACCTCCTCAGTTACAACAATTATTGAGGAACATGTTTTCAACTTTATCCCACACTATCAGACAAAAGAATCTGCAAAATCCCTCTGATTCTTGACAAGGTGCAGAAAATCATCAAGCGGCTAAGAAAACAAGGCATCTGGAGCCCATGGAATTTCTGCTAAAATTTTCCAAATTAGGTGAAGAGAAAGACATAATTGCTCTCCCCATTCTCATTCCGAGGATCTGAAATGCAGAAAAAATTCTTGGGTGACCCTATGGATGCTGTGATTATGATCATTAAAAGTTTTTACTGATTATAAAAAAAATGTACTTTGTGCAAATTTTACAAAAATTGGGAAATACAGAAAAGCATAAAGAAGAAAATTAAAATCACCTCTAAATCAACCACCTAGAATAGCTGTTAATACTGGGTATATTTCTTCCTAGTCTTTTTCTGTGCATATTTAAATGCTTTACAAAGTTGGGACCATTCTGTACCAAGTTATATATAATGCTTCTTTCCCTTAGTTATTATATTAGAAATAATTCCCTTACATCCTTAAATATTCTTTGATGAGAATTTTTAATGATCCCATAGTATTTCATCACGTTGGGATTCCATAATTTACTTAACCATTTTGTTATTAATGGATAATAAAGTTGCTTCTGTTTTTTTTTTTGCTATTATAAAAAAGGTGTAGCAAATAGCCTTTCACATAAATTTTTGACCATATATTTCTTTTTTTTTAAAGATTTTATTTATTTATTTGAGAGAGAGAGAGTGTGTACAGGCAAGAGCGGGGCGGGGGAGGGGCAAAGGGAGAGGGAGAAGCAAAGTCCCCGCTGAGCAGGGAGCCCAACACGGGGCTTGACCCCAGGACACCTGAGATCATAACCTCAGCTGAAGGCAGACGCTTAACCAACTGAGCCACCCAGGTGCCCCAACCATATATTTCTGAGTATTGCCCTAGGGCAGAGTTATAAAAGTAGACTTGTAGAGTCAAAGAGTCTGTGTATTTTTAAGGCTCTTAGTACCTTTTGACAAATTTCTTTCCAGATTTTTGAAAATATCCACCTCACTGCATTTTTGCTAACACTGAGTATTATAATCTGTTTAAATTTTTGCCAGTTTTGTTACTGAAAGCTAGACCCTGATTTTATGCTGTATCTTGCACACTCTAAGTCCTTGCACATTATTTTCCTGTCTATTGTCCATTTGCATCTTTTTTGTGAATTATTGTTTATGATTACTTTAAGAATTCATATACAGAATGAAATTACATGTATCACCCTATAGGAAAGTCCTGCACAGGCCACTCATGAGCCTTCTCCTAGCATCTCACTGTGGCTTTAAGTCATGTAGACTCAGACTCATAAATGGTTACTTCCACCTCTTGCCAATAGCAAGAAAAATTTAGAAACCATAATCCTATTCTTTTTTACCTTATATCTGATTTTATGAAAGCCTTGGCCTTACTCAAATGATAGCCACCGTTGCAAGATGCTCGTCAGTACAAATGTCCACCAGAATGTGTCAACGTTTATTTTCTCCATGATGCTCTATGGGCAGGAATCTTTGATAATGTGTGCATTTTCAGCCCCTTCAAGGTCATCGCTAAAGTCAAACAAGGTTGGGTTTTCGTTCCAATGCTCCTTGACCTTTCTCTCTCTGATGGTAAGTTATGCTGTGAACCATCTTCGAGCATGAAGTTACATCAGTCAGTAGACAGTAAATCTCTGCTGACTCTGAGGGAGAAGTAAAACCCACTCTGATCTGATCAAATAATCATCGAGCTCAAAAATGCTGCTGCGCGGCTTTAATTTCAGGAACAGATCTTCACACAACTGTCAACATCATTACCAAAACACATCAGAAAATTGGATGAAGGTGCAACACGTACACAATCATAATCCCCCATCATCAATCTCTAGCGGTCCCCAGTTGACAATTCAGATTAGGGGTGAGCCTTCAGGGGACACACTTTGTAAATCAACTTCACAAAAGAGCAATATTAACCCTAGAAGCACCTCAAATGTGCAAATTCAGGAGCTGGCCAACTGAAAAATAGGAGAGCAAAGAGTGACTCAACATTTGAACAACGTTTATGGTCTCGCCCATCTGTTAACGATGGCATGCCACGGACATCTAAGGGTTGGAGGAAGTGGGAGAGTTGTTGCCTATGAGAAGTTTTCTCACGTACACAGAGTAGATGAGCAAACAACTTTTGACAAGCAAAAGCCAAGAGCATTGAGCATTGGCGGCCAATAACAATTCTGCTGAGAAATCATGTGAACCTTTAATTCTAGACTCTTGAGATGAAACTTATATGGTTCGAGTGGTACTGAGCCTGCTCAGGAGAATGGCAGAACAACGCTTTTGAGAATAAATGCCAAATGAATGTGAAGCTTGCCAAAGGGCAATGATGATGTCCGCCATGAAGAGGGACCCCGATTACTAGGAAAGCTATAGAGTGGCAGAGCTGAAAGGACCTTAGAATTTCTCTCTCACCCACAGATAATTACTGAGCACCTATGTTGTACCAGGCACTGTGCTCACACTCAAGAAAACAGGTTCAGAGGTCAAATAATTTGTCCAAGGTCAGACAGATGGTTAAAGCCAAGACATCCACCGAGAAACTAGCATTTCAATTTTTTATGACAAGAGATAGAAAGAGAATGTTTGACAGAAATGAGTTACAGAACAAATAAATAATCCAAGACTGTCTTGAAGCCTGCCAAAAGTAGAGATTCTTCTCTCTCCCCCCTTGTTGGGCTGTGATCTTCTGATCACAAAGAGATGGAAATTTCAAGACACCAAGAGACAGAAGTCAATTCTGAAAGCTTCACTCTTCCTTTTATTCCCTATCAAAAGAAACACCAAGAATGACCACATTTCTCATGCCCCTTGCCTGAAAGTGGGTTCTCCAGTTGTCGGGATGGCCTGGGACCTGGACCTGGCAGTCGCGTGGGGGTGGACAATCATGGATTTATCTGTTCCTCATAGGACTGAGTGCACACAGGCAGGTGACTGCATCAAGATGGGGTGGGGCCGGGGGCGGGTATGTTCTCCTCACTCTAAAGTTTCGATTTGGGGCCCACAGTGTCATCCAAATATATGTGCTCCCCCCCATTGTTATTTTGGGAAACTTAAGGGCGAGCCTCTCCCCAGTCTAAGAGAAACTTAAAAAGGAAGGAAGTAGGATGCCTGCAAAAGAAGCTTGAAAGCAGGGCTTGCTGATAGATGCTACGTGTGCTCTTGTCTTAGATTTGAAGCCCAGCCTGGGGCAGAGGACACGCAATCTGCTTAAGAACAGCAGACAAGAGCTGCTGCCCATTAAACCTCACGTGCTTCCAGTGTGGAGGGAAAACCCTTAGCTGGCCACGTCTGCGGGGTGGGTTTGCTGGGGAGCGCTCTCAGGTTCAGAAAGGTCTCTCATAATATTTTCCAAAGGGTCTTTAAATCAAAGTTTAATTTTTAGGCTTAGAAACATGACTCCACCATGGAGTACGACTTTTAGATAATGAGACGGGCTGTTTAATGAAGGTACCAGAATCTACCCATCCAAACAAGCATCCTCTCCCTTCTGAGCAGTCATCCCGATATGCCAGATAGTTATCCCAAGGCTGCTGCCATTGTTTTAGATACTTTGGGGACTCCCTGGAGAATATTCTTCAAATTGATGCCACATTATTTGGAATAAGCACAATGGTAGCAGATCCTCATCCTGTGAGGCTGGATTTTATTTTTGGAAACAGTCAAAAGGCTTTTTGGCATGTGTAGCCAACTCCGGTGAACAACCAGCTGATTGAGCTGGTAATGTTGTTCTGGGTCCAAATTGAGGCATAGTTATAAGGTCACATGTTCTTGTGTGGCATGGAAACAGCTCTCCAAGGCCATTTCAAATGAGGAGGTCCGGTACTGTCTGAGTGATAGCGGCACCACTGGACCAGGTGTGTGACCTTCCAGCAGGCCTACGAGAAGAGGACAGCACTAATTTGGGCGGGTGATGCTCAGTGGGGTTCTTTGGTTATAAATAATAGAAATGACTCTGCCTAACTTACATGAACAGGAAATTGATTGGCAGGCTATGGGAAGCTTGCTGGTTCAAAGGAAAGTCCGAAGGGCCGGGCTCAGAGCAGACAGCTCCAGAAGGAGCCGGAACCCTCTGACAGCCTAGCTCAGGTGCAGTAATGAAAGTGAGTAAATTCCAAACTTTTTTCCATCCTTGCACTGCTCTGACCCCAAATGACAGCGTCAGGGGACACTCCGATTGGATATGCTTAGGGCTTGTGCCCACCTCTTGGCTCTACCCCTTGGCATCTCGTGAAAGAACCTCCAGGGATCTTTTTGGCTTCTGTAGGGTGAGGGCAATATTCTTTGATTACTATTTCTCCAAAACTGCCCGCAAAAGAGGAGAAGCAATTTCCCATGAGGAAGGAAGTGTATTTTTAGGAAAAGGGAGAAAATACTAGGCTCCCCAAAGTGACAAACATGAACCACAGTAAGTCCTGGTATTATTATTACTAATTCTGCATATTATGTATAATATTAAGCTTTGCTCTATTTGTCAACATTTTGTCACCTTTTTAAAAAAATTATTTTATTTATTTGAGACAGAGACAGCAAGAGAGAAGCATGAGCAGGGGGTGGGGGCTGGAGAGGGGGAGGCGTAGAGAGAGAGGGACAAGCTGAGCAAGGAGTCCAATGTGGGGCTCCAATCCCAGGACCTTGGGATCATGACCTGAGCTGAAGGCAGATGCTTAACCCACTGAGCCACCCAGATGCCCCCCAATTTTTGTCACTTTGTAAATTATATTGACTTCATTAGTCCTCTCCAGTTCCATAAGCTTATGAAGTTTGTCCCTTTATTATCACCAAAAAAATACGTAGGCCTACAGTCTGGTCCATCTTCTCTAGAAGAGCCAGACCCTGTCCTCCTTCCTCAGAGCACTCATGAGTCCAAGGAACAAGTTCAGTTCTCCCTCTTGCTAATGAAGAGAGCAGGCGTGCTTGTTGTCTGCATGGATGGCAGCCACAGCCACATCTGGCAGCCATCTGAGGCCACACTATGAAGTCACCATTGTGGATGAGCTGGGCATGAGCGAGAACAGCCTTTGGTCTACCCAAAGGTGCATCTGCCTCTGCGAAGTGTCCAGGTCTCCTGTGCAGACTGAAGGCGCATGCTCGCAAGAAAAGCAGCCCCAGCCTGTGCAGCGGAAAACCACCCTCCAAGCTGCACATGGAGGGAAGGCGATGTGCGTGCACCGAGACCATCATGAACATGCAAGCAGGCCCCAAGGCTCCAGGAACTTGTTTGATCTCGCTGTCCCTGGCCAACAAGGGTGGCTTACTACCTTTCTGTTGAGTTTCTCCAGGAAGTTCTTCCAAGCCAGAGCACCCAAAGAGAGTCCCAAAAGCTGGCCACAGCCCTCTAAAATGCTGTTTATGGAACTTCTGAAAGCTATCAGTGCTTCAGGTGTGGGGAAGGGTGGGCGCTGGGAGAGCAGCAGTGTGAAGGGAAGAAGAGGCTGTCACATCAGTGAGGTGCACTAGTGTCTCACAGGAGGCCCAGGAGTGGGAGGAGGGCTGCTGGGGGTGAGCTGTACCGAGGGTAGGAAGACAGGGCTCACAAGCAGCCTGCCACCACTGCGTGAGTCAGAAGGCGGAGTTCTGGAGCCCAAGGCCCTTGGCAGGGTCTCACCCCACTCAGCCTTAGTTTCCTAATCTGTAAAACTAGGGCCAGACCCCCTTTTAGTGGTTTCACTGGAGATAATGTATGAAGACCCTTCAGCCCAGTGCCCGCACACAGCAGGCATCAGTGAAGGGCAACTCTGCCATTCTGGGAGGCCAATGTTACATAGAGCAGTGCTTTCCAGACTTTGAACTTTCATGGCACAGTAAAATTTCAAAACACAAACTTTGCAGCACTCACAGGATGGCCAATGTTTTATTTTTGCCAACTAAGGACAATAAAAACAAAACCAAAAACCCGAGAACAACTATCACCTACGATACTATGATACCACCTATGATATTCATAGAATCATATTCGTGGTTTTTCAATACCAAAAGAAAGCAAAAAGGACAAAATCTTAGAATTAAAAATGTCAGTCCTTTAGATGGAATATTTTTAGCTTTATGAAAAAAAATTGCATCATCCTTATTTAGTGAATTTTGTTACAAAGTGAAAACAACTTCATTCCAGACTGGCTTGGCTCAGGAACCAGTGGCAGGAAGGAAAGAATTTGGGCGTTGGAGCCAAATAGGCCACGATCTCCTCCCAGCTCTACTTCTTAATAGCTGTCTGACCGTTTGCAAGAGATCAGCCCTGTGGAGCTCACTTTCCTCCTTTATAAATAGGATACCACAGCACCTCCATAAATGAGAGTATGTGTGAAGGGCCAAGCAGAGTTTGGTAGATAGTAGGTGCTCATGAAATGCTAATGCCAGATCCTCCCCAATTTGAGAGGGCCAGATTACTTCTAGTTTTTGACATTGTTAGCATATTAAAAAATAAATACTGAACAGGGTTGACAAAATCATTCACAGAATTAAAAAAAATGTTCACATTGGAACACATCTACACATAAACACACATGCAATGGACCCAACACACCCATGAATCTAGTATTTGTGAGGGCGAGGTTGGGTCCCTGTAGTCCCTCGGCCCCCACGGTGGACCCTGGTTAACTCCTTTCCTTTTTTTTTTTATTAAAGATTTTATTTATTTATTCGACAGAGATAGAGACAGCCAGCGAGAGAGGGAACACAAGCAGGGGGAGTGGGAGAGGAAGAAGCAGGCTCATAGCGGAAGAGCCTGATGTGGGGCTCGATCCCGTAACGCCGGGATCACGCCCTGAGCCGAAGGCAGACACTTAACAGCTGTGCCACTCGGGCGCCCCATGGTTAACTCCTTTCTAAGCCATGTTCTCACAGATGGCACATGCCGAGGACTTGGGGACACTGATTGGACTCGTCTCTCTTCTCTTTGTTCTTTTTCCTTTTTCGTGTGGAACATTTATCCAGACTTCTCTACCTTTAGTTCATAATTCTGAGCATGCAAATTTTCTTGGAATTCTAGCTGGTGTCTTTTTTGCATCACTGGATCTCAATAGGTTTCAAAAGGACTAAAATTGAGGGTTAGAAGGGAAGATAAACGGGTGCTGAAGTGGATGGTTTCACTGAGGGATTCTAGGGCAGCCTGGAAAGGGAAGGGATCTGTGCCCAAACCTCTGGGGGCGGTGATGAAGATGTGCCCGCACGAGGCCATGGAACATTTTCCCAGGAAGCATGCGTGAGTGCATGTGCACGTGTGTGTGTGCCTTGTTGACAGAAACAAAAAATTCCTGTTTCTTTGCTTATTGCTGTCTGTCCCATTAGAATGTCAGCTCTGTGAGAGCAGGAATTATAAATGTCTTGGCTATGTCTATGTCTTCAGTGTTGAAGGCAGGCAGGGGCACACAGTAGGAGTTCAAAGAATGTTTGGGGGAATATCATGGTTGTTTGCTCAGCACTCCGCTCTCTTGGATCTGGGAACTGACCCCTTTCTATCTGGAGGACCAACCCTTCCTCCACTCCCAACCAGATGATTTCCTGAACCATAGGGATGAGCGCATAGCCACTCAAAATTCTTTTCTTATCATTGGAATTTTCCTTCTGATAGTTAGGTTAGGAAGATACATGCCTAGGAGCTGCTGGTAGTTTAGGTACCAGAGTCTGGGAGAAAGATGCTCTGAAATAATTAGGCTGACAGGCCAAGATACAGAGGCAGGGATGAGAGGCACAGAGTCAGAGAAAGCGATCCTCGCTGTGTTTGGATTCTGGCTCCTGTCAGTCCTGATGTCCCCCTGCTGCCCCTTTGCCTGCTTCCTTGAGGCTCGGTCGATCAGATTTTCTTTGAGCTGTGTGAGTTACCCCAACATGCTTCCACTAGATTATCTTTTCCTTGGTGGGGTGGAAGATAAGCTAGCAAGGGTTAGTTTTTATTGTTCAATCAAAAGAGTTCTGGCAGATCCATTTGGTTCAAGATAAGAAGTGATCGGGGCGCCTGGGTGGCACAGCCGTTAAGCATCTGCCTTTGGCTCAGGGCGTGATCCCAGAGTTCTGGGATCGAGACCCACATCAGGCTCCACTGCTAGGAGCCTGCTTCTTCCTCTCCCACTCCTCCTGCTTGTGTTCCCTCTCTTGCTGGCTGTCTCTCTCTGTCAAATAAATAAATAAAATCTTTAAAAAAAAAAAAGATAAGAAGTGACCATAGAGTAGCACTCAGGTGTTTGCCAACGGGTAAGGCTCTGAAAGATGCCCAGTAAGAAATGATGATGATGGTGGTGGAGGAGCTAATATTTGAGTACTTTCCACAGGTCAGACACAGGACCAAGCATTTTGTGTCATCATTCTGTTTACCACTACCATAGTGCTATGATGAAATAAAAGAGTAGTTATTACACTCTCCACTTTATAGATGAGGAAACCAAACTCAGAGAGGTTAGGTAGCTTGTTCTAAGGTCTCACAATGAGGAAGAGAAGGTGCTGGAGTTTTATTTATTTTTATTTAAAGATTTCATTTATTTGTCAGAGAGAGAGAGAGCGCTCAAGTGTGGGGGTCGGCAGGCAGAGGGAGAAGCAGGCTCCTCACTGAGCAAGGAGCCTGATGTGGGACTCGATCCCAGGACCCTGGGATCATGACCTGAGCCAAAGGCAAACGCTTAACTGACTGAGCCACCCTGGTGCTCTGGTGCTGGAGTTTTAATGCAAGTTTGCATGACTCCACAATTTCCCTTCTATGCCTTGTGCACATTTCCTGTCTCCTCTTTCTCCATCTCCCACTTCTCTCTTCTCATACCCGTTCTCCATCTCTTGCCTGAAGTTTCTCACTCTCTTCCTTTCAGTGACCCTCCTCGGCTCCTTTAACCCCTTTGTTTCGACAGTCCATGAATACATATTTAAGGCCATGGTTTTCAACTCTTTTCAAGTATGAAGATACCTTTTCAATGTTTAAAAAACCCTCCATATTATAGTAGCTGCACTTTGGTGTCTATTGATAAAATGTCCATGCACAGACGGAGTCTCAGATGCCTTGTAATAACTCTGTGACTTCTAGGTTGCCATCCGTTATTTTCAAAATATGTGGGAGAATCCATATAACCATTCCTCTTACTGCTACCTGCTTGGTTTATTACAATATAGAAAGGCTTATAAATGCTACTATAGAGCTCTTTTTTGCTCACCCACTGCCTTAAGGCTACTAATTTCTTCTGAAATGTGGTCTTTTTTGTCTCTCCTTTAATATGTTTAATTATTTAAGAAGGCATGAACTTACATTTTATATATCATCTCTTGATTATTCAGGGGCTGATTAATTCATGGATTGCCCCAGTCATGTCCTTCTCTTTCTAGCCCCATTTGTTTTATCATTCCATTTCTTATTAGCATCTTTTGGTAAGAATGGACAGTGGGAATGAGAAATGATTCTGGTTACAAATTATGAGTTCTGATAAAAGATTTGGTTAGAGGAAGCTGAAATTCTTTCTTGAAGTAAGAATTTCTTTAATTCATCAGGCATATTGATTACCTCTGAGCTCAGTGAAGGTAGGAGTTGCTCTCATTCACTGCTAACCTCCGGGGCTCAGCAAGGTGCCTGGCACATTGGAGCTTACTTTAAAAAATTGTAGAATGAATAAATAAGAGCTGGCTAATGTAATAGGGGTAAATAAACTTTTTCCTAGGTGGGACATTGATTTATAGGAAACTAAGTAAAATACAAGACAACCTATTTTAGGTTCACATTCTGCAGGCAATGCGATATAAAAATGTTTAAATGACTGTGTTAAAATTAACAACAAGGATATATAGTTCTAATTAAAAAGCAAAAAATATTCCACTTCGCTATGCTATCCCATTGATGGAAAAAGGCATAGGAAGAGACACACACAGAGGTTTCTAAGATGAGGGTTGGTCCAGGTAAACTGCTAATGTTACGCTAGGCATTAAATAAACATAATCACCCCCAACACACTAACAACTGAGCATTTAGTATGTACCAGGTGCTGTGATAAGCAATTTACATGCCTTATCTCATTTGTCTTCACCACACCAAGGAAGTATTATTACCTGATAGGCATCAGGAAGTTACCAGTGTCCCTTGAAAATTTCTTTAGCTTTCCAGCTTTTTGAACCAAGAATGAACTCATCTACTTTTTGCTTCCTCTTTTTTAAATTAAAGATTTATTTCCCCATGAAATGTTAGATACATTTGAAACTTAGATTTTAGATATGTCCTTGGAAACTTGGAGATATCAGTTATTTCACTAGTTCTTGCTTTTTGACATTAATGAGTTATATGGAAAGGAAACTTTTATAATGAGACTTGCCATACTTTTCAGAGTCTTCCTAATTTGTGGAAGCAAAGGTTTTGCATGTAAGGATGAAGTGGGGGAAAGACAGGGTTCAATTGAGTCTGTAGATCTGTTCCAGGGCTCTGGTGCTGTCCAGGGATCTGGTGCTGAAATGGCTTAACCAAGGCCTTTCCAGGCCAGCCCCAATGGAGCAAAGGCTGATGGGAGGTGGGAGAGCGCAGCTTTGGCTATATAGCCTGGTGCAGCCACAGCTTCCTAAAATAAGGAAGCGACCTGAAAAGGTATTGGAGAAACTAGAATTATGGCCCATCTTGTTTAGAGGGAATTGGGGGAAATAATAGCTTCCTCTGCCTCCTTCTTCCACACTTTGCTCTATTTAGCTTGGAGGGAAGAATATGGACAATGGACTAATGATGGAAAAGTGTATGTTCAAAAAAAACCAAGGTTGGCATTTGTAGAACTGGTTAGTGGTGCTTTTTGGAGAATTTCACTGCTTCTCTGAAGTGTTAGACAGGAACCAGGAAAAACCAGGACTGGAGGCCCAATGATGCTGTCGGTTCCTTGGGACTACTCTGTCAACAAATCATTATTGTGGTTTAATAAAAGGGAAATGAATACAGGGACCTTGGTTGTAATGAGTAAGAGAAGATCAAGCTTGTGACATCATCAAGGAATTCCATACAGGGGAAAAAGAGCCTTATTACTATAACCTCAGATGAAATTCGCTGTTAATAAGAAACTGAAAAAACTGGAATATTCAATGGGAAGATGAACCTAATAGGTGTGCCAACCATGGACTGAGTTTCTTTTCTGCAGCTCATATGACATTCTGCTCTGTTATTTCTATACGCGCCTTATCTCTCTTACAACTGAGATGGCCTGAAGAAAGGGACTGTATTCTTGTACCTGCCAAAGCACTGAGCACACAGTTATGCACATATAAGGTAGGCATGTACAATTTTGTTTATTAAACTTACTGATGTTGCTCTCAAGGCTGAAGTCCTTGAGTAAATCACTTCTGAGTATAGCTAATGTTTATTGTTTTCATTAACTCTCTTACCTAAGACCCTCCATCCATCCTTAAGACCCCTGTCTATTTCACCTTATTCATTTACTGAACACTGACTATATGCTAGGCTATCGGCGCACAGGTGGAAGAGAGAAATGTCTTGCCCTTAGTAGCTGGCAATCTAATGTGAGAGGAGAAATTTTGAAAAGAATTTTTGATGTAAGTATGTAATTAAATAACATTGTGGTATTTCTTTGGTTTGAATTTCCCTCTCAATCTGATCCACCTAGCAAAAACTCCTTCAGAAGCGTGTTAACACTGATCACGGATTGTCAACTGCTCTTAAATATTCTTAAGAATCTTCTCTTTGACTAGATAAACATAGGGTCTCTTTTGAGGCCAGGGACTGTTATGCTCTGGTCTGCAACACAGCATCAGATAGGGTGCTTGCTCTCGCCTGCAAAAAGGCTGCTTTGTCTAGATTTATAAATCATTAGATTTGGCATAAGAAAAGTCACTCTAGAGAAAAGGCTCCAGAGAAAAATTTATTTCTAAAAAGAACTGAAGTAGAGGTACAGGAGACCCATATGTCTGGGGGCCTCAGGGCAGGAATCATGGCCTTATGCCCCAGGATTCTTCCTTTTCTCTCTGGGTGTCATCATCATTCTCTCAGATTCCTCCGTGGAGTGGGGGACAAGGATATATCCATAGTAGTTTTGTGATATAGCCTTACAACTCATGATCCAAGAGCAAGTTAGAGCTTTCCTTCTTTAATTCAGGATGGAAAATCTCAGATCAAGACACTGATTAAACAGGCTTAGGTCACAGGGAACCCCAGACTATTGACTAGCAGTTCCATAAGATCCTGTGATCAGAATAGTTCTTCAAAGAGGAGGGAATGTTCATCCCAAAAGAAGGAATGAAGGTGGTATGAGGTCCAAAGAGAAGATTCTGCTACCCTATTCTCTGGGACGAGCCCACCAATGCCGTATTGCTCTCCAGGATAGCCCCCAACCAGGGAGAATCCTCATTAGCCCGGTTATCATCCCAGCGCCCATTCATGGCCAACATACAGAGTGACTATAGCACAAGGGCATGTCAAAACACACTGGGTACCTGTCCTTGACTTCATATGGCTGTAATTCTACTCCATAAACAACATGGAAAGATGGCTGCTGATGGGGGAAGGAGGTTCTTTTTGATATACACAGTCATGCATTTCCTTGGTTGGTGTAGCCAAACACTGGTGACCTTACATGGTGTCATTTAAGCTGGACATGACTTGGATCTTAGCTCCTCCAGAGAGGCACTGTCTCAGGGTCTGGCCTGACTACCAGAGTGCCTGTGGCTTACTGCATGTGCTTCTCTCCCCATACGCACACATCCCTAACCCTCTCCATCTCACACCCAAATCTCCCATGCTGTAGAGCTCTTTCTATTTTGCAGGAAGTGAGTTCAAGCATCTTTGAACTGGTAAGGGGGAGAACCTCTTAAATACTATTCCTTTTAGCTGCCCATACCCTCCCCAGTCCTCTTAGTGATAGAAAAACAAGCTTTGGAGATCCTAAATCATGGACAGCTCCAGACTTCTGTATCCATCCATAGGATAGACTGCTGAAGGATCCTACCACTACAAAAAAAGTAGGTTCCAGATGAAATATATCTTTACTGTATTGCTTGGCTCACAAACTTCAGGAAAATCTCCAAGAACCACGCTACTCCACAGAAAAGGGAGTCGAAACTAGATCTGGCACTGACGAGCCTAACCAAATAGGAATAAAGGGCTCAGAGCACTGTGAAGAGTATTACTAACTCTTGATCTGGCAGCATAGGGAGGACACTGAACTTTAGAATCCTGTATTAATCCAGGACCCTTGGAGAGAGCTAGTGTTCCTGATTAAAAACACTGCCTTTAGAGAATTATAACAACAACAATAATAATTATAAGTGGTAGGGTTTTCAAAGGGGCAAAGTTGACATCCTATATGTATGAGTTGCAGCAATGTTGAGATGCAGCAATGAGACAGGAAGGGCTGCCCAAGAGTTAAAGTGGACTAGAGTCCTTGTAATGTTATAGAAGAGGGTTAAGATAATTTCAGAGTTTGTTAAAAAGGTATCATAAAATTTCAAAAGAAATCACTAAAAGAACAGAAGAAGAGGGTAAAATTCCCAAATCAATTAGAGGCAAAAAATGGGATTTAGAAAACAAGTGTTTCCCTCCTTTCCCCCCGCCCCACAAAAAGCTGCTCAATCAATCAGTTTTTTAAAAAGCCAGAAAGGAGGGGCTCCGGTGTGGCTTAGCTGGTTGAGTGTCTGGCTCTCGGTTTTGGCTCAGGTCATGATCTCAGGCTCGTGAAATGGAGCCCAGGGTCAGGCTCTGCACTTAGCGCAGTCTGCTTAAAACTCTCTCTCCTTCTCCCCCTCCCCCCACAAAATAAAAAGTCTTAAAAGAAAGGCAAGAAAGGGGGCACCTGGGTAGCGCAGTCATTAAAAGCGTCTGCCTTCGGCTCAGGGCGTGATCCCGGTATCGGGATCGAGTCCCACATCGGGCTCCTCCGCTGTGAGCCTGCTTCTTCCTCTCCCACTCTCCCTGCTGTGTTCCCTCTCTCACTGGCTGTCTCTCTGTCACATAAATAAATAAATAAAATCTTAAAAAAAAAAAAAAGGCAAGAAAGGAAAAGAAGCATTGAAAACATGAAAATTGAACAAGTAAGAGAAACAAGTTTGAAGATATTAATGTTCCCATTAAATGGAATGGACTAAACTCATCAGTAAAAGGACGGACATGGTCAGTTAAGAAAGAAATATAAACTATACATGCCGCATACAAGAAACACACACAAAATGTAAGGATTTTGGAAAGTTCAAAGTAAAAGGATGAAAAAGGATATTCTTGGCAAACAGTAACAAAAAAAGAGATGGAATAGTTATAATAATAACATTAGGCCAAAACCATAATTAGGGATAGATGGGGTCACTTCATACTAATGGCTCCATTCACCAGGAAAATATAAGAAGTCTAAGATTTATTGTGGTTATCACTTCACAATATAGACAAATATTGAATCATGGTGTTGTAAACCCGAAGCTAATGTTATATGTCCATTACATCTCAATAAAAAAAAAAAAGAATTCTAAAACTGCACCTAATAAAATAGACTCAACATACAGCAGCACAGAGTCACAGAAAGAAACGGACTTCAGCGGTAGGGTATTCCAAACCAAGCCTCGGTTATCAGCAGGCAGAGAAATATCAATAAAGATTATGATTTGAACAACACAATCAACACACTGAATTTCGCGGGCATATGTAGAATAATAGTTCACCTTTCATCATATCTACGACTTTCCGTGGATCTCTGGGCCTCAGTTTCCTTACCTGCAAAATGAGACAACACTACTACAGTGCTCTCATCAAAGCTAAGGCGTCGTCTAAGACTCCCCATTACTGCAGTATCTCTAGGAAAGAAAAGACTTCCAATTAGCGCCAGCTGCCCGTTGTAGGTCACATCCCAATTTTAGTGATGTGACAATGTGAAAAAATGTGACTGAGGCTCAGTTAAATACCACGCGTCACGCGGACCACTGTGACGGTTTAAGACAGGATGACGTAAGCAAACTACGAGGGGCACGCTGCGCACTCTGCCCCTTCAGGACTGACAGTAAATGGGGGGGGGGGGAACGGCAAAAATCCAAAGTGGGGAATGTTTTAGTTTTTCACATCCTTGCATGTTTTCCTAGGTATCTGCACCTCAAAATGAACTATTTCCTCAGAGAGAAGATTAAGTCCTAACCATAGCATTCTTGGAGGAAAATGACTCACCAGGTCAGTAGCACTGGGGAGAAGGTGTGGGGAGACCTGCGAGAGGGCGGCAGGGGTCAGGTGACACCCCACCTCCCCAGAGCAGAAGTGATGCTGGGAGTGGAAATGGCAAAGAGAAGTGTGGGATGTGTTTGGGGGAGGGGTGAAAGGGGAAGGGGGCAAGGAGTGGGGGAGGAGAGGGAAGAGGAAGTCCTGCTGCTGTAGGGGTGTAAGGGTGGGGACGGCGGGCTTCACCTGCAGCCTGCCCTGTGCCTGGGACTTCAGGAGGCTGGGGTGGGACAAGGAAGGTCTTCCGCCCAGCCCACCACTCACAGAACTGGGGAGAAGACAGACTTCAAGGAAGGTGACTGGAGATGGGGCCTACATTCACTTTCTGAATGGGTGAAAAACTCAGACTACTAAAAGTAGCTTTGCCTTTTTCAGCAGAGGCAATTTTAGGGTCTTAATTATATTACTATTTTGGAATGGCTTTTTATAAATATTCTTCACTATGTGAAAATCAGTTTTTTGTTAAAATGCTTTTTTAAAAAAAATTAATTTTAAAACAAATAAACAACAAAATCCAAGTAAGCCTCAAGCTGTCTTCAACCTGGAGAGGTCACTGCTCCCTTGTTAAAGAGACCCGCGTGCTACCTGTCCTTCCACATGCTGTCTAAATGCCCCCTCCAAGGCCTTGGTGGTTCTCACCTGGAAGTGCTCTCCACCCTGTCCGACTCCTGGAATGTTCACATCTCTCTGGGGGGGAGGGGTATGGGTTGCTCATGACCTCACCCAGTTTCAGTGTGTTGTCTCACCCAGGACAATGAGGTCTTTAAAAGCTCTCAATCCCTCTCCCCACCTCCAACCATCCAAGGCATGGGGCGTCAAACAGCGAGCTGCCCGGTGCATTAAGGTGGCTGGTCACTAAGGAACAAAGTGTGCTTTTAGGGATTCTTCCCCAAACTGCACATGCTCCTAAGACTAGGGATTGTCATTGATTAAAAATAATACTTTCGGGGGCGCCTGGGTGGCACAGCGGTTAAGCATCTGCCTTTGGCTCAGGGCGTGATCCCAGCGCTATGGGATCGAGCCCCACATCAGGCTCCTCCGCTATGAGCCTGCTTCTTCCTCTCCCACTCCCCCTGCTTGTGTTCCCTCTCTCGCTGGCTGTCTCTATCTCTGTCAAATAAATAAACAAAATCTTTAAAAAATAATAATAATAATACTTTCATTGGTGGTATACTTCCTTTATTCTTTTAAATAATATGTTTGTGGGTGGTATATTTATTTTAAGGCCATGAAATTGTTAAAATAATTCTACTAAAATTCTCGGAGGTAATGGCCATCCCCTCTCCGAGAAATCACACCAAGCATCTGACGTACTAGTTTCCTATTGCTGCTGTAACAACTCAGCACGAACTTAGTGGCATAAGACAACGCAAATGATCATCTTACCCTTCTGTCTGTTAGAATTCCATCATTGGTCTGTGCTGAAATCAAGGTGTTGGCATGACTGCATTCCCTTCTAGAAGCTCTAGGAGTAAAACTATTTCCTTACCTTCTCCAGCTTCTAGAGCCCACCCACATTCCTTGACCTGTGACCCCTCCCTCCATCCTCAAAGCCAGGAATGGTGAGTGTAAGTCCTTCTCACCTCACATCACTATGACCTCCTCTTCTGCTTCCCTTTTTCTAGTTTTAAGGACCCTGTGATTACATTGGGCCCACTCAGATAATCTGGGACACCTCACTATCTCAAGGTCCTTCACTTAATCCCATCTGCACAGTCCCTTTTGCCATGTAAGATAGCATATTCATTGCCTGTGCGCATTAGGACAGACATCTTCGGAAGGCCATTATTCTGCATACCACACCTTCTGTCCCTTTGCTCTGGGGGGGATGGGGGGTGCTGTTGCTAGGGTAACTATGAAGGGGCTTCAGAACCTTGGGCTGTCAATGGAGTCTGTGACCCGGCGTGCAGGGTAGGTGGAATTTCTGCCCACTGCTTCCGGGGAGAAGGAAGTTGAGATGCAGCAATGAGACATCTCTGGAACACCTGCCATGCGCTGCTGTGTAACCTTTTTAGAAAAGTTTTAAGAATGAGTTTACAAGCCCCGGTTCCTGCTCCAGCTCATGTCTTATTAGTATTCAAAATCAGGGGCAGTCCAGGCTTAACCCCAGCAGAAGAGCTGGCACCCCGCAATCGTTCTACCGTGATACCGGCGACAATGAATCTCGGGGTGAAGGGTGAGCCATTTAAGAAATATATTTTTGCAGACAAAGCTTTAGAGAAAGTCCTCTTAGCAGCTGGAATCAGAAAGTATTGAAGTCTCAATCTGGTTTCTAACGGCAGCAGCTTCTCTTATACATGCAGAATAGGCTTTGTCCTTCTTGGAACTATTAGATCTAAATTGATCAGGTTCAAGCCCTGGAGTCTATGCGGCTATACACATAGTAGGGGCTTGAACAGCTGTTGAATTCAATAATCCCCAAGCTTACCTTTTATTTCTAGGCTATGAATAAATAGAGAAAGATGGAGAGTGGAAACAATTTGGTGATATTTATTAAGATCCAGAATGTACATAGCATTCCCAGCATCTCCACTGCTTGGTACCTATCCCAGAAAAATATTTGCATATGTGGGTAAGGATGTGCAGTTCAGCACTGTTTGCAGTGGTCACAGATTAGGGACAGCTTAAATGTCACTTGAGGGGTGACAAAACGAATGTGGTACAGCCACACTAAACAACTTAAAAAACAAGCTAGATCTCTATATATGAACAATAAATAGGCTGTACAGTGAAAAAAAGTGAGTTTTGGAATAATATGTACCGGTTTGATTCTTCCAAAAATTATATATTTGCAACTTAGGAACATATATGTAATACATATAGGTAACATAGAAATTTCTAGAAGTCTAAACACCAAACTGAAAACAATTGTTATTCTGGGAGAGGACTGGGTTGTGCTTAAAGGAGGGGTGGAGGGTTGATAAAGATGGATTTTTACTTTCATCTATATTGTGTGAATTTTTTTGGTAATAAAACACATACGAGTGTTATCACACTGTAAGAGATATTTTAAACTAAAAGAGAAAGATAAATTGAAAAGAATGAAATTATCTAACATTTTAAAGTTGTCAAAACTCATGATCAAATCTATTAAAATGTTTTACAAAGCAACAATTAGCACAGAAAGTTCAAACCTATTTTCCTATTTTGTTAAAAGTGCGTATGTGTATGTCTGTACAGACTTATATGGACTACACATACGTACACATATTTACATGGAGACCACATCTACCTACCTACTATGTACACACGCTATACAGTCTATAGACGCCGTGTGTGTCTATATATACTTACAATAAAATGCATAAATTCTGCTTTGGTTAAATCATAGATAAATATCTCATTCTTCATCGTTCTTATTATTTATAATGGCAAACATATCTCCTATATGATTATGATTAATCTGGTACTTGAATACAGTTTGCCTTTTAAATAATTCAATTAACTTTAGTAAATTAAAAAAGTTTTCTGACACAGTTGCAAAATTAAGAACAAAATGAGACACTGCTTTACGATATGTAGCATCCCTTTAAATGAAACCCTTCCAAGTGTGAAGAATGAGTTCAGGTTTTATCAAATGAATGCTCTGTGTAGAAAAACTGATCTAAATCGTGATTTAAACTTTACAACCACTACAATCTTTCCATTTGAGCAAAACTTCTGTTGGAAACTGAAAGGGTAGGGGGGTTATCTCAGACCTCTGGGGATATCCCAGGAAACAAAAGCTGCTCTAAAGGAATCGTGCAAGATTGACACCAACAGGAATTCCTTTCCAGACTATGTGAAACTGTAGATTGGGTGTTTAGTTCCACTGAGAAAAGGGGAAGCTACTGAGCTTTTTATTTACCCAGGGAACCAGTCCTGAAGATCCTCAATGGTCTGTGCGTGCGCAGTTGTCTCTGGGGGTGATCAAATCCTCCCCTCACCCGCAGGGAGGAGACTGTATGCACGGACCACAATCTTGCACCTGCCGGTCAGCAGATAAGCCCTCCATATGCGGAGGCACTCGCCCAGCTGTGGCGGAGGAGCAGAGCCAGCCCATTCCCTCCCCCATCCCCGCAGAACAAAGGGCGGTCATTTTCTGCTCCTCCCAGAGTCAGATGCACGCACACGCCTTCCATCACAATTAACTCAAGAAACTGAAACACAACACAAACTCACCCGCAACATGCTCAAAATCAATGCCATCAATACCCAGAACGAGCATACCAAAAATGCAAAACAAAACAAACCTATTCAAAGAGTAAATACTCAAAGCAACAGGGCTCAAGTCAGACACACTACAAGGTCAACACATCTAAGACAAGTTCAAGTACAGGGCGCCTTATACACTGAAGAGCTGGCCATTATCCCAGGGGTCGCAAAGCTAAATGCCTTCAGGGACCAGCTAATGGAAAGGTCTATACGATAGTACAGAAGGGGCCTGTCAGGAGCTGGATTGCAGGTGCCCCCGGTAAAGGTATTCACATTCAATTTTTAGAAATTTCAACTCTTGCAGCATGATTCTTAAACGGAGTCTACAATCAAACAGAGAAGGAAACGGAGTTAAATATGGGTATAGAGTAGACGGCACAGAATAAGAGTCAAAGCCAGAAATGTGGCCAAATCCACAGAGAATGAAATGCAGAGCAGTGATCCTAGCTGTCATTATTTGAAAGAATGGCGACCACTTGGTTTATACTTTCAAAGGCAATAGCAAAGCAAAAGTTAAAAGAAATGGCCTATTAAACCCTAATATGAGGGATTCAGATTTGTCAAATAGATTCTTGACATAAGTAATTGAGCTAGATTACAAAAAGATTGCACACATTCTCTTGGAAGGCTTTAAAGAAATGGAGCCTCTAGGAGCTATAGGTGTGGCCTCCTTGGAAGGCAAGGGGTGGACCAAATAACCTCCCAAGGTCCCGAATTAAATATGTCTATATAGTCAACCCTTGGTTATCCAGCCCAAAGAAGAAGACAGTGACAAATCATCCTAAGCTGAAGATAATAGAAAGTTATATTTGCCTTTGGAACGTATTTTGGTACTTAAATTAGAACGTGTCTTTCTGACGCTCTGAGAATTCACAATGCTTCACAACAGCCACAAAGAAGGCCTGACCTGGAGCTGGGAGGCTGCCCAATTTCGCCATTCTGTCCTCCACGCAAGCCTTCTCCTTTGCTGGGAGCGGGCAATATCATCTTGCAGAAGAATGCTCGGCAGCCCAAACTTCCCCAGACAGGGCCTGCCTGGTTCAACCTTTGCCTGGGAGAAGAGAGAAGGGTCTTTCCCCGGATCCCTGGCTGATTCAGGATGAGGACCCAGGATGGTCTGGCTTTTGTTTCCAGAGGAGAGCTCCGAAGGGCTGCAGGCCCCACAGTCAGCAGCAAGCGAGACCAGGTTCATCTACTCCAAGGTGACTGCAAAGGATGGTCTAGCTTCCCTGCCGCCGAGGAGACAGAAGAAAATTTCTTGAGTTCTTGGAAGAGACAGAGGAGGGACTTCATGGGGAAGGAAGATGAAATGAACGCCCAGCGCTTGGAAAGAAAGAAACTACACGTTCAGGAGGTGCGGTGGCAACCGTGCGGGTTCAAGGAGGGGTGCGACGGAGAGCTGCACCTGCAGCCCGTGTCCAAGGTGAAGGGCCAGCCTGCTCAGCTCAGTGAGTTGTAGAGGGCCCGTCCTCTGTCCTCGGTCAGCTGCCAGGGGCTACCGGGGAGGCCGGGGCCACCTCACAGGAGGCAGGGCCAGCTAGAACATTTCAGACATGCGTCAGAGTCCCGTAAGCAAAGGCTTAGGGCTCTGGGAGGCAGGATTTGACGAGGCGGGCTGCTCCCGATGCAGAGAGACACCGGATCGCCGCAGCACTGAGCGTGGACAAGCTGCTCGGGTCAACTCAGGCTACAAGGGTCACGACAACCACTTCTGATGTTCCTTTTTCTAGCACACTCTGCTCTTTAGTTTTTCCTTCTTAAGACCGAGAACTGTGCTAATTTCAATGTGGCTATTTAAGTTAAATGAAATAAAATGAAAATTCAGTTCCTCAGTCCCAGTAGCCACATTTCAAGTGCTCAACAGCCACGTGTGGCTAGTGGCCACCATATCAGACAGCACAGACATAAATACCTACATCATCGCAGAGGGTTCCCCCGGACGGGGCACTCATCCAGACTTTTAGGCGATCTAGAATCGGGTACCTTCTACTCTTCACAGGGTAGAAGAAATGAGTAAATGGAAGAAGAAGTGTGCTTTACAAAGTATCTTTTATCTGCATCATCACTGCTCATCCTCACCCCTGTCCTGTGTGGTAGGGGGGAGTAGACTTCAATATGCCCATTTTACAGATGAGAAAGGTAGGCACCGCATAGCTAAGTAACTTGCACAAGGTTTGCAACTCTTGGGTGGTATAGTTAGGATTAACACCAGGTCTTCCAAGTCCAAGTCAGTGCTTTTTACTATTATATGCAACTGCTACAAATAATGGTACCTAACAGTAACTTTGTTCCGTGCCGCCATAAAAGCTCAGGCCTCCCAGAATGAGGAGGACTGGGCCTCGTGTTTTTATTGATGGACTGACTTTTGAAGTGATAATGGAACTTTGCACAATCATCGTTCAGTAGCTCTAGTAGGGAGCCCTGGGGTTCAAATCCTGACCCATCCATGTCCCGTTTAATTGACAAGGGCAGGTCGCTTCCCAACTAATTTCCTTTTCTTGTATATGTACTTCACAGTGTTGTCAGGAGGGTTAAGTCAGACGGTGCCGGGGAAAGCCTCAGCACAGCGCCTGGCACATATGAGGGCTCCGGAAAGAACACCAACCAATGGTTACTGGCAGAACTGACAACGCACTGGTGCATGCAACGCCCTACTGAGGTTTTAGAACGAGAAAGCTTTACGATGATTCCCGTTTCTACAGATGATATATCTGAAACTCAGCGAGTAAGGGACTGACTCAGGTCATGCAACTAGAAAGCTGTAGACCCGCGGCATGAACTCAAGCTATTCGGACTCCAAATCGTATGCTTCTTACTACACGGTGTTGCTTCTCGGGAGAGAAGGGAGCAGTGGGCACCACGGCATGCTTTAGAATAAGTCTAGCTATCCTGAATTTTCATCTTCCTCCCTTCTTTGAAAGGGACAATTACTGTCTTCCTAGTCTTACGGAAAATGCTGTGCAAAGGCAGCTTTGAGCAGCCCCTTCTATCATAACTGTCACCTTTAAGCCCTTCCTACGTAAAGATTCTACAGTCCCACCGCTAAGGAAGTGTTACTTGCATAACGAAGGAGACTTAACAAATCTGAAGAGCTTGCCTTGAGCACAGCATTCAAACTCTGCCCTGAAACTCTAGCCAGCCTCCATCCTCGCACTGCCACAGCGAAGGCAAGGACATGGCGTCCCAGCGGCTCAGCTGAGCCCTGCGCAGACCTGTGAGTGGGAATGCGTACTATTGCAAGCCATTGGCTTTTGGCGTTTGTTATTCAGCCTTATCACAGCAAAAGCTGACAAACAGATTGGTCAAACTCGGGGTGGGAGGCACTTACCCTGCCACAACGATCTCAAAATCTCCGTCATGGTCCACATCGGTGACTGCCACACCATAGTTGAGCTGGGTGGGGTTGCTGTCATAGTCAGGGGGCAGGACCGTGTTGGTGACTGCAGTGAACATGGGTTCAGCCCGCTGGGACCCCTCGGTGGGGGGCAGAAACTGCAGCAGCAGCAGGGACAGTAACATCCTGAACATCTGAAACCAAAAGTTACAAATGTTACTGAAAGATCTCCTAACCAAACAGCCCCAAGGAGGCACACGAGTGCCTTTCCCGCTGTTCACAGAGGCCATGGCCATCCCGAGGCTGCCACCTTTTCATAACACCTGCCCTGAGCACAGTGTCTAAAACTACAGCCTGCGTGCGTCACACCCGATCACCCTTCTCCTGCTCTGCCTTTTCTATCTCTATAGCACCTATCACTGCGTCATCTACTTACTCGTTATGCGGTTTATTGTCTGTCTCCCTTTGCTAGAAGGTAAGCTCCACCAGGGCAAGGATCATTGTGTTTTGCCTCCTCGTGCACACCAAGCCAAGGATAGGGTCTGGCACATAATAGACACTCAACACATACTTGTGGAAGGAAGGAAGGAAGGGAGGGAGGAAGGGAGGAAGGGGTCAGGTATAAATACATTGGCATCTCCCATACTCTGAAGGAAAGATTGGGGGAATGAAGAAGATAACCACTCTCAAACAGTCCAGGGGTGGAGCGAGACCCCCATGGGTATCCCGGTCTAGAACAACAGGAGAGACAGCGAAGGATTATCTTTCTACGGGACATACCCCAGAGGTAGCCTGGAGGGAATCTGGGAATTGGCAGGTTCCTCTGGCCAAGGTCCCTCCCTAGGGCACCTGGCCATCATCTCCAGATCAGGAAGCAGTCAGTTAGGGAATGTGTTCCAGCAGGATCTGGCGGCGGCACATCATTCACTTGGAGAAATTATACCATTGTGTGCGTGTTTTATTATAAATTAATTATGTATAATCCATTGTATAATTCATTATTATATCTCTAACATAACTCAGGGTGTTGCTGAGCAGCCTGGGGCCACGGGAGCTGGTGGCATGCACCCAGGAGACTGATGAGAATGGCCAAGGAGGTGGAAGGACTCCACCCTGCCTTTGCGTGAGCTACAGATGGCACCACCCGGAGACTCGCCTGCAGGCCTGCAATCAGAACTCACAGAGTGTTCTAAAGGCTCTGCTGGAGCGAGTCCCATGAAGCCTGAGCAGGTCCAGTCCTGCGGGCAAAGTGGTGCCTCCCTGCCTTCAGAAGGCAGCAGACCCCTTCTTGATGGAACCCTTCCTGCTGGCACACCAGTGCGTCTGGCAGCAAGAGCAAGGCTGAGTGAGGCTGATGTCTTAATGAACAGAGGATGCGAAGACTGACTCTCCATATGGAGACAGACGTTCTTGCCAGCAAAGGAGCTTGCCTCTGTTCAGGACCCAGAAACCCAAATGAAGGGCCCAGGCACTGCCTTCACAGTCAGACAGGATTCAGAAGCCTCCCTAACGCCTTGCTGGTGAGGCTGCGGAGAGACCCAGGGGCCGGGCTCCCACGGCAGGCAGGAACTAACCTCGGTGAGGCTTCCTGGGAAGGAGGCTCCTGCAGCGTGTGCATACGGCCCATGTCGGGTGTTGCGCCATCAAAGCGAGGTCAAGCCTAAATGACCGAGATGTCTGAACAAGACAGTATCTTCCACTGGGCTGTCTAATCACTGAAGGCAAACGCATCACTATGAGAGTTAAGCAACTCAGCAGGAAGTTTGGTTGGATAAAGGAAACTTATAATTGGATTAATGAGCAGCTGGTGGTAAAATGAGAAGCTATAGAGTATTTAATAACCAGTGTAGACATGCTGAAATGTGGGTTGGATCTGAAGGCCACTGGTCTTTTCAAGGTATGATCTCTATCGTAAGGACAGCAAATGAGTTTCAACTTGAGAGCCAGGTCCAATTCATTGGCAGTGGATTGAACGAGTACTGTGATCAGATTACAAGGCTTGCAATGGACAGAGAAAAGGAAAGTGGCACTGGCTATATCTTCTAGAAGCTAGTTAGTCCCTCCCAGGTACCATACCTGCAGTTTGGGTCACTGGCTCCAGGGAGGCAGGTCCAATCGGGATAACACAGAAGGTAAACAACCTTCTCTTTAGGTAACATCAGAATTCTGGAATAGGTTTCAGAAGCACATCACTACTGAAAAATACTGTAGAATAACTATTTTTTCTTAGATTGCACACTTAAGCAGGAAGCCTCAAAGTTCTTTAGAAGAGATTCATAACTTATAAAAGTAAACATCTGGTAGAAATTTTCTAATGAAGGCCATGAGGGACAAGAACCATGATCCAGTCTGTTGATTTTTACCTTTTCAGTGAAAAGGTGAACTTAAAAAAAAAAAAGATTATTTATTTATTTGAAAGAGGGAGACAGAGAGAGAGTGAGCAGGAGTTGGGGGGAGAGGGGCAGAGGGAGAGGGAGAAGCAGACTCCCTGCTGGGCAAGGAGCCCGACGCAGGGCTCAAACCCAGGACCCCAGGATCATGTCCTGAGCCGAAGGCAGATGCTTAACCGACTGAGCCACCCAGGCGCCCCACAAAAGTGAGCTCATAATTAAAGGAGCCAGATGAAAGAGGTAGCTGCTCTGTGGTAACCGTTTCTAGATAACCTAAAGCAAGATTACAAAATACGTATTACACCTAAGGGCTGACCTCTATTTGGCTTGGTGACCTTGAACAAGTCCACAGCCTTGTTGGGTCCCAGCTTTCTTCTCCAAAATGAGAGTTTGGGATAGACTCTGAGGGTCCTTTCTGCTCTAAAATTCTAGGATGAAATAAAGGATTTTTTTTTAGAAGCAGACCTTCAATAGTTTTTCTCTCCAGCTCCTTCTATAAACTTCAGACCAACCTGTGTGATTTTCCTTTCTGAGCACATTAAACATATTTTGAACAAAACAGCTTTTCGGCAGGGTTCTACAGTAGTTCCCCCACAGAAGCCAAGGCCAGAGAGGAATCAGCCATCATTAGTGTGGAATCTGAAATCACCCCACATGGACAGACCAGTGGACGGCCTTCCCAGCAGGGCAGAGGCGGGGGGGGGGGGGGCAGGGAGAACATGTACTTTACATGTTATTCTTCTGCTACGTCAAGGGCACTCAGTGCACCCACCCGGGCTGCTCCGAACCAGCGGTGAGTTAGAGGGGAAGCTGTGAGCCTGTCTCCATGGCAGATCAGGAAACAACTGTGGTAAAGAAATTCAGGAAAAGGTCTGGAAAATATCCACCTTCTACTCTCAGGGCTCGTGTGAAAGAAATCATCAAAGGGCCTTTCTGTACCTTGACTACTCAGACTGGTTCTCAGACCAGCAGCCTCAACATCAGCTAGGAGTTTGTTAACAAGCAGGATCTTGGACCCCACCCCAGACCTTATAAATAAGAATACGCATTTTAATAAGATTTCCGGTGACGCAAATGCACGTTAAAGTTTGAGAAACACTGCTCAGCAGGAGCTGTACACGGGCATCACTGGGACAGTTTTTTAAAAATACTGTTGTCTGACAATGATTTCTTGGACATGACACCAAAAGCACAGAGAACAAAAGAAAATATAGATAAAATGGATCACCTCAAAATTTAAAACTTTTGCACATCAAAGGACACTATCGACAGAGTGAAAAGACAACCCATAGAATGGGAGAAAATATTTGCAAATCCTATATCAGATAAGGGATTAATATCCAGAATATATAAAGAGTTCCTACAACTCAACAATAAAAAACAACCCAATTAAAAATGGGCAGGGGACATGAATAGATACTTCTCCAAAGAAGGTATATACAAATGGCCAATAAATATGTGAAAAGATGTTCAACATCAGTAATCATTAGGGAAATGCAAATCAAAACTACAATAAGACACCACTCATAGCCATTAGGATGGATATAGTAAAAGAAAAAGAAAACCTGGAAGATGGCAGTCATTCGTGAAGATGTGGAGGACTAAGACCCTTGTCCACTGCTAGTGGGAATGTAAAATGGCGTAGCAACTGTGGAAAACCACTGTGCAGCAATTCCTCAAAAAAAAAATTCCAAATACAATTACCATGTGATCTGGCAATCCCACTTCCAGGTTTACACTGGAAAGTGTAAGAAGGGGCTCAAACAGAGACTCGTACACCCATGTTCATAGCAGCATTATTCACAATAGTCAAAAGGTGCAAGCAGCCCAAGAGTCCATCGACAGCTGAATGGTAAACAAGATGTGGTCTATACGTAGGATGGAATATTATAACCTTTAAAAAGGAAGACAGTTCTGACACACGCTATGACATGGATGAACCATGAAGATATGGTGCTGAGTGAAATAAGCCAGTCACAAAAGACATATACTCTATAATTCCACTTATGTGCAGTACCCAGAGCAGTCTCATTCACAAGCACAGAAAATCGTGTTTGTCAGGGGCTGATGGGGGGAGGGGGATGGGGGAGTTAGTGTTTAATGGAGACGGAGCTTCAGTGTGGAAAGATGACAAAGTCTGGAGATGGATGGTGGTGATGTTTGCACACCAGTGTGGATGTGCTCAATGTCACTGAACCGTGCACTTAAAAATGGCTAACATGGCAAATGTAGAGACCAGATGTCTGGTCTCACACCGAGATATTCTCACTTAACTGCTGTAGGGTGCAGCAGGGGCGCATCAGAGTTCTAAAAGCTCCCCCATGTGATTATAACATGTTGCAAAATTTACGAAATGCTGTTCTATACCAGTGCTTCTCAAACTTTAATGTGTATGCGAATCATCTGGTGGTCTCGTTCAAGTGCAGATTCTGAGTCCCTAGACCTGCAGTAGGGTCCAGCGTTTCCTATTTCTAACAAGTTCCCAGGTGATGCCAATGGTCTACAAGTTACACACTGAACACAAGATTCCGTACCACAGCTCCCAGTCAAGAAACCTGGCTATATACTGCAGTGAAGGTGTGAGGTTAGCTCAGGAACCGGCTTCTCTGACTCTAGGTTTAAGGAGCTGAAATCAATCGAAGGTTACGCAATCCTCAGGGCTGTAGACTCAGTTTATCCTTATACGCTCAAAGTCCTCGCCGTCTTCAGCTCCAAGTTAAATTACCATACTCACTGTGAAGTGACAAAGAAGGATTCTGATTCCAGTCTTTCCAAAAAAGTGAGAAGGGAAGGGATGGAACCGGAAGGGGGGTCACGTCGAGGAGAAATGGGATGGCTATCATCAAATGCTACAGCTACAGAAAACAGGGTACGGGCAGGAATTTGCAGGCTAAGACAGAGACGCATGCCAATGTGTTCTTAAGAACCATCATAGCGCCTGGTACTAGTTGGTGCTCAATTAATATTTGTTAAGTGTGCAAAGGAATATGTCCAAATGGTAATGTGCATCAGCAGAGATTGCTTGCAACTTGTCATACAGTTATTTAAGAACTGTTCTTTCCCTCCAGCGAGGGTTCTCCAACTGTACCATGCTTACAAATCACCTGAGGATCTTGGTAGAAGGCACCGTCTGGTTTGGTAGGTCTGGGGTGGGGCCTCAGTTTCTGCGCGCTCACACAGTGTCACGTGACGCCTCTGCCGCTGGTCCGTAGACTTCACTTTTAGTAGCAAGGCTCTATCTAGACCGATGGTTCTAAACCCCAGCTGGCCAAGAGACTCACCTGGGAGTTTTTAGAAATATGATGGGGCCCAGGTCCTTCACCCAGTTTCTGGCTGAACTGGTCTGGGCTGGGGCTTGGGTGCTGTGTATTTTGAGAAGCTCCCCAGATGACGCTGATGGGAGGCCCAGGTTGAGAACCACTGCTCCAGCCTCATGGTCCTCAGAGACCTGGGAGTGTAAGCTACAGTCTGCTTTAAAGGGAAAAATGTTTCTACTCCTAAAATTCCTCACCAGCTTGTCGTAGTATCTGAAGAAACCCTACTTAGCTAGAGAATGTCACAGGAAGAGGTGAGATAGGGAGTTTGGGGAAGAAAGCCGAGCAGCCTGGCACTGCGTGAAGCGGAAGGGCCGCCGGCACCTGGCGTGACCTCACATTGTACATGGCTGACCTGAGACACCTCCTGTCACACCACTGTGAACATCTGAATCTTCTGGGAGAGCATGGAGAAGTTAAACATAGAATCAGAAAGTAGGTTGAACTGAAATTTTTTGTTTTCTCGAATGCTTGGGCATGAAACGCCTACTACGTATTCGAGCACTCTGAGCAGTACAGAGTCGGAGGTTAAGCATGTAGGTGCAAGGGAGGACATCCAGGGCCGAGCAGCCTGGAGGAGGCGAGGTTAACCGCCGAAGGCAGAGCTTGGGCCGAGGGGCGCAGGGCCAGAGCAGCCGGTGCCTCCGTAGGGAATGTGGGCTGCCTCCGTAGGGAATGTGGGCTGCTTCTGCAGGGGAGGTGGGGGGAGGGGGCAAAGAGGGGTCTGGCTTAACAAGGGCAAGGGATGGTAGGACTTGTGGTTCAGGCAGTGAGTAGACTTGCTTTGTAATAATAATTTAAAAAAAAATCTATAAGCAAACTTCTTGAACAATCTTCAGTAGGATAAAAAGAGGGGGAAAAAAACCCAAAGCCTGGAGTCAGGGACCTGGGTTTGGTTCTCACTCCCCCCTCCCCCCGCCCCAATCAACTACATAGTGACCTTGGGCATGTTCCTCCATCGTTCAGATCTTCTGTGTCATCATCTGTAATGTGGGAAGCAGAGGACACACCAGGGTTTCAAGGGTGAGGTGAGCTAGTGGACACCTGTTGGGGCCAGGCCGGGCAGCGCTCACTGCTTGTCTCCTTTCTTTCCACATGGGTAGTGTTAGGTCTCATAGTCTTTAGACATTGGCTGTGGGTCGGGTCACATGCAGCCAAACTCAGTTTTCTGTGGCCTTGGGACTTTCCTGAATTGGGTCTGAAAGCTGGTAACCAAGCAACCTAGATCTCGGAGTGGGGTCAGGCAGCTGTGGGGAGAGGCTTCCAGGGCAATTTCCAGGGCAAGCAGTTCTTTAGCAATTATCGAAAGAGCCAAGGATACCACCCCGCGCTCTCACAAAAGCAAGAGCCCAGATGCTTCAGATGTTGAGAATAAGCAGGGAGCACGGACCCTTTCCAGACACTGTAGGGGGGCAGAGTCTCACTCTACAAAAGAGCCCCAAATGCTTCAGAAGTTAGAAACGAGCAGGGAGCACGGACCCTTTCCAGACACCGTAGGGGCAGAGACTCTGGGGAGAAAGGCAGCGGCAGGAGCGCTCCGCCCCGCAGGGGCTGAGCCCCACGCAGGAGTGCCTGGAACTAAAGGCATCTTTGCGGAAGAGCTCCCAGAAGTTGTCTGGGTTCATTCACCCACCGCGACACTCCCCGGGGACCCTGTACCAGCCTGGGATTCTACTCTCAGCGCTGGGGTCACAGGGAGAAAGCCCGTCAACATCTGCAGTACAGGGTGAGGGGTGCTGTGGAGGAGGGAGCCAAAGAGCTAGCTAAAGGAGCTGGGGGGCGGGGCTGGGAGCTGGGAATGCTTCCTTAGAGGTAGGGGGGTGTCGCTGCAAGTTAAGTGCAAGGATGCTAAGAAGGCAGCTGGACAGGAGAGGCAGGAGGGAAGGGAGAGCATCCAGAGAGCAGTGGAGGACCTGGCTGTCACCCCAACCTGCCCTTCCAGCATTGCCTATGTAAGGCCCCGCTCCCTGGGTCAGGAGTGGGGAGGAGCCGTTTATTTCCCACTCCTGAGGTTTCCATCCAGAGGACCTTCCACTTGACTAGAGCAGTGGTTCTCAACTGGGGGCAATTTTGCTCCCCTACCTGCCCCCTGGGATACCTGTCAATGTCTGGAGACATTTCCTGTGGTCACAACCAGGGAAGGGAATGCTATTGGCATCTAGAGGGTGGAGACCAGGGATGCTGCCAGACTTCCCACCATGCACAGGACAGCCAGCAAAACAAGGAAGTCTCTAGGCCAAAGCATTAAGAGTGTGAGACTGAGAGCTTCCAGCCCCAGGGCCACATTCCTGGCCTCCCTCCTTCCCCCAGGTCCTCCTCCTGAGGGCTGCAGCTGGGACTCACAGATTGCTCAGTGTGCAACAACTGCGCGGGACAGCCCTTTCTGGACCTGCCTCCCTGCAGAGGCCAGTCTCTGCCACATGCTGAGGCTCAGCCCTTCCCCCACCCGCAGCGAGAGCTGCACTGGGAGGTGCCCCACAGACCCCACTCTGAAACCGGGCCTTCCAAACAGCCATATCTGTAACGATGGTGTCTGAGGTCTGCCTCCCTCCTCCCTTCGCCCTCCCCCTTTCTCTCTCTCAGTTGGTCCTGAACCTCAGTAGGGAAGGGGGATGCTGTTCACTGGGCTCCTTCAAACCTCAACACTGTCACTCAGTTTGGAAATCTGGTATCACAATCGGTTCTTCCTCCTTCCTCACCACCGCGGGATCACCGCGTCCACTCTGCTCTATGAATATTTCTCAGGAGTGCCCAGTCTTTCCATCCCCGCTGCTGGAGACTTGCCTCTCCTTCTCTCCCCTGAACAGTGGCAACACTTATTAACTGCCCCCTTCCTCTCACCTCACCCACTTCCACATGCCTGTGGGAGCTCTGTTTCTAATCTCAGAACGGATCACCTCTCTCTTCAGCTTAATTCATAGGACTCCGTACACAGGCAAACAGGTGTTCACCACAATTTCATGTAACAAGTCCTATAGGAGGAATGGGTGGTAATAGTCACACTTACCTACCCCCGACTGGGTGCCAGGCACTACTCTCGCCCTTTGCTTAGATGGTCTCTTTCAGTCCTCATGGTAACTTCGTGAGGGAGGTTTTACTATGGACCCCATTTCATAGATGAGGAAACTAAGGCATAGAGAGGTTAAGGAACCTCCTAAAGGTCACAAAGCTAGTGTGTGGAGGAGCCAGATTTGGTGTCTAAGCACACTGGCTCCGGCTGGCATTCTTGGACGTTCCACGGGACACATCCTCTCACTATACCGAACTTGTCTTACAGCAAGTGAGGTGGAAACACAGTGGAACAGAGGGGCAAACACCTCTGCCTGGGGGAGCTGGGGGAGGCCCAAGGGAGGGGTGGCGGCGAGGTGACCAAGGGGACAAGGTGGAGGAAGTGTCCTGGGCTGCGGGGCCAGCATGGCGTGTGGACGAGCAGGCCTGTGTTGTGCAATGAGGCTCTGCGTGGCTGGAGCACAGGATGGGGCAGGACGACCTCTGCGAAGGAGGGTGGAAAAGAGGGGCAGCCTGGTGAGCCACAGCAGCCAGAGGCTTGGGGAACCCCCGGGCTAGAGGGGTGTGTTAGAAAGACCCCTATAGCTGTGGGGTGTGGAGAAGCCATGGGAGGGTGTGGCTGGAAGCTGGGATGCCAGCTGGGAAGCAAACACTGGGCCTGGTGGGAGAGAAAGCTGGAGGTCTGGAGGGGCCTTTCCCTCGGCCATTTATTCGCTAACATCCCCATGCACCCACACCGTGGCAGGCCCTGTGCCCAACGCCGGGAGAACAGCTGGGAACAAATAAAGGCCTTGCCCCATGGAGTATATGGAGTATAATTTCCGAGGCCTCCGTCAGGGGAGTCTCTCCACCTTGTGTCTGTCCTGGTCCTCTGCATCGCCAAATGCTAGACCTTCTGCACCTCACCAGCCCCAGCGGCCACCACGTCCTCTGCATCTTCCCCGGCACCCAGAAAGTACAAGGCTTCCTCCTCTTTCCCTCGACCTGGGGAAAGCGCCACATGTTGCCTGCAGCTGGACTCACAGACAGAGAGCAGACCTGCTCCTGTTCCGGAAAAGGCAGATGCAAACTCAGGGGCCCCTGGCAAGGAGGTGCCCCAGACACCGGCAGGCTAATGAAACGGGGTCACTGAAAGTGAGCGGACAGGTGGCGTCTCCCAGCCCAGTGCACGAGGCAAATGAAATGAGATGATGCCTATTCCGTGCTGAGCGCAGTGCCCGGCCAACACGAAGCCCGTACGTGGCAGGGAAGAGAGAGTGCGATCGCGCTAAGACCACGGCTAACCACTATCTGTGGGATGGAGGAACCTGGGCCCACTAGGTACTCCCCTTCCAGGAGCAGTGGCCAAAAGTTGAATGGAACGCCTGGGACTGTCAGACCTTGAGGAATAGGCTTGCTTCCGTGACTAATTTGTCCAGGGAGCCCAGCGGAGTTCGTTGACTTCTTCAGTACTGCTTTCGAAACACAGGACTCCTCAATTTACTGACATACACACACGCGTACTCAGTTAGGAGACGCCCGTGGGCCAGTTTGGAAGACACCTGAGGCCTGGCTCCTAAGGAGCTTGCCGCCTACCAGCGGTGAGACACATGCAGACGGGTAAGCTCCGAGCAGCAACAGGGGCAAAGTGCAGAGGCAGCCCGGGGAAAGGAGGGGTTGGCTAGGCACGCGGGTGAGAAGGGCAGGGAGAGACGGAGAACGGAGATTCATTCCGCGGGAGCTGCATCCCAGGTGGACCTGCGGACCCTGGCGTGGCTGGGACACAGCGTGGTACCCTCGGTGAATGCAGCGGTGGCTGGAATGCGGTGCCTGGGCTGTGGCGGGCAGGGTGCAGGAGAAGGCGGGGTCGGCAGCTGGGCCTGTAGAGTCTGCCAGCTCGGCCAAGGTAAGGAGCCGGACTCACATCTCGGGAGGGAGTTTGAAGCGGGCTACAAGATAAGCCAGGCATTGTAGAAAGAGCGTCTTAGATTTGGGGCAGCTGTATGCAGGACAGACAGACAGCGCCTCTGGAGAGTGAGTGGGAGTCCCACAGAAGGGGTGTGGGCATCCTGGGGCAGTGGAGTCGTGTGACACTGGACGACCTCCAAAGTGCTCTTCCAGGCCTAGGAGTCTACGGGTCAGGGTTTGTTGTTGTTTTTTCCCCCCTAAATCACTTAAAACGCATTAACGGACCTTGCTGTTTAGAAGCATGCCCTGGGGAATCTTTCTGTGAAGCAGTGATTCACTCCCTAGTCCATCTTCAGTGGAAATCCAAAATATCATCTATTCTCTCAGCTGAAAGCGAGGCAAACCTGCGCTGAGCTTCCTGGCAGCCTGGGGGGAAGGAGAAAGGAAGGGGAGAGAGCACCCAGAGGAGGGTAAAGAGAAAGAGAACCCGGGCCTTGCTCAGGGCTCAGAGCTGGCCACCGTCTCATAGGGTGGGCCCTGGCTGGGCTCCTCGACCCCTGCTTGAGTAGTGGGACCTTGAGGTTTCTAGAGCCCTCTGGGAAGAAGGACCCAGAAGGAAAACTGGCCTCACTGATCCAGGCCAGTCTGGAGATCCACTTTCATACCAAGAGCCACCTCTGCCCCAGAACGGCCCCCTGCATTTGCTTATTTATCCACCCCCAAGTACCCACTGAGCTCTTCGACGTGCCAAGCACCACACTAGGCACGGAGTCCATGGCTGAGAACAAAAGACACAGGGCCTCCCCTGACACTGCTTACAAGACAGTGTTTCTTCTTCTCAGGGACTCTTGTGTCCCCACTGCCAAAGCCTCCTTGGACATACATAGCTTCTCCGATACAGCTGCGTGGCTATGATCTCCAAGGAAGAGTCTGTTCTTAGAAACCGGGATGAAAGGGAATGTGACATCACTTAGACAACGTGTCTGCAGGTGATGGAAAGGGCCTGTCTGCTTAGCTCCTCTCCTACAGGGCCAGACCAGGGTGTAACCTGATCCTCTCCGAGAGACTCAAGTGACTTCCTACCTCCAGCCCTGAGCACATGAAAGGCGAGACCAGAGATGGGCCTTCTGTGAGAAACACCAACGGAGGCTGCTCCCACCAGTCGTGCAAGAGCTCCTCTGCCCATGCAGGCCGGGATCGGGCTCCGGGGCCTGTTCCCCGTCCAGACAGCTGGGTCGGGATTTGTCTGACATGAGAGACATCGAAATAGGGTAGGGCAGAGATGCCGCGGGAGAACCTCCGCTTGGGGGCTGCTCTCCAGGCAGGTAGAGGCTGCCGTGAGGGAGGAAGTCCCCGCGGTCCCTCCCCTGGTCAAAGGGACAGCCTGAGCTCGGCAGTGATTCCTGTGACCTTGTTACTTCACTTGTTGGGTGCAAAGATAACAGTGACTAGAAACAACGGGAAGGGTCATTCTATACACTCTCTGCGCTTGCTAATTAAAGTGATATGTCAAAACGTCCCTTGGAAGAGATCTTTAAGAATATGTCTGTTAAGTAAACAAGGTTTTACTAATTAATGATACGCCTTCCCATCCCTCCGTGAAGTTCCTTGCAGGACTTCCCTGTGCCAGGAGGGCTGAGCAGGAGAGTGAAGTTGCCACCTCCCCTTCCCGGAGGGAGTGGGGACAAATCCAATCGCTCGTCATTTGTGGAGCTATCAGTTTCTCCTCCGGATGTTGATCAGATTTCCTGGGCTGGAACCAACTTACAGGGCCAGGGTACTGGAATTTTTCCAAGAAGAAACGCTTTGCTTCTTACGAAGTCAACATGATTTCTTTCAAGGAAAATTTTTGTCCTTTTTTTTTTTTTTTAAGTGGCTAGGGTTTTTGAAGGGCAAATCTTTGGACTTTTCTCTAAAGATAATGATTACGATATACTTATTTGCTAAGACCACCCCCCCCACCGCTACACACACACACACACACACACACACACACACACACTCACTCAGAGAGGCATGGGGGTGGGGGGATGATGCACCCAGTATTACACAATGAGTCAGTGGCACAGCCAGAAATAGAACTTTCCTAACTCCCAAATTCTTAATAATAGCAATATTAATAATAGTCTCTTTATAATTTTCCAAGTGTTTTCACAGCTCACATTTAATCTTCACAACATCTTTGAAACAGTTTGGATAAGTCGGTCTCAGCAAATAGGAGATCTGAGTTCCAGACCAGCTTGGCCACTTGCTTGTAGTAGGACCCTCACTAGTCTTTCCACCGCTGCAGATCCTAGTGTCCTGAGCTGTGAAATGGGGGAGCTGGATGAGGGCACTTCTGAAATCCCTCCCACCTCCAGCATGCTACGACTCTGTGGGGTGATGCTCCAGCCCAGGTTTCTCAGCCCTGGCACTGTTGACATATTAGGCCAGACAATTTTTCTTTGGGGGGGGGCTGTCCTACATATGGTAGGGTGTCTAGCCTCATCCCTGGCCTCAACCCACTAGAAGCTAGCAGCACTCCCGAGCCCAGTGGTGACAACCAAAGATGTCTCCAGACACTGCCGGATGACTGGGGGGCAATGCAGACCCTCTAGTCACTGCCAAGGGATTTCAATAAGGTCAAGATCATGAGTGGTTCAGTGACAAAAGGTCTTCCTGTCCCCAAACCCTCCACACCTCTCTACTTTTCCAATGTAGCCTCCAAGTTCTTTGCAGCTTCTCATTTCTTAAATGCCCTAAGTGGTCCAGGGTGTGTTTGGTGTGATAATGAACCAATCGATTTCATACTTTTTCCTAAGCAGAGTTCACAGGTTTATGTCCCCTAAGCAACCAGCCAGGCTCCCCAGAAATCCCTCATGGAGCCCCGGCTGGCCTGGAAGCCTGTATCTGCAGCCTGCAGGAGGCTCGGTGAGCACGGATTTGTCAGCACTCTTAAATCACTGGGCTCCGAGGAAGGCTTCTCCCAGCACAAAGATCCTTCCTTAGGAATCAATAGCTCAGGGCCCTACATCACATTCAGAATTATCCTGGGACCTGTAAAATTTCTTTTCCCCAAGTATGGCAGAAGCCCCAAATGAAAACCCCAAGGTAGGGGAAGGAAGAAGGCGAGGAGGGAGCCCTGCCAGGAAGGCCTTGTCCATCAGCCCAGATGCTTCTGTGAGCGGAGGCTGATGTGCAAACCTGGACACTCAGGCTCGCTCGCTTGGAAAAGGAAGAATCAGTGTGGTTCCCAGTGATCCCGCAATAATATCCCCTTCCAGCTGAATACCTCCTTATATCTCGCCAAGGGCAGAGGCATGTTAAAGACTATCTTCCTTGATCTTCACTATCCTACCCTTATCACAGGGTTGCCAGCTTCACTGTTTTGCAAAGAAGGAAACTGAGGCATGCAGAGGTCAGGCAGTTTGTCCAAGATCTCTAAGCCAGTAAGTGGGGGGAGCCAGATTCTAAGCCCGTGTCCTTTCTATTACACTGGGCTGCCTTCCCAACGAGAGTAGGGTAAGGAAGGGTCAGCCATCTAGTGGGGCTCATAGAAAAGGGCGACTTCTTGTTTTCTCAGGGTCTAATGCCACATCTCAAACTCTACGTCCTCTCCCCATTCAACCAAAAATCCAGAGATCCTGTGCTCTAGCCATATTTCGTGTAATAATAATATTCCTCTCCTTAACCAGACTAGATCAAGCCTTGGGAATGCAGGCACATTTCTTCAGCTAGAACCAGGAGCTGGCACCCATCTCAAGCACAGCCCCTCACAACCCCACTTCCTAAAGGAGGGGACTGCTGCTCTCTGGTGGTCCACATAATCTTACTACCTCCCTCCTCCCCCTGAAGACTAAGACCCAACTTGCCTGTGAGCCTGAAGGAGAAGAAGAAACTCGAGCATCTTCCCTGGCAACAAGCATCCCTTGGGTGAGCTTTAGGGACAGAAGACGATCTGGCTCTCCGGATTCTGGCTTGGCAGCACTGGTTCCTCCTGAGAGTCACCACCGAGTCTGCTGAGGCTCCGAGGGGACCCCAGAGGAGCTCTATGCCATGTGCCAAGGAACAGGGTGGGGAGAGGAAACAGAGAGGCGGCCCACAGGCCACTCGGCAAGCCTCCTTCCCAAGGCCCAGCTCAGATGTCGACAGTCAGACTCACAGAACAGAAAAAGGGCAGTGGAAGTGGTAATATCTTCCAGGTCACCCAAGGAGCCCTAACATGAGGATTTTGCAAAAATAGAACATCCTACACTCTGTCCTTGAGCGGGGAGCAGCAAAGATGGGGAAGTGGGCAAGTAATGGTTGGGAACTCTCACTCAGGATCTGAGTAATGGAGGTGCCACAGGCAGTAGTGTGATGCAGGACAGGGAGAGCCTATGCCAGCATGCCCTAGTGAGAGAAAGAAAGAGCTCTGGTCTGGCTTCTGAGACCACAGCGAGGGACTGGGCGCTTCCGATTCCTACATGCGTGAACTGAGAACCAGAGTTGCTTTGTTTCTGCCTAAAAGACTTCTTGGAATAACGAGATAAGATAGTGGACGGAAGGGAAAAAGCAATTCGGAATTTCTATTACCTGTGTATGTACATTACAAGACCTTTACCTGCTCCTCGCTCTGAATAATTGATTTGAAGGAAATTTTCCCAAATTTACTAAATTTATTAATTTACCAATGTCAGCAATTATGAATACCTAGTGTGCTGAGAACACACGTCCATCTCCATAGTAAAGAAGAAGCAGGTCACAGGATTGGAAAGAGCCCTGTGTAGAGAACCGGGAATCCTGAGACCTAGTCCAATGTCTTCCACCAAATAGTCATGTGACCTTGGGCCAGACACTTGCCCTGACTGGGCCTCAGCTTTCTCGAAATATGTAAATTATGTATGCATGTGAGTGTTGGGGATGGGATGAGGTTGGACTAGGTGCTCTTCAAGGATCCTCCCTTCTAGCCCTAATGTTCTTGGACTCCATGAGCTCCTAACGAATTCAAAGGACCCACCAGAGCCGAGTCCAAAGGAGTGACCTCTGAGAGCAGGTGGGACTGAGCACTAGCTCTTTCCCTGGAATGCTGTGCGCGCACCTGCCCCATTGCACCTGAGATCGCAGGACCACCTAACGTCCGGGAAGCCTGTGGTAGCAGAGCTCCCATCATGAAGGTGAGGTCTGGGGGCTGTGGCCCGGGCTTGCCCAAAGTGTTTAGTTACCATGGTCAGTAAAGGGCAAGAAGTGGGAAAGTCGTGGTCTTGAGCTGGGTGCCTTTTGCGCCCCCTACTGGACACCAAGGAGCCTGCTCCACCTTTAACCTTCCATCACCTAGGCAGGCAGCAAGAAGATTGAGAACAGGAGACTGCCATAAGCACTTTCATAGTACTGCCTTTGTGGCCCATGGTCCTCTTTCCACAATGGTCTAGGTTTGACTCCCTAGTATGACACAGGCGTTTGGTGCACACATTCACAGGGACACTCCCGTGCAGCGATAGGACGTCTTAAGCAAACGTCAAGGTGCCAAGTAATAAACATCAGGGTTCACAAGGCCAGCTGCAGCACAGATGGACAGAAGGGAAGAAAGAGAAACAAGCAGGTATCTCGCTGCACAAATCCCCAGTGGAGAGAAGGTGTAGGGAAACGCAGCAGAAAAATGTTGACTGCAGGCAGAGGATGGGGCTGGGTTTGGGGGTATGGATTGATAACCCCCATAGAAGATCTCCAGGCTGAAGCAGCTACCCTAGGAGTTCAAAACCCCCACCGTGTTCACAAATGGGGTACAGGTGAAGGATACACCCCAACTGAGCAACATGCCTTTGACCTTCTCCAGAGTCCATTACGCCAACTGGAAGTCAGAATATTCTAATTGTGGTCCACTGTGCCAGCATCAAGACCCTAAACTCCCTTCATTGCTTCTTAAATTGACTTTAGGAGCTGCTGCCAGGATGATGTTCTTAAGTCAGAAGGAGAGAAAATGCTTCCTCAAGAGCTATATTGGAAGAACCGCTATATTGGAAGAACCGCCATGTTCCCACTTTTCCATCCTCCATCTCCCCTCCCTCATGGCCGAGAGTGAGGTACAGCATGACTCTGAATTCACTCTGATTCAGTCTTGGGTATCTCCAGCCCCAAGTCATCAGGGTAAAAAGGTCTCCCATCAGTAGAGATTCTCTTCCCCGGTGAGTTCTCCCCTGATTCCTGACAGCACTACAGAGCTGTCCCCTATTCTTGGAACCCTTTTCCCTTCTTTTCCATCTGGCTTCACTTGGGAAGTCCTGCACCCATCCCAGAAGACATCTCAAGTGTGACTCAAGAATGTGTCCTGCCTGGAGAGCTGAAGCACCTCCTGGGACACGCAGAAGCCACACTAGGTGCACACCCCGCCACCACCACCAGCAATATTCATTAGTCATCCCGGAGGAAGGGGAGTGCCCCCTCCCAACCCCAGGAGCATTCCCCGACCACTCTGGAAGGTTCCCATCCAGGCTGGGATGACTTTGGATTCTTGAGTTGGTTTCTGCAGAAACGGGACTAACCAGAGCTCCCAACTACTGTACTGCGAAGAGGCGCGCTGCATTGTCGGGCATGCCCCCAAGCCTGGCCTGCTGCCCCATCAAAGCCTCCATGTGCCCCCACGGGCGGAGGAGGACCCCGGCTCCCCCGGAATGCCTGAAGCTGGTTTGCCCGAGACAGGCTGCGAGCGAGGAGACCACACCTCGGTCCAGCAAAGGCAGCGGGCAGCTACGCTGCTCGCGGGGCTAGCTCCCGGAGCTCTCTGCCACCCAGCGCTGTGCCTAGGAGCTCGGCTTCCCCGGGGAAGAAGCGCCAGCTCCCTGGGGCTCTTCCCCATGCTGGCAGCATGGTCACCCGATCGAGGCCAGTAGCTTCCCCGGCCCGAGGCTGAGCCCCGCTGGGTGACTCTCAAATACCCCCGGCACATCCCTCCTCACCCGCTCCGCCCCCCTCGCAGCCCCAGTGCCCCCTCCCCAAACGGCTGACCTCCAGCGCGCCCCCAGCACCTTCCCCGCCAGCTGGGCGGGCTGTGGTCCGCACAGCTCCGCTCCCACCTCTCCTCCATCCCCAGCCCCGCGCACGCCTAGCCCCCAGCCCGCGGGGGAGGCTCGGCACGCCAGTCGGGTCCTGCGCCTCTCGGCAAGTTGGCGGCACAGCCGCCGCCGCCGCCTTCCGCGACGGTGTCCGTCTTCCCGGTTCCCCGGCGGCGTCCCCGCCATCCCTGCGGGCGGGTCGGGAGGGGCGCGCAGGGCGGGAGAAACTTTCTCCGCCTGAGGGAGTGGGGGCACGGGAGCGGGTACTCACGCCGAGGTCAGCGCTCGGAGCCATCTTCGGGCTCTCTCTGCCCCACCGCCTGGGGGCGTCGGAGCGCGGGCGCTCGCTGCCGCCGCCGCTGCCGCCGCCGCCTTCCAGCTCCCAGCCCCGGTCCCGGGCTGGCCTCGAGCCTCCCGCCCCGCCACCGCTCGCTCGCTTTATACAACTCCACTCGAGCGCGCCCGGGCTTATGTAAAGGCTGGCGGAGACCCGCAGCCAATGGCGCGGCCGCTGGAGCTGGGGGCCCCGGGCGGGGGGCGCCCGCGCGGCCAATCGCGGCGCGGGGAGCCCGGGCAGCCGGTGGGGGAGGGGACGCCTCCCCGCTCTGATTTAGGAGCGGGGATTGCGGTGGCAGCAGCCGGCAGCCGGGCCGGCCCGGCGCGGCGGGCGCTGGGGTGGGCGGCGGCGCAGGCGGCGGCGAGGGCGGGTGCCCCCCGCACCCCGCCGCTGCGTCGCGTAACCTTCAGGAGGCAGCGGGGCCTGGCGAGGAGGGGCGAGGCGAGGGCGCCTGGCGGGGCGCTGGGGGCCCCGGGCCGGCTGGAAGCGAGGGTCCCTCGGGAGGAAGAGCCGAGAAGAAAGGCCAGAGGGAGGGGAGGGAGGCGAGCCCAGGGTCCCCGTGGCAACCCCAGCGCGCAGTGCCGAGGGTGGCGGCGCGGGCGGCGGTGCTGCCTTGCCTTTCCCCCCGCAGATAGCGATCTGGCGTCGCCGGGCCGGGCCGGAGCGGCCGCGCGAGGCGCGCTGATGGCGAGATTTCGCCCTGAGGAGCGAGCGCCGAGCCGATCTTTATCCGGCCTGGGAACGTGTCCGAGCGCCTCCCGGGGACTGCTCAGTATGGAGAGCTTCGCTTCGCAACGGCTCTAGAGGGCGGGGAGCGGGCGAGCACAGCTCCGAGAGCAGGCGCGGCGGCAGAGGCGGCGGCGGGCCGCGTCCCCTCCTTCCCCTCCTCCTCCGGCCTCAGCCCGCCGCGGGCAGTGCCCCCACCCACCCCGCCGTGCCCCCGCCCCAGCAACGCCGGGGCTGAGCTTAATCTGGGGTCCCCCAGTAGGCCCACCGGCTCTGGTCTTTCCAGCCTCCCTCACGGCTCTGTTCACAGGTCCTGCTAACCCCCTCCTCGATCCCCCATCCCGCTGCAGGGGCCGGGATGGTCTCAGCCTCCCCGGACCAGGGGACACGCGGGCCAAGCTTGGGAAGAACGCGCTAGGTCAGCAGTGCCCAAAATACCCGTGTACTGGGCAGGAAACGGGCCCAGATCGATAACACTCTGAAGACAAGTCCTTTGTTTTGCGCCTAGAATAGAGCCTGGCACAGAGTAGGCGCTCAGTGAGGATTTAGTAAATGAATTGTGAGCTTCCTTGAGTAAAGTCTTTGGGTTTCAGAAAGTTGGGGCATGCACAGGGCGCTGGAAGAGAAAGACTTGGGGATGCGCCATCGGAGACCAAGGGAACTAGGACTGTTTTCCCATCTATTGATGACTTTGTGACCGTCCCTCTGGCTTCTGGGCACTTAACTCTTAAAATGATTCCAATGGTTTTTTTATTTTGTTTTGTTTTGTTTTGTTTTGTTTTGTTTTTTAATGGAGGCGCCCTGCCAACTAGCCCCTGGCCCCAGTTATCCCCAGATTTAAAGCAGAACTACCAAGCCTACTTTGGTCGTTTTCAGGTCTCTGTGATCAACCTCTGGAAAGAAAGAGCTAAGCATAGGCAGTCTTTCTATATTTTTGGCCCTGGAACTAACTCAGGTTCTTAGTCATTTGAGGGTCGTGGACCCTTTTGAGAATCTTGCAAAAACTATTGAATCCTTCTTCTAGAAAAATATACAAAGACACGCAAGCACATCTCCGAATATCACCTCATGATCATTAGGGATCTCAAGTCTTTCCTGGGGCTCTGCCCAATGTCAACCTGTTTCTCTAGGGGTCTACGGTGGTGGCTTATAATCATTTCCCTTTGGGCGATCAAAAGAACCCTTTTGAAACTTCCAAGATTCTGGTTAATGTTATGGGTTTGTTTCTCAGAAAAATGCTCTTTCATATACTCGTATACATGTTGCCATGCAAAGTTAGGGGGTTCATGGATCCTTAAAACTTAATCTAAGATCCCAAATTAAGAACCTTCACTTAGCAGCAAATAAACTCTGCCCAAGGACACACCCGATTCCCCGCTCTTCCCATAAGAAGTGCAGTCTGCTCTGCAACCTGCTGCATCATCACCCTCACCGTGTTCAGAGGGCATCTGAGTCATATGGTGATGGCCCTGGCACCTGAGAGGCCATCTCCACACTTGTTTCTGCATCTTGGTCCCCACCATCCTCTTCGTGTGGAGATAAGTTGCAGGTTGTCATGTTCTGTCTGATCAACGAGCATCCTTTAGCCAGGAACTCCAACTCAGGGAGATAGCAAGTGACTGGTGATTAACCAGTTTCACTCAATCCCAAGCACCTGAGCACATCTTTCTTGGTTTTTGTTCTCACCTCTCTCTGCTGGCGAAGTTGTGAGCAGCAGCCCCAGCTGTGGAGCCTCACCTCACCTAAACCCGACAGATTTAGTAACCAGTGCAGTAATTATCAGCATTAGCCATCCAGATGTGAATAGACTGCACAAAACAGCTCTATAATGATGTCACACTTTCCTGCGGCTAGCCAAGTAAGGGTGTAACAGACCAGAGGTGCTGGGGAAGGACAGAGAAATGCAGGAAATGACGGAGACATTCTTTCCAGGAAGTTCTCCAGGGAATGCAATCTGGTTTCTGCACTTGAACTTGTCAGGGTTGAGCCAGTGGGCCAGGGACCTGGTACTATAATTTTGAATTCTTTTAATGTCCTCCATGTCCATTCACTCAGTTCATGTCTGTGTCCACTGAGAGTCCAGCCCTGCCCTGCGTGTTTCGTTGTAAGCATCTTGCACTCACGAACTGCCCAGACACACCCTGCTTTCTTGGGACACATGCACATATTATGGACTGAATTTGCTAGCCCCCCTCCGCCCCAATTCATATGTGACTGTATTTGGAGACAGAGCCTTTAAGGAGGTAATCAAGGTTAAATGAGGTCACAGGGTAGAACCCTAATCCTTAGGATTGGTGTCCTTACAAGAAAATAAAGAAACACTGGCGGCTTCCCTCTCTCTCTGCACATGGACAGAAGAAAGGTCATATGAGGACACAGACAGAAGTGGCCATCTGTAAGCCAAGGAGAGAGGCCTCTGAGGAGACCAAACCTGCCGGCTCCTTGATCTGGGATTTCCAGCCTCCAAGTGTGAGAAAATGAATTTCTGTTGTCTAAGCCATCCGGTGTGGCGTTTTCAACTCACTCTTTACCTGATCCAGCCTGTTCAGTCTCCTCCCAATACCCTGACTCCAGCCTTTTCCACTCTAGTGAAGTTTCTCTCCATATCATCCTCCCACAAACCTTGTCCATTCTTATCTGGGACACTTGCCTAAGATGTTTTCTCATCTTCTGACACCCAAACTGAGTCTCACCTCCCACTCCACCTTCCCAAACTGCTCTGGCCAGTGAGCTTTGCCTTTCTGGCTCTCTTGCTAGTCAGCAACATCTTAGCACTCTATTATGCACATTGTTCCGTTTTCTAATTATTTCTTATACGTAAAACTTGGCCATCCTACCAGAATGGAAGCCCCTTTAAGTCCGGAGTTTGTACCTTACACTTGACCATTTCAATGGAAGCCAGCATGAAACTGGGCACGGAGTGACCACACCATGTTTGCTGATTAATTTATTCCAACTAAACACGCTTACTTTAAAAAATACCAGAGAGGTTTGTGGCACTTCCTTTTGTAAAAGCTCAAGACATTTCATGTGTGTCATGTCAGTTATCTTGAAAGCCTATTGGAGCAGGGGCTCTTGGAAACCAGCTCCCCCCTATAGTTCAGCCTCAGGCAGGTTCCACAAGTCACTTAGAGTCAAACCAAGTCAGCCCTTCTTCCTCCACATCAGAAGATTTCTTATCCTTGCCTTCCTTGTCACCCCCACGATCCACCTGGCTGTCTTCTCATTCTCCAGATGCAAAGAAAGGCCAGGGAATCTCAGATCGTAGAGATGCTTCTGTTCCAACAGATCTTTTGCAAAAGAACAGAAAGGTTGCCACCGTTCCTCAGGCTCTTATCTGAAACCCTGGAGGCCAAAGGGGTTTTAGAATTCAGAAAGGTACCCTCCATTCTGAGACGTCCCAGTGAGGTCTTGGGCAGCATCTCTTAACAGGACCCATGACTATTTCTGCAGTAAAAAGATGAATGTTCTCACGAAGGAGGTGTGAAGATAAAGTCGCTTCACACCCGGTCAGGTCAGGTTTTGTCACCAGATGAGTTTTGGCACCAAACCCGCAAGCAAAACAAAATAAAACAAAAATGCACCTCTTGACTTTCAGAGATTTGAGAACTTGGAATTGCAGATGAGGGATTGTGGAATTAGTCTTGGTCTTCCCTAAAGAAATAAATGTTTTTGTGAGGCTGTGGGAAGGCAGCAGTCGTAGCCAATGAGAAACCGTAATACGTGCAAGAAGTGAGGAGTGGGAGGGAGAGTGAGGACGTAGCCCCTTCTCAAGCCGACCTATCCCGCACTCAAGTCCCTTTCTGCTAAGGAACACGTAGTTATCGGACGGCTGGTGGGTTTCAGATGCACTTGTGTTAACAGTGGCTTACAAGTGACAGAGGCACAGAATGGACCCAGGAGGGGAGACAAGTAGGGGTGAAGGTGCAGAAGCTCTTGTAGAGAAGCCATGAACCGTGGCGGACTTGCAGCTGGCCAGAGAGAGCTCATTCAGAGCAGCTTAGAACGGAAGTGCATGCCACAGGAAACTTCTCCAGGTAGAGAGAGGGCAGACCTGGAAAGGGAGACTAGAAAAAGGAGAACATTATGGAATCCTAGAAAAGCTAGTTAGAAAGGTCAGGGCCTAAAATGTTAGGGCTGGAGGGAGCCCGGAAGCGATGCTGTAGGCAGACACCTGACAGCCATGGTATTCTGTTACCTACGTGGCCCGGGTGCTTTGAAGTTTTCCCACACTGTGGTGGGATGGCTTTTCAATCTGAGGGGCTGGCTGAGAATATGACTCAGAGACAAGGCAAGGCCCTGGTGAACCCCTGAGTGCTCAGCTTTCTATCCCTGCTTGAGATGCCCAGCCAGCAATACCTTTCATGGCCAGGGGGCTCCCTGGAGCCCAAGGTCAGCAGCAGGAAAGCTTCATCTTGAATCTTAAGGCTAGCCTTGTGCTGACCTTGGTCCTGCTTTGTCTTTGCTCCAGGTCCTAGTATCTGCTACCACCTTTTTCTTCTGACCGAGCTCTGTCTGGTACTCCCAGCTCCAGTAAGTAGGTCTCTGTCTCATTCTCCCATTCTGGTACCCAAGCACATGACCCAGGTTTTCAGGGACTAGGATTCTGGGGTCTGGATACTTTACTTCCCTCCCTGTGGCTGAGTCTTTACCACCTGCTGCCTCATATCCCTGATATTAACTGCCTTCTTGAGCCTCTGCCTCATGCCAGCTTCCTTTGACAGTGACCCAACCTGGCCTCACTTCCTCCTCCCACCAGCTGCCAAGACCTCCCAAGATCCTGGCCCTGCCTTGGTGGGCAGGTCTTGATCCGGTTCCAGCCACTCCTGGCCTGGCATATCCAGCTGCCAACCCAGCCAGGTCTCTGACAGACATGAACTCATGGTCATGGTTTAAAGAAGAAGAATAAAAATGCTTTCACAAGTGGGGAGTGGAAGCAGGCATTTTTCTAGCAGCAAGTGCCAGGGCGCTTCTGGGCTAGAGGTGCCTATCCAGTTCCATCCCAAAGGAAGAGAGAAATGGGTGAAAGTGAACAGGAGAGGAAGGTGACCAGGAAGGAGTAAATAAAAGGAGGGGAAGAATCAGGAGGAGAGAGAAAGGGAAGGGAGGATGTTGGGAGAGGAAGCAATGGGTGGAGGAGAATGTTTCTAGTCTGTTTTGAATGTGTAAACTGAACGTGAAGATCTTGTCATCCACAAAGAGTCAAGTATTGACACAAAAGAAGATGGAAAGGGTAATTGTGTGGGAAGAGAGGGAGATCAGGAAGGAGGAAGGGAGGAGCCATAGGGAAAAGAGGGGAAGGAGGGAGGAGCCAGACCATTCAGAGAGGAGGTGGGTTAGATAGAGGGCTGACAAGAACAGGTGGACAAGAGTGGAAGGCATCTGGGAAAAGGAATTCATGTTTGAAACATGCAGGGGGCATTATTTCTGATGACTCCGTCGTGATTGAATTAACCAGGGTTTTTTTGCGTACTCCCCTCCCCCACCGCTCTCTCTGCACCTCTTGGTTCTTTCCTGATTTGTCCGAAAACTCTATCCTCATCTTGACACCCCATTTCATTAAAGATAGAATGGGTTTCTCACAGATTCAGTTTCAGGGTCTGGAGGTATTATTATGAACTGCCAGATGCGAGGGTAAAATGAGGACAACAAAAACGATTATAAGGCTTTTATAAGGAACACATGAGAGAACGTGTGCACAGCGCTTAGCCGAGCGCCTGGTACCTAGTGAGTGTCCCAGAAATGGTGACTGTTGTCATTCTTCTCTTTCCTCCAGTCTCTGTGCACAACCTGCCACCTCCACCTGCCTGTCCTTCCTTTGAAATGCCCCTCACTTTCATCTCTTTCTCCTCACACCCAGACCTCTAGCACCCCACTCTATCTGGAGGTACCCCTGTTTTCACACTCTCCCCACCCAATAGCTAGTAATCCTCTCAGTGTGTGCAGAACTTTACAGAATTAAAAAAAAAAATCCACCTGGACACTTAGGATGCGGTAGACACAAGTGACGGCTCAAAGGGTGGGTGGCCTGCCCGACCTGGCATGGCTGACGAGAGGCAGAGCCGGGTGCGCATTTAAGTCGCTTGGGCATTGTCTACTGTCCACAGAGTCAAGTGAGTCATTGCTTTTTTTGTAGAAACCTGGCTTTATGTTTCCCATAAACCTCTTTACGGCCTGGCCCACAAGAGGCCCTCAACCAGCATCAGATGAGTCACTCCTTCCAGGGACCCAAAGAGGCGCGCGGGGTCACCCTTGGCTCAGTCCCACCCCTGTGCTGGAAGGCTCCCCTCCATTTCAACGTCGCTCTGCTCACACTTCAGAGGCAAGAGCCCAGCCCCGACCCAGGGCCACGCGCACGGTGGCTGAAGGCTGACCAGAAGCAAAGCCAACATTCCCCACGCTGGTGAGCGAGGGGAAAACCGTGAGGAATTATGGTTGTTTAAGTGTAGCTCAAACTAGCAGAGAGTAAAAGCAACTCCGTGCTCACTGCAACAGAAAGGAATTGAGATTTCATGAAAAGAAGGCTTTCTTCTCCGGGAGAGTTGTGAGATGTCAGAACCAGATTCCTGCAGAGGTTGTGGAAACGGCTCCCCTGGAAGTCTTTAAGAGCCCAGCGCAATCCGCTCTCCAGTGAGGTGGCTACACCAGCTGCGTGGAAGGCTGGGGCACAGGCAGCGGGGAGCTTCAGGACATCTCAGGAGGCCTGCGAACCCTCAAAGGCAGGGCCGGGGGGCTGGGGCAGGGAGGGGGAGGGCAGGCCCCAGGGAGGCAGGGGGCCAGAGGGTCAGGCCACAGGCACAGCAGTAACAACGCGGAGTTCTGAGGGGAGAGCCCCGCAGGCGGGCTGTTGTCTGTCCAATTACTGCCTGCTGGCTGGGGCCGCGGAGCGCGGCAGCGGGGAGGGAGGGAGCTCATTTTGGACCCTCAGGAGTTGATTGGACGCAGCCAGACAAAGGCCAAGTATTCTACCAAAGTAAAGCAGGGTGCCAAGGCTGGCCCCCTACAGTATGAAATGCAAATAATGAAACCTGAAGAGGGTACTTTCACCAGCTCCTTAAACAGGGATGTCTGGGGGAGGATTCCAGGACCACAGATTACCCCAGGTAAAAGCGCCACATCTTCCTGGAGGACCCATTTTTACTGGAAGATGTGCTAGGGGCAGGGGGCAAGAGGAGGTATGGTAGGTAATTTAGCTGCTAAGAAATGGAAAATACACTTTTCATTTTGATAAATCTAGATAGATCACGGAGTTGAATGCAAAATTGTGCGTGCATCCTTTAGACAAAAGACCTTCCAGACTTCCTGTTGGGTGAGATCCACCCCCCACCCCCACCCCGGGGGTGGGGGTGGGGAGTAAGGCTTTCTTCTGCTTTGAGACTACCTTGGCAGTCAAGTTTTACCAGGGCTGCTTTAGTATTTACGAAGCATTGTCTCCTGCACTACCTCATCGGGATATCCAACATGCATTTAAGCGCTTTCTGTGGGCCGGGCACTATGCCCTTTATGACAGAGAAGTGGGTATTTATATTTTCCCTGTAGTGGAGTTGAGGAAACAGGCCCAGAGAGAGGGAGCGATCCCTCCCCCTCAACAAGATGCTCATATGGCAAAGGAGGCTTAGGAGTGTGGGTGCTCTTTTCTGGTATGCTGAGCCTCTTCCATCGTACCCTCCGCCCTTCCCCATCACGCCGCCGTCCTCCCCCACCTGTTCCCTGTCAAGAGCACACAGCACTCACAGCCAGGTGCCCCCTCTGAAGAGCCTTCCAGGCAGGAGGGACAGGTCCAGGGCAAATGGCGAGCCCAGGAAATACAGCTGGTGTCTGTGCCTTTTCTCCTGCCTGTGACGATGGCATGCTCTGCACACATTTACGGATAAGGACATTAGCACAGAGACACCAACACCCCCAGGTCACAGGCAGAGCATCCAATTCCTAAGCTGGGCCGGAGGAGTTCCGGCTCAGTGCATAGCCCAGGGGCTTCTGGGATGTGACCAATTCACTGCACAGTGAGGGATGGATGGGTCACAGCCAGCATTTATTCAGGGCTTGTTAGGTGTGGGCTCTGTGTTAGGCCAGGGGGAGAACAAAGATGAATGAGTCCTTCTCTGCCTTCAAGGAGCTTACAATACAGCGGGGAATTGATGCCGAACTCATGCGGAAAGAGATGGGGAATAGGAACGGGCTGGGGAGATGCGGCCAGCAGGTGATGCCCCTCCTCCTTCATCAAATGTAAGGCAGGAGAGGTTTCCCTGGCTTGGTTACTGGGCACCTTCCCTCCTCATCTCTACTGGAACTCTCCCCTCTCTCTGCTCGCTCACAGTCTTCCGGGAGCTCACTGCCTGTCACAGGTTCCCCAGCAGGCACCAGGACCAAAGCCACCGTGGCCCGTGTTCATAAGCTGATCGACCTCCATGGAGCTTTACGAACGCTAACAAGCACACGTCGAGGCTGCTCCTGCATGTGCTGGCGCTGCTCATGTGCTTTTACTGCTCCAGGCGTCCCTACGCGCCTGTGAGGCCAATTCTTATGCCCATTTTACAGATGAAAAAGCTGAGGTAAGGTAAGCAGCAAGCAAGGGGCAAAGCTGGGACAGACACTCAGGTACATTTTAGACAGCCATTCCACACACAGTACCTCACTTGGACCTCCCGATGACCCCATGGTAGCGGTAGATGGCGAGATTAGGACCCAGAATGAGCAAATGTACTGCCAAGATCAGCTGGTCTGCAGGGGAAGTAGAGACCAGAATCCAGGTCTGACTCTTAGCCTGGTATTCTTTCCATTACATTTTGTTGCTGAAATCAGAAAGTATTCCCTGTACATTTCCAGGAACCTTCTGCCCAACCAGGCTTTGCCTCCTAAGGGTCTTTGCCCTTTCCTAATGGTGAGAACAGGACCAGGCACTGGTGAAACTTGAAAGACTGCCACCTGGTGGTATCCTGAGTGGTGGCGGCTGAAAGGGGCCCAGGGCTTTGAGGGGTGGCCTTGGGGGTCTGTGATAAGAAGTCTGCAGTAGGAGAAGTCGGAACTTATTGACCACCCAGTGTATGTCAGGGCCTCTGCTAAAAACAGGGAATGGTTTCCGTCACTTCTTTCTCCCATTAGCCGTGTGAGGTTGGTCCTATTGACAGTCACCCCCGTTTCAAAGTTGAGGACGCTGAGGCTCAGAAGTTAATAACCTGCTCAAGGTTCTTCTGCTGGTAAATCTTAAAGCTGGTATTCAAATCCAGCTCTGTCTGACCTCAACCTCAGGGACTGCTTCACCCAGCCATTCCTTATCCTGTCTTCCCTGCCTTATACCATCAGGCATTGACTGCTTCTCCTGTCTCCTACCACAGCCCCAGCTCCCTGAGCTGCAGCCACTCTGACCTTCTCTACGTGCTTCAAGATCATCCTCGTGCTGGGCCTTTGCACGTGCTGTGCCCTCTGCGTGGAATGGTCTCTCCGGTTTACCCACCACCTATGACTGATTATACAGGTCTCAACTCACCGTGGTCACCTCCTCAAAGATGCTCTCCCCACCATCCAGCCAAAGTGCCTCCAGGTAAGCCCAGTTCCTCAGCGTCCTCGATTTCCCACATTGCCTTCCAAGGGCGAGGCGCTCTCTGAGATGATCTCGTTGATTCGTTCGCATGCTTGTTTGTTGTCTATATTCCCCCCCTGCAACGTCAGCTCCGCGGAGGCAGGCACCCTGCATCCCCAGGGCTTAAGCCAGTGCTCGCAAAATAGTTGCTCTACAGATATTTGCTGGATGAATCACTGGAGGTGGCAGGGGGGAAAAGGCCCTTTGACCAGTATATTATGCATTTAACTTGGAGGCCTTCTCACTTCTGTGGATTCCTGTCATCTCTGCCTCCTTCCTCTCTGGCCCCCTCCCCTATATATCCAGGACCAGAAGTGAACTGAGGCCAGAGCTAGCACTTGGCTTAATTTGACAGGCAGAAAAATATTAGATGCAGTAAAAATAAGAAGGCTTGCATTTCTGGTCCTCAGTGTTTGATATAGTTGAAGTGTCTGGATTTTTCGGTAGTAGTTGTTGTTAATTCCTGTAATTAGCTTGTATCTTATAGATATTGCCCTTGGTCATTTAAAAAGAGGCTTAATTGGTCCTTCAGGCTCGGCACCTATTCTGTTCGCCGACGTTATTACTTCCTCCACCACAGTCAGAACCTGGAAACGTAGATTAGCATCTCAGGATTATAAACTGCCTGTTCTCGCTCACCCACATTTGGACGTGCTCCAGAAAACAGGCTCTGGTTTGTGAATTTGAATTTAGAATCCTGCACTTGTAAGGAAAAGCCCAGACCCAGGCACGATTCCTAGAGTCTGCTGGAAATCGGAGCAGAGTACAGACGCTTACACAGATGAACTTCCATCCAAAGATGCCAGTGGCCTCGGAAAGGAAAACCCACCATGGCTAATGGTCGTTAGAGCTTCCTTGATGTAATTTCAGAGAAGGAGGAGAGCCACAAACCAGTTTAAATGAAACCAGGAGACTTGAGCTCTGAGCCAACAGCCCCACTACAATGATATGATGGCAGAATCGTATTGGGGGTGAGCATGGACTGAGAGGGTGCAACCTGAACTCTCATCCTGGGCCCGCCTCTGTCTTGCCCACTGTCCTTCCTTAATCTGGAAGATAAGACAGAGCTCCGGCTGCTCTTTCAGATTCCCAGCAGCTCTGACGTTTTAGGCCTGTAGGGGGTGAGGGGAGCAGAAGGGTTGGCAGGAGAGGAAGCTAATGCCGACAGAATTCCTTCTCTATTCGGGCCCTGAATGGGCGCTGTGGCATCAGGTCCTCAGGGTATGTGTTCGCGGATGAGAAGGAACAAAAAAAGCAAGTTAAGCGACATGCCTAAAGTCACATAGCTGGAACGTGGCGGGGCTTCGCCGCAAGGCCTCTGGCACCCACGCCCCGTCTCCACCTGAAGCTCCGGACCAGTTAGTGCCTGGAAGCGAAAGCGGCGCTCACCCCCAAGGAGCACGCTCGGCTCCACGGTGACCGGTGACCGGGGAAGGGAGAGCACAGCTGGGGTTGTCAGATTTCTTGGTTTTTTCCAACACCATTCTCTGGCTCCTAATTAGGCAGCGGAGGGGTGAAAAGCTAACGTGGACGTCGGTAATGAGCAGCAGACCTTGTGTCACAGGCCGACCCTGGATACGGGACCCAGACTGATTCTGTCATTACACCAGCCCGTGTTTGTCGAGGGTCTCTGATGCGCCGGGCTCCGGCAGCCCCAGCAGCCGCTGAGCGCTCTCTATGCACGAGGCGGATGGACGGACGTGGCGGCGTACTTCCTAGGAGAGGAGTCCGGTGACTCTCCCCACTTGCTGGTTGAGGAGATTGGGTCTCAGTCTCTGAGAGATGAAACGAGGACCCCAAGGTCAAACCGCCAGGACTGCCTGTTTCTGCTTCTAGATGGTGGAGGAGGAAACTCACCGGAAAGCAAAGTATTTTCTGAGAAGCTGGGGCATGCGGTCTGATGTGTTGAGCGGTCATGGAGCAGGCTCTTAGAAAAATCCAGGAACAGTTGCCATCACCATGGTTCTCAGCACAGTCCCCTACCTCTTGGGGTGTCCTCTGCTCCATGTCTGCCACCCTCCTCTCTAGCTCCCCAAAGCCCTCCCACGAAGACTCATCACTCTGGCTTCTTTCCCCCAAAGAGTCCTATGCTCTAGAATTATGACTTCTTTTATTTATTTATTTATTTATTAAAAAAAATTTTTTTTTGAGAGAGAGAGAGAGCATGCATGAGCGGGGGTGGGGTGGGAGGGTGGGAGGGGCAGAGGGGGAAGAAGAAGCAGACTCCCCGCTGAGCAGGCTCCATCCCAGGACCCTGGGATCATGACCTGAGCCAAAGGAAGACACTTAACCAGCTGAGCTACCCAGGCACCCTAAAATTACGACTTCTTTTAATATACAACCAAATCAGCCACTCTTGGGGCAAACACCCCACCACCATTTTGGGTGGGGGGTGCTAAAAGAAAATGATTGGTATAATTCATACTAAGATGTGAGTGGCTAATAAGACACCCATTGCTGGCAGGTGTTTGTCCTTTTAAAGAGAAGCTAGTTTCTCCACCAGATATCTCTCCCTACTGGGATCCTAGCTGCCTGGCACTCCAGGCTCTGTGGGGGCAGGCTCATGGGGGGCAGGTGGAGAGAGAGACTACCCTTCCCAAGGGGCTATTTTCTGAACAAAGATGTTTGTCTCCTCTTTCTGACCTCTGAATATAGTGCAATGGCACAGGGAGAGCTCTTGGAAAATCTAAAAGCTACAATTGGCGTTGTCTCATCTTTCTAGACCCTTCTCTTCGGTGAGAAACCATTTTAATAAGGCTGTAATTTTGTTACGGAATTTTGTAATTAAATATCCTTAAAAGAAATGAGGTTGCAGGTCCCTATATCCCAATTTATCATGGATTTAATGGCCCCAGGTACACAGTGTTTAACCAAGAATGTATCCCTGTTGTAACTCCATGTAGGCCTTAGAGATAGGAAGTGCTCTGAATTTGTCATGAAGGTTACTTTCTGTTCTTGAGATGTTATTCTGTTTACCAAGATTCAACATAAACGGTGCCTTCTTAGTGAGAAATAACAGGCTCTCCCTCATCCCTGCATGCATCCCAGTCCCATGCGCCTCTCATCCTCAGAGGTAAATCTCCATCAGCTCTCCACAGAATAAAGGTACAGAATTGGCCTCTTCTTTTAAGGAGCAGACGCGCTCCCCCTGCTGGCTAAGGCCACCCACTACACTTGTGTGCTGCAAAACCACAGCTCTTTGGACTCAGTTCAAATCACAGAATGAGCACCTACTATGTGCCAGGTGCAGTGCTAAGGGATATAAAAATGAGAAGGACCAAGCCCCTGTCCTCAAAGAGCTTAGAGTCTGGTCAGAGAGACAAAATGTGCATATATATTATGCATAATGCATGAAACAGTGTAACATCGAATTGTAATATCACAGAGAAGCAAGAAATTACTTCTCTCCACAGAGATAAGGGAGGCTCCAAGGTGGTGATAAGCATCTTACTTGCATCTTGAGAAAGCAGTTGGATTTCAGGAATTGAAGAGGGAGCGAATGGTCAGTGTAAGGAGTCCTAGAACGTGAGGGGTGGAAGACGCCTAAAGAATCATGTCCTTTAATCTCCTCCTATATAAGCCGGGGAAGAGGAGCTCAGAGAGGCCACATGCCCTAGATGTGAAAGTCATGCCCTTGAACTGAGCCTGGAACCCACCTCTTCTCCCTCCAACTCCAGACTCACCAAGAATTCCAGGTGCTGGGAGGAATGAAAGATGGGGGTGGGAAGTGCCGGATATGTCAGGGAAACGGACAAAGGAGTCTGAGTCGCCACCACAAGAAATCCAATCCCATTTACTGAGGAAGTGAAATGGTCTGGTTAATTTAATTTCCTAATTAGATGGAAGTTCAGTAGAAAGGCTGCATTGTTAGAAATGTTAATTTTTAAAAAACTTCCTAAAATGTTTTATTTCACTTTTTTGCCTTAGCAAGCAAAATAAAGGTAACGGATCATTCATTGATAATTCTCGATTGGTCAGTACCTCACAGTATTTTAGATGTAGACAGCATCAAGCTTATAGGTATAGACCCTTGGAGGGCTTTTTAAATTCTTTAAAGGCAATATACTTGGTTGCCATTTGTCTCCTCATCATCAGCCATAGTGTTAAGATTTATTTATCAGGGTGGGGGAGTTGCATACAGAAAAAATGTGATGAGGCGAGGGTCCTGTCTGATTTTTCTCTGGCTAGTAGAGGTTTTGCTGGGTTATCAGGGTGGCCCCTGCTGAGCCCCCTCCACAGCTCTGCCCTCACCCTTGCAGGGCTGTGCTGAGCAGCGGGGTTTCTATGAGGAGCCCTGCAGAAATTCCTGCATGTGCTTTGGAAAGAAGCAGGTGGGACATTCCACTGAGGATACTGGCTGGCTCCTACCCCAACTCCCACTGGGACCCCTGAAAAGTTATGAGCAGTGGCCTTGTCTAAATGGGGGCCCTGTGCGATTCGGCTCCAGCCTGGGTATGGCGGCCAGCCTCCCAGATGGCCCTCAAATGATCACCCTGTATGGTTCCCTCCTATGATACACCAGAATTGAGTTGTACAACCAGGGCGCCTGGGTGGCTCAGTCAGCTAAGCGTCTACCTGCAGCTCAGGTCATGATCTCAGGGTCCTGGAATCAAGCCCCACATAGGGCTCCTGCTCAGCGGGGTGTCTGCTTCTCCTTCTGACCCCCTGTCCCTACCCATTCTCTCTCTCTCTCAGATAAACAAAATTAAAAAAAAAAAAAAAGAATTGTTCTGTACAACCAATTAAATAGTTGATAGTATCTCACTTCCTGTTTGGGTTCTAAAAAGGCATTATGGCTTCCATCTTGGTGAGTCTTTTTCTCTCTCAGATCCCTTGCTCCAGGGGAAGCCAGCAGCTATGGCGTGAGCGGCTCTGTGGAGAGGTCCACAGGGCAAGGCACTGAGGCCTCTAGCCAAGAGCCACACGAGTGAGCCCGGAAGCAGTCCAAGCCCAGTCAGGCCTTCTGAGGACGGCCACTCTGGCCTACATCTCGACTGCGACCTTATGAGAGAGCCTGAGCCAGAGCTCTTTAGATTCCTGACCCTCAGAAGGTGTGTGAGAGAATAAATGTCTGTTGTGTTACGTAGCTAAAGTTTAGGCTAATTTATTGCATGACAGCAGATAACTCATACACCAAGCTAGTGACCTCCCTGGGCTGGAGAACTCAGGCCCTGCTCTCTCCTGTCTCCAACCAAGTAGCCAGAGGTCATCTTGACATCCTGGAATCTTAAATCCAGAAGGGGCCTTGGAGCTCAGCTAGTCTATTCCCTCATTTTACAGATGGAAAAAGAAGGGCCAGCAAGAAGAGGCTCTGTGTGGAGCCATGCTGAGACCAAAACTTGGATCTCCTAATTTGGGGTTCAGTCTTTTCTCCCCATATTTCCATTCCCAGGACGTAGTCAGCTTCTCTGTTCACTGTTTCATCTACCAAATAATTATCATGTGCTAGGTGCTGTGTTAGGCCCTGGGGGCATTGTAGGGACTCAACAGCATGTGTCAAATTTACTATTTGAATAACACGTAATTACGAGAATGGGTATATGGTGAATGAATGAATGAATGAATGCATGAGAAAGACTGGAGTACAATTAGGAGACTCGTGTGCTAGTCCTCTCTTTGCCACAAATGTCCTGGGTGTTCTTTGTCATTCTCTATAAATGAAGGTTCCAGGCTGGTGTGCAGTACAAAGACTTAGATTAATACATAGAATCTTAGACTTTGAGAACCAGACAGGATTTTGGGAGGCAAGTGATGCTGAAATTTTAGAATGATAGTGTGTCCCCTTGAAAATGGAAGAGTCTAGGGGCCCCTTAAGCCATAGGCACAAAATCTTCTGCATACAAATTCTGGGGGATTCTTTGGACGTTTGAACTCCATCTGTGGACTTCCTAGGGTTCCATAAGCCAAGCACCCCGATCCAATCAAACCTCCTGCCGTTGTAGATGAGAAAACTGAGACCCAGAGAGGGGAAGTTACTTGCCCCATAACACGCAGAAATTCAGTAGCAAAGCCCATGCTTGAACTCCAGAAATCTGGTCCAGTGCTCTCTCCACACAGGAGCCTGACTTATGGGAAGCAGACAGGTCATGAGGAAAGCATAGAAGAACTTCAGGGAATCACACACACATATTTATTTTCTGTTAATATCTCTTGGGGACAGGCAGAGTGGTTTAAATGATCAACTCTGTCTCCAGCACTAGGCTAAAAGGCATCCACGGATGCCTCCTAAAACTGTGCCATCGGAAAGCACTAGAGCTGGGCCTGGCAGACGTGGGGAGTGTGGAGGGTGGGGGACCGTGGAGCAAGGTCTTGTGGTGTGGGCGCTCAGCGGTGAAGCCCCAGGGCCAGTCGGCTTTGCCCTGCCCGCTGGCTGGTCCCAGGCGCTCAGGGGCACCTCCGCTGGGGAGCAGACAGTCCACCTGGATCCTCACCGTCACATTAACATGCAGCTCAGCATAGTATCAAAGAGCAGGGGCTCTGGTCCTAGCCTACCTGGGGGCAGGGTCCCGTCCTGTTTTGCTCCTCTTTTTACTGCGCCATCTTGGGCGACTAGCTAACCTTTCTTTCCGATCTGTAAAATGGGACCATGACAGCCCTTACACCACAGGCTTACCGTGAGGGCCCAGTGATTCTGTTCGGGAAAGTGCTTAGAACAGAGCCTGGCATAGTGAAGTGCCAGGTAAGTGTATGATAAGCGAGGGCATAAAATCCATACTTCGTCAGGCATCCGTTTTCTCTGTGGGGTCCTTCCGAACAGAGGCCATGACACTTTAAAAAAGGGCCACATTAAAAAAAAATCAACTTCATCAAAGTACAAATTACCTAAACAACATGCATGTATTGTAAGCATATGTTTAGACGGATGAGTTTTGGCATGTTTCCATACTTGTGTGACCACCGCCATAATCAGGACATAGAATGTTCCCATCACCCCTCATCCCAGGCAATCTCCCTTTACCCTCAGCCCCACATAACCGTGATCTTTGCTGCCAAAGGTTATGAGGACACATCTCTATCAGTAAGCAGGTGTTGAGCTGCCAAAATATACGTGTGTCTCCCGATACATGCGTACTTTTACTCGCGTACCACACGTCTTGTTGTCAACGTGTATTATACACACAGGAAAGCTTACTTTCTGTTTTATTTTTAAATTTTTATTACTTTTTAAGATTTATTTATTTATTTGAGAGAGAGCGAGAGAGAGCAGGGGAGGGGCAGAGGGAGAGAGAATCCTTCAGCAGAGCCCCCGCTGGGTGTGGAGCCCGATGCAGGGCTCCATCCCAGGACCCTGAGATCATGACCTGAGCTGAAACCAAGAGCCGGACACTCAACGACTAAGCCACCCAGGCGCCCCACTTCCTGTTTTATTTTTTAGATTAAGAATGGGGAAATTATTAAGCAAGTGGACAAAATTACAAAGTTCTTGAGACCTTTCTGTAAATTTGACATTATATCAAAATAAGAAGTGATAACAAAATAAACCTAGTAGCAGTAGACGGAGGCGCTGTTCTGCACTTGGAGCGCGGGTCTTCCTCAGAAGCCCCCCGAGGGTTCGCTAAGGCTGCTCGAGCCCGGGCCCGCCTGGCTGGAAGGAACGCAAAGCTCCAAGGAGGAGGCCTCCTGGCACCTAGTGAGGGGCCAGCCTCCTCGGGGCTGTGGGGCCTCTGGCAGGAGGGGGCCCCTCTGGCTGGCCGAGTCCACACCGGCCTTTGGGGTAAAATTGGCCAAACCTGAGTCTGGCGGGCCAAGAGCTGGCTCATACTGGGAGGGCGGATGTGTCTGTGGCGATGTTTGTACCCGCAGAGCCCCGTGTGTGTTTGAGGGTTTAAAGCACCGCAGCCCGCGGGGCGAGGCGGCTCACGAGTACGTACGTCTGGAATTATTGTATAAACGCACTATAAAGCCTCCGTTGCTTATGACACCACCGTGATCTCTTCAGCCCTCACTGTAGGGGCTGCTCAGGCTGCCCAAAGAAAATTCCACAGACCGGGGGCTGAAGCAACAGAAACTTAGTTCTGGAGTTTAGAAGCTGGGAAGTCCGAGAGCAAAGCTCTGGCCGCCTTGGTTTCTGGCTCGCAGACAGCGACCTTCTGGCTGTGTTCTCACATGGCCTTCGTTCCGTGTGCGTGTTCGAAGGTGAGGGGAGCTCTGGTGTCTCCTTCTGCTTTTATGAGGACACCAATCCCATCAGGCTGGGGTCTCACTCTTATGACTGCACTTAACCTTAATAACTTCTGTGAAGGTCTTATCTCCAAATACAGTCACACTGGGGGTTAGGGCTGGGATGTATGCGCTTTGGGGGGACCAGCTACCATCCAGCGCGACTACCACCATAATAGCCGTAACTATGTAACCAGTCCCTCCTGTTCACAGGCTTTGGTCAAATCTGCCCTCTCTTGGAACAGCTCCCCACCCCCCACAAGGCTTTCTCTGGTCTTTATTCCTTTCCACTGCCTCGCCCCTTTCTTTTGCTTCTTAGCTTGTTGCTGCTTCCTAAGAGTGTTCTGTGTCTTTGCACAAGCTTTCCCTCTGCTGCTTGCCTCGGTCGAGGGAAACTTGGTTTTTATAGGGGCTGAATCTACAAGTCCAGAAAAGGAATTCCCTAGAACCCTCTTATACTGGCAGCCTATCCCCCTTAAATCACCCCAGCCTCCCCCTTCTCCAATTGTCGTGACAATGGCCATCTCAGCGTCCAGCAGCCCACTGGCTGCATGAAGGGGCGCATGGGGAACTCACGAAGGTTAATGAAGCTGCCGGTCCTCCTGGAGGTCGCAGTCACCCCGAGTCAAGTCGTGCCCCAGAGCCCTGTGCCGGCCTCTTCCTGTCGCCGGGACATCATTAGAAATGTTAATTATTAATTATCACTAAAAGCTCTTTTTGCTGCATTGCTGTTCTCAGTCGCTCTCATCTCTCTCTTGTCCCCCCTTCTCTCTGTAACCGGATCCTGGTTCCTGGGTCTCCTGTTTTTCTTTTAGTCCTTTTCCTCTGATCACCTCTCACCTGCGGCTGGTGAGTTAGGGTGTCCTGGGGCAAGGGGCAGCCAGGGGGAGGCGACTGGGCACTTGTTTGGCTGTGTCATTCTGACCAGAGCACCCACCTCCTTCTTTCAAAGCATCGAGGTCTCAAGGACATAGACACTGGGCAGAACTTCTGAAGTTGTGAAGCATTTTTGATGAATCCCATTTCTTCCTTCCCCTCTGTTCTTTCAGCTTGGCTGTCAAGGCCCGGTGTTGTTGGCAAACTTGGGGATCCACCTAAAGGGATGTAGTCTGAAGGAATCCCGTCCCCGTCACCCTGTTATGGTGCCACACGTCTATCCACAGGGAGGCAGCCTGGTGAAGGGAGAGATCGCTGGAGATATCAGGTGGCAGCTCAAGGCTCAGAGTTGTCACTACCTGCCCGAAGAGTGTGGGTCACCTCTTTTCACTTTAGGCCACGTGTTTGGTGAAAAGAACAGGGGTTTGTCAACAGGAGAACTGGGTTTGAATCCCTGCTCTGCTGTGTACATGCTGTGTGGCCTTAGACAAGTTAAATGACTCCTCTGAGCCTCATTATTAAAACATGGCAATGGTCTCTTGGTCTCTGGGTTACTGGGGAATTTAACAAGATCATGACCTCTAGTTCTGAGCCTGCCATATTGAGGGGCTTAATACATGTGCATGTCTTATGTATAGAAAAGAGATGACAGCTCTTGCCCTTCCTATGGGACAGAGGTGGGAGGGACTGAGCACCTGCTCTGTGCTGGCCTCGCTCCTATATGTTTACACATGTTAACTCATTCACTCCCCGTAGCAACTGTCACGAAGCTACTCTTGGTATTATCGCTACTTATGCAGGAGGCAAGTCAGATAAAGAAAAGTTACGTAACTTGCCTGAGGCCATGTGCTAATAAAGTAGAAAAGCTGGGAAGCCTTTGGGACAGTTGAGGGACGACAACTGTGGTGTCCAATAATGGAGCCATTTGCCAGATGGGGTCACTGAGCTCTTGATACGTGACTGTACTGAGGTATACTTTAATTGTAAATTATAATCCCGATTTAAAAGACAGTATAAAAAGAGAGAGGATGGGGCGCCTGGGTGGCACAGCGGTTAAGCGTCTGCCTTCGGCTCAGGGTGTGATCCCGGCGTTATGGGATCGAGCCCCACATCAGGCTCCTCCACTATGAGCCTGCTTCTTCCTCTCCCACTTCCCCTGCTTGTATTCCCTCTCTCGATGGCTGTTTCTATCTCTGTCAAATAAATAAATAAAATCTTTAAAAAAAAAAAAAGAGGGGAAACGGAAAATGGGTCATTAGTAAATTTTTATACTGATTACGTGTTAAGGTAGTTATATTTTTGGATATACACTGATTTAAATAAAAAAGGTTATTAAAATTAACTTTACCTATTTCTTTTCCCTATTTTGAATGTGGCTACTAGAAAATCTTAAATGACATAAGTGGCTCACATTATATTTCTAATGGACTGCGTGGCCCAGGACCCCTTCTCGTCACCATATCGTCTCCAGCAATGAAGACTTGTAATTATTAAAGTAATTATTAAAATTACGACAGGCTAGGAATGTCCATGCCAGCTCCTAAGCGAAGGTTCATAGGGTTCGGCCAACAAGAGGAGTCGCTTGATCAGGGTGCAGGCATTTCGAGAGAAGGGCTTCTCCGGGGAGGTCCAGGAGTGGCTCACCAGAGATGGAGTCTTTGACCTTGGGTCTTTGTCCACCCCCTGCCACCCAAACTGGAGAGAGAAGGGAAAGAAAAGGAAGCTTGTCTGAGACAGATTTTTGCTCCTCGGGTCTGCTCCAGGGTGGGGTGGGGGCTCCCCTCTAGTTCAGCGACATCCCAGCCAGCTGCTTAGGGCTCCCAGCTGTGGTTGAGGGAGGGGTGCGCTGGGGCCGCCCTCCTCATGGTAAGCACGGACCACTGTCCTGTATCTGCGGCGGACCCCTGTGTGGGAGCCTCCGGTGATGGGGAGCTCGGCGGCCCTGTCTGCCTCACGGTCGGATACGTCTACTTGTTAGAAAACTTCTTTTTACTGAACCTCCCTTTACAGGGTGCTTCAATTCCATAAATCACCCCGGCTTCTATTTCCTGGAGCTGTGCTTCTCAAAATTCCAGAAAATACGGCAGGGAGTTCAGTGCCCTCCAAGACCTATCGGGTCCAGATCTCCAGGGGTCAGGCCCAGAGATTTACATCTCTCTCTTATCTCTCTCTCCCGCTCGCCACTTTCTTTCTCCGTCTCTCTCTACCCCGTCTTCTCTCTGTCCTCCCTCTCTTCCCCCTTCCCCTCTCTGCCTCTCCCTGTCTTTCCCTGTCTCTCTCTGTCTCTCTCTCACGCATGCACACACACGCACTCAGTATTATAAGAACCAGACCTGCAGGCAGGGGCTCCCAGCAGGGTGTCACAGTGCCCAGCAGTGTGAGCAGTTGTGACATATGATGCCAGTAATTTTTCCTAAAAATAAAGTGGCAAAGTTTGCAAATTATTTACTGCTTAAATTTAATTGTGCAGATTCAAGAGTACTCCTGTAATAGTGTCGCTCTTACCCACTCATGTTCCTGGGCACTTTCTTGATAAACATGGCGCACATCCTCGCCCTCTCTCACCTCTGCCAGGGGATGTCGGTAGTTGAGGAGAGCAAAGTGTGGGTCAACAGCCATGCTAATACTGAGCACTTCTCTGTGACCAGCCATGTGCTGAGAACTTTCTGTGTAGTATGGCGTCTGACCCTCACACTCATCCTGGAACCATGCTAATACTGAGCACTTCTCTGTGGCCAGCCATGTGCTGAGAACTTTCTGTGTAGTATGGCGTCTGACCCTCACACTCATCCTGGAGGTAAGGACCATGACTCGCTTCATTTATACAAACGAGAAAACTAAAAAGAGAGTTTGGGTAACTTGCTAAGGTCACCCAGCTGACAAACCAACAACAAGCCAACTAGAATCAGGTCTTGCGCAGGTCTCTAGGTCTGTCTACCCTGATAGACTTTAACCATTCCGTGACTATTGGAAACAGCTGGGGAGATTCAAATACTCCTTGCCCAGGGACCCAAATACGGGACCCTTCCCTGAGAGGTCCCCAGAATTGCAGAACAGAGGAAACAAGGAAAGGCAAAGGAACAAGTTATTACTCTTGGGATTTTGGCCCCAATCTCCAATGCAGGGTGCCAGTGAGCCACATTGAACCCTTTGGACAACTCTTTTACCTCAATGAAGACAGCCTAGAACCAACGCCAGCCAAAAGGCCTGCTTTGCCAGCTTCCACGCCAAAATGTCTACCCGATGCTTGGCTTTTAATATTTCAACTCGAGGAGAAGCCATACTTGCCAGCAAGGAGTAGATGAGAGCACAAGGGACCAAGACCATATTTGCACACTGTGGATTTATTTCTTCCCCACCCTGCTCAGGCTCTACCCCTGCGAGAGGGCCCCAGTCAGCACCCTCAGATCTTACGGGCTGTAGAATCTTCCTCCTGGGAGATGGGGAAGCAGGAAGAGAAGCTGTGATGGTTTCTTGACCACCAGACTCCTGCCAGAGGCCAGCGAGTCACCACAACCGATATGACTTTGACTGTGGTGGCAAAGACAAGTTATTGTAAGTTCTTTGCTTTCCTGCGAGTGTGGTGATGGGAAGGGGTGTCTGAAAATGAGGGTCTGCCACGGGAACGTGTTGGACATGCGAATGTGATTTGTCCCATGGATCCTGGCAGATCAACGTTGGGAATGGCTGGTCTAGAGCTATCCAGTGAGGAAGTCTGCTCTGGCTTCCACATGACAACCTGCCACGTGTTTGAAGCAGCGCCCACGTGCCCTTTGATGTGCCTCTTTTCCTGGACCAAAGTTTTCCAGCTCCCTCAAGCCTTCTTTATGGACATGACTTTCAGCTCCTGCACCATCTGGCTGCCATTCTCGGGACGTGCTCCAGTTTCTCAATGTCCTTCTTACTCTGGAAGGCCCAGCTCTGAGCCTTGTGCTCTGGACAGGATTGACCGGTTCTGAACCAATTGAGGCCATGTTATGATCTAGACCAGACACACTCTACTTCCCTTACTGTAGCCAAGATTACTTTCACTTTATGTATCATGTATCAACCACATAACACAGTTGGACCAGGGTGAGCTAGTGGCCAATTTTCAGAATAACAAACAAATAGGTCATTTTCTCTTGGACTGCTGCCAAGCCAGGTCTACCCCATCCGGTACTTGTGCAATTAGTTTTTAACCTAAATGCAGGACTTTGCATTTCTCTCTTCTCATTCCATCATGTTGGTTTCAGCCCTGTGTTCCTTCCTGTTGAGGTCATTTCTTATTTCCATTCTGACATCTGTAGTGGTAACTATACTTCCCAGCTTCGTGTCTGCTGCAAACTCAATTAGAACAAGTTGTATGTTGTCTTCTGAGTCACAGGTAACAATGCCAATGAGGTCAGCGCCAAGGACACAGCTCTATGGCATGCCACTAGAGACCTCCTTTGGGTTGACACAGAAAAACTAATCAACATTCTTTGACTGTGGTTGCTCGTCCAGCTATGACTCCACTTCCTGTCCTGTGACCCAATTCTCATTTCCCCATCACATCCTCAAGGGCACCAGGTAAAGCATTTGTCAAACGCCATGCTGAAATCAAGATGTATTGGGTCTCTATCATTGCCTTGATCTGCTGCCTGAACAAGTAGAATTGCCGCTGCCATGCAATGGGCAAGATAGTTACCCATCTCCAGGGTAGAAAAGGAAAATGAATGTATAAATGACAGAATATAGGGATTCGCTGTGAGAAATATAGGGAAGCCCATTTAAAGTTGAAGGGTTAGTACATAAACCTCGCCCACCAGCAAAGATTGCCCTATTCCACCAAAAGTTGATATTGTTTTAACAGCCTATCGTGTATGGTAATTATGGCATGCATTTTTATCTCCCCCACGAGACTCTGAACTTTTTTCTTTTTTCTTTTTTTTTTTCTCTTGGCTTAAGCCAATTTTATATCTCTTGTCAACAAATGTTTTAAAAAATATACACCTTAAGTCAGGGACTGTGTCTTAATCACTGAATAAAAATGTATGGAAAAGCACCCAGTCCAGAGTCTGGCTCAGCGTAGGAGCTCAAAAAACAGTACCCTTTCTGTGCCCACAGCATATAATGCCAGGGCCTTACACTCAGTAGGTGCTCAATAAATGCGTGAATGGATGCACATGTGCCTGAATGGTTGTTTCACATCTCCCTGGCATTCAGACTGACATAGTAAGGGCATGGGGGCAAGGACACCAGGGGTACCTGGTACCTGGGCATAGAGTTGAGCTGAGTCTAATCAGGGCATGTCTGATTCATATCAACCAAACCGGGTTTACAAGAGGCTGATTGTTAAACCAGAGTACAGCACATTAATTTACTCTGAGAACTACCATCTGACCCCACCTAGAGGGGTGAAGTGCATGCCTGGCTGGAGGATGTTGACTGAACAGGCTTGATTAGTTATGGGAGAGGGAATGGGGGATCCCAGAGAGGGCAAGAGCAAGTACAGAGGATGAACTCAAGCAGCATCTGAGAGAGGAGCCAGGGCTCTAAAAGAGTCAAGTTCAATTGGTCATCAGGTCTGAGGGGCAGGCACGGGGCTTGGCATGGAAGAAGGGCATGAGGGCAGGTGCCAAGCCAGTACCAGAAAAGCCAAGGAGCAGAAGTGGGCATGCTCAGAGAGGGTCCAGGACTTGCACTGCACATATGTGTAGGAAGCCTAGAGCTTGCCGCTATTGGGGCCAGCTGCATGGGACCCCGAGTGGTTTGGCCTGGTTGAAAGACCCAGATCTGGGCAGACTGTTATGACAGTTAAGTGCATCAAAATACACAATTTGTCCTGTTCCATATTGGAGAGACACCCATGTATCTACGTTATCCAAATGCTCCTTTTAAATACAATTCTTTCCTTTGTTAATCAGACGGCCTGTTATTACAAAAAGACTTGCTTCGTATTCCAGGGATCCCTTACATGTCCAAGAGGGTCTTTGCACTCAGGCAGCCCTGGGTTCAAATCCCAACTCTGCCATTTGTAGCTGGGTGATCTCGGGTACGTTACTCAGCATTTCCAAGCTTCCGTTTCCCCATCTACAAAGTAGGAATAATGATTAACATCTACCTTATGATACTGTTGGGAAATTAGATTTGACGTATCTAAAATGCCTGGCAGGTAGTTGCAGTAAACGGCAGCAGTATTGACTCCGTGACCTTGGGCAAAAGTCACTTAACTCCTCTGAGCCTCATTCCCATCATGAACATGACGGCTGTAAGGACTGCGAGGACATGGAAAGGAAAACATTTTGTAAAGTGTGAAGTACCGAGTAAATTTAAAAATTCTCATTAGTCACAGGTTGCTTAGGTAACTTAGTCTCTTCTGCACACGCTCCAAACCCAGAGACGTGCCCCGCGTCAGGCTTCCAGGGGAAGTCTTCAGAGGGGACACTGCGATGCTTTCAAAGTTGTGTGCAAAATGTTGTGGGCACCCACACACTATGAATCTCTCTGGGGAGACTGCCTACAGCTTTAATTGCATTTTCAAAGGGGCCCATAGTCCCCCAAAGGTCAGGAAACACTGCCCTGGGGTCGTGAAGCTGTAGGAAAGCTATAATCAAACAGCCCTCCCCGTTAGCAAAAGCCTTTCATCATTCCCAGGGTGATTCCAGACAACCCTGCGAGCTCATCTAGAATTGTGACCCCCGCTTTGTCAGTGGTGAAAGGGCTCAGAGATGCTTGTGACAGTGGCCAATAGAGTTGATGCGCAGATTGAAGTCACACTGTGGGTAGTCGGGACTAGAGATGGAGGATCTGAGGGGTAGAGCAGCTTCTGCCTCTCTGCGGCCGATGGGACAGGCTAATCTGAGCGCTCTGGCTAGGACAGAGGCTTGGTGAAGAGGCAGAGGAGAGTTGTCAGGTGATATATCTGGTCCTGGTCACTCTGCTTTCTGGACCATGCTGAGGATGGAGAAGTTGGGTTGCTGTCTGTCAGTACCCTTGTAAGAAGATGCTATTATCTCCCCACTCTTTTCTCCCCAAGACTGTCAGACTTGGGGTGACTCCCCAGACCTAAGGAGTCTTGAGGAGGAGACTTGGACCACCATCACTCTAGACATTGGGAAAGTCCGCTCTTCGCCCTTCCTTTGCTTTGGGTGACCTTGTATTCCATAGGGCATCATGTTCCTAGACCTGAATTTGGATATTGAAGGGAATAAATGGTCTCCTTTGATACGAGGAAAGAGAGTCCCTGCACAGTCCAGCCTACTGAGATGTGAGTTTAAAACCCCGCGTCACTGTGGCAATAATAGCCATATGTAAGTAGTTATGTAGTGTGGTAGTAAAGTTTTGGAGCCAGTATTAAGTGCATTTAATTCTCCCAGCAATCTAACAAATAAATGCCATTATAATCTCTTTCTAAGACAGAGGGAAATTGAAGCATGAGGCAGGGAAGCAAATGACCTGTCCAAGTTCGCACAGATAGTGAGTGGTAGTGCCAGGATTCACACCCAGTGAGCTTGGCCCCGTAGTCCACGTGCTTAATCACGGCACCATATTGCCTCTCTAAGGGGAAAGCACCCTTTCTGGCTCTGCCTCATTTGCGCACGTATCTATGTTTGGGTCCTTGCTGGGAGGAGGAGTACCTGGACCAAGGAAGAATGTACGAATTCCTGGTTTGAATGGAGTATCTGGCCTCAGTGTCCTCATTTGTAAAGCGGGGACCGTTCATGCCCTACTTTTTCCCCACAATTATTGTGTGGATCAAATGAGCCCTGGTGCAAAGGCTTTGTAAACACTGAGCATTGCCCAATAAAAGGCATTGCCATTATCATGATTGGTTGAGCAGCTCTAAGTGTCCCAGCTGCCTGGGGCAACACGCAGCCTGTGATTCTGATGGAGCTGTGACTAGAAACCTCTCCACCTGCTTCTCTAAGGCTCAGCCTCCATCCCTCCTCCCCCCAGTTTTCCCTCAGAGGAATTTGGAGGAGGCATTTTGTTTTCCAGCCCAGAACTCAACCCAAATCCCAGGAGGAGAAGATGCGCCAAGACGCTGACCTGTTTTGCCAATGCATTTGCCCAGGTGCCCTGGCAAGCTCCCAACCCTGGCAGCCACTTGCTGTGGTTCCACCATCTCTGCTCTCGTTTGCCCTCTATCCCAGCCTGCCCCCTGCACCAGTGTCCTCACAGCTAGGTGCTGCCTTGCACTTCCGAGAAGACCAAACACCAAGTCCTGGGACGTGGGGTATGGGAAAAAGGACTGAAGGAGAAAGAGGAACTGTGGCCTAAGTCATGGTTCTAAGATTGTCCCTTCCTGCCCACTTCCCACCATTGGGGCAGCGGATTCAACTGGGTAGTTACCCGCCTGTTTGGCCAACGAATCTAATGGCAACGTGAAGGAAGGCTCCAGCATTTGAGGAGGGCCCACCCTATCCCCAGGCATTTTACTCCCTGAGCTGCTGTGCTTCCAGAGGGAGATGCGGTCCTGGTTGGTTGAGGTTTGAGGGATGGAGAGAGGGAGTTGATTCAGTGAAGGAGGGGGCGTGGAGAAGAGGGAGCTGACAATGACCAGTAGCTCTAGGAGTCAGGCTGGCTCAGAGTAGGGGAGGTGACGGCTGGGATTGTTGGGCTCACGGTTTGCTGGGGGGGGGGGGGGTCCAAGCTAAAGAGAGATGTGGGGGTATTTGGGCAGCACAAAGGAGGACTGATGGGGTCTGCCTTGATGGAAATATAGATCTGGGGGGCACCTGGGTGGCTCAGTCTGCTAAGCATCCAACACTTGATTTTGGCTCAGGCCATGATCCCAGGGTCATGAGATCCAGCCCCGCATTGGGCTTTGTGCTGGGCGTGTAGCCTGTTTACGATTCTCTCTCTCCCTCTGCCCGTCCCCCAACCCACCCCTCTGCTCACCCTTTCTCTGTTTCTGTAAAAAAAAGAAAGAAAAAAATATAGATCTGGAAGTGGGACTGTACTGGGTGGCTGTCCCAAGAGCTCCTCATTTTACAGATGGGGAAACTGAGGCCCAAATAGATGAAATGTCTTGGCCAGGGTTGCATGGGTAGTGGCAGAGATAAAACTAGGACGAGCTTTCAAGTCAGACCTGGAATAACTCCCAGTTCTGATGCTTCTCAACTGTGTGACATCGGACACCTTACTTAACCCTCTGAACGTCAAGTGTCCCCATCCATAAAGCAGAAGGTGATAACGTTGACCTCGCAGGGCTGTTGTGAGGCCTTGTCCTTCCCACTGCACACACTCATCTTCCAGGCTTGGCACCCTTGTCACGTGAGGGATCCAGAGGCTTGAGATATTCATAATCTGGGTTGTTTTGTGGGTAGGTTTTGGGGAGTGCCTGGGTAGCCCGGCGGATGCAGTGAGCAAGGCACGCGGACAGGTCAGAGGAGCGAGGGGGGAACATGATCCTTCCCCAGTACCTGGTGACACTTTGTTGGTTTCACTCGTTCTTTGGTGTTCTCCTCTGGCCACTGCCTTGATGACTTTCCTTCCTGTGTCTCCTCTCACTCAGCAGTAAAAAGAAGGACATTTGTCATTGCCTTCTGTTTGTAATGAATAGTACACTATAGACCCTGATCTTAATTTTAAAATCCCATTTCTCTCTCTTTGTCAATTTATTCAATACTCATTTATTCAATAAGTATTTGTTGAGCATCTACCATGTGCCAGGCACTGTGCCGGGAGCTGGGGATATAGCAGTGAGCAAAGCAGTTTAACTTCCCTGCCCATGTGGAACTTACATTCTAGTAGGGTCATTTCCCACCTCCAGCCACACTGCTCAATTAAGACATTTAGTTTCTATTTTTATCTTCTTTGGCTGAAATACTTTTGTGAGTCTGTGGTCCCCCATATTGTAGTATGATCCCCAACACGGCTGAAATCCATTGCCTGGTATAATCAGACTTGGTTATAAATCAACATGTAAAGAAAAACAGGTTAAATGGCAAAGCCAATAACACCTCCCCCCCTCTCCTGCTCGCAGCTCACACGCCCAACCATGCTGGCTCCCAGGACTTGAAGACCATTTCAGTGTGGCTAAATGAGCATTGGCAGTTGGCTGTCCACAGAGCCCTCCCTTCTGTTGTCCTGAAGTAATGGGGGACGGGCATTGGGTGCACCATGGTTAACAACACAGCTGGACCTGGGGGTAGGGCTCAGATTTGCCGAAGAAATGGGGGCAGATGGGTAAATGGGTAAGTGAATAATCAGAGCTTGTTGGAAGGGTCGGGGTGAGAGCAGGACCAGGTACTGTAGTGACCAGCTTTGATCGGGGCTTTATCCAAGAGCAGATCCTACCCTTGGGGGTGGGGCACACGGAGCACCAGCCTTTTCTCCCTGCTGAGTCTCGTCCTCCTCAAAACCTGGTCGTCAGCCTTCCCCGCAGGTGCTGGGGTGTACAAGATCCTCAGGAATGTCTGTGGGGGAGGGAGGGTCCTGCTGACCCAGAAATGGTTTTCTCCGGAGCAAACACAGAACAAGGCAAAGGAAGGCTGTCACTTGCACAGTAAGTGCCAATAATCTGCTCAGGGAGGTGAACCGGGGCCTCATCCCTCTGAGCAGGAGATTAAAGGCCTGAACTTGTGATGATTGCTCGGCTGGGGACCTCTGCCGCACACCGACAGGGAGCCCCGAGAGCACAGAGAACACAGCTGCCACTGGAGAAAGTCGGCGTGGGGGACCGCTGGTGGCGGGCTGTTGAAAACAAATGGGGCAAAGAAACGATTCGGATGCTATCGATTGGAGCTGATGTTTGCAGAACAGCCGGAAATGACTTACTTGCCTTCAGAACCGATAGGGAAACTGAAGTCAGTGAGCCTGGAACAGACCTTGCTGAACCCTGCAAAGCATTTTCACATCCCAAGCCCTTCTCCCCTCCCTCCCAGAAATACCCACACGTCAACCACTGCTCCCCAACCTCTCAGAAACTAGAGCCCTGGGGATGGGCTAGGTACTCCCAGCTGCCCTGCTCCTTCCTCCCTGCTCTTATCTATCCCCCCACCATGGCCTCCAGCGCTAATGTCTTCCTCAGCCTCCCACCAGGCTGGCTGCTGCCACCGCCCCATCTAGCCTCCGATCCCCGCCTTGCCACCGTCATCAAGGCTTCTGCTGTGCCTGTGTCTGGATGTGGAGGAGCGCTGTCCCCCTTAGGTTAGCTGCAACAACACCAGAGCTTTCCTGGGGGTGGTTTACTTAAAAGGAACCACACTAGAAAATTACCAAAACAAACCCAGCAAAGGAAGTACAAAAGCCTATAAAGGGATGAATTTGCAGAGCAGAGACCCTTCAACCCAAGATGATTCAAGATTAGCTCAGTGAGCACAATCTCCTGGAAACCCAGGTTTTGACTGTCTTGTCCAGTCTTCCCTTCCCTCCCCTTCCCCTCCCTTTCCCTCCCCTCCCCTCCTTTCCCCTTCTTTTATTTTTCTCTTCTCTTCTTTCCTTTCCTTTTCTCTTCTGGCTCCTTTTTTCTTTCCTTCTTTCATTCTTGCTTACCTCCAGCCTGTGTTAGTCTGGGTCTTCCAAGAATCAGAAGCCAAGGCAGGATTGAAGGAGCATCAATTTTATTGGGGGCAACACCTGTGAGAGAGAAATTGGGGAGGGAGCTAAAAAAAAGCTGGAAGAAGCAATGTAAGTCTGACTTTGAGGGCAGGAGGGAAGGTTGGGCGTGCCTGACTGCCCTGCAGTCTAAGGAAGTTTCAGCAAGGCTGTGGGGGTATCCTTGAGCCCGGGCTAGCTGTCTAAGGAGTCTGATGTCACCGGGGATGGGCCTGCCATGAGCACATCTCTGCTGTGCTCATTCATCCACTGGGAGCAGGGCCTTGCTGTCAACTGGGTGATGGGTTTTAGAGCCTGGCACTGGGAGCCTTGGTCAATCCTGTCCCTGCACTTCTCCAAGAACATTCTCATGACTGCCATGGCCCTGTTGGGTTGGGCATGCCTGAAGCCAAGTCACAGATGATTCTACCCTTCAATGGACTCTTCCTCTTCCTCTAGTCTTCCCCTAGATATCTACAGGGCTTCCTTCCACTTCTGCCTTCTCTACAAGGCCTTCCCTGGCTACCCTGTCTAGAATTGCAACTCTCTGTCCAACACCCCGTTGCCTCCTTCTCCACTTCATTTTTCTCCCTAGCTCTTATCACTCTCCAACCTACCATATAGTGCCCTTATTTTTTTAAATTGTCTCTCACCCCTAGTAGGATATAAATTTCACGAGGGCGGGGATTTTTGTCCATCTTGTTCGGTGTTGCATCCTCAAAGCCCAAACAGTGTCTGGCACTTAGTGAATATTTGTTGCATGAATAGAAGAAATGACTATTGTTCAGAGTATCTGGACTCAGTATTTGGACTCAGTTTCTCCAGCAGTTGTGTGAACCTTGGGAAAAGGGCTGCCTCCTTTAGAGTATAAGAGCTTCACATCCCTTTCAAGAAGCTGGAGAGATAGGTGCAATGGCCAGGGGTTAATAACACGGGGTCTGGCATTGGACAGACTCAGGTACTGGTCCCAGCTCCATCACTTACGAGCTGTGTGACTTTGAGCAAGGCACTTAACCTCTCTGAGTTGTAGCTCCCTCGTGGGTGAAGTGAGGACAACAATTTACCACTGTCAGGATTGCTTTAAGCTTGAGAGGGCTCTGATTACTCCAACTAAGCTTAAAGAAGACTTTTCCTATTTAAAAGTCAGCACTCACTAATGGTTTATCAACAAGCATTTCTTTACTGAGGGAGAACGTTAGCTCAGCCCACTTCCCATGGGGCCCTTTCTTGCTCCCTCTCTCCATTACCTTCCTCCCCCCAAATAGCTGTAAGATTTTGGAATTCCTCGGTCTCCATCATGACTAACAACCAGCATTTCCAACGGGGAATTACTTTGCATACACTATTACATAGCTTACGTAATTAGAGGTCTATAATGACAGGCGCCACATATCTGGTTCCCTGCTATATCCCCGGAGTCTGGAGCTGAGTGGGTACTCAGTAAATATTTGCTAAATCATCACAGCCAGCTAGAAGGTTGGTATTATCCTCCTTATTTTACAATATTGAGACAAGGCTTGCCCACAGTCGCAGAGCAAGTAAGTGGTAGGGCCACGACTTAGCCTCAGATATGTCTGATTTCCAAACCTAAGAGTTTTCAATTCCAAGGTACTAAGGAAGATGGCTCTTCTACCTAATCCCCAGAGAAGAGCCCAGGATGCAGGAACGGACTCATGATGGTCTCAGGACTCATCCAGCCGCTGCTTACAGAAAGTCTCAGGTACTGCAGTTCAGTGCTGGGGAAGAGCACGGCCCCAAACACTCAGTGCCTTTAGCCCACTGACCTTTACTGCCAGCCCACTATTTTGCAGGTTGAGCAAATCACCCTTGGCTGGCAGATAGACCTCTTTTTTTTTTTTTTTTAGCTGCTCCCGAATTCCTGACAATGTTGAGTCATTCCTTGGCAGGACATTGCCAATGTTGTGGCAGTTGGGACAATTGATGTAGGCCAAATGGCTTAGTTAGTTAACCTTTAGGTTTTCTTTCAACACAGCGCAGAGTTTAACCCTGTTCTAGGCAGTCTAGTAAAAGAGTCGTGGCAGTCCTTTAATCCTGGCAGAATGCTTTCAAAGTCTCGAGGGTGGGTGGAGGTAGCTGGAGGACAGAGGGGGTATATGTGTATATTGGCAAATGACGAAGTCTTTTAACGATTCAAGCTGGGCTGTTTGTGCTTGAAATAAACTCAGGCATGCACATAATACACAAACACCCTGTGATGAAAACCTTGAGTCTTTATTGTACAAACAGCTGTGTTTGCTTCTAAACGATGCAAAATTAAAGCACTGTTACATAGGAGCAGAGCGTGGCGTTAGCCAGGGTCAGCTTTTTGAGGGGCAGGGGAAGAGCTGCTGATGGGGTAAAGGCAGTGTTTGAGAGGCACCTCAAAGGCTGTTCTTTCTCAAAGTGCCCCCACCTGTCTTCTGCTTTGTGGGCTGCGACTTTCCACATTTGGTCGCTGGTAGAGGTGATGGCAGTGGGCCTTTCACAAAAGAACAATGGTATACATACGTGTTCATATGGTGACATATGAACACAGCAGGGCACAGTAACACTTTCGTCATTCTAGGTGTCGAGCTAGCCGAGCTGCAGGCCTGGAGAGGCTGGGAGAGTACAGGTGAGAAAGCGGTATGGTTTGGTGGCGGAGTGGGTACTTGTTGCTTTCACCTGCCTGGCATTTTTTTCTAGACACAGGATCCTGATTTTCCTCTAGGAAATGATCCCTGTTCTAATCTTAGTCCATGGAATTTCACTGGCATGTGACTGAGGCTTAGCTAGTTGGAGCACTGCATCCCCTTGACAGCTGTAATTGGTTCACGAAAAGGCATGTGGTTGAATCAAGCCAGTAGGAGGCCTTCCCTAGACTAGTGTGGAACTACTGGGACAGAGTTATATCCTTGGGGGTTGCTGAGCTAGGAAGGTGTAAGGCTGGAGCATCTGGATAGGGGTGGAGGACATAATGCAGACAGAGCCTACCTAAGAATTAGGGAAGAGGAAAGCAGAGTGGAGAGAGGAGAGGCACGTGTTCCTCCTTGGAACATCTTTAGAGGTCCTGGATCACGTCATACCTGAAGTCATTGCCCTTAAGGTTTTAAGTTGTATGTTACAACAAACTAAGAAATTCATCTCTCCCCAATCCCCTGGCCTCTCTTTTTGGCCTAAGCTTGTCACCTAAAACTGAATCTCAACTGTAATGTTTTGCTTGTTTACCGCTCTTTCTCTCCCAAAAAAACTGTGAGCTTCCTGAAAGAAAGGATTGTTGTCTCATTTATTTTTGCATCTTGGGTACCTGGCATGGTAGAACTTCAGTACTGAACTGTAGAAACCAGAGAGAAAGGGGCTGAAAGAGTGCACTTGAAGCAGTGTGGTCTGGGACAAGGAGATAGTCTATCCCGCAGAAGCAGGCTGAAGAGATGTGTCCCTTTTCTGGGTCTTTGTGTAAGGGGCATGACAGGAAATACAAGAAAGGAATATGAGGAATAGAGCGGAGATTGATCCATGGAAGACCCCCAGTGATGAGGAGTGGGTGGGTGCTGATGTTACCACCCAGAGACACAGAACAAATGGGGCTTGGAAAGCCAGGAAAAGCAAGAGTGCCTACCCAGAGGTCAAAGCTGGCAAATAGGAGGTAACTGGATGGATGTTGGAGATAGGAGTCAATACCTGTGGTCTGGCATTTGATGGAGAGGTCAGCTGCACTCAGAGGCGGCAAGATGGGATGGGTAGGTATAGGAATATTGGGAGCCATGCTGCGAGGCTGGACCCAGAAAGGATCATAGGGACAATATTCCCGTATTCACCCTTTCTTCTGGGACATTTTAGTTTGTTGATAGAAGTTGTTGATGACTTTCTTCCAATTCTGCCTGCTACAGAGGAGAGTCAAATTATGAGCTTCAAAAACATTTCAGCATATCGTGAATTATATAATTATACATGGGTCCAGACCGGAGCCCCTGTCCCTGTGTCCTCGTTTCAAAGTAAATCTAACTGCTTGTCATTCCCATTCACCAACCAGAAGAGACCACGTTACATTTTGAATGAGCTCAGGACATGTGATGTCCTGCTGAGCCAGGGACCACTTTTTCTTCCATTATCGGACTTCTTGAATGTGTTCTCAAGTCTCTGGATGCAGTGTTCCTGAGCTGAGGCAGGGGAAGGTGTCTCACTGGCTGAGGTAGGCTGAACACTGAGTAAGCCTGAGTCTCCAGTGTCGCTGGGGGTGATGGACAGTGACCAGCAATCAGTGGTTGTCCTGTTTAGAATTCCTAACCCCATTCCTTAGGAAATTTTGTGCCGTCTCCTTCCTTCTCCGTTCTATGACTCGGCCAAATCTTGACTCTGGCACCGATGAGAAGCCACGTGGCGCAAAGTGAGCCGGCATAGTCGTCTTCTCCCTTCTTCGGCTCTTGAGGTTCCTGGCTCTGAGGCGGCCCTCTCCATGGTGTCACTATGGGAAAGGGCTATATGGCAGATTCAGAGGGTGTCACTGATAAGCTGGGAGACCTGGATTCTAGTTCTAGCTCTTCCGGACCTTCAGTCCTTGGCCTTGGGAAGAAGTCTCCCCTCTCTGAGCTTCAGCGGCTTATTGATTCTGTAATTCTGGAAACTGATAAAGTGAAACCCTCCTCTCCCCGCCAACCCCCCGCCCCCCCCCCCCCCGTTTCTGTCTCTGTCTCTCTTTGTTTCTCTCCCTTCTGGGAAGGCTGGGTACTTGGCCTCTGTGTCCGGGTCTTGCCATGTGAGATGCTTATAGTCTGTTTGGCCTGACCCCTGCTCTTTATACACACCCTCTCAGCCACACCTTCCAGTATGTGCCTGGCTTTGTCAGTTGGGAAATCTAAAGTTGGCAATAACATTAGAGGAGACCAAAATATTGGGCCACCAGAGACCAACAGGGGTTTCAATAAATGAAGCTTCAGCATTTAAAAGATTCAAGTCCAATTCCCTCAGAAAAGTTCCTGAAAATAAAGATTATCTACTTAAACACCCAAAGATAGCATTTACGAAAAAGGCACTTTGCAGGGAAATCAATCTTAATGTTGCCTTTCACAATTCCAAATCCCTTGTGCTCTATTAAGAAGTAGCCCTTTAACCTTTCCTTGGGTCTCTATTCACCTGCACCCTCCTCGGGTGGACCCGCTTCTGCTTGGGGCTTTTCTTCTTTTCTGTAATGACAGTTGTAGGAAAACTGGAGGATTAGCTGTGGTCCAGCCACCCTGTGTTGAGCATTGATATCAGGAAGGATCCTTGTCGTTTGGTTCCCATTTGCAAGCAATTACAGACGGAAGGGAAGGTAGTGAGAGGAATGCACAACCTCCAGCTCAAATCTCTAAACGGGAAATTCTCTCCAAACTCTTACGCAGAGAGTGGTCTTTTAGAGTCCTTTGCCTACAACCCATGCACGTGTTTCTGAGTTTCCCAAGGAAAAGGAAGCAAAACCTTCTTATTGTCTTTGGATTAGTGGTAGCTCAGAAGTTGGGGGAGGGGGAACCAAGTGATAAAGTGAACAATGACATTCCTTTCTTATCTTAGATCAGTTTTTTTTTATTACAGCCACATTTGTATCCATTTGAAAAATAGTAAGACATGTGTGAGAGGCATATTATTTGTCCATTCTATAGAATTGTCTTAGTTGTCTTGCAGACTTGGGGCTCCTCTATAATAATTCTGGGGCCCTACTAGGGTCTATTGCCCACAGATTGGAAACTGCTGTTCTAGAACAACGAAAAAAGTATTGATGGCATATGTTGCCATCAGTGGTTTCCTACATGTCTGTTGTTATGCTGTGTTAAGTGTTTTCGTACATTCCATTTGAGTCCCGTGACAACCTTATAAAATAGATACTTATATTATGTCCATTTTATAGATGAGAAAACAGGCTTAGATGGGTAAAATAATCCATGCAAACCCACACAGATAGCAAGTAGCAGAGTCAGGATGAAGACCCACGTATTTCTGGTTTCAAACCCATGTTTTTAATTATGGAACTAGATTTTGGCATATATTGCTGTGTGTCTTTTATAACTAGCTTCTTTGAATTTAGCTCTTTGTATCTTCTGTAGATTCTGGCATAGAAGAAAAGCTCAATAAATGCTTTTTAATTAATTGGTTAGTGGTGAGAGTCTTCAAAAAATTTGATTCCTATGATTTTACTACTTATTTCCAAATAGTGGCATTTTAACCCTCTTAAGTATAGGCCATCGGTGATCTTGGATGGTGACTACACTTAACATGGTGAGCATTGAGTAATGTAGAGAATTGTTGAGTCACTGTTTTGTATACCTGAAACTAATATAACGTTGTATATCAACTATACTTCAATAAAAAGAGATCTTGGATGGCCTTGGCTGACAAGTACCATTTTAAAAAATTTGAGTATAGTTGACATACAGTGTTACATTAGTTTTAAGTGTGTTGACAACAATGTGGAGAAAAAGGAACCCTGGTACACTGTTGGTTGGCATGCAAATTGGTACAGCCACTGTGGAAAACAGTGGGGAGTTTTCTTAAAAATTAAAAACAGAAATACAATATGATTCAATAATTCCATTACTGGATATTTACCCAAAGAAAACAAAAACACTAATTCAAAAAAATATGTACTCCATATGTTTATTGCAGCATTATTTACAATAGCCAAGATATGGAAGCAACCCAAGTGTCTTATCGATAGATGAATGAACAAGTATCATTTTCAGTATCAAATTCCAGATCAGGAATTAATAGATAGATATCAGAGGAGGAACTTAATTTGGAGTCCTGACTCTTAATCTAACTGGGGGCTTGATGAAGATCAGTTTGTTTACAAACCATAAGTCATCCATCCTATTTCCCAGAGCATCTAATTAGGCTTCTTCATCATCACCACAACCACCATCATCATCAGCATAATCATCATCATTAGTACATATTTATAGAGCTCCTTATTCTTACGAGGAACTTTTCTAAATTCTAAGGATAGATAGATAGATAGATAGATAGATAGATAGATAGATAGATAGAAGTATGATATGACTCCTGTTCTTGGGGAGCTTCCAATCCAACAGCGAAACCATGGAAGGAGTCAATGTGGAATTTCCTTTAGCCTGAGTCTTCAAAGCAAAGTTGTGTGGAGGAAAGGGGGAGCAGAGTTAGAATTTGTACTATTCTAGACAGAGGGAACAATATAAACAAAGACAGAGAGATGTAGAAGTACATATTTAAAGAAATCCATGTTTAAGGAAATATAAGCAGTAGAAGAGAGGGTATATAAAAGTCGTAAGCTCTCTGGAATATATTTTATGTGGTGTGAGGTAGGGATCTAGTTTATTTTTTCCATATGGATGATTAATTGTCCCAACACCATTTAATGAATTGTTAATTCTTTCCCTACTAATTAATTATAACATTTTTTAAAATATGAAATTCCCTTAATTTTTTGGGTCTCTTTCTGCAATCTGTTCTGTTTCATTGTCTTATTTCTCTGTACCTGAGCTGGTACCACATTATTTAAATTCATATAGCTTTGTAATATGTCTTGACATCCGGTAGTACAAGCCCCGTCTTTGTTCTTTTTAAAAAATAGTTATGGCTATTTTTGCTCATTGACTCCTCTGTATAAATTCTAGAAGTTGCTAATCAAATTCCCTGAAAAATCATAGGGGGCCATGAAGAAAATGCCCTGAGGCATTGAGGGAGTGTAATGGGCCAAGAGGCTGGTAAATTAGTTTGAAGATCAATAATGGAGGCTTAGATTGTCAAGCCAAGACCTGCAGAGCCCACACCACTTGTGGGCATTTCTAGAGAAGCTGAGATAACTTCTGGCATCCTGGTATCTCCCTTACAAACATTGTCTGTGATGCTTTTCATAAGGAATGCTACAGACTGTCCCAGAACACCCATGTCTCCAGAGCCCCACATGGTGGGCTGAAGAGAGCTCAGCCTGTGTTGGAAGACCAAAAAAAAAAAAAAAAAAAAAAGGCTGTCCATCTTTCCTATTCAGAACTCAGAAGTGACCTGAATCTGAAACCCTGAGGCAGCTCCTTTCTCTCTGCCTTGGTCTTTTCACTGCCTCTGCCCCTTTTCACATGCAGCCCTTCCTGGCTGCCATCTGTCACAGTTACAGATGATTGAACAAAGATAAGGAGAGAGAGTCAGCCACCCGTTGTGTCTTCCCCCCAGGACCAATGTCAGCTCTGGATCAGAAATCATGGAAGGCAACCCTGGCCCTTGGGAGGGAGCACAAAGGTCCTTTGGACAAACCTCTGAGGACAGGCTGCCCTCTCATCCATCCCCTTCCATTAGCCACAGGACAGAGACATGTGTGCAGGAAGTGCCTCTCCTCTGCCCGCTTGTCTGGTTTCTCTTCTTTGGTGGTTATTTTTTCATTCAACAAGTATTCATTGAATACTTGCTATGTGTCAGGTGCTGGGTAAACCTGTGAACAAAATAGACTTAGTTTTTGTCTTCATGGAGCTTACAGTCTGGTGGGGGGAGACAGTCAGCAATAAGATAACAAAAGTACAAATACTTCTTTTCTTCTTTGCCCTCCTCTCCTCCAAGCAGAGTTCTCCGTCTGGAAGCCTCTGCCAGAGATTAGGTACGGGTAGTATATCCATATAATAGGATTCTACTAAGCATACCAGACTGGGGATGGTAGAGTGAGAGATTAATGGGTGATTAGAAATGTGTAAGGGGCAGTCTGAAAGGGTCTTGAAAATCTTACCTTGATTCTTACTTTTTCTGATTCGACTACATGATTACTGCCTCCGTTTTTGATGGTCAAATCAATGTCCCATGTCTGAATAATACTGCCCACTTAATGATATCAATTGTAGGAAGATGGAGGAGTTTTTCTGCTGTATGTGAGGAAGAGGAGAATGGTGAACAATTTTATATCTAAAGGTGATGGGGAAGAGGACAGAACATTCTGGCAGGGGGATCCTGACTTCCCAGAAGTAATCTGCAAAACATCCTGCCCCAGAGGGGTTCCTGGCTGGCAACCATGATGTGATGTATATGATTGAAATTCTGGCCCAGCTCTGTAGCCAGACTACCCTGAGAGCAAGGAATACATGAAAAAGGGAAAAAGCAGTGTGTGGCCTTGAACGCAAAGCAAGGCAAGCTCATGCGGAAGATGGAGGGGAAGGGAGCAAGGTAGATTCATGACAAGGAGTACCAGAGGGCTCTTGACCAGAGCAGAAATTATGAAGAACTTTGGGCTGCTTTCCAGAATTCCAAAGACGGAAACCTTTTAATTCTTGAATATAGGTTCATGAAATTTGTGGAAAAGCAAATAACAAACCAGAAGTGTGGCCTTGGGAAAGTCATGGGGCACCAGTTTTGCATGAATGAATAAATTGTGGTTGGAAAAGTGGGATGGGGTGCTGAGAGATGGTGTATTTAATGATTTTGAAAGTTTTTTCCGCCATTAACATCATGTGATTCTGTTTTTATCCCCATGGAGCAGATGTCATGTATCTAGAAATTTGCAGAGGAAAGTTTTTGTTTTTATAAGTTTACTTTGGGGAGTCTATAGGCTCTGTAAAGGCAATAGATATCTTCCTAGCACAGGAACTTGCATCAAGTTTTGTTGGATGAATAAATGAGGGAAAAAATGAAACATGTGGAAAATTTCCTCTTACCAAGGAGCTTACTTCCAGGTTGGAGACACCAGATAATACACTCGAAATAGTTAAAGAAATCTGCTAGCCAATCCATACTTAAGTTTTAAATTCTGACTTGACTCCCTGACCCAGAGAGTACTGTGGACAGCTCCATGGTGCTGAAAGTGGAGCTATAATGAGGTGAATGCACTTTTCAATTCAGTTCACCAACTCATTCATCCCACAAACATTTACTGAGGACCTATTGCATGCAGGCAGCATCCAGATACAGTAGGGAAGAAGTCGTCTTTGAGTATTTTAAAGTTGAAGATAACCTTAGAGGAAATGACCATAAACTATGACAACAAAGGTTTCCAAGAAAACAGGAAAAGAAACACAAAAGAAAGACCATTTCAGTTTAGAAAGTTGAATTCAGAAAGATTAAGAAACTTTTTATAATAGGCACCATTTATTGAGTGTCTACTATAAGCCAGGCTGCATACATACATTCTTTCTAAATAATCTTGTAAGAAAGGAGTCCAGAGAGGGTATGGGTCCCAAATAACAGGGCTTATAAATAGAAGCACGATCAAGGCTCATGTGTGTATGCCTCTGAAGCCTGGAATCTTTCTAAACCCCCATGATGCCCCTCTTAAGACCACCATGGAAGGAAGGAACATTCTAGTCTGTACACAGTTTACGTGAGCTCGTGAGGGAAAGACAAGCTCCTAAGTTTCCCTTTTTCCTCTAAGTGTCTCCTTGCCATCTTGGCCATGTGACAGCACTAACTGATAGTGAGGGGGAGCAGAGAGACTCCAGAACTATTTGAGGTGTATGAGATGTATTAGGCAGAAATCTTTCAGTAAGATAATAGTTTCTACATCTCAAACAAGCCTAATAAAAAAGATAGGTAGTTAGCTCAGAGGACCAGGAAGCTTAGGTATAGCTCTGGCTTCAGATGCTGAGCTTTTGGGGGGATGGGGTAGGGGAGAGGAGAGAATGAGGGATGTCATCCTGACTCTGCCGCTTCCTCCAGCTCTTATTCTCTGCTTTGCTCTATTCTGGAGACAGGCTCTCATCATGTGATGACAAGATGGCCACCAGGAATCACACCCTTTCTGATTTGCAACACCAGCGTAAAAGTATCTTCTCTCTCCCAATTTCCATGCATTGATCACAGATAAGATTCTGATTGGCCCTGCTTAGGTCATGTTCACGTACTCTGACAGATCAACCTGAGTCTTATGGTTTTACTTGAGGGGAGAAGGGCACACAGAAATGAGGATGGTGGTTCAAATGGCATCACCTGAAGTAGGGAGGACCTTCCTAAAGAACCAGAAAAAAATGGTGAGGAATCAGATGGGACAAAGAAAAATGTTCAATATCCTGGAGCCCTGTAGTAGAAATACACAGTCCCAGGTTGTTAGGCCAGGGGTTCCCTACATGGTCTTATCTTCTGAGAGGGAAGTGGGGAGGCTGTAGGAAGCAGAGTTCAGGAAAGGTGAGCAATCCCTGCTTAGTGGGCTCTTCAGGACAAAAAATAATTCTGGTTCCTGGTTTTACCTGCAAAACTTACCTTTATAACAGGGAGATCAAGCCTGTCCACAAAAGTTATAACCCCTCTCTTTATACCATTCTCTGCAGTTTACCTAAGACGGTCTGACCATCTTCTTCTGAGAGCCTCATAACAACTTTGGCAGGTAGTAAGGGCAGATATTACTTCCCTATTTTACAGGTTAGAAAACTGAGGCCCTGAGCTGCTAAGGGACCTGCCCATGGTCACTCAGTTAAGTCGCAGAGCTGTGACTACCAACCAGCTCTCCAGCATACAGAATTAATTAAAGGCCTATGAAAAAAAAAACTCCAACTGAAACAGGATTGGTAAGTGATGAGGAGAAATCTCATTGGTCAGACAAAAAGCTGCAGAGGGAACAGATCTGCCAGTTGGAAAGGCAAAAACAGGAAGCTTGGCCTGATTGCCCAAGAAGAGAACAAAGAAACAGCCAGAATTTATAGGTGTGAGAAGAGAAAAATCAAAGAAAGAAATGAGATGCAACCTGCAAAACACATAAAAGGAAATAGAAAAACATTCTTTAAAATACCCTAGGAACAAGAGAAAGATAAGGGGAAATGTTTCTTCGTAATAGATGATGAGGGAGCACTGATAATAGATGGCACCAGAAATGCACAGGTTTTCGATGCTTTATTTCTCGCGTAGCTGGAACAAACTGCATGCAGACGAGAAGGCAAGGAGAACGAGCGGAGAGTGGAAGGTGAAGGGAAGAAACTAAAGATCTGGGATTACCAGTGACAGGGAAGGCTGGAGGCAGCCTAGATGTCATCTGACCTCACCCCTCACTTGACAGCCATTAAACTGAGTATCAGTGATGGGGACTGAGATGCCCAAGGTCACTCAGTTAGTATAAGAAGAGCCAGGATTCTGGTTCCTGGTTCAGTGTGTTTTTCTGGCACCCTTGGGAGGTGGACAGAAGAGGAGACACAATGAGGGATAAGCCAAGACATAAAATATCTAGTATGGGGATTAACCAAATGCATAAATAACCTTGATGGAAGACAGGTGAAGGTCAGGACTTGGGGAGGATCAAGGATACAAGGTAAGGAGGACTCTGCCTTGACATCAGGGCTCAAGTCTTGCTATTGCTCTGGCCTCCAGGCTTCTGCCAGTCCGGTTTTTTAGGGTCTCAAATTGTCAGATGCTCTCAGATCCAAGGGTCTCTGGATCACAGGCTGTTTTCTGGTGCTTGGATGCTGCCTGTCTTGCTTTTTCTTTTGAATTTGCCACAATAATGCTGTCTAACCACCCCGGTATTTGGAAGCTTACAGCAATAAGCATGTATTTAGCTTGCTGTGGGTCAGTGTTCAGCCAGGAAGTTTTCCTGTAATGGTTGTGTTTTTCCATAGTTGTGGAGTGTTTGGCTTGCTGTTGGCTGATCTTGGATGGCTTGGATGACTGGAATGTTCGTAATGACTCAGCTCTCTGTCAAGTGTCCATCAGGCTAACCCAAACATACTCTCATGGCATGACAGATGTGCACGACCAATGAGCCCAGTCATACAGGGAATGGAAGCACACAGGCACCTTTTAAGTTTCTGCTCACAGCATGTTTGCTAATGTTTTGTTGACCAAAGCAAATCACATGGTCAAGTCCAGAGTCAAGGTGGGCAGGACTACAGAATTACAGGGTAAAGGGTGTAATTCAGCAAGGCCATTAACTGGAGCTATTGGCACAGCCAGTCTATGCCAGGTCTCTGTTCCCAAGGTCTTTAGCTCTGCTGCCTTACTCTACCTCCCACCGTCTTGGTCCTGCTGAATGAGCTGTTTTCCTGGCTCCCAACCCTCATCGTCGAGAGCTCTATGCTGCCTGGGGTCCCACAGCCCACTTGCCAGTGGGACCACAAGCTGATTCTCACACCCTGGTTCTGCCCAGGTAGACTTTTGGGTATCCCTATCTAGGCTGAGCTTGCCTTTCATGGAACTGAAGAAAGCACTGCCTGCTGAGAACCTCTTTACTGTTGCCACAGTCTCAGAAGCGGTGCTCGTTCCAAGGCCTTTAACTGGAAACCCCAAACCCAGAGGCATTTATCAGCTGGCATTGACTTTCAAGTCCTTCCTACCCAGGGACATATGTCAAGAAGAAGCCAGGTAGGTTCTCTGCATCCTTTATCCTGTGTCCACACCACCCTGGACTCTGTTGTCTGAGAGGATGTTATGGGCTAAATTCTGTCCCCCCTCCCAAATTCCTATGTTGAAGTCCTAACCACCCTAATGTGATTGTATTTGGAGACAGAATCTTTAAGGAGGTCACTAAGTTAAAACGAGTGGATCCTAATCCAGTTGACTGGTGTCCATATAAAAAGAGAAGGTTTGGGCACAGTTGTGTGTGAGCATAGAGGAAAACTGTGTGAAGACAGAGGGAAAAGTTGGCCATCCATCCACAAGCCATGGAGAAAAGCCTCAGAAGAAACCAACCCTGCTGACACCTTGATCTCAGACTTCTGGCTCCAGGACTGTGAGAAAATAGATTTCTGTCGTGTAAGCCACCCAGCTGGTGATACTTTGTTCCGGCAGCCAGAGCGGATGGATGCAGAGGAGAGGCCCAGCCTTGGATGTTTGACTAAAGATAACAGATGCTTGGTGGTGGTCCTCCCTTCGGCACTGTAGCTCCAGCCCCGAGATAGGGAATACTCAGCTAAGACACCAGTCTTGTGTGAAGGCTCCTGGTTTTCATTCTGAAGACGGGCCTGTCCTGACCTCCCTACTTGAGGAGCTCCGGGGCAGAGCTTACCAACTGCGGGACAGATCCTGGCTGCCGAGCTCGGCTTCCCCCAGACGAAGCTAAGGTTCCCTCAGTTCCGGCTCCTCTACCTTTTCCCACCTGGCCCTGCACTCCCTTTTGTCCCTCTCCTCATCTCCGCTGAGCCAGCTGGAGTGCCTGAGTCCTGCTGCCCAGAGATCGGGGCTGGATTTTCATGAATTTTGGATGTCAAAGTCCATTCTCTTCTTTCTCTCACCCTCGATAGTACATACTATTTAATCTTTTCTCCTGAAAGAAAAACATTAATGCCCCTACAATTTGAGAAAGGAGGGAAGGTGTGTTTCATTACAAGGCAATGAATAAGGATCCATGTTTTGTTTTTAAGATTTTATTTATTTGAGAGAGAGAGAGAGAGAGATGGAGATAGGGACAGAGAGCATGAGCGAGAATGAGTGAGGACGAGTGAGTGCTTGATGGGAGGAGAGGGAGAAGCAATCTCCCGGCTGAGCAGGAAACCCATGGGGCTCCTGCCCCATGGCGCCCAGGCGCCACCCAGGCGCCCCGAATAAGGATCCGTGTTAAGCTCAGAGGCAGGAGGACCGCCTGCCAGAGGAAGCGTTTGTTGGATGTTGAGGCACAGTTTGGGTTGGCGGCTGGGATGGGCTGGCGGCCAGGGGTTGAGCCAGGCGGGCACTGCGCTGCCAGGGAGGACAGCGTCCCGGGCCGAGTCAGAAGACCCAGCTCTGAGTCTGGCTCTGTCGGTGAGGCCTTGCACTTACTGGAGCCCGTGCTCGGTGCCACTTTGCCCGGTGCTGGGGATACGGAGCTGACCGTGGTGGACATGGACGAGGCAGTGAGTTTGCATTTGAACCTCGGTCTCCCTGTCTCTAAAATGAGATTAGACTGTGGTTTCTACTGTTCTTTTCTGCTCTCATGTTCCATTGGGGTGGTCCTCGGATGGGAGGTGTTGAGGACCACATCATGACAATGGGAACTCTAAAGATGGGAGAGGAGGGACGAATCTGGAAACAGTCCCAGGAATGAACTGACCCTTTGACTGTGGGGAAGGAGTGACTCTGAAGAGGCAGAGATGCCTGAGGTTTTTAACTTGAAGGCGTCATCTACGAGGAAAATGGAGATCAGGAAAGGGACGAGGATGAATGCTGGCCCAGATTATTTCCTGGTAATTATACAGACAAGTGGATCAAACTAGGTTCTTATCCAAAAAGGAACAAAATAAACTATATAAATGAAAACGTGTGTGTGGAGGTGGGGGAAGAACTCCGAGGCTCCCTGTGTGTATGGGTGGAAACGATCTAGGGGCCGTAGTAGAAATCAGTGTTGCGGTAGCAAATAGTCCCTACGCACGGCGGTGTGGTGACAGAGGGGAATGGCACACACAGGCGCTGTTCCGTATGTGAGCCGGAGGCCGTGGGCTGGACAGGATAACTGCCAGGTCGTTGCTCCATCCCTGGGCGCTTGTGAACCTTGTTAAAATACAGTTTTTCATCTTTTGAGGGGTCTGGGGGCCGGTAAAACAGCCCATCCGTAAGTGCCCACCATGTACGCAGCTCAGCATACGTTATCATAGCACCTTCCAGGCAACAAGCTGGGTGCCAGGGAGGCAGAGATGAATAAGGTTCCTGTTTATAAAATTAGGGGTGGGGTTTATAAAGGTAGGGGTGGGGTGAGGAGGCAGACACATGACTGAGCCGAATGCAGGCAGCCTGTGACTTGTGCTTAAAACAGTGTTGTCGGCAAAGTGCTGGTGATCGATTCCAATGGTTGAGCTCTGGGAAGGCTCCGGGAGGAGGTGGCATTTGAGCTGGGCCTTATGTGCAACTGTATCGGAAGAGGTGAGCTAAATGTAGGGACTTACAGAAGCATCGTCTGTAGACTTTGGCAGGAGGAGAAGGGTGCGGGGGAGCTGGTGGCAAGGGGAGTGAACGATGTTCTGGACTAAGGATGTAAGCAAGTTTGGAGGTGGCTCGGGGTTTCCTAAGATGACCTCACGTGTCCGAGTGCCCACATAGGACAGACCCCGATGCACTGATTTAATTCAGGATGAAGTGGAGCCATCATCCATCCAGAGGACGGGAGAAGCTACATTGGTAAGGGTTGGGGGAGACTCAGTAACAGGGAATCGTGGGAAGAGGCAGTTACAAGCCGGCAGGGGGATGTGGGAGGTTTCAGACAATGCTGCTCTTTCTAAAGGGGGAAACAGGCAGTGCCACAAAGGCATGGAGGCTCTGGAGCCCAAGGGGCAGTGCGCTGATGAGCTGCTTGGTCAGTGAAGCAAGGCAAGGAGCTGGGATGGCAGCTGAAAAGATCCGTGGGGTCAGGGGAGGAGGGAGGCAGCAAGCAGCCTGGGAGTTCTTAGCTCGTGCCTACGCTGCCCCGCCTGAGCCTGGGGCTGGAGGTGAGGGGGCCCCAAGCTTGCCAGGATCTGCACAAAGGGGTTGTGGGCCAGCTGTCAGCCCCTGAGCAGCAGGGGAGGTGATCAGACTAACACACAGCAGAGCTTCTGAGGCAGCGGGGCCGACCAGATGCAGGCTCCTACCTGCCAGGTATGGCAGACGGGGAACAGGTGCGAGCCCAGACCCCCGGCCTGCTCTCACTGGCTTCCTTCCTTGGAGTCTGCCTGCCTTGTCCTCCTCCCTTCTTCCCTCGCACCCTCCCTAGCACCTCCCTTCCTTTCAACAAAAATTTATTAAGCACGTATTATATTTGTGCTAGGCATTTTTTCTACACTGAGGCTTAGAGAGCTTTTTAAAGAGGAAAAACTCAGGCTCAGTTATAGTTAACACCAGCCTGGCTCCCCGCCCAGAGTCTGCAAGACCCCGGCTGCGCCCTGCGTCGGCTGGGGGGATAAATCTGGCTGCCCTACTCCTCTGCCGACCCCCTAGTCGAGAGCACGCCAAAGGGAATTTGAGGTAGGGTGCTCAAGTTCTTGGCCGATGTCTCTCCCCACACAAACCTATTTTGCTCTTAGCCATAATCACTGTCCTGATGTCAATCTTAGCTTCTTTCTCCCAGTCTGCTCTACGTTCACTCCTGGCCTGCTCACGTGGGTCTGAGAGAAGGCGGGAGGGTTCAGCAGGGAGGGCCAGTAAAGATGGCTGCCACTTACAACCACCACTCATCATCAGGCATGGAATTCAACACGTAACTTCACTGAAGCCTCACAACAACTCATCAAGGTAGACGTTATTCCCCCCATTTTTCAGATGAGCACACTGAGGCTTAGGGTAAGTCCACTTTTCCAAGATCACACAGCCGCGAGGTGGCAGAACCCATGTTCCGTTCCAGGCCTACCCGATTCTGAACCGGTGTGAATAACCGCTTTTAACTGCCTCCCTGTTGCCTTTAAACAAAGCCTCATGGGTGGTTTCTCACCTGGGGTGAGAGACAGACGGTTCGTTCCCTTCAGACCTGTCTCCCCTCCTCCGTGAACCCAGCCGCCTTCAGTTCCAGCAACCTCCACGTGCTTAACACACCCTGCGTTGCCGTACGGCCTGCACGGGAGGTCATGTCGCCAGCAGCTTTTCAGAGCAAGGGGAGCAAAGGTAATTTGGCAGCAAAAAGGACAGAGCTCAGACACATAGAACACCTGAGGACAAGGGCAAGGGAGGGAGTTGGTTTCATTTTTCAATCCTGGTGACTTTATTGGCAGGACAAGGTAACCAAGCGTTGCCAAAGCTAGTTCATCAACCGCCCGCGCTCCTCTCCGGCGGGAGCTGCAGCCGCCGTCCTGATCCAAGCTGGTCGCTGTCCCAGGGGCAGCTGCTACCTCCTGCCATGAGCCTGTGGCTGCCACCTCCTCTCCCTCCAAAGCCCCCACTCCCCGAAAGGCCTGGACTGCCTCTGAAAGGCTGCTCCCCATCTCTTTGCCTGGTTTTGCATTTTCATCTGTCTCCTTACCTGGATTTGGACCCCAAGTCCCAGCTCTTGCCCAAACACATGGACTCTCTATCATCACCCAGGAGGGAAATGGTCTACCTCTATCTAAGATATGGAGAAGCTGAGGCCCAGAGAGGTTAGGTCTTGAGTGAGGGGACACAGCTATTCAGTAAGAAGTAAAGAAGCCGAGGTTCAAGCCCTGGGCACTCTCTACAACACTACGCTGTCTCCATCCATGCACGGGCTTCCTGCGATTCAGCGTTTGGACTGGGCCGTGATGAACAAGCTGGATTTTGATGGTGAGAGAGGCTGTGTGCTGGGCATGAAGGACCCTTCATGGGAAGTGGTCCTATACAGCTGGGGAGAGGCAGGGCTGGGGACACCATGTGGGGCCCCACTTCGATGACCTTCTCTGCCATGCTAATGACTTTGACCCTCATTATAGACATGGCCAATGCGGAGCCACTGGGATCTGGAGGTAGAGAGTGGAATCATCTAATGTGGGCTTTAAGGTCGGTGGGATTTCTGGGGGAAATATCTGATACTCCTTGGAACAGCTGAGCACAGCCCCTGGAGATCAGGTGAAAGAATTAAAGTTGAATCTAGTGAGAATATCTTTGGAGCTGAGGTGAGTCTGAGGCTGTTTGGTCAACAGAAGGGGAGGCATTGGAAGACTTGTGTGTCCTAAGTGGCACTCAAGGCGGCCTCTGGGGAATGTGGTTCTTGCCCCAGCCAGGGTGGGAGGCGTAGGGCTGTCTCACTGGGCACAGAGAGAGGATGGGTTCATGGGGTTCCCATCAGCTTAAAGGCCGGGTCTGAGGACTTAATGAAAGAGTCATGAGAGATGAGAAACATTACTTTCAGTCCTCAGGATTCACAGGGGCAGGGGCCTGTGGACTTGGGGAAAGGGTCCAGGGCTCTGGGGGCAGTGTGGAGTGGATTCTGGAACTTCCTCGGGGAGCCTGGAGCCTCGTCTCTCATGATCTTCCAGGGCATAGAGGAAGAAGCTCTGTCTTTCAACATGAGACCCTTGAAGGAGGAGACTCAGCAGATCGCAGGGTTCCAGCCCTTTGGAAGAGGGATGTGGACAAGTTTCCCAGGCCAGGACTATGCCCCTGGGATCAGGCTCCCGGGCCTCAGTTAGACAGTCACTCAAAAGCAGGCAGGTTCTCAGCTGGGGAGCTAGAGGCAGTTTCAGATTCTCTCCAGAGTTGACCCCTGCCTGCCTCCCCACACCCCACCACCAATTACCCACCTCCTGACTCCCTACGCTCCAGCCACATTGGCCTGCTTTCCTTCCTTTAATGCCCCACTATCTCCCCTGAGGGGGTTCATGCAGTCCACCCCACCTGTCCCTTTCCCCTCCTTACCCCTACTTGGCCTTTGGTGCTTTGGGTCTTGGCTTAGACCCACTTCTTTATAGGGAACTTGCCTGACTCCAGACTGGAGCTAGGCCCCGTTCCTTGATCTCACAGCTCCCTGTACGTCTTTACCGTAGAATCCTCTTGCCATTTGCAATTCACAGGTTTATGGGTGCGCGTGGTTTTGTTCACATCTGTCTCCTCCACTAGACCGTAGGCTGTGCCTGGCACATCGTGGGCACTCAGAGGGGTGAAGCTCTCTGGGACGGCACTTCCTGCCGTTGCCCCAAATCAGAGTGAGACGGCCCTGTGCCATCATGTTAGCCTTGGATCTGGCAGTCTGGCAGGGCCAGGGCCTCGGGCACCAGTGAGCTGGCAGGAAGTCCCTGCCACAGCCCCTGTGCGGCGGGAAGATCCCTCAGGGGGCTCTGTGGCCACTTCAGGACATTCTAGGTGCATTTACTCAACCATTTAAGAGACTGATGCGTCTTTTTTTTTTTTTTTTTTAAGATTTTTTTTTATTTATTTATGTGACAGAGAGACAGCCAGTGAGAGAGGGAACACAGCAGGGGGAGTGGGAGAGGAAGAAGCAGGCTCCCAGCAGAGGAGCCTGATATGGGACTCGATCCCAGATCGCCAGGATCACGCCCTGAGCCGAAGGCAGACGCTTTAACGACTGCGCTACCCAGGCGCCCGAGACTGATGCGTCTTAAGCACGTTTCTGCTGTGGTTGTTCCTCCATCCAACCCAAATCTCTTTTTTCTCCTATGATGTCATCCAATAAGAATGCTAGAAGATGTTGTGATTATTGGGATTTTCCAAGCAACTCTAGAGCCTTCCTTTCATTTGATACAAAAACCTATGAGGGGGGCACCTGGGTGGCTCAGTGGGTTGAACGTCTGACTCCTGATTTCGGCTCAGGTCATGATCTCAGGGTGGTGAGATCGAGCCCTGCGTCGGACTCCATGCTTAAGAGGCTCTCCCTCTCCCTCTGCCCCTTCCCATCTCCCGCCCCGCATCCCCTGGCACATGCTCTCTCTCTCTCAAAAACAAAACAAAAAAAACTTATGAGGCAGCAGGGCAGGTATTTTCTCCCCTGTTCAACAGGAGGAGAAAGGAGACCCAGAGAGCAATGGGACCTGCCGTGGTCATGGGTTTATGAGAGAGCGAGTCTGTAACCTTGCTTCCCTGACTCCTGGGGCCGAGCCCTTTTCCCTATGCTCTTGATGCCTTCCCTGGAAGCAGTCATCATCGGCACATCCTTCTCCCTTACCCTCAGGGCCTGTCTTTGATGCATCAATTTTTCTTTGAGTTCAGGGCCACGGTTGTTTGACAGAAGAGTAAGAAGCGGGGCGCCTGGGTGGCACAGCGGTTGAGCGTCTGCCTTCGGCTCAGGGCGTGATCCCGGTGTTATGGGATCGAGCCCCACATCAGGCTCTTCCGCTATGAGCCTGCTTCTTCCTCTCCCACTCCCCCTGCTTGTGTTCCCTCTCTCGCTGGCTGTCTCTATCTCTGTCAAATAAATAAATAAAATCTTAAAAAAAAAAAAAAAAGAAGAGTGAGAAGCAGGGAGAGGGATGTTCCATTTGCCATCTCTTGTCCACCCCAATAAACTCACATCTTGGGAGCATTCCCTTAGTGCCAGGCACGTGCTGGGGCCGCCATCCCTGTTACCTCCTTCAACAGTCCCACAGCCTGGGGCCAGCGCTGGAAACCTATTTTGCAGATGAGGAAACTGAGGCTCAGAGAGTATGACTTGCCTGGAGTCACACTGTTGGCAGCACAGCTAGGATTCAACCCCCTGTCCATTTGCCTCCAAAGCCCAGGGGCTTTCCGCAGCCTCACGTTGCTCCTCATTGCCATGTCCCCTGGGAGGGACCCAAGAGTAAGACAGTGCCGATGCTGGGGAATGGTTGTCTTTTACCAGAGGCAGGAGTCATCTGCTCCAAGAGAGGTGGCTCGGTCCTCTCAACAGGATTGCAGATGAATGAAGAGGATTCTTCCCCAGTCTGTTCCTTGACTCTCTCCTGTACAGGGCAGGCTGTACCAAGAGCCCAGAAAGTTTATTTAGAAGTTCAAGCGTGCCTTCCCCCAAAAGAGATACTAGCAAGTGATGGGGCGTTTGTCAAAGGTAAAAAACAGGAAAGAAGAACACGAAGTCACTGGGAAGCAGGGAGAGGAAACAGGAGTCAAGGGGATGGTGGACAACAGAGAAAGACAGAACGACTCAGGAAGAGGGATGGGTGCCCTGGGGGAGGGGTGGGGGACAGGATTGGATTGGCGAGCTGCAATTTGTGAAGTTTACAGATAAATCTTGGTCCTTTCAGCAAAGCTTATCTGTAATGGGCTCGGCTCGCTGAGGCCCCGTCTCCTGTAGACATAAATCATTTTCTAATTTATAACATGAATAATTGATTTTGCCTCTGTAGCCTCAACAATAAATCTCCCGATCACACATGCATAAGAAAATAATAATAATGAAAGCGATCAGGATATGCTGCCATCGATTAGCTGTGAGAGGGGCTACTTGACTCGCAATTCATGTTTTAAGTATTCCAGGTGGCACTGCACCCACAAGCCGCTCCTGCCCCTTGGCCCCTGGGCTCTGCCTGTCACTCCAGGGGAGTGGAGGAGAGGGGAGGACAGCTAGGGCTGGGCGTGGCGGGTCACAGCCGGGATCAATTCAGATGCTTCCTTGGTGGTTATCATTCATTCATTGAGCAGCCAGCTGCTGAACATCTCTAACCTGGACGGTCCTGGGACAGATGGGGTCCAGCGCAAAGCAAGACCTGCTATTTGGCTTCCAGGAGCTTTGCATCCAGTGAAAGGGCAAAGCTTGGCACACACAATTTGGTGGTCAGGAGGGACTGAAGGGGAAAGAGGCTTTCACTGCTGTGGTGTGGTCCCCTCCAGGCCGGACTGGAGCCCTCCCTGACTCCTCCCTCCCCCCCAGCTCCTGCAGATTCTGTCTCCACTAGGCCCTAGAGTGCATCCACTCCTCTCCACTCCCCGACTACCGACTACCGCCTCTGTCATCTCTCTCTGGCATTGTAATGACCTCCTAAATGGCGGCTGTGTCCTTCTTGCGGCCCTCCCCCATCCATTCTCGGGGAACCAGCGTGATCTCTAAAAGGGCAGGTGGGCTTTGCCACAGACCCTCGGGTCCCAGTGTGCCTCTGCCGCACCCCCCCATCTCCTCTCCAGCCTTGTCGACTAGGACTCCTCCCTACTCTGAGCTTGAGCCATGTTCAACTTTTTAAAAACTTCCAAATGTGTCCTGTTCTTTGCAGCCTCAGAGACCTTTTATGTGTGTTCCCTTTGCTGGACCACATCCCCCCTGCTCCAGACCCTCCTGTTCCCACCCTCTCTAGGTCTCAGCTGGAATGTCACAATGCCCCAGATGGGATGAGATTTCCCCGATGAGCACTTCTACCGCCCCCGGGCCTTCTCCTTCACGACACATGTCACACCGGTAATCTCCCGCTCCGCATTTTCCCTTTCTGTGGATGATAAAGCCCAGGAGGGTGAGATCCATATTTTCTTTGTTTGATGCTATTTCCTCAGGATCCCGGCCTGCCGCTGGCACACAATAGGTGCTCAATAATGCTTGTTGAATGATTAAATACGTGATCTTCCCACCTCCCACATATTTTCTCTCTGGATCTTCTTACATAGAAAAAAAATTTTTTTTGTAAACACCATTTCCAGATTATTCTTTTCAAAAGCTTTGTCACTAGTTGTCAGTCCCTGTGCGTGAAATCCAATATCCTAGCCTGGTCCGGTCGGTGTCAACTCTCTTACTCAAAGCTCCGAGTTCCCTCAGTTGTCTGCTCACTTCCTGAAATCCTGCTCGTCCTTCAGGACTTGGCCCAGATGCCAACTCTATCGGAGCACTTGTTTCCTTCCTTACGACCCTCCGATGGTGCCCCTGAGCCACTGGGTGCGAGGGAAGGGGGTGCAGTTTTCAGTGCTGTTCCTGAAGCTTCTTGGGGGATAGAACTGAGGGGGAGGGGATGGGAGGGAGGCAGGCCTGTCACTGTGACCATGATCCTAGCCCAGCACCTCAGGTCCGTGGAGCCAGGGGTTTTCTCAGGGCCTCCAGGTGATTTACCAAGAGATTTAGAGTTATACCCACTTGGTGCCAGGGCCGCTGCTGGTTTATCCACTCAGTCATAGAGCTGAGCTGGCCCCCGGGACTGTGGTTTCCCAGCTCCCTGGATCCCTGGCCCGAATCCCAGGGTCTCCCTTACAATGGAACCTAAAAATAGAAGCCGCTTTTATGGTGTAAGTGAAGAGGCAAAGGACCCAGGCAGCGCTTGACTAGACAGAAGTGTCGCCTGGAGGGCTCTCTGGGGACATGGAGACTGACCCCGGAGGCTCTGAGCACGAGAGTGAGCAGAGGCCAGGCCTTCCGGCAGGAGACAAAATGTCCCTGATGGCATTTGGGAAGGCCTGGCTTCCCTTCCCTCACCCACTCGCAACCTACATCTCTCCTGGCTCTGAGCCCACGCCTTGCCCAGGGCTCTGTCTGTCTCCCCAGGGAGCACTTGCATAGCCATCAGACCAACACAGAAACATCAGGGAGACCTAAGGCGTCATCGAACCAAAGCCGCACAGTGAAGAGGATGGGGGTGCCGTGGGGGCGGGAGCAGGGAAGGGTAAGGACATGGTCTTGCCTCTCTGAAGTGACTGACTACCGCCTTGAGCAGCACACAGCCCTTTCCGATGACAGTCTCTGGGTATTACTGCTTCCACCCAAAGGTTGCTGAAAATGCCCTAGACGGGCGTGCATGCCAGGAAGACGGCACCACGCAGTCCTTGGACGGCTCTAGTCCTGACAGTGGGATCCTAGACAAGCCACCTTCCTGAACCATAGTTTTCTCATATGTACAATGATAAGTTAAAAAAAAAATAGTAGGGTTTTAATTTTTTAAAACTGAGGTATAACTCACATGCAATAAATCACATAAATCTTAAGTGTATAGCTTGGTGGATTTTTACATACGTGTGCACCTGGGCTACCATCACCCAGATCAAGATATGAAGCATCTCCAGCACCCCACGGGACTCCCTCAGTCTCCTTCCCAGCCCATAGCACTCCCCCTCCCCACTCCATCCCTGCTCTACCAAGGGTAACCACTATTTCTGATTTCTATTTTTTGAAATTTATGTAAAGTCAGACAATATGTTCTCTTTGTGACCTGGATCCTTTCCCTTAGGGAGAGGGCTTTGAAAGGATCAAGCGAAATACTCTGTATCTAAGTCCCTAGTATGGCACCTGGCATAGAGGAGGGACTCCGTGAATATCCGCGGAGGCATGGCACAGCCAGAATCAGAAAGACCCGGCTTTGAAACCAGTTCCGTACCTTGTCAGCTTCCTGATATTCTGAGCCTCAGTCTTCCCTTCTGTAAAAAGGGCTAATAATTCCTTCCTCATAGGGTTGTCATAAGCATTAAATGACATAAAGAAGGTGTAGCCTCTGAACAGTAAGTGCTCGGTAAATGTCTATAGTGTGCATTCTCCATCTATGGTGCTGAAGCCAAAGCCCCAGACTCTGTTCTACAGAGCTAGTTCCTTTACTATATTCCAGTGGTTTTCAAATTGCACTTCCTGGAGCCTCAGGATTCTGCAGTCATGAGTCAGAGGGTGAGAACAGGAGAAGGAGAGAGCTTAGCGGATGCAGTTTGGGTTTCCTACTCGGGGTCAACCAGTGCAGCTCTGTTGTCATCTGTTGGACAAGTGGAGGAGACGGTATTTGCAAAAAGGGTTCTACTCCTAAACGGGGTAGAGAGTGTTGCCCAACATGCCAGCCAGATGTTGCATAAAGGGGAGAATAAATGCGAACATATCCATGCTAATTGGTTAGACCTTCCCGCAAACCTCTCCAGACAAATGCCCTTACGCTTCAGTGCAAGGACACCATAAAATGCAACCAGAAATGAATGAAGCTGTTTCTTTTTTTCTTTTCTCAAATAAATTGCTTTTGAGGGACATCTGTATTTCTATTTATTTTGTTAATTCTAACGTAAGAATACAATAATATTTTAAAAGAAAATCTTTCATGATTCCATCACTTTAATACAGCAACTACGAAACCCATTAAAAAAAAAAAAAAAGCCACAGTGTATGTCTGCTGTTTTTGTCTGCCTAGCAAGCACTTGTCCCTCTTCTGGATCCAGCACCTCATTTTTCCTCTCTGGACCCCGTCCCCCCTTCCCCCCTTCCTTCTCTTGATCCGTGTGGGATAAACCTGGTTTCTAAGAATACGCATTTGACCCAGGCCTGGTCACTCAGGAAATTCCATCCCCTGGGCCAGGGTGATTGTTTAGGGAGGGGCATCACACAAGCCAGGCCAATGAGAATCCATCCTGGAGCTTTTTTGGGAACTGCTGGGAAAGTGAAGCTCTCTTTTCCAGTTGCATTTGAAGATGAAGCAGCTGGGGGCCACCATGTTTGGAAGGCCTGCTTGAGAATAAACAGGAAGCACAGGAAAAGAACTGAGAAAATCAAGAAAAACCAGGCCCTGAATATGTAATTTCAGCCCCTGGATGCAGCCATTCCTGCAAGAAAACCTAACTGTGTATGTTTCAAGCCCCAAGACAATAAATTATTTTTCCCTTTAAGGCCTTCTTTCACCTGCCACCAAACAAGTTTCCATTTAATATACCAGTAGATCAAAACTTAATCATACAAGTGCATTTCCCTTCAAAACTGTCACCTTGGGAAGCAACACTTATTCCAAAGAACGTTTTAGAACTCCTCACTGAGTTCTAAAAAACTCCCTTAGTACCAATTTAACAATCAAGTCATCTCCTTGCTTCCCATCGTTGCAAGGGAAGAGTGATATACTGTTTGATCCCTTCGTTTGTTCGCCAGACTTAATTCTCATCAGTCGCAGCCCAAACTGCAGCCTGCCCTCAGAGGGTGCAGACGTGCTGACGAGCGTGCCGGCTGGACACGGGTTGCATGTACATCTTTGAATTGCTGTTTTGCTTTTCAAGGTGAATGAGAGAAACTTAATTTGCATAGATGATTGTAGTATGAAATATCGTCCTCATTATCTTTGGTCATACCTCAAACATAATGGTAGTGCTTGCTCTCCTGGCCTCTTTTGGACCATATGGACTCCATCTCCCCCTGGTCCCGAGGAGAGGACTCCTAGTCCCATTTCCCAAATAAGAATCTCGAGGCAAACTTAAGTTCAGAATAGGGCTGCTTTTGTGAGGCTGCAAATGTATTAGGATCTAGAATACTCCCTGCAATCACGACACAAACAGACCTCTGGGAGGCAGGGCCAGGGGACAGATCTTGGGATGCGGCAGAGACAGATGGGGCCAAGAAGCAAGATGAGGAACCTGGAAGGGGAGGAGCACGCTAAGGAGCTGGCTGAGACCAGGAAAGACAAGAGGAGACGCCCAGCGGGGCGGTGAAGACCTGGCTCCGCTGGGATCTCCCCTTGCGGCTGGCAGTGGGTTGTGTGGGGGCCCCAAGGCTCTGCTCCTGCAGGGTCCTTGTCAGTGTGTGCGTGACCCAGGGAGAGAGCCAGAAGGGACTCCAAGGCTCCTGGCTTCCAAGTGCTGCCCAAGAAGAGGCGTCTCACCCTCAGGAAAGCTTTACTGTATCCAGGCAATTTAGCCTCCCAAGCAGTTGGACAGGCCCTGGAGATAATAAAGAGAGAAGGTAACAGAGTGGATCTGCAAAGCCCTTAATACACAGCATTAAAGGGTAATGGGAAAATCGATGGGACTAGACAACAGGGTCACCCCAACTGCCAGCAGTGTTGTCATTAATGGGACAGTAGGCGCTCCAGCCACTGCAAGGCCACTGGGCGGGACCTCAGTCTCACGTCTTCAGAGCTCAGATGGCATCATGGACACTGGGACTTCCTACTTGGATCAGAACCTTAGGGGCCCACCATCTTTTCTCCTGTGGGGACACCCCCGCCCTCCCAACCCTGGCCAAGTAACGTAATAATAGCTACCATTTATTATCACTTTCCATGGGCCAGGCTCTGGGCCAAGAGCCTTCTGAATTGTTGCATTTAATCCTTACAACAACTCTATAAATTAGTTACTATTACCAAAGCCTGCATTTCACATGTAAGTAAAAGAAGATCCGGAGACATACACGTGTCCTGCTCATTGGCTGGGAGAGAGGGTGGTTGGGTCAGCACAGAGCATAGCATGTGCGCTGCGAAGGGTCTCACAGCATCTGGCCTGACCCCTCAGGACGGAGGAGTGCGGCGACTTGGCCTGGATCACACGGCTGCTCGGTAGAAAATGAGCGACTATAAAGCAGGTGTTCTACCTTTTAGTCCTGTGTTCTTTGTCCCCATTATATCATCTGATCATTTCCATCCGCAAAGCACACACTCCACTGGCTTTGGACTTCAGAGTCATTCATTGTAATTAAAGGGATGGTCATTTAGGAATTGTTTCAATTCGATGCAAAGTTACTAAAGCCGTTCCCAGTGTTCTGGCAGTGTGTGTGTGTGGGGGGGGGGGTAGCGAAGAGCAGGAAGGTCTGGTTATTGTTCTTAAACAACAGCATCTGGCTGGGGAGAGAAAAACACACAGACCTGAAACAACCTTAGAATAACTCTAAGTCAACAAATAAGTGTGAGAGTAGGGGATGGTACGCGTGCGGGCTGCGCGTCCGGGAATTCCGGTAAAGGAAGGTGGGCTCAGCCAGAGAAGGCTGGGGGGTGGGTGGTGAGGAGCTCGGCACTGGGCCGGTAAAGAGGGAAGGGTTGGGGTGAGAGAAAATGGGCTGGGGGCCTGTCTGGTGGCAGAAACTGCCTCAGCAAAGGCCTGTGGCTGGAGAGAACGCAGAGAAGGGCCAGACCTGCAGGGAAGACAGAGTCACGCGGCTGAAGCAGGGGGACGTGGGTTGAGGTGGCCGGGGACTTGGACTCCGTGAGGAAGCAATGAGGAGCCAATGCAGATGGTTAAGCAGGGTAACGCAAGCTGACAACGACGAGCTTAGGAAGGTGTGACGGACGCTCGCCACCCTAGAAGACGGGAAGGCTGGAGGACAGAATTCTAGGTAGGAGGGTGATGAAGGGAGCCTTCCAGGCATGAAGTGGTGATGGTAGTGGGCGCTGGTGTGAAGCCAGGAAACAATCAAGGGCTGAAGCCCAGAGAGGCCGCAGCGAAGGGTCACCAGGGTTCAGGGTAAGAGTAGGAGAGAGGGCGTCAAGGGGAATCTACATGTTACAGATCAGAGAACCCGGGAGAAGGGTAGCAAACGGGGTGGTTTGGGAATTGAGTTCAAGGGTATGGGGTGCAGGGGGAGAGGGAGTTATTTGGGAGGAAGAATGTCAGACCATACACAGGAAGACCCGGGGAAGGGAAACAATTGGAAAAATAGCTTTCTTCTTTTGAGGACTATTTTCCTTCAAACTTCTTATGGGAAAAGAAGTTTCCGTGGCAGGTTTTCCCAAGTGTTTCCTCCTGGTAGCCTCTCTCCAACAGGTTGTGCTGTGAGCCACATGGAGTGGGGTTAGGGCCAGGGGCCCGGGTGCCTGCTCTGCTGACCCGCCTGGAGCCCGGGCAGGAAAGGGCATGCTCACAGCGCAGTTGGGGGACCAGATGAGAGGCATACAACGTGCTTACCCAGATGCCTTGCACCCATGTGCTCAATGTTAGCTACTGCGATTACAAAACCAAGTTTCACATACCATAGGGTTTGAGCTCCCAGACCACCAAAATGGGCCAGGACTTCTGCGGATTGTGGAAAGCAGGTGGCGTTGGAGGAAAGGCTGTTAGCTTGGGTTAGCAGGACATCTGAGGCTGCAACTTGTCCAAGCTCACCCAAGTGTCTCCTGCCCCGGTCTCCTGATCGGCTCGTGGGAACTGCAATTCCTTGGCCCTCTGCAGACCCAGAGAGTGAAAGCTCAGGGACAGGGCTTGGAACTGCGTTTTAAATAAGCTCCACAGGTGATCCTAGAGTAAACTGAAGTCTGAGAACTGCATTTTATCTGCTAGCATGAATCTCCTTGGCAAGATCTCTAGCCTATGTGATCACTACCAAAGTGACGGGGAGCTCACTCCCCCCACTGACCCACTCATGGATCTCTTTGGAGTGAGTTCCTTGTTGGTAAGGTGTCTCCCAGCCTCCTGACGCTCTCAGACAAACGAGAGGCAGGGGAGGGAAGAAAAGGGAAGTAGGATCTGGCAGCAGGGAAGAGAGGGAGACTAAGGACACAGGAAAGGACTGAGCTGGGGATGCAGGACTGCGTGTCACTGGGGCGAGGAGAAGGGAGCGGCCAGAGCTGGCTCCCTCCCGGCGCAGTGACGCCGGGTTATTAAAGGAAAGAAGAATGAGTCTCTGTATCTCGGTGGAGCAGGGCAAGAGTCATCAGCAGACATTATTAAAATCCTTTCCTCACCAGTGAAAGACACTTATCGCTCTTCATCAGCAAAGCTCTCTCTTTTTGAAAAGGAAAATCAACTTAACAGGTGGGGACTGTCCTTTCACTCCTCCTGTGAAAGACTCCAAGGCTGCCTGCCTCCTAACAGCCCCCAAACTGGTGTGGGGCTCACAGAGCACCCCCAGAATGGCAGGAGAGGGGCTTTGGACCCGCAGTGTCTCTGCACTGTGTTCACTGGGGGACCTCACCCCCACGGCGGGGAATGTGTGGGTGGCAGTAGCACCTGGGTGCTATGGGTACAGTGAAGACTGGATCCCTAAACAAAAATCGTTTGGGGGAGTGCTGCCGCGTGGCTGCAGGGGACAGGGTCTGAGCTGAGCCTCTGGCCCCTGCTGGTGCCCCTGCACCTGCTCTCAACTTCTTCCTTCCATCCCCCGTCCCACCAGAGGCATCTCTCCTGAGCGTGTCACTCCCTTGCTGACAAATAGTCAGAACTTGCCCACTGCGGCAGAAATCCATCTGCACACTTGAGCTCAGGCCCTTAGCTCAAGGCTCTTCCCGTATTGGCCCCAAGGGAAACTCCGGCGCTCTACTCACCTTGCCCTGCCAGGCTGCAGGCTGGCAGCGCTAGTCACCATCCCCCAAGTCCATGCTGCCCTTGCATGCCTCCCTGCTTTTGCTCAAGGCAGTTGCTCTGCCTGTCTGTAATGCCTTTCTCACTCCTCTCTTCCAGGTGATCCGCTTCATGGCCCAGCTCAATGTCTCCTCCTCTGGGAAGTCTTCCTTGACCTCTCCAGGCAGAATTAATTACTTCTTCCTCCAGACTCCCATAGCAGGCATGCTACTGTTTTAACAATTACCGCACTAAATTCTACTTGGTCGTAATCCCTTGTTTGTATCTGTCTCTCCTCATTACAGGAATTTCTAGCGGGAAGGGGGAGGGGGATTGTATCTTGCTCCTCTTTGTATCCCTTACAGAACTAGGCATAGTTCTTAATAAAAATAGTAGCTAGCACGTACTGATGGCTTATTCAGCACTCTGAAGGGCCTTTATATACATGATTTCATGTAATCCTCCAGAGGATTAAACCCATTTCACAGATGAAGAAACTGAGGCTTGGAGAAGTGAAGTGACCTGTCCAAGGACACATGGTTAGCAGATGGCAGAGTAAGGATTAGAAACCAGGACTGTGTGAGCTCAGTAAATGTTTGTTGACTGACTAAATGACCTGCATACCCCACCTCTGGTGCTAGCAGCCTCTGAGGCAGACTGGCAGAGGGACTGCGCTGGTGTCTAGCTCTTGAGCCAGATCTCATCAGTCCAGCCTTCTCTGTGTCTGTGTACTCAGGCTTTCTCGGCTGCAGGCGTCGTACCACTTGCTCTGAAGGCCTTTGCCCATTCTTCCCTAGATAAGGCAAGGCAAGGCCCTAGAGAAGGATCTTTGTCGCCTTCCTGGAAGCAGTCCCCGTCACTCGTGCACCCCCGCTCTCCTCAGTCCGGCGGGTCTGCTGCAGCCCCCAACTCCCCTGCTCTTCCGGCCTCTGGCTGAGCCCTGGAAACCCTGCCTAGGACAGTGTTCTCAATTCCGGCCCCAGGTTTCATGGAACTCAGGAGGGGGACAGAGCTCTGGGCAGTTGTCACTGCTTCCTCCTTCCCTGGGGGATTCAGGAGTAGACGGTCTCTTCCTAAGCCCCAGTTCTCAAGACCAACTCCGATTTTACAGCTTTGTAAGTTCTCTGAGAATAGTAGTGAGTGTTTTCATCTCTACGGGCCCCACAATCCCTGGTCTAGGCCTGTGTGCCTAGGCAGATGCCCAGTAAATGGCAAAATGAATGACTTCGTGGAAAAACACTGCGAACTCTGTGTTTTTCCAAACACGCCACTCTCCACGTCAATACATCGTAACATATCCCTGCCTGCGTCCATCTTCACGTCTCTCCCTCTGGTTCTAGAAAGGATAGTGTCTCCTCTCCCCTCCCCTCTAAACCCGACCCCTCCATCTCTGCTGTGTCCCCTCCACGTGCTTCCAGGGCTCTAGCAAACTGGATGGACCCTGCTTTAAAAGACCAACAGAACTCATCTCTTTTCTATATCCTCTTAACCCAAAGTAACGAAATACCAATCATACAGTAGGTCTGCCGTAGAAAGGAAATGAGGTTTCAGGGCTGCCCTGTGGGGTGCAGTCTAGCGGGGGCAAACCACACTGTTGGTTTCCTAGTGCCGACGACAGTGCCTGGGACATGGTGAAAGCTCAAAAAGTATTTGTTGGGTGATTAAACGAGTGGATGGCCATTGAGCTTGTTATACTTTGCTGTTCATTCCAGATCTATCTAACATCGCCGCCCTCCTAGCTCTTTTACTCCAAGGACCTCTCTCCACCCTCTCGCTCAACCATACCTCACAGTTAGTTCTGATCTTCTGATCATCCCCTGCCCCCCCCCCCCCCGTAACACACCCTAAGGGCCCCAGAGCTCCCACCTACTCACTTCCATTATTAGCACAACCCTTCCCCTCCCTGGGTCTTCAGGCTCTCCCCTCCTCCCAGTCGCCCGAGTGCCCTCATCTCTTCGGTCTTCGCCCAGCTCCCGACCATCCTGCCCCACGAAGAGCTATTTCAGCGAAGAACTCGGTCGCCTCCTGCCTCGGTCATCTGACCCCTGGCCTGCTGAGCGACCAGTCTTTGGCTCTGAATGGCTCGCACTTTCTCTGTCTGCAAAGGGAGCTTGCCCGAGAGCTCTGCAGCTCAGCGTCACTACAAATGCGTGCTGACTGGCTTCGGCTGCTTGACAGCTTTCTAAAAAAATGTGTATTCAGACAATTTTATAAAGGGGAAAAAAATCTCGTCACCTCCTCACACCAACTGTTTACGTAATTCAGTGACCTTTCATGAACCATAGCGTTGTATTAGCATCATTTTCCAGGGTAGAAATCAACTCATCCATCCTGTTTCATACGCTACCTTGCTCACCTCACAGTTTTCTGTAGACACTTTCTCACGTATTGACTGAGAACTCCTATTTATCATTTGAAATGGTTATGTAATATTCCATCATATTAATGTTGCATAGTTTACTTAACCATTCCCCAATTGTGGAGCATTTGGGTGCTTTCCAGGATTCTCCTATTATGAACAGGCAGCAGTAAACATCTTTTTGCAAGTAGTTTATATTTCCTTTCCAGTTATTTTCATGGTATATATTCCCAGAAGAGAGATTATTGGGTCAAAGGCCAGAAACACTTTTATGGCTTTTGTTGCAAGGTGCCAGACTGGCCTCTAGAAAGACTGTACTGATCTGCAACTCTCTGGTCTTTTTAGTCATATTTCGTACCCTCCTAACGAATTCCTCCAGGGTTGGTCCAGATCTCCTGGGCCTGCCTGGAGCCTCCAGCCACACCCTCACGCTCCACAGGTGATTTTACTGAGAAAGTTACGGGCGTGTGTCCCCGAGTTTCCTCAATTCCCTTTGACGTCAACATTTCTTTTTTCACCCCGGCTCCCCTCCCAGGCTGATGTCTGAGGAAGAGGTGCCCAATTTCCCCCCAACAAGCCTCCCTGCGTGCATAGTTGACCTTGTTCCTTCCTGTCTCTTCAAAACCATGCTGCACTCGCTTTTCCAACTTTCACATCATCCATGTCTCCTGCTCTTTCTCCACAGCCTGCAAACGTCCTCGTCTCCCTTTCCTAAAAGCTGTAAGCAATTTGCCTTCCTTCCCAAACTGTTCTCTTCTTCTGTCACCGTCTGTCTTTCTGAAGGGATGAACTTCACATCACCTTCTCACCTCCCACTTCCTTCTCTGTCTTTTGCTCTTTCGTTGATGACCAACACTCAACTGAAGCGGCCATCTCAAGGCCACCAATAATTTTCTTAGTCACCGAACAAGTGATTTTTTGTCAGTCATCATCCACACCACCTCGTTGACTAGTACGATCTCTTGGAAATTTTCTCCTGCCTGCGGTTCCATAGCAGTGCAATATCCTTAGAGCTCCTTCTCTCCTACCAGTGCTGTGCCTCTAGAAGAATCTGTTCTTGGACCTTTTAGTCAACTTCAAATTACCTCTACCTCCTACTCTACAGCAGCCAGGAAAATTGGGGGGCATTGACCCCACTCCCACCTCTAGTGGTAAGCGATGGCTGATCTAAGGCCACGAGGATAAACCCATTCCTCCTACTACAGGGATGGTTCAGGGGAAAGCAGACCAGAGCCATCCACATGTGACATTTACACGTAACCTATGGTGACTCCGTGAGAACAAAGCTCAAGCCTTATGTTGTGTAGTTGAGGAATCCAGTTCTTTCTCTCCTCTTGGGTATAAATGATAAAGCATATCAGTCTAACTGCCAAGTGCTGTTGGCCACCATCTTACAACCTTGAAGCAACCTAGTATGAAGATAAAATCAAAACACAGAATAGATCAGAGTTGAGAGGACCGCAGCATAATGGGTCCAGATCCCTGATTGTGTAGGCTGCTCAGAAGCTGGGATTTTTCAGTCACATGAGTCAATAAATTCCTCGTATTATTTAAATCATAATGCTTAGGGCTTTCTGTTACTCGCGATTGAAACTTGTGACCATTATAGCCCTCTTCACTGTTCTCCCTTTATACTTTTTATCTCATTGCTCTCACCCATTCTAGCAGCTTCCAGGAGCACATCTATGTGGATGATTCCTTGACAGCCCTAGCTACCCCCCGTCTTCCCATCTCCAACTCCAGCATCGCCAGCTTTTTGCTGAGTAGCTGTGTGTGGTCTATGAAGCTTTCCTCTTAGCATTTAACGCCACCATCGTCACCACCACCCAAGCCAAATCAGCTTTCCTTCCCTCCTTCCCCATGTCTGATCATTCAGTTGCCCTAGTTTGAAACTCTAGAGTCATTCACATGCTCCTCTCCTTCACATCCCACAGTCTACGGTGATGGTCTCACACTTTCACCGCTGGGCGCATCCTCACCTTTATCACCTTTCTCTCAAGTTGACTGTCTTCCCGGTGGTCTTCCTGTCTCCTGGCTATCCCAGCTGCTGACCCCCCTACACAACACCTTTATCAGAAACATCTTCCTAAAACACCAAAGTGAGAAAGCATTTCCAATGATGTCTCAATGTTTCAGATTTAGACCAAACTTTGCATCCAAATTCTGTAAGTCTCCCACCGCAGGGTCGCTCCTGATCTTTCTGCTCTTACAATCCCATTCCTTTCTCATGGGTGCCCAAGAGACTGCCAAAGTGGGCTATTTACTATTTCTTTCACGTCGTGCTGCCACTGAGATGGATCCCACCCGGACTACCTTCCTTTCACATTTCGCCCGTTGAAACACTGCTTGTCCTTTAAGACTCATCTCAAAAGACATCTCAATAAGGTATACTCTGATTTCCCCAAATAGATATATATTTTGTTTTTGAACCCCTACAATGTGTTACTCTTTTGGCACTCATCAGAATAGAAAAGTAGATTTTTATTTTTATATCTCTTAAGGACAGAGCACAGGGTCTCAAAAAACATAAGTGCTTAACTAAATACTCACTACATTAGCCTGAATCGAGGGCAACCGTATGGAGAGGAGATGCTGTAAGAAGGTGCCCGACAACGAGTCTTATTCTTTTACCTGCAGAGTCACTAGAGCCTCTTTTTTTTTCTTTTTCTTTCCTGTGTTCTAGCTGGGGATTTGCCAAGTCGACAAATACTTATCTAGTGCTAACTATGACCCTCGAATCTGGGAGTGGCTAGCTGTGAGCTCTCGCATCCTGGGATGATTCAGAGCCACGGTTCTCCGAGCATAGTCCGTATGCATGTTCCTGGAAGCTGAGGGCTCATCTCTGAATTGTGTAGCTATTGTGGCTGCTGGGAAAAAGACAAAACAAAACAATGGACTAGAAGTCCATAGACCTGAGTTCCGCGTCTGGATCTTTCACTACCTAGCTGTGTGACCTCAAGTAAGTCTTTTCACCTCTCTGGGACTCTCTTGCTCCTTTCACCTGCGAAACAATACAGTCAGGTTGCAGTGTTTCTCAAAGCGTGGGTCTCAGAACACTTGCATCAGAGTCACCCAAGCGACTTTTAAAAATCGGAATCCCATGACTCAAACCAGTACTACTGAAAATGAATCTTTGGAGAGAGGGGCTGGGGGTCTGCACTGGAGCAAGCTCCCCAGGTGACTCCTATCCCCACTCACGTTAAACACCTCCAGAATTTTAAAATTACAAAATGCCTTCAATTCTAAGATGTGGGGCTTACTGGATTAAGTAACAATTTCAATTATTTTGCACTGGTAAGTGGAATGGATGTGTGAGTAATCTGGAGGGCTGCTTGCCCTAACGAAGTGTCTGGAGCGAAAGGTTAGAGCAGCCCTCTTCCATGGCCTGCTACCGGGGCCCCAGCCCCAGGGCCAGGCTGCATCTGCTGGCGGCCTGTGGGTCTGCTTGCTTGCCTCCTTTCTCACCCCTCCCTGTCTCTCTCCCCCTTTCTTTTCTCCTTTTCCTTTCTTCTCTTCTCTTCCCCTCTTCCCCTTGCCCATCTTCCCCCTTCCTTCCTTTCCTCCTCTCTCTCTCTCTCTCTCTCTCGCCCTCTCGCCCTTCCTTCCTCCTTTTCTTTTTCATTTCTATTTCCCATTCTTTCCAAAATCCCACTGGCACCTGGGTAAACACATCATTAGCAGGACATTCATTTGCACTTACCTAATACACTTGTTTTTGATGAAGTCTTTCCGGCTCCCTCAATCAGATGTGAACATTTCCTGCTCAGAACTCTCAAAGCACTTTGAACCTCTCCTATGCCATTAATCATACTTGGCCATGTAATATTTCTAGGTCTACTCTATCGTATGCCCCCGAGGAATTGGCTGCTTTGTTCATTGTGTTCCCCCCCTCTACTACAGCGCCTAGTGTAGGGCCTTGCCCATGTTGATGAAGTCTGCATGTGTGTAGCATATCCTGGTTTGACAAGTATTTTCACAGACGTTAGCGAATAGCACACACTGAATAAGAATTTGCTGAATGGATCATGAACGAATTCCTCTATTTTCCTTGTCCAGGCTTTGAGCTTATCTTATCTCCTGTCTTAGAGGCAGGCTTGGACCCTGGCAAGGCCATCAAGCTTGGACTCCGAGACCTGAGTAGCTGGGTAGTTTGGGCGAGTTGTTTACCCTCTCTGAACTGTGATTTTTATCTGAAAAGCACGCGTATGGAATACCTTATTGCCAGGGTTGGAGATGAGGAACTACAATTACTTGTGAACACATCTGGCACATAGCAGATAATTTTAAACTACTAGTTAAATGAAACTCTTCCCTTCTCCCAATGCTTCACTTCGATTAGACCGTCCCTTAGGACAAACATTGGCTTTTCTAAATCTTTCCCCCAGATTTCTATGCTGTGTCTTGGTGCACTGCATACAAAGACGTGCAGAATACATTTTGTGGACTCTTAAAAATAGTCCGGGCAATAAGGTGAAATACATATGGGAAACACACAAGGTGAAATGAACAGACTGTATTTGTCAGGATTCTTCGCTGCAAGGTCTATAAGCCCAAGTCAAACAAGCTCAAGGGAAAAAAAAAAAAAAAAGAATTTATCGACTCCCATAAATGAAATGTTCTAGAGTGGGTCTGGCTTTAAGCTGTGCTGCATCCAGGGGCTATGATCCTGATGTGAGACTGCAGTCTTTTTCTCCAGCTCTGGGCCCCACTTCTGTGGCTTCATTCTGAGGTAGGATCTCTCTAGTTGGTGTGAAGGGTGGCTACTTGCTTGAGGGCCACAAGGACTCACGACCTATCCTTGTGTCTGCATGCAGATCTCACGGAAGGATTCTCATTGGCCCTGCTTGTGTCCTGTGCCCGCATATAGAGCAGTCGGTGGGTCCAAAGGATGTGGTACTAAGGTTGGCTCAGCCTGGGTCCTATGCCCACCCCTGTGGCCCATGGGGAAGGATGCAGTGGTTGACCAACCACAGGAATGAGGGCGAGGTAGTTCCTCTAAAAGAAGGGATATCGACAGAAAAAAACTTGTTTAGTGAACAAGTAGAAAATACACCCTTTTCCGTAAGATGCTTTCTGCTTTAAACTGCTTGCGTTGTGTTATTTAAGGGGCCCAGCTTTATTCACTGTTTTTGGGGAAGATAAAACCATTTTGAGTGTCGCTAAGGCTCAGGCCCAGGACCAAGTTCTGGGCTAAAGCAGTGTTAAAAAAAAAAAAAAAAGCAAATGGGGCCTCCTGGGTGGCTCAGTTGGTTGAGCATCTGACTCTTGGTTTCCACTCGGGTCAGGATGTGATCTCGGGTCAGTGGGATGGAGCCCTGTTTCGGGCTCTGCAGTCGGCGTGGAGTCTGCTTGTTCCTCTCCCTCTGCTCCAACCCCACTCGTGCACTCTCTCTTTAAAACAAATAAATAAAATCTTTAAAAAACATTAAAATTAAAAAACAAATGAAGACCAGCTTAGAAAATTCTCTGAGCAGACAAAACCAGTTGAGTCATACAAACAAAGCTCAGTTTAGCTTATTTTGCAAGACTAACTTGACCTGGGTCATTGTTTGCTTATGCCTCTGAAAATTATAAGCAAAACTTAAGCTGTTTCCCAAGGTTGATGGGAGGTCACCACTGACTACTTCCCAAGCATGTAAGAAAATCCTGACCTTATGACCAATCCCTGTGAAGAATAAACAGTCACTGCTTTCTCACTATATACGCTACTTTGTAACGATAGACCCCTGAGCCCCAGTGCATGTTTCGGCTTGAGTGCTCCCAGTTTGCAAACTATCTTTTCGGTGTGCGCACCATCAACTTCTACTAATGACTACTTTGGTGATTCATTGGTATTGCTTGTGTTATTTCTGAACTTTGACATTTCATGGTGTGAGAAGTGGAATTCAAAGAAGACCCTGATGACTCTGAGGCCCTCGGGCGAACAGGTGCTGGTACCCACAGAGCCCATTGAGCTCTGTGCTGTCTCGCTGCCCTGGGATTTGAGGGTAAGTCTCTCTTGGATCCAAGCTCCACTCTTTTTGTGTTTGGAGCTCTCTGACTATATTGTGCATTTTATTTGTTAAAGCTCCTTGGTAAGTCACCCTATTCAGTTTAAAAGTGTGGGGGGCACGTGATTTTCTGTGTCTTGGAACTGCCTTTGAAAAACAGGTCCTTTCAGAGTTAAGACATCTTAGGAAATCTAAAAGCAGAGATGGGTTCCACCTGGTCTGTGGGCCAAATTCTTGTGACTTTTTGGAAAATGGGTGAACTTTTGGAATTGTAGGGGCTACTTTGGGGAAACTTTAATTTAGATAAGCTTATCTTAAGGGGCATCCTTAAAAGAGAGATTCTAAACCACAGAGACAAGGAAATGTATTCTTCGATTGTTTTGCAGAAGCTTCTAAAAGACAAAATGACTCAAAAACAGCTCTAGATGGATCTTGACAGCATGCAGATAAAAAATCTTTAGTAAAAACTCTTTGGTCATCAGAATAAGTAAACTTAACTTAGTCTATCTACCAGCAACACAATTTGGATACAACTATTCTTTTAAGTCTTTTATCTGAGACATGGTTAAAAATTTTAAAACAATAGCTCCAAGATCTGTTTGTATGTTTATATATGTCCATGTATGTATAATATAGATATGTGATATTTTTCTACCCCTGGATGGTATTGCCAAAATTAATTTGTAAAGAGCTCAGAAAATTAAGTATTTATACAAATCAAATATATAGAAAATATATTGAAATACATATTTCAAAAATATAGAAACTAACCTAAATGTTTTTTAAGTTCACATGATCTTGGATAAAGTTTGATAAATAAAAGCTAGTTTAAGTTTGTTGGTTTAATAGAAGCAGCATGTCTTCAAAATTTGTTAACAAGAAAAATAACTTAAGAGGATGGTTAGTTGTTTAATATCTCATTAAGGAATAATTGTTAAAAGGAAGTAATTTAAAGACATGTAAATAAAATGGAAGTTTATATTAAGTTAAACTAAATAATGAATATTCATTAAATTTCTACATTGTTTCCAAATATGAGAAGCATTAAAAGCTAAACATAAGTTTAAGTTTAGCTACTTTTAGTTTTTTTAATTTTTTACACAGAAACAAAAATATTGGGGCCTATTAATAAACATGTTTTGTGCTACATTGAAAAGTTTACTATGAGGAAAAATATACTTGCAGAAATTATGAAATGTATCTATAAACTTACCAGTCCACAATTGCTTACTTCTGAGTTTTCACTAGGAACTAAGGATTCTCATAATTAAGAGTTCTAATTAATATATGTAATTAAAACCACTAGAAATAATAAGGGTAAAAGACAATGACTATATATGAAAAGGAAGTAAAGAAAATAGAATATATTTTATTTGTTTTGTTTTGTTTTGGATAAGGAAAGATAGAAAGGATGTAGGATTTTTTTTTTTTTGTAAAGGGAAAAAGAAAGTAATTTTGTCCTTAAGTAAAATGTTCATTCCAGAATAAGGGAAAAAGAGCCAAAGGTGAATGGATACAGAACGTTGTAGAAGGTTGATGGAAAAAGAACACTGGGAAAGGAATTTTATGTGAGTCAAACTAAGACTGGAAGAGATTTATTTGAGTTAAAAGGCAAAAAGAAGAATTTAATATCAAAAGTACACAGGTGAAAAATCAGAATTTGATTTTCTCTTTGTTAAAACAAAAAAAACTTTGGGATTATTGGTCTGCTCATAATAAAAAATTGTGAACAAAGTTTCTTTACCTTTGATGTAATCTGCCTAGAAAACAAAAATTCTATGTTTTGTCTTTATGAGGTTTTTGATTACTTAAGAAAAATTAGTCTTCTCTATTGAAAGAACGGTTTTTTACAGCTATGTAAATGTTTGTATATGTTAAATTTCATGGGAAGCATTGTCAAATAAGAAGTGATGCTAAACTTTCTTTAGGTATGGATTTGTACAAAATCCTTAAAAATCTGAAATGTCCTAGTATAATGTTTTCAATCATAATTCTAGCTATTACTTTAAAATATTGTGCATCACAAAAACATCCAAATTTAGTTGCCAATGGCATCGTGTGTGTGTGTGTGTGTGTGTGTGTGTGTGTGAGAGAGAGCTCTCATCAGATCTCTAACCACAGCCATTTTTAAGTCTTTTGTCATTTACAGACAGCTTTGCTCTGATGCTTTTGCAGAAATGTTCCTGCAAACATGCTTCATGTTCAAAAGATCCAGGGAAAAGACCCTGACAAGTATTCTAATAGGCAGGTTTCTGATAACTTTAAAATCATGCACTAGATTGGGCAAGAATCTCTAAAACTTTTATGGAAAACAGATTGATTCATAAAGCTATTAATCCAAGATGAAGCAAAAACAAGAATTAATTGCATAACATTGAATGAACTGATGAACATGATTATAATTTTAAGACTTTATTCAAAACATTATTAGTCCTTTAACGTATTGTTTTCCAGTTTTAAAGGAGCTTTTCCTCCTCTCTTTAAACTGTCTATACCTTATAGCAATTTGGTAAAGTCTATCTTTGTGACAAAGGTTGAAACATTGATATTTTTCTCCCTATGCGATCCCTCCAGAATTCTGAAACTCTCATTAAATATTCTTATTTTTTCATGACAATATAGGTATTCACATAAGTTCAAAAAGAATCTATTCTCCTTGTTACAAGACACAATTGGACAAGTCCTTGGCTTGGCTTCCAAGCCTTGAGAAGCTTTTGAAAGTCCAATCTGAGATCCCTCATGAAAAGTTCTAGCAAAGCAGATTTGAAAGAGCCTATATGTTCAGTCACTATTCTTGCTGCACTTATGTCAATAATCAGGCCAAGTTTATTGAAACTAGACTTAATTTGCAAAGAAAGTAGCCTTACTTTGGTTATCTTTGATAGGAACGGGGATGATTATAGAGAGAAAAATTATGTTTCAGTAACGTGCCTTTGTGAATAACAGATTCGATTGCTGCTAAGTATTTTGAGGTTTTGTTTTCTAGCTGAATACTGGACTGGATCCTGAATTCTTCCAGTTTCCTCTAATATTTGGCTAGAACTCTCCAAACTAACGTTGCCAATTTTCTCCCACTCTTTGGACTTGGAATCACTATGAAACTAAAACTGTCCTTTTCCTGAAACCATGCAAGCCAGAGCAGGATGGTTTAATGTAAACTTCAGGGAAATCACCGCATCAGCTCATGTGTGGACAATTTTCATGCCTGTGGCTATGTGGCTGCTCAGAAAGTTCACCAGAGACATTCACACTACAAACCAGGAAAATTTGTCAGATTGCCACTGCCTGCCCTCACTCCATCTGAAGATGCTTAGAACCCAACATCTAGAAATCGTCTCCACTGGCAGCTGTCCAAACTCAGAAACTGAATTTATAATTTTCTCAAACAATTAACCTTCGTTTTTCTTACATTCCCATGGAAATGCCTCTCGTTAAATCACCTGATTGCTCATATCACGTCGAAGCCTGAGGTCAAGCTTGCCTGACAGCACCTCCCGAAAGAAAACGTCCTCACATTCATCTTGTCCTGAGTAGTCATGAGGATACGTGTCTGCTAACGCATCGTGTTGTGCCTAGGTAAATAACTTTTAAAAAAATTATAACCTGTTTGAATTATTTAATTGGTTAAAGCTTGGCTCCTGGGGAATCTCTGCTCTGGGGGAATTTCTCAGTCCTTGGCTCTTGTTCTTCTTATGGTCATCATATTAACCTCTCTAGTGTGTTACATACTCTTGAGGGTTTTAAACGCCCAGCGGCAGCCACTCGAATGCCAAATGGGATCCATCAGGCTCAGAGAACTGGATGAAATCAACAATAACCACAAATGATGAAGATAGTGGCTTCGTGGTCCTCTGGCTTGACAACTGAACTCGGGGAAACACTGAATGTGTGACTCTTCCGTCTGATTTCATCAGGGCTGTTAACCGAGAGCAGTGCTCTACTCAGCCTGCTGAGAGCATGACCAAAAGGGGAGAATTGTTAAAATAAAAATTAAACAGAGACAAGCTTTGAAAATTCTCTGAGCAGACAAAACCAGTTGAGTCATACAAACAAAGCTCAGTTTAGCTTATTTTGCAAGACTAACTTGACCTGGGTCATTGCTTGCTTATGCCTCTGTAAATTATAAGCAAAACTTAAGCTGTTTCCCAAGGTTGATGGGAGGTAACCACTGACCACTTTCCCTAGCATGTAAGAAAATCCTGACATTATAACCAGTCCCTGTGAAGAATAAACAGTCACTGTTTTCTCACTATAAACACTGCTCTACAATGATATTCCCCTGGGCCCCATTCCATGTTCTGGCTTGAGTGCTCCCAGTTTGCAAACTACCTTTTCAGTGTGTGCACGAGCAACTTCTACTAATGACTACTTTGGTGATGTGCTGGTTTTAATTCTGTTTTTTCTGAATTTTGACAGCAGTGGTGAAAAACACTGACTCTCTCTCCCAGAGCTTCCAGTCCAATGAGGTCCCCGAAACCTCTCTGCATGGACCATCACAGTTCCTAAATGCTCTCTGCTATGTATGACCCTTGGCTTCCAGGAATGATTGCCAGAAGATTCCAGTTACGGTGCACAAACTGGGAGAAGTATCACTTTATGCCGTTATCATCCATTTAGAACCATCAATTTGTGGACTGAACCAGTGTGTCCTGGCAGATATCACAGAATCAGAAACAGTGAGATGAAAGGACAGGTAAGGCCAGTTCCCTTCAGAAGCTTGTGCTCAGTTCTGGAGGGTCCCACAAGGGGAAGGTTGGGGGTGTTTTGTGGGTTTTTTTCATTTCATTTTGTATTTGTAGCTCAAAAAATGTTGAGGGGGCAGCTGGGTGGCTCGATCGGTTAAGCATGTGCCTTCCGCTCAGGTCGTGATCCCAGGGTCCTGGGATGGAGCCCCTCATTGGACTTCCTGCTCAGTGGGGAGTCTGCCTCTCCCGCTCCCCCGACACTGCTTGTGCTCTCTCTCTCTCAAATAAATAAGTAAAATCTTTAAATTTTTTTTTTAAATGTTGAGGGGTGCCTGGGTGCCTCAGTTGGTTGGGCATCTGACTTTTGATCTTGGCTCAGGTCGTGATCTTGGCGTTGTGAGTTTGAGCCCCGTGTTGGGCTCCGCACTGGATATGGAGCTTACTTAAGGAAAAAAAATGTTGAGTTGTGGCAAAATACACAAAGTACAAAAGGTATCATGTTTTCCATTTTAAGCTACAGTTCAATAGTATTAAGTACACTCCCATTGTTGTGTAACTAGTCTCCAGAACTTTTTTGTCTTGCAAAACTGAACCTCTGTACACATTGAACAACAACTTTCTATTCTCCCCTCCCCCAGCCCTGGCAACCACCATTCTACTTTCTGTTTCTTTGAATTTGACTAGATACTCATGTTAGGGAAATTCTACAGTATTTGTCTTTTGGGGAGTGGCTTATTTCCCTTAGCATATGTCCTCAAAGTTCACTCATGCTGTAGCGTGTGTCAGACTTTCCTTCCTTTCTACGGCTTACAATATTCCATTGTATGTGTCTATACCACATTTTGAGTTTTCACTTCGGGACTATTGTAAATAATGCTGCTATGAACATGGCGGGGAAGATCAGTTCTGATGGCTGGAGCCTGAGTGTTCTGGAGCTTGGCGACATTGTCATGAGGTAGGGCCCAAGAGGAGCCCTAAATGGACAAGCCCTGTGTTTGAAGGGGAAGCGTGAGGTCTCAGAGAGCCCTCTTCTGTGTAGGCTGAGGTAGAAGAAGAGATGGTTTCCTGGGCCTGAGGAAGTGTGTCCAGGTTTGAGGGAGAGGATCCAGATGGAAGGGAAACGCCAAACTTTATCTTCCTCCCAACATGTCCAGCCCCGGCCCTGATTTCACACTTTGTTGACCAATCTTTGGAACTCTTGTCAAGTTGTTCGAGACGACTTCCAAACTGTAACATTGTACTAATTACTGTAGGAGAGATCTGGACTTATTCTCCCAGACCCACCGCTGTCCTCTTCTGAGCCTCCATCAGCCGGCAACCCCAGCCCACTTACCAGCAGAGCGTGGCCGCCCCCTTCTGCCATCGCCCAGCCCCAATTTTACTTTTGTTTGCCACAGTTGCCTCCATCAGCCTCAGTGATTTATCTGCTTCTCTGTCGTCTGCATGAGACTGGGGTTTGGAGCCAGCCGTATGCCATGTGCCCGTGCTGTTCCTGGCTCCGGAGAGGCAGGTGTTCGATGTGGCTTTGTTGGAAGGCGGAAAAGTAGTAGTTCTAAACACTGATTCGACTGGGGGCTGCTGGTGGTGCCCAGCACGAGTGCAGCGTTAGCTGCCGGCTGAGCCAAATGGAAGGCGAGTGTCTAGTGGACTTGGAAATGGCTGCCAAAGACAAGGGAATTGCTTGTTGGAACCGGGCGACCCAGGAGCAGGTTTCACGGCACGGTAGATCAATACTGTTCTTTCTAAGGAAACAAACAGAATCAATGCCAGCTGCCCCAGGTCTCTGAGCAGATCTGAAATCCATGGGGCGCATGGTTGGAGGCTCCATGCTGACTCTGCCGAAGACAACAGTGTGCACCTGTTTGGGAGACCGGAGGACACTTTCTGGAACTTCATACTTGCAATTGTACCGGGGCCACCGGATATACGAGCCTCTCGCAGAGGAACATACGATTGAAGGGTCAAAAGAGTCCTTTGCTATTTGGGCTGCCATTCTTGCTGCCATTCCTGCTCCTCTACCCACAGCAGACATTGCCCCCTGACATCCGTGCTCGCTGAGCAGAGACGCAGCCTCCAAATGCTCTCACCAGTGTTGGAGGCAGCCACTGCCAAACGTTTATGGCTGGGACTTCATGTGAAAGCTTTTCACCTCCCCTGATTTAATTCAGCCTGACGTCATTCCGGTAGGTCTCCCCTCTACAGCTTTCTGGAGGCTTGGCGAGCCTATGTGGTTGTTGGGTAGCTCGAATTGTTAAACTTCCAATTCAGTTAAAACACACTGTGTACTTACTGCAGGAAAGGCCTTGGTTAGGTGTTGAGAAGGGGCTGCTTTAAGCAGTTCCAAAATCGGCCTCCTTGTCATTCCTCCCACTGGCCCTGGACTTGCCTTATGGACGGCATGGCATGCGGTACGGTTCTCCCCTGGGACACGACAGCTCTTCCACTCCCTGGAGACGGTTGGCCTTCTGTAGCTCCTCCCTCCCTCCTTAGTCTTGTTTTTGTTTTTGTGTTTTTCTAGAGGAACTCTTCTAAGTGCTTCTAGCTGTTCCTTATAGATTTTGGTTTTCAGACCTCTCATTCTCCGGTTAGCCTCCTGTGGTCATGCCCAATTTGTTTACTTTCCTCTCAAATTGTGGTGCCCAGAACACACACAGGGTACAAACCAACATAGAGGGACAGGTAGGTAAAAGTCTTGATAGACGAAAAGGAGTTCACCAAGTTGACAAGGGGCATCAAGGTGTCTCGAGGCATGACTTGTTGAGCAGTAAGTCGTGCAGACTCTCGTATGGACCAACTCCTGTTAATCTTCACGATTTAATAATTATTCTTTGAATTATAGAAGCTCAGAGTTCCGAAGATCCTTAAAAAGGCACAATCACCCCCGTCTGACCATTTACATTGCCAGGCTACACCATGCCCTGCAGACGATGGAGGTCTCAAGGATCTTCTCTAGAGAAAACTTTGTGATTTTGAAGGCAGGTCCCATTTTTTGACCCTGTTCAAGAGTTCCTCCTTTTCAGTTGAAACCTGCCTCCTTGTACTGTGAGTCATTTTTCAGAGTTATTGAGCGTTTCACTTGCTCAGCGGTCTTCCAGGCATTGTGTGAGCGTGGGGGTATGTGTGCCAGCGGACATTCACGGTCCAGAGGGGCAATCACGGTGGAGGGACAAGGACAAGTAAGCTCAGATTTTTGTCTCCAAGGAAATGACACTCTTATGGGGGCAGGGGAGGACACACACACACACACACACACACACACACACACACACGCCAAGGATGCCATCCAAACATGGGCTAGATATTGTGGAAGTACAGAGGAAAAGGTAGTTACTTCCGATGAATAGAGCAGAGCTGGCTTGTCCTTACGTCTACACAGCAGCCGTAGTTATCTCTTTAAAAATCAAATCAGGGGGCGCCTGGGTGGCTCAGTCGGTTGAGCGTCTACCTTCAGCTCAGGTCATGATTTCGGTGTCCTGGGATAGAGCCCCGCGTTGGGCTCCCTGCTCAGTGAGGAGTCTGCTTCTCCCTCTCCCTCTGCCTTGTGCTCTCCCTTTCTCTGTCAAATAAATAAATAAAAACCTTTTAAAAAATTAAAAAATAGAAATAAATAGAAACCAAATCAGATCACATTCCTGTCCCACTCCAAATCCTCCATGGCTTCCTATCATGCTCAGAAGTGAAGCCGAGGTCCTCACAGTGGCTTATAGGACCCTGCATGGCCTGACACGTGGCCACCTCTCACGACTCACATGGACTCTTGCACGTTTCTCTCTGGTCACTCTGACCTCCTTGCTGTTCCCTGAACCCACCAGGCTCCTGTCTTAGGGCTCTCACCTGTGTGCCTTCCCACAGACCTCCCTGTGGCTTGCTTCCTCACTTCATCCAGTCTCTGTTCAACTGGCAGTTGTGCTGGGAGACTTAAAACCCACTCCCTGCCACGACTTGTCACTTGCCGTCCCTCTACCCTGCCTTAGTTACTGAATAACGTTTATTACCACCTGAAATTTTTCTTATGTTTATTTATTAATTGGCAGTCCCCTAGTGGGATTTAAGTTTAGGAAGACATGGATTTTATCTCTTCTGTCCCTGCTGCATCCCTAGTGTGACAAACAGGGCCTGACCTGTAACAGGTACCAAATAAATATTTGTGGAGTGAGCGAATGAGTCCATCTTCTGGATAACTTCTTCTAAAAAACTAGCAGCAATTGATATTAACAACCTGTGTACACGACTATCATTTCCAGAAACAAGTTCCAACTTTTTGAAAATGAGCCCAAATAGTTTCTCATTTGAAATAGGGTGGTGTGTCCTACTTTTCATGATTTCTCAAAGATTTTGACGGTGGTTCTGAGATCTGCAAATTCTTTCAGCTGTCTGGGAGATTTTCCATGTAGGTCTAGGGACCTAGACACATCGCACACACAGAGTTCACATCTAGCATGAGGGTTACATTCTCAAGTCAGCAGAGAAAGCTGAAAGTGACATATCATTGGAAGTTTCCTTGAATATCCTCGGCATTGCAACAAACCACTGATTCTTTAGCTGTGCACCCAAGGAATTGGTTTGTCTACATTAGGGGCCCTGCGGTATGGAGAATCTGAATCTCTGAACACCCAGATCACTCTTAGTCGGCTAGATGCTTTGCCTATAGGAGGCATTTGGGAGCTGACGCTAGTGACAGCTGGAGCCAGACTGTCTCATTTTGAACCCTGGTTCCATCACTTACTTACTTGCTATATGACTATAGGCAAGTTACTCAACCTATCTATACATTAGTTTCTTCATCTGTGAAATGGGATAATAAAAGCACCTGCCTCATAGGGTTGCACTAAAGACAGAATTTATTCATGTATGAGAGGCTCTTAGACCAGCACCTGGCGCATAATAAGTATTTCAGTTAATATCAGCAATTATCTTATTATCTCCCATCTCATGTTCCAATTGGGACATGGGCTCAGTGACTGGAAAGGCAGGTAGAATGTGCTAGACTCTTTGAATTGTAAGTGCTTGCTCATTTTCTCTCGGTCTCTTTGTTTCTTTCTTTCCCCGAATGCCAATAGTTGAATTTGTATGATGTGACCTTGCCGTACATTGCTTAGGGGCTTTCCTTCTGTTGAGAATCTATACATTGTTATGTTGATTATCATATGATTCCGAGTTTGAACACCTTCATGAAGACTGGAGAAGGACGTGGAATAGCTTGACCTCCTTGCCTCTGTTACCTGTACATTCCGAATTTTCCACCGCCAGTGGGTTTAGCCTTTCCTTGCTATTCTCCTCCAAACAGGGCTATTGTGTCCTTTTGGCTCCTTTTAGCTTTTCCTGGAGAACTGGCTCCTTCCCTAGCTTCAGTTTTTTTGGACACTATTCTTACAGATTCATGTTCTTTCCTTTCTTTTAGCACTGAGAAAGTAAAAAAGTCAGGAAGAAAGGCAACACTGCAGAAAATTCAAGAAAAATAGTCAGCCAGTTTTTTTTTTAATGCGAAGAACAGAAGAGAGAGAGGAGGCCTGAAGAGTTGGCATGAGGAGAAGGAAGCGTTTGCTGTTATATACGGCAGAAGCTGCTGTCCTACCCAACGTCATGAATTCCCAGAGGCCAGAGCTACGGGAGACACGCAGGGCTCCTGGGAGCAGCCCGTGCAGGAGGGGAGCTAACCGTGAGTGTGTGTAAGCAAGATTTGGCCACATCTGGTCAGTTCAGTTATTATAGGTATTTGTTTTCTTTCTAAGCCCTGAGACAGAATTCCTTGTTTCTGATATTGAGACTAGTGAGGGAAGAGCTTAGTAAGTGCTGGATAACATTATTGGCTCCATCCTTTGACCCAATCCTTGACTCATTCATTCTCTCAACAAACATTTACTGAGCACTTCTGTTCCAGGCACAGTACGAAACATTGACGATAAAAAGATGAAGCAGACCAGTCTCTTCTCTTAAGTCACTTGCATCTAGTGAGAAACAGAGGCACACACAGTAATGCCACATAGCGGCGTAAAGGCAGGGTACCCAGTTGGGTGCCCCAGAAGCAGTCCCCTGCCGGTGATCCCTAAAAGTACCCAGAGAGGGGTGAGCAGCTGAGACAGAGGAGAGGGAGCCAGTGCGGGGTGTGTTGATAAGCAACTATTGCTGCGGACAATAGGGGCGCAGATCCTTTGGGATTTCTCAAGCTAGTATAGAAGCTGTCTCAGTGTCGTCCCATCTGAGAGTAAGAATCTGGGGTATTGGCCCCATAACTCCCCCCTTCTGGCTTGCCGTGCCCTCTGGGGGAGCACATGCATGGCTTAGGCAGTCGAAAGCCTAGGTGTGTAGGAAATGATGGTGCCAAGAGGATGGAGGCGGGCACTGACAGGCTCTGTTAGCTGCACGTAGAGGGACAAGCATAGGTCACTACTGAAGCCCCAGAGAGGAGCTCCCAGATTAACTGGATTGGCCCAAGAAGTCTTCCTGGAAGAGGAGACAGTTGAGCAGTGTCCTAACGATACCAGAGCTGTTTGGCAATGGCACAGGCAGAGAATCCCTGTAGGACTACACTAAAGATTTTGGATTGAGAGCTCTGGCTAAGGTTAAAACAATTCCTAATTATCACCCTACCCAGGGGTTTGAGGGGTTGAGAGCAGGACTAGAACTGAGATGGCTGATATCTTCACAGTGCTGTCCTCTCCAAAACTGGGGAATGAGAGGGAAAACAGCAAGCAAGAGCTTGTGTTTGCTTTTTGTAGAGAAAGCCCGAGGACTTTTCTGGGTTTGCCCCAAACCTACCCCGGTTTCTGTCTATTTGTAGTTAGGCTCTTCCTCAGAACATCCTTCCTTTCAGAGCTGCCATCCCACAGCCCTGCCCAGCCCCCAGATGCCTGCACTCCCTCCTTCATCAGCACCACCTCCCAAATAGACCAAGGATGTGGCGATCGGCTGCCCAGAATTGCTCTCCCCACCTTCGGCTTGCCCTGAGCAGAGTTCAGGTTGCACATTTCCCGACACTCAGAGAGACCCATTAATATTTAGCATGTTACATTTCCAAAGCACTTTGCTAACACGAATTGATCTTTTCAGCACCCCCTTGTGAGACAGCTCAGTACTGCTAGCCCTGCTGGGGACATCAGGCTTTGGGAGGATCTACTCAGGCTAGGGCCCCGACTGGTGGGTGATGGATCCAGATTCGAACCAAAGGTCGATGACACCGGTTGTCTCAGCCTCCAGACAGACATCCAGAGTGGCCCCAACACCCCCACCCTACCCGGGATGTCTTGGAACAAACCCAGCCTTCTGAAGGTTTAAATAGAATGGGTTTGTCATCCTTACGAGGGATTGCTTACAAACCAGCTACTGTTTATGGAGCCCTTACGATGTGCCGAAAGCTGGGCACGTATCATTTAGTTCCCACAACCCCTATCCACCTTCTGTGATGTCACTACTATTATTTATGCATATTATTATATGCATAAAAAAAACCGAGGCAAAGAAGGATTAAGTAACTTGCTTAAAGTTGCACAGCTTGTAATTGCTGGAGCCAGGATTTAAAACCAGGCTATTCTGCTTCAGAGCCCTTTAACTATGATGAACCAGCCTGAGGGTAGGTAAGAGGGACCTGGTTAAGCGGAATTACTCTTTGAGAAGTTCTGCTTACTCCCAGGCAATTCATCATATGCTTTGCAAGATTCCTTGTGGAGGTAAAGGAATTGGGGGTGTGAGGCTGTCAGCTACAGTGTTCTCGAGGAATGAGGGTGTAGACTTAAGTTGTTGCTTGCTTGATTTCCTCTGGTTTTACTTACCGTTGGCTTTCCACTCCAGCCTAAAAGGACAGAGAAACCAGTTCATCCAATAACTGAATGTGGGACCCATGTGCCGTGCGTTGTGCCTAGTTATGGTATTCACTCTGATGGGATGGAGATACACTTAATAATTATTGATTAATACTGAATATTATTAAATAATTATTGATTTGGTGGGGAGCATTATGACCAAGGATGATGAGAGCTCATGGGAAGGAGGTTGCAGAAGTGACTTGTTGGTCCAGAGAAGTTTTGTGGAGGCGATGTGAGTTGGACCCTGATGGAGGTGGAGGAGGGAGAGAATGGGCACTTGAAGCTCAGGGTGCAGCATGTGCAAAGGAAAGGGGTTGTGAATAACTTGGATGTTTGGAGAGTAACAGAAGTTCTGTCTGCCTGGAGTTGGGCTTCTTGACTTAAGTGGGCCAGTTTCAGGACCTGTTATCTTAGAGGAAGGACTGGATTATGAATTCGAGGATATCCCTGAGAATATAACTCTTTGTGACATGTCTAGCCAAATTCTTGCTGTTCTGCTATTGAGTAGAAAAGATGATTTGTTTAACAAATACTCATCAAGTCTGTCCTATAGGTAAGGCACTGTGCTGGGTGCTGTTGACAAGGAATCACAACTTTTTGAGTGATATGGGGCCACGGAAAATAGTTTGGGACTAGGAAGGAGACTGGAGAAGGGACACTGTGCCTCTACCACTCTCTTAAGGGAAAAAATAATTAGCTTTGAAATTTAAAAAAATCAATGTGTTCCCTACTCATCTCTGTCCCTTAGGAGCACAACCTTGTGTAGTGTGCATGCCCCCTCCTTGTTTAGCGAGACCATTCCCATCCAGCTTATGACATAATCTTCACGATTAACCAATGAGGTAGGAAGCTTTGGTGGGTTTCCATTTTACAGATGAGGAAATTGAGGCTTGGTGAATCGTCTAAGGTTCTATGTTGTCTAATGGTAGAAATTCTAAGTGACAGAATTTACTAGACTGTGCCTCAGTTATAGCTCTGAGTAGTCCAGCTGTTCTCAGATCAGGATGACCATACCATCACCAGGCCCTTCCCCCCAAGTGGGCACCGTGGCATTGGATAGTTTAGCCATGTAAAACTGGAGGTCAAGGGGCAGCTAGAATAGCCCTGGTGCTGGAGAGCTAACTGCGAGGCTGTAGGGTGTGTGTGTGTGTGTGTGTGTGTGTGTGTGTGTGTGTGTGGTAGGACAGCTGGCACAACTCACAGCTGGATAATAGCATCAGATGCTGTGACCTCACAGCACGGAGAGGCCACCAAAACAATAATGCTACCATGCCTTTTGGAAGGTGGCTTCAATCAGAGTTGAAGAGTTGAAGGAGAGTTTTCTGGGCTCCTAACTTAGGCTCTGGGGGTCTGGCGTCCCACCTGCTTGTCAGAGTCCTCTGTTCTGCTTTTCCTCATGAATTAAATGGGAGCTGACTGTTGATACCCTGCCCCCCTGTTGTCCTAAAAAGTCTTATCTTTGCTCCAGCTGGTGCCTAATACCCACGCATTTCTAGATAGTAGCAGCATTTACTGATGCTAATCACGGAGAAAGGATCCGAGGATCCAAAAACCCAATAAAATTTGGATCCTTCTGTGCTTATTGGCTGAAAGTTACAAAAGGAGAGAATTCTCACGTGAGGGGTAGCCATCAGGGCCCACACTTCCAAGGGGTAGGTTTATTTAGCCCCTCTCTCCTGAGAACATTTTCTTCTCCATCTTCCATACCATATGGGTAATTATGATATTATACGGGGAGGATATTGAAACTCCAGGGAGATTGCAAAATGTACCCCAGCAGAGGGTTTTTTTTGTGTGTGTTTTGTTTTTTTGGTGTTTTTTTGTTTGTTTGGTTTTTGCTTATGCTTTGTTTGAACTGTCCATTTTGATGCTAGGCTGGAGGTGACCATGCCCTAATCACTGGGCAGAAGGCAACATGGAATCCCTGAGTCTGAGAACCAGATATCCTACCAGTTATCCAAGGTCTGCAAAGGGTCATGCTACTAAAAACACGGGACCTGGCATCAGGAACGCTGTCTGAGAGGCGTGTAATTTAGTGGTTGAGAGCTCAGACTCCAGCGCCAGAGTGCCTTGGTTGAAACCTCAGGTTTGTCACGTATTAGCTGCCTAGCTTTGGGCCTCAGCTCCTCCAGCGTGAGATGATGGTGCTGTTACCCGGAGTGAGTTGGGAAAGGAAAGAAGTGGCCACAGTAAAGAATCACAGGACCGCAAAACGAAAGCAAAGCAGAGCTAAGTTTTACAGAAGTCCTCTTCAAGAGAGACAAAGGCCTGGGAAACTGGGGTGTGGGGGTGTGGGCTTACATCAGTATTTTCTTTTAGGTGGGTCCTAGGCTAGGGTCGCAACATCTGAGTGACAGGCCTGGATAACATAATAATTAGCCAAAGACCTGTGTCCTTTCCCAAGATGTATTCAAAATACCCGCAGGGAGTAGGAAGCCGCAACATTATTTCTATTCCAGAGACATAGGTCAAATAAGAACAAGGGGGGCTTTCCCCACCAGTGTGAGAAGTACAACAGACTTAACTCTTCCTCTGCCAGGATCCTGTACCCGCAAACTGACTGCTACATGGCTGGAATGGGCTGGCCCCTAGGCAGTCCTTGGCTGGGGACCTCCATCGGGACGTCTAAGTCCATCCTCCTGTTGCTCATGCCTAGCTTCCTGCCTAACAGTAACAACAGATGGCACCTTGGTTAGTGTGAGGACTGCCACAGATCCCACAGGTAAAGGGCTTACCATGGCTCCCCTGCACACAGCAAGCACTTGATAAGGGCTAAGCGCCATTCTTTACTAAAGCAAAGGTCCTTTTGTCCTCTCCCGTGTTTCTTTCTCTTCCTAGGTCCTTGACCTCCTCCCTAGTTTGCATTTCTGGAGCCAGCTGCTCCAGCATCCTCCCTCTTCTGGTCAGGGGGTGCAAAGGAAAAACAGCTTGCCCAGGGGCATACCTTTTTTCATACAGCGTCACCTTAAACCAATACACCATGGCTCATTTTAATCCAAGAGCTGAGGGCCCTTTAAACCAGCCATTCCTTATCTATTCTGTTTATTTAAAAAAAAAATCAAGGTCCTTTGGTTTCATGTTCCTTTATTGTATTTTGTAAGGCACCGAGCAAATATTGGATACTATGTAAATGTGAAATACTCTAACAATAGTAACTGAGACAGATAAGAAACTCAAGGAAGCAAAGTCACCATCTTGAAGTTAGCTTTTTATTGATGGGCTGAGTGATTTGGGAGAGACAATGTGGCTCCAAGGCTAAAGAACCCTCGGGGATTCCGAGGGCAAAGGTTTAAATCCCAGTCACAGCAGCAGCTCCAGTGACCCCAGACAGGCGGCTTCCTTTCTCTTGACTCCAAATTCTCCCCAGGAATACGGCGCTTAAGGCCACAAAACCATCTCTCAGGGATGTTAAGCCAGGGATGTGTATGTGGTTGTGCAGATGGTACACAGCACAGGGGTGCCAGCCGAGGGAGGGAGTGAGGGCTGAAATACAGTCTCTGCTCCGTTGGTCAATCTGTGCGTCCTGGTGATCGACTGTGTCCACCTAGAGAAAGGGGCACTTTTTTTTTCTTTCTAATTTGCACAAAGGTACTATATGGGCTATTGGAGGCCCTATAGGAAGCAAGGTGATGTTGATAGGGCACAGGACTTAGCACGTAGGATGGATAAAATTGTTTAACACATGGTTATTGAACACTTACTATGTGCCAGACACCATTCTAGGGGTTGAGGATATGGAGATAAGTATGAACAACTTCTGTCCCTGGGTCCTCTCTTGCCTTCACCTGCCCATGGTCCCCTACCTTCAATCTATCAGCAAGTCCTGTAGACACAATCTGCAAAATACCTGTCAAATCCACCCGCTTTGTTTCACGGCCAGCACTTTGTTTCTTTATTTCTTACCTAGGCTAAAGCCACAAATGTGCTCCCATTTCTACTGTGGTCCTCCAAACAAAACCAAGAGTGATCGTATCAAAACGTAAATCAGATAATGTCATTCCCTTGTTTAAACCTTTTGGTGGCTATAGTTTAATCCAGGGTCCTTACTGTGCCCTCAGGGCAATGCACACCTTGTTCTAATCACCTCTTCTTGTCATCTGGATCAGTGAACCCACACTCTGTCTGAATTCGTCAGGGTTCTCCAGAGAAATAGGAACCAACTATCTATCAACTGATCGATCTGGATTAATCTCTCAATTTATCTCTATTTCTGTATATATTTCCTATTTATGTGTGTGTGTTATATATATTCATATATATAAGTATATATGAGATTTATATATTTTCTATATTTTGAGGACTTGGTTCATGTGATTGTAAAGACTGAGATGTCTCACAGTCTGCCTTCTGCAAGCTGGAGACCCAGGAAAACCAGTGGTATAATTCTAGTCTGAGTCCAAAGGCCTGAGAACCAGGGGAGCCAATGGTGTGAATCCCAGTCCAAGGGCAGGAGAAGACCAACAGACCAATGTCTCAGCTCAACAGATAGGCAAGAAGGAAGTGAATCCTCCTTTCCCCTGATTTTTGTTTAATTCAGGGATTTAGCAGATGTGATGATGCCCTACCACAATGGAAGGGGGAATAATCTACTGAGTCCACCGATTCAAATGCCAATCTCTACCTGAACCATCCTTGAAGACACACCCAGACGTAATGTTTAATCTGGGCATCCTCTGGCCCAGTCAAGTTGACACAATTAATCATCATACCATCCCAGCAAAACTGACAATTCTGTCCTTCAAACAGCCTAGCTTTCTTTTGTAGAGCCGGATCCCTTTGGCTGGAACACTTTTCCCCTTGACCATCTCTTTCTCACCCTCTAGTGCTCAGTGGAATGGTCATCTCCTCACGGAGGCCTTCCCGCACCATCTTGTCAAAGTAGTGTCGTGTTCTCTGTCTACTACCCTTCATTGCCAGGACGCTCTGTCACAAAGCAGCCCAGTTCGATTTGTTTATCGAGGTCTTTGTTTATTTTCTGTCTTATCTGCTAGATTGCAAGCTCCTTCACAGTAGGCACCATGCTTTTTTGTTCTCCACTGTATATCCCTTCAGCATCTTGCTAGTCTCTGGTGCACAGTAATAAATAACAATAAATATTTGCTAAATGAAGTTGTTACAAGGAATTCATCTAATAGGGGAGTCATCACCACAGTACAATGTAGAGATGCATGAGATAATGAAGGCAGCGATGCGCTGGCAAACCAACCCTCCAAAAAACCCCCCAAAGGCTGTGATTTGTCATTTGCTTATTTCCATGGCGGTGTAAATACTCCCATCACAGCTGACTTCAAGCTACCAATAGTTTAGAAACTGACTTGCCAAATTCCTTAGTATTGAACAGTTGGCTCTTCAAACCTGGTGTGATCTAGGTCTAGCATTTCACTGGAAGAGAGGTTGGCATGGGTGCGATGAATACCCAGGAAAGACGCAGTAGTTTATCTTGGGGAGCTCAACAAAGGTTTCCTGGAGGAGGCGACACTTGATCTGTGTTGTGAATGTTGTATGATGTGTGTATGTTGGCTCAGGCCCTGTGCTTCTAAACTGGCTAATGTAGCCCTGCTCCCAGTAGCCCACATTCAACCGTCCTGGCTCCCCTCTGCTCGCCTGGGAGTTATCAGCTCACTCAGCCCAATCCTCAGAATATCCTTCCATGTGGCTGGTGTTCTATTGGGTTTGTTTTTAGTCCAACAGAGAAGAATTAGGGTAGAAATTAGTAAAGGGAGACAGGGAAGTGTTTTCCAAACAGAAGGACAGCTTTCACAAAGGTGAGAGAGCACATGCAATCCAGCAGTCTAGTAATTCTACGTGTATGTGGGAGGAAGTGGGAGAAGATTAGCTCCTGACAGGTCTTGTCTGATAGACCAAGGAGCATATGCTGATTTCCACCCTGGGCTGGAGCAGGTGGCAGAGGGGAATGGAAAGGGACTGGTTGCTTTTCCTGCACAGTTCTTATCACAGCTGGTAATTGTGGGTTTTGGTAATTGTGGTTTTTGTTTATTATTGCTGGTTTTGTTTTTTGGCATGTAATCATTTGATTAATATCTGTCTCTTTCAAGAGAATGTAAACTCTATAAGGGCAGGGACTGTCTTGTTCACTAGTATTTTCTCAGCACCCAGCACAAAGCCTAGTGTACAGTATACAATAAAAAAAATCCTTGTTAAATGAGTCAATCACCTGGGGAACCTTTAAAATTTGCCTATGCCCACCTACCCTAAAATAAAATCTGTTATAAATCTCCTTTTTCTGAATCTCCCAACCACAATATGGGATGGGAATGGTGGGGAAGTAGCGGGGCTGGCATTCTTGTTTTGTAAGCTACCTAAGGGATTCACCTCATACCTCCTCCCAAATCCAATCAAGTGAATCCTTTAAAGGAGATTACCAAAAGTGTGACATGATTAAATTTGCCATTTGCACAAATGGGCCAGATGGCAGTAGGGAGGACTACACAGGGGTGCCGAGACCAGTAAGAGAGCCAATGCAAGAAATGGTGCAGGTCTGAGTTAAATCACTGGCAGTGGGCGTGAAGAGAGAACAGATTCAAGAGATGCTTGGGAGATAGACTGTAAGGTTCGGTGACCATTTGGGCATGGGTGGAAAAGGAAGTGAGAGAAGGAGGAATCTAGGTTGGAGGTTGGATTGACTATTAGTGAATGGGGGGGGGGGGTAGTTCCCTTGTCAAATTGCTACTTTTGAGATGCCTGTGGGAAGTGGATGGGGAGGAGTCCCCTATGAAGCTGGGAATACAAATGTGGAGCTCAGCCCTTCCCCGTCCCCCCAACCTTCATTACATTACCAAGAACTCTGGAGAACACTAAATATTTAAGAGATGTGTTAGAAAAAGAATTCCTGAAGACCAAGGATGGCCTGGGAAGAAGGAAAACACAGGTAGTAGCATAGGAAGTAAGTGATAAAGAATGTCCCGACAGCCTCAAATGGTGCCTGAAGGTTAAGTTAGAAGACCTGAAAATTTCTCCCGTGAGTTTGACAATGAGAATAATGATGGGCAACAGGGGCATTTTCTGCGAGGGCAGAACCTGCAGGGCAGCGCACGCAGGAGGAAGCGGAGACGAGTTAGATTGCTTTTTTCAAAAAACTTGGCTGTGAAGGGAAAAGGAGGGATGGTGTGACTGAGCGGGATGTGAGGAGGTCTGAGCACTTTTACAGCCTGAGAGCAAGCAGGGAGGGTTGGCAGACAGGAGCGCAAACGCCTTCTCGTCCTCGCCGTTTTTTGCCAGCCCTGCCCCCACGTGACCGCGAAGCGGCCCGCGCAGCACGGGCCTGGAGCGACTACAGTCCCCAGAAGGCCCCGCGGCTCGAGGGCGGGGCGGAGTCGAGGCCTGGCGCGCACCCCAGCGGCGCGAGCGGAAGAGCATGAGCTTCGAGGAGGCGGCGGAAGCAGAGAGCGACGGCGGCCCCGGTAACGAGCAACCCCGCGTTCCTGTCCCTCCGTCCCTCCCTTCCCACCACTAGCCGGGGCTGGTCGCTCCCACTTCTCCCCATACACTTTGGACGAGACTTCCTTTTCCCTTTTGTTACCGGTATTTCTTTTCCCTCACGTGACGTGATGGGCGGGTCTCCGCCTGGGGCGGAGGTTACTGGGAAGCTGCCGCCCTTCGACCCCTGCGGGCCCTGGGTTGCGGGGATCCTCCGAGGCCCTTTTGCTAGGGTCTGCGTGCCCGGTTTGGGCCCTCTTCCCAGGTACTCTCTGCGGAGAGAACATTTCTTCCCCGGGTTTCAACAGGTACTGAGCGGGTCCGTGGTGACACCCCCCCCCCCCCCCCCCGCCGCCCCAGTGTATGGTACTGTAGGCCACCGAGGCCTTCCCGAGAAGACCCCGGGGCGCCTGGCGATTTCCGGGCTGCGAGCCTTTCGAGTGAGTCCGCTCGGCTGGCCGGGAGCCCCGGGCTATGGGCTGTAGGTTGGGAGTCAGCTGTCTGTACCCGACGATGTACTTCCTGGTTTTCTTGGGCGGCCCTCGGAAAACCCCAAGTCCGATTATTAAAAGTTTTCTTTATCAATAAAGCCGCCTCTCAGAGTTGAAGAAGGGAAGAAGCATAGGATTTGGAGTCTAATGCCTAGGAGTCTCAGGTCTGCCACTTGCTGGGCTTGTGATCTTTTGTAGCCCGTTTACTGCAGCCTTGGTTTCTGTATCTGAAAAATGGGGATATTAGTCTTTGGCCTGCCTGCCTTCCAGTGTTGGGGGGTTCAACAGGTGATGTATGTGAGAAAGCATATATCAGATATAACCTCACTATCCTTCTGTCCTCAGTGTAGGTCACTTGGATTTCAAAACCACATTTATGTCTTTATGAACTCGATTATAAATATGACCATGCTCTTTGTGAAATCAGATGAGTTAACAAATAGGTGGAAGTGTCTTTGGAAAGGAATACAAGCCACACAAACGTTCTTAAGCCATGTTCCTGTTGAAGAGGTGACATCAAGGCCCTAGCACCTGTGGAGTCAATTTTAAACTTCACCTGGATTTTCAGGTCCCCCAGAATTTGGACACTTCCTTTCCCCCAACACACCCACCTGTCTACCCCTTTTGCTCTGTTATAACCTTCCTTCATTACACAAGTACAAGTATCTTCGCACTTAATGTTCCTCAGTTGTGGTGCTAACCTAATGCCTGTCTCCAGCAAGTCTTGTGTTTTTTCCCCCTTTTCAGATACTACTCTAATTCTAGCTCTAATTCTAACACAGTCCCACTAACCTTGTGTGCATACTCGCTGAAATATTGGGGTTACCTTCACTTGTCCTAGGTATATGTGCTAGAAGTCTGTTTCCTCATAGCTAGAATTCAGAATATAAATAGCCCCTATCCTAGTCATCTGGCAATTAAGATCTGAGACTCTAAGCAGGTGGTTTTTTTGTGTTATTTTCCCTTATAGAGAATGGGGATTTTACAATCAATTTTTTATGGGTTTGGAGGTGTAGTAATTAGGTAATACTGTGTTTATACTGAAATCATTAGTTGAAACATTCTTGAATGCAGTTCAGAAAACAGGATGGCGGTACAGTGAATTAGGTGAATTAGGTACAAAGTTGAACAAATTGAGTTCAAATCCTGGTGCTGTGACTTCTGCTTTGACTTTTGGCAAATTAGTTGACCTCTCTAAGCCTGTTTACTAGTCTCTAAAATAGATATAATAACATTTGCCTCACAAGGTGTCTGTGAGGATTAAATGAGATGTGAGTATAAGGAGCTTAGTAGTGCCTGGAGTAAGTGCTAATTGTTTTATTGCTGTTGTAATTGTTGACTGTGATGATGATCAAAAATGATGATAATTTTGGATAATGTATTTCTTGAGATTCTTTCTCTCTCTTTTTTCTGTAAAATGAGGTAGCTATCCTTAGTTGTAAATAGAAGCACTCAGATTGCAGGGTGTTTTTTACCAATTGCACTTTGTATAAAGATTATATAATGCTATTTTTTACTCTTAGAGGTTTCCAGATGCTGTTGTGAAAAGGTTGTTGTTGGGATGTGCTTTGGACTCGTGCCTTATTTGTACCCTGTAGTAAGAATGCGGTTTTCTGTCTGTACATTGTAGCTTGTAGAACAATTATCTATGTTTATGATTTAGATATTGACTATTGACTAGGACAGAGTTTTGTAGAGCACTTTTTGCCTTCCCCTTGCCCCTGCCTTTTTTCCCCCCTCTAAGTCAGACTATTCAACTCTAAAAGTTAGCTTAGTGGGTAGGTTTCAGAAGGCTTGGTGATCTCATTTTTTGAAGGTGAGAACTCTTAGTGACATTGGTGTATGTGCATTTGCAAGGAGTGAGAGTTTAGAGAAACCAACAGGGAAAGTCTAATAGAGAAAACTGATTTGTTGGTCAAAGCAAAATCTTAGGGTTAAGAATTGAAATGTTTATTTTTAATTCCCACAAATGGATGGGTGTTGACTGTAAGGTATCTGCAGACTCAGATACTTAGGAAATGTTTCCTTTACTCTTTGATGTGGTATCCTCTGGCTCTGCCTTGCCAATTTCATTCTTTTATTTATTTATTTAAGATTTATTTATTTGCGAGAGAGACAATCTTTTCTTTTTTTTTTAAGATTTATTTATTTATTTATTCGACAGAGATAGAGACAGCCAGGGAGAGAGGGAACACAAGCAGGGGGAGTGGGAGAGGAAGAAGCAGGCTCATAGTGGAGGAGCCTGATGTGGGGCTCGATCCCATAACGCTGGGATCACGCCCTGAGCCAAAGGCAGACGCTTAACCGCTGTGCCACTCAGGCACCCCGCGCAAGAGAGAATCTTAAGCAGGCTCCACCATGCTCAGCACGGAGCCTGACGCGGGGCTGTATCTCAGGACCCTGACATCACGACCTGAGCTGAAGCGATGCCCAACTGACTCTGCCACACAGGCGCCCCTCATTCTTACTTTTAGTTATGAATCAGCGGGATAACTATTTTTTCAGCATAGACTTTTATACAAAGCTATGACAACAGTCACTTCCATTAAAATTTACTTTGTGTGCTATAGTATGTTATTTTTTCCCTTGTTTTAAACATCGACTGTTTTTACTTAGAGAAGTTTTGGTAGGTAGACTCATTCTCAGCTGTAGCATCTAAGTGTATGTAGTGGATATGCTCAGTTAGTAATGACTGTGTTGAATAGTTCTGAATAAAAATATTTTGTTGATTGTTCTATGTCCCTAAGGCACACTCTCCAGAGACTGTGGTGTTGTGGAAATAGCCTAAGCTTTGGAGTTAGATCAAGTTTTGAATCCAGGCTCCACTACTTAATAGTAATTTATGACTTCGGTTCATATTATCATTCTGAGTTCATTTTCTTATCTGTCAAACAGGGATAGTAATACCAACCCCATATGACTGAAAAGATTAGAGATTATTTGAACTAGGCACATACTAACCAGGCTTAGCAAAAGGTATAGATTATGTTATTATTATTTCTTTAAAAATTTTTATTACATTTTTCTGATAGTCATTGACTTTGGTAATACATCTATATTCATTCCCTTAGTGTTTCACATGATTAGTGTTTTGTTTTGGTTTTTTTTTTTTTTTTTTTTTTGTTAGCCAAGGTTAAGGTTGTTGACTGTGACCATGGAACCCTGAAACACAGCAAAGCTAATTGGCCAGCATGTTTGAATCTATGACCCTGTCCTCATTAGCTCTATAAGCTAACTACTCACAAAATAGCTCACCAGAATGATAAAACTGGTATGTTGTTGATTCGACACTCATGCACTCATTAGGCATAATAGAATTAAATGAATTAGTGCCAGAAGTAAAAGTATAGACTTTTAATTATAACCCTGTATAAATATAAGACTAGCTCTCACACTTTGTATAAAACCGGGAACCTCTAGGATGATCTTTGAAAAGCACTAACCAGAGTTATAATTTAGACATTTCTTTTAGTGTTGCAGACCTCCTACTCATAGGAGAAGTGAGAAGAAATGGAATTAGGTTATTCATATCTTGAAGGAGAACACTCTTTCTACTGTGCCACCCGCCAGAAAATGTGCTCTTAGCTAGTGAAGAAAACATTTAGAGTTCCCCGTTAATGAGCCCAGCAGGATGGATGAAGCTTGTGTAACTCGTAAGAGTTTATTGAATTACAGAGAAATTCCAGTTGTCAGAGCTTTAGATAGAAGAGAAGTTATAGGGTGTTGCTCAGCAAGCTATAAGCCTGCGTTTGAAGAGGGTTTTCTCCTCTCTCAGTAAAACATAGACCGGTTGCTCCCAGTCTGTGGTGTGCGTTTTTCACTTGTCTTATGCTAGTCTTCTATATAGCTTTCCATTCTTCAAATTCAGTCTTCAGTTTTATTATTTGTTGTCCTTCTTATATCTTTTTTTTTTTCTTTTTACGTCAAACATGGCTGTTTTCAGACCAGGGATAAAAATAGAGAAGCAGAGAAGCACTGTTGGAAACAACAGGTTCTGGTGTCTAGTATTGTGAGGTTACCAAATAACACAGGTTAACCTGTGAATATGATGGTATTGACTTGTGACAGCTCCTGACCATTTAACTCTGCACAGAGGCAAAAATAGGGGCAAAAGGTATGTGGCATTCCTTAATAGGAGATTAGCTTCTTAGAAAAGAATATGCGTAATTTTAATATTGGCTTGTAGTTGGGCTGTGTCAAGTTCTTTGCCATGGAATACCAGAAGAAGACCTAGTCGTCAGTCTTTGCGATTCTTCTAGTTCTATTGGGCGATCCCTGTGTTGAGGAATACAAAGTAGAGTAGTATCTGTGAGGTTATGTAGGCTTCCAGGAAGAGGAGGATCTCGAAGGAAGTGATAGAATAACAGATTGGAGACCACAGAAGAAAATGCCACCCACAGAGGAGCGATGAGAAGTTAGAAGCAAAAATGAGTACAATATGTGAGTTGAGTGAGACAAAAAGGGAATGTTAACAGTATTGTACAAATGAAAGGTACGATTTTTGATGATGAGTAGTAAAGAGATGTGATTTGTTAGGTTTATATGTGTGTGATAATGAGGAAGAATTAATGGAAGGCTTTGAAGGGTAGGCTGAAGAGTGTAGATTTAGATTTGGTCCTGTAGGTGATGGTACTTCTGTTGAAAGTCATATGATGAAAATAGTGAGAAAGGTTGTCCTGGCAGCTCTGTGGGATAACCTGTAGTTGAGAGTGGCTGGAGAGTATTTCAATAGGACAGTGGTGGAGTAATGTGGAACCAAAACATGATAGCTCTTGTGAAGGAAGAACAGTAAGCGTGGGGTTGGAAGAGCTGGAAGAATCAGAATACCTCAAAGTTTTGAGCCTGACCTAGCAAGTATATTGTAGTGTCATTGATAGTGACATTGGGAAAGGAGCTTAGGTAGGCCTAGGGAGAAAGATAATGCGTTCAAGTGCTAATACTAAGTTTTAGGTATTAAATAGTGGTAGTTAAAAAAAAAACCCTTGTGCTTTAAAACTAAAGAACTTAAAAATGAGTGCTCTTTTTAAAAAGTAATTTGTTTTTGAGGCCATGCATTTATTTTAGCAAATAAATATTCTTTGGAATTTGTCTTTGAAACCGCTTTCAGAACCAGTAGAGTCGTACAAGAAAACCAGTCTCATTACTTGATGATCATATCCTTTGACTTTAAGAGTATTTTCTAGCTCTATCACTCATCTTATTTCCCAATTTCTAAGTGATATTTGACAGTTTCTAAAAATGCAGAGGCATAAAATTTATTACCATGGTGGATGTATAAATGATTTTAGTGTGGTTGCTGAGGACAACTTAAAAAGTCTGAAGCTGTGATAGCGTCCTTAGAATAAAGTGCTAGTGCACTCTGATTAAGAGGGTAGGTTCTGGAAAGCCTAAGTTTGAATGATCTCTTTGGTACATCAGTTATGTGTCTTGAGCAAGTTATTTAATTTGCCTGGGTCTCAGTTTCCTCTTTTTTAAAAAATGTGTATGGTGATAATACTCCCTACTTCATAGAATTGTTGTCAGGATTAGCTCTTATACTTAGAAGAGTGCTTGGCAAATATTAAAAGCTCAGTAAATATTAGCTATTTATTAGTGTCACAACAACCACTGCTGTTGCTACCATCACCACTGTATTTATCTATTTTGTTTGTTTTAAAAAATCACTTATGTTCCTGTTTAGTTATGTCTCATGCAAGTGAAATGATAGGCAGCTGGAGATAAAACTAGAGCACAAATAAAAGACCTGACGTATAGAGATGTGTGTGTGTGTGTGTGTGTGTGTGTGTGTGTGTGTGTGTGTTTGTTTTGGTTTTTAGAATGTTGGCCTAGGAGAAGAGTGGAAAAGACCAAGGGTGGAATATTGGCGAATACTCACAGTAAGAGCTTGGGAGGCAGAAAAGGGGCTGGCAAAGGAGCAGTTGGAGATTGTTTAGAGAAAGAAAACAAAGAGTGGGTCCTGGTATAGAGGTTATACTAAATAGGATTAGATTTGGTTGCAGCCAAATAATAGAGGCTTAAACATCATAGAAGTATATTTCTCTTAATGTCAAGAATTCCAAAAGTAGTCTAGGGCTGGTATGGTTGGTTTGTCATCATGTCACGTTGCTGCTCTTCTGTGCATGGGTTCTATTCTTTTCCAAAGTCATTTTATGGTCTAAGATTGTTACTGGAGCTCCAGCTGTTTCATTCACATTCCAACCATCAGAAAGGAGGAAGAGAATACATCTCCTTCTCTTTAAAGATATTTGCTGAAAGTTACATGTGCCACTTCTGCTCATATTCCATTGGTGAAAATTAGTCACTTAGCCATACCTTCTTGCTGGAGAGATTGGGATATGTAGACTATTTTGAGTGGTCAGTGCCTGGGCGTAAAGAACAGGAACAATGAGGATAATCCAAGTAGAGCTACCTGAAGAATATAGGGTAGATAACAGAGTTAATTGTCTTTAGGATAGTTTGTCATTATTGGTAATCCTTGACAGAGTTTCTATACTTATGAAAAAACTGTGAATATAAAACTGCTCTTGTCAGATTGTGTCATTAGTACTTTGTTTTTAGGGTGTACACGAATCCTTTTTTAATAAGGATTATCAGTCTCTCATAAGGGAAAAAATTATGTGTATGTATGCACGTGTATGTGTGTGTATACAAATACATAATGTGTGTTTTTATATATTTCCTCACTTAACCTTGGCATCGGCTGAAATTATTTCATATGGCAACAGTGTGCAGTAAAATGATGGTAAATAAGCCTCTGTATTTCTCCTTTGTAGTTTTAAGCCCATAATTTTACTTAGCTTTCTATCCACTCTCCAGTTCGGTTGTTCTGGGCAGTGTTCTAATCCATCTCTGTCCTTTTATATTACTCCTCTGTTTTACTGCTGTTAATCGTACTTCCCAAAATAGATAAATGGGCAAATTTAATTAAATGTGTTATTTGCACTCTCCTGATCATTAATGAATTTGTAAGTAAGATCAGACTTATAATCTTTCTAATATTACAATTACTGAATTCTGTCTATCCACTCAAGTGGTAATTATTTGCTTTAAAATTTTTTTATTTTTAAAGTTTCTATATTTTGTATGTGTTCCTACAGTATTGGAAATATGAAGGTCTTCCAAAGAAAGAAAGGGAGAACGTTTTTGCCTAGGATTTTTTTTTTATTCCTTTCAGTTGAAAATATTTTATTTATATATTTTTGAATGATGAACAATCCATTTAAGATAAGAAATTCATCAGTTGCTGTTTTTGTACAAATTTTATCAATAGACATATAGTTTAAAATAGGTAAGTTTTAAAAGTCAAATAGTAAAAGGAATTAGAACAAAATATAGTGAATCTCCATGCACTCTAGTTTCCTCCCTGAAGGTAACCACTTTCAGCCCCTTAAGCTGTTTCTTCTGGCATTTATGTATCTCCATGTTTCAAAATAATACATGTGCAATGCTGTCCTTTTTCATTATATACTGAGTCTCTATTATGGTAGAGAAAACTGTACTGTTCTTAAACCGCCATCACCACTGCTGTTCCTCCTCTAGCTTCCTAATTTAGTTATATTATAATATTTGGTTAAATGAGATAGTTAATGTTGTATTTACATTATATGCCTGTGCAAATTTTACTTGCTGATAGTGTCTGAAATACTAGCCTCTCAATGCAGTTTTCCACAAGGTCAGTCACAGTAATCTGTCAGTTTCAGTTTTCTTTCCTTTTAAAAAATTTTCTTGGCAACTTCACTTCTGGAGACCTTCATTGTCCTCCTACCTGGGCCTACTTCATAGCTCTTTTCCTAGGAAGATTTCCCTTTGTTATCTTTAGACCGTTCTCTCCTTTTCAGTTTGATTCCCAGTATTGTAATTCTTTTTTTTTTTTTTTTAATTTTATTTATTTGAGAGAGAGTGAGCATGAGCAGAGGGAGAGACAGAGGCAGAGGGAGAGGGAGAAGCAGACTCCCTGCCGAGGGAGTCAAGGAACTTGACTCGGGACTCGATCCCAGGACCCTGGGGTCATGACCTGAGTCAAAGGCAGACAGACACTCAACCGACTGAGCCACCCAGGTGCCCCCCCAGTATTGTAACTCTTCTTTATTCTCCATTTACCTTCTTGCTTAGGTAGAGCACATCCTCTAGTAGTTGTGTTGAATGAAAAAGATGGTACTATGGCAGAGAGCATGGGGATGACAGCCTTCAACATGCCTGACTCTGTCACATAGCTTCAATCTGAATTGGTTACCTTCTACTTTTGGTGCACTTTGCATCAAGGAATCCTGGAATGTCCATTCACCGATATTCCTTCACTTCTCTCTTGTGTTGGGTATGTTTTCCATACCCTATGCCTTTCTTTGTTTTGGTTTATTTCTTCATTTGGGTTCAAAGGATGATGAGACTATTACCCACTATCTAAAATATCTCATCAGCACAATCTCCTTGAACAACGAAGATTGTTAATCTTACATAGTGATTTTGGGGAGGGTGGAGTTCAGGGATTGGAGGATTTTAAGAGGTGGAAATGGGTTAACATCTATAGAAGCATGGTTACTTGAGTGACGGCGTTCATTGGTTGTCACTCAGGAGCGTGTTTATTGGAGTGAATCTGTCCCTGATTGTTTGGCTTGGAAGACTGCTTGCTGGGTTGAGTTGTCCTTATCAGTTGAATGGATTTAAAACTGGTACTCCTGGCAGTTTACCATGGCTAGGAAGAATCAGTCCATCTTCTCTTGAATTTGTTAGAACTTTAAATTTTCAGTCCTCTGGTAATTTTCTAAGAAAGTGTACATGGGAGATAATTTTTTTGAGCCTTTCCAAATGTCAAAGTGTCCTCCTTCTCTTCATTTGATGAATACAGTTTGGATGAGTGTAAAATTCTAGATTGGAAATGTTTTTCTTCCGAATTTTGAAGGCATAGTTTTTTCTCCTTGTCTGTTGCTATTGAGAAGTCCTCAGCAAACACGAATCCTCTTCTTTGGTTTGAACCTACTTCTTTGGAAACTTGGGAGTCTTTGCTTTGTCCCCTGTATTCCGAAATTTAACAGTGATATGCCTTGGTGGTGGGTCTTTGTTTACTATTTTTATGTAGTGCTGGGTATTTGTAGGTACTGGGAGGTCCTTGTAATCTACAACAATTTGCATTTTTTGGGGAGCTGGTGGGGATGGGGGTGGGGAACAATAGATCTTAGCTATGTTAACATGCTTGCTTAATTACCCTGTTTGAAAGACCTCTGCTCTTTTAGTCAGCTGTAAACCAGAGATTATCACTTTTACATTCTGCAGAAATAACCTCAAATTTTCTTTCAAGGGGGAGAAAGGGTTCTAAGGATCTAACGATCTAACTGCTCCTCTGACAGCTTTCACTCAGTGCTCCTCCCTCTCCGTTTCACTTCCAATTCTGGAGGTGGTGCTGGCAGTTCCTGACCCTTGTGTGGGTTCTGGCTGTAAACTGGATCGGGTCTCAGCTTTCTCTATCCCTGGATTGGGATTTGGCTCTCCAGGACCTGCTATAAATACCTGTATATGTTCTAACTTCCAAAGTTGTGTTATTCTTTTCTCCTCTTTCCGTACTTGTTGATTTGTATGTTAAAAAAAACAAAACACTTTTATGTTAGTAGGATTTTGTAAAGAAGCAAAATTATATGCCTCTGTCCATCCCACTCTCTTAACCCACAGGGCTGAAAGGATTGGTAAGACCAGCTGCAGTATTTTTATGTGAAATGATACTACATGATCATTATAATTTCAATACGTGAAAGGCAAGTAACAGTATATGGTGCTCAAAACAATAACTAAATACGGGTCTGCAGCGAGGGTTCTGTTATAGAAAAGAAAGAATGTTGTGCTTCCCTCCATTGCAGGCTATCCCTTTAATTTCTACAAATAATTTTTGGAAAAAAACATAAAAATGATTCATCTTCATTATAAGAAAGCTAGCAAATGCTGATAAGTATGAGGGAGAAAATAAGAATCACTTTGATTTCTCAACCTCGTGCTAACTACTGTTAACTGTTCAGTGTGTATTTTCTAGTCTTTTTTGTGCATTTACTTACATATTTGTGCAAGTATGTTTACATTATTTTGCTTCTTTCCCCCATTTTTTTCCCGCCATAAATGTATATATCTCCTAAGGGGATTTTTTTGTGCAGAATCTAGAGATAATAGTAACAACTTTAACAACTGCCATTTATTTGGTTACAGATTATGTGCCAGGTACTGTGCCGACATCTTTTTTTTCTGTTTAATTTATGTTGATGTTATTTCAGACTGCAGGAAAGCTATAAGGATACAAGAAATTTACACAGATACCTCAGCTATTAACACTTCTGTACCTTTGCCTTTTCTCTGCTTCCCTCCCTTTCTCCTCTTCCTTCTCCTCCTCCTTTCTTTCCCTCTCCCTCCTCTCTCTCTCTCTATATATATATATATACACTCTTTGTATATGTGTTTCTTGAACTATTTGAGTAAGGTGCAGGCCTATTTCCCTGTATACCTAAATACTTCAGAGTGCATTTTCTAAAAATAAGGATATTCTTTTGTGTAACCACAGTACAGTTGTCAACATCAGGAGATTAACATTGATTTAATATTATTATCTAATCTACAGACTTGTTCAGATTTCAACCATTGTCCCAATGATGTGCTTTTATAGCAAAAGAAAATTCTGGATCATGGAGTGCATTCCAATGGTCATATCTCTTTAGTTCCCGTTAATCTGGAGCATTTCCTCAGTCTGTGTTTTTTTCATGACTTTGGCATTTTTGAAGAGTGCAGGCCAGTTATTTTGTAGAATGCCTCTAATTTGGGTTTATCTGATGTTTTCTCATGATTGGATTTAGGTTATCCATTATTGGCAGGAGTACCATAGAAGTAATGTTACGCTTCTCAGTGCATCATGTCATTAGGTGTAGGATGTTGAATTACTGGCAATGTGATCTCAGATCACTTCATTAAAAATCCATCCTTGTTTTATACCTTTAAAAAAAAACCTGTCTGGTTTTTTTTTTAAAGTTTTTTGAAAGGTAGTATCTGCCAGGTTTTCCAGTGTAGTTACGATTTTTCCTTTTGTAATTTTTTTGGTGGTAAAATATACATAACATAAAGTTTACCAGTTTAGCTATTTTTATGTGCATAGTTTAGTGGGGTTAAGTATATTCACTTTTCATTTTTTTTTAAAGATTTTATTTATTCATTTGACAGAGACAGCCAGCGAGAGAGGGAACACAAGCAGGGGGAGTGGGAGAGGAAGAAGCAGGCTTCCCGCAGAGGAGCTTGATGCGGGGCTGGATCCCAGAACTCCGGGATCATGCCCTGAGCCGAAGGCAGATGCTTAACGACTGAGCCACCCAGGCGCCCCTCATTTTTTTTTTTTTTTTAAGAGAGCGAGAACGCTCACTCGTGCGTGCATATGAGCAGGAGTGTGGGGTGAGGAGCAGAGGGGGAGAGAGAATCTCAAGCAGGCTTCACACCCAGGGCAGAGCCCAATGTAAGGAGGGAACTTGATCTTATTACCCTAGAGTTGGACACTCAACTGACTGAGCCACCGAGGCGCCCCCACATTTTGTTTGTAATTCTGAAGTATCTTTGAAAAAAGTTTGAGACTTTCATATGAATGTCCTGTTATTTCTTGAATTTTTTACTCACCAGTTTTGTATCAATCAGTGATTTCTGCCTGAATCATTTTCATGATGATTCCTAAATGGTGAGTTTCTAATTCTGCCATTTTTTCTACACTTATTTATAATAATACTTTATTTCATAATTATTTGTTTTGTTGCTGTCCCTGATTTGGCCAGCAGGAGCCCCTTCAAGTTGATTTTTGTCCCATTTTGGCTTGTCCCCTCATTCTTTGAGTACTGCCTTGGTGTTTACCACAACAAAATGTTTAGGCTCATCTTGTACTTTCCCAGCCTGAGCCCTGGAATGAGTTATTTCTTCAAGAAGCTCTGGTTCCTTTTAGTAGAGAATGGTTTTAAAAGCTGTGATCTGGACTGTAGATGCCCTCGTTACTGCTGGGTAACAATTGCTCCAGTCCCTCTTGGCAGGCATGTAGGAAATAGATGTATGTGGTATATGTGTGTATGCCCACACACAGTCAGTACATCTTCATTGGTCTACTGAAAGCACTGAGTTTATACTGATACCTCTGATTGCAGCCAGTCCTGCAGGGTTTACTCTGTCCTTCCTTTATTCTGTACTTAAAACTCCCTCTTCCAACAGTGAGAAATCGTGTCCTATTATTCATATTTTTTCTTATTGGCTCAATCCTAGAATACTAGAAAATAGTTTAAGAATTGCTTACACATACCACTATTTAAAAGATACCTACTAAGGAGAGTTCAATGTTTGTTGATAGGTTTTCCTTTAGCCTAAGGGTATTGTAGTCTAAATCTCCACTGTCAAATAGGGTAGCTACCACACGTGAGTTGTGTTCTAAGTGTAAAATATACACTGGATTTTGAAAACTTAGTATAAAATAAGGAATGTCAGATAGCTCAGTATTTTAGTAATATCTTTATGTTGATTATATATTGAAATATTTTAGGTAAATTAGATAAAGATATATTAATAAAATTAATTCCACCTATTTATTTTAATGTGGCTACTGGAAAATACTAAATTACATATGTGCCTCCCATTATGTTTCTGTTGGACAATGCTGATCTAAAAACCTTGTTTAAAAGTTACTTGGATTAGTTTTCTCTCTCCAGCATTCTTCCCTCCCTCACATGGTTATGTTAGTCATTTGAAATACAGTTCCGTTCTATTTTTATTCTAAGTTTTTCTCCCCATCCTAATTGATCTTCCTTATTTTTGAGTATGTGAAATATTAACATGGTTCCAAAAGTCAGAATTGTGCAAAAAATACATACTCAGAGCGGTGTCACCCTTTTCTTTTTCCTTACCACCTGTTTCCACCAACCCTCTATAGATAACCAGTTTCATTATTCTCTGAATTATCCTGTGTGTTTTTCCCCTAGGAATGATGAGATACATGTATATTTTCTTACTTCCTCTTCTTTTTTACACAAAAGGTGCATATTATAGATAACTCTTTTGTACTTTGGCTTTCTCAGTTAACACAATATATTTTGGAATCCATTCCATATCAATTTATAGACTCACCCTCCCTCCCTCTGTCTTTTCCTCCCTCTGACAGTTGTGTAGTACTGTTCTATTGTGAGGATGTTAACCATTCTTTTATGCTGTTTCCAATATTTTGCATTTACAAACCGTGCTGCAGAGACTAACCTGGTCATGTATATTTTTGTATGTTGGAAATAAATGTTTGGGTAAATTCCTAAGATGGGATGGTTGGATCAAAAGTTTAGAAGCATGTGTAATTTTCATAAATATTGCTAAATCCCCTTTGGGGGTTGTACAAATTTGGATTCTCACCAGCAGTGTATGAGAGTGTCCATTTCCCCCCAACCTTATCATCGGAGTATGTTGTTAATACTTCTTAATTCTTGCTGACCTTATAAGTAAGAAGTGATATCTCCATATAGTTTTCATGTTTATTTTTTTTGTTTGTAGTAAGGTTGAACATCTTTTCATATGTATAAAGATCATTTAAATATCCTTTTTATGTGAATTGTCTTGTATCTTTTTATTAATTTCTTTATTAGGGTTTTTTCTCCCTCAATTTTTAAGAGTTCTTTATTTTAGGGATATTAGCTCTTTATAAGTTATATGTGTTACAGGTATTTTCTCCCAGTTTGTCAGTTGTCTTTTGACACATGTGCACGTGTGTACGCACATGTGTGTATGTGTGTGTGTTTGGGCTTTTATCTAGTTCAATTTTTCAGTCTTTTGTTGCATCTGAATTTTGGGTTATAATTGGAATACCTTTCCCTTTCCCCCAGGTAGAGAAGAATTGACATATTTTCTTCTAGTACTTGTATCATTTTAGTTGTTTCATTTGGATCCCTGCTCCATTTAGAGTTTTTCAAAATGAATATTATACAAGTTTAATAATCTTTTTCCAAAAGGCTAATTAGTTGTCCTGGCTTTATTTTTTCTTTAAAAAGTACAGTTTTGCCCCAATGCTTTGAGATGTCCCTTTTAGCATACATTAAGTTTCCATTGGGTTTATTTCTGGACTTTCTACTCTTTTGCACTGATCTCTTTCTGTACCATTATCACTCTTTTAATTCTAGAGGCTTGGTAATATATCAAGGGATAGCTTTTAACATTTTTTTTTAAAGATTTTATTTATTTATTTTGACAGAGAGAGACACAGCCAGCGAGAGAGGGAACACAAGCAGGGGGAGTGGGAGAGGAAGAAGCAGGCTCCCAGCGGGGCAGGGAGCCTGATGCGGGGCTCGATCCCAGGACCCTGGGATGAAGGCAGATGCTTAACGACTGAGCCAACCAGGCACTACCCAGCTTTTAACATTTTTAATGTTTCACTGGCTATTCTTACATCTTTATTTTTTGTGTTGAACATTAGTAATCAGCTATCTCCATAAGAAAGTTTGCTCAAATGAGATTTTTTATTAGGATTATGTTAAATTCATAAATTACTTGAGGGAAAATGGACATCTTTATGATATTGAATTGTGTTGAGTCCATTTGGTCAAATCTACTTTTGTGTCTCAGGAATGTTTCAAAATTTTTATATTGGTTTTGTACACTTGTTAAATTTTTCATTTTTAAAAAACTCAATATGTTTGTAGGTCTTTATATCAATATTTATAGAGCTACGTTATTCTTTCTAATGACTATTTTTCTATAGTTTAGATGTACCATAATTTATTTAACCTCACCCATATGAGTGCACATTAAAGTTGTTTATAATTTTTCACTATTAAAAATAGTTCTGGAATGAGTATTCTGGTAGAAGTTCATTATCTGAAATTTGTTAAAATGGTTTATACATTAATAAAATGTATACCTTCACCAACAATGTGTGAACTTTATTCAGTCTCCATTTACCAAAACAGGACCTTCTTCTTCTTTTTTTAAATCTTTGTCAGTTTGATGGACAAAAAAAAGTACATTTATTTTGCATTTCTCTGCTGATGTCATTTATTTGTTCTTTGCTAGTTTCTTTTTTGTCTGTCCAGCCATCCAGTGTATTCCTACTGAGCACCCACCTTGTGCCGGCCTGTAGGTTAGAGCTATAATAATGACGAGAAGTTGATCGTCTTTTTGTGGTTTTCATCATTTGTATTATTTTGTTTTTTATCTGTCTTTCTCTCTCTTTCCCTTTTTTAAATGGCATTTGATAGGCACTTCTGTCCCCTCACATTAGTTCTCACAGGACTGAGAAAAGATGACATTTTTTATTCTGTTTGGTTGATGAGCTTCTAAGAAATACTTTTGTCGTTCATGTTTATTTTCATTGCACGTTCTGTAGTAGGTAAATGACTATGTTAAGCTCTTAGTATTCACAAAATGAGATATTGAAAGTTAACTGCATAGACTAGAGCCAAAGAAGTGATAATTATATGTTTTTATAAAAGTAACTTTTATTATTATTATTTTGCAGGTGAGGCTGCTGTTTATCAGAAGGAAAGCTTTGTGGCGTTTGCCTTCAGACACAATATCTGAGTGTTCTAGAGTTTTTTTATTCAGAAAATAAATGTCATTTATTTGGTAAGTCCGTTAATTATGACTTCTGCATATATTATAGAAATATTGTTTATTGTTTATTTACTCTAAATATTTGTTTGCTTGCTTATATTTTGTTTCTTTAGTGTCATTTTTAACTCTCATGGAAAACAACTTTGAGAGTGGCAATTTCCTGAAGGACTAAGGGTCTCAAAGATTTTCTTCTACTCACTGTTCTTAATTTTGGTGTTTCTTGCAAAGAGAACAGGGGCTGGTTAAATATTAGCATTAGTTCTCAAAGTTGGAATCCTAGGTTTGCTCTTTTTAGTCTCTCTTCACCGTAAGAACCAAGAATTGACCTCGTTCCTGTCCAGCTCTAGAACTTCCGTCTGGTTCATGCAGGGAGCAGTAAAGAAGCCGTGTTATTGTAGGGGTTTGAAGAACTGGTTCAGGAAGAATAGATGGTCAGTTATATCTTCAGTAAGGCATAGTGAAGCAGAATGAGTAATGCTATTAAAGAAATTAGAAATGAAAAATAATGAGGTATATAGTGAAACTGATTTTAATTGTTTAATATTACTCTGTAGGTATTTTTTTTATTAAGTTTTTTTTCCAGGAAGACACAGTAAGTTGATATGACCACTGTTTTGTAAGAGGTTCTTCTTACCCACATCCTTTTAATCTTTTCAGTTTATTCCAACTTGATTCTTACGTGTCACCAGTGTTAACTGGTAAGCTGATATGTTTGGTGAAGGCGTTAGTGGTATCAAGAGGGTCAGTCATAGCAAATGTCAGAAGATAATTGTAGTTGGGTGCTGCTGAAGCATATGGCAAAAAATTGGAAACTAATGAAATGATACTGGTGACTTAACAGAATTTTCTATTAAATGGTTTTACACAGCAATATATAATGAAAAGTAAATATTGATGTTGAGAGCTGAGCTTGAAGTATTCTCAGATAGAATCTAAGGATGAGGAGCCACAGCTACAGAAAAAAAGGGAAAGATTCTCCTTTCATATCTTTTTTGGTAGTCTCTTTGCTTTTGTTAGCATTAGAAAGCTGACTTCTGATGTTCTTAGAGTGTGTGTACGGCCTGTTTGAGTAGAGGCATGGAATTTCATTGTGCATGAGTCTGAAACGGCCCCGATCTGAGAGCATACCAAAGTGAGTTTTAATCTTGGTTATTTAAAATCTCCTTGTACCTGTCTTATTAGGAATATTATTTTTTTAAGAAGAAACTAATTTGCAACTGGCTATAAAGAGTGACATTGTGTCCAGGAAAATGCTGTACTAACACACTGCGTTGTCCCACAAGAGTACTTCCCAACTCCCTGAACGCAGTGCTGACAATCTGTGCCGGCCTGTGAATTGGGCAGCAGTTGGGGAAGACGGCCAGCAGAGTGAGGTGGTTGTGTGTAAGTTATAGAGGAGGTGGGGGGGGGGAACAAATGAGAGAAGAGCAGAGCAACTCGCGTTCTGTGGGCAGTTTGAATGGAAGCTTTTGTTAGCTCTGCTAAAACAACTGTGAAGTGAATAGCCAGAGAGTGTGGGGGGTTTTGGTGGAGTAGAAAATCATGTATTTCACTGTTCCTTTCAAGGTGTCATTGTTTCATTCTTTTTTTTATTTTTTTATTTTTTATAATGATTTTTTATTATATTATGTTAGTCACCATACAGTACATCCCCGGTTTTCGATGTAAGGCTCGATGATTGATTAGTTGTGTATAACACCCAGTGCAACATTGTTTCATTCTGTCGTCAAAACTGTAAGGCTAGATGTTCTATTGATGAGAGTATGGATTGGATAAATTTAAAAATTTTGAATACACTAGAAATACCACTTCATGGCAGGAAATGAGACTATAAAAGTCAGGGTGGTAGAGATGGGATTTATCTTTTCTAGGAATTATTGTAATGGTAGTAAGGCCAGTTACCATTACCATATCTAGATCCAGAATGATTGGGCCTTTATCTCAGACAAATGTATATCCTGTTATTTATTTATATGTTAGAGTTTATATACACATACCCCACCCACTGGTGGTGTTTTAGAAACACTCGGCCAGCTGGAGCGGTCTTCTTCGGACATAAGGCATGGGTGTCTGAGTATTTCTGGATTGTGGAATAGAAGTTAACACGGGGCAAGTTATGGTTCAGTATGTTCAACCTCTGGCTCTAGCTAGACTAGTTTCTGTAACTGTCTCCAAAAATGACATTCTTGACTTACTGCCTCTTCATATTGTTCAGGCTACTCCTCCTTGGAATGTCTCCGTCGGATTCTCTTTCTCTAAACAAGCTTATAAAGGCCCAGTTGCAATTCCACCTACTTTATGACATCTTCAACCATTCCAGGCCCTTAGTGATATTTCTTTTTCAGGGTTTCTTTCATTTACTGCCTTTTTCTCTTTATTTGGCTATCATATATTACCTTAAAATTTTTTGAAAAAAACTTATTACCTTCTCAGTTAGGTGGGGACAACTTAAAGGGGAGGTTACACTATTCAGGTGGTTCAAACCATGTTATATTATTGTAGTCTTACTTTACAATCTCCACTACCCTAGCATAGATCTCTGTACAGTATGTGCACTTAATAAATATTTGTTTGACTCCAAGAAAATGTCATTACCTATTGTTAGCTTTTCCAGTCTTTAACATTTATCTTTCTTTTTGTATCATAAGAATAATAGATTAAAATGCAGTTTAAGTACCTGAGTCATGTTTGTTCAGTACACTGTACTTCTTGGAAAGCCTTCTGTAGTGCTCGATACAGGCTAACTGATTTGTAAAGGAGCATTGCTCTGAAGATAATTATATTCTGAGGTAATTACAGTATTTGTTTTTCTTGAATCTCTAATTAGTAAACCTTCAATCTGCATATACGAGAAGCTCTCATTTATTAATTTTCTAATGTTTTCCTTACCTGCTTTGAAGTGAAACTTGCGTCTTTTGGTTTTTCAGATTCTTACTGGGCACATTTGGCCTTCACACTTGCTAGCATAGCTACAAGGAGGGAAGAGAGAGACGGAATTGTGACTGTATCTCTAACATAGGGATTCCACCCCCTTTGCAATTATTCTCTTATTGCTGTTGCACTTTTTTTGTTTTGTTTTGTTTTTAAAGCTCTTCTCTGCTATCTGTTGTTTTACCCCAATATTCATTCATTCATTCATTCATTCATTCATTCATTTTAGAGACAGACAAGAGTGCCCACGAGCAGGGGGAGGGGCAGAGGGGGACAAGCAGACTCCCTGCTAAGTGGGGAGCCTGACATGGGGCTCTCAGTCTCAGAACCCTGAGATCATGACTTGAGCCAAAACCAGATGTTTAACTGACTTAGCCACCTAGGCGCCCCTACTCCAATTTTTACAAGGCATATATTCTAGTCTACTACACTAGTTAAGTGCAGGGACTTTGGAGTCCTAACCAACACTGGAAACTGTGTGATTTTAAGTAACTTAAGTTTCAGATTTCTCATCTGTAAAATTGAGATAATCATAACTACCTCTTAGTTTGTAGTTGGGATCAAATGAGGTAATATGTATAACAGCACAGATTAAGCCTAGTGGCTTCTACTTTCAAAATTAACTGTGCGGTTTATTAACTTTAGTCTGTGATTCCCAAAGGGAAAGAAAGATCAAGTTTAATGCATGTCAGGTTTGAGGTGCAGTCCTAAAGTCTTGTCCATTTCAGCTCTCTTGTCAACTATAGGGTATCAGTGAGTGAAACTGAGGATAGACCCAGGAGAGGAACTACTTTCTCATAAGTCTAGAAATACAGACCAACCTCCAGATGTCTGATGAGGGAAAGAAGATTTAGGAGGGGTTTTTCCTTTCTCTTTTCCCCAGGTATATATGCAGAGTAGGAAGCAGAGTTTTCTCTCCACCATTCTGTTGCATGTTATATTGCTGTTGTTCAGTTAAGTTTTGGTCTCACTGCCTTTTGAGGTGGTCAATAATAGGTGCACTAACATTAAACTTCGAACAGTTAAGTTGGTGAACTATAGGGTTACCATGTCAGTGGAGTGTGAAAGAGACTAAGCTTCGGACTGTTTCCCAGCCTATAAAGCGTGAAATCAGTTGGTGCCGATGCATGGCGACTCTAGCCACTGGAGTGTAAAATAACTTGAGGACATGAATTGTGTTTCGTTGTGAGCAAAACCTTTTCATGCCATAGTTTGTTTATGTATTTTGGTGCCCCTACGATCCTTCTGGATTCATGTACCCTATATACAGTTTCATTGTCTTGATAATCAGATTTTTCATGAAATATTTCTTCCAGTTAGCAAACGGTATCCTTGTGCAACTGCACGCAGAGAGGCAAAGGCTATAAATCTGCAACGCGGACTAATACTAAAATACCGTAGCTATTATATCCTGCTTAAGATTGCGTCTGAAAATACCATCTTCAGGAGGTGTTTGATGTACAAGTTTCTTCTGTTTTTAGACTCGGATTTGAAAGTGCACTCTACATTCTGCCTTGAAGCTTCCTCCAATCTAAGAATTGTGTTACCAGTTTCACTGGTTGCTGTTCCCATGTTCACATGTGCCTCTGGAGAAAGGGAAGTATGTAGAGAAGGATAATGTTTTCAAATGGTTGGGGGAGTTGGTAGGAAGAAGTATTATTAAGAAGAGATTATTCTTATGGGAAATAGAAGAGAGGGAGTTCCTCTCCTGACACCTGGTGAGGTTCTTCACCATATGGCTTTGAGGGTGAGGCAAGGTGAATGAGGAAGTTTCAGAGACAATAGTGAATTATTATTGTCAGCATTTCAAGTCTGGAAGGTTATTGGAAATAGGAATGCCATGAAAGCATTAAAGTTCTTATCATTCTTATCCTTGTTGGTTTTCTTGTTTTTTTGCAGCAGTCTTTGAACTCTGGTTGCTTTTGTATTTATACAAAAGAAAATTGTGAATATTTATGAAATTAATACATTATTGTAAGAGACCATCCTCCTGAATATGAAGCAGTGTATTGTAGCAATTAAATGCAGGGACTTTGAAATCCTACCTGGTGCTCAAAACTGTGTGATCTTGAATTACTTAAGCTTCAGCTTTCTCATTTGTCAAATTGGCATAATAATAACCACCTCATGGTATTATAGTTGGAATCAAATGAGATCTTTTATATATATATATATGTACACACATACATATATATATATATATATATATATAAAACATTTAACATAGTCCCTATCACATGGTGAATACTCATTAAATAGTGGTTGGCTATTTTTTCCTCTTTTTCTTCCTGTGCTGCTACTATTGGTACTACTTTACCACTTCTTCAGTTTCACATGTAGGGCCTAAACCTTAATGAAACAGAAAACATAATTAGATATGGTTCACAGCAGCAGATTTTGAAAAATATGTCATTGTTCTCTTAGACATGGCTTAATAGATCTTAACCAAATAGAAACTCTGTAAAAAGACTTTTTTCATAAAAAGAAAGGATTGTTATGTTGACTTAAGATAGCCTTGCAAATGAATATAAAAAATTATTTTAAAATATATTGGGTTAATGCAAATAAAACAGCCTTTCAATAAACTTAGGGAGTTTACAGAAATAAAATAAGAGTTCAAAATATTGTCATTTCTTATTACTCACGTAACACAAGCTGTTTTTTCTAAGGAAGTGCCTCTTCAAAAATTCTTAGGAGAAAGAAGTGTTTTGTCTGGTGTTAAGAATAGTCATAGTAGAGTACTTGTCCAGTGTATGAGGCACTTATTTTGTGGGAATGGGATGGAAAAGGCTTCCTGATCATTTATACTAATGGAGATGAGCGTTAGTGTGGATAATATATTTGGTTTTGACCTGCATTATGTGATTATTTTTGCAGCACAATTAGCTTCCTGATTAACTTTGTTCAGCTAGTATTTCCAGAGCACATACAGAGCGAAAAACTGGGAAGGCAACTGGATAAAACTACTAGTTTTAGTTGATACGAGACCTGGGTTCTGATCTCAGTTCCTACTCACATAGCTGTAAGTCTTAGAAGAATTCCTTAGCCACTTTCCTCATCTTTAAAATGAGGAGGTGATACTACTTGGTTTTCAAAGATCTTTTTCAGCTAGAAGCTTTAAAGATAGATAAGGAGGTAGCTTGGCAATCGGGAAATGCAGCAGTGACACATTTTGACCACCAGAGGGTGAAGTCCAGTCAGTAAGCGTGTGCTGTGTTTTGACAAGAAGGTAGCGTCCTTGGAAATGAGGAGGTCATGTTGCTCTTATATCCATTTAGTTTAAATAAGTTATGGAGCTTCTCGCTTTTCTGATTCTACTCGGATTGAATATATTTCTGCTTTTGTTATTTTCAACCTTCTAGATAGGACTGTGATGAATACGTAAGAAGGGAGAAGAGTAGAGGTTTCTGGTTGTCAGGGATTCATTAAATTTTGTTCTCCAAGATAGTGAGTGGCTCTCAGATGACCTGTGGGCAACTTTGATGGGAGGCACAATAGTATGGGTGACCAAATTCAGTTACTTGTGGTCACCTTCTTCCCCCCCCCCCAAATAAACAGGCAGACACACAAATGACACTCAACCCTAATTATCTCCACTGTCTTTGGAATCTCAAGGATGAAAATGAAATGTCTGAGAAATATAATAGAATGAGCACAGCACTTATAATTAAAACCTAGGTTCCAGCCTTTCTTTGTCATTTAATATCTATTTAACCATGGACATCATAACCTCAGCTTCTCAGTTTCCTTATTTGGAAAATAAAGATGTTGAATTCTGGCCTATACAATCCCTTTCAGTAATGTAATTCTAACATTCTATAAAAATTCTTTAATTTTTATGTGAAGGGCAGTGATATTCTTGATGCAACATTATAATTAAGTAGTGTCTTATAAAAACAGTACATAATTTCTTCTTCTTTTTTTTTTTGGCAAGAAACAGGACTGTAAATGTTGTTAAGGCATAAACGTTAAAGTATTAAACTACATAAGAACAAGAAGGACAACACTCCACTGAGACATTTTTCTAACCCCACAAACAAATTCTCTAGACCATAGGCTCAGGGTGTAACAAGTCAGTCAAGAGGGGCCATACTAGGTAGGAGCCAGGCCAAGCTGACTTGGGGTATAGCTGATAATGAAGCATTCATAGAGAAAGTCATTTGGGGATAAATGAGCTTGAAAAAAGAGGGCATCTATATCACAAAGGGAATCTATGTCAAAAAGCTGGAGTCAGAATCTGTTTCTTCCAGCTACACAAGTGAAAATAACTTTGATAGAGAGTCCAGTTGTATGAGTCTGAGTTGCTGTCTGAGAGCACTGGATAACGTGGAAGGGACAAAGAGGGCATGGAGTCCAAATAGACAAGCTGAGATGGGTGTCTAGAAGGTGACAGAGCAAATGGATGCAGAAGTGTGCTTGTGAAAACAGGCAAGGATTAATACTTACAATTTGATATGTACACAAGAGAGTAGAAGCCAGCCAGGCAGACTGGGTAGAAGCAGAATTTTAGGATTATGAGCAAAAGACAAAATTTTAACCTCTCCTGGCTTTAATTAAGCATCATCTTTGGTGTTGATAGGCAGGGTCTGCTTGGTATACCGAAAGCTCCACACATTTGAGACTAGTGATTTTATCACTGACAAACCCTACATGGTTTGTATGGTTTTGATGGCTTTACACTTCACTGGGTACACATATTCACAGATCTGTGCACTAATACCGCAGAGTTCATTTCACAGAACTGGCTAGTAAAAAATTTGGCAGGCAAGCTAGCTGTCTGAGTGCTCCTAGGAATGGAGTCCAGCTGTTCCCTTTGGGCTTTGAGCTGTTGGAATTCATTGGGATAGCAGCTAGAAAGAACGAAACTAACATTTTCAGCCTAGTTCATGACAGCAAAGCAGAGGTGTTAGAATTTCTGTTCTAGAGGTTTACATTGCGAGTAACTTAACCTGATTGTGTGTCTTAATATTACGGGGCTTCTGACCGCTGAAATATGGCTTGGATCGATGGTGGTTTGGAGAAAGTAGAAAGAGGGCTATCCATCATTCAGAGGCTCCATAGAAGCTGCCTGATAATGCTGCTTTCACCAAGCAGCCATCTGTCCATCCATCCATCAGTAGGATGAAATGAGATTTAGCGGAACAGGCAGCCGTAACTCTGAGACACTTTCTGACCAACAATTGCAGTCCTGGCCTGAGTCTGACCACAAAGCACAGCACTGGGGTTTGGCGGGATGTGGCAGCAAGTGCAGTCTCATTCCCGTCAGCGCAAGCCTAGAATGTGTTCAGTATGAGACCAGAGCACAGCCATACTTTCCATACAAAATTTGATAAACTTGGGGTGACCAGCAAACAGTAATGTTCTTTTAACTCCATACTGTTTTACAAGTTGAACAGATCCTTTTGATGGAGAGTTTTTTGTTTGGCTTGGAGAAGAAATAGAATTAAGACCTGATTTCATTTTGCTGGAATCCCGCCATGGTGTAGCCTTTAACTTATATCTTATATTGGCAGAATGCTTTGTAAATGCTAATGAATCAGGTTGACCACCTTTTTCTCAGTTGAAAACACTGGGTACTTTTGGCAGTTCCCAGTTTGTCATGGTATCGAGGGATAAGGCTAAATTAAATTTGAGGATAATTCAGTGATTTTATTTTATACAAATTCTTTTTCCTATTAAACTGAAATTTGTACCTAGGTTGTTAGGTAGCAGAAATTGAATTTTCTTTCTCTTATTTCTCTCCACTTTATATTAGTGGTGTCAATATGAAGGAAAGAAAAAATATGGATAGAAAAATGGGTAAAAGACTAGAAGCAAGAAGCTGGATTACTCCTAAAATGGATAATTAGGCTTGTGTGATTGAATGTTAACTGTCATCTTCCTGCTTCTCTGCTTTTCCAGGGCCATGAGCCATCTTAGAGCCTCTTGGTCAGTACAGATCTTCCTTGACTAACGATGTTATGTCCTGATAAACCCGTTGTAAGATGAAAATATGATAATGTGAAAGTGTGTTATGTCCTGATAAACCCGTTGTAAGATGAAAATATGATAAAGTGAAAGTATGTTTAATATACCTAACTTACTGAACATCATTAGCTTAGCGTGCCCTAACCTAAATGCTCTCATTTACATTAACCTGTAGTTGGGCAAAATCATCTAACACAAAGCCTATTTTATAATAAAGTGTTGAATATCTCATGTAATGTATTGACTACTGTACTGAAAGGGAAAAACAGCATGGTTGTTTGGGGTACAGGGTGGTTGTAAGTGTATCGGTTGTCTATCCTTGTGATGGCGTGGCTGATGGGGAGCTGCGGCTCCCTGCTGCTGGCCAGCATCACTAGAAAGTATCGTACTGCATATTGCTAGCCCTGGAAAAGATGAAAATTCAAAATTCAAAATATGGTTTTACTTAATACGTATGCGTTCCCACTGTTGTAAAGTTGTAAAATTGTTAAGTCAAACCATTGTAAGGCAGGGACCGTGGGTATAGCTCTGTGCTCATGTTGCCTGTCCTGGTGCCTTTGCTGCCATGGCCAGCTTCCTTGACTGTTTTCTTGCAGTGGTCACTTCAGACCTCAGCTCTTGCTCTTTGTTCTGAAGCCTTGCTTTTCATTTCGGATTGGGGGAGGGGCCAGGGGAGCCTAATGTACCGGAGATGCCTCGGAAATGAGAGCCTTGGATGAATTCCTGGGCCTATTGATCCACCGGCAGTTTATGCATCCTGACATTCATAATCTCAGTAGGCTGCTGATGTTCCTGATTAATGGGCCCAGGGGCTGTCCATCCGTCACTTCACATTAATTACTGAAGAGGTGTTTTTCCAGTGATTTACCTGACAGCGGGCTGTGATAAATACCCCTAAGCAGAGTGGGCAGTGATTAATCATGGGGCCACACCCCTCCCCCACTTTCTCTTCCCCCTAACCACAGGCCAGCATTGGGACCTGACCAAAGAGTGCCCCCTCCCCATAAGCTATCTATCTCCATAATTGCTTGTGGATGCATATTTATTGGGGCAATGGACCTGGCAGATAGCATTCTAGAATTTTTGCCAAAGATGATGAAAAATAAATCTTCCCAGTAGGAAGAGTAACTAGTATGTTTTTACATGGGGCAGAAAAGTATATATGAGCTGCCTTTATGTTGCTTTTAAGAAATCTGATAGAAATATTGCCTGCCTACTCTGCATGTGCTCAGCGCTGTGGTAGTTGCTCTGTGAGCTTTAAAAGGAGGAGAAAGTATAGTTTTTGTGATTTTTTTTTTTGTAATGTTTATTCAGGGAGAATCTTTGAACACATATGAGAAATTAGAGAACATTTCAAGGCACTAATATAATCTTGGGAGGATTGGGCTAGAACTCTAGAGTTTTAGTTCTTATTTTGGCCTTAGAAAATGAAATTTAGTAAAATATTTGAATATTAAGTGTTTTCCATGTGCGAGGCACTCTGTTCAACCCTGGAACTATGAAGATGAATGTGATATAGCACAGACCGTGGGAAGCAAAGGCTAGTGCCCTTGGCTTCAGTTTCTCAAGCTTTAAAATAAGCTTTTCCAGGAAGTTAAGTATTTTAAATTAATATAAAATTAATTAATTTAAAATTTAAAGTGATTTAAAATTATTTTTTTAAGTAGGTTCTGCGCCTAGCGTGGAACCCAGTGCAGGGCTTGAACTCATGACCCTGAGATCAAGACCTGAGCTGAGATCAAGAGTTGGATGCTTAACTGACTGAGCCACCCAGGCACCCCTAAATTTACTTTTATATTAATTAATCACATTAATTTTTTTTCTTGGGATATTTATTTAGAATATGAGGTGACATTCACAAATGAAACATTTAAAGAAGAATATAAGTTAGTGTATAATAACATGAATACCATAGATATGTATGCAAATGAATTCACAGAAGGGTGAAATCAATGTGTCTTCAAACAGTTAAAAGAAAAAGCTGGATTAGAGGTAAGTCTTTTGAAGGAATAGTGTCTAGGAGGGGTGTTTAAACTGAGACAATTCAAGGAGAGCATTTCAGAAGTTGGAGTGAACCGATTGTGAGGCCATCCGATGCAGAAGGGAGGATTTGTGTCTGACAGTGATAGAAATATGATTGAACAGTAGAGGGACACCAAATTTTGGAGAACCTTGAATCCTGGGAAAGATTAATTTATGTTTTGTAGACTCTAGTTGAGTCACTAAGGTTTTGAGCAAGGGATTATGAAGAGAAGGTATGTTTTATTTTTTTATTTTTTATTTTATTTTTTTTTAAAGATTTTATTTATTTATTTGACAGAGAGACAGCCAGCGAGAGAGGGAACACAAGCAGGGGGAGTGGGAGAGGTAGAAGCAGGCTCATAGCGGAGGAGCCTGATGTGGGGCTCGATCCCAGAACACCAGGATCACGCCCTGAGCCGAAGTCAGATACTTAACGACTGAGCCACCCAGGTGCCCCGAGAAGGTATGTTTTAGATAAAAGTATTGTATATATTGATGTGCCTAATGTTATTTGGAATTACCAGAGTATCTTAGAATATTCTCGGTGTCCTCTTTTCTAAGGTTGTTCAGAACAAACCTATCCAGATTAAAAATATAGTTGAGTATATCTCCCTGAGTGCAATGCAAAGATTGTGTGGTTTGGTTATGTATAGAATAGATTAAATAGACTAAGTTTTAGAATCTTACTCATGCGAAGTTGAATAAGTCAGTGGAAGTTTTAAGTAATGACTGCAGAATTAAATTAGGAAAGACTATAGCCTTGAGTTTTAAGAAACAAATTGATGTTTCGTCTTACTAATGTAACTTCATTAAGGTTGCGCTAATTACTCACTGACTTCTTAAAGCCAAGAATCAGAAATTAGGAAGTCGGTGCCGTCACCTATATTTTGATAGGACTTTCTAGGGGATGTAATTTTTTTCATTAAAAAATTAATATATAATTTACATACAGTAAAATTTACTTTTCTTAGAGTATATTGTGTCAGTTTTGACAAAAACATGCAGTCCTGTAACTCCCACACAATTAAGATACAGAACAGTTCCATCAATCCAAAAAATTCCTCTCTGCCTCTTTGTAATCAACCTCTCACCTGAACTTGAGCTTCTGGCAACTACTGATGTATTTTCTGTCCCTTAAGTTTTGCTTTTTTCATAATTTCTTATAAATGGAATTGTATTTCCCTAGTGGTAAATGATGTTGAGCATTTTGTGGTGTGCTTATTTGCCATCTTTATATCTTCTTTGTTAAAGTATTGCTCAAATTGTTGTTTGCTTTTGGATATTGCGTTTTGAGAGACCATTAGGTATTCTGGATAAAGTTCTTTATCAGATACACAGTTTGCAAATATTTTCTCCCAGTCTGCGATTTGTCTTTTCATTCTCTTAACAGTGTCTTTGAAAAACAGAAGTTCTTAATTTTGCTGAAGTCCAGTTTATTGATGTAAACATTTTTTTTCTTATTTTATAGATCATGCTTTTGGTGTTGTATCTAATAAATCTTTGTTTAGCCCAATGTCAAAAAGATGTCCTCCTATATTTTCTTCTAGTAATGGTGTAGTTTTAGGTTTTATATTTAGGTCTGTGGTTCATTTTGAATTAGTTTTTGTATATGGTGTGAGGTATGGATAGAAATTATCTTTTTGTTATCAATATGAATTTTTAACTGTCTCAGTACTACCATTTATTGGAAAGACTGTCCTTTTATCATTGAATTCCTTTGTACCTTTGTTGAAAATCAACTGATCATATATGTGTGGGTTTGTTTCTGGACTTTTCTCCCCATTCTGTTGATCTGTATATTTATCCTTTCTCCAGTACCATACTGGTTTGATTACAGTAATCAGGTAAGGTTAGTGTAAGGTAGAGTAAGTTGTCTTAACTTTGTTCTTCTTTTTCAAAATTGTTTTGGCTTTTCTAGTTTTTTTGCCTCTCTATATTTGTTTCAGAATGAGCTTGTTAATTTCTATAAAATTCCTTCTGGGATTCTGATTGAAATGTAAAGACAGGTTGGGGAGATTTGACATCTTGATATTGAGTCTTCCCATTCATGAACTTTATTTAGATATTCTTTGATTTCTTTTATCAGTGTTTTACAGTTTTCAGCATAGATTATACTTATACTTTGTTAGATTTATACCTGGTATTTCATGTTTTTGAGTGATGTTGTAAGTGGTACTCTTTACATTTTCAGTTTTTATTTGTTCATTGATAGCATATAGAACTACTACTTGTATCCTGTTACCTTGCCAAACTCGCTTATTATACTAGCTTTGTTGTAAATTCTGTGGGATTTTATATATAGAAGGTAATTCTGCAAAGACAATTTTGTTTCTTTCTTTCCAACCTGGGTGTCTTTGTTTTTTCCTTGCCTTATTGCATTGGCTAGAACCATCATTTCACTGGTGAGTAGAAGTAGTGAGAGTGATCATCCATACCGTGATTTTGATTTTAAGAGGAAAGCAGTTGATTTTTCACCATCAAGTGTGATGCATGCTGTATGTTTTTTTTCATGGTTTTGTTTTTGTGTTTTGGTTTTTTGTAGATCTCCTTTATCAAGGTGAAGAAGTTCCCTTTTGTTCCTAGCTTGCTGAAAGTTTTTTGTTATGGATGAATATTGAATTTTGTCCTACTTTTTGTGCATCTGTTGAGATGATTATATATTTTATCTTCTTTGGTCTTTTGCTGTGGTGAATTATATTTTGCTTGGCTGAGAAAGTTTTTGTTATTAAATTTTGAAAGATATTCTTGCTGGGGTGTAGAATTCTAGGTTGACAGTTTTTTTCTGTCGGCACTTTAATAATGTCTGGCTTTCATAGTTTCTAAAAGTTCTTATTCTGTTCCTCTGTATATAATAGGTCTTTTTAAATATGGGTGCTTTTAAGCTTTTTCTTTATCTTTAATTCTTTTTGCCTGCAGTTTAAATATGTTGTGTCTAGGTGTTGGTTTCTGTTGTCGTTTCAATGCTTGGTGTTCTCTGAGCTTTTTGGATCTGTGGTTAGACATACTTTATTAATTTTAGAAAATTCTTGGCTATTATCTTTTTAAACATTGATTGTCACGTCTTCTCTCTCTTTTATTTCCCGAGATTTCAAGTACATGTATGTTAGACTATTTGATATTTTCCCATAATATTTGGATGCTGTCTTCTGTTTTGTTTTGTTTTCATTCTCTTTTTTTGTTTGTTTGCTTCAGTTTGAGTAATTTCTATTGACCCATCTTTACTTATTCTTTCCATGGCAATGTTGAGTCCACTGGTAAGGTCATTAAAGGTTTTTAGCTCTGTTACTGTGTTTTTATTCCTAGCATTTCCATTTGGTTCTACTAGTTTCTCCTCTTTGCTTAAATTGCCTATCTGCTTGTACATGTTGTCCACATTTGCCTTTAGAACTTTTATCATAGTCATAATTATTTAAAATTCCATGTGTAATAGTTTCAACATCAGGGTCATCTGAATCTGGTTCTATTGGTGCTTTGTCTCTTAACAGTGCAGGTTATGTTTGTTTGTTTAATTTTTGATTTTGTGTTTTTGCTCTTACTTTTTTTTTTTTTGGTTAAAATCTGCATATTTTGTATAGAGTAGTAGATAGTATTTATGCCTGGAAATGAACATGCTTTATCTTTTGCTGAGCTGTTTGTGTTTTGAGGGGAGAGGGGTTTGAGCCAGCCCAGCCTGGTCACAATTTTGAGCTGAGTTTGGGTTTGACCACAGGCTTCCAACTTTCCTCTTGTGTTAGCTTATGTTTAGGGTGGGGTTTGATTTGCCAACCGAAGAGTTTCTCTTAATGTCTGCTCTCCCCTGGGCTTTAGATCTTCCCTTGAATTTGCATCTTCCCTTGAATTTGTACTTTTGTTCTCCCCACAGTAGTCAATTGCTGTTACGTCTTACTAGCCTGTTGTTCAGGGAGGAGGTGGAGGGCATGGCATTTTTTTGTTGTTTTGGTTCAGTTTCAGTTTTAGGTAGATGCTTTCCGCCTGAGTCTCAGAGGTGGGGCTTTTTCTGCAATCTCGCCCCTTCTTTAGGCTTAGAGGTGTTACTGTTTTTGTTTTGTTTACTTTCCCTAGCTGCAGTGGACCTTCACCTGCTGCCTGAGGGCAACAGGATTTGGATCTTTCCCCAGCTGCTTAAGGCTTTTTTTTTTCCCCTGTAGGCAAGGTAGGCAAGAAGGATCCAGGTGGGGCTTGGTACTTGTCCAGCATGGGCTGCTCTTTCTTTCTCCCAAGTCTGCACCACAAGGCTAGACTGAAGACATCTCTGTCTTTTGCTGCCTAGTCCTTAGTCTTTTGAGCCTCCAGTGAGGTCTGTGGAAAAGATTCTGTGTGTGCGGAGAATTCCCCTCCTTTCTGTGTTTGCCAAGGGTTCTGTCTTTTTCTGGTAGTCCACATTTGGCCTTCAGCAACTTTTAAAACGTTTTAACAGAGTTCTTCATACTGGCTTTTATGGTGCCCGGTGTTCACTGCAGATAAGGAGGTGTTCATTTTCCATCTCTCCTTTGAGGACCCTGTCTTCTCTCCTTAGATTTTGGGTTAATTGTTTGTCCTGTGACCTTGCTTCTCTGATGAGTTCAAGAAAATCTGTGATTGTGCATTTTCCACATTTTATTTTGTTTGTGTTAAGGGTGGAAAGGACATTCTCGAGCTTTCTACACCATAAACAGTGCCCAGAAGTCCTGCTTATTTGAGGATGTGGTTTTGATATGATTTTTGTTGATCAGAATACTATTTAAATCTGTCCTTTTCAATTTCTACTCCCAAACTGTTATTTTTGTTTGTTCTTTCATTCATTCTACCAAAAAAAAATTATTTTGATTTCTATGCTATATGTCCAGGCACTGTGTTAAGTGTGGGGATACAGTGATGGGCAGGAAGACATAATTCCTTCTCTAAAGAACAGATAGTACAGTGGTGAAGACCAGAGAATTAAAGAAGTCATTGTAATCAAATATAAGAGCTGTAATAGGAGAGGTATATGGCAAAGACACATCACTTAATCTAAAACGATTAGGTAAGGCTCTTAAAGAATAATGATAGAGACCTTAAAGGTTAAGTAGAAATTAGGTGAAGTTGGTTAGGAGGCTGCAGGGGAGTAGACTAGGTAGAGAGAAGAGATTGTATAGAGCCTAAGATGAAAAAATCCCCCAGAAAACCAATAACACGGAGAGTTCAAGAATGTGAAAGAAATTTGATGTGGCTGTATGGCATATGAAGACAGAAGTGACAAAAGCTAAGAGAAATTGATTGGAGCCAGGTTAAAAAGTCTTGTAAGCCATGTTTAAAAAGTTGATTTTATCATAAGAATGATGGGAAGTCATTGAAAGATTTTGGGGAGGAGGGTGCCTGAGCAACTAATTGTTTTAAAAGGGTCGTTCTTGATGCAAGGTGAAGAATGAATAGAAAGTAAGCAACACAGAGAGACCAGTTGGATGGGTTTTTATAGTAATCTAGGCATTTGTATGGGTGGGTTTAACTTGGAGTATCTTTAGAGATGGGGAAAACTAGACAGACTGAAGAGATACTCAGATATAAAGATCAGTGGAACTTGTCAAGTGATTGAGTATGGAGAGAGAAGACGACTTTTGAAGTATATTGAGTAAAAGTCTTTGAGGACCGTGTCTTCTTTCTTTAGATTTAGGGTTAGTTGCTTGTCCTGTGACCTTGCTTCTCTGATGAGTTCAAGAAAATTTGTGATTGTGCACATTTTCCACCTTTTATTTTGTATGTGTTATGGGTGGAAATGATGTTCTCCAGCTTTCTGCATCATCAACAGTGTCCAGAAGTCCTGCTTACTTGAGGATGTTTCTGCAGAATCTCCAGATTTCCTTTTTTCCCTAAGAAAGAAAGCAGAAAGAAAAGATATTTGGTTTACTTTAATTATACCACCATTCATGGCCCATGATTCAAAATTCATTGAGGTTTTGGGTGGAAGTAAGTCAGAAAAGGAGACAAGGAAAACATACCTAAATAATATGTAAGCCATAGTAAATAAAGTTTGTTCTTTTCTCTGATTGTGTTTGAGTACTGAGAAAAACGAAGACTGTTTGATTCCTTCAATGTTGATGTTTAGCCTGTTGGCATATAAACAAATAAAATCTGTGAACTGGCTTCCGTGCTCTTTTGGAACAAAAATAGCATACAATCGATCTTCTGAAGGAGCTGTTGCATGCAGAGAGAAATTTACTATATTTAATCACTTAATTTCCTTGTTTTCCCCAGGTGTTTTTACTCAACATTTCTTGTGGTAGATATTATAAAAACCTTTAGAACGAGCATTAGAAAGTGCAAGTCTTCTAAGACTCCACAGTGTCACCAGGGTAGTGACCACTGCCACTAATAGCTGTGGCAAGTTTTATACAGAACACCGTGGTGGATGCCAAAAGTATGTTTTCATAGTATTGGAGGAGCAAAGTCTCAGTTATCGGAAAAGGGGAAGTTAGTGATAAACTGCCTCTATGTGATTCAAGATTTCAGTGGTTAAGTTGGGAAAGTATGTGTAGAGTTCAGGAAGGTAAACAATTTTCCTTAATTTTGCTTCTCAGAATGATGAAGTTAAAAATAAACATGGTATGTTACCACAATGTTAGTGTGATTCAGAAAATTCAAGAGTTGTTTTGTTGAGAATATACCGTAGGGTGTGGAGTTTTGAGCAGTTATGAGCTTGAATATCAGTCAAAGCTGGGTTTCAATTCTGGCTCCAATGCTTACTAGCTAGATGTGTGACCTTGATTCTTAGTGGCGTTATCTTTAAAATGGTAAGAGTTGTACATACCTTAAGGACTTGTTTATGATGGCTAAATGAGATAATATGTATGAGCACTTAGCGTAGTGCTTTTATTCATCGGCTGCTTTAGTGCAGTACAAATTTAAATTATGTTGCCATGTACAGTTCTTTAAATTCAACATACTACAAGGTTTTTATAATCTTGGAGACATTTATAGTCTTAGTGCTTTTCAGCATCTCATAATTGGAATATGTCTGTATGTTAACTATCTATAAAAATGGGTAATTTTAAAAAATATAGAGCATCATTTCTTTGATGGTAGTAGTACGTTGTGGTATTCAGGAATGAACCAGGTATGGGGGAGAGGGCTTTAACCTGGCTCTGGTTTAATTTTGCTGTCACCATTAGTTTGCACATCAGGTATCTTTCTGTAAATAGATATGTACCATGTGTCACATATACAAGTTTAGAAAGGTCCACTTGTGGGCAAATAGGTAATGAATTGAATAAAAAAAAATAGTACAATGATAAAGAATTCTTAACTTTGAGAATACTTTCACCTATTGAGTCTCAAATTAAGGAAAAACATCTGGAATAATATTGCTTTGTGTTAGGACATTTGTTTTTGTTTTTGTTTTTTTTTTTAAAGATTTTATTTATTTATTTGACAGAGATAGAGACAGCCAGCGAGAGAGGGAACACAAGCAGGGGGAGTGGGAGAGGAAGAAGCAGGCTCCTAGCGGAGGAGCCTGATGTGGGGCTCGATCCCATAACGCCGGGATCACGCCCTGAGCCGAAGGCAGACGCTTAACCGCTGTGCCACCCAGGCACCCCAGGACATTTGTTTTTATACTCATTTATTTACCAATCATTTTTTGAATGCCATCCATTGCCAGGAATGGTCCTGGGCACCGAGGCGATAACAGTGATACGGCATTTCTTGCTTTCGAGGAGCTAAGGTATAATTGAGAGTCAGGTGAGCCTAGTAGTTTGGTATGGCAGCAGGGAGCAGAAAATACCTACCCCACATTTACTCCGGGAATATTTATTGAAATCTGCAACATGCAGCAGGCATTCAGAGAGATCATTTAGGGCTGCATCTCAAAACAAACAGTCCTAAATCATCCTTGGCAAGTAGATCTTCATGGTAATGGAGAATCTTGGATTTGGATTCACTGCAGAACAGGCGTGGTGTAATCTTAGACAAGGCTAGACCTCTGAAAACTTCCTGAACAGCTTTGTTGACCCACTGGTGTTCCTCTGGCTTTTCTTTCCTTCCATGGCTCAGTTATGTTTTTTGGAGCAGCTTTTGAAGAACGGGAAAGGTGGTAGTTAGGGCTTCTGATCTCCTAAGCTAATTGATGCAGTTAGTCCAATTTTTTTCCTCCAAAGGGTTGTCAGAGATACTAAAGCTGAGGGTACTAAACACACTGGGATATTCATATTGTTAGAAGGCAGCAAAGCATATTGCCAAAAGGAGAGTTAGGAGCACACACACTGAAGGCAGATTATCTAGATTAGAATCAGCCACATTCTATCTAGTTCTTTGGCCTTGGACGTATTATTTAACATCCGTATGGCTCAGTTTTCTCATCTATGAGATTGCACTGGTAATAATACCACTTTGTAGGGTTTTGGGGAGGCTTGAATGAGGATGATACTATTTGAATATCATCAAATAAGCAAATAATCAGGTAGGGGGCCAAAATAGGCATCATAAAGTTCATATATTAAAGTTCATACACTTTGCTCAAATAAGAGGTGTCTTTGATCCTTACTTAGAAGCCTTTTATTTTTATTTTATATATACTTTGAACAATGAAATTTATAATACTCATTAGATTGAGAGAAATGAAAATGCTTAGAGTGGAAAGAAGTGACAGGTGGTGAAGAGGCAGAAACAATAAAAAACAGGTACTCTATTAAAAAATAGTAATCTGGAGGTCATAATATAGTTTTGTTGTATGTGGGCTGAGAGCAGACTCTCACAGTGAATAAGGCCCTGATGTGTTACTTTATACATGGCCAGTTTAACAGTTTGGGTAATGCTTCACATTAATGAATCTGTTTCCCCCATACCTTTGAGTAAAGTCTATGTAAGGTCCTCTAAATGAACATCTAAAACTTAGTTTTTTCAGTCCAGGGTATCCAGGGTATGTTAAAAGAAGGCCTTGGAGTCAGCTCTTCAACTATAGATACTAATGTCACAAATTATTGTCTTTATTCTGTTAATTTGTAATGTAAAATATATCTGTAAACCTGGTTTGAATAGAAGTAAGAATAAACCTTCAAGTGGATGTAGGAATTATTTTGTGTTTTCAAGTATAAAATATGTCATTGTATTAACTAGTGCAAGTGCATTTACGGAAGGATGCATTAAGAAAACTACAGCAGAATCAGTTGTGGTTCATTAGCAGATTTTATAGTTTTTATTTTTTTATTTTTTTATTTTTATTTTTTTTTAAATATTTTATTTATTTATTCGACAGAGATAGAGACAGCCAGTGAGAGAGGGAACACAAGCAGGGGGAGTGGGAGAAGAAGAAGCAGGCTCATAGTGGAGGAGCCTGATGTGGGGCTCGATCCCATAACGCCGGGATCACGCCCTGAGCCGAAGGCAGACGCTTAACCACTGTGCCACCCAGGCGCCCCAGATTTTATAGTTTTTAAATATGAAGCCGTTTCTCTGCTGTCCAAGTATAATTTTTTATGTTATTATATCACACACAAGTGCCTCTGTGTTGTGTTTAGGTCAAGTATATTTTAAAGTGAAGCTCTTTTGCGGAGGAAGGACATTTCTTGTTTTCTTTATTTGTAGAAGTGTGTTCAACCGTGGGAGTAGAGGACCTTAAAAGTGTGGGAAGATTAGGTATAGATATATTTCTAATTTTATTATTTTAAGACTCCTCATAAGGTGGTATAGTCTTCTGATGTCTTACTGATGTTTTACTTTCCTTTTTATCTTGCTCTACAACAAAAAATCCAAATCATTTGAAATAGAGAATGTTTTCTCTGCCCGCTGTGAAAATTTCTGACATGAATATGCTCTTTATTTTTTTTTTAAAGATTTTATTTATTTACTTATTTATTTGACAGAGATAGAGACAGGCAGCGAAAGAGGGAACACAAGTAGAGGGAGTGGGAGAGGAAGAAGCAGGCTCATAGCGGAGGAGCCTGATGTGGGGCTCGATCCCAGAACGCCGGGATCACGCCCTGAGCTGAAGGCAGACGCTTAACCACTGTGCCACCCAGGCGCCCCTGAATATGCTCTTTAGAGTAGTATTTTTCAAAGTCAGTCAAGTAAACAACTTAGTGAATAAACTGATTTTAATTATGATGAGAATCTAAAATTTTTTAAAGTAAAATAAAATAGATTAAAAAATAAGACCAGTGCAAATAGTAAGGCTATTTTATGGAATTTGTTTCAGTCTCATCTATGTTTGTGAATCTGTACTGTGTCATGATGTGAAATGTCTTTAACTGGAGTGCAAGAAAAAATTTGAAAAAAAAAATGCTTAGAAAGTCTAACAGGAATCTATGCTCATAGCTGATAAGTCTCACTCACAAAGCTTTTTACAAAATACAAAAAGGTCTAGAAGAATATATAGCAACATGTTACGAGTGATTATCTTTGTAAAGTGAGAATACAGCTTTTTTATTTTTGGTTTATTGTATAATACCTTTGCATTAAGGAAAATACCAAAAAAACCCTACATTTTTTGTTAGTTTTTTCTTAAAATGAGATTTTCCCTCTATCACAGACTTTTCTTTGAGCCACCTGTTATCTTTTTAAAAAAAGGTAACCTGTCTGAAGAAATCTCTCTCTTTTTTTTTTTACTTGGAGACTTCATTCCTCAGGTAGTTACCCATAGTGACCAAGGAAAAGATCTTTGTAATCTAGCTTTGTTATCAGAACACTGAGTACTCTATAAAAGTTTTTAAATGAATATTAATTGCTATATTCCCAAGATCATCACCCAGTACTCCCAAGTTGTATATGTCCATTGCGGAAAAAGCAGAATTTATGTATTTGTGACTGAATTCAAGTGACTGAAGAACTGATTTTGTACAGGCTTAATGAGTCCCGAACTTTGCTAAAGTACAAATAACTTTTGAGAAAGGTGTTCGATATATGAGCTTCATTTATGTATAAATACTAAGGCTTGTGGTACTTTAACTGTCCTGAGGTGAATACTTGAGCACTTCAGAATATTATATTCTACCCTTGCGTTCTACTTGGCTTCTGGGATACTACGTGCTTCTGTTCCTCCTGTTTTCTTCTTTCTCCTTTGCTGGCCGCATCTCTTCTTCCTGACATCTAAAGGTCATAGTTTTCCCCCATGACTCAATCCCCTTGGCCTTCTTTCTCTGTCACTCCCTAGGTGGTAGTCTTTTTTTTTTTTTTTTTTTTTAAAGATTTTATTTATTTATTTGACAGAGAGAGACAGCCAGCGAGAGAGGGAACACAGCAGGGGGAGTGGGAGAGGAAGAAGCAGGCTCATAGCAGAGGAGCCTGATGTGGGACTCGATCCTGGTACGCCAGGATCACGCCCTGAGCCGAAGGCAGACGCTTTAACGACTGCGCCACCCAGGCGCCCCCTAGGTGGTAGTCTTAACCTTGTTCCTTGGCTTTAATCCTTATGGCAATGACTCCCGAAATTTTATCTCCCAATTCTTGCACCTCCCCTGAACTTTAGACTTATATTTCCAGTTGCTTCCTTAGCAACTGTATAGGATGTCCAACAAGCATTCAAATTTAAAATGTCCAAATCACAGCTCTTGAATTCTCTTTTCCTATTTCCTTCCCCAGTCTTCCATAGCTTAGTAAATCTAACTGTCTTCACTGAGGTCGATCAGACCAAACTCTCAAAGTGACTCCTCTTTTCCCTTCACATCCCATACAGTCATTCCACCAAGTTTGTGTTAGCTTTGCCTTCAGTTTATATCATTACCCTGGCTACTTCTTGTGACCTCCTCTGTTGAAGGAGACATGCTGCATGTCTATTAGTTTTTAGACTTTTTTTTTTTTAACAGATTTTCCTTCTACTCTTGTCCTTTATAATCAGTTCCTCACATTTCTGCCAGAATGATCTTTAGCAAAGGTGAGTCAGATCATGTCATTCTCTTGCTGAAACCTTCTAGTGATTTTTCAACATGTTCAAAATAAATTCCAAAGCTCTTTCCTTGGCCTGTGGGCCCCTACTTGTTTTGGCCCTTAGCTATCTTAGAGTGCCCCTTCTTACTCTGTTGTTCCTATTCCTGTTCTCCTGGTATACCTTGAATGGTTCAAGCTTGTCTTGCCTCAGTGCTTTTGCACTTGCTCTTCTTTTTTCCTAGAATTCTCTTTTCCCTAGATAATTTGTGTGATTCACTGACCAGTTCAGGTATCAGCTCAGGTGTTAACTCCTCAGAGTGGTCTTCCCTGCCTTACTCTGTGGTTTTACCTTCTAAAGTAGCCACATACCCCATCACTCTGCATCTGTGTCCCTGCCATTTTACTCTGTCACATTTATCACTATCAGACATTATATGTTTAAATGTTTGTTGATTTTTTGTCTCCACTATTACAGCGTAAGCTCCATGAGGCCAGACACTTTGTTTTGTTTATTGTTGTGTTCCCAGTGTCTAAGACGGGACTTGGCACATAATAGGTTTTCAGTACATGTTTGTGGAATGAATAAATGTATGGGGCCCCAAATCTCAACTGGAGGTTAGGGAAACATCATCTATGGAGAAGTCTCACTTGCCATGATTGAAGAGGTATTCATTTAGTGTTAAATGTAGTGCTGTGGCATTGTAGATACAAAGATAAAAAGACATTAACCCTACACTGGAGGAACTTGCTGTTCAGAAGAGAGCCAGATATGCAAACACCTAACTGAAAGCAATAGGATAATTGCTTTAATGAAGGTATATGTAAAGGTATATAGTGGGCACTTATTGGTAGTACCAGAGCATATCAGGGAGAGTCAGTGACGAAGTTACAGAGGAGGTAACCTTTAAGGTGAGAGTTGCAGGACAGGTAGCAGACCATTAGGCAAGCATCCAACGGAGAAGGTAGTAAGAAACCACAAAGGTGTGAGGAGGCAGCTGGGCATGTTTCTAGTCATACCAGGATTTGGAATTGATGGAATATAAAGTCTGAAAATAGGAGTGGCTGGAGATGAAACTAGGCAGAAAGGTAGTTTTAGGGGTGACAGTGGAGTTAGATCACATAGGGCCAAATATGCTATGCAAGATAGTCTAAAGTTGGTATGTGGTAAGGAACCGCTGAAGAATTTTGCACAAGGAAATGGCCAAATCTAAATTGTATTTTAGAAAATCACTGGAAGCAGTGTAGAAGTAGAATGAACAGGGGTTGGTAATTGATTGAAATGTCAGGGATAATGACTTCCAGGTTGCTGGTGTGAACAGCTGGGTTGACAGTGATTCCATTCATCCAGCTATGAAATTGGGGAGGGAAGAGCAGTGAATCTTTCTGAGGGGATGGCCAGAATTTAAAAGTATGTCATTATTTTAGTGCTCGGAATCTGTTGGTTTACTTGTGTCACTTAATATATTTTGTATATTACATTTAATTATAAACATTATTAAATATACTTTTAAGATATTTTTATTCTTTACAAATGGACATATACGATGTTGAACTGAAAGATTTTGGCATCTCTTAGTTTTGCCAGTTTGTAAGTCGACCAGTGAGAGTAAGAATGCTCTTGATAGAAAGAAAGCTTTATTAATATGTAAGGAAATGATTCTGAATCTAGGGCCCTCAATAGTTTTAAACATATATGAAAAAAAAATGCACCTAAATTTTAGTTGAGGATAACTTTTTACCATACAGTTAATGCTGTTTTATCAGTCTTATTTTCTGATTTGTGAAATATAATTTCTTCTTTTGATGCTTAATTTTTTTGATCATTGTGAACTTACGGAACTATTGAAGTGTTTTGTCTGTGCAGAGATAAGCTTTATCTACATGTTTACGTTTTAGTTGATTTCTTGGTTTGGTGTTTTCCCTTGTTGTTGAAAGTGGAAAATTCTGAAACGGGTAAGACACAAGAGGAAAAGCAGACTGTTACTGTGGTATTAAGGATATGGCAAGATCTTAGACCAGTGCTATCGCATTAGATACATAACACAGCCCACAAATGTGAGCCAAATCTGTAATTTTAAATTCTCTAGTAGTCACATTTATAAATACAAAAATAAACAGATGAAATTAATTTTAATGTGTTTTATTTAACTCATATTCAAAATAGTATCACTTCAACGTATATAAATTTAAAAATGTTGGTGAGACATTTTCCTTTTATTTTGCTTTTATTTTTTTTTGTGTGTATACCAGGCCTTTGAAATCCAGGGGTTATTTTACATCTCAGTTTAGACTGGCCACTTTTCAAATGCACAATAGGTACATTGGCAGTGGTTATGTATTGGACAGTGTTGTTCTAGATCATTCTTAGACCAAATAGTAGAAGTTGCTCAGCATTCTGCAACATTTGAGGGTATCTTTCCAACATCAAGTAATTTATATGCTACTTGTTTTATTATTCTGTCAAGTATATTAAAGAGGTCGCTCTTTTTTCCATTCATCATTTTCCTACTTGGAGTACTTTTGTCCAGTAAAGATCTGTTTATCAATTTTCATTGCCTTTGCTTTCTCCTACAGCAATTCTCGGTAACGGCCTCTTATACAAAAACAATAGCATATCTTTACATTTTAGGGATTTTGTTTGTAATTGCAAAAAAAAATACCACAATTATTGTAACAAATTAAAACACTATTAAGGTATATGTATAAAAAGATAATTAATCCTTAATTCTTTTTCCTCTCATTTTCTACTCTCCAAGGGGTAACCACTGTTAACAGTTTAGATGATAGCCTTTCTCCCCTTAGAAATATACATTTATGAGAAATTCTAAGTGAGAAAATTGCTACTTTGAAAATACCTCTTAAAGTGTTTCTTAGTAATGAAAAAAAAGATTTGTTAGAGACAGTTTTCTGAAATAAAAACATTTATTTTACCACATATTTAATAAAATTTAGCCTTTAATTATGGCTGTGCTAATTCTCCATTAACAAAGAATGATATATTTTCTTGGTATAATTTTTCCACTAAAATTGTGATAGTCTAATAGCATCCTTCACTTTATTTGATTTTCTTAGTATTTATCATACAGACTAGACCTAGTGCATCAGTTTTAGGAAAACTATTGAGAGCTTTAGCAGTTTCTCAAGGGATTTTTCTTAATCCCTTGACATTTTCTTTCTTGTTTCCTATTCTGTCATCATCCTTGTTGCATTTTCCCTTCTTCAGTTGTTACTGGTTTGATTCATCCAGATCTTCATTCCCCCAGGGTTATACTGTGAGATGAACACTTCCTTCAATATTATTTTATAGACTTCATGAAATCCTACATTTTTTCAAGATCTGTATTTTCACTTTACAACTGAGTTGCATTGTGTTTACTTTGAATTATTGGATGTTTACAACATTAGACTTTTAGTGAGAGAGTGGTAGGCAAAACCAGGATACATAGTTGCAGTAGATGTTAGTGTTAAGTAGAAATGGATTTTATAAGTAATCAAGGCACATTTTGAATATTATTATAGTATAAGGGCTTTTGATTCTCTCTGCAAATGTAACTTAAGGAACTCAACTACCTATTTAAAATAGCTAACTTTTATTGAGACTTTACCATGACTGGCAAATTTTTATACATGTATCATTTTATTTAATCTGTTCATGTACCTATGAAATAAGCCTGTTGTTATCTTCATTTTATGCTTTGAGTAAACTGAGGCTTAGAGTGGTAACTTTTGCTCCAATAAAGTTAAGTAATTTGTCTAAAGTAATGGCTAATCAAGTATGGGGCTGGGATTCTAACCCAGGAAACACAGCCTGTATTGACTGCTCACTATGTATGTGTGCACACGTGCGTGTGCGCACACACACACACATACACACGCGTGCACACCAAAAAAAAAAAAAGATTGGGTTATAATTTCCTTTTTAAACTTAGTATTATGTTTTGGATATAGATCCATTTGGATCTAGATGGGCCATAATTTTAGGAATTACTCCTGTTTAGATTGTTTACAGTTTTCATTTATTTTTTATTTTGCTATTGTTGCTGTTCTTGATAACTAAGAAGCTTAGATTGTAATAGCCATATGGTAAATAGGAGTGGAGCCATTGGGCTTGGGAGAGATGAGTTAGAAACTGAGTTCACTCCCTAAAGCCTTAATTCTCAAAGGGTTGTACTCCACTCAGAGTAGACTAGAAAAAAAATTAGGGTTACAAAAGAAAATAAGAAGTTTGTCTGTTTTCACCTGGGTTCTGAGTGAAGGGGACAGGTTTCCTGAGATTTTGTAGCTACTGTTTTACCCTCATGTGGTTTGTGTTTCATAGTTATACGTTAATGGTCCAGGAAACCTCAAACTTAAAAATTGACATTAATGTAGAACCACTCTGTAGAGGAACACTTGTAGTCTCACTGTATGAAATTCCCATAGGTAAAGCCTCTCTGATGTTGAACTCAGTACTCAAAATTGCCAGAAGAAGAAGATGAAATACTGTGCCTTAAGCAAAAGTCAATGATAGAAAACACAGCAGAATTAAATCCTCAAGAATTTCAAAAGTAGAACTGTTAAATAATAAGTATTTGATATTATAATAAAAATTAATAAAATAAAAAAGCACATGCCACAATTATAATAAATACAATAAACATTAAAAAATGGAGATATTTAAAAATCATTAAAGATAAAAGAAGAAAACAAATATCAGAGCAACAATACAGCTATTAAAAAAACATAAGACCAGGGAGATCAGGGGGAAGGTAGGAGGTAAATATGACTTCTGTGACAGAACCTTAGTCATTAAAATTTAAAAACTGATTGGATAGGATAAAATGCAGAACAGGCAAATTTGGAGCGGAAACTAGTGATGGATGGGGAGGGTGCATCTGAAGGTATCAACTTGAATGAATAGAACTGGTAAAAGACTCAGAGCTAAAATACTCAAATTCAAGAAGCATAGTGTTCTAGTAGAAAAATAATACTAAATACACATTTAAACACATAGTAGACACTTGAACACCAAATATCTAAGAGAATATTTAAAGAATATCTTGAGAGTAAACAGAGATTACCTACAAACCAACGACAGACTGACAATACATTTCTTAACAGTAACAATGAAAGTCAAAATCCATTAAAGGCTGGGATCAGTGTAAAGATATTTTTAGACAAAAACTAAGAGTACATATGGAAGGCATTGTGAAATAAAAGCATTGTACCGTTGTTTAGGAGACAAATAATAGTTAACTTTAGATATTTAGGTAAGCACTCATGTTAAAACACTAACAGACTAGAAATAAGATTATAGAGCCTTTTGAGCAGTAGGGAAAAAAAAACTTCATCAACCTTAAAGAAAGCAGGAAAATAAGAAAATTATAAAAAGTAGGATAAATGGAAAGGAAGCAAAAAATGAAAAGGTAGAAATACTTCCAGATGTATCCATAGTCGTAATAAATGTAAATGGACTAAATTTTAAGTTAAAAGGCTAACATTGACAGAATGGGTAAAGAATACACTGTTTAGTTGTATACTTTTTGCAAAAGACAAACCTAAAACATGGTAACACAGGTTGAAAGTAAAAAGACAAGATACCTAATGATACCAATGAAAGTTGCATAGTTATATTCCTTTTAGACAAAAAGCACTTTAGTACCCCCCCCATTCAACAACAGAAGGGATTGCTGCATAATGGTAAAAGTAACAATTTACCAGGGAAGTAAAATAATCCTAAATATAAGTATCTGATAACATCAAACAATTACATAAAAATATAAAAATTAATATACAAAATCAGAGAAACCAGTAAATCCACAAACAGGTATTTAACATCTACATCTCAGTGATTAATTAAGCCAACAGATAATAAGTAAGGATATGATTTGAACATGATTAATAAACATGATTTAATGAACACAGATGCAATACACATGATTGATTAAGCAAACAGATAATAAGTAAGGATATCATTTGAATAATACTTTAATACACTTGATTAATGATTACACATACATATAGCACCCCAAAAGTTAGTGTTTTTTTTTTTTTTAAGATTTTATTTATTTATTCCACAGAGACAGAGACAGCCAGCGAGAGAGGGAACACAAGCAGGGGGAGTGGGAGAGGAAGAAGCAGGCTCACAGCAGAGGAGCCTGATGTGGGGCTCGATCCCACAACGCCGGGATCACGCCCTGAGCCGAAGGCAGACGCTTAACCGCTGTGCCACCCAGGCGCCCCATTAGTCGGTATTTTTAGGCACAGATGAGACATTTACCAAAATTGACCATTTACTAGACCATAAAACAAAGTCAACAAATTTTGAAGAATTGATCTCATTTTGACCACAATGTAATTAAGTTGGAAATCAGTTTAAAAATAAAATATATATATTGGCAGATACTTCTAAATAAGGAGACGGAAAAAGCATAGAAATAGGTATTTTCATTATCATTTCTTTCCAAGAATCAGAAAGCTTGTGAGATCTTAAAAGGTTTAGACACAATGCCCAACCCAGTAGCAGTAAACTCGTGTTAGTGCCCAGACTGTGGTTTAAAAATACTATTTTTCATTGAAATGAACCAGGGCTTCTTGAAAAATGTGGCTGATTCAAGCTCTGGGTAGGCCATAGTAGGACATCTTGTCACAAAAAAAGGAAAAGAAGAGAAACCGTCAAAGACAACTTGGGGTTATGTAAAAAGGGCCCTCTGGTGGGGCTGCCATTGGCCAAAGATAGTTTGAGCTTCAAGAAGAATAATTATTGCAGTGGATTGAAACACATTAAGTTAAAATCAACAAAATGTTGGTTGCCTTTGGAAGATGCATGGAACCAGTTCATTCAGAAACTGGTAAATAATCAAATATTCTGTCTTACCCATATAAACTGTACCTCAGAGTCACAAAATAGTTGATCAAAGTTCATTATAAAAGAATTTCAGGTAATAAATGGAAAAAGAACAACAATTAGAATGTCATCATTTTGTAAACCCTGATGAAATAGTATGTCTTGGCAGTATTCATCAGAGACTACTAAAATCATTTGGTGACAGTTTGATACAAAGCTTTATGGTGAATGGTTCAGGCTGATGGTATGTGAACCCACTGATCAATGTTAACATTACAAAAGACAATCAGATATTACAGTTTTCCGATGTGATGCAATAGGAAGTTCATAGCACCATTTTAAGACATAGTCTTGCTATAAAAAAAATTAAACCCAAATCCTATCAAGTCTCTAGATCAACTGCTACTTTATAGGAAATACAGAGGCTATATATAAGCATTTATTGAACAATACTGCAAGAATGCAATCAGCAAACTCCAGAATATGGGAAATTCTATAGGACAAATAACCCAGTTTCTTTAACAAATGAATGGCAAGATAAGAAAACAAAAACAGATTGACAGGCACCTATAAATTAAAAGACAGTGTGTAGATCTTTTTGGATCCTGATTTTAACAAACCAAGTGTTCAAAAAAAAAAGGGGGGGGGAGACAGTTGGCAAAATTTGGGTGCTGGAAATGTGATGATATAAGGAATTATTCCCCCCTCCCCTTTTTAAGGTGTATATTGTTATTATGGTTTTGTTAAAAAAAAAAGTCTTAATCTTTTAAACATAGATACTGGGATACTTAAAGATGAAATGAAATGATATTTGGGAATGTGTGCACAGATAAAATGAAGAAACACTGGCCATGATTTGAAGCTGAGTGATGGGTATTTGAGAGTCGTCATAAATGTTTTCTCTTGTTATATATGTTTGAAAATTTTTGTAATCCAAAAGTAGTAACTGCAACAACAAAAACTTTAGAATATAGCTAATTCACTAACTCAGGAAGTTAATCAAAGAAGAATAGACTTATCCCAAAGAAAACTGAAGGAAGAAAATAATAAAGATGAGAGCAGAAATTAATGATATGGAAATGATACAGAAAAGATCCTTTTTCTGTTTATTAACATACATGAATTGATTGTGCCTTGCCTCCTTCCCAAAGGAATTTGAGATGACTTTGAAAAGGGACAGAAAAAATAAATATTACCAGACATCTGGGATGGATTAGTCATTGTGTTTGTACACCCAACTTAATTCTGTGTCTTCTGGAAAAGAGCAGAAAGGGACACATTTGCTATACCTGATAAAGGGATTGTATTAACTTTGTCTGAGAGACATGCCTTTTTCCCTTCTTTTTCATACATGCGAGATGGGGTAAGATGATAGTTACTTGCAAAAGTTAGAAAATGTTTTTCAGGTAGACATTTCCTGTATCCCCATCAACTGTGAAAACAGATTTTAACATTGAATTTTAACTTAGGAAATCTTAGCTTTTGTGGTGAGTGAAGATACGTGGTTTCCTTCTGCTTTCAGGAAAAGATGCCAAGGATTAACTAGTAAATGTGAAGGGACTTTCAGAGTTGGAAGATCATTTTGTAACCATCATAATAAAAGATTGGATCAGATTGGAATCATTAGTGGATGCTAAATCTAGGGGGAAATTTTGGTGAAGAACAGGATATTTGCATGCTCTCGGAGTGTTAGCCCACAGACTGCTTTTAGTTGCAAGGGAGAAAATACACAGTAATTATTCAGTACAGAAATTGGACAATACCTTGACCAGGTAATCAGTATAACGGTCACCATTGAAGGACAGATGGGAATCATGTGCCTCCAGATGTGATGCCCTGAGAAGGACATATGACCCTCTATGTACTATTCTGAGAATACATAACCTAATGTGGCGGAGAATGTATAACCTCAATCTAGTCATGAGAAACGTCAGACAAACCTTAAATGAGGGATGCTCTTATTTAAAAAAGTGCTCTTATTTAAAGGGAGGGGGAGTAGTCTTCCAAAATGTCAATGTCATCAAAGAGAGTGAAAGGCTGTGGAAACATTCTAGAAGGTAGGAGGCTAAAGAGGTTTGGTAACTAAGTGCATTACCTGATTCTAAACTGGATCCAGTATTGAAGAAGGAAATAAATGCCATAAAGGACATTACTGGGTCAGCCGACAAAATTGGAATACCTGTGTTTGATTTGATAAAAGTATCCATGTTAAATTTGCCGACATTGTTAACTGTATGATATACCTGTTTATAGAAAATATACTCTGAAGTGTTAGGGGATAAAGGGCCATGATGTCTGTACTTTGCCCTCAAAAGGTTTAGGAAAAAATTTCCTCTGTGTGTGTGTGTGTGTGTGTGTGTGTGTGTGTAGAGAGTGGGATATGCACGATTGCAAACAATAAGCAAATGAGTTAAAATTACCAGTAGATAAGTACAGGTAAAAGATGTACAGGTGCTCTTTGTAGTGTTTCTACTTTTGTAACTTATCTGTGTATTTGAAATTATTTCCAAGTAAAAAGGCAAGATACATGCTGTTGTTTTGATGCATTTAATGAGCTAACAAAGTGATAGTGCTTAATTTGTTCTTGAAGAATGAATAGTTAACATGCCCATTAGGCAGTTTCTCTCGAATATCAGATGTCTCAAGTGAGTCATTGGTAAGTATTGGATCAGATCAGTTCATGGTTGAATTATCCAATGAATGCCTTAAGTGCCAGTATTCTCTATTGTTGATTGAAGAGGGATCCGTTTGTTTTATATGCCAAACATGGACAAACAGCATTAAAATTCTGTTACAAAGTGTGAAAGCCTGATTTGTTTTGTGCTGGTTCACTTACTCATGAAGATGGGGCGGAGAGGTACTTAGAGGAAGGTACTAATTATTTTCTCTCAAGGAATATTTGAAACCATAGAAGCAATTGGATAGGTTCTCACATAGGATCCTAGTGTTCAGAAGTATAGTATAGAAAAAGGTGGTTTGACCTAAAATATTTGAAAGGTGTATGTTAGCAATTAACTGCTCACCATCATAAAAGAAAATGAATTTTTATCTCTTTTAGGTAATATAATTTTGAACAGAATTGCATGCTGATGGCCATTTTCAGGATAAGTTGGCTGCAAAATACAAGCCAAATAACAGATTCTCCCCTCCAGTTAAAAAGCAAACAGGACCAATAAAAGCATGTGGAATATTATAAAAAAGTTTAAAACTATGTTAAAGAGAGAAATAAAACATCAAGTGCTATTAGTAAATACCTGGGTGGGAAATTTTTAATCAAAGGTACATTTTAAAAATTGTTAATGACAGATACCCCATCTCCCCTTGTTAAAGGCCTTTTGTGCCTACAGTTGCAAAAGAAGTTCACAAAAACATAACAAGCCTTTAAACTGAATTGGCATTATCTTGAAAGTCCACAAGATGGGGATGCTCCTCTTTTTATTGTAGGTCTGTGAGTTATTATGAAAGAATTGTTCCAGACAGTGGTGTATTGGAGCATCTCCTACTGTCCTGAGAGCTGATTATTAAAATTTTAGGAATTATGCAAACTGATTGTTAAACACAGCCATCATTAAAAATTAAATTACATAACTTATTACTAAATAAATGGCATTTATAAAAAGGTAATAGATACTTAAAATTCATCACTTCCTAATTATTTGACTATATTTTACTATGATTTATGAATATTGTATGTTTAGGTCAAAATACTGTGTTATGGTGTGCTACTGTGTATCTTTTCCCAGTCAGTTTTCAGTGATGTTACAGTGATAGCTTGACATTAGCTATGGTGGGAATATTTACATCATAGAGTTAGGCAAATGCCATAAATCAGGGCTTGATTTATTGTTTATTGCTTGTCTAGATGTAAGGTGATGGAGAAAATGCTAATAATGCAAACTTAAAAGTGTCATGTCTTTAGCTATTACATTATACATAGCTCAAAAATTTGGAATGTATTCAAAAAGGATTATCCACTTCAGCAATGATGTTACATTGCTGACATCATTGATGTAAGTGAAAATATCAACCAGTACTCTGAATTACATGGAAAGCTGGTTACTAAACATTTACCAGCACATTGCTGGTCATGGCATAATTGAGTTCCGTGTATTGGTAAGAAGTAGATGGTATAAATTTATTATGCTGTTTCTCAGCTTTTGGAAATCATATAACATGTGGGCATTAACTAAGAAAAAGGTTGAGCTTTAAAAGTCATTAGGTGTAGCACAAATAATTTTGAACTTGAAGCCTTTGATTATATGTCTATTGTAGAACAGAAATAGAATCATAGAATTTCAAGTTCAAAGAATACTTAAATGCAGACCAATCTACAGATAGAAATTCTTTCTCTAGTGTATCAGTCTTATAGACTACAGAGACAGAGCTCATTACCTGATAATAGTGTTGGAGAGCTCTTAGAGTGCTGTATGTTGAGCTAAACTATGTTTTCCTTTAATTTCTACCAGTTGGTTCTGGTACTGACTTTTGAGAAACGTAGAAGCATAGAAACATAGAAGAGAACATTTATCTCTTCTGTAGAGCAACCAGTCCTTCAGGTATAAAGGTAGTTTGGATGTTTCCATTTAGACCTCTTCGGGCAAGAAGTATACCTTTATTTAGTTCCTTTAACCATATTTTGTGCGGTATATTTTCTGAGTTCTGTAATCTAAGACTGTGTTGCCTTTCTAAATATCCACATATCTACCTTTTGGGTTCATTGACTTTGTAGATGAAGTAAAAGCCTTTAAATCTTTTCTTGTGCAAATTATACACAAGTCAAGTGTTGGGTTGTTTAATTTTTTTTAAATCAAAGTAGATTTTTGTATTTATTCATATTGCTTCAGCACAGCATTCCAGATTGTAGAAATGATATTAAATTGTACTTTTATCGTTTTTGGTATTTATTAATCACATTGATTTTATGTCATTTGCAGATAAGCACTCTGTTTATTGTTTATATTCAAATTATTGTTTAAGGTGTTGAATTTCAAAGGGCTCTGGGGACACAGATCACCTATAAATAATCCTCAGTTCACTTTTACCTATTATTTTTTGCTGTGGGTGCTACTAGTTCTATTAAGTAGCCCACATTTTCCATCGTACATGCAGAAGTTCATCATGATGTATATTGTCAGATGCTTTGCTAACTGAGATCAAGACACATGATGTCTGTGGGATCCTCTCCAATGAAATACACTTCAGTACTTCTGTTTTTGAAAAGTAGGCATTTTTGAAAAATCTGGCATGTCTAAATGTTAAAGTCATATTCACCCACAGTTGGAAAGAGAGAAAGAAGATCCGTCATGAATTGTGGGTTAGATAATAATGAACACATAAAAAGAGAAAAAGAACGAGAGGATTCCTGGGAACACTTGATGATCAGGGCCATGGTATATACCTGGGCTGAAAAGAAAACAGCCTGTGCCATGAGAGCCCAGCTTCTTCACTGAGAAAGTATTCTGGATCAGGTGAGAATTTAGGGATCTGGAAATAGTTTCTCTCTTATTATCTATTTCCTTCGAAATGTGTGTGGTGAAATCTTAACAATGAGTGCTTCTGAGTGTATAAGGGTGTTTCTTTGCTATGTAGTGTACCTCCTTATTTTCTTTGCTGTGGATACACTAATACGTCATAGTATTATTTTGAAGATTAAAAGAACTCAATATGAAGTTGACCGGCACATTTTCGTGTATTTTTCTGATAAATGAAGGTTTATTTAACCATTTGTTAAATTTTTCCCTTTTGTTAATTTCCATTGACTAACCACGGTGAAGGTTGTCAAGCAGTTACTAATGTGAGTTGGCTCATCACATTCCTTGGTCTCCACTCTACTTCATCCTGCTTTATTGCTGTTTTTTATTGCTGCTGGAAGAAAAATTTATAGTAGGTCATTTGATTAAATAGTAAACATCTTCTAGAAGGCAGTCCTGGATTAGTTGTCTCATTTTCTAGCCTACATTCAAGTTGTTTTTAAAAATCTTATTTATGCATATACATTATATTGAACAAATATTATGTTTTTAGGGGTCCTCCTTGCATATACTTCCAGCGTAAATTCTGGGCTCTAGGAATAGGGAGATAATAGTGTTTTATGAGTACTTAATAGCCGGTAGTCACTTTTCTTAATAATCTTTTAATTTAGCCAAGATAAGGCTGCTTGTTAAAAAGGTAGAGAGGACTTGGGACAGAAAGATAAAGGGTTTTGGGACTATGAAGAAAGACAATATATGGATAAAATTCATGGGCGCATGAGTTATTTTGGAATTTCCTTAGTTGCTTACCTGATTACATTAATTATTTTATGGCAGGTTTTACTTTCTTTTAACTTGAGGGTTTCTGTAGGATGGATTAGTAGGCCCTCTACCTAGTCTTTAAAAATCTTTTGGTTCAATACATTGTAATTAGTTTTTGCTAATTGAATTATTCTTTCTTCTTGCAGATTGAGGTGGTACCATGCAGCAAGCAGCAGAGAGATGCAGAGTTCGAGCCAGAAGACCTGACATGGCACTTTATGTACCTAAAGCTCGAAGGGGCGTAGTGCTGCTCAAGTCAGGTGATGAGGAAAAAAGCTGCGGTCCACCTAGCTCCGTGGTGAAAGAAGAACAAAAAGATTGTTTCTTCCAAAAGGAGATCTTGAGAGACAAATCTGAGACTCAAAGATTAAGCATTAGTCCTGATAAAAAGGAGCACAACCGTAAAGAAGGAAAGAAATTTTCAGCAAAATTAAGAAAAGACATGTGCCTTCAAGAAAAAAAGAAAGATAAGATTTGTGTTAAGAGGGGAACTACAGAATCCAAAGAAACATTATCTCAAGGACATCAGCAAAGCATCTCAAATCCTGGGATACCTAGTGTACCTTTACAAAGATATTTTAAGCCAAAGGAGGTGGAGTGTTTGGAGATTGAAACCACAGATGTGACAGGACCTGGGAAGTTGCTTCTGTCTCAGTCTTCAGAAATGAGTGAGGCCCAGGTTCTAAACAAGCCATTCCAAAATGTGGAATTCTGTGATGTCAGTAGGCATGAGTTAAGGGGCAAAACATTTGAAGGCAGAGGTTTAGAAAGCGGAATTGAGACCGATGCCAAGGCTGTGGAGATACTGTCCCAGTTTCCTGGAGTTTTTAATTCTGTGTTGAAACCTGAGAGTATGACTGTACCTGTAAAACTGAATTCTAATTCTGGAATTGTACAACAAAGCATGCAAACATCGTGTGGAATGTTGACTCCCAGCAGTGGAGGCATCACTGGTATTTCTGTTCCTGGAAGTCCTGATGGTATCACTGACCAAACCTGTGTAGACTTTGAAGCTGAGAATGTTGGTGATGGAGCCAACAGTACAGATTTCATCTTGGGTCAGAGAGCTATAGATTCCATTCCTGAGACTGTGGATCACATCTCTCATAAAATGACTGTAGTCAGCGAATTAGAGAGCATAAATGGTATTTTTGATCCGACAATGATTAGAGAGTGTGAGAATGACAGCACTGCTGATGACTTATGTATAAAGTATGAACCTTCTGATACAGCTCTCCTTGCTCATGAAACAGATACAGATAGTGAGTCGAAGAGTGTAGGTGACATTACCAATAAGGCATGTAAGATGGACATGACTGATGTCCCGTCTGATCAGATAACTACGGGCAGCCCTTATGTAGTCGCAGTTAGAACAGCTGATGATGCCTGTAGCAACACAGGTAGTTTCTCAAAATATTTAGAAATGAGTCCAGATACAGCCCCTCTTCACGTAGCTAGAAGTGGGAGTGACATGGACAATTTCAGCAACCTGACTGCTTGCTCAGATATTTATGCTGAGAGTATTTCATCTAGTTTCACAGAGTCAACAGGAAAGTTGATAGAGAGCTTGTCAGATTGTGCTTCCTCCTTACCTATAAAGAAGATTGCTGGTAGTAATTGTAACACTTTTTTGGACTCTGAACTCAGTATGTTAAATGGGACAAAAGTACTTTCAAACAGTGCCTTGGGCAATGATCTAGATTGTACTGGTGATATAACAGAGGCATTGCATGAACTAAAAACTGCTGAAGAGTTCAAAACAAAAGAGGAAGATGACTCAGAGAATATAGAATTTGGTGTATCCTTTCCTGATATAGAATCTGTATCTATGGAAACATCCATGGAACCAAAAGCAACGGAAACGTCTCGTGTGGAGGGAAGTGTTGCTACTGAAGAGAGCTGGGAGTCTTTGTTTAATGATGATGGTGACTGCCTGGATCCACGTCTTCTGCAAGAGGTCTGTTTAGTAGAAGTTGCTCAATGTTTACATAATTTATAGATTCATAGAGCCTGGTATTTTGGGGATCATTTTGATAGACATGTGTGCACACTCGTACGTTCACTCATATTACATCCAGTGTAAGGGTTCCTGTAATAAACAAATAGGATTGTAGATTGAGAAAAGAATACCTGGTAGATCTTTACAAAGTAAAACATACCAAATTGAGCTGCGTTTATAATAGCCAAGTCCTGAGAGATCTTATCGAATAGATTAAGGACAAATCTAATGGATTCTGGCTATCTGTTGAGGAAGTGCAGAGGGAAACTTCTTCAAAAGGATTTTCTGCATTGATAAGATATATTTTACACAGGCCTATTTGAGGGAGGAGAATAACTTATTATTATTCATATTTATTGTGTTTTTCCAGGACATGTTGGAATGTTGTTAGACACTGTGGAGGGAAGGAAGTAGAGAAGGGAAGGGTAAAATAAGGGAAGGTGTGATTGTTTCTTACATAGTTTATGCTGAGTTAAATTAAAGAATAAATGTTGAGTACATGTAGAAAATATGAGTGAATAATGACATGCTGGTTAGAGTTCATAAATACAAAATGTTGGGTTTGAAGGCATTTTGGAAATTATTTAATCTTTTCTTTTTCTTAATTTAGATATTCACTCTCTATCCAATATTTAAATTCCTTACCACAAATAACAATTGTTGGTTTTAAATAGTAGAAACACTTTCCCTTCAGTCCTTATGGTGGGTTCACATAACCTTTGTCTGGAAGGGGAAAAAATAATTCCCCTGTGAAGTCCCCAATTTTATAAATGAGGAATTGAAGCTTAGTGGTCATACCTTTAGGAAAGGCAGAATCAAGATTTCAGTCTAGTTTTCTCAATTCAGTGTTTATGTTCTATCAGACCAGTTCTTTACCTATAAAATACTTTTGCTTGAATGATTCCAGAGAGCCTTTTAAATATGAAGTGATTAGTGCTTTTGTTACTGAGAATTAAACCAGAAGTACAGAAAAATGATCACGTGGATGTGAAGAGACACATGAAACTGGAGAGGGGCAGGCCGTTGGACAGAACTGACTTTCCAATACCAAGCAGTTCCTCGTCATTCTTAGGTGTCTGCACGTGCACCTGTACCACAGTTAGCACTTCTTATGATCAAGTCGGAAACACTATGTCCTAAACGTTCCTTAGAAATATACAGCCGAAGGTATCTATGAATGGGCATCCATGAACCCCTTGAAATTGCATGCAGAATTTTATATGTATGTGCAGTTTTTCATAGCTTTCATCAGATTCTCAAAGGCCGTGCTTCCCGAAGTGTGTGGTCCCTGGACCAGCAGCACGAGCATCACCTGGGAACTTGTTAGAAATGCAAATTCTTCAGCCCAGCAGTCTGTGTATTTATGTGTTTTCCAAGTGCACATAAAGTGAGAACCATTGCTCCAAAGGTAATAGACAAACTTAAATGTGTATCAGAATGTGAGTGTGTTAACTAGAGATGGCTGTCCAACCATAATTAGAAAAGAAAAACACTGTTCAGTAGAGGTTTTAGACCCAAATTAGTTTAAGAAATACTAGTAATGTGGGAAGTTAGGTGAATATAGAGAAGTTATTAAGGATCCTAGCATTGGAAGAAGGTCTCAGTGTTGGCAAAGGGATTACCTGAGAGGTAGAGAGCACGGTTATGCATAGGAGAGAAGGAGTAGCTTCCTCTGAAAAAAAGACATTGCACACAGAGCCTTTTACGCATGGTGGGATTCAGTAAATATTTATTGAATGGATGTAGGTGATGGGGCAGAGTTGGAGCTCTATGCTTTTTTAGGGCGGACTCCAGGGGCTTTCAAAACTTCATTGCTGCTGGAACTTGGATTCTCTATGGTGGTAGCTTAGGGATATGGCTTCTCTAATGGGGGAGGAGGGTTCAAGTGTGCAACTCTGTTTTTCAGGTCTTAACACTTTTTAGAATAGGTACAGAAGAATATGGGCAATCACTCAGTGTTTTGAGGAGCATAGTAATATAGCCGAAGAGGACACTCACATGCTCTAAAACTGGGAATGGCTAGAAAATGGCGTATGTAATGTTTTAAGCTGAAGACAGCCAGTGCCTGGGTGTTGTGTTTGGATATCACCTACTGCGTTGGTGCTTGCCAGGGAGTGGGGTCTGTGTTGAGGTATAAGGGGTGATGAGAGCAAGAAGGAAGGAAATGGATTGAGAATGCAAGTAGCGGATCCAACTCCAAACTATGGTCTCCTGTGCTTTGAGTTTTAGGAGATGTAATAATAATGTTATTAAAAGATGTCACAAATCCAATAACATTAATAGCCCTCTGGTGACTGTTACTCTTAATTTATTATTTATATTGCTCCAAACATACTTTATTAAAGGTTAACCCAGTCTCTCTTGAAAACTTTCCAGCCAGTGATTTTTGCCTCTTTTCCCAGCGGGCCTCTTTCTTTGTTGACAATGGCTACACATGGAGGTATGTCTAATACTTCTAATAAGCAGGGAGGTATGCTGTAGAGCAGGGTGTGACAGCCATTGGCATGTGAAGCAGTTTCCTGCAACATTTGACTTCTAAAACTGCCTGAGTGGACAGAGAGCATAGATGGGTCATTACTGAATTCCTGGAACTGCAATTCTTGATGATTCTCTAAAGATCACGCTTAATCTCCTAAAGCTATGGTTTGGGATACCCAGAAATGTAAGATGGTAATTGATAAAGAAAAAGATGTTGGCCTGACTTCTAACCCTCTGACATCTTGGTACAAGAACGCAGGAATTATCATTGTCTAGATAAAACTTCATAGCCCCTAATGCCTCCTGTAGTGATCTGCAAATCTGTTGATTGGTAGGAGGGTTAGTAAGATACCAGCAACATAACATTGATGTTGATAGACTATGGCATCTGGTCCCTTCACTGGCCATTTCTGGCCTTAATTTGACACTGGTCATTTCTGGCCTTGATTTAGGTAGGAGTCTCCTTTTGTTACAGAAGGCTACTAATAATGTTATAACCATGGAAAAGAGAAGAGTAAAGGAATACCAGCCATCCCAAACTATTTTCCTTTGTGTGTACTACCTCAGCATTTATGCGCTCTCTTCCCACGTAGACTTTTGCAAAAATGCTCTCTGTGTTTAAGTAGGAAACCCAAAGTGGAAGGAAAACTTCAAAATCCATCCACTAAAAGCAAATTATATGAAGTACGAAGGGAGGAAAGTCCTTTATCCCATCCCCTGGGGACTTCATTAATAGTTGGTACTTCATCACTTTGCAGTTAAATGGAAAGATTGAGTACTCAGAGTTTGATAACTATAAATTGTAAATAGCTTGATATATATGGTTATTATCACTTTCATTTTAAAGGTACTGTGTTACATGCCAGCTTTTTTCTCAGCTTTAAAGTTCCTTTTATTTAGAGAGACAGGATGTAACCATGTGATTAGATAGTCACCTAGCAATCTGAAGGATAACTAATATGAAACCACCATATAAGAGATGTCCTAAATTTGATTGTCTGATGGTTGATCTAGACAGTGGCTTCAACAAAGGATGAGATCCCTGAGGGCTAAACTGGTTGACACTGTTGCATGTTATTGAGGCCATAGAATTAAACAAGATTTGAAGCCCTACTTCAGAGATTGTTGTATGCTCCCAATTTCTGTTTTTTCCGTTTTTTAAAGTTGATAGATTTTCTTTTTTTGACCAGTTTTAGGCTTACAGGAAAAAAAATCGAAGAGTTTGGGGTTCCCATGTAACTCTTCCTTCACTGTTTTATTACTATTTTAACTTTTATTTTCACAATACCTTTTATTGTACCTCATTTTAACAGACTTATATTTAATATTTTTATTAAAATGCCTGAATTAATATGTTATTAACTGCACAAGTGAGGATTCCAGATGCCGTATATTCAAATGCAATCACTTGGGACATCCAGTGAAGAATCTGAATTATGTACTCTGTTGTTCAGTCCACTAGTGGATGATGACTAGATCTCTGGTTCATACAGAAAGAGGGAACATTAAGGGAATACCATTGCTCATAATTTGTTTATTTCTAGACCAAACATCTCCTAAAATGAAAAATCTCCCATCTGAGCTTCATTAGGTTTGTTGCATAATATTTTCTCCCTCTTCATCTGCATTCACACCGCTAGCATTTTAATTTCTGATGCTTTTTCAGGACAAAAGAGAGGTAAACAGTTCTAGGCCTCTATTGTCGGTACAAGGAGGCATTCTTTTCTGAAGCCTCAGAGATTCGTGGTGTGCCTTACTCTGTCCCTGGCAGTGCTTTTGCTTTAGTGAGCTCCATGAGATTTGGTATGTGGGGTATAGTTAGGGCAGATGGGGTAGGAGTAGCGATATGACTCATAATGTTTATTCCATTTAATTCATTCTGTTTAGTGACAGTCGCAGGGAGGGGAAGTGGGAGGGTTTGCAAAGAGAACCAGAGTGTACATTCTACCCCAGTCAGGAGAAAAACATACTAACAGCTGTATCCCAAAATTAAAAATTCATTTGTGTTAAAAGTTTGGTTAAAGATAGAAACATGCCTTTAGGAGAATTAAATTCATCTACACTTTGATTTGAATTAATATCATTTGTATCAGAAATTGCTTGTAGGGGCGCCTGGGTGGCGCAGTCGTTAAGCGTCTGCCTTTGGCTCAGGGCGTGATCCTGGCATTCTGGGATCAAGTCCCGCATCAGGTTCCTCTGCTGGGAGCCTGCTTCTTCCTCTCCCACTCCCCCTGCTTGTGTTCCCTCTCTTGCTGACTGTCTCTTTCTCTGTCAAATAAATAAATAAAATCTTAAAAAAAAAAAATTGCTTGTAGGCCATGTTGGGTACTCTGTTGCTGGGCTTTGGGAGGGAGTGCTAGAAAGGAAAAGAGGGGCCCAACTATAGGCCTGACTCCTGAAGTGGGTAGCCAACAGTCAAAATATATTTAAATTCAAACTGTTTTGTGTTATAAAATTGAGGTTGGGGTGTGAGGAGATACAAATATGCAATAATGCTTTTGGGACATTTGGGACAGAGGGATATTAAGTGCTAGTCAGCAACCTTGTATAGATTTTTGTGTGAATTGACCAAAAACTGAGATTGTTGAGGAAGAGCCGAGAGGATGCCCAGGCATACTGGATCCTAGGCTTAATGCACAAAGACTATGTTTCTTACCCTTCAGGTGATGGGTTGTGCTATTATATTGCCTGCCCAGGACAAGACTGACTCATTTCTTAAAGCAGTGGGTCTGAGTCTGCAGTTTGAAGGTCAGAAGTACGTATGTGTTGCCTGATGGGGACAGATAGGCAAGGGGTAATACTCTCTAGAGTAATAAACAAGGAAAAAAATTTTGTTTGGGAGAACTGGCATAGATATGATGTAGGATCTTAGGTATCTGAAGGGAGCAAAATCACGGACTAGAGAAATCAAGCATGAAGTGGAATGGCAGTAAATGCTAAGTTTATCTGTTTTGCAGTGTTCTTAGGTCTTGTGGGCAGCCATTGTCACTGATTATCATAGCAGTACCTGAGTCAAGCTGTCAGGGGTAGTTTGGGAAGATTCAAACCTCTAGTAGTCTCCTATTCTTGGATAGTCTGGTTACATCATTGGCATCTCTCCATCTAATGTTTTCAATCATGCTGGGAAAAAGAGGAAATAGAGATGTCTCCCTGCCTTCCCAGTACTTCTCTTGACTATAAATTAAATCTCTTCGGTGGATCTGTTTAGCATCTTGTCAAGGATGCCAACATTAGTCTGCCATGTTAACTTATGTACTGTCTGGACAGAACCAGGTCCATGTTGGTTCAGGATGTTCACTTGGTCTTTGCCCATATATTCATGTGCCCTACATTACCATCCTTGGGGGAGAACTAGAGCTCTCAGATTTATCCTCTGGCACTGGGGTCAGTAAATGATCATCTGAACCAGTTGTTGGGGCACCATACATGTCTTGTTGTAGCTTTTTTCTTATTTCCTTTTACCCTTTTCCTTTTCTGCTTCCTTGTTCGTCCCCCTCCCCCTTTAATTATACCTTAATCCAAAGCTATGGCCATTGCTTTCTCCCACTGAGGATAATCAGAGGTATTGAGATACTGCTTATACCTGTTATAGAGAAATCTGTAGGTGACACCTTACAGGGCATTTTACCCATTCTTGTTACAAATTTTATGAAGCCAAAGTTTGCCTTTCTGGCTTTGGTTTCCTGGTAAGGTCAGTGGGGGTGTAGTGTAGATATAGTAGATAATTTTATTTGTGGGTAGGGAATTCCACTGGGAACATTATCTCCTCTTATACTTACTATATAAAATATTAGATTTTAAAAGTCTAAATTTATCCTTCTGTTGAAAGGGACATAATTCCAGAATAGTACAAAAGAGGGCTAGAAGCTATCATTTATGCTGCATAGCATGTAAATATTTATGCTGTAATACTTTAATGGTATTACCTTTTTAGGGAACTCCTTTTGGATGTTTTTGAACTTGGATCATGAGAAATCTGAAAAAACTTGAAATACTTTTTTTTTTTTAAGATAAGTAGTGTTATTATCTGCCAAAGACAAGAAGTTAAATGGGTTTAACATTTTAATTCTGACTTTTGGTTTATTCACAGTACTGTAGATCAACATGAAAAATTCTTGGCTGGGGCGCCTGGGTGGCACAGTCTTAAGCGTCTGCCTTTGGCTCAGGGTGTTATCCTGGCGTTCTGGGATCGAGCTCCACATCAGGCTCCTCTGCTAGGAGTCTGCTTCTTCCTCTCCCACTCCCCTGCTTGTGTTCCCTCTCTCGCTGGCTGTCTCTCTGTCAAATAAATAAATAAAATCTTAAAAAAAAAAAAAAAAAAAGAAAAATTTTTGGGTGTTACTCTTAACTTTCTGTGATACTAGCATATCTTAGGTAGAATTAAATCCAGATAGTTCAAAAACCTTTTTTTTTTTGTTTGGTTATAGCTTTAACCTGTTCTCCAACCAAATCTTAAATTATCAAGGTTTATAGTAAATAATGACATTTTAAATAGATTTTCTTCAACAGAAAGTGAGTTAATAAGCAGCTTTGTAGCCATAAGATGTAAGTGGAAGAAAAAAATAGAAACAAAGAACTTGAATAACCTAACCTATGTAATTGAGAATTGACTCTATGGGTTAATTCTGTAAGTAATGTTATCATGTTATACCACCAACTTGTGGTCACGTCTTTATTGTCCTTGTCCCTGTAACTTGATGCCCCCATGTTTAAATTTGTTACAGACATACCTATAGTTTAAAGTGGTTTATTATGTTTAATACAACTTTATTACATATTGAAATTCAAGTTCTTTTTGTAATGTGTGCTGAACATATATTAAATGTTTGTTGGGTTGGTGGTTAGGTGATCAAGATGAGGTTGGAGGAAGAGACAGGTCCAGCTCTATATAAGGTGTTGTGGAATGACTTTCAAAAGTAGTGCAGATGAGGTAAATGCTGTAGAAAGGTAGAGGAAGAGTCAGATTATACATGCTTTGGGGTATTTAGGGGAGGAATCATAGAAGAAGTGCTATTTGAGTATGTCGTTGGAGAATAGTGTGATATTTTGAGATGTGCAAACTGACAGATGTTAGCACTTGCAAAATAATAAGACCAAAGCAATAGGCAGAGGGAAGTAAGAAGTGTTTAGGCATAGTGAGTATTACTCTTTGATTGGAATGTAGCATATTTTAAGGGATGACATGAGATAAAGCTAGAAAGATATATTAGTATACTATCGCTGCTGTAATAGATTACCACAAACTAGTGTCTTAAAACAACACAAATGTATGAACTTATAGTTCTGGAGGTCGGAAGTCTAAAATGAGTCTCACTGGGCCAATTAATTAAGGTATTGGCAGGGCTGTATTCCTTTCTAGAGGCTCTTGGGGAGAACCTATTCTCTTGCCTTTTCAGCTTCTAGAGGTTGCCCGCATTCTTTGGCTCATGGCCACTTCCATTTTCAAAGCCAGCAATGATCAGCTGAGTCTTTCTAATACCATCACTTTGACTCACTGTCTCTTTTCCTCTGAGTTCTTCTGCTTTTAAGGACCCTTGTGATTATAACTGCGTCCACCCAGATAATCCAGGATAATCTCCCTAAAGTCTTCAAAGTCAGCTGATTAACAACCTTAATTCCATCTGCTACCTCAGTTCTCCTTTGCCATGTACCATAATCACAGGTTGAGGGAATTAGAACCTGGATATCTTTGAGAGACTGTGATTCTGCCTACCACAGGTAGGTTGGGGCCAGATTATAGGACCTTTAAGTACAGTCACTGAAGATTTTTGATCAAATCATCTGTGACATGGTCACAGCAGTGTTTCGGAGAGTTCAATTTATGCTCTGTATGCTATCTAGAATATGCAACTAGGAAGCAATCAGCAACCCTGTATTATCTTTTTAGTTTTGCCATTGATCTTCACTCCCTCCTTCCTTTTCTCCTTTTGCCCTTTCCTTCCTCTTCCTAGAGTAGCTTATATCCATAAATCCTGAATCAGAGAGAATTAGTTGTCCTGAACATTAATACAGCACTGTTCCTGATTGTGTTCACTGAAAGACCTTTTTATCATGTTATGGAAGGAATACTAGACTAGCAGTCAGGAGACCTGAGTTATGAGTCAAACTCTGTCAGTAATTTGATTTGTAATCTTAAGGATATCCTTTAGTCGCTCGGTGATGCAATCCTCCATCTTTGTAATCAGGATAATAATAGCAGCCATCTGACATGCTCATCTGACAGAGATATAAATATGACTTTATTCCAAAATAATGTATCATATTTTTGGGTGTTTTTTTGTCTGTAGAGAGTAACTGGCTGGTAACTTGGTAACTTTTTGTTTTTCTTTTTGTATCTTGAAGAACCAAGGATCAAGCAAAAAGCAACAAAAAATAAAAAGCTCAATGATCCATGCCTAATTGACCTACTCTGCTCACCCTTTTTTTTTCCTCTACAAAAAGGGATCAAGGCAATTAAGTCATAGCAAGTCAGGTACTATTTTACAGACTTGTTTTCAAGACCAGACCACCAGGCTGTAAGTCTTAAAACCCTTACTTTGGGGAAGATAATTTTAATTTAGCTGGATGGTTTTGTGAAAACTGGTTGTGCCTGTGAAGGAATACTCATATTTCACTTATGCTTTATAAATAAACAAGAGGGATAACTGGTAAAAAAAAAAAAAAATCTCGCGGCACCTGGGTGGCGCAGTTGTTAAGCGTCTGCCTTCGGCTCAGGGTGTGATCCTGGCATTCTGGGATCGAGCCCCACGTCAGGCTGCTCTGCTGGGAGCCTGCTTCTTCCTCTCCCACTCCCCCTGCTTGTGTTCCCTCTCTTGCTGGCTGTCTCTCTCTCTGTCAAATAAATAAATAAAATCTTTAAAAAAAAATCTTAAAATGTTCGTGATTCATAACTCAAGATTATTTGCTCTGAGTTATTTGCAAACTTTCCCTTGGTCTAATAAGGAGATCAGAATGAATCAAATTCAGAACCTCTCCCCTCTGTTGCTTTATCAAACATTTCTTACATCAGAACGAAAAATATATATGTAGGTCTTACAATATGAAGGTTTCACATTGACAGTATAGTAGACATTGGTTCAGTATATGTGACTCTTAGAGGAAATGTTTCAATCGTCTATAATAGAAATATGATGCAAGCTACAAATAGGAACCATGTATATAATTAAAAATTTTCTAGGAGCCACATTAAGAAAAGTAAAAAGAAACAGGTGAAATTAATCTGTCCAGAATATAATTTCAACATGTAATCAATATAAGACATTATTAATGAGGTATTTTATTTTTTTGTATTGTCTTTGAAATCTGATGTGTATTTTATACATAAAACACATATCAGTTTAAATTAGCCACAGTTTTCAAGTACTCAGTAGTAGCCACATGTGGCTGGCAACTGTTCTGTTGGACAGTGCAGGTCTGCTGCAGGTGTGTCTACATAATCAGCGCATGAAACCTTAGACCCTCTCCTTAAAGTTGTCTGTATTGCCTTGTCTAATCCCACTGTGACAGCGGCCCCACCCCCTCACTTCCCTTCACAGTCTTGCTCTGATCCTCACTTCATTCCATATTGTTCTCTATTAGACATTTCCCTCTTCAGTGTCACAAACTCCTCTCTACTTTACTCTGTCAAGGCTCCCTGTCATGTTTGGCTGAGATTCTCAGGAGAGAAAGTGCCGTTAACAGTATGGCCTCCTACCTACCACCATACCTCCACTAGAAATGTAAACTGATCTCCCTAATATCAGTACCACAGAGAAATGAAATGAAGTTCTTCTTCCTCCTTGGAAAAGTTAGGAATCCCTGATAACACTAGTCAGGAGTATGTTATTTGATAGGAAAAACTAGTCAGGAGTATCTAATTTGTAGGCTTTATATCTATTGTTATGAAATGTAGAATAAGAATTGTTTGTGTTGCTATTACTAACACTTTGCATTTAATCAGTCTCAGAAGCCAAAACACTTAATAGTTTCCTTAGAAATGGGATGTAAGTCAAACAGAGAAAGACAATTATCATATGGTTTCACTCATTTATGGAACATAAGAAATAGCAGGGAGATCAGTAGGAGAAGGAAGGGAAGAATGAAGAGGGGGTAAACAGAAGGGGGAATGAACCACAAGAGACTGTGGACTCTGGGAAACAAACTGAGGGCTTTAGAGGGGAGGGGGGTGGGGGATTGGGATAGGCCCGTGATGGGTATTAAAGAAACAGGATGTAAATATGTAAGTTCAATTTTGCTGAGTAGATTAGAGCAAAGGACAATAATCAGATGTTCCTGGCAGACCATTCTGCTGCTTTTCCTTTTTATTTTATTTTATTTTATTTTATTTTATTTTATTTTATTTTATTAAGATTTTATTTATTTATTTGACAGAGAGCATAAGCAGGGGGAGCTATAGGCAGAGGGAGAGGGAGATATAGGCTTCCTGCTGAGCAGAAAACCCTTTGTGGTGCCCTGTCCCATCATGACCTGAGCCAGAGGCAGACGCTTAAACGACTGAGCCACCCAGGCACCTCTTTCCTTCCTCTTTATAATCAGTTCTTAGGGTTTATAATTCCAAGGCATTTTATAGTCATGCATTGTTTAGGTCTCACAATGCATTATTTAACCCCAATTTATAAATGCACGGACATGCAGTGATTTGGTTTTTGCAAAGTAACTCAAAAAGTAATGCCAGAAATCCAAAAATGAAATTAAGAAAACAGTTCCATTTACACTTACATTTAAAAACTATTTAGGAATAAATTTAACAAAAGAAGTATGAAACTTGTACTCCAGAAACGACAAAACGTTGTTGGAAGAAATTAAAGAAGACCTAAATAAATGGAAAGGTAGCCCATGTTCATCTTTTCTTTTTAGTGTTTAGATACTTCTCAAATTGATTCACATATTCAACAAATCCCAGCTGCCCTTTTTTTTTTTTTTTTTGTGGCAGAAATTGACAAGCTGATCCTCAAATTTATGTGGAAATTTAAGGGACCAGAATAGCCAAAATGGTTTTGAAAAGGCAGGACAAAAAGGAAGATATAAAACTTTCTGATTTCAAAACCTATGATAAAACTATAGTAATCAAGACAGTGTGGCACTGACATGAGGAGGGACGTGGAAGTGACTGCAGACCTTCCTTGTCTCTGGGACAGTTATTTTAAACTGGTAGACCAGCCCACTTTAGGCTTTTGAGAATTTGTTAAGTTTAGCTGACTTCTTCTTGCCCACTTTTGTAGTGCCCACTTCTTTGACATGATCTGCCAATGGCAAAACAGTTTCTTTGTTTTGTTTCTCTTTGGAGGGACTTGTCACTCTTGGGATTTCAGTTTTTTTGGGTTGTCTTGCACACACAGCCGTCTGGTAAATTCAAGAAAAGTTAAGATTTTATGGATCACCTAATCTTTTCTCATTGTTGTGGTGGAAGGAATAATTCTCTTCCTGCTTTCTACATCCTTTTTCAAAAAAACGTTTTTTTTTTTTAATTTATTTATTTGAGAGAGAGATAGTAAGAGAGAGCATAAGTAGGAAGGAGGAGGAGAAGCAGACTCCCTGCTAAGCAGGGAGCCTGAAGTGGGGCTCCATCCCAGAACCCTGGGATCATGACCTGAGCTGAAGGCAGATGCTAAACTGACTGAGCCACCCAGGTGCCCCTGCTTTCTACATCCTAAGCAGAGTGGAAGTAACATGGCTCTTGGTCTGTAATAGATTCAGCACTGAGTTAAAATTTAATTAAGTGGGTTGAATTCATTGAATACTTAGGTATTATATAATTATTATACTTAGTGTGCTGAGCACTTACAAATCATTTAATCCACATACCTCTCTGTGAGGTATATGTGCTATTATTATTCCTGGTTTTTTTTAATGTAAACTAAAGCTTAATGGAGAAAAGAATCTGGAGGTACAACAATAAATAAACATTTTTGTTGATTTTACCTATATCACCTTCCCTCTCTTCTTCCTCCCAAATCAAATTCTTGAATGCATTTTTTATTTCTGCAAGGAAAGGAGGTGTATCCTTGGGATTGCAAATTCTCATTTCCTCATTTGATGGGCAGTAAGGCAGAGTATAAATGAGGGAAAAGCTTGAAGAGACCTAGTTGGACTTTTGATGAACAAGGAGAAGATACTCTCAGGTCTGAAGGCTTTGGGTGGTTAGTACTAGCAGCTAGGTTTTATAACAGGTGAATGACAAAAGGACTGTCTTGGCTTTGCTACCACTTTCCCTTTTTCCCCCTTCCCTTCTGCTTCCAGAAGTGTGAAATAGTTAATAGCCTTCAGTTTTCTCATAGAATAGTAGAATTGTAAGTATTTCCCATTACTGTTAATTTTTTTTTTTAACTAATCTATGTGGGAATTCCTCTAGGTAGCTGTCATGCTAGAGACCTTAAATATAAATACTTATACTACTCACATTTGTCTTAACAAATTCCTTTGTAAGCTACATGTAAGAAAAGGTAGGCTAACAAAGTGTTTTCATTTTTAAAATTTGTTTTGTTTATGTTTACTTCCAGAAAAGAAACTATGAGATAAGCCTGATCAATAAACTCAAATAAAACAAATGTTATTAATTCATCTCTTCAGCTATTTTCTGAAATTCATTTTCTAAGATGTACCATTTGTAACTCACCACATTAATCATTCTACATTTTTTCACACACTGGTTGATAGATGCAAGTTAAGTTTCATGCATTGCCTATCTTTGCTGGAATTTCAATACCTTTTTAAGTATCCCACATGTTAATATAAACTGAATGATAGACCCCTGGTCATTATTGTTTTGTGAACAGCGTTAATACAGAGACGGTGTTAAAGATTAAGGAATTGGAATATGGAGACAAGGAGGATTATTTATATATGGTAGGATATTTTATAATGCTCTGGCTTGATGTAACAGTCACTTATATGCTGCTGCTTCTCTAGTTATCAGGGAATATAAAGAATAGAGAAAGCATCCAGGAACCTAGATTTGATTATTACAACCATGAAGTTTCTGATATTGACCTCAGTGATTGTGAATTTCCACATGTCATTGAAATTTATGACTTCCCCCAAGAATTTCGTACTGAAGACCTCCTTCGGGTTTTCTGCAGTTATCAGTAAGTATTTGCAAATAGTTGGGCATGTTTGGGAAGGTGGGGTGAAGTTTTCTTAAAATGTTTTCTGTAAAATCATCTGTCGTTTGCATATTCTCTATTGTTTACTTTAGCATCAGTTTTGTGGATTGTCTTTTCCAAGTCATTAGAAATCTTCTGTATCAAGCCTTTCTTCTTCTTAGTTCTTTAAAAATGCCAAATAATCTTTCTAGACCCCATTTTGGGCATTTAAGAAGAATGTCTTCAGTTATGACTTCTGGATGTCTTCGTGTTGCATTTAGTCCATTTATAGTTACTATAATTATTGATATATTTGGATGTATGCCTGCCATGTTTTTTTGTGTTTACTTGTTTCATCTTTTTCTCTTCTTTCTTGCCTTCTTTTGGACTGATGAGGTATTTTTTTCTCATTTTATTTTGTTTGGAAATGATACTCTGTTTCTATTCTTTGGTGGTTACTTTAGAAATTACAAAATGCATGCTTAATTTACCAGTGGCCAAAGTTAATATTTTTACACTCTTTCCAAACACTTTAAGGGCTTTTTAACTCCATTTCCCAATTCCATTCCCTCCCTTTCCACCACCCCCAACTAATATGCTATTGAGACTGTTTTCTTTTTAATTTTTTTTCTTTTTAAACTCCATTTGATGTTACTATTTTATAGAGTCAGTGTTCAGATTTATTCACTTTCTGTGTTCTTCATTTATACCTCTTGCATCTCATATCTTCCATCTGAAACCATTTTCTTTTTGCATGGAACATATTCTTTTCCCATTTAATTTAGTAACAATCTGCTGTAAACAGACTCAGTTGGGTTTTTTGTTGTTTTTGTAATGGCATTATTTCAACTTCATTTTTGAAAGACACGTTTGCTAGGTATAGAATTCTAGGTTGGCCGTCATTTTTCTCTCAGAAATGTGCAGATTTATTCTACCATCTCCTGGCTTTCTCTGTGGAGAATAAGAAACCAGCTGAAAGTTCACAACTGTTGCTTCTGAATGTAATCTGTCTTTTCTCTTTGGATGCTCTTAGGGGTTTCTCTTTATCTTGCATTTTAGTATGATGTGGCTTTGTGTTTTTTTACATTTATTCTTGAGATTATTTGAGCTTCTTAAGTCAGTAAGTATTTTTCATTGGTTTTTGGAGAACACATAGTTATCTCTTCAGGTAGTGCCTTTGTGCCAGTCTTTCTCTTTCACCTTCTCTAAGATTCCAAGAAAATATATATTAGACCTTCTCACTTAATCCTCATGTTACCTCTCTTTTATATTTTCTGTGTTTGTCTCTGTTACGTTCTGAATAGTTCCTTAGCTCTCATTTCCAGTTCACTAATTTTTTCTTTAGTTGTGTTTAATTTGCTGTTAAAACTGTCCATTGAATGTTTAAATTTCATTTTATGTTCTTTATTTTTCTCAGTTCTCTATTTCTCTTTAAAATCTGCATGGCCATTTTTTAATTTCTTGGTTTTTTCTAAAATATTTTCAAGATTTAAAAAATTTCTTAAATCTATTAAACATAGACCTTCTATGGTCTGTGTCTGGTAATTCCTTTACCTGAAGTCTTTTTAGTTCTGCTTCTGCAGATTCTCACTCATAGTGTCTTGCTTTTTTGGAGGTGTAGTTTTTTGGGGGGGGTTTTTTGTTTGTTTTTGTTTTTTGGGTTTTTTTTTTTTTTTTTTTACTGTAAGTCAGCTATTTTCCTTGGAATTTTATTTACGGGAATTGAAGTCTACAGAAGAAGATTTCTCCTGAGAGGATACATGTTTTCTTCTGCCAAGCACCAAGGGCCCTAAGAGTTCAGCAGCACTGTAAATTAAATTATTGATTTGAGGTTATCCTGACCACCGAGATAGAAATAGTCAAGTGGAGAATGATAAAAAGTGATTATTATGTGTCTCAACTAGTTTATCTTAACAACACATATAAATGTCTAGTCACTTGTCAGTCTTTGATGTGGTGCCAAGGCCTTTTTTTTTTTTCTTTTAAGTTACTGGTCTATTGATAGAAGAGTTCTTGTATGTTATCCTCATAATATATCAACTATAAAGTGGAGTGAGAACTTTAATGTACCTTTAGAGGCATCTGAGTGCTTACTCCTTATAGGTTAAAATGTTTTCTCTTTTATATCTGTTTTGCCCAAACATAATTGATAGTCATTTTTGGATTTTTTAATGATTTCACCATTCTCTACTCTTCCAAAGCATTCAGTTAAGTTTTTAGAGACACAACATCTTTTCTTTTTCACACTGATATTTCATTGTTTGAATTTTATTAAATTATGTAGTGAAAATATAAATTAAAACTGGTATAAGTGGGTTTGAAAACAATTGCATTAACTCTTGTTATGTATAGATATATAGGACAAGGTAAAAGAATCAGAAGTATGCCTCTGTATCTTTAGCTCATAAGAAGAAAATAAGCTTCAGGAATAAAGAAACAATGAAAAATAAGCTTCAGAAAGAAAGTTATTAGGGAAAAGATCTTCAGGATCTGGAAGAAGTCAATACCAAGAAGTATTATACTTTAACATTCTAATCCTGATATTAAAAATGAACTAGGCTTTTTGTCTGATACTACAAATTTAAATTTAAAATTCAATTCATGTAGATCTTGAATTTGTAAGATTCTGTGTCAGGGTTTAACCCCCCACTTTTTCTTAAAGAGCCAGATAGGAAATATTTTAGGCAACTCTGCCATCATTTGCACAAAAGCAGCCACAGACAGTATGTAAACACATGAGCATGGCTGTATTCAGTGAAATTTTCTGTACAAAAATGAGGGGCACCTGGGTGGCTCAGTCAGTTAAGCATCTGCCTTCAGCTCCGGTCATGACCTCTGGGTCCTGGGATAGAGCCCCGGGCATCTGGCTCCCTGCTCAGCAGGGAGTCTGCTTCTCTCCCCCCCCACAACTGCTCATTCTCTCTTTCAAATAAATAAATAAAATCTTTTAAAAAAATAAAAGAGTACCCTGTTTTTCTATAAAGTTCTAGAACAGGCAAAATTAGCTAGCAGCCATGTACCTCACTTAAATTTGGATTGGGGGGGTATCGTTTCTATAACTAAAAGAAATAAGGGTGTGACTGGATCCCCTAGGTAAGTTAATCTTTCCATAGACCTTCTGCTAGATGTATAGGGTTGGTCAGTCTAATTCATTAACATGTTAAGACCCTATATCAGTGCCTCTTCCATGTAAAGTGCCTAATAGATTTTAAAAAGCAGTCAGTGAACTTAAATCTCAATTTAGTAATACCTTAGATTGTTATTAGTAATGATGATTTTTAAAACCAAGGATTAGTTTTGTTGATGTCTAGAATTTCCTGAAGACTAGTTAATTCTTATAAATTATTAATTTCCCTTTGCTTGCTTTCTTCCTAATCTTCCCTGCAAGACCATTTTTCTATCAAACCCAAAAACATTCCCAAAAGAGGAGAAGCATTTTAAAGGATTATGAAATTCCAAAGTCTTAAAAGGCTCTCCAGATCCCATCTAAGGTCTTTTTCTAAGCTTTTTGTAAACTCTTATTATACAGGCTCTTCTGCTATTGAACTTTTTCAGTCTCCAACCCCTGTGGTCATTTTATGCCATGGTCAAACTTACCCTTACATTCAGGAAATTCTTTAACCTTCAAAGCCTTCTTCATTCCTTTTTTCCTCAAAGGAATTTTTTTCTTGACTGAAGGAAGATATTTTAGCTGTTGTCTCTTTTTCGTTCTTTATAGTGCTTTATAAAAATAAAGTCAAGGTTACGGTGCAAAAGCCTATAATAATGTCTGAGAGTCAACTTTATATTTTACTCACCATCTTTATCAATATTAATAATCTTTCTGATGAATATTGCTATTAGTCATAAAAAATAATGAGCACCATTTATTTATTAAATGCCCGTAAGTGCTCAACACTGTGCTCTTTGCCTTGTCACAGATACCTCATTTCCATTTTCACAATAACTGTTTGGAAGGTGCTATACCCATTTCTACAGATGAGCAGACCTAGCTTGTAGAGAAGTTAAATCTGCCCAAGATCTCAAGGTAGCAGAACCCTGAGTCCTTTTGTATCTGACCCTCAACCCCATGCCCTTTCTACAGAACTATGTTGAATCTATGAGCAGTTTTTAAGTTCCTCCCTGAAAAAAATAATGCTATCATTTTGATAGTCACTGTGCTCACTATATAAGGGCTGTGCTCAAAATTTAGGTGTTTTTAATGGTCATTCTTTTGATTCTCTCTAATCCTATCTGATGTTTCTCTGATCTTGATATCTTTTATCCTGAATTTTTCTGACTTTGCCACAATTCTTTCCTGTTTTCCATTTCTTACTTCCTTTCTACAACTAGAAATAATAGGTCAGCCTCTGTGATTATAGTTGTCTTTTTTCTCAGTTACTTGATTTTTATGGTTTTTTGGGTTTCTTTTTTGTTTGTTTCTTGCTTTGAATGACTTGTCTCCCTCTCTGTGTCTGTGAGCCTACATTTGCATTAAATCCAGGTGACCTTCCCTGCCTACCTCCTCTTCCAATATTCTTCTGCCTCTTCTCTGCTGCCTCCTTTCACCTCTTCTTGCTCTGTGCGCATAAGAACATCTCTTGTAAATAGTGCGATAAATACTTTACCTCCCCAAGGGACATGTGAGGATTAATTAGTTGATGTCTATAAAATGGCTGGGAAGATAAAATACTCCCAGGTAGTTCTTCATGATGGTATTATTGCTTTTAAAATTCAGTGGCTTCTGTCCGCCAAGCTGTTTTTGTGTCATCCCCATTCTACCTGTGCGCTCGCTGAGTGTTTATCTCATTATGAAATGCTTTATGAGACTCTTATTTGAAAGATGTTTTATAAAAGTAAATTTTATTTTAAGAAATAAAATTGTGTTGTTTTGTTGCAGAAAGAAAGGATTTGATATTAAATGGGTGGATGACACACATGCCCTAGGAGTATTCTCCAGTCCAATTACAGGTATTCACCCAGTGGATTGCTGTGGTCTTTCGTTATTGTCTATTTTCTCTTGCTATTTGTTCTTATTTCCCTTGTATTCTAGCCAACTGGCATTTTATTCAGCCAGTGTAGGTAAATGGCAGATACAGGTTTTTAAGCATGGTACTTTGTACCCATGTGCTCTACCTCTCCCTTTTCACCTTAATCCAGTGGTAATTTGGAGAGAGCCTACTCCTTCCAAGGTTACATGCTGTGTAAGTGTCAGTTATGATCATATGTAAACAGATTTTAGGTAGAAATTTAAGAAGCCAGTGTGACTAAATCTTAAAAGTTTTGTGGTTTTTTTTTTTTTTCCCCACCCAGACAAATGAATTTGAAGTAGCCCTTGAACCTTCCCAGTGAGAGATTATAATACCTACTTTCTGGATATATGATTGGGCCTTCTCACTTATGTCATTAGCCTCATGATAGATGTGATACAGAGGCATTCAAGGAAATTAGAGATGTTGGTTCCTGTCTGAACCACCTAGAATAGGGGTCTGCAAACTGTAAAGGGCCAGGTAGTAAATATTTTAGGGTGTAAGGTCTCTGTCACTACTTAATTCTGCTATTGTAACAAGAAAGCATCCCTAAACAGTATTCAAATGAATAGAAGTGGCTGTTTCAGTAAAATGTTACAAGAATAGGTGGATGACTGGATTTGGTCAAAAACCATAGTTTGCTGACCCCTGATCTAAAATAATCACTTGCCAAGCTGTTTATGGATTTTCTAGAGCTGACCAACTCTTTTCCTTGCCACGGGGGGGAAAAAGTGTAACTAGACACCTAGGAAATACTTTCTGAGAGCTAACCTTAAATTTTCTTTTGTATCACCCTTCTTCGTATCTTCTAGTTTCTTATATTTATTCCTCTTTGCAGCTCGTGACGCTCTGGGTAGTAAACATACCATGGTGAAAATCCGGCCCTTGTCACAGGCCACAAGAGCAGCCAAGGCCAAAGCTAGAGCTTATGCCGGTGAGCCTATAATCTGAGGGGCTTTTTCTTGTTGATAGTTGTGTTATTGTTTTTTCTAGCACTTGTACCTCATCTAGAGTTCTAAAGACATATCACTTTTATTTTTAGTGTTAAAGGAAGTATGTTTTTAAAGAAAAGACAAAAGGCTGTGTTGGAAATGGCATCTGAGCAGCCACTTGGAGAGAGTGGGAGATATGGCCAAGCAGTGTAGCAACCATTTTCTGATGACATCCTTATCTGGTTTACCTCAGTGTTGACCTGTTTGCAAGGGTCACTGTAGAAATTGTGTTAATACAGATAACAAAGCCAGGATTGTTTGTGCTTTGCCATGTTAGTTTCCTCTGATCATCATCTATTGGCCTGTATTAATTACTGCTGAGGCAGCCCTTGTTAGTCTATTTTATATGTTAATTACAGAGTTAAATCGTTTTGCCAAATGATTTGCTGGAAGAGTGCTTTCTCTTCCTTACTTCCTTCTGCTCCCCCTCTTTTTCCCATTCAGAGTTCCTGCAGCCAGCAAAGGAGCGTCCTGAGACTTCGGCAGCCCTAGCCAGAAGGTTAGTCATCAGTGCCCTTGGGGTTCGAAGTAAGCAGAGCAGAACGGAAAGGGAAGCAGAGCTCAAGAAACTGCAGGAAGCCCGAGGTGAGTTGAAGTAATGGCGTTCTCTCTAATTCTCTAGACCTCTCTAGCTCTCTAGAGCTCGCTATAAGGCATGTGTTAAAAAAAAAAAAAATGAATGAAGCCCATTCCATTTTGTCATTTCCATTTCCTAGAAGCCTCCCAAGTTTATTGAAATTGTTTTCATGCCTTATATTTAGGGGGAAGACGTTTCAGGATTTGTCCTCCTGTTCCACACACCAGGGCATCCTAATCCATGCTCTTAACTGTTGTTTTCCAAGAGATAGGTTTGGTCTTTTCAGCTCATCATCCATGGCTTTTTCTATAGTTCTTGCTCCAAAGTCTGAGCAATATTTTCCTGTGAAGACATAGTAGTCTCCCAGGCAGAAAACATTTGCTGTGTTTTACGGGGCCATGATTGCCATGATATTATCTGATGGTCTAGATTGCAAGTAGAAGACAGATTAAAGAAAAGCCAGTGACTGACATGGATGATAGTACTGTAGGAGGTATTTTTTTCTTTAAAGACAGTCTTGAGTGGTTCCATTAGAGTACATCTAGATTAACCTACCTTCTGATTATTTGCAGTACCTACAAGTTCTTAGAAAATATTTCCACTGATCCACAGCAGGGTTTTTCTTTCCCGGTAGTTTGGAATTAAGGTTAAAATCTCTCTTTTCCCTCTTTCTAGGCTGTTGACTTATATGTAAAGGCCTGGGACTCTGGCTTTACACTTCAGTACTTTTTATCAACCTTCCAGGCTTTAGACAGTCTCATTGCCTTAGCCCACAATCTGTGGAATCTGTGAAGGCAATTTATTGTGAAAATTCCACTTACCAAAAAGTAACTTCATTTTTCCATTAAACGAATTGAAGTTTCAAACTCCTTGTTTATTGCCGGTCTAACAAGGCCATTAATACTTCCTGTCCACTCCTCTGTGGTGATAGCAGGCAGCTTGTGGACTCTCAGCTGCACTGGCCAGATAACCAGTGACAGAGTGTGTCATGGCAGGTGCTAGAGTTTCAGCGTTGAACCCAACTAATTTTTGAAACCTTAATGATTATAATGAGGCAGTTTTGGTTTTTCCAATGCGTGTTCACTCAAAGGCCCTTTACATACAGAAACGGGAGGATTCTTCTGTGCGTGTTTTGTTTTGTTTTTTAATTGATGGCCGTAATAGAACTAGAGTAAGGGCGAATGTGTAATATCCTTAACCCTTTAGTAGTCGGTTATCTCTGAGGAAAGTGCTTTCTCTGTGCTAACCACAGTATCTCAGAAGATCAGTAGAGAGAGAAGATCTGACTCTTTGTGCAGTGTCTCATGCTCCCTATCTACCTTGTGCGTGTCACAGTAGCCGGAACGCTCCGTGTACTGTGGCAGGCGTTTTGCGCAGGTACCGTCTTGAATACTGCCCTCTGTTTTTCTGTAAGCACATTAGCATGCAGCTTCATTTGAAGTATTTGTTTTAAATGCCCACTTACCTAGTGGACATTTCAGTGATGCAATTAAAAATGGCTCAGAGTACCCTGTTACTTACTTTTTAAAGAAGGCCTTTAGTTGTGAATGGAGACTCACTGTGGTAAGTTCCTCTTATCCATTGGTACTGAGTCTGTACAGATTATAGAAGTTTCTTCCTTTATTATGCTTCAGAGCTCTCCCATTTTTCATATCTGAGAAAACGCATATGGAAAATTCCTGATATATCTCTTTCTGACTTCTTTATGCATTAGGCACATATTCTTGTACCTGCCTGCATGGAGCCCAAGACTGCTCACTTAAAGATTTTTTTCTTTAGAAAAAAGAAAGATTTTTTTTCCCTGTGGAAATTAAAAGTACCATTTAGATATTAAACAGAACAGATATTTTTGTTACAGATCTTCTTCCACTGGAGAGGGAGGGATCAGTACAGCATAGTGGATAACATTAGATTCTGGAATCAAGACTGCTTAGGTCTGCCTCTAAGCTCTACCATTTACTGGCTGTGTGACCTTGGGCAGATTACTTATTCTCTGGAGGCCTCTGTTTCCTCATTCATAAAATGGAAATGAAGTGAGATAACCCACAAAAGATGCTTAGTCATCTTCAGAACCCATCGGAATACGTGCTCTCCTGTTTCGCCGGTAATAAATATATGATGAATGTTAGCTGCTGCTGTTTTTAGTAATAGTGGAAATATTATTATATGGTGAGTCTAACACAGATTCCAGCACATCTTTTTAACAGTACTTTTTTTTATTTTAAATTTCCTGTAGTACTCTGTCAACAATGTTCGGCATTTCACTAGGCAGCTGTCCTCTAGCATTGTGCTCTTGTTTGGGAGAATTAGAGAGATGGAAAAATTTTGTTCCTTTACTTAAGACTTATAATCAAGGATGAGGATATCTGCCTTGAGTAAGGAAGAAAATATGATTTTAAGCAGTTGTTCCTCTTCTTACTTCAGTTCTGAAGAATTTTTTAAATTCCAGTATACTTAATGTACAGTGCTAGTTTCAGGCGTTTGATCCAGTGATTCAGCAATTCTGTACATTACTCAGTCCTCATCAAGATAAGTGTGCTCTTAATCCCCATCACCTATTTCGCCTATCCCCCCACCCACCACCTGTCTGGTAACCATCATTTTGTTCTCTGTAGTTAAGAGTGTGGTTTTTTTTTGGTTTATCTCTTTTTTTTCCCTTTGTTTCTTTGTTTTGTTTCTAAAATTCCACATATGAGTGAAAAATCATATGGTATTCCTTTGCTTAGCATTACACTTACTAGCTGCATCCATGTTGTTGCAGATGGCAAGATTTCATTCTTTTTTCTGACTCAGTAATATTCCATTGTGTGTGTGTGTGTGTGTGTGTGTGTGTGTGTGTGTGTGTGTATTTATACACACACACACACACACACACACACACACCACCTGTTCTTTATCCAGTCATCTATTGATGGATGCTTGGGCTGCTTCCCTAATTTGGCTATTGTAAATAATCCTTTCAAATTAGTGGTTTTTTATTCTTTGGATAAGTACCCAGTGGTATGATTAATAGATCATATGGTAGTACTATTTTTAATGTTTTGAGGAACCTCCATACTGTCTTCCACACTGGCTGTACCAGTTTGCATTCCCACCAACAGTGCACCAGGGTTTCAATTTCTCCACATCCTCGCCAACACTTATTTCTTATGTTTTTTATTTTAGACATTCTGGGAGGTGTAAGATGATATTGTGGTTTTGATTTGCATTTCCCTGAGGGTGAATGATGTTGAGCATCTTTTCATGTGTCTTTGGCCACCTGTATGTCATCTTTGGAGAAATACCTGTTCAAGTCTTTTGCCCATTTTTAATTGGATTATTTGTTTTTAGTACTGAAGATTTTAAGATTAAAAACATGACAGGGTTTTTGTGATTAAAAGGATAAGAAGGCAATTTCAGGCAATGTAATAAGTTATAATAATTCCATGGAAGATGGAAGATGTTATCTCCAGTTTAGAGCTACCTAGTTGGTAAATTGAGAGGAGGCATTTGAACCAAGGCCTCTCTAATTAAAACCCATGCTCTCCTTACAATACTGTAATTGCTCTTGAAGGACTTTTGGAGTAATTAACATTTTTTCCCAGGAAAAAAAAATAAAAGAATTTTTAAGATCTTTAGAAAGTGAAACATGGCAGGCTTTTTTTTTTTTTTATCTGTTCCAGTGGTTAGCAGCTTTCACTGTCAAAAAATTCTTCCCTAGGTCTAACTTAAATCTGTATAATGGTTTAAGCCAGTTTCCTTTTCTTTTTTCCTTTGTAGAAATTAGGGAGCATGTGGACACCATCCTGTTCTAATCTTTAGAGATCAAGGGCAGATTATTTAGGAATAAGGGAATCTGGGTGGCAGTAGAGTTTTTGCCATTAATTTTAGCTGTGTTGCCATGGGTTTGTCCCTTATACCTCTGTGTGCTCTAGTTTCCAACAAAACAAAACTAATGCCTGACTTACCCTAGAGAATTTTTTGAGCACAATCTGAGTTAATGTGTAAAAACATTTATTTAGAAAGGTGCTTTACAAATTCAGGATACTTTTATTTATGTAACTCTTAGAAAATTAGTGTTCATTATAATAATATGAGACAGTAAAGACAAATATTACCTACTGCTGCTTCCCATCCATTATCTATGACAAACAGTGCTAATCAGTCATGACACTCTTTTGTGAGTTTTGACTTGACCACTGCCAGTTGATCAGACTTAGCATGGAAATTGGAATCAATGTGCCATCCTGAGATAGGTACTTTCATAAATAGCACTGTAGAATAGCTAGGCTTTTTCTCCCCCGCCTTCTTGAGGAGTTCTGTCCGGCATAGTGTCTGGGTCACAAAAAGATACCCAGTGTGTATGGTCATTGACTGAAGAATACATGGCTGACGTTGGTCACTTTTTCTTCATAAATCTTATTTCGTTCATGATTCTACTCTGAACTCTTTTAAGTTCTCTATATTTTTCTTTATAAAACCCAGAATTGAACACTGCCTACGAAAACCTAATTAATGAATTTGGTATTAGTGATTTTGAGGCTTAAATACTTCCTGCTAAGTTCCCTCACCCTACTTTGGTTTTCTTACCCTTTTAATGAGAAGCTTATGTCTTAGTCCTTAATTAAAAAGGAAATTCAGGGGCACCTGGGTGGCTTAGTCGATTAAGCGCAGGTTTTGATCTCAGAGTTGTGAGTTCAAGCCCTATGTTGGGCTCCACAATGGGAATGGAGCCGACTTATAGATAAGATTAGATAGATAGATAGATAGATAGATAGATAGATAGATAGAGGAAGAGAGTAAGAAAGTTTGTGTTTTGTTTTTTTTTTTAAAGGAGATTGAGAAAGTAACATTACCCTGGGAAGAATCAAGAAAAAAGAAGTACCCAAATCATTTTACGCAAATCATATTGTGTGTATCTGGAGGATAAGAACTTTAGTTTGTAAGTCTTAGAACATGGGAGAAATGATTTTTAGTCCAACAGAGTGCATAATAGATCAGAGCTGCACAAAGAGTGGGAAATCAAAGTATTTGACTTATGTTTTAAACCAGTGATTCACACAAAACAACAAAACTACATTTTAAAGACCAGATTCAGTAGTATGTGTAAAATTTCCCCATGTTTTGGGGCTCCTGGGTGGCGCAGTTGTTAAGCATCTGCTTTCGGCTCAGAGCGTGATCCCAGCATTCTGGGATCGAGCCCCACATCAGGCTCCTCTGCTAGGAGCCTGCTTCTTCCTCTCCCACTCCCCCTGCTTGTGTTCCCTCTCTCGCTGGCTGTCTCTCTCTGTCAAATAAATAAATAAAATCTTTAAAAAAAAAAAATTTCCCCATGTTTAATTTATCAAAACACTTGATTCCCACCTAAAACTGGAGATAGAAGATAATATTACTTCTCAGAATAAGGTACTCTCTCATTTTCAAAGCCTGCCAAAATTTTATTTCATAACTTATTTCCATTTTACTCTTGGCAGTAGGTGATTAATTGACTGGTTCTGAAAGGCATCTTTTGGGTCACAGGCCTGAAAGGCAGAGTAAGTAAACCATGATTTGATCCCCTAGTTTGCTTAATTAAATCACTAAGAACTTAAAAGAAAATCATCCCTATAGAATACTTAGTCAACTGTAATAAAAAAATTTAATCACAACTGCTACCTTTTGAAATCCTTTTTAGGCTTTTCCATTATTCTGCTTTCAAGGGCTCTGCTGCATTGCTGACTCATAATCTGGGTCATGTGGCATTTTCTTTGTGTCTTTTCTTCCTTAATGTGAAATTCCCTTCATTTTAACTGCATTTCTCTTTTCATCTTAATGTGATCTTTTCCTCTGAGATGCAATATTTACCCGTATTTTTGCCTTCACCTTCTGTTTAGTAAACTAATATCCCTGACCTGTATCAGAGATGAAAATGTTAACCCTAGGATCAACTGACCAGTTTACCAACTATTGCTGAATAAGGAACACATAGTGCTTTGTGTTGATACTTATTACATTGATGAACGTTCCACTCTCCACAGTTAAATGCCCCCTTAACACTTCTGTGATCCAGACTATATGTTTCCCAGTATATGAATGATTATATAAATACTTGGTAAGCCTAAAATCTAAAGCCTTTCTAAAATTAAGAGGTTACTTAAATTACTTCTCCTTAATCTATCAGGTCTGTCAATCCATGAAAGAAGGCAATTAGATGAGTTTGACCAGACTTGTACTTCCAATCTTCATGTTGATTATTACTCTGTAGGTGGCTGCCTGGGAATTTTGTGATGATTTTTCTCCATTATTTTCTTAGGTGTAGAAGTAGATTTTGAAAGTTTTAATTTACATCCTTTTTCTTTATTTTCTTTTGTAATGACACCAAATTGGCCCTTTTTTCATCTTCAGCCCCTTCCGTTCCTTCAGTGGTAAGTGGTGATTCAGTCACCTCATTTAATAGAATCATTTCTGCCAGTTGATTTCTCATACTGGGAAATGGAAGTCTGCAGGGCCAGCTCATGTGTGCTGTAGGTTAATCATTTCATGCGACTTCTTCTCTTCTTCCTTTAGTTCCTTGCCCTTATGGCTGCTGTTGAGCTTTTTTTCTTTACTTAGTTTACTTTTTTTAATTGTTGGAGGTAAAGTTAATAGGAGCTCTTTTCATGCAGTCTATCAGCTATTATCTGTTTTCCTTTCTCTTTTTAATAAAGGGATGACATGCTTCCTTATCTTTCTGACAATACATTATTTTTTCATTTTCCCTTTTCTTTTTAGATATTTTCAGATGTCAGGACAGTGGAAAGTATGCTGGTTTAAGAATTAAGGACCCGTGTTCCAGCTTTAGTTTTTTACTGGTTATGTAACCTTAGGCAAGTCATTTAGCCTCTCCATGCTTCCTCTTTAAAAAGTCCTTCTCTACTCATGTTCTGAATTTTGGAATGTGTGCCTCACATTGCTACTATTCCCTTGTGCTTCTCAGATTGTGCCCCAGCCTTCACTGGTTTCTCGTATGGCTTACCACCAGAGTTGCCCGTTCTTTTCATATATATTTGGCAGGAGAGATCTATAATCTTTTATTAGAAAGCTTTAGGGTAGAAAATGTTTCAGTATTCTAAACTTTTTCAATTTTAGAAAGATAATATGGTTATCTTAATATATATTTCCTGACACCAAAATCAAACACACTAATATTAATATTTCTGCCCCAAAGTGTATGGCTCTTCCATAAAATGGCATGTATAAGACTATAAGCAGCCTCTTAGTTTTTCAGGTTATATTTACCACCAAATGAGTTTTAGCCCTAAACTTTAAAAAAAAAAAAAATTTGTTTTTTTGTTTTTTTGTTTTCAGAACTACTTTGACTTTGGCCTTGTGGTTTATGGGCAGTCATTATATTTTTCTACTGCATCTGGATCTGTTTTCTTAGAATTTCCCAGATAGCTTTTCTGGTTTAAATTTCTGAGCTTATGGAAAAATTTGAGTTCTAGTAGTTTACTTTCGTGGTTTCCTCACTTTTTCTAGGAATCCAGATACAGGTTTTGATGGCTTTCGTCCAACATTGCATCTTTTTTTATTTTTATTTTTTAAGATTTTATTAGAGAGAGAAAGCTAGAGACAGAGCACAAGTGGAGGGGAAGGGCAGAGGGTGAGAGAGTAGCAGACTCCCCTCTGAGCAGGGAGCCTGATCCGGGGCTACATCCCAGGACCCTGGCATTATGACCTGAGCTGAAGGCAGACACTTAACCCACTGAGTCACCCAGGCATTCCTCATCCAATGTTGCTTTTGCCTTTAGATCCCCTTTCTAACTTTACCCAGTTTGTAAGAATCAGAACCGAAGTGCCTCCCGAAGAAACCCTGGAATCCTTTAGATAAGCCAGTTTTCCTTAGGGCTGCTGTCTCTCTGGAGAATCCCAATCCCAGTTCAAGCCTGTCTTAAGGCCAAGTCACAAGGCACTGAATTAATAGCCTTCACTTTGGAATTTGCTGACCGCCCCTCCCATTTTTTTGCCTCTTACATTAGAACTTTGCTGCTATATTCAGATAATGCCACAAGGTGGTGCCCAAATAGCAGTGAATTTCTCTTTCTCATGTTTCCAAGTGCCAGTCAACTTCCTGACCAAGTTCTTTGCCCTTAAAGTACAGTAAAATATTTAGTAAAGGAATTTTGTAAGGGATTCTGCTGATTTGGAAAGGTATGTCAACATAGCAAGTGTTAACTCTAAACTCACCTTGATTTCTGTAATAATTCCCCTGGTTCATGACTTGTAAAATCTTTCACAGACATTATCTGAAATAATAGTCCTTGAGAGGAAGCACTTAGGCTTACCATGTACATTTTATTGTAAAGGTAAATGACTAGCCATGAAATTAGAACTAGTATTGTGGTACCTAACGAAGTGCTTGTGTTACCAGATCGTGTATGGTCTGTATTGTCTCAGGTTTTGGTAAGACTATTAAATGGAAACCAAGCGTCTCTGTTAAAAATTGAAGATGGATTGCCCAGATTTGTGTTTCTGTTTTGTTTTTAGAAATAGTTCTTTGTTTCCCTTCATTATATGTGCTCATTTTTCCATGTTGGAATTGTGCATTCCAGAAGATTTTTGGCTCCTGAAAGTACTCTGAAAATATTGAAATTTGATTTGTCTCTGAAATATTTTTTCTGTAAGATTGTAATAGGGAGATATAACTAAAGCCCAGTGGCTACCACTTCCATTTGAGCAAGAAGGCAGAAGAATATTGAAACAAAATTCTCTATCCCTATTGAAAATTTTTAAAGATCAGTGAAGTGGGAATAACAGGCAATTATATTGAACCACTAACACAGTTGAGAAATAGAATTAAAATAAACACATTATCAGCAAGACTGGATTCTGGGTCCTGCTGGATTCTGACTTCATATACTTTTTTTTTTTTTTTTTAAAGTAGGCTTCACGCCCAGCGTGGAGCCCAACAAGTGGCTTGAACTTAAAACTCTGAGATGAAGACCTGAGCTGAGATCAGGAGTCAGACACTTAACCAACTGAGCCACCCAGGTGCCCCACTCCAGACTTTTTATTTCTCTTAGCCCCAGATCTTTCTCTCTGTTATAAAGTACTAGTCACATTGTTTCCACTTACAAAACCCTTAGAAAGTTAAAAATATTAACTCTTGGAATCAGGTAGGAGAAGACCAGAAGTCCTCCTGTCTCATGATTAAAGTTTGCTTATAATTTGCGTTAAAGGAAAGTCCCTGGTCGTGTGAAGTGTACTCCCACTTTTAACCATGTCCTAACTTCCAGAGAGAAAACGACTGGAAGCCAAGCAACGGGAAGATATCTGGGAAGGCAGAGACCAGCCTGCTGTTTGAACATCACTCAATGAAGGGGATAGTTCTATGAATTCAGAAAATATTTCCATAGTCTCCAGATAGGAGGATCCTTCTAGAGTTCTGTGTACGTGCAGAAGTGCGTGTTAATGAAAGAGAAAGCCATCAAGACGAGCGCTGACTGTGTACAGAAAGAAGATGGACTCCTGTCCGTCTTTGCTTCTAGCTGCAGTTCTTTGGAACTGCCCTACTGTGTTGGGCATAGAAGGGGGCCATCAGCCAGGAAGCTGACTTGTGACAGCTTGGATAGGACTTCCAAGAGTCCTCTGGGCGGGGCAAGTCCCATTGTTAGCCTGGCTCACACGTCTAAGATGTCTGGAGAAGATACAAAACAGAGGATTTAAACCTGGGATGATGGGAGATTTCAGCCCTGCAAAGGCGGTGTGTTCCCTCGGGCCTCACCAAACTGAGGGGTGGTGGAGGGAGCAGTTCCCACAGAGAGACGGAGCAGTGTCTGAAGTACTTGGTCCTCACGGAATCGGCATTGTCACTTGCAGAACTCCAGAGCTAGTGAGCTGCAGCAGCTGTGGGGGTTTGCACCGAGCCGAGGCCGGGGGCTGCTCACACTGCACGGCAGCCAGGGGCCCGCCGCCTCCGGTCCTCACAGGGAGCCAGCCGTGGAGCACCGTCGTGTTGTGAGAAGGAGACATTAAAGCTCATTTTATGACACACATCACTCTGCTCTTTGTCAATTTTGTCATTCCCACAAAAAAAATTGCAGAACAGCTCTCCTCGTGTCGTCATCCCTACAGTGCTGTGCACGGCTTCGCTGGGTCTGCTGGCTTTATTGAGCCCCGCTGAGTAGACTGCTGCCCCTCTCTGCCGCAGAGTGGACTACAGAAATGTGTGTCTCAGGATTGGTATGTGGTAGCTCCCCTCCCCTTCTTGCCGTCCCAGTACACTGCCCCCCACCCCCAGCCTCTCACTTTCTCCCGTTTCTGTCACACCTGACATTCTGCGGAAGGCATCTGGCACTCAGCGTGTTCTTGGTATCATCTTCCTAGCCTGTGCCAGAGGCGCTTGGCAGGCAACGCCAAACCATCCATTATAAGGAAGAGTTGCCAGAATAAAACAAACACCTGGGCAGTGAGAAATTTTCTAAAGGACACTGACAAGTCTGAGCCACCAATTTAGGCTTTATCCATCCTCTACCTGCATTCTCATTGCTTTTGGAAAGGAGTGCAGAAATGGTAGTGCTAGGCTTTAAGAGGCTGAGGTAGCAAGAAATAGTGTCCCACTGTGCTTTCATTGAGGGCAACAGCCTCCTATTTGTATGATTTTGTGCCCATGACAATGATGGAGTATTAGCGTTGCCTAGAACGTGGTGGGGTGGGGGCTCTGTTCAGATGTTCCTCAGATAACACTGGCCTAGGTTCTTAGCCTGGACCCAACTATCCCTGCTGCTGTTCTGGTCTAGGAGCCCTCTTGAGTTCTTCAGCATTGTTTTTCTCATTCTTGGTCAGTTCTGAAAGTGTCCCTTGTTCATATTCAGTGCTTACTTTTCAAGCTTGGAGGATTAAAAAAATCCTTCTCTTGACCCTCTGTCCTAGTACTGCCTAGACCAACGCACCTCTCTTTGGCTGGTAGCTACAGGGTTTGTGCTCTTGGTCTTCACAGAACAGACTTCTCTAAATAAGCAGGTCTGTTTGAATAATAAGGCTGCATTGGAAAGGAAAGAAGGGAATTGTAGCCAGGCTTCGTACTGAATGGTATGTTTCTGAGGTATATGTTTACTCTGTTTTGATTCTTCAAGGCTAAGAGTAACCCTGGGCAGTAAAAAAGATGATTGTTCCTATCACTTGTCTTTGAGGTGCTTCCCGTTTCTGATAGCATTCTGACTTTTAAGGGCCTTGTTAATGGTAACATAGAGCCACATGTTTATTACCCTGTTTTCTTGTATTAATAACTTGTAACTTCATAAGGTACTAGTCTCATTCTCATGCTGTGTACTATGTGGCTAGTAGCATGTGGTTTTTTTCAGCCCCCTCTAACTTTTTTATCCTTATAATTAGACCCAGAAAAGGGATTTGTTTTTAGCTAATACTGAAAGCTATGGAGTGTTGCTGCTTCCACCATTAGGAGAAGATGTGCTTTTTAGTTCTATTTTTCCAGTTGTTGGAACTGATGGATACCGGGTGGAGGTAAGAGGCGCTGCCATGTCAGCATGGACTACACTGGGCTTGTCCAGATGGGAACCAAATCCTTGGCCACATCTAAACCGGGCCTTCACAAGCCGACTAGCTGGAGGGCACCCTGTAGCTGCCACTGGCTCCTTTGTAGATAATCCAGAAGACTGCGAAGGCATTCTGCGAGGTGTTTCTGTTGCTTTGTAGACGCTAAGTGACTCAATCCCAGTGTCACCTGAATTTATAGTAGAAAGGTGCATTCCCCTTGCGTTCTGGTATGCTCCCCATGGAGTGAAGGTCTTGGTGGAATAGAAATAAATTAGGCTTCTAATTAGTAAGCTGAGGTTCCCAGCCCTTCAGCTTCTGTGAGACTAAAGAATGCTGAAGTGAAAATCTTCCGACATTTTTGGTTCTGTCTGGAATTTGGTGGTTGGTATTCTGTTAACATTCCTCATCTAGTTACAAGTCATGCCAGCCACCAGTCTTCCCATGTCCTTCCCTTTCAACTCAGTGGTGTAACAGCACAGCCCTTGTATAGCTTTTTCCAAGAATTAGAACTGGCTGCACCTATGGAACGTGTGATGTGGGCAGCAAGACTGAGACCAGAGCCGGTGGCTGGCTGCCTGGCCTGCTTTTTCTGGCCCTCTTGGAAACTGGATCCAGGAAGAAGCGGTGGGTAACCTCCCTGCCTGAATGTAGTCATCAGTCGCCACACGCTACCCCACGGGCTGCACATTCTTTCACAGACCATTAGCTGCATGTGTGAGTATAATGTTGTTACTGTTTGGGCGATGTTTGCTGGGTCCAACAGGAAATCAGTCCTTCCCTTGTTTACCTAAACTGCCATGCCAAGATATAATGCTCCCTTTGCCTAATGAAGGAGATGAAGGAGTGGAGAAGAGAGAAAGTAGAAGAGAAGAAGGAAGAAAGCATTTCTTTGTATTCATAGAGGATAGCTATGGATCATGTCCCTTTTTACTCCCTAAGGAGGGGATGGCTCTCACGATGTGGGGAGGGGAGTGCTATTGTAAATCTGCGCCATCTGCTACCGTTCATTTTGGTTTTGCAGCCTCCTTATAAAAGTTTACAATCCTTGGACTTTTCCTTCTTGCCTTCTCCCTTTCGTCCCTTAACCTTTCCAACCCACGTTTCAGTGCTGAGCCTGGGGAGGGAATTGGGAAGCAGACTGTAGGCTAATGTCAGAGAAATGTAGTGGGACTGTCGTGAGTAGTATGTGTGCCCCACACATCCTAGTCCCCAGCTCAGCAAGAGTGGAAAAGGTTAGACTTCGTGTGCTGGGAACTGCAAAGAGCCACAGCCAGTGTTGTCTTTGTAGCTGTCCATAGTGAGCAATCTTTATTGGCATTAGGGCGTCAGACCTGTAAAGATCATCTCTTATGTGTGTCTAATTTATTCCATGCAAAGTTCACTTCAGAAACTTGGTTGAGACCCGAAATTTAGGCCAGTCCTGAGATGCACAGTGATCTTGAGGGAGACTGGATTGCCTTACAGGTGAATGGCATATATATATATATTTTTCCTTGTAAGAGGCCCTGGTGGGGGCTGGGATCCATACTATTGCAGCAGTCCTGCTTGGCCTTCTCTTGCTCTTCTGTAGGAAGGCCCTATCTGGCCACATCTGCAAATCCTGCCCCTTCTCAAGCACTCAGTAACTGGTGGTGTTGACCCATCAGGAGACAAGAGGATGCCTGAGGCCTACGCTTCCAGGATATTAGAAACACCCATATGTGCAGTAGGATAAAGGTAAAGGCACTAGAGCAGACTCTTAGAATGACGGGTGAGTTCTAAATGAGCACAGACCAAACGAGGGCCTGGATTCATCAACATCTCTGCCAGTTGTGACTTTGAGCTTCTAGCAGAGTTAATCCTATCTCCTGTGTATTTCTGTCCTTTTGTCCTCTACTCCAAGACATTTGCAAAGCACCATTTAAATGGGGGCTGGGCCACAGTCCATCTCTAAAGAACTGATTGCTCCTGTAGCAGGAACTCTGGGGTAAGATCCAGTAAAGACTGGGTCTCCTTATGGAAGATGAGCTCAGCTGAACAAAGCCTGGAGGCCATAGAACATAGTCCAAAGGCCCTTAGGGACAGGCCCAGAGTCCTGAGGGAGCAGTACCATTTCGGTTTGATGATCTTGCCATCAAAAGGCTTCCTGAGCAGTTCTTGGTGCCGCTTGGCACTGGCCCCTTTCCCACTGAGTTAGGGCTCTTGGGAAGGGCATGGCTCCAATAAGCTGAGGTATCTGGTGTGTGGGCAGCAGCTGGAAGTGTGCAGTCATGGCTTCAGATGAGGTTGTTCCTGAGACGCTGCTCCTGCTCCAGGGAGAGCTCTGCATTAGCTCGGTAGGAATCCCCTGTGGACCGAAGGACAACGGGTGAGTAGCCAACCCTACTGTGCTCTCATCCCCTCCCTGACAACTTCGTGCATGCACACACACACACACACACACACACACACACACACACACACAGATATATTCTGCCCCACTCACCCTTCACATCAGGTCAGTCATGGGCATAAACATTTTATAGAAACAGACCCTGATGTGTAGTTTCAGGGACATCAGGAAGAATAGGCTATTGAGTGGAAAGGGTTGTGCTGATTATTCTTTGTCTGCCCTCAATCCCCAGATTCATTCTCCACCCTTCTTCGTTTTCTCTGCCCTAGAGATCGCTTCACTCTGGCTTCCTCATCGTCTGGTTTCTGGCTGGTTTAGGTCAATGGGAAGCAATAGAGGGAGATTAGCAGATGGAAGGAGGGAGAGGCTGGGGTATTCTTCCCTGTTCTGTGGTGATGGCCTCCCGTGCCTCCTGCTCTGGTCAGGTTCTCCCTCCAAGCTTGAGCTTTTACCTGCCTCCAGGACGCCCTGTGCCCCTTCAAGCCAAAGGCTGTTAACAATTTCCCTCTCTTGCTTATCCCCAGATGCCTCAACACTCCTCAATTCCTTAGTCCTATTCACACCTCTATAAATAGTCCTTTCATTAAATAACTTTGTATTCGCACCTGGTATGCCTTCTGTTTTCTGCAAGGACCCCTACAGTGGTCAGAAGTGCACTGTTTTTCTTTCCGTCCTCACCGCCCTGGATCCCTTGCAGCCTCCCACTAGCAATCTGGCCCCTGGATCCCTTGCAAGCCTCCCACTAGCAATCTGGATGCTGGATCCCTTGCAAGCCTCCCACTAGCAATCTGGAGGCTGGATCCCCTGCAGCCTCCCACTAGCGATCTGGAGGCTGGATCCCCTGCAGCCTCCCACTAGTGATCTGGAGGCTGGATCCCCTGCAGCCTCCTACTAGCGATCTGGAGGCTGGATCCCTGCAGCCTCCTACTAGCGATCTGGAGGCTGGATCCCCTGCAGCTTCCCACTAGCAATCTGGACCCTGGATCCCTTGCAGCCTCCCACTAGCAATCTGGAGGCTCTCTCTACTGTGCAGCCTTACGTTCTAATTCCTGGTATCTCTGATGTTCGTGTCTCATTTCATGGCAGCAAAACCTACTTGAATCCTTGGGCTGTTTTCTCTCTCCTCTTACTGTCTTGCCTCCATTGCTGGAGTTACCCTTACATAAATCTGATCTTTTTGCCCCCGTTGGCTGAAATTTGTCAGTGGTTCCCAGAAGCCCACAGGAGCCATTCTCTTAGCAAGAGCCATCGTAACCCTCCCTGCAAAGCGCTTCAGTAGGTTTGAAGTATATAGCCCCCTCTTTAAAAAGAGAAAACTTCTTCGACGTTGAGATATTCCTCAGTCTTAACAGCTAGAAAGTGGTGGAGTTGGATCTGGAACCCAGTGAAGCCTTCTGGGGCCAAATCCTGTGCTCTTTTTCCGGGTCTTCCTTTCTTCCCTGACTTCTGCCTCTCCTTTGAAACCCAGCTCAAATGTCATTCCTCTGGGAAACCTTGCTAGCCCGAAGGTTGTTGCTTTCTCTCCATGCTTGCTCAGCGTGAGTTCATATTGGTTTGGAGTACTCAGTAGTAGTGGGGTGATCCATTTGCATGCCAGCTTACCCTATTTGACACTGAGCTCCGCATTTTACTCCTGTTTATTTTTCTAGTGCCTGGTGCAGTATTGGACACAAAAGTAGGTCTTAAATATTTGTTAACTGAATAAACCAGTCCTGCCCCGCCCCATATGTGCAAAGTGTGGGTGTGAATGCACACACCCCATAGCAAGTACGGGCATTTCATAACTTGAAGATAGAGGGACTGCTACCTTTCTTTACAGACAAGTAGGGCAACTACCTCCAAACTCTGTCCCCCACTGAATCATTGCTTCTTCCATTGTCCAATTCTATGAACCCTGCAAGTGTCCTGTTCTCTATGGCCACCTTCTTGTGCTCAGTTTACAGCTGGGGACAGCAACACAGAGCTGGCGGACTTCTCCTTGTGCCTGTGAGGCAGTCAACCTAGGATGGGCATGACTGAGAAAGACCATACGAAAGGGAGGGTGAACAATAACAGGGCTGGAAAAGAGAAATCCAGACTTGGCTTGAAGTAACAGAAAAGACTCCAGGACAGACGGGAGACTGAGTTTATAATCCAAACAGCCTTAAGGACGAAGAGGGGTGTAGAAGTAAGTCGTGACTGGGTGAGGCTGTTGGTGTGACCGGTTGGGTCTAGAAATGTACCTATGGGGGCGCCTGGGTGGCTCAGTCGTTAAGCGTCTGCCTTCGGCTCAGGGTGTGATCCCAGGTTCCTGGGATCGAGCCCCACGTCAGGCTCCTCTGCTATGAGCGTGCTTCTTCCTCTCCCACTCCCCCTGCTTGTGTTCCCTCTCTCACTGGCTGTCTCTTTCTGTCAAATAAATAAAATCTTCAAAAAAAAAAAAATGTACCTATGAAGAGGTCAAGGGAAGTTCATGTCTGTCCTATCCCTAGCCTTCCACATCTCCCTTCCAGCCACCCGACAGGTACAGGTAGCATCTCTCAGCTTCCCGAGCCCCTACGCGGCTGGCCCCACAAGGGCTCGCGGTTACCTGTGTGGCAGTTGTGCAGCCAGACCCGGTGCCCGTCATACTTGCAGCGGCACTGCATCATGTTGTTCGAGAAATCGGACTCCGCCACCTCGTATTGGGGGTTCACAACCACCTGGAGTGAGGCAAGGGGACAAGTGAAAGCAGGTGACAGTCGTGGCTGTGATCATGCTTTACATTTCACGCAGTCTCACGAAGGGTGTATACCCTTCACGTCACTAATCCTTAAAGGCATCCAGAGGGCAGGCGTTAATGTTCCTATTTTACATAGTCCATTGAATCAAGACTCAAAGCCAGGCCCTCGGGATCCTGCTTCAGTGCTCAAGTGCCAGACCTGTTGGAGACCTATTTGTGAAACTCTTCCCTCATGTGACCGCAGGGAGACTTTTAGAATATCTGCAGGAAATGGAGTTCCGCTGGGGGATCGCCAAGCGCCCTTACCTGGAAGATGTAATTCCCAGGGCCCACATCTGTGATATCCACCCACTGGCAATCAATGTCATGCCGGTAGGTGTCCCAGCAGCCGACAGTCACTCCCTGTTCCCCGAAGTTGGCACATGCATAGCGCTTCTGCAGTCCTGTAAGGAAGGGCACTGACAGTTACCGAGGCAGGGAAGAGGTGCTCAAGACCGAGCACGCTGCTAGGCCCTTCACACTGAATCCTCACACGGGTCAATCCGATGAGGGACCTGCGGTTCCGTTAGATAACTTGCCTGAGTATCAGAGCCGGAATTCCTACTAACCGTGAATCCGGCACAGTAGCAAACCCCATCTGTGACAGAGATGATTTCTCTGGAAGCTCTAGTGGAAATTCCTGTTGGCCTAGGAATTATGGGTGGAAGGTTCCAGTCCTACATGCTAATACATTTGTCTGTCCATCCTTCCGACCCTCTGAAGAGGAGCGTTTGCCATGCCATTCTTAAGGGCTAGGAACTGTGGGAATGCAAACAGGAAATCAGACAATCTCTGCCCTCAGAGAACTTAGCCAAAGTGAAACAGGCCTGCAACTCTTACCCAAAATGAAAGTATTACGCATTTACAAGTGGTACGGAATGTGCTGGAAATAGAGAACTTCCACCTGAGATGTCAGAAGGTAGGACACTGATCTTTTTGAAGTGTCTTGAGTGCCAGCTGTTGCCAGGCAGAGTGCCCAGGTGCCTGCGGTGGTCTTACCTGAGGGCAGAAGGGAACCTCACCCTGAAGGGGCTAAGAGAACACCAGGGGGCTGTGCCGACGGGTAACCACATACCAGTGGGGCAGTTCGTGTCCTCCAGGCAGAAGCTGGCCTTGTGCCCCTCAGCCACCTTGGAGCCATTGAGAGTGAGTAGGTCGTAGTGGGTGAAGACCTCGATGCTGTGGTAGTGCCTGCAGGGGAAGAGCTGTCAGCCTGGCAGCCAGAGCAGAGGGTACTCTCTGGAGGAGTCAGCAGGGCAGACTGAGGCACGGGGGCCCATCGTTACGCAGAGAGGAATGTTATCGTTGCAGGGCAGTGCCCTTCTCTGTCTCCAGCCCAGCGTTCGTGTGACCCACGGTCTACTTTCCTGGCACCGCCTGCCAGGCAGCAAGGCACAGCTGCCCCCACCGGGTGTGAACCCAGGCGAGGAGGGGAAGCGCTGCCCCGGTAGCCTCCAGGAGGCTGGTGCCTGGCCGTGAGGCCCCATCGGAGGCAGGAGGAAGGGACACCTCCAGGAACCAGCCTCGGGGCCAAGCTGCTGAGGAGGGGTCTTACTCTGCTCCCTGTGAGCCTGAGACCAAATTGCTACTATTGTTTCCAACCCCGTCCTTAGAGACAGCTCTGTTCCTGCTACAGGGGAAGGTGCTCATTATCTCAGCAAGGCCAAGTCCCAGCATCGCTGCCCGCTCCACTCCGCTTTCCCCACCCATGCTGCGTCCAAGGAAAAACCACCACTTTCCCATTCTGCCTTTGTCACAGGCGTTGTCTCTCCTGTCTGGGCTGGAAACTCCTGATAGGAAAGAATGCCCATTGTCTCCTTTCAGTCCCGGCGTTCCTGCTTTGCTGGGGGGGGCAGGGGCCTTGCCCTGCTGCTGCAGAAACCAGCAAGCTTTTTCTGCAGAGCCAGCATCTTGGATGGGATGGCTATTTTGGGTTTCCAGGTTTCTAGGAATCCCCGCTGTATGTGGCTTTTAAAGACAGTGCCTAAGGTCCAACATAGAGAAATTAATTGTCCCCTATCATTCTAACAGAGACCCGCTCTGCTGGCAACGTCTGCTCCGCCGGCCGGTGCCGGGGGAAGGCGCCCTGTGAGCACCGTCAACGGCGGCACATCCGCATCCGGGGCAGGGCCGGTCCGTGCCCCCCGCTTCCCTACTGGCTCCTGGAGCCAAAAGGCAGTGAGGTGTCAAGGACAGAAGGCTCTCACTCAGAGTGCGCACCCAGGAAAGTGCCTGGGGTCAGGGAAAGACCACACTGGTTTGGTTCGTGGACTCTGCTTTTTGTGCCTTGCGAGCCAGGGCATGGCAGGCACTGACCTGTGGCACTGGTGCCAAATCCAGCTGTGGCGTCCTGTCTTGGGCCGGAAGTCGGCGCGGCCCAGGTTGTAGATCTGCGAGGAGAAGCGCAAGAGGCGCCGGTGCCCATAGGGCCAGTCCATGTGGTCGGCGGACTGGGAGAGGCAGTTCTCCTCGTGGGCGCAGTACAGCTGGCTGAGCGGGCGGTCCTCCAGGTAGGCCGTCTCCTGCACTAGCTGGGCGTTCATCACCAGGTCCGGAGCGCCTGCGGCCACATGAGACACAGCGCCGTGCGAAAGGTGGGAAGGCAGCCGTGTTGCTCTTGGGCCGAGGGGGACGGGCCTGCCCCCAAACCAAGCTCTCTGGGGGGAGCGACCCGAAAAGTAGGACTCTACCCGGTAGGGGAGGGCGGTTTGGGAGTCAGGAGAGGTGAGTTCAAGCAGCTACCATGCCACGGTTAGGCATGATGGCTCGAGAGCCAGGCTGTCAGCGTTCGAGTCTTGCTTAGTTTCTGGCCACGCCTTTCACTAGCTCTGTGACTTGCTTAACCTTCTGTCTCTCATTTTCCCCATCCATAAAATGGGGATCGTAATAATGCCAGTAGTGCCAGTACCTGTAACATGCTGAGGTCACTGTCGGGTAAGCATACAGCTGATGTAAGCTGGTATTTCTTTTGCAAAATGCTCCTCAGCTTACCAGTGCCTTTGTGTGGTCTAGTTCACACAGCCCCCCCTCCCCAGCCCTGCTGCACCAGCTTGGCTTCCTTCGCTCAGTCACTCTCTCTGGGTCTCAGTTCCTACAAGGAAGGGGCGCGGAGAGGAGAGGGCTGGCAGGGAGAGTCGGGAGAGTTCATCTCTGAGCCTGCTCCTGAGCTCTGCTGTTCCAGTCTCTCCTGCTGCAGTTTGAGGCCTGTGCCTCCCTCAGGGTTCCTGTTCTAATCTCACTGCTATCCTGGGTATTCGCACCAGCCTGTCCTGTGCGTTCTCCCCTGAGGACATTTCTGGTGCTTCTCTGTGTATAAACATCCACCGTGCTGGAAATGCTGTTTCCTTCCGGTCAGGGGCTCTCACCTACCTCGGAAGCCACGTCTTCCTGCCCATGTGCCGGTGGAGATCTGCCACTGTTAACCATGTCACATCAAGAGAGAAAAGGTGCCCATTCTCAGGGCTTTTCCTTGCAAAAGCAGGGTTACAGTTCAGATTTTTGGTAGAGGCATCCGCAGGGTGAGAGCCTCTGTGCAGAGGATGGTGAGAGGGGCTGCTGGTTAATTGCAGTGGGCAGGCGCTGAGGGAGGCAGTGGGGCTGGGCCGGTTGGCCCGAAGATGCCTGGACCATCACCAAATGTTCCTGAGAGCCCTGTGCTTATTCCTAGGCTATGCTCACTGGCAAACCCTAGAGTTCCTGAGGAAAAGGAGAGCTTCCGGAGAGATGGAGGAGAAAGGGCAAAGGGAAAAAAGGAATGAAAAAGATCCCAGAGGAAAAATAGGGATGGTCACGTAGGCAGCAGGTCGCCTGTCTGTGCTCAGCCGTGATGAAATATCAAAAACCTTCAGAAGGAGAGCTGCCACTCCAGACAGCAGAGCAGGGAGGGGTACAAGGGTCCCAGGAGGGGGAGCGACTGGGGAGCAGGTCCCCAACGCACTGTGAGCCCTGTGCTGGGAAGGCCACGCTTGTGGCTGTGGGTGTTCTTCTAAGGCGCCCTGGACAGAGAGGAAGCCCTCAAGCCCCCTGACGAAGATTAAGGCTGTCTCGGCATGGCAGCTTGGCTGGGAAGAAGGTCACGTGGCTGCTCAGTGTGGTGCCAGCCGCAGCCTTTGGACTGGATGTAGCATCTCAGCATCGACCTGGTTGGCAGGTGTCAAACAGACGCTGCTGCCCCGAGAATCTGGGTGGGGCGGACCAGTGCCTCAAAACGTCTTGTCCTATAGCCTGCTGGGCAAATCCCACAGCTCAGGAAGAGGACACATGGCAGAGCCTTGGGCCCCTCGTGCTCCTCAGTTACGTACCCTGTACAGCAGCTTTCACACTCTTCTCTTACTACCAGCCTCACTAAGAAACACATTTTATGTTGTGGCCTCGCGCATATGTACATAATTCCCAGAAGAAGACTGAGCTTCCTAAGTCCAACACATTCTTTTGTTTTCTCTCCTGTTTTTTGTTTTTTTTCCAACCATCGGTCAGGACACGAAAAGTGAAAGAGAGTTTTGTATCCTTGTGTTTTCCCTTATTCTCTGCTGTAATCCTCACCATAACTCCATGAGCCGGGCAGGGCAGGGCTGGGCCCCCAGGTGACGAGGGACTAGGCCACCCGCAGCTCGTAAATGGCAGAGCCGCTGCTCCAAGTCCAGCCCTCCTTCTACTGCCCACTCTTCTGGGCCCTCCCTGAGAATGGGAGGTGTGGGCTGGCCATGCTGGGGGCGGGGGGGGGGGGCGCCGGTGGCGCCGTGGGGTTTACTCACTGTCTGTGCAGGAAACCCCGGCCGAGAAGCGCCCTGAGCCGTGGGAGCAGTGCACCGGCCCGTGCCTCTGACACTGCTGCAGGGCTAGCTCGGTGCCTGAGCAGCGCATGCCGCTCATCACCACGTCTCCGGCGCCCGGCGTCCCCTGCCAGTACCAGGTGTCCTGGGAAAACAGCCGGCGCCGCCCAGTCAAGGCTGAGGGGTGCTTTGGCATCATCCCCTCCTACGCCTGTCTGACACTTGAACCCCGTGGGACCACCCCCGCTGCCCCCACCTGCCGTGCCCAGCCCCGCTGGCAAGTCTTCAGCGACAGTCCCTGCTACTTGGCACCCCTCCGGCATCGGAAGCTTCTTCCATGCATTGAGGCAGGGGGAGTCTTCCATCCCTGGCCTTGCCCCCACCTTGTACCACACGGCAGCCCTCAGCTGTTGAAGAGGACGGGCCTGTTCCCCTGCTGCCCCCTCGGGCGGCTGCCCCCTCTCTCCAGCTGTGCTTCCCGTAGCCCTGGGGCGCTCAAGATAGGGTCCCGTTTTCTAGGTGCAGTGTGCCTGGCATTGCCCCCCCCCCCCGCCCCCGGCCCCAGCCAGGTCGGGCCCCGCAGAGGATGTTGTACCATCCCAGCCACGCCATGGCCTTGGGATTTTCTTTCCCAGATCCCTCTTGAATCTCCCTGAATTTCCCCCAGGACTGCCACAAATTCAGTCTCGGCCACGCCAGCATCATTTCTCAGCTGGGCTACTGCGATGTCAGGCTTCCTGTATTCCTGTGCCTCTCTGCCCCAACACTGTGCCAAACAACACAGAAGAAAAGTTTGCAACATCTGCGTTGCAGACTTTGAGCGGTTTGCCTGCCTCTTCCTCCCTCACTCACACACCACACCCTTGACAGCCACACTTCAGCCCCCATCCTTGATTTCCCCAACGGGGTCAAGTTTCCTTGGGCCACAGGGCCTCCGCGTGGCTGTTTCTCCCCACCCCCACCTGGTCTGGTGAGTTTCGAGTCATCTTTCCTAGAGACGAAAGTACATGCCTGCTGTGTGAATGTTTTGTTAACAACGGCCTGCCTTCCTCACTTTGCTGACTGTTTCTGAGGCAGGAGCTATGTCTTGATCACCGTGCTGTCCCCAGCCCCCAGCATGATATCGGCCCACAATCTCACTCAATAACTAATCATGGAATGAATAAGTGAACGAATGAATGGTTAGCACTTTTAGCACAGGAAGTTTGGAAGCAAGACAGGGACCTACCTTGATTGCGTGGCTGGCAAAACCCAGGCCGAGCTGTCGGCAGGCCACCATGGCTTCGGTGAGCCCCCAGTGGTCGCTGCACACGGCCCCCCAGCGTCGGACTCCGTTCACCTCCACCTGCACTTCCACCACACCCTCCTCGGGGCTGCGCCCACCGGCCAAGCGCACCTGCAGCGGTCAGAGGTGTGTGAGGAGCACGGTGGCCTCCGGAGCGGGGGGGGGGGGGGGGGGGGGGGCGGGGTGCCGAGGGGGGGCGGGCTCAGGACTGCCAGCCTGGAGACGCATCCCGCCGGCTCACTGGTCAGCCCTGGGCAGAGCTCTCCCCTTCTCTGGCTCCGTCTCCCTCTCTCTTACTCGAGGACATTTGGCTAGATAGTCCCTGCTGTCCCTGCCCACGACAGCAACCTGACTCAGGGCGCTTGCCCCTGGGCTCCTGCTCGGGACTTGCGCTCCTCTTACCTGAAATTCTACCATTAACGATGACTTGCCAATTGCAAAGGGCTTTCGTATCTATCATCGCATTCACAGTAACCCTATGAGACAATTAACCCCCACTAACAGAAGAGAGAGCCAAGCTCAGAGACGAGCGACTTCTCCACTGTCCGCATGATGCATGACACTTGAACTCTGGCCATCCCACGCAGCCTTGCCAGTGACACTCCCCAGCACTGATAGGTCCTCTGCCCTAGCCCGCTTCTGCCTCAGCCTCACAGGGGACCTGAGAGGCTACAGTGGGAGACTGCATCCGCCTGAAGAGTCCCCATCACCATGGGACATCTCTGAAGGTCAGAACCTGGCCCTGAGGAGACGTGGGCCAGGCCAGGGGAGACATAGAGGAGAGGCCTTTCCAGACTGGCTCTGAGAAGCCCCTCTCCACTGGCTCGATGTGGTGTCCTGGGGGCTCTGCCAGGGTTTCCCAGCCCCCCAGCCTGAGGCCCTGCCCGAATCCAAGCTCACCTGATTCTGGAAGCCCATGTCAGGGACGTTGCACTTGACGGCAGCATCATTCTCATGCTGACAACCATTCTGGGACCCTTCCAGGGAGGGGCAGTCGCTGAGGGTCCGCTCGGAACCCCTGCAGCGCACCTCACTCAGGTGGATAGGTCCCAAGCCTAGCGGGCAGAGGGACAGATGCCGTGTAAGGCTCGACCTCTATAACCTCACACCTGTGGCTTCCCCCCCATAGCAGGGCGTTGGCACCAGGGCCACCAAAGGATGGAGCAATGAATGGCTCATCCAAGGCCTCCTACCCCACCTCAGGCCTCCTCATCTTACCTTGGCCCAGCTGGGCCCCAAAGAGGGCCTCCCGAGCTGAGCCAAAGCCAAGCTGACGACACACGATGCTGGCGGAGACGAGGTTCCATCCGTGGTCACAGACCGTCCCCCACTGGTGGTTCACGAGCACCTCGACCCGGCCCTCCCCGACCTGGGCCCCGGAGCGGAGGCGGACCTTCAGCTCCTGCCCAGGAGAAAACCAGCTTCAGGGTGGGCAGCGGGGGAGGGGGCGGGCATGGCTGAGCCGCTAGGGGAGCCGGGGCCAGGCCCCTTCAAGCTGGGCGAGCGGATGACCGGGAGTGCCAGCCCCACCTCTGATGGCTCATAGCTATTACCTCGAGTACTCCAGTAAGCTGTTCTTCTCAAGCGCCCTTCCTCATGACAAAGAACCACCACACGGGCCACAGTGGTACCAAGGGAGCCTTAGGAGCTGGGGTTCTTGGACTTCTCAACCCTCTAGCTGCTCTCCAGAGGGGTCCCTCCCTCTCGTCCAGCCCTGGCTCCTTCCTTATCCTTGCGGGCTGAACTAGATCAGTGCTCCCTAAGGGATCCGTGAGATGATTTCAGAGCTGCGCGGGACATGGTATGAACTGAGCTGACTCACACAGTGGGGAACAGATTTCCGGGTTAAGTCTTCTCCAGTCCTTCCTATTTCACAGAGGACCCTATCCCACTGCCGGGCTGCTATGTCGGTAACACCTCACCAGCACTCGCTTGTTGCTTTTTATAACAAAGGGCCAGGCTCAGGTTCAGTACCTTGGGCCTTGACCGGGTGTTAGCTACGATGTAATTACTGTTTTTATGGTTACCTTCTATTTGTGGCCAGTGATGTCAGCTTTCCATTTATGGTCGGGTTATAAACGGTTCTTTTTAAATAAATCCCAAGTTTCTACCAGGCTACGCTTCGCTCTCTTCCTCCCTGTCTGCATCAAGGCCTCCTCGATATAGGGCATGGGGTGATTGGTCCCTCGGCTCCCGCCTGTCCTAGAGAGCCCCTCCCGCGAGTCCCTCCCACCCTCTCCTGCTGACAGCTGGCCCGACCCACCTCTGCCCAAGACTCCTTGCGCCCGGGCTTTGCTTTCGCAGGGCGGAAGCGGGGCCCCGGCACGCAGTTGACCACAGCGTGCATGCCACCTGGGCAGGCCGGCCGCAGCTTGCCCCGAGCTGGTGCCACCTGAACCTGGCAGCTGGCCATGTGGGGCTCTGTCCCCAGGCAGCTGACCCGGTGAATCCAGAAGGAATTTTTCTGTGTCAGGCTCTTCAGCCTGGAAGACAAGGGAGACTGAAGGTGGGGAGGGGCTGAGGGAGCTCAGGAGTCAGGGAGGCCGAGGCACTGGGGAGGAAAGGGACATGCGCTCCCCCTTCATGCCACACCCCTCTGCACCCTCCCCTCAGGATGCGGCTCCTCACCTAGACTTGGGGTCCTTCATCTTCAAGTTCCAGACTTTCCTAGGTGGGAGAAAACAGGTGGGGATGGAGGGAGTGTTGAATACCCCCTGTCCCCTGGCTCCTCGTGGCTGTCCTAGAGTTTGCACAGGGATTCCATCTGTAAACTCGGTCGTATTATTGTAATGCTGAGCCTCACAGCAGCCCTAGCAGGGTGGTCTCCTCACAGACACGGATGATCTCCATGTCACAGGGAGAACAGCGGGGCCCAGCAAGGTGCCCTCTTGACTAGTCTCAAACTGGTTTCTCTTCTGCACTGGACTGTCCCTGAGTGGACAGCCCCCAGCTCACCCTCTCCCCATGCAGTCGGAGGGGAGCCTCTAGGGAGTGCCCTGAGAAAAGGGACCCAGGGGAAAGGTCCTCTGGGGGCAGGTGCAAGTTAAAGGCCTGGCTGGTAGGGGCTGCACACCCAGAGGCTATAATCAGGGCTGCTCTCCTCAGGGGGGGTGGGCAAGTCAGCCAGGCCCAGAGGTGCAATTACCAGGCAGTGGGGAGTCAGGGGCCCACATCCCAGTCGTCCCCAGGGATGGAGCCACGTGGCTGGTCTTCAGGAGCAGGGCCATCTAAGTCAGAGCCACTAAACTGACTGGGGGTGGGCAAGGGGAGACCACTCAGATGGAGTGTGGGGGACAAGAAACACACAGAGTTCTCACTGGCACAGAGCTGGTGCCATTTAGAGGCTGATGCAATCTTGTGACAGTTCGGTCACATTGTCGCCAGAGGATTTTTATGTCTCCTTTCCCAAGTGCTGCCCCACCCCAGGCCTTGCTCACACGCAACGCAGTCAAAGCCTGGCTCCGACCAGAGTGGAGGAAATTCCCTGCCAACTGGCTGATCAAGGCCCCAGGGGCCCTACTGACAGCCCACGGTGCTTTACTGGTATAGTTGAGACCGGAACTCAGGTGGTCTACCCTCGTGGGCCCTGCCAGAAGCATCGTCGGTCAAGTCCGGTTCTTTAATCAGGGGCACAGGTTTGCATTCAGTTGTTTTCAGCTCTTTATGTATGACTAGCAAGTACCATGTTTCTTTTCATTTCGAGGTACTTCCCAGGGTCTCCAAGTTTGTCCTCACTCTCCTCCTCATTATTCTGAGAGCCCCGCAACTCGGGAAGTCCGTGGGACCTGTTTCCCTCCCAGTCCCACACCCGGGGAATGTCCTGCCACAGACACTGCCCTGCCCATCTCACTGAACTCTGCAAGGCCCCGCATGTCACACACACACACACACACACACACACACACGCACACACACATCTGTCTCACACACACGGGAGCACAAATGTATGCTCACACAGGCGTACACACAGCCACTGCCCCACAACCCCACGCCCCCCACGGCCCTCCACCCACCTGTCCCTCCTACCTGTAGTAGAGGCTGTTGACAGGTGCCTCGCTGGGGAAGCCCAGCATCCCACATACCACCTTGCTGTTGTTCCTGGTCCAGTCCTGGTCACACACCTGCCGCCAGTGGCCCTCGTACTTCACCTCCACTGCTCCCTCGGTCACCAGGCTGTGCCGCTTGGCACTGGCGAGGATGGGCTTGAGCCGCACCTCCTCCAGCCGCCGGCCCTGCAGGGTGCATGGTCACCACGGGCCCCAGCGTTCCTGCCCGCTGAGCCCGCTGCAGGTGTTCCCATGGGTGAGCCAGGGCTCAGAGCACTTAAAGATCAGCCCCCACCAGGCCTTCCCTGGACAGGTCAGGAAACAGGCCCGGAGAGCAGGGCACTTGCCAAAGCACACAGTGCGCACGATGCAGAGCCTTGGTTTGTCTGTGCTCCTTTCTTCAACTCCAGAGAGAACCAGGCAGATCTGTGCCCTCCCTAGGATCAGGCTCGGGGGCTTTGGAGTTTGGGAGCCTTCCACTGGGCACAGAGGGACCTTCTCTGTGCCACCTGGGGAGAGCTGAGGATGGGCACAGACCAGCTGCTTGAGACTACCAGCGGGATCCTTGGCCCAGGGAACCTTAGGTCTGGGGTGACTCAGACCATGAAGCCCACCGCACCCTGGTCTGCTGCGTTTGTGGGCCAGGGCTAGCTGTCCTCAGGCTGGGGCTGCCCAGCAGTGGAGGGTAAGGGCCGAGACCTGCCCTGCCTGCTCCTGTTGTTTGGCTTGGGCTGTTTTTAGCTCGAGGTTGTTTGTGCCGGGAAGAGGCAGCAATTGTGGCCGGCCTTGTGGGTGAGGCAGCCCCTCACCCCCTTCTGCCTCCCTTTTGGGGAGCAGCTTCAGCGATCCCCAGCAGGCCCAGACTAGACCCCCCAGCCTGCCCTGCTACAGGCTGGCCTCTGTCCATGCACCTGCTCCAGGCCACCAACAGGAAGTGGGGCCCCAGGGGACGTTTCTCAGCCCAGTCTGCTCCCTTTCTCTTCCCTCTTCCTCCAGGTTCATCACCCAGGAGGCTCTCTATCCTGTGACTCAACCCTTGGCTCAGGCCAGGGCCTGAACAGCCTCCTTACCTGGGGCCCAAGGGCATTGGAGACCCTCTCGGAAAGATAGCCACGCTGGCGCTGGGGGTGGCACACCACCCCGATGTCCTCTGAGTGGCTGCAGTCACTGACACCCCAGCCATTGGACATGCACTGGTCCAGGGAGCTCTCTGTGCCCATACAGCGCACATTGTCCAGCCAGATGGGTCCTGAGGGCAGGGGAAGGGTGATGCTTAGGGACAGAGAGGCATTCATGGGCTGTTCCTCCTTCCTAGGACCCCATAGTTACAACTGTCTTCTGCCAGGGCCTGAGTAGAAGCTAGGGGTGGGGGAGAGGGGTCAGTTCTCCTGGGATCTTAGTATCTATAACCCTACCTACTGCCAAGAGGAGGTAGAGTCTGTTTTTGGAAAATGCCAGGTAGGTCTAGTAATTAGATCTACCTGTCCACCCACCCATCCATCCATCCGTCCATTCATTCACTCAACAACATTTGCTGAGCACCTACTGTGTGCCAGTCACTCTGTAGGAGTGGACTGGGTGGTGGTGGTGGTGACGGTGGTGGCCTCACCGCAAACAAGAATGGGAGGGTCAGAGCAGGGGGTGCTTGTGGCTGGGGCACTCAGGAAATACCTCCCGGAGGAAGTCATTTGAGCTGGGTGTTGAAGGGTGGGCAGGAGTCTGTGGAAGCCTCAGCGAGCCCAGCTTCTGAGAGCAGGCAACCCACCACCATCTCCTTGTCATCCTGCTGGGTCACACCAGGCACTCACCCTCCCCTTGGCCATACTTGGCACTGTGGGCCCAGGTCAGGGCTGTTTCAAAGCCCAGTTGGCGGCAGGCCACGGTGGCCTCCTGGAGAGCGAAGTCATCGTCACACACAGTCCCCCACTGGCCCTGGTACAGCACCTCCAGGCGGCCCTCCTCGGGCCTGCTGCCTGGGCCCACGAGCCGTAGCTGCACAGTGCTCAGTGACTGCAGCCTGCAAGGGGGGGCCCGCAGCAGCAGCAGGAGCAGGGAGAGGGCAGCTGGTAGGGACCGCATCGTGGTGACTTCAAGGGCCGCTGGGGCCAAGGCACCTGGGGAATGAGCAAACGCGATGACGATCACCACCTGTACTGCTGGCCTCGGCCTCTTCTGCTGGCAGGGACAAAAGATGGCAGGGCCCCTCGAAGTGTGTGTGTGCGTGGACATGCGGGTATGGTCGCATCGATTTGAGTCTGGGCTCTGAGATTAGTCAACTGGGTTTAAGCCTACCATCCATTGTTCGTGTGACCTGGAGGAAGTTTAAGTTTGACCTTACTGAGTCTCAGTTTCCACATCTGTAAAGTGGGAATAATAATCCTTGTCTCAGTGTTGTTAGTGTTAAATAAAACACTGTACATAAAGCGCTTAGCACAAGCCTACCGCCCTGCGCTCCATAAATAGCTAATCTTGATACAGTCCTGTATGTAGGTAGAGGGTGGCCTGGCCTCTGATCCTAGGAGAGCCCCCAGGGTGCCCTCAGGTCCAGAGTCGCTGCCCCAGGGGCATGGCTCTTGCCTTTCTTTAGATGTCCTCAGCACCCTGGCCACCCTCCCCATAGGAAGCGCATGGACCGCTGGGGTGGACAAAGTCATTTGAGGGGAGTCTAGGCCTCCACCCCTCATTTGCTGTGTGGCTTGGGCAAGTCTCTTAAACTCTCTAGGTCCTAACTCCTTCTTTCTAAAGTGAGGAAATTGAACCAGAAATGGTCTGATCTCTCCTCCAGCTCAGATAGTCCATGATCTCCTCGAGCTCTGGGTCCATCTAGGTGCGTGATTCCTCAAACATTTGGAATACTTGCTCCCAGCCCACTATTAGGCCAGGTGCCAGGCCCCAGAAGTGAGGACATCACACACCTCCCCCTGCTCTGGTGAAGCTCAGAGAAGGGGTACTTAAGCTGGGCCTTGCTGGGTGAATAAGAGTTCTCTTGGGTGGGCAAGGTAGGGAGAAGGGGATGGGTAAAGGAGGAAAGGGAAAGAGGGGAGTCTGTGCAGGGGCAGGAAGTATCCTCTTTCCCCTGTACTGCAGGCCTGGAGGATGAGGGGGGACGAAGGTGGAAGCACGGGCTGGGGCCAGATAATCGAGGGCCTGTGCACCATGCGGAGGGTTTGCTCTTCATCCTGTAGGAGGCGAGGGGCCATGGGAGGGTTTTTGGTCAGTGACCACACAGCAGGGAGAGGGCTGCTGTCTCCAAGAGGCTGTAATCAGCTGCTCTTTGGGTCCTTAGAGGGGGATGGTCTCTCCCTCACACATTAGCAGCCTTGGTCCTGGGAGCAGGTGGGGCAGGAGCCTAGGGGAGAGGTCATGGCTGGTGAGGGCTGCCAGAGTGTCTGCAGCCACCAACGCTGAGGCTGCTCCCTGCCGGGCTCTGCAGCCGGTGAGGACTTGAGGCCAGCCTGGGACACGATGGAGAAAGTTGGCTCCTTGACTCCCTGTTCTGTGCTAGAGTCCTAAGAGAGCTTGTTCTGGGGAAACCCCCCCCCCCTTCCATGGCCACTGCTGCCCCTGGGGGACTGTGTAGCTTGTCACTCTTAGTAGAGAGGGCCTCCCAGGGCCCATTGCTGCTCCCTTTCCCACAGACTGGTAGTCTGGCTGGGAATCAGTCCTATTCCTCCCTGCACGCAGCCCACCCCTTCCAGCCACCAATCCTCTGGCTTTGGTGAGCCCAGGGCTGGGTGCAGTGGGCTCGTAGAAGGACACTAGATGGGCTCAGGACTGATGCTCCATAGGGATGGCGACTCTGTCGTGCCCCCAGTGCCCAGCATGGTGCCCGGTAGGTACATAGGTGGCCCCAGTAAATATCCGCGGTTGCATGGCTGCGAGGTAGCGTTGCACTGTGCTTAAGGGTACAGACTGGGAGTCAGACTGCCTGGGTTCTCATTCCACGTCCGACACTGAGTTTCTGGGTAGTCTTGGGCTGGTGATTTCATAGCTCAGTGCCTCAGTTTCGCCTCTGTGAAACAAGGATCCTAAACAGCACGGACCTCATCGGATTCTTGTGAAGCTGAGATGAACGGGTGCGTGCTGAACCCGAGAACAGCAGCTCTCCCTGACGGTTAGCATCATGAACAGCAGCTCGAACAGCTGCTACGGAGCCCCTGGGCTGGGGTGTCCCAAGCCACCCTTGGATAAAGAAGGAATGGAGGCCATATCTGAACTCAGCAGCAAGTCCCCAGTACCCTTCTTTGCAACATCCTCCAGATTTGCCTCTTTTCCCTCTGAGCCCAGGTCCTCCGGGTTCCCTTCCCCGGGACCGGGTGTTGCGGCTAAGTCTCTTCCCAGTGATCCCTCCCGCACTTCCTTTCCGGACTTAAACACTGTTTTCTTTATGCGCCTCTCTGCTCTGGAGCCTGTGCGGGCTCCTGACTGGCTGTCACCACGGGCTGCGTGCGCTCTGCTGCCTGGGATGTGCCTTTCATCCTCCTCTGTGCCCCGCTAAGGATGAGATGGACAGTTAAGCACTTAGCCAAACTGAAGTCACTATGGGTAGGGACCTTCCCCTGATGACAAGAGAGAAAGGACTGGGTTCAGGGCCCTCATGGTGCTAGGACCCAGGGGTCACATTGAGTCTGACCTGAGAGATGACCCTGCCCCCCTGCCCTTGCCCCCATCTCCCAAGAATCAGGATGCTCCTCGCTCTGCCACCAAATCGTTATGTGACTTGAGTCAGGGGCTTTCCTCTCTCTCAGACTCAGGTACAACACCTATAAAATGAGGGGGTGGCACTAGGGGTCCTGCTATCTATGACATGCTGTGATGGGCCATGGGGAGGGCTGGGCAGGTCTGCGTGTGGCTTGTGGCTGACATCCCGCAGCACCCTGGAGGTCTCGTGAGAGGCTGTGCGTAGTCCCGGGCCTGCCTGGAGGCTGGGGTGGGCTTTTGCTGCAGGACCCTGGGATCTGGGTGACGGTGGCTCCCTTCCATGACAGCTGCCCGGGGAGGGGGAATAGGCAGCAGCAGGAACCGAGAGTCAGATGTAGGGAGGGCCCCTCTTCCCAGCCTGCCTGCCACTGCAGGGCCCTCTGTAGCTTCTGCTCACCCCAAACTTGCCTTTTTGCCGTTCTCCAAACATATCCATCCATTCTCTGCTCCCACATCCCGGCCTCTGCTCTCACTGCTCCTTCTACTTGGAGTATCCTTTCTCTCTGTGTCCAACTGGTAAATCCCTACAGGTCTTCCAACACTCAGTTTACATGCTGCCCCCTCCACTAAACCCTCCCAGCAACCCCCTGCTCCCAGCACTCGGTGTTTGCTCGCTGTCTCCACACCCAGTCCCCACAGCGTCTCCCCAAAACTATCCTCTAGTGCCCAGCACGGGGAAGACCACCCGGCTGAGAAGCCTCCCTTAGAGAAGCAAACAGCCTCGAAAGGGGCAGTTCTCTTCACAAGTGGAGAAGCAGACAGGGTAGGGGAGGGAAGGCGGGAGGGGTAGTTAATAATTAATTATTATAGTATATTTAAAACTATTTACAGAGTACTTATCTCTACTTTATAGCTGAGAAGCTGAGGTCCAGAGAAGCTAAGTAACTTGCCCAGCCAGGGCTCAAAGCCAGGCAGCTGGGCTCCAGAAGCCAGGTAGCAGTAGCCGGGCTCCTGAAGCCAGGCTCTCAGCCATGGGAGAGCCGGACGCCGGAGGAGGAGGGGAAGGAAGAAGGGAGGCAGGGGGATGAATGAAATTCCACCCTGCTGCTGGCTGATTGATGAGCCAGCCATGGCGTGAGGGCACTGGGGCTGATGGCAACACCGAGTGCAACCGAGTGACAGATCCAGGATCCTGCCAGCCTGACGCAGAGAGGCACCTGCTCAGGTGCTATGAGGGGACTCTGGCACCTGGCCTCACCTGGCCCCCCTAGAGAGGGCTGGAGATGCCTAAGGATATTCAGGAGAGAACGTGGTGGTGGTGGTGGGGGGTGTTGTCGTCGTGGGCACCAGCCTTGGGATCACTCGAAGCCCCTTCTCTCTAGCTCTTTGGGGGATGGGGTCCCTCCCTGGGACCACTACTTATGGTGACCTGAAGTGTGCCAGCGAATGGCTCTGAGCTCTACCTGGCCAGGCACAGGACATCCTGAGGTTGAGGCCCTCTGCCCACCCTCTGTCCTCTGCCTCCCCACCCCCAGCTTAATCAGCTCTGGTTTATTTAGCTGGGGAGCCTGGTTCCACCCTGCCTCTCTGTCCCCCAAGTCACAAGAGTGACATCTGAACCCACCTTGCCCCTTCCCTTGCTTCTCCCTCGGTGAGGGCAGAGAAATGGTTACAACGGCGTGTTCACAAACAAGACACGCAGGCACCCCGTGGGCCAGGGCCAGCCACCCTGGGCGGGCCTTGGGCCAAGCTCCCTAATTTGGTCATTTCCATTGGAAGCAGGTTGGTGAGTGACTAGGAGGCTAGGCCATCTGTCCATGGGACCCCCATCCCTCCCAGCCCTCAGCCTTCAGGAACCTTGAGGCAGCCCCACAGAGAGACATTAGTGGGACAGACAGGACAGCGAGAGACAGACCTGGGGCCAGGGGCCAGGCGGGGGCTCACCAGCTGCAGCACGGATGGTCGGGCAGGGGCCGGATGCCACGGCCGAGCAGCGCTGACGGACCTCCCGGGGCGCCCTGGGGCCCTTTTATCCGGCTGAGGCTGCGGCCCGCGGGCGCCCCCCACCCCGCCGCCCGCGGAGGAGGCCCCGTAGGCCCCGCCCCCGGGCGGACCCGGTCGAGGCGGGCGCCCAGCCCGGCCCGGCTCGCTCGGCCCCTCTGCCCTGCGCCCCCCGCCCGCAGCGGGCGTCCACACGTCTCGGCCTGGGAAGTCCTGGGGTCTCGAGGAGCAGGGGCGGCGGGGGCCAGGGAGGGGTCGGCTGTTTCCCGAGGAGGAAACTGGCGCGCTGCAGCAGGAGGGACTGTGGGAGGATCAGAGTCCCGGTGAGAGGCGGGCGGCGCGGCGCCAGCGGGCTGCGTTTGCCTGGGGTGCCTGTGGCCTCGGGAGTCCCTGTCCCACACGCAGTGCCCTTCTCTGCGAAACGGGGTGACCTGCCCACCCCCAGAGTCCCCCCATCCAGTGAGGCCCGGGAGGTGTCAGTGCCCAGAGCACAGTTATCTTTTAAACGGGAGCGCCTCACTAGCGTAGGGGTCCCCAGACTGACTCCCTTGGGGGCGGGGGCAGCGAGGGGGGAGTGGGAGGCTCAGTTCAAATGAGGTTAGGGTGGTGTAGCGCAGGTGTGCTGTCTTTGGGGTAACAAGCAGCCCTCTCCCTTGCCCTGGTCCCTCGAAATGTATTGAGTATTTCGTGAGCGCGAGGTCTCTGGTCTGCCCATTGCACAATTGGGAACATTGAGCCCCAGGAGACAGGACTGACTTGCTTCCCCCAGTAATAAACAGTAAATGGTAGAACTTAAGTCCTTCTCTACAACTCCTTACACAGTTGAATGAGGCCGTCCTGGACCTTGACAGGCCCGGGGGCGGGGGTTGGGGGTGGGGGGTGTATAGAGGGTGGGGTGGGGTGGGGGGACTGTGGAATAAAACAAAAGTAGAAAAGGCTGAAAGAGGGAGGCCCAATCAGCTTAGCTGAACTCCCAGGCACAGGAATCCCAGCCCCTTTCCTCCAAATTCTTTCCCATAGTCCTGGTCCCTCCTGGTGCCTCGGTGCCCCCATCTGTAAAATGGGCAGAGAGTTCCAGCCTCCCAGCTTCCTTCCCTAGGTCCAGATCAGTACAGCCTGGTTCCCCCTTTTCCCCAGCCTTGCCTGAGTGTCCTTCCAAAGGCTCATTCATTCAGCAAATCTTTATTGATTTTCTCCTCCTTGCTAGACAGGGTGCTGGAGTGCTAGACACTGCAGGGGCGGGAGGGGGGCTTCCCAGTCTGGTGGCGGAGGCAGATCTGTAAGCAAACACCACCACAAGGCATGAGACAGAATGTGATAAGGGCTAGGATGGCAAGGTGGACCTTTCTGACCCCTGGGTGACAGCCAGGTCACACTGACCCGGCTCCTGGAGGACTACTGTCCACCCCTGGCCTCTCGTGTCCCAGATGTCCCTCCAGTGCCCCCGCCCCGCCCCAACAGGGCCCAGAGCATTCCCTGCATGAATCAACAGGAAAGAATGCTCCCAGCTTTGGGTCAGTGGCAGCAGCAGCAGCCCAGCCCCACCCCTGGGGACAATGAGGCAGCTGTGGGCTAGGGTGCCAGGTATGCCTCAGCCCCCTCCCCATGCCCAGCCACTTCTCATGCCGAGCCAGGAACAACACGGAGGGCTCCACCTGCTGCCAATCACCCACCCAGGCTCGACTGCCCAGAACTAAAAATACCCTGGAGGCTGGCCCCGGCTAGAGCCCAGGGAATGAATGGATGTGTTGCCCGGAAGTCCGTTGACCTACAAGACACTGGGTAGAGGCTGCGGCTAGGGAGCAGTGGAAGGAGTAATCTCCTGGCGGGGGGGGGTGGGGGGGTGGGGTGGGTCACTGTGAGGCTCTCTTATTGAGAAGCGAGGGGCTTGGGTCCCAGGACCCAGCCCTACAGCTTACTAGTGATGGGATTTTCTCAGCTGAGTGGCTGTCTCCTCACCCTTACTTTCGGTTGTTGTGGGGGTCAAATGGGACAATTCAGTTCATCTCAATCAGTTTTGACTTGATGGAGACTGCTGCTTCCTCCTTCGTGCCTGACTGTGCTCACAGCCTCAGCCAGAGCCCAGGACCTCTTGATATACAGGTCCATGTCCGCCTCAACTCTGGGGGCCCCTGGAACTTCTGATTGATCGGGATTCCGTCACAGGCTTGGTGCACGGCAAGAGCTCCGCATGTGCTGGTGGCTGCTCCGTGCTGGCGCTTGAGCTAGAGCTGGGGGTGTTGGGGGGACACAAACAAGCCAGATGTGATCCCTGCCCTCAAGGAATGTGCAGGGGGGTGGGGGAGACAGATTCCCGATCGGCCAAGGGATGAGGCATGGTCATCACCATCATAACAGCGAGCAGGTGCGGTGCGGTTGCTCTGTGTGTCATCTCACGTAATTCTCTTAAAATCCCCATGGACAACACTTTCATCACCCTCCTTTACAGATGATGAAATTGGGGCACAGAGAGGTTAAGTGATTTGGCCAGAATCACACACATTATCTGCAAAGAGTAGCGAGTGGTGAACTGCAGCAGAAACAGTTAACTCTGGGCTCTGGGCTCTGGGTACTGTGGGGGGAGGGGCGGGAGGGGAGTCTGAGGATTGAAGGCTTCATGGAAGAAGTGCCTTGAGGGATGGACAGACCTGCTCACTGTTATGATAATGCTGACAATGTCTCATCTGTTGGTTGATTGGGGGTCTGTTCTGTCTCTCCCCCCGCTCTGCAAATTCACTAAGTGGAGAGATGGGAAGAGGGGTGGTCATGTAAAATGGTGGAAGCCATGGAGCACTGGGCAGGCATCAGAGGTTATCCCATGTCCCCTCCCCCAGGCCCCCAGGGCCTGGGGCATAAGCTTCTCCGTCTGCCCCCCCACCAGGGTGAGGAGCTGAGAGGTGAAGAGTAGCTGAGTCTTTTCCCCATGGGGTGTTCCTCAAACCTGGCCAAATCAGGGCCTGTGCTTTCCTTCCAAACGGGAAGGCCGAGATCTCCTGCAGAAAGCTGTGTCCTGGGATGTTGCCAGCAGCCCCTGGGCGGGGGGGGGGGGGGGGGGGGGGGGGGCTGGCTATAGTACCCAGCGCCAGGCTGCGGGGCAAGCTGTCCTGCTCCATGGCCTTCAAGGCTCAATCTGGCCCCACCTCCTTGGAGACTCATTATGGAGGAAACTGTACAGTTTAGGAATAGGGGGAACCTGAATTCTTGCTCTGACTCTGAACTCTGGCCTCAGGCAAGTCCTTTCGCCCAGCGCAGGGCACAGCCTCCTGCGTCCATTTGTCCTGCCTTTGCACCCCTACTCTCTGACATCCAAGGGCCAAACTGCTCTCCTCTCTTCCCCTATCTTGGCTGTCCCTGACTTCAGTGAAACCTGAGCAGATTCATCTTGTCATGCCTTGGCTCAGGAATCCTCAGTGGCTCACTGTTGCCCATAGGATATGCAGAATCCACTGCTGTTCCTCCTGTTCCCTGTCCTTCTTTTCTCTTCTGACTTCATTTCTTATATTCTACCTGTCCTTTAGGCCTCAGTCTGATCCTAGCTCCTCTGCGAATTCCCCCATGGGAGCTTACGTGAATGCTCTCCAGGGGTCAGGTCCTGGAGGAATCCCGGAGCTGAAGCAGACACAGTCTCTGTCCTCCTGTGTGCACCAGCTTGGTGAGAGCTGACTCAGACGTGGCGGCGATGGACAGTAGGCCGGGGCGACAGAAGGCAGGACACAGGGAGGGGAACTGACCATTTCGACACAGGACCCTTTGCTGAGAGCTGTTTAACCCGGCGCAGGGCTTTTGTTCCAAGGGGAGGGGTGGGAGCTGAGGGGATTTTGAGGAGTCTCGGTGGGGGGAGGTGAGGAGGTGGATCTAACAGGGGCGGCCTGCCTGGGGACAGGCTGGCCTGGGAGATGGTTCCTGGGGAGAGAGAGATGAGCTGGCTGCAGGGCGGAGAGGACATTTGGGGGAAGACAGAGCCGGTAAAGAGAAATGTTAGGAAGTTTTGCTCTGTGATATGCCATGTCACTGTCTGCCCTGTTCCTCTGGAAGCTTTGGAAAAATTGTTATTACTTGATAACGCTTGGGGTTGGACAGGCCCACCTCAACATGGGCAGGTCCTGGGCATGAGTCAAAGGGGGCCTCATATCATATGTCTAAGAGTTAAAAGTCAAACTAACTCATTGTTAAATAAAGCATGGTCTATCTTCCTGCCTTGACAAATAACACCTCTGGAAAGACCTGGAAGGCCAGAATTGAATCCAGAAACATGGTATTGTGGGAAGCATCTGCCCCTGTCCCTGAGCCCCAGTGTGTCACACCTCCTTCCTCTCCCACCCTCTGCCCCTTCCCACACAGCAAGGCACCTTCTGCTGTGGCAGGAGCGCGCATACAGGAGGCTCTGTGCAGACACACAGCAGCTGCCCTTTGGCTGCCCCGGGCCTGGGTGCACAGCCTGGCGGTGCAGTCTGCACTCGGGACGGAGGGCCGGAGGCCAGCTTGGCTTCTTGGGCAAGGAGCTCCTTGAGCTCACATTTGGAAGTGGGACTGAGCCTGCAGTGGGCACATCCCCTTGCCCTGTGAATTCTGTGCCCTGTGGGGGGGGTGCAATTGGACAAGGTGGCGGGGATGCCCTCCGAGGCATGGAGGTCTGAGGACGGCTGTGTGTATGGGTGGGAGGCCATGAGGTGCCACATGGAGATGGGAATGTGGCTTGGCGGTGGGCCCTGGGGGTGGAGGTGGGGTGCCTGGTCACTTGTGTGGTGTTTAGAGAGCTGTCGGCCAGGCAGCACCAGAGCCCCAGAACTTTGCCTCGGCAGGTGCGGGGCACTAAAGCTTTCTGAGGAGGGGCAGGGGGTGGGGGTGGGTTTGATTAGAACCTGGCCGTAGGAATTTAATCTCTGCTGGTGCCATCTTGAGCTGGTATTTAACTCTTCACAGATTCAAACCTTTGGTGGGGGGTAAAAGTAGGGGGCTGGGAAGGGGTGTTCTGGGGGGGTGCACAGGGAGGATCTTAATAACCCATAAGCTGCTGAAAGGCAGAGAGCCTGACTTAGGCTCCCCCATTTCCACCTCTGCCCCTGGGATCCCCAGCTCAAAGGCCCTGAATTCCCACAGATGTTTGGGTGTTCAATTTCATTTGATACCAATAGCTTAACACACGCCTTTGCCCCCAGCCTGTTTTTGTTTCACCCCCCCCCCCCCCGCCCCGCTCCCCGACATATAGGCTCGCACTTCATTACCCTGCTTCTCATATTCAAGTCCTCGCCTGAGGAGGGTCATCAACCAGCATTCTCCCCATCATCAGCTCCCCTCTCCTCCAGGCCCTCCCGCCCCTGTTCGCTCCCTCTCGTTCTCCCCACCTCCTGCTCTCAGCCACATGCCCTAGCTCTTCTCTAGTTCCCTTGAGAATATCTCCCCTCCCATTCGCTCTTTTCCCTTCCAGTGCCACCTGCAAACCCCTACTTTCCCTGTCCCAGCAGCTAACACTGGCGGTGCCGGGACGCTCTTCTATTCAGGTAAATTAAAGTCATAAGTTCTGGGGGAAATGAGATGGGATGAAGACTCAGTGCCACAGCCCCGAAGCCTCTGAGGCCCCTTCAGAAGCTCCCAGAAGTCTGTGCTGACCTTCTCACCCGCCTGTGATTGAACCCCCTTTTCCTCAGGCAACACGAGACAAGTTAAATTAAAAAACATTTCTTATTCCAAGCTGCTTTCCTGGATCTTTAAAAGCAACAAGTACAGTAACTGCACCGCTTCTCCCAGTTTCTTGTGGCCCATGAGGGTAGTAGGCTTCAGTGGGCTAACCTGGGAACCTCGAAGCCTGTGTGACATCTCCCCTAGCCCTGGCTCTCGCCTCTTCTTAGCCTCTTGGTGGAAGATCGTCAACCAATTTGGGGGCAGAGCCAGACTGAAGGCCTAAGTGTTACAGGAGCCACTCTTAGCCCCAGATTTATGAATTATCTCCGGGATTCACTGGGGCGGTGAGTGGGAAATAGGAGTTCAGAAACAGGGAAACAGAGCTATCGATTAAAGAGAGATATGCGTGACCTAAACACAGTCCTGTGTTCTCTCGCATCTGAGTTTGTTGATCTAGAACTTTGCAAATACTTTCAAGATTCTTTGTGAGGAATTGGTTCTCTCAATCTGGCTAGAATATAAGATCTGTCAAGGCTGGGACTGACAGACTCCAAAGGGTTAATTTTCCTGTAACCAAGGCTCAGCTTCCAGGAACCAGGAGGGGGCAGCAAGGAACTGTCTGGGTGGAGAATTCCCCTGACCTGGCCTGCCAGGGAGGGTGGGGGTGGGAACCTGCCAGGACAGAGGTCAAGGGAAGTCCCTGGATGAAGCAGGAGCTGAGCCAAGACCAGGGACAGAGTGCTGGAGGTGAGGTGAGGAACCACTGGCATTAAAGGCCACACCAGGAGTGAGGATGGGGAGTGCGGGGGGGAGAAAGACAAGCCCCACCAAAAGACAGGGCTAATTGATGGGTCTATTCAGACAACAGCAGGCAGAACAAGAGGCCGGCCTGGAAATCTCACACTTCAGCCCAGCAGTTCTTGGACTGTGGTCCTAGACCAGCAGCATCAGCATCCCCGGGGAACCTGTTAGAAATGCCAGTTATCAGGCCGCACCTCAGACCAGAAACTCTGGGGTTGGGGCCTAGCACCTGTGTTTCAACACATCCTCCAGATAATTCTAATGCCTGCTAATATTTGAGAACCACTTCTCTAGAAGATACTGTTGGAAGATGTTTGCACTGACAGAATCTAGAGCCCTGTGGATGCCTTTTTTCCTTAGAGTCCCAGACATGCCTGGTGGGCTCAGCCCTCTTGGAGTCCTCTTGTGTTATGAGGAGCCTCCTCCACATATGATGGGCTGAGTTTTGGGGGGGATCCCAGTTATTCCCAAATGCATTTTCAGTCCCTTCATGCCATATTTTCTGTCCTATGTGGAGTTCTACAAGGACCTCTGTGTCCCTGAGGAAAGCATCATTGCGGTGGTGGTGGAGGGATTCCTCACTATTGTTCTCCGGGGCCCTACTCATGCTAGGTCAGGGGTAGGAGGTCAGGCCAACATCGAGATTCTGGCAGGATCTTCCTGCATGACAGGAATTTCACCATCTATTCAATACCACAAAATCTATGCCATTGTGAACATCAGCCTGAAGTCTGAGATCTTCCAGGAGACCAGTTGGCCAACGGGTGTCACTGATGCCCACCAGCTCCAGGCAGGCAGATTCCAGAGGCCCTCTCCGTCCTCCTGGAGCTGGTCCTGGCTTTCATAATTCACAGTACATCTTGAGTTGCTGGGATAATTTTGCATCCTGGAGCATTCTGGACACACCAGCGGCTCAAGAAGAGTTAAATAGCTATGAGGTTGTTCATTTGTTCACAAAGGAAACTGCCCAGAAAGGACAAGAAAAGCTTCATTTCCTAGCCATTAACTGAAAACCATTCTTCTTAGGACAGCTTGACCTCTAAAGTGTGACTGAACTATCCAGAAAAAAAATGTAGATAAACCATGTCTCCTTTTAGCATTGAGTGCTAGTAAACAAAGTGGGAGAGAAGGAATTCCACCAAGATATCAGCAGAAACTTAACTTCTTAGGGGAAATAATTTCCTCTCCTCATTAGCAATTAATGAGCGTAAGCTTCTGCCCACCAGCACTCTGAATTACTGTCGCTGTGGTGAGGTGGTGTGACGGGAACTTGGTGCAGTGCCTTGTGCCTTTGGCAGGGATTTGTAAACCAGAGCTAATAGGTGAATGTGTCTCATTCAAGTGGGGGTGTTATCTTGTACTAAATATCGGGCAGGGATCGGTCATATTTGTACAGAGAACACTTTGCTATGCTTGGTGGGGATACAAAGAGATAAAAACCCTGTTCCTACCCCAGTGTAAGTCACATAAGTCATGAATTATATTTATATCGTTATATGAATTACATCAATTACATCAGCCAGTGGAATCTGTTTGTGTAGATAAGATCATTCATTTACTTGTTCATTCCGCCTGTTTATTGAGCACCTGTTATTTATGTAGCCGCTTTGGGAAATCTAGAAAAGTAAATATAACCCAAGTTTCCCAGGCTCTTTGTGCTACTGGCGTCATACTAATGGGAAAGGTCACATTTTCTAGGTTCTTGTCCCTATTATTTAGGGACCACTTCCAGCAACCCCTGTCCCCGCCCCAACCAAATTCTCACCCAGTTCACATCTAGGAGTGTTCAGCGGGGGGTCAACATGCGCTCATAAACCAGACTATTAATTAGGGTTAGATTGCAGCATCTTCTTTAATCTTGCACCCCAGGTTTGCACCCTCCCCTCCGCCACCATTGATGTCCATTACTGAGAAGCTTCTTGAAAAACTTTTCAAGTATTCATGGCTACTGCTCATTGGGAAAAATGCTGAGATCTAAGCCAGAGGGGCTAGCTCTTGATGCTCCAAAAGCTGCCTCCTCTCAAGGCGCAGAATGGTGCCACCTTCCCTCAGAAGTGAGAAGATGCCTCCTTGCCCCCCCACCCCTGGTTCTGTGCTGTGTCACCTCAACTCTGGTCTGTTTCATTGGCCTATGGCCTACCTTTTCACCAGTAGCACGCTGTGTTGATTGTTACAGTTTTATAATAAGTCTCAGATAGTATGAGTCCTCCAACCTTGTTCTTTTTCAACATTGTTCTGGTTTAGTCTAGTTCCTTTGCCTTTCTACATACATTTTAGAACCAGCTTGTCAATTTCTGCCAAAGAACCTGCCAGAATTTTGATTGGAATTGCACTGAATTTATACATCAATTTGAGGAGAGGTGATATTTTAAGAAAATTTTGCCTTCTAATACATGAACACAATACAGTTCTCCATTTCTTGTTGATTTCTTTAATTAATGATTTGTAGTTTTTGGCCTAAAGATCTCAAATATGACGTATTGTTGTTGGATTTATGCCTAAGTGTTCCACATTTTGCTGATATTCTAAATGGCACTTAAACATTTTATTTATTTATTTTTAAAGATTTTATTAATTTATTTATTTGTGAGAGAGAGAGAGCACAAGCAGGGGGAGTGGCAGGCAGAGGGAGAAGCAGGCTCCCCACTGAGCAAGGAACCTGAGGTGGGTCTTGGTTCTGGGATCATGACCTGAACTGAAGGCAGATGCTTACCCAGCTGAGCCACCCAGGCATCCCAGCACTTAAACATTTTAGATTTTCCACTGATCATCACTAGTAAATAAAAATACAGTCATTTTTTTAGCATTGACCTTGTATCCTGTGAAATTGCTAGACTCACTTCTAGTAGCTTATATATTCCTTGGGAGTTTCTTCATAGAGAATTATGTCATCTGCGAATAGGGACAGTTTTATTTCACCCTTTACAACCTGGATGCCTTTTATTTCTTTTTCTTGTTCTATTGCATTTCGTGGGACCTCCAGTATAAAGATAAAGAGAAGGAGTAAGCATGGATATTTTTGTCTTGGATTGTTTCCAATCTTAAGGGAAAGGCATTCAGTCTTTCACCATTAAATATGATGTTACCTGTAGGTCCAAGTCACCTATGTTGTCAGTTATTTGTGTAGAGTTGTTCATAGTATTCTCTTATTATCCTTTTGATGTCTGACAGGGTGTATGACTACAGGTATTATATTCCCTCCTTTATTCCTGATATGGTAATTTGTGTATTCTCTCTCTTTTTCTTTGTTATTTTCTTGCTAGAAGATTATCAATTTTATTAGTCTTTTGAAAGAACCAACTTTTTGTTTCACTAATTTTCTCTATTGTTTTTCTGTTTCCAATTTCTGCTCTTATCCATATTATTTCCTTCCTCTGATTTGTGTTTATTTTGTTCTTTTCCTAGGTTCTTGAGGTAGGAAATTAGATTATTGATTTGAGACTTTACTCTTTTCTAATATAAGCATTAGTGCTATAAGTTTTCCTCTTAGCACTGCTTTATTTCTCTCATAAGTTTTGATATGTTACATTTTCATTTTCATTTTGGTCAGTGTATGCTTTTTATTTCCCTTGAGACTTCCTCTGTGACCTATGAATTAGTTAGAAGTGTGTTGTTTAATTCCAAGTATTTTGCAATTTTCCAGTTTTATTTCAATTGCTGATTTCTATCTGATTCTATTGTGGTTAGATAACACACTCTGTATGATTTAAATTTTTAAAAATTTGTTGAGGTATGTTTTGTGGCCCAGGATATGGTCTATCTTGGTGTATGTTCCAGGAACACTTGAAAAGAGTGTGGATCCTGCTGTTATTGGGTAGAGTGTTCTGTAAATGTCAATGAGATTCTGTTGACTGACGGTAGTGTTGAATTCTATATCCTACTGATTTTCTGTCTGGTTGCTCTATTAGTTGTCAAAAGAGGAATGTTGAAGTTACCAACTCTAATTGTAGATCATAAAAATAATAGATGTTTGATATTTTTTCCTTTCAGTTTTTGCTTCACATTATCTGCAGCTCTGTTGTTTGTACATGCAATATTTAATGATTGCCCTTTTTGGTGGACTGGCCCTTTTATTATTCTATAATGTCTCTCTCTCTTTCTGATCATTATCTTCGCTCTCAACTATACTTTATCTGATATTAATATAGCCATACCTGCCTTCTTTTGATTAATTCTGGAATGATATCTTTTTTTCCCTATCCTTTCCTTCCAACTACCAATGTCGTTATATTTGAAATGAGATTCTTGTAGACAGAATATAGTTAGGTCATGTTTTTAAATCCACTCCGTCAATCTCTGTCTTTTAATTGGTGTATTTAGACCATTTACATTTAATGCAATTACTGATCTATCAGTGCTTAAGTCTGTCGTTTGTTTTGTCTTTTCTGTTTGGTCTGGGGTATTTTTCATTTGTTTGTTTCTCCCTTTCTTTTCCCTGCCTTCCTGTGGGCTACTTCAACATCTTTTAGAATTCCATTTTGATTAATCTACAGTATTTTTTTAAAAGATTTTATTTATTCATTTGAGAGAGAGAGCAAGAGAGCACAATCCAGGGCGAGGGGCAGAGGAAGAGGGAGAAGAAGCAGACTGCCTGCTAAGTAAGCAGGGAGCCAGACATGGGGTTCATGACCTGAGCCAAAGGCAGATGCTTAACCAACTGAGTCATCCAGGCACCCCTAATCTATAGTGTTTTTGAGAGTATCTCCTTGTACAGCAGTTTTTAGTGGTCACTTTAGGTATTACATTAAACATATCTAATTTTTAAGTCTACTGGTATTGCTATTTTCCCAGAGTGAACTGTAGAAACCTTATCTTCCTTTGTCTCTTTACCCTCTCCCATTTATAATATAGTTGTCTTAAATATTTCCTTTACATAAATTTATAACCATACCAGACAGTGTTAATAAGTTTTGCTTCAACTGTCAAACGTAACTTAGAAAACTCAAGAACAGAATAAAATAGGTATTTACCCATCTTTTTATTTTTCTGTTTTTCTTTCTTCCCTCCTGATGTTTCAAAGTGCTTTCTTTTTATCATTTCCCTCTGCTTAGAGAACTTCTGGCCATTCTTTTAGGATAGACCTCCTGACAACAAATTCTCTTAGTTTTTTTCATCTGAGAAGGGCTTGATTACCCCTTCATGCATGAAGAATTTTTCTTGCTGGATATAAAATTCTGTCTTGACAGTTCTTTTCTTTCATTTCTTTTCTTTCTTGAAAATGTGCTATTTTTTCTGGCCCTTAGTTTCTGATGATAAATCCACTGTCATTCAAATTGTTTTTCCCCTATAGGTAAGGTCATTTTTCTTTCTCTGTTTCAAGATTTTTCTGCCTTTGGTTTTCAGAAGTCTGACTATGATGTGTCTCAGTATGAATTTGTTTGGGTTTATCCTGTTTGGAGTTTGTTCATCTTCTTGAATTTATAGGTTTACTCATTCTGCTAAATTTGGAACATTTTCAGCCATTACTTCTTCAAGTATTTTTTCAGTCCTGCCCTCATTTTCCGCTGCTTCCAGAACTCCAATAACATGAATAATGAATATTAGATCTTTTGTTATAGGCCTGCAGTTCCCTGAGGCTTCGTTCATTCTTCTTCTTCTTCTTTATTTAATTCTATTTTCTTTATGTTGTTCAGATTAGGGCATTTCTGTTCTTCTATCCTTGAATCCACTGATTCTTTCCTCTGTTCTCTCCATTTTGTTCTGGAGTTTACCCACTGAGATTTTTAATTTTAGTTATTGTATGTTTTTGTTCTAAAGTTTTCTTTTGGCTTTTTAAAACATTTTTTCTTTCTTCTTTCTTTCTTTCTTTCTTCCTTCTTCTTCTTTTTTTTTTTTTTAAGATTTTATTTATTTATTTGACAGAGATAGAGACAGCCAGCGAGAGAGGGAACACAAGCAGGGGGAGTGGGAGAGGAAGAAGCAGGCTCATACCAGAGGAGCCTGATGTGGGGCTCGATCCCATAATGCCAGGATCACGCCCTGAGCCGAAGGCAGAAGCTTAACCGCTGTGCCACCCAGGTGCCCCTCCTCTTCTTCCTCCTCCCCTTCTTCTTCTTCTTCTTCTTCTTCTTCTTCTCCTTCTCCTTCTTCTCCTTCTTCTTTCTCCTCCTCCTCCTCCTCTTCCTCCACTTCCTCCCCTCCTCTTCCTTCTCTTTCTCTTTCTCTTCTCCTTCCCCTCCTCCTCCTCCTCCTCCTTCCTTTTCCTTTTTTTTTTTTTCCTGAAGCTTTCTTGACATGCCACCACTCAGTAGAGATGCAGGTCTCAGCTCCCTACTCAACCTTCTACTATTATACCACCCTGCACTAGGGTGGGGATTCATTGTCTTGTTACAGCTCGGTAAGAATGGAAATCTAGACTCTTGGCTTTTGCTCTTGTGTATGTATGTGTGTGTTCCTCAGGTTGTGGGGGGAATGGTGCCGTGGTGGTTTTCTTTTCTATGGTGTTTACTCAAGTACAGCAGCCATTGTCTAAAAGTTTTCTGTCTAGATAGGCTTCCTGATCCTTTGGCTGAGAGAGTAGGCTTTTGCTGGGGCTTTTGTGGTCTGTGTCTATTGGTGCTGCCAGGTTGCTGGCTTCTTCAGTAACAAGTCTGGAATATATGAGGCAAAAAGAAAACTCAGGGAACTCAATGTCATGTCATTCCTTGGTTTCCAAGGTCCCTAGCTGGTTTGCCTTCTCTCTACCTTTCAGAGTCTTATGTTTAGGGCATTTATTTACCAACCCTTTCTCCAATTGTGTCCTGTATTGTGGAGGTAACCTTGGGGGCATTAACCACCCTGTGGGGATGTGGAATGGTGCATAAGAAGCATCTGCTATATTACCATGAGGTGAGTATGAAATCTCGGTGCATTGACGACTAATCCTATAATCTTTGCCCTGCAGTATATTTTGACCTATGGCATACCCCTGACCATTATACCTAGGTAGCTCCTATCTGATTCTAACTCACTAACCTCTTAGTCAATCAAACTTCCTCCAGTATTGATTCTCCTGTGAGATATAGACTGCTTTCTGATGGAGGGTAGGAGTAGGCAGGGCTGGATTGAATAGTGGCCCCAAATGCAATATGTCCAAGTCCTAACTCCCAGAATCTATGAAGGTGACCTCATTTGGAAGAAGTGTCTTTGCAGATGCAGTTAAGGACATAGAAATGAGGTCATCTTAGATTTAGAGTGGCTCCTAAGTCCAATGACTGATGTCTTTATAAAAGAGAGGAGAGGGAGATTTGAGACACATGGACATGGGAAAGAAGACCACCTAAAAATGAAATTGGAGACAGGAGTTAGACTGCTAGAAGTCAGGAAACTCCTGGAACTTCCAGAAGCTGGAAGAAGCAAGGAAGGGCTCTCCCCTGGAGCCTTCAGAGGGAGTGTGGCCCTACCAACACCTTGATGGCAGACCTCAAATCTGGTCACCAGATTTTGAGAGAATAAATTTCTGTTGTTTTAGGCCATGTAGTTTGTAGTAATTTGTTATAGCAACCGAGGAAACCATAACTCTAGCCCAGATGGACATTTTTGCTGTGAGAGGACTAAGCTCTGCAAAGACGGAGCAGCTGCCCCATTGCTGTGTCTCCTCTGGTTGCTGGAAAGTGGACATTCCACAGTGGTTGGCTTCATGGACCTCACCCCTGATATGCCTGAACTTGGCCATACCTGCAGTGTTTGTACCCACTCAACATGGCCTTAACCTGCACAGTGCCTACACTCAGGCTAGCCTTGGGGTGGCTTGCATGCACCCACCCTGCCCTGGTAGAAGACACAGGACACAGCTTCTTATCTGTCACCCCTCGGATCTTTCCTACGAGGACCCTTTGGGGTGACATGGATCAGTTAGTTAGCCCGTGTTACCTAGAAACAATAGACACCACTTAGCTAATTTAAACAAAAAAGGAATTTATTGCAAGGATACAGGAAAAGTTGAATAATCCAGGCTGGTAGCAGGGTAACAGCGCAGGGGACCTGGTTAGTAGCCAGAACTAAAGGGAAGTTGATTTAAGTTGCTGCCAGTAAAGTCGTCTCAGGTCATATCAGTCAAGTTGTAATTCAACCACTGAGGGTCTGACAGGGGCAGATGGTGCTGAGGGACAAGGAGGTGGGGGTGGGAAGGGGGAAGTCTGGCAGTGGTACCAAGACATCATGGAATGGGGGGATTAGTCCCTTAAAGGGAGTGTGAAGCACTGGTACCACAAAGGGGATAGGATGCTGGGCAGACAGAAACCCCAGCTGCCTAGGCAAGGGACAAGAGCTGGCTCACTCTTCCTCTTCTCCCCCCTGGTTCCCCAGCCCCAATCTCTACTTCTTCCTGCTCGGTTCCTCAGAAGGAGTAGGGAGAAACCACAGATGGTTTTTTATAACTTCAGAGTATACCTCGAGTCAGCGATGAGCGATAATTAGACTGTGATTGTTCTATTTAAGCGCTTCACTTAATCAATTTACAATCGCCTATGCTGTCTCCGAGTATTGATTATGGAGTCCTGCGTCTTGGAAGTCTTAAAGTGCCCTCCTGGGATGCTACCCCAACACTGCGATTCTCACAGGCGCGTGAACACCCTGTGCTGAAGCCGACCTTTCCATGCGGTTGCTTGAGATACTTTTTCATCTTAATTGTTTCTGAAGACAGGACAGAATAGCAGCTCCTTCTATTGCTGATCTGAATCTAAATGGGAAGGAGCTGCCCGGTTAATGGGGCATACGGCTGTTCCCAGGTGGGAAGGATGGGGTTGACTGCTCCAGACACCCTCTCGGAGAAGACACGGTTACAGCCTAGAGATTGACCATGAACCTTTGTGAGGATGATAATTGAAGAGAGGTGACCCCGGACAGACACTCAGCCATCCCATCCACCCCTAATCATCATGGCAAGCAACAGAGGCTCAGGACTTGCCTGGGGCCCCACTAGCCAGAAGGGCCTTGAGAAGGGTCTAGGCAGTGTGGACAGGGAAGGAGGGACTAGTCGAAAGGAAGGAAGCAAGTTGCAGTATTTTCAACTTGACTGCACATTAAAAAAGACTCAAGCCTCCATCCTACCCCAGACGGATTGCATCAGAATCCCTGTGGTGGTGCTGGTTATGGGTGTTTCTGGGGATCGGTAATTTTTAAGTTCCCAGGTGACATCTTCTTGCACAATGAAGGTTAAGAATCACTGAGGTAGAACAGGGTCCTCGATCTGAGATCCGTGGTGGGCTTTGGGGGCATCTGTGATGTCCCCCCCCCCCAATTGCATGCAAAATTGTCAGTATATATGCTTTCCTAGGGACAGGAACACATTGCTTTCATCAGACTCGAAAAGTGGCCTGTGACCCTCCAAAGGACACAAAGCACTGAGATAAAGGGGACAGATAGCGTGTGCCAGGGAAGAGGAGGGGGATTCAGGCTATGGTGGTTCTGATGCCAGTGGTCCCTTGAAGCAATCCTCTCACAACCCTGCAAAGCTGCCCTCCCACCCTTAGCTCACAGCCAGGTGGCCGGCCACCAGCCCTGCCAGGAACCTTCCCTGTCAGCCGCGTAAAACCAGCTGCAAAAAGAGAACAAGATTTGGTGATGGACATAAAGTAACTAGGGATTTCCCTCAGGCTCATCTCACCCAAAATTAGGGCAGCGGAAACCAGTTCCAAAGCTGTAAGGCAGTGGTTCTCAAACTGTGTTCCCCAGATCAGCAGCTTCAACATCACCTGGGGACTTACTAGAAATGCCAATTATCAGGCTCCACCCCAGAACTCCTGAATCAGAAACTCTGGTGGGGCCTCTGTTCCGTCTCAACAAAAGCCCTGGGTGACCCCTGTGCACCCCAAGGTGAGACTACTGCCATCAGGGAGTGAGGGTCTAGGGGTGATGGACGTGCTCTGGGCCAGCCCAGCGCCTGGGTGAGGCTGGCCCAGCAGCTTGAGAGCAGTCGGAGCCCACAGCTGAGAGAGGCTTAGCAGAGGCTGAGAGCTGGAGGGCTTCGGGGGCCTGCAGCCAGGTCTGGGGAAGGGCTGGGCCGTCGTTTGCTGAGTCAGAGGACGCAGACCCTGGGGCCGGAACAGGTCTGACATTCCAAGGCCTCTGCGTAGCTAGTTCTAGCAGTCAGCTAAGAGGGTCAGCTTGACTTGTGGAGAAGACACAGCAGGCTCTAAGTCACTCGGGGAACACACAAAGGGAAGGAGGGGTAAGTACCTCGTCTCTCACAGTCCTCTCTCGCCGGCCGAGGCAGCCTTGGGTTAGGGCCTCTGGTGTCCACAGCACAGGCGGCCAAGCGGGGCAGAGGAGGCGTGCGGGCTGCTGCCTGTAGCCCTGCTTAGAGCGAAAAGCCCAACAGGAGGGCACGTGCGTCTGGGGGGTCTGATGGCCGGAGGGAAGGCTTGTGGCGAGCGTGATCTGAGGGGTCTCATGGCGGAGGGAGCGCTGTGTGGGGTTTGAGGGGCAGGTAGGTTACCCAGGGGGAGAGAAACTGGATGGGAAGGCAGCCTCCACAGCCTTCCGCAGGGGACTCAGCAAGAGAGTGGAGACTCCTGGCAGGCTGGAGCCGGGCAGTGGCAGGGCCCGAAGGGGGGGTGACGATGGACGGAGCAGCGGCTGGGGAAGGAGGTGGGCCCTGCCTCGAGCCGCAGGTGGCGGAGGGGAATGGCCCAATCACGTGGCGGGCTAGGAAGAGCCATGCGGTAGCACAAAAGGGAGACCCCTGGGAGGCAATTCCAGGTCCCAAGTGATTGAGGTGTAGGCAAGTTAGCGAGAGAAGCTAATGTTTGAGCTAATGGCCTGGTTGTTGTTGGAAGGCTGTTCACTGAAGCGCTGCCTGCCTCGCCAGGAGCAGTCCCCGGAGCGCTCTGCTTCCTTCCTTGCCTAGGCCTAGTGCCCGTCGATTTTAGAAAGAGTGTGAATGAACCCAAGGCTTGTGCAAAGAAACATGGCTAGTGACCAGAACAAAGGAGGGGGGCCGTTTACACATTCCACTGCCAGGGGAGTGATGAAATAGCCTGCAGCAGAGCCTTGTTATGCAATGCTGTGGGGGGGAGGGGGAACAATGAGGCGCATCTGCAGACATGGACATGGCGGGGTTGCCTGGCATTTTGTAAAGTGAGAAAAGCAGGTTCCACATCAATACATGTGGCACGATGCCATTTGTGGACATGAGAAGAACTTCAAATGACATGTGGGTATGCAAATGCATTTTTAAAGGTCTAGAAAGATGCACATGAACGAAGGACAGCGGGGCCCTGCAGGGAAGGAAGGGAATTTTGGGCATGGCCGGGCGAGGGCCCTCACACGCGGGTTTGCTGGCACGTGGGTGTGGCCAGGAGTGGGGGGAGCGGGGAGTCACCCCCATGTAGGGATTCTTAAACCCCAGGGTGCACCAGAGTCACCCAGGGGCTGGCTGGGATGCAGGTTGACACCCAGGCACAGGGACGTCAGGGTGAGGCCCAGTCTTCTGCATGTGAAGCAGCTGCCCATGATTCTGACCCCCGTGGTCCCTCACGTGGTGACTCCATAAGCCCCCTTCCCTCCCTTATCTCTGCAGCCCGCTGGTGTGGTCACTGGCCTCACAGGGTGACTGGGCAGGGCAGCTTCTCCTTCAGAGGCAGGAGGGGCCTGGAGCGCGGAGTGTGGGGCAGCCCTTTGGCTCTTCGGTGGGATGGACACCATCCTTAACAACCGCCTCTCACTCACTCGCTCACTCATGAAGCTTGATGCCGCTGCGTCCTCTAGGACCTTCGCATATTGAGGGACAAAGGTAACCATGTGGACTTCCCTGGGCAGTTTTTAAAAGAGATCTGAGCCCCCCAAATCATCCTTCCCAAATTCATTTGGAATTCAAAGCGAGTAGGGAAAACGGGCATTAATTAAATATTTAATTGATGTCCATTAAGGCTGGAATATTGGTTTTAGTTCAAATTTATGACACATTGTGTTTTTATAGCTGCACATATATTGCATAGAGGCCATTGGTTCCCTTCATGTAGTAAAGTGTTCAGTATATTGATGCCCATTTGATAGGACTTGGAGCAGAGCTGGAATATCATAAGTGATTATGGAGACATACAGTATTTGCTTTTATGACATTGTTGGTGGTATAAATTTGCTGTTAAGTCACCACTGATCAGACCAGTAACCACCACTTACAACTCTGGGCCTCTGGGAAAATGTGGGCTGCTTTACAACAATCCATTTTATTATGCAGTTTTCAGGTACCTGTTGAGGCAAAATGGAGTCTGCTTGCACATTTACGATTTGTGGGGGGCCGGGGGTCGAACCTCCCCTCACTGTGTGTGGCCAAGTCCAGAAAAAAACCTCCATGACCTAAAACATGCATTTGGAGATTGCCTGTGGGCCCAAGGGGGTGTGAGTGACAGATGTCTGCAGGCTTCGCTGGCTCTTGGTTCAGCATCCAGAAGCCCTTGACCTGACCCCTTCCATCAGCGATGAGGCGCTTGAGACTTTCTGGTCTATAATCGACAACACTGATGCTAAAGTCATTTTGGGTCCAGTGGTGAAAACGAGGCCAGAACTGGCACTTTTTCTAGGGTAGCCCTTGTTTTCAGGAAATCAGTTTTGCATGACTGTAGATTTCCAGAATGATGAAGTAGGACCCACTCTTTTAACCACCACCAGAGCTGGGAGAGAGTTTAGGGAATTGAGGTCCAGCATCCTTCCTTGAAGTTTAAAAAACGATCACAACAACAGGGCAACAAACGAACTGACCTTTCCCAAAAACGTGGCGTGCGCTGGGCCCACGTGGAGGGCTGTATGGGTGTCGCTTCATTTGACGCCCAGGACAGCCCCTGATGGAAGTGCTGTTATCACCTCCACCTACAGATGAGGAAAGTGAGGCTGGCAAAGTTGAGGAGCTTGTCCATGGTCCGCCAGCCAGAAAGTGGCTCGGCTTTGAACTAGGTCTCCCTGGTTCAGAGCCTTAGCTCCCAACCATCTGCTCCGGGGACCTCGCTGCTGTGAGCGGAGGCTTAGATTCTCAGGGTCCAAACCTAGGGAGGTGAGGAAGAGCAGAGGCATAGGGGTGGTCCTGAGAGAAAGTTCACATTTGCTCCCCTCTTTTGGCAGAGTGGAGCTCTGTCCTCTGGATCAGATCTGTTCCCTGGATCTTACGTCCAGGAACCTTTCTCACACCACCAGAGACTTCTTAGCTGGGAAGCACGGAGTTTGCATGGCTACAAAGTAACTTTTCCTCACTATTTCAAGAGGGTTCTTTCCTCCAATGGGGCTTACAGGTAGGCCACGCTTGGGGTCTATGCCTTTATGCAGACCTTCTTCGGATACTCACCACCAAGCTTGACCACCTCACAACAGAAACACCCTTATCAAACCTACAAGCATCAATCCCAGTAAACAGAGGTTCAGAAAAGCCCAGAAGCCTGCCAACAGGCATACAGCTGAGTCCAGGCTAAGAGCCAGCTCTCCGGTGACAAAGCCCAATCTCTCCCCACTGATGTTCACATTCCCCTGAGTCTACCAGAAGCCTCAGCTCGAGGCATTCTCAGCCTTACACACACGTGGTGTTTTGGGGGGAAGCCCCACATGGCTCACAGTCACTGCAACTCACCATGTAATTCATTCCTGGACTTTGTTTTTATTTCATTGGCAGGAGGTCAGCGGTTGCCAGGGGTTATTTATGGTGGAAGGAAGGGGGTATGTCTACGAAGGGGTAGCACGAGTTTTGGGGGCAATGGAACTGTCTTGTATGCTGACTGCGGTGGTGGGTGTGTAAATCTATACATGTGTTACTGTACACCCCAAATAAAATCAAAATGAAAAAGCGAAGGAGCCACCTGTGCTAGGACACATCTAGCTCTGACCGTCCCAGGAAGAGGGACTTCACGTGCAGGTGGGGGCTTCTGGGGCCCCTTTTGCGGACCCCGCCTTTAGCGCTCCAAACCAGCAGGACGGCCCTGCTTCACACTGCAGTCCGACAGCAGGTCAGTCTGTCGGTGGCACCTGCCTCAACTCTTGAAGGAGTGCCTATTGCCAACCGTCTGCTCCTTTCCCCGTGGGGCTGGGCTGCTGGGGCAGCAGGCTCCAGGGCTTTCTCTGGACTCCTTTGGGACCGGCTGAGGGGCTCCAAAGCCCTGGGGAGCAGCAGATGGCTATGGGGGCCATGTAACGCCCATGTGGTTATTCCTTTGAGTTATGCTTCACTTCCTAGGGTTCAGAGAAAGAAAGCCCACCCCTCACTCCCATCCCCCAAATCATACACATGCCCAGAGAGAACAATGTGCACTCACTCCACCTGCTACTGGGGAAAGCCCGCCCGAGAGGAATGAGCTGGAATTGGCCAACTGAGCCAGGGGCCCGGGGCATGTGGGCATGGGTGACCTGAGGATACAGGGAAGAGACCCGGGGTGGTGACACAGATGTTGGCACTGCCTGCCGGCCCCGTGTGGCTGGGGCACGTTGCAGAGCTGGAGCTCTGCGGATGGCCTGAGCACCACAGGGCCACATCGGGAGGCATGGGGAGAAAAGGCCAGCGTGGTGACTTGATCCAGTTGTGGTTCCACGAGGGAAGTTCCCTGAGCAGCAGCTCATGGCATGAGCGACTGGCAAGGCCTTGGCACAGAGCCGGGCCGTCCCAGGCAGGACTGGGCTGCCAGCCTTGGCTGCCAGTACTTTTCCTCGCTTACTCATCAGACTCAAAAACAACTCCACCCACTTGTGGTGAATGCTGCCCTGCATTTTTCACCTTTGGGCTATCATTCTGAGGCAGAGGTATCAGCCTAGGAGGAAACTTTTGGCCAAGTTCAAAGGGAAGGGCTTGGGGAATGGAAAGTCCTTTGAAACCTTGCTTGGATGGTGACTGTCTGACCTAGATTTTCCCTTTTCAAAAGTATGCTCGGAGCTCAAAGGGCCGGGTGTCATGTAGATATGGGTGTGACAGAGTTTCAGGGAAAACATACTAACCCAAGCACAGCCGCAGCCTTGCTCAGAGAAACCTCAAGCCCGAGCGGCCGGCCAGGCTCCAAAGGGCAGCCTGGCTGTGGGCGCTTCCTGTGGGGGCCTCTGGGGCCGCCTGCAGAGGGGGCGGCCAGAGCCCACGCGTCGTCCGTGGCTGGGTCCTCGTGGGGGGCCAGCTCCCCTCTGAACATGAGGCTTCTCTCCTTTTCACCATTTCCTGGGGGTCTCAGTCCCCCAAATGAGGATGATGAGGCCCAAGAGGGGATCCCAGACAACACAGCTGTGGGGGTGGGGAAGGGAGGTATGGAAGGCAGGAGGGGAATCTAATTCTGCTGGAAGTGGTGTAGACAGGCACCTCAGCGTCAGCGCACCTGGGAGCAAGGGAATGGGGGTACTCACAGCCCATCAGGCATCGGCGAGGGCTGCCGATTCCATCACTGCTTGTCCTGGGGGTGAGCGGTGGGGTTGGGGGGGCAGCCTGAGGCCCTGGTGGCAGGAGGTCGGGCCATCACACTGATGTGGTAAAGGCTGAGGGCCCGGGGCACACAGTGTGGCTGCCCCACTGGGTGACATTTCTGCACCTGGTCTACACTGGCAGCTGCTTCCCAGACTTGGCACTCCTACAGTGATGGAGCTAGTCAAAAGGGGCCGCAGTTTTACATGTGGCTCTGACGCATTGCCAACCTCTCTGGGACAAGAAAAGCGCTCTTACCCTTTCTCCTTCCAGTGCTGAGTGGGTTTGATCCAGCAAGGGCAGTATCTGGTGGAGGCGGAACAGGTCCCCCCTGGGGGCGGGGGGTGCTCACTTCTCATCCACACCTGCGTGGAGGACTTAGTTCCTCCAGGTCTGTTCCAGCTCCCCCCAGAGGAAGAAGTGTGGACACCGAAACGGATGAGGCCACAAGCCAGCCTCTGTCCAGTTTCCTGTCTCTAGAGACGGGTTGTCTAGCCCTGACTTACTGGGGCGCCACTGCCATCCCGAGCTTGGGTCTCACTCCAAACCCAGCTATTGGGTCCCTAAGCATCACATCAAAGCAAGCTTTAGCTGAGTTTTCACACTGCCCCCCCTCCCCCGGCCTCCTAATTTCTCCCCCACTGCCGGGGCCCCATGGCTGCCAGATGGCTCAATATGGTCGCCCGGCCAACCCCATTCTAGTACATTCAGCTATGTGGTGCCCTGGCTGGGCCACTGGGAGGCTGGAAAGAGACAAGAAGGCAAGAGGAGGAGGGAACTGGGGCTTGCTCCTTCCAGATTTTCTTCTTGTTCCCGTCAGCCTCACCGTAACGAAGTCCTGCGTCCTGGCAGCAGAAGTTAGTTCTAGTTTCTAGCCTTTCTGGCACACTTCTAGAATCAGCCTCCCCGGGCCGGCTCAGATACAGCAGCTGGGCAGCAGATGCCCAGCTCCCTGCTCCTGCCGCTGCAGCCCTGCTTACAAGCAATTACATGCTGGTGCCTGTGGCTGTCCCTCTCCTCCCGCCCTGGGGTGGCGGCTGCCTTCATAGTTATTCACTCTCCTTCCCATCCAATATGGCTTGAACCAATTCTCTAGATTAAATTCTCTCTGCTAAAACAACTGCTGTGGTTTCTATTTCCCCCACCAGACACTGACTGATGCAGACCCCACTGCTACTAAATAGACTGCACGAGGAAGTTGTAATTCAACATCTGTTTTTCATCCATCAAAGGCATGGGTGGCTGCCAGCTTGGCCAGTTACCACACTGCGATGGGGCCATTCCAGCCCAGAGCAAAAAACCTGATGCCCTGGTTGTTCTGCGTAACCTGATCATGAGCAGAGTTAGGGTTTCCCTTCTGCTGCTAGAAGTAATGAGCCCTCTTTGCAGGGTTCCTTGAGATCCTTGGGGTGGGCGTTGTGGGGAGAAGCCCACGATGGGAACGTGGGTCTGGTCTCAGGTCTCCTTATGCTGTAGACCCCTCTGCTCCCCAGTTGGCTGTGACACCCCTCGGGGCTCCCCACCTCCATGGCTCCCTCTCAGGCTACCACTCTCCTCTCCCCTCCTAGTCAGTCATTAGGGGTGGTCCCCTCAGTGTGGGAGATCTGAGCATGAGGTGTCCCCACAGGGCCCAGCCTGGGGTGAGGGAGAGATTCCAGCACACAGAGCAGCTTAGGCTGAGTCTCCCCCACTCGGTGGCAACATCACCCAGTCTCGGAGCTGGAGCAGAACCTGGGGATCCACCACTCTGGCTCTGCCATTTTACTGCTGGAGAAACCGAGACCCGGGGAGACTTGGCAGCTTGTCCAAGGTCGCACAGCTTGTTAGAGACAAGTTTGCGCCTAAGGCCAAATTCTCTGTTTCTGTAGAGCTCCGTGAGCTCTTCTCCTGAAATTTCCCCTGAAATTACTCAAGTCTACAAGCCTCTGCAGGCCAGCTGAGGTCAGCTTGTTTCCGCCCAGTATCCTTCTCTCCTAGACTTCCTGAGAAGTTACTGTTTTCTGTCTAGTTCTTGGCTCCCTCTAATTTAGCCCTGAGTTTCCTCCGAGCTTCCCTGTCCTCTCAAGCTCTTCCATACTCTCCACTTGTGGTCCAGCTGCCCTGATTTGCTGCTGGTCCTAACTGTCCTCTCCCACCCAGCCCCAAAGTCTCTCTGCCCCTCTTAGCCAGGCTGGGGGCTCTCACTTTTCCATTACCCCTTAGCAATTAGTCTGGCTGTTGGATTATGTAAACAGTGGCTCAATGCGGAGTATGGCCCTGTAATCACAGGCCAGTCCCTGCCCCACTGTCCCATCGGCGTTCATGTAGCTGTCTTTCACTAAAACACTGTTCTTCTCCAGTGGCAGGCTTACTAAAAACACTGTTCTTCTCCAATGACAGGCTTGTGGGTACCATTCTTCTGAGGGCTCTTGGGAGAACAGGGCATCACCCTTCATGGTACAGAGCCATCATTCTGTTGATCAACCTGCAGCAATCCCCAAGGCATTGCGCTCCGGCAAGCTTGCTAGTGCAGTAGACGAGAAAGCCACCTCTTCCCTTAGAGGAGTGAAGCCAAAGCAGTTCATAGAAATCATATCTAAAGCTTTTACCCCCAGGCTTAGCATAATAGAGCCTTAACTTACATTTGTGTTGAGAGACTGTTTACCCTTGTTCAGGGCTCTCAAGTCTGATGTAAATCCAAATCACCCAGGGAAACTGTTTAAAAATAAGTTCTTCCCCATCCTCCCCACGCCCCCCCGCCAAGCTTCCAAAATAGTCCCTGGGAGCGGGGTGGGAGTGGTTTAAGGATCTCCATATTTTAAACTCTCTCTACCTGATTCTGATGGTTGACTAAATTGAGAAGCACAGCCTAGATAGGTAACAGAGGCTGTGGTGAGGCTGTTAGGACATATTGGTAGGAAAAAGGATGAGGAGAAGGGTCCGAAGAGCATGGAGAATGAGGTTATGCAGTCAAGCTCTCTGAGGCTGGACATGTATCCTAGAACAGGCTGTATGGAGACAGATTCTAGGCTCAGCTCTGCATATGGCACTCCTTCTTGGTCAGGAGTATCTCCTTCAGGTACACAGACTGAGAAACCAATAGGCCTGGTCACTCTGAACTCCTGCCCTGCCGGGGACACAGGATGGCATGCCATTGGGGGCTTCTGGGCAAAACTGATGTCTTCCATGTTTCCCACCGTGGCCCCACACGGTGAAAGTTATTGAACAGTGTTGGTAAGTCTCACTCTGACAAGACCATTAGCTTTTTATTCTCTATGAGTCTGATGGCAAGAAAAACACATTTTATTTTTAAAAAATTTATTTATTTATTTGAGAGAGAAAGAGACAGAGATAGTGAGAGAGAGCATGAGTGGGGAGGAGAGGGAGAAGCAGGCTCCCTGCTGAGCCGGGAGCCCGACATGGGGCTCCATCCCAGGACCCTGGGGTCATGACCTGTGCTGAAGGCAGACATTTAACTGACTGATCCACCCAGGCGCCCCAGAAAAATACATTTTAAAAATATGTGACTGACATAACTTTGCCTCTATCACTTCCCAAATCCTATCTATCTATCTATCTATCTATCTATCTATCTATCTATCATCTATAAAACAATTTAGCAGCTTTTATGCATCAAAAGGTGGTTTACATTGGAAACCCAAGTGACAATATTGGATGTGTGTTCACCCTGTCTCTCCTGAGAAGGACCAGTAGCCATGTTCCTGCTGGGTGACCTGCCCCCACTGTGGCTTGTTTTAATCAGGGGTCATTCCAACAAGCCCAATCCTATGTCTCTTCCAATAAACAAGAATCAGAACTGAGAAAATGGAGCCAGTCTGGGCCAGTATCTATTTAGACCTCTAAAGTGAACACTCATGAACACTGGAGTGCATTTTCTGCCAAGTGGATGGAAGAACAGAGACAATTGCCTACAGAGGGAATAAGGAGATGCTAGAGAGGAGCAGAGATGGGAGACGACGAAGGGTGCTGGTGAGCTCACCACTCCTAGTTTACCATCCTACTGATGTGTGGTGCACTCAGGCTCTTGGCTTCCATTAACACCATTGTGTCCTTGTAATGCAACACCCCCCCCTTTTTTTTACATAAGCCTATGCCCATTTTCTGTGCTTGCAACCACTGAGTCCTAACTCAGGAACAGGGAATGGGGTCAGCAGCCCAGCCACAGCACTGAAGCTGACATGCATCACAATGTCATGCATTTGTTATTGAGACCTGCTTTATGTCAGACACGAGGTATTTAATATTCACCAACTTTAAAAAAAATTTACAACCCTAAAAGGCAAATGTTGTTATCTAATTTTACAGAAAGAGAGTTGAAGCTCAAGGAGAAGAGAGAACTTTCTCAACTCACATACTGGGTGGTAGAACTGAGATTCAAACCCATGTCTGGTGTGAAAATCTAGCTTCTTTTCAACTACACTGCTTTTGCGTGTCATGTGAGACTGCAGAGCGTGTAGACACTGGCAGGCTGTTCATATTAGGAGTAGCTGGTATCTGGAGGGTAAAAGCCAGGAAGGCAGAGACTACAGCCCAGCTCATGGCCTGAGGGTTCAGTAGGTCAGAGAGTTTTATGCAGAGGCTGTCCAGGACCCTGGAGAGCTCCCAAGGAGTGAGGAAGACTAAACCCTCCTGCTTGGCAGTCAGCCCCTACCCAGCACCTCAAGATGCTGAAGGCTGTTCACTGGCATGCAGGGAGGCTTTCTTCCCTAGGACCCCAGGGATTATCTTGGGTCATCCTCTGTACCCTCCTTCTCCACCAAAAGTTTTCCTCTGCATCAGCTTTTGGGAGAGAATGCTGACTTTGGGGCTCATGTCTCCATGTCCAAAAAGTTGAAAACAACTTAAAAAATCTCTTTCAGGCTAGCCCACCTTTTCATAGATGAAGTGATTGACAAATGTGATCTGTTAATCATCCAAGCTTCCTTTGGCAATGTAAAACCAAACTGGCTGCTTTGCATAATAAAAGGTTAAAATTATGAACCATACAGAGAACAAATAAAGCTTGATCATTCAGGCTCAAAATTTGTGACTAAACATCCTCGCACTTGCTTTTCACATTCACTCCATCGTCACATGTCTGCCCTCAACCGCGGCTGTTTATTTTTAATCTACGTTTCCCAAAAATAGATATTAATAATTTTCCTGCAGCTTCTCTGGCAGCACCCTCTGCATCGACCAGGAGCAACGATATTTCTTCGACCCTATGCATTTGGGGTTTTCTTTGACACTGTAAATGGATATTTTACTTGGTATTTAAGTTGGCTCTTTGTGGGAAACATTGGCCGGTTCAAACTTCCTTAATAAGTTCTTCATGACTGCATTTGCGATGACGTTAATGAAATCGTTTTGAATATCAGTGGGCAGATAATGAGCCCAGAGGCCGTGACAAGGGTGAAGGCCCAGATGGGTGGAGGGAGGGGTGGTGGGGTGAGTGAGGAGAAGTGGGAGCAAGGCTCTCTGGTTCCTAAAGGAAGGTGGAAATAAATTTTAAGCCCTCAGGGTCTGACTTCTCTCTTCTTCTCCTATGTGGAGAGATTTTGGTGGGGAGTATCCAGGAGTTTGATAGTTCTGTCCTCAGCCTGCGGAGGAGAATTATACCCAGGAATATTTTTCCATCTAGAAAAGTTAGGACATTCCTTTCCCTGCTTAGAGGAAGACCCTGGGAGTAGAATCTCAATGCTTTCTGGATGCATTTAGCTTCCTGCCCCATTTATTGCTCTCTCTACATTCCACCACGATGTCTGGTGCTCTATATCCTAACACCCCTTCAACACCATCTATCTACACTGCTAGGAGCAGCTCCCGGCCCTCCTGCCCCGCTCTTCCCGTCCCAAGCAGAGGTCAGCTTGAGCTCCTATCTCTGCATGTGGCCTCTGGCCATTTCCTTGTGCTGGGGAGGGCAGAGGAGGCACTTAGGGCCCTAGCACAGGGACCCCCTCGATCTGCATCCTCAGTTTGTGGGTCACCACAAGCTGTCCATCCCAGGGTGAGCCAGCTGTTCAGGGAATGGGAAAGGAGAATCACAGGCCTGGACAGGGCAACTTTGGAAGGGTCTGAAATAAGGGGTGGTGCTGCACCGTCGGCCCAGGCCACCACACACCGCTGGCAGGTGACGCATCACATCACTCCAGCGGTTCTCTTCACGTTGTGTACGTTGCAGGTTTGTAAATGAATGACCATAGTTTCCTGGCAATCAGGTATGTTGTGCTAACAAAATCGATATATCACAACAATTTTTTAACAGTTGGATGCAAAATGAGTTGTGGAAGAGGAACTTTTGTCTGCTTTGTACGAAGATGCTGTGTGGGCTGGTGTGGCCCTCTATCTGGAAGCCCTATACATTTTGAGGTACTTTCTGCATCTAGTAAATCTCATTCTGTCCATGGTGTCTGGCCCAGGAATGTGGAACTAAAGTGGTTTCCAAAACTTCAGTTCAAGATGGAAGAGCGGGAGCTAGTGGCCCAGCTGCTCAGTTGACTGGTTGATCCTCAACTGATCCCCTCTGGGCTGTGGTAGCTGCCCCTTGGCCTTATCCTGTTGGGGGCATGGGGAGGCGCAGGCATGGAAATGATGCCCACAAACTTTGAAATCTGGGATGTGGTACCGTTTAAGAATTCTGACCTCATAAGATACACAGGGCTAACGCCAGGCCCAGATCACTCCCCATCCCTGCAAACAGCAGTTCCATTTCATCCTTCTAGACATTCCAGAGCTGCTGGAGTAACAATCCGCTCTTCAGAAGGGCCATTCAATAGCTGTGGCCCTGCCTGGCCCCTCTGGCTCTTCCCGTAAGAAAACAAACAGGAAGGCGATGCTGGCAGTAAAGAAAGCAGGGCCAGGGGCCAACCAGATGGCCAGAGAGGGGCGCCGGTGCAGCCAGATGTGGCTGTTACTCTAGGCAACAGATGACCTGGCTGAGCAGCCCAGCCAGTGAGTCCCCCAGGGAGGTCACTGTGAGGCCAGGGGCTGTGGCTTTGCCTCACTGAGGGCTCAGAAGGCGCCTTCCTCTCTGGCCTTAGCTCCCCAGCTGTTCACCGGAGAGGCTGCAAGAGAGGATTTCTGTGGCCTCGCCAGCTCTATAGGTGTGGTTCTGGGCAGCTCACTTCCTGACATGGCCCGTACGTGCCAGGTAAGGGGAGGGCTCGCATGTGGGTTTGTGTCCACCTTGGCCCTGTCTCTGGAGCCCGGAGCTCTCAGGCCACGCCAGACAGTTGGGTTGGGAGAAAACGCATTCCTCTCCCATCCGGGGGTGGGGGGGCGTTGCGCATGCCTCAGCCCAGTTCCTCGGCCCAGCATCCCGACAGCTGGTCTCCCAGCTGGAGCACACAAAGGTGCCAGAGCAGCAGAACCACTCTTGCAATTGATTTTAGAGAGAGGCTTGGAGGTTATGTGTGTTTTTTCCCCCCTGGAGAAGCTGTTCCCTGAAGCCAAATATCTCAGCTCAGGGGAGTACAAAGCTGACAGAAATAGATTTTAGCCAGGACAGCAGAAATGGGAGGAGGGGACAGGGGCTCAAACCCTGTTCATTCCAACAAATCAGCACCGGCCATGTGCTCTACCCTGGGGGAGGGGACGACAGGTTCCTGGAGGGAATGGCTTCCTGCCATTTTCTACCTCCTGAGATACCAGATGACAGCACCTGGACCAGTGTCCTCATTCAGGGAGGGACAGCAGGGAGAAGAAGCTTATGTTAGGAGGAAGGCTTCTATCATCACTTCAAAGAACGGGAGCTGGGTTGTCAAGCTAATCATACCTGGCCAGGAATAATAATAGTAATCACGGCAACAGTAATAATAGCAACAGTAACTAACATTTATTGAGTGCTGGCTATATACTGCCAACAACTAAATGTTTTATTGCATTTAACCTTTGTGGCAAAAGGATAAGATAGTAACTATTAGCTTCATTTCCCAGACAAGAGACTGAAACTCAAAGAGCGTAACTTGCCTAAAGCCACCCAGCTGGTCCATAGCAATGCCAGGATTCAGACTCAAGCCTGTCCAACCATAAAGCCCACGCGTTTAGCCACGGGGCAATGTGGGTGAGAAGCAGATCTGCCTAAAGGGCTTGTGGATCCCAAGCTGCAAGGGATGAGAAGTTGGCCAGCCAGGCGCTCTGGGGAGGAGGACCCAGTGATAGACAGGTATTGGTGGTTCAGACAGACGTCAGGCACTCGGGGGGATGTCCTGCAAGAAATAGCTGGGGATATGGGCCTGGCAGATGGGCCTTGGATACTCGGAGTCTGGGAAGTTGGGGGAACCCTGGGAAGGTGGTCTATGTTTGGGTGCCTAGCAGGAAGGCAAAGCAGGCGAACTGGCAGACAGAGGGTCACTCCTGGAGAGAGATCCCAGGAGAAAGCAGCCCCACCTCATATGAGGAGGTTCTTCTGAAGCCTTCAGAAGCTTCTACAAACCAGGCCTGGCCAATCAGCCTCTCTTGGGAGTTGGTTTTGCACAAGCTCCTTGGGTGATTCTGATTCAGATGCCTTGGTAAGATACTTTGAAATACTCTAGCCCAGGAAAAGTGATGAGAACAGGGAGGCCCCAATCTCAGAGAAAATGGGCTGCAGGGCAAGTAATCAAGGCTGGAGCTTGAGCACCAGGACAATGGGGGCCGGCCCCCAGGACGGAGACCCTGGGACTCCAGGAGGAAGCTATAGAGGAACCAGTCAGGTGAGTGAGGTCCTTAGATCCCTCCACATGGGGCTGGTGGGGCAAAAGTTAGGATTTCGGCTTGTAGTGATGGGGATGGGAGAGATCTTGTCATTCTCCAGCTTGAAACTTTATAGGAATTTTCTACACCCATAAAATAAGCCCCAGTTCCTTCCATGCCTATCAAGACTGTGTGCTTGAGCCCTTGGCTAGCTGTCAGGCTCCGTTCCCTCCAGGCTCCTTGTGGTTACCACGTTGTATCCACACTGCTCTTACTTCAATTCCCCTATCATTCTTCTCCTTCCTCTTCCAAGCCTCTGAACACACTGGTCCCTTTGCCCCGATGAGCTTCCTCTCATGTATGACTGCCTCCTTCTTTTCTGGAGGAAAATAAGCCTTCTTTTCTGAAGCCTTAGAAAGTCTTTGGACATCCTATGTGAGATGGCTGCCTCTCCTTCTACCCCCCAGTTATTTTCCATCTTCCTCCTTTTTGCTTTCTCTTGTGGCTCTCACGAATATTCATGATGTCTGTCCCCTACCCTCTCCCAGTGGACCATGAAGTTGGGAGGTGTGTCTGCCTTGTTTACCTGTGTTTCCCTGGTACCTGTTGCTTTGTTGATACCTGATTAGTATTTGGGGTGGTAGGTGATGTGGGGAAACTACAGGGCTTAAGAAAAATCTCTCTGGAAACTTTCTAAATTTTTTCTTTAACACTAACTTAATCTTTAATCATAGGAAAGTAGGGAAAATTCACATCGCCTCCTAGATTTATTGTCCGGGTCTGAAAGGGATGAGGTGGGGAGAGGATGTATGTTCACAGGGCTTAAAAAGGTAAAATAAATACACCACCACCCATTGACAGGTTACCTTCTTGAAGGCTCTGCTTGAAATGCCACCTCCCTCAGGAAGCCCTTCCTGATCATCACCTGCTTTAGCCAGTCAGACCTGACTACTCCCCCTGCTGTATTTTTGCTCACCTTTGGTATGTCTCCTGTGGTGCTTATCACATTGTGCCTGGGTTGTGCTATGTTTGTGTGTGCATGTCTGAACTCATCAAGATGCTTTTGATTGCAAACAACAGAAACTCAACACAAACTAGCTTAGCCCATGAGAAATTCATTGACTCATATAACTAGGAATGAAGAGGTATTTGCTGGCATCGGACGAGGCTGGTTAGATCCAGAGTAACTATGATGAGAGCTCATCTCTCTCTCTCTCTCTCTCTCTGTGTCTCCCTCCCTCCCTTCCTCCACCTCTTTCCCTCTTTTCCTATCTCTCTTTTTTCTTCCCTCCTCCACATCACTCCATCTCTTGGCTCTTCTCTCTTCCTTCATTGAAGAATTTTATCTATGTAGTAGGGAATAATACCACTGCCAGCTCTAGGCTTATGACATCATTGGTCACTCTCCATGGAGGATGAAACCTCTCTCTCATTGTCTTATAGCAAATCCCATGGAACAGTCCTGATTGGCCATGCTTGGGTCACATGCCCAGCCCTTTGACCAATCACTGTGAATGGGGAGGGGGATTGGTGAGGACTTGGTTACATGCTCATCCTTTCCACCAGGGCATGGGCCACTGTGATTGGCAGTCTCATTAGAATCACATGACTGGAGAGGGGGAGGAGTAGTTTGCCACAGGAAAGGGACATGGACAAGAGGTGCTGGGAAGAGGAAGAAAGTTTACTAAAATATCTATAATGGCTTCTATTTCTTTTTTTTATAATAATATTTTTTATTATATTATGTTAGTCACCATACAGTACATCCCTGGTTTTTGATGTAAAGTTCGATGATTCATTAGTTGCGTATAACACCCAGTGCACCATGCAATACATGCCCTCCTTACTACCCATCACCAGCCCAACCCAATTCCCCACCCCCCTCCCCTCTGAAGCCCTCAGTTTGTTTCTCAGAGTCCATAGTCTCTCATGCTTCATTCCCCCCTCTGATTATCCCCCCTTTCTTTATCCCTTTCTTCTCCTACTGATCTTCCTAGTTCTTATGTTCCATAGATGAGAGAAACCATATGATAATTGTCTTTCTCTGCTTGACTTATTTCACTTAGCATTATCTCCTCCAGTGCTGTCCATGTTGCAGCAAATGTTGAGAAATTGTTCTTTTTGATAGCTGAGTAATATTCCACTGTATATATGGACCACATCTTCTTAATCCAGTCATCTGTTGAAGGGCATCTTGGCTCCTTCCACGATTTAGCTATTGTGGACAACGCTGCTATGAACATTGGGGTGCATATGGCCCTTCTCTTCACTACGTCTGTATCTTTGGCTTCTGCACAGCCAAGGAAACAGTCAAAAAACTTAAAAGGCAGCCCATGGAATGGGAGAATATATTTGCAAATGATACTACAGATAAAAGACTGGTATCCAAGATCTACAAAGAACTTCTCAAACTCAATACACGAAAAACATATAATGGCTTCTATTTCTTAAGTGTCTATATGTTAGACTTGGTGCAAGACCTTTGCTATATGTTATTCTAAACCCTTTACCAACCAGTAGAGGTAGGTATTATGCATGTATTTAAAGATAAAGAAACTAAGTTCAGAGAAGTAAAGTAACTTGCCCAAGCCACAGGATCCAGACACAGGTATGTTTCCCTAAGACTGAAGCTTGACCCACTGTACTATTATTTCTGTGGGTAGAGATTATCTAGGAAAAAAGTGATAGATAATCTCACATAGTCCCACATGTGAATTATATCAGTCAAGATAGGCTTGGGTAAACTACAGTAACAAACAGGCTCCAAATCTTAGTGGCTTAAAACAGTTCTCTTTCTTGCTGGGTCAACGTGCCCATTATGGGACAACAGGAGTGCTGTGTTCATCGTGGTAGCCTAGGGACCCCAAATGATGGAACAGCCACCATCTCAAATGTCACCAGTCCCTGTGCCAGAGAGAAAAGGAAATTTGGGAGGTCTAGAAACGTCTACTTCCTAACTCATTGGCTAGAAGTAGGGATACAACTTCATCTAACTACAGGGGCCCACAAATGCAAATCTGTCATGGGATCCAAAAAGAAAAAAAAAAAAACTGGAAAAGTTTAGAGAACAACACTAATGAGTTTTTTTAAATCATTTTGTAATTTTTCTGTGGTATGTAAGAGAGTAATTTTTAAATGTAATAATATAATTTTAGATCAGGGTATTATTAAATATTGGATTATAAAGTTTATTTTAATCACTCTTTAATTATATCCATAATGTTTAAAGATGAATTTGGGCATTTCCCCCATTGAATAAGTGATAAATAATGTTTAATTTGCTTTAAGTTAATTATGCAGAAAGGTGATTTGTTGACAAAATTGTAATTTGATGTTTCATTTGGAGACCAAATATATTTTAAAATGCAAGTTGTAATTATAAGTTGCAGCATCAAAAGCTGTTTTTTAGGACCTTTTTGTTGGGAGTTACCAAAATTTTTGTGTTTTGAAAAATCAACTTGTTTTTTAAATGTAAAGGGTTTCTTCTATTGTATATTGAGACTAAAGAGAAAGCTTGAAACAGCTATATATAAACACTTTTCAAAAACACATTACAGGAGTGGATCATCTTTATTCTTAATAAATAAAAAAGCCAAATTGACTATAATTGCCATTGTGTGTTTTTCCTTTTTAGCAATGGTTTATGGAGTACTGGGAAAATTTTGAGGATTACTCTGTATTTTATGTTCCTCATTAACTTGATATCATATTTCCATCTCAGTGTTCCTTATGCTTCTTGTCTTAAACCGGTGGTCCATACTGGGTGTAAATTAAGCTGAGTATGACTAAACATAAAAAGAATTTAATACTGTGTGATGGCGAAAGCTACCAGGGTGGTCTCGGTGGTCGGCTACGAGATGAGCAGCAGGCTGGGGACTGAGTCACGGGCAAGCATTCCTGATCTCAGCTGATTCGGTGGGTGTGTTCTCATGGCACGCCTTCAGAGCACTCACACCATCCATTTAAAAAGTAAATATTTTATTTTTGATTTAGACAAGAAATGAGAACGTAGTATCTTGCCTCAAGCTCCTAGATCCCTTGTTCTATCTTCATGGATCCTCGGGCTCCCAGTCAACCCTGGGGAAACGCTTCACGCCAGCTTGCAGCAGACGGTAGGGCTGGGCGGCCCATCCTGGAAGTCAATCATCTTTGCATGTTGCCGTCCAGGTGTATTCCCCACGGCGTAGATGCTGGTATTTGTCGATTGGAGGGAGCAAAGGGAAAAAGGAGGAAAAGACCAATGTCCTCTTCTTAAGTATATTCTGCTTCCCAGTTTACAAGGGGGTGGACAGCATTGCCCAGGTCTGCAGCCAGGGATCGAGAAATGCTGTTGGGCAGAAGGACACCGAAGGGACTGGAAAGAGAAGCAGACATCCCCCAGTAACCCATGTGTGAACTCCTGGGCGGTGTCGTCCCCCCCCCCCCCCCCCCGGCCGTGAAGAGCTGAGATAATGAAGATAGAACAAGTTCAGAGAAGGGCGGCAGAAGCCATCCTGGAGACATGACTTACTGGCGGAGAGTTTAATTGGTTTAGCCTAAAAAGCCCATTACGCTCTCTGGTGGCCACAGTGATGCTATAAATATCTGCAAGGTGGCAACAGGAGAAGGGGCGGAATCTGGCTGGCTGGGCACTAATGTTAAGACCGAGGTTTGGAGGGAGGGCAGAACCTGCTGAGGGTTTGATCCCACTTTAGGGGCTTGAAGGCTTTCTCACACTCAGAAAGAACCCTTTGTTCAAACAAAAGCATACGCGGAATTCTGTTACATGAAACGGACTAACAGCTGGGCCTCTCTAGTAGAAGTGGGGAAGGGGGCCCAGAGCCCCTCTCTGCCTCCTACCCTGGAGGCACCTCCCCAGGGATTCCCCCAACCACCCCCCCCCCCACCAGCCCCAGGGCTTGGTTGGGAAACCTCTATGCTAGCGACTCTGAAGCCTTCTAGCTCAGGGAGAAGACACACAAAAAGAGAGGGGGATGGGATGCAGCTCGAAGCAGGGTGGCTGCGGGGAGAGAGGTTTGGGATGAGATCCTGGGGGCGGTGAAACAGTCCCAGCTGAGCCCCTGAGGAACTGGGTTCGTGCCTTCATGCCATGGTGAGCCGTCCTCGCTGCCCACTGCAGCCTCTGGGGTAGGAGCTGGGGGAGTGGGGGCCTTGCGTGCGTGCCTGGGGGTCTGGCAGGCTCCGGAGAGGAGCTCAGCTGTCAGGAAGCCCCTCTGGGTGTGCAGGCAGCAGGGTGTTAGGGGAGAAGCAAAGAGCGGCATCATCTGGCCTTGGGACTGCCCAGAAGAGGCAGGGTGGCAAGGACGAGGACCCGTGCCCAGAGTGGCGGTCTGAGCTGCCAGCCCAGATCCCTGCAGATCTGCTGTGTGACCCAGGGGGTGGTTGGGTACGACCAGCCCGTGGTGGGGAGGGTAACTCTCTCTGATCGGACAGCCCGGATGTGGAAGCCAGCTGGGAGGGCCCGGGAAGACCCCTGAAATTCTCCATGCCTTGGCTTGCTCGTCTGTGAAATGGGACAGTAGCCTCATACGCTTGTTGCTGAGGATTGAATCAAGATCCCATGTAAAGAGCTTAGCGGGCACCTGGGCACTCAAAGCTTCACTCTGTGATTCTTGTTCTGTTAATCGGGTTTCAAGGTGTGCATGCGTCCCAAAGACTCTGGACTCACTCTGCTCTGGGAAAGTGGCCCGTGCAGACTTCTTAGGTCACAGGTGGGACCCTAAAGCTGGAAGGAATTCCTGGAGGGGACTCTCACACTTGGAGGCACATTCTGGCAGGTTCTGGCAATCAGGGGTTGGGTGGGCAAGTTTCCTGGTGTTTCTTGGGAAAGTGACAGGGGCAGGGTGAGGGGAAGAGGGTAAGGAGTGTGGTCCAGCAGCAGAGAGAGGCCCTGGGGAGGCTGTAGGTGAGTGACCCCAGTGGGCTTTCTTCCAGTAAGAAGTGAGAGAGTTGAGAGAAGCCCCCATCCCGGGCCACAGTCAAGCCTCCATCTGTGCACCTGTATGTAAGACAGGCATTGACCAGTGCCTCAGGATCAATGCAGGACTGCCCCCCCCCCACCTTCTTTGGTGTGACCACCTCAATAACTTTGCTATTAACATTTCCTAACTTGCCAAAGAGGAAATGAGGCACAGAGAGGTCAGTTAACACATCCAATCTCATACAGCCGGGAAGTGGTTCAGCAGGGAATCCAAACCAGGTCTGTCTGATATAGTCCAGTGTTCATCATGGCATTTGCCCCAAGTGTTAGCCTTCCCCCCTCCCTCTCCCTCTCTTTCCCATACCCCACTGCACCCCAACCCATCCCACCCCGACTGCCCACCAGCCAGCAGAGCTCCCAGGGCCTCCTGCTGCGGGTCAGGCCAGCGCTGCTCCAGAGAGGCAGCCGGTGCTGCAGTGCCCATTACCAGCGCTCTCCTGCCCTCTTATGGCCGCCCCTGAACCAGCTTCAGCTACAAGGCTCCCTGGGGCCTCCGGGGCCTCAGAGTCCAGCCTAGGAAAGCTGGGGCTTGGGCAGGCTCTGCAGGGCAAGGATGTCCTGGGTCCTGGCTCCTAGAGAGACACAGAGGGCTCAAATCCACCCCCAGAGAGGGAGGGTGGGACAGTTCCTTCTTCAAGGGACCCCCCCCCCCCGCATTGCTGCAGGGCAATCCTTGGACCCTCTTTACACCAGGGAACAGAGACAGTTCCAGGTATCACATCCTGCTCAGAAACATGGCTCTCTGCTGCCTGGAAACCAAAGAAAACACCCAGCAATCGGGAAGCACGTCTATGCTCTGGTTTCTAGGTCTCAGTCCTCCCAATTTCCCTCCTCGTGCTCTGGGCTCCACTGAAGCCTCTGCACTCGGCCAACCCCAGATCCCTGCGCAGCCCGTCCCCTTACTTTTTGATGCTGGCCCCTGCCACCAGCACCTGCGAAATCTTACCTTCATTGTGCTCCCCTAACGTGGGCACCTGTGCCCTCTCGCCCCCACTTACAAGATGCAATTAATTCATGTGGAAATCAACCTAAAAGCCCACGGCTCACACTTAGGAGTGTGAGCCCTCGGCTGCAGCCACGGTGCTCCCGGCATTTTGCTCTCGGTTTTTCATCATTCTACAATCATTTTCCTTTCTTGCTACCTAATGCTTATAATAGTAATTTAGTGGTTGATGATTCATCATTTCCATTCATTGACCAGGTAGTAACTGACACCTCCCTCGAAAACAGGTCATTTCTCTTTCCTTGCCTTTTTCCCTCTCCCCAGCATGGTCTCCAGGTCTTGGTCTCCCTAAGTGTGAAGTGAAGCTCCTCTTTCCCAAACCACGGGGCTATGTGAGGACTCAGTGACGTAGAGCACATCATGCCCGGTGCCATAGTCGGGTCGCAGTCTGTGCTCGGCGAAGGTCACTTTTATTTAAAGAAGGACGGGAGCATATGCAGGTTGTCGGAGTGCTGGGCTGAGCGTTAGCGAAGCCTCCAGGGAAGAGGTCACAGGGGAGTGGTCCCCGAAGGGTGTGGCACTGCCTTTGCTGCAGGATCCAGAGAGTAGAGGCTCCTTGCCCTGGGCAGCCCGTGTCACACGTCGGAAGCCCTGGGCACGTCATGGAGCTTCCCCTAAGAAATAGCATCAAGACAGCTTCTCTTTGAATGGCAGGACACTACGCAGTTTATGAAGTCTTTTCATTTTGCTCTAGCTCATTTCATTTTTATAGTAACATTCTAAGGAGATAGGCATCGTGATTCCCATTTTATAGGCAAGGAAAATGAGGCTCAAAGACATTAGTGTGTTCCAAATCGCACAGCTACGTGGCTGAGTGGGGACCCTGGGGCAGATGCGTCTGTCCCTCTCTGCTGGCTCCGAGCTGACACAGCACAGTGTCCGCTTGAGTGCTCTGAGAGGGAAGCCGAGCTTGGTGATGCGGGTTCTGAACTATTTGCTGAAACCTCAGGCCTCGTAGCAGGCATTCTGTGGTTTTGACCAAGCGTAGATGCCTTCCCTCCAGCAGAGGACCTCTGTAAGCTGGGCTAGCTCGGCCGGCAGCTCGCTTCTGGGCCTCCGGGGGAGGTACGGCTTGGCCGTTTGCGAGCCCTTCCTCGGCATTCTTACTGATGGTCAGAGGTTTGCGGTTCCCTCTGCGAGGGTCTCGCCCCAGCTCGTGGGCTGCGCTCGTCTGCAGGTGCACCCGCCTCTAACTCACTCAGACTTTGGGAAATGTGACGAAGGAAGGAGCTAATACCAGGAAAGGGCCACTGAGCGGCAGGTACGTCACTTCCGCTCTCTCATTAAATCCTCGAGGGGAGCTTAGGAAGGAATCACGCTCACGTTTCCCATGAGAAATGGAGTCTGTGCCCTGCTCGAGGCCACACACTGGGGAGGGGAGGAGCTGGCTCGTGAACTCCTGTGGCCGATGGCTCTTCTCTTGCCTTTGAGGGTAAGAACTAGGCATCCCAGGGAAGCGTTCTCAGAAGCCAGCAACATCCTGGGCAGGAATTTAAGGTACATTTACCTGAGGCTAAAGTAGAAACTGCTCCAAGTGTTCAGGGACACCTGGGAGCATTAAAATCTAGAATTCCGAGGACAAAGACCTTGCCAAGCCGCTGACAAACAGCTTTAGAATTAAAGGGCTTTAGAATTCGATGAAAGTCAACAAACTTTGATTGCTGTCTACTGTAGGACAGGTGCCGTGCCAGGTGCTTTAGGGAAGCAACGATGAAGAAGGCAGGCTTTGCCTTTATGGGGTTCTCAGGATGGGGACTGCGGCGTTCCCAGAATGGCCGCATTACACGGCTCCATGCCACAGGGGTGGGAGATGCTGATGGCCAAACATTTGGGAAGCATTGCGTTCCGGACCTTTCTTTCTCCTATAGCTCATCTCCATTAGCATTTTCAAAGGCTTGAGAAGGAAAGACACTGGTTTAAGTTTCTTTAGTCCAGACTTTCTCAAACTTATTTGGCAATGGCACCCCCTCTTCCAATGCCTTCTTGCCCCTGGAGGCTTATTTATTCATATCCGTGGAACATTCCATGGAGCACATGTTGGGACACAGGGGTCTGGGGCAGCTCCATGGTGTGGTTGGGAGGTAATGAACACATTCTTTTCTTTTAGAATAAACTAGAAGGATCTCTGTTTGGGGCTATTGTTATTTCTCAGTCTTTGCTCTCTTGCATAGAAGATATGTCTGCCTATGGCTTGGGTTTAGCTCTGGCTGCTTTCTTAAAGGGGCGTCTTTTGAAATCGGGGGATTACTCAGGCCTTTGAGACTCTTAGCTAAAGGGATCCCTTGGGTCAGCAAATAAGTGTTTGGGGAACATAAGTATGCTCACAGCTTTCATATCATAGGCAAAAGCACAATTTCCAGCAGGGGATTGACGTAGCCTGCATTTTAATAGGGAGAAGATACTGGAAAACAACAGAGGAGGGGCCATTTGCCTCCAGCTCGGGGGGGGGGGGGGTGGCGGTGGGGTTGTCAACGAGGCTCTGCTTTCATCTATACTGAGGCCACCCTGCCCCTGGCCAGACGCCAGGCGTTTATTTGCAGGATGAAAACGTGTGGGCAACTGTTCCCAGCATGTCAACATCCAAGCTCTGGCCTTATAACAGCGGCCTTTTCTCAGAGGTGACATGTAGCAAAGCTGTTTACCCAGCAGAGCCCGGGCAAAGAAGTAACTTAGATCCCCAGCGCTGTAACAAAATTAAACGTCTCCATGGGTGTGGTGACATTTTTTCCTTGGTTGGGAAATAGCCTGGCACCGTGATTAAGGGGATGCTGTCAAGGGTCATAAGGCTTGGCCCTGCCCTGGGCCTGTCACGTGTTCTTTCTGATCCTTGAGTTCTTCTGTCAAAACAGGGCCAGGGGCGCCTGGGTGGCACATCTGCCTTCGGCTCAGGGCGTGATCCCGGCGTTCTGGGATCGAGTCCCACATCAGGCTCCTCCACTATGAGCCTGCTTCTTCCTCTCCCACTCCCCCTGCTTGTGTTCCCTCTCTCGCTGGCTTTCTCTATAAAAAACAAACAAACAAACCAGGGCTAATTCCTACTTTGGAATGTCTAGCGCTTGATGAATCTGAAGGCTCCCTGGGGCTGCCACTATGGTTGGATCGTCAAAAGGAGAGCCTATGTGAAAACGCTTTATAAACTGCGTAAAGCACGGTACAAATAGGGTTACAGCCAAACCCTACTGGGTGCTCACAATTTGAGGTCCGTTCTAAATGAGCTACATGCATTACCTCATTTAAGCCTCAACCCTAGGAGATTAGATACTATGATTCCCCCCACTTCACAGATGAGGAAACTGAGACCCAGAGAAGTTAAGTACCTAGTGTATTGTGACATGTCGCAGAACTGGGGTTCCCGCCCTGGTCTCTCTCTACAGAGCCCTAGACCTGAGTTCCTGAATCTTTGCTAGGGTAGAAGTCTGGGGGGCTCTGAATATTCTGAGGGAGGGCCCAGGATCCTAAGGGCTCCAGATTCTTTCCTGGGGCCTTTGATGTCAGGCGCTCCAGCGTGAGGAGTAGGGACTGAGGGGGGGCCTTCTCACGCTAGTCCTTGCCGGAGACAGTGCTTCCCCGTCTCTGAGGATGAGAGGGAGTCATCATAAAGATGCTGCCCCTGCTGCTGCTGTGACATTACTAGTCATGGGGACATTCGTCCAGGCCTTTGCTTCCTTCCATCCTCACAACTGTGAAGGAGGGACAAGTGAACAGCGCCTTTGAGAGCTGGAGAACCTGAGGCAGAGAGAAAAGTCGTGAAGTCGTGCAGCCAGGAAGCTTCTGAGCTGAGACTCCGAGGCAGGACACGTGGCTCTAGAGCCTGTGCGTTTAACCGCCATTCTGTGTGGTGCTGTGTTTTAGACCCTCGGGAGGCCCGGAGCGGAAGGACTCAGGCCAGTCCCGAGGCCAGACCAGCAGACAGACAGGGAGGCCTTTCACATATTTGTATTTTATTAATCCTCGTAATTAAGAAGTCTGAGCTTCCTGTGTTTACAGATGAAGAACTGTGGGCTTTGAGGGTTGAGGCTACTCTGAGGCCATCCAGCTGGCCTGCAGCACCTGGTCTGCCTGCTCCAAAGGCCATCCTGTCCCTCTACGTCTTGGTCGCCCTTAGTTGCCCTCCGCTCTCTGAGACTCTGATTCCTGGAAGGATCCAGGTGCACTATGTCCTTCTCAGTGGACACCCTGGGAACCAGGCCTCTCCTCACATCTACTTTATGCCTCTTTCCTCAGCAGCCAAGACCAGGGGCAGGTGGTCTACAAAGGGAGAGGGAGGGCCACCACGAAAAGGTGCACATCACTGTCTTATGCCTGTGATGGCTGCATCCAGAGGAGTCTCAGCGGACAAGTTTGGTTTCTCTCGTCTTGTCCTGTGGATTCGCTGTGCAGAACTATGACCACCGCCCCCCCCCCCCCCCCCCCCCGGAATCACACTGAGGCACTGAGAAGTCGGAAGGCCGGGGTCCTTCAGCGGGAGGCCTGCTTGGAAGGGCCAGGCTTCTGTCTCTGTGCTGGGAAGAGCTGACGGGGCAGGGACTGCTGAGCGCGGCCAAAACAGGGAGAAGGCGTTTATTTTTCCACTTGTTCCTTTCGCTGCATTTTATGAAATGCCTACTGTGTGACAGGCACTGTGGTTGGTGCTGGGGGTAAGAACACAAGCTCTGGCGTTGGTGGGACTGGATTCAAACTCCAGCTCCATCCCCGGGCCACTTCACCCGCCCTGTGTATCAGCCTCCTCATCTTCAAAATGAAGCCAGCAGCAGCACCCAGCCTGCTGAGCGATAATGAGGGTTAGCCGAGGCCATGTATGTTAAATGCTGAGAACAGTGCAGGACACATAGTAAGCGCTGAATAAATGGTGGCCATTAGTGCTATTATTATCTCTGTCCTTGGGAGTTCACCGTCTGGCGAGACACAAGACACTAAAAAAACCAAGAAAACAAAAAAACAAAAAAACAGATAATTTTCTAACAACTTGGCCAGGAAGTGGTGCTGAGATACCCCCAGGAGTGGTGTCAGAATTTCCTGCTCGCTGCTCTCTCTGAGTTGCGCTGAGGTCACGTTCTGTGCTTCAAACTGGAGGTGGGTCTGTGCATGAGCGCCCCCTCCGCCCGGAGCCCCGCAGGCTGTGAGGGGTCCCGGCCAGGGGCCCCCTTGACACCTTGCTGCCATTCAGTGTCACTTTCTGAAAGGAGAGAAAAGCTGTGTTGGAATTGGAAAGAGCTGGTGAGGCTTCTTCGGCATTCTGCACTGCGGATAAGAGACAATGAGATGGAAAATCCAAACGGCCAAAATGCATACATAAGAGCAAGCCGTTTAGCAGCCTGATGACAGGAGCACATGACATGACTATCCTCTGGCAGATGACAAGCATTTCTGAAGCGACAGAGCAGAAAGGGATTAGTGGGGTGAAGTTGGGGACCCTCACTCACCGGCCTCGTGGAATTCCTCTGGGGGTGGGGGGGTCTGTCTAGACTTGGCAGGGGCTTCATCTTTACATTTTGCTGCACCTGGGAGAATCAGCCAGAGGCGGAACCTTGTTCTCAAGTATCACCTGCTTTATTATATTCACAGTCTTAAGGACAATGTTTCCCCAGAGGCAGAGGGGATGAGACTTGCCAGTGGCCCCAGAAATTCTCAGCTTTAATCAGACTGTGATAATCTTACTTTCTGGTCCTAATTGTAGAAAATAAACAATTTCAATTGTTTTCTTTACTATTGTCAACTTTGTACCCAAAAGACCATCTTTGGGGGCCAGCTTTAAAAAGGCAAAATAAAAAAATAATTTATTTATCGTTTTGGAGTAAGCCAGTCCGTATGGAAAATCTATTTCCTTCTAGAAGGTCAGGTGTGCTGGTCTTAGGGTGAGATGGGCGTGAAGCTGGGTGCAATTCCTAGGTCCACCTGTTGGTGGCACTGTTCATTCCTTGGGGTGGCTACTGTAGGGTCCAGGCAAGATCTAGATCTTACAACAATCTAAGCCAAGACTGTGGGCCAGAGTGAGATGGAGAAGCAGACCACGGCAAAGGGAACCCAAAGAGGAGGAATGTAGAGGTGAGCTAGCATCATCCCTGGTGATAAGACTTTTCCCCAGAGTGATCCTATCTTGGGTGTAGTGGGTCGAGCAGCGCCCTGCCCACCTCCCCCCACTCCCGTCCCCTTCCCCCAACATATGCCCATGTCTTAATCCCCAGAACTTATGCATGTGAACTTATTTGGCAAAAGGGTCTTTGTAGTTGGGGTCAAATTAAGGATCTTGAGGTGAGATCATCCTGGATTATCTGGGTAGACCCTAAACCTTTATAAGAGACAGAAAAGAAGCCCGATGAGGTGAGAGGCAGGCGTTGCAGTCAAGCAACCACAAGCCTAAGGACACTTGGAGCCCCCAGCAGCTGGGAGAGGCAAGGAGTCTCTCCCCCAGCCTTTGGAGGGGGTGCAGCTCTGCTTGATTTTGACCCAGTGATATTGATTTTGGACTCCTGGCCTCCAGAACTATGAGAAAACAAATTTCTGTTGTTTTAAAACCCCAAGTTTTTGGTCATTTGTTATGGCAGCCCTAGGAAACGGGTACAAAGGATTCAGAACTCAGTCGGGAAAACATCAGTGGAAGACTGGAGTCCACGAAGGCTGTGGCTCTCAAAAGAGCACAGGGTGGGGCTGTGGCGGGAGAGAAGGGAACAGAATCAAGGGCCTCTTAACCTCTTCCTTAGATGGCACCCCCTCAGGCCAGGGGTGAGATCATGCTGGATTATCTGGGTGGGGCCTCTCCTGGGTGACGTGGATTGTCAGGTGGTGACTTCCTGCTTTCCGTCCTTCCAGGTGTGCCCACCTGGTTTGTCATGGTCACGAGGGAGAGACTGGCCCAGGTGACGTAGGTTGTATGAGAACATGAGATTGCAGGGAACAGCTGAGGTATCGAGGTAAAGCTTTAGCCCCAGGTCTTAGCAGCTGCAGGGGCTGGGGACGGGGGCGGGGGTGGGGGCGGGCAGGTGCCGCCCAAGTCCCTGGGGCACCGCAGACACCAGAACCCCTTGTCAGGGCAGCTGGAAGGGGCTTTCTGACCCTGATGAACTGGATTCCTGCTCCCACCTGCTTAGTCTGCTCACCCCCACCCTTGAGTTCTTCCTTAAGGCTTCGGTACCTACTGCTCCTTGACCACTGGGCAGCCTCAGAAGAAAACAGCAGGAATGAACCAGCAACAAACAGATAGATACCAAAGAGGCTGTGCACAGAGCCAATCTCAGCCTGACAGCTTCTTTTTTTTTCTTGTAGGACACGTGTGTTTGTGGTCATGATATTAGATTGCACACATTCATAGAGTCATATTTTCTGCTAGTAAAACTGTTCCTGGCTCACATAATGGGATTAAATATATCAGTATTTCATGGTGTTCCGCAAAAAGCCCTTAACTTCCAGGTGCTCAGCCGCATGGACAAGTTTGAGAACCACTGATCTATAATGAAGGGTAAAATCATTGAACACGTAAGTAAGCAGGATGTTTGAGAGAAGCCATTTGTCACTAATTCACCAGTATTTGGGGAGGTGGAAACAGGTATAGGCAAACTGATAAATGTAAGGCATTTAAAATTTTCAAAAAGTATCTCATTAGACTTCACGTCTCATAGAATTCATAGGAAACGCTCTTGGAGACCTCTTTCGGCCTTCAGCGCGAAACCAGAAAATCAGCTTCATTTCATTAGCCAAACATAGCCTCATTGCTTCCTGGCCACACTTTGACTCGTCTGTCTCTGCCTGCCCATGCAAAAGGATGCTGTCTGTGTCAAAGCCGCATCACAGGGGTTGGCCCCAGGCTCCAGAGTCCATACACCCCACTTCTCAATCAGTTGCCTTGGAAAGCACCCTCCTGGGAAGGGACTATCCTGGGATCAGGGCCTCTGTCTCCCTGACCTAAATTGCATCTTACTGAGCTATCCAATAAAACCCAGCAAAAGGACCTGGTGTCCCTGCCGAGTCTCTGCAGGAATTTACAGGAGGACGTTCTGCAAAGGCCAGGAAGCCCCAATGTTGATTGGCCTCCTCCCAGAAAACATTGCCTACATCTGATCTCAGCAGTGAACTAGCCAGAGTGGAGTGTGACATGCTTCTTGGTCACTGGATAATCCCCAAGTCAGTTGGGGTTCAGAGAAGTTTCCAGAAGACCAAGGGGGTGATGGTTTGGGATAAGACAGAGAAATAAAAAGAATAATTAGACTGTACAAATAATAATAAAATTATTTTAATAATATCAGACAAGGATGAGAAAGAAGAAAATAGTTAATAGGGAGCAGGTAAGCAAGGGATATACTCTAGAACTGGAAGAAATGACTAAATCAGACAAAAAAAAGTACTCCCTTGTAAAATGGAGTCTCCTACAAAAAAGCATATGCTTTTAGAGCTGGAGAAAAAAAAGATGTAGCAAATCCCTCTTTGATGGATCCACAGTAGGCGCTTAAAGACAGTTATGAGTTTGGGAGCATGGTGTTCCTTCGGTAATAATGTGTTTAGCCCCTACCATGTGTCAGGCTCTGTGCTAGGCCCCAAGGAGACAGCATGCACAAGGCAGACACTGTCTGTCCTTTAAGGAATGAACTCTTAGGTGGTAATCCAGAAAGAAAGGTGGTAATTACAGGATCATCTGTAATGATGGATGAGGGGAAGGGTTCTAAAGGGAACCCCAGCACCTGAACAAAGGGGGGCATCCCCCTAGCCTAAGAGGGAGGGGGCAGGTGGGACATTGCTGCGGTCCCTGGCACCCGGGCCTACTGAGCCCTGGGTAGCTTTTCTCGCGCGGGCCGTAGCCTGCCCCCTGGAGAGGCGCGTTCAGGAGCACAAACGGTTTTGAAAGTGTTTTAATGACTGGGCGCATCCGTAATGCAGCTGCCGCCGCCCAGAAGCTCAGACAACGAGCAGAGCAGCACGATGCAGTCTACCCTGTTATAAATATTTGATCTTCTAAAACGGTATTACCGTAAATATTATTTGCTGCCCTGAAAAGCTTCGAGCTCATAGTTTTAATTTCCCACATTAGGAGTCTAATGAAGAGGACTGCCAAGTGCCCTCTCTGGGGACAGAGTTTACTGGCAGGTTCCACGCTAGGTCCTGGGGGAGCTTAAATTTGGATCAGGTGATGCCTGTTCTCCGCGCGGAGCGGGGCGAGCGGGAGTGAGAAGCGCAGCAGGTGTGGGTGAACCAGCCCATGCGGCGGGGGGCGGGGGCTGAAGACACCCGCATTCTGAGCGTCCTGGGGAAAGTGGGGGAGGCTGCACTTCACCTAGGGTCCCAGAGAGGGGGTAACGCACGGCTGCCTGGTCTGGAGCCAGCTCTGCCTCTGATTGGCTGGGTGGCCTCAGGCGAGGAACCCAGTTGCCTCCTGGGTAAATGCAGCTGATGACGCCCCGCCTTCTGGGGGACTTCTCGGGAGAAGGCCCGTGCGCGTGCGCGGCGTGGTGCTCTGCGTGCAGTCCGCGTTCGCAATATGCTGGCTCAGGACGCGCGTGAGCACGAGGTAGCTCCTCCGAGAGCCCGTGCTGCTGCGGCTGACGACACTCCGTGACCTCAGGTTAGCTCCCTCAGTGTGGCCTACGGGGCCCTCATGAGCCCGCCTTCCCCCTCCTGATCTCCTGCTGCGGATCCGAGCCCCAGGCCCCGGCCGGTCAGCTTGCTATTGTCTTTCACGGTCACATGGCCACATGTCATCTTGTCCTCCTTGTCCTTCCCCTCCTGCTCTCTCGCAGCCTTTGGCCTGGCCCAGGCCTTTCCGTTGTCATGCTTTAACTGTTCTTGGCTCCTCCGTGAAGCCTCCCTAACTCCGGGGCTCCCCTGCCACCATCCCTGGGCTCCCCCAGACCCTGTCCTGATGACAGGAGCTTGCTGACCGCCTGCTTGTCCACACAGGCCTGAGTGTCTGGCGAGCATGGAGGCTCGCTCTTCTTTCCATCTCCAGGGCTTGGCAGAGTGCTTGGTTCCTGGCGTTCTGTGAATGTTTGTTGAACGAATGAATGAATTATGCAGAGATTTACAATTTCTAAAGGACTTTCATCCTGACGCCCTTTGTTCTGCCAAAGTTCCTGCGAGCATTATGAGGCTCAGAGAGGTTGGGTGACTTGTCCGGAGTCATTCAGCAGATTCACAGAATGAAGGAGCATGCCTCATCTTTACCCTGGGCCCCAGGGCAACTCTGAGTGATTATAGAGTATTCCAGGGTCTGAGCCATTTAAGGTTGGGTCAGAGCATCTCTTCCTGGCTCCGGCTGATTAAGAGTCGAGGGCTTCTACGGACATGTGAGTCCTGGGACTCTGGTGTTCCAGGTCATGGTGGTGAGGTGGGTGGAGAGGGGTTCTTCCAAGGGCTGGAAGCTACCAAGAACCCCCAGAGTCACCATATCCTATAACAGCACCCCTGAATTTCCTAGGCATTTTCTTTCAAGTGCTTACAGCCCCACCTACTGAAGAGGAAACTGAGGCATAGAGATGTTCTGTCACTGGCTCAAGGTCATACAGGGCAGAACTTGGCAAGGATCCCGAGCTCTTAACTACTGCTCATTTCCCTGGGTCTTTGACACAGAGATCACGCCAGGGTCTAAAACAAATCTAGCCCCCAGGATGGCTGGTGCTGATGATTTAAAGGGCCCAACAGTGCTTAATCTTCCTGCCGGGCTCCCTCATTTTAGTAAATGTTGAGATTTAAGAGCTCATAAAACTGAGCTATAACAGTGCCCTGCCAAGAGCTCTGCACGGAGCTTTCTATCCTAGGCTGCGCCTGGCCTGGCGGTCCTCGCCTTGTCCCAAGTCACCCCGCAAGAGCTCTACAGCCGACTTCACTGCCAGGCTCCTTCAGTGCTCAAGAGGCCCATCAGGTTGTTTATGTCCTTGCCAGGGCTAGACTGACATGTGGTGTGGCAACGCGCACAGTGACTGACCGAATTCATAAACTGTTCAGGATGCCGGCAGCAGCAGCAATGCTGGGTGGGCACCGGGGTTCAGCCTGGTCACGGGGGGACCATCTTCCCATGGCCACAGCAAGACAGAGGCTATTCATGCCCGCGGAAGCAGCTCTGGCTATCAGCCGCCCTCCTTCTAATTGGCCTTCTTCAGACTGGAACCCCCTTCTAGAGTCTAGGGCTCATGTCGCCAACATGCGCATTCTCCAGCCATACTTACAGCGCTTAGCGTGGTTCTGTTCCGTAGTTGATACCCAAGCAGTGTGAACGGATGGAAGGATGGAAGCAAGAAAGGGGTAATTTGATTATTAAAATGTCCCCAACCCTTCGTACCTCCCCATAAAGGTACCTTTTGCAGTGTAACATCTGAGCTCCTCACGTGAAAGGTAGAGGTTCCCCCACCCTCACCTCTTAAATGTGGGCTGGCCTTGTGACTTGCTTTGGCCAGTGGAATACAGTGGAAGTGACAGTGGCCAGTTCCACGCCAAGGCTCAAGACATCTTGGGCACTACTGCTTTTTCTTTCGAACCCTGTTGAGCGGCCAAGTGAATAAGCAGGAGCTAGCTCGCTGGATGATGAGGGACTCATGACCCAGTCACCCCATCACCCCAGCCTGCAGGCAGCCGACTGCCAGACATGCGTGTGAGGGGACACCAGCTGACCCGCCAGCTGATTGCAGACGCAAGATGGAGCTCAGTCGTGCCAGCCAAGCCCGGCTGAGACCTGCCCCCTGACCCACAGCCTCGTGAGCAATCGTAAATGCTGCGTTGAAGCCACTTAGGCACGGACTGACCGGTCCGGCTCAGACACCTGGGAAATGAGCCCCTTCAGGTTCAGAATCGTCCCCACTTCTCTTTTTACTTCCCTGTTTCATCCTATGCCCTCATCTCCTGTTACAGTCTGGCCAGAACCTTCCGCCCCATGTGTGGACTTTCTTCTTCTAAGTCTGTGTCTAAGATGCAGGGCGAGTTGCTCTGGTTGAATTCAACTGATTACCTTCATGGTGCACCTGCTGTGAGAGGCGTCATTCCAGCCGCCGTGGGCGTAGAGAAAACGAGCGATGGCTCCCGCCTTCCATCGGTATTCAGTTGTCCTTACACCATTAATAATAAGTGATATCTTTACATCACCTGCCAATGGCCAAAGGGCCTTCACATATAGCACATATTCGAGCTTGTGATTTGGGGGTGACACGGCAGGTTAGATACAGAATTAGCTATTACTGAGTGCCTACTGCATACCGAGTACCTACTGCATACGCAGCACCATGGCAGAGGCTGGGGAAGGAGAAATAAAAGAAGCAGGGTCACCGTAAACATGCCTGCTTCTCTAAGTGCTGGAGTGGTCAAGGCCACCCCCTCGACACATGCATCCCTGCTTGGTCGAGGAAACGGAGATGTGGAGCCCAAGACTATAAGCAACAAATGTATAAAGTTCCACTTTGAGGTGAAAGAATCAGATGCAAGTTAGGGGAGCCATGGCTGCGTATCTGTCCTGGTGAACAAGACCTGAGGAGGCTTTAGCTGTCAAAGCCACAACTGAAGAGTCACTTCAAATTTTCGATCACAGAACAAATCTGAATTCCTCATGGGATCGCGGTAAGGGGCCTGAGAGCCGCTGGGCCGGTCAGGCCTCATCTAGACGGATCGTTCCAGGCCAGGCTTTGCAGTGTAAGGAGTACCTTCATGCTGGTGGGTCAGCCCAAGGGTGTGGTCAGGGGGAGTGAGTGAGATGGAGAAGAGTCCAGAAACTGGGCCTGGAATACTTGAGGGAATTTGGGCTTTTTAGCCTGGAGAGGAGAGGACAAAGGGAAGATGGGAGGATGAAGTCAAATGCTTGACAAGGCTGTTGTGTTTTTCAGTGTTGTCCAAGAGGGTGCCGGGCAAGGAATTGTAAATGGGTAACTTTCAGTTCCGTTTAAGACGTAACTGTCTGCTATCTTGAGCTGCCCGTCAGCGAACAAGCTCTCTCTGGGGATGTGCAGATTCCGTTGACGAGTAGGGGCTGGACACGGGGCTCGTGGGCATGGCCAGAGTCTGGGTTCAGTAACTGCTGAGGGTCCTTCCACCTCTGAGTTCCTGTGACAGCGCCTCCAGCGTGGCTTCTAAGCCCCCAGGGGTCTGCCAGGTTCTCTTGTGAAGACGCTAAAAGGAAGGTTAACATGGAACGCCTCCATCAGCACGTTGGACTCTGGTAGCTGCTGAGAACATGTGAGAAGTGGTGTGTGCCAGGAGAACGTACATTTGCCTTCCTAGAGGAACCCGTATAAATCGTTTATCTATATAAAGGTTCATTGTTCATGTTATAAAAACATTGCCTGTAATTGATATAACTGTCTGGCACCTGCAGAAATGTGACGTGTAATTTACCATTCTGCTCTGACGTGGTGGGAGCAAAAGCCTGGACCCCTCTTTTCATTATGACGAGTGGCTCGCCTCTCCCAGTTAAAGGGTGCAAGAAAATGGAGGCCACCGTGTCAACCAGAGGGAGCTGGAGAGGAAGCAGACAAGGGAGGGGACGAATGAGACATACGGAACCAAAGGAGTGGTGCAGCATGGGACAAGTCAGCTGGGTGAAGGGATGGGAAGGGTGCGGTGTGCACCGGCTTCCGGCTTGCTGCTTTGGGACAATGATGGCGTTGATAATAGTAGTAATAGTTCACTTTTTATTGAGCTCTTACTATATGCCGGGGAGTAGGAGTTCTAAATATCATCTCATTTAAACCTCGCAACAATCAAATGCAGTAAATGCTCTTGTTAGTTCTTTTTTATAGAAGAACAATTAAAGCACAGAGAGTGGAAGTAACTTACTCAAGGTCACACAGCCAGGAAATGAGAAAGCTTGCATTCGAACCTGACTGGATCATCTGACAGGGGCTTGCACTTGCAGCCTCTTCTCAGTCATGTCTTGTCTCTCTGTCTCTGTAGTGCTAGTGGAAGGCCATCTGTCTGTCTTTCAGTCATCTGCAGCCCCTAGAGTGTGATGGCATCAAGGAACATTTTGAGAGCGCTGAGCGATCCCACCACCTCAGTATATTGATTCCTCCTCCGAATGAGACAGGCAAGAAAGATGGGTTCTGCCTGATGGCATAAATTAGGTCTGTGCCCTTGGGGTCCTGTCTCACCGCACAGCCTCCTTGCCATCCAGGTGGCAGCCTGCCTGCAGTGGCGCTTTGACTTTAGAGCGAGTCACCACCAGCACATGGCAAAGGCCGGGACAACAGCTTCCATGTTGAGCCTGGACAAATGGCAGAGCAGAGCAGAGGGCAATGCAATTTACAAGGAATCTTAGCAACCAGGCAACGGGCAATAAACCAGAAAATCGCCGAGGAAACTCAGCGGAGCATGGGCTAAACGAATTGCAGGATTTGTGAGCCAATTTACACCTGTCAGGGGAGGGGGGGTAAGGGAGGCACCAGGTGGCTCTGAGAGCCAGAGGACCGCCAGTCTGTCACCTCTGGCAGACCTGTCGAAGGGCAGTGGGGACATGCATTCCCTGCTGAGAGACAGCTGGGTGGTGGCCTCTGGGGACATTTCTGAGTGGATCTCAGGCCTCCCTTAGAGGAATCGGGGGTACATGAGATCACTGTGGATCAGGTGTGGGGGTAAAGATGTGAAGGGAGTGACCCTCTGTTTTCTTTGTTCCCAGGGAATCGATATAGATGAAGCATCTTCAAACACAAACAGAGCCCACCTTTGTTCTCCACTCCAAGGAGTTAATCTCCGAGGAAGTAAACATCATCTCTCAGGTGAGACACCTTATTGCAAGGTGGGAAGTGGACTTGTGAGGATGTGGAAAACAAGTGGGGGGGGGGGTGAGCCCCTTCTCTCCAGGATGACATTGACACATGTCTGCTCAGAAACATATTCCCATCCCAAGAGACTTCTGGGGGGAGCAAATTCAACTGTCCCTGGGGCCTGTGGAGTGGGGAAGGCACAGGTTTTCATGATCTAAATCTATACACCTAAACAAAAGATCTGGAAGAGTGTCTAGGGGGACATGAGCACCTCCTGGGCTGCAGGGCTGGAGAGCGTCTGCCTTGTGATAGTCTGGTACGGTTAAGTCTCAGCTGAATGAATTAGCATGCGGGCAGTGATGCGCCAGACGCAGAATTAGGATGAAGGGACAGAATCTCATACTAAGGTAAGGACAAAGGCTTAGAATAAGCCTTACTAAGAGGACCGCCATGCCACTCTGGTGGTGTAATTCTTGCTGATGCTACTGGGAAGTGAAGAGTGGGATCCTGCAGTATGAAGAAACGGGCCTCAGTTTCCCCCTCTATAACCCAAGTTCTCCAGGGCCCTCTCCAGCTGCCTTGCTGTGGTTCTGTGGTTTGGGACAGTTGTGGGGGCTTAGGCATTGACTTGGAAAAGCAAGTGTGATCCTTTGCTCAAGCCACATGGAGCTCTCCCCTGAAGTTCTGGAAAGCCTTCCTGATCCAATATTCCCTTGCTTCTGGGTTTTCAGCCTCCACTCCCCCCAAGGCCTTATTCCTGCTCAGCAGGACATAGCAAAGGGGTCCTATGTGGGACCTACACAGGCTCCTGCCACAATTCCCATCTAGAAGGCCACTTGCAGGGAGGGTTGGAGTGTGGGGAGGGAGCAATGGTGAGATGGCGGCTACCCATCCCAGCACAGGACCCCTCATCCAGCCTTCCGGCCCTGAGCATGGAGACGAGGAGAGCCCAGCATGACTGAGACTGCTTTGACTGCCAGCCTGGTTGGCAGTTCACACAATTTAGGCAGCTAGGAGGGTGACTCTGGAGTAGCACATAGGCGGGTTTGAGTTCTCCTTCCCTGTGGCCAGGAGATTGGGGCAAGTGACTTTCCTCTGAGCGCATCTGCCTCCTCCCACGTACAGTGAACACGAGGATAATACCTGCCATGTAAATCTCGGAGTATCTGAACTAGCACGTGACGGCACTTAGTGCGGGACCCAGCATCTGGTTAGCGCACACTCGGGAACAGTTCACTATGTTTAGTGTCAGGGTCCCAAACTCCAGGGTCCAGATGCATACGTTCCACAGCTACCTAATTAGAGACTCTAGCCTCGGGACCAGCAGGAGGCTCAGGACTCAGACCTCAGCTGGCACAGCCTGGGACTGCACAGGGCAGTGAAGTTGAATTTCCAGGGGAGCTGGGAATCCACCGAATGGTCTACAGAATCAAGGCCAAAGGATAAGGGCAAAGAAAAGAACCAGATCTTCCCAGAAGGATCCGTCACAGGGTGCATCGGTCAGTTTCTGCTGTGTGACAAACAGTGATAGTGTCTCCGTGGCATATACGACAGCAAGAACTTAGTTTGCTCACAGATTTACAAGTTACCTGGTAAAGCTCTGCTTCGTATGGACCCCAGGCTGAAGGAGCAGCAGTTTCCTCCAAGCTCTTCTGGCCATGGCAGAAACACAGGGATCAAGTGGAAGTCTGCCCAGCCTCTGAAGGCCTTGGCTTGCAACTGGTACACTGTGACCTTGGCCTCTCTTCTGTTGGCCAAAGCAAGCCCCAGGGACCAGCGTGGAGTCAAGGGTAGGGACATGCACTTGCCCATGTTGAGGCCAGAGGAAGGGGGTATTTGCAGGGAGGGGGTGAAGAATTGTGGTCTCTAGTCTAATCTACCACGTAAAGAGTGGGCCCTGAGAGGGAGAAGGGGCTTTAGGAGATAGAGAGATCACCAAGGTGACGTACACAAGTGAGAGACACATACCAGAGAAGGTCCACGGTGGGGCTTAAGGAGGAAGGAAATATTCGGTGACAGCACTGGGTCAGAAGCGATTGGGTCCCCTCCCACGGGTCACTGGCCACTGCCAAGAAGCCACTCTGCATTTTATTCTATCAGTCACCAAGTGGGCTGGCATGGAAGTGGCCTGGGTACCATCCTTGTCGGGAAATAACCTACTGTCATAACAGTAAGAACTGTATTGTTTTTAATTTTATTATTTATTTGAGAGAGAAAGAGCATGAGTGGAGAGGGAGACGCAGACTGTCTGATGAGCCCCGATGCGGGGCTCGATTCCAGGGCCCTGAGATCATGACCTGAGCCAAAGGCAGATGCTCAACCCACTGAGCCACCCGGGCGCCCTGCGGGAAGTGTATTTGATCTGAGAGGCTTACCAGACTTCAGTTACACAGGAAAATGACTAAGCGACACCAATATATTATAATTTATTCCTAAAAAATCCAGTTCTTCTCATTTAGGCCTAATGTACCCAACTGCATCTTATAATAGCTCTGAGTGCAGTTGCCTGGAAATACCAGGAAGGAACTTGGAGTTAATGAAGGGAATTATTAATTACTAAGGCAGATATGACCTTAAAGAGGTGACCTATGGGTCAAGATGATGGTTTATTTATTTATGACCGGTATTCCTACAACTTCCAAGCAAATTTGAGATGACCGACAATTAAAAATATAGGCCCCAGGATAGTGAGATTACAGATGAAATATCCAGTCACATGGATGAAGGAGAAAATGATTAAAGCAGAAACCTAGCAGAAGATAGTTACTGCAATTGCGCATTAAATTGAGCTAAAGCGAAAGGGGAGATAGGATGAGTTATTGGACGAAAGGAAGTAGAGCCATTTGTCAGGAGAGGCAAACTTTTCCTGGACGCTCCATGTGAGCACGAATTTATCACAAGGATCTCAATATAAGGACACGGAGGCACATCATACACGCTGTCTTCGAAGACCTCTGCAGGAAGTACAGGAACATTCTTCAGACGGTCGTTCATGACACAGATCCTGGATAAAAGCTGAGGTCTTAGGGATGAACCCTTCTAGACTTCATGCAGCCGCAGCTAATGGCTCATGGATTGTTGTAGAGGCAGGGCCAGTTGGACATGTTTAGAAGCCTGGGGTTAAAGCCAGAGGTCAAGGGCTTGGAGGAGATGTGTGGCTTTCCCCCGGGAGCCAGGCCGAGAAAGTACCCCCCACCCATTGATGCCGTCTTGCCCTTGTCCCCTTGAAAGTGTGAGAGGCAAGCTAGGCAGTGTCCTGAGTGGGGGAAGGGGGGAAAGCCCTTGGTCAAGGACAAAATACGACTGCAGCACAGAACAACACCAGTATTATTTCATGTACGTGAACAAAACATACCTGCAAAGATGGACGACCGAGAGGAAATCTGCTGGAATGGTCATGGTGTTAACTTTTGGGTGGTGGAAATTTGGAGCAGTCTTGTTCCTACTGTGCTGCCCCTCCCACATCTTCTGGATTGAGCTTGTGTAACTTCTGTAAATAGAGAGAAAGCTGGCTTTCGTAAATCCTGCTTCTGGAGGTCTGCGTGGTGGATGGGAACCGCCAACCACCGCCATGTTTGCTCAAACAGGTGTTTTTCCAGGCAGGTGGGCATCCGCACCTTCAGGACTACGGTATGCTCTTCATTCCGGTTTCTGCTTCTCTCACAGGTGACTAAACCTGACCCCACTTTTCCAAGTAGTGTAAAGAAATCACATGCATTAATTTCGCAACAGGGTAAAGAAGATGCTGGAAGACACTGGCAGCTTCTATCTCCTGCCAGTAAGGATGTGTTATTTCATTGGTACAACTTCTTGGGCAGAAAAACTGGTGGTCTATCACAGAAGTTTTTAAAATTCACATGCTATGGCTGCACTAATTTTGTCTGTGAACTTATTCTAAGGGAATAGTCACTCTGCATGTGAGGACTGAGCTCTAAAAAGTATTCCTTACAGCATTATCTATTAAGCGTGGAAACAACTGAAATATTCATCATTAGAGACTGAGTTAAATGCATTGTGTTTTTCAGGAACTTGGTACAGCTAAATAGCTGGAAGGATTCTTAATGACAAGGGGCGATGCTTTGCAGTTCCCTGTTGAATGAAAAATGGAGGTCGCGAAAGATCAGGCGTAGGACCATTCTGTTTTTGGGACAAGGAAAAGTGTATATATCAGTAGGATTATAGGCTATTTTGCTTTCTTTCCCCCACCCCTGTTTTGAGTTTATCTGTATTTACTAAAATACTATGTATGTCTTTGGCAATGAGAAAAAAGGGGAAGAAGCACTTTTAAAGCACAGTACTATTTTACCGTTCTGTGTCCTGGGGGAAACGAGAGGAATCTCCTGCGTGTTGGGACGCTCTCGAGGAAGCATATTTGGAACAAGCTTGCCAGCTTCGGGAGAGTAAGTTGGCTCTGAATAGAATCAGAGCATCTTTGGGGCCATTTGTCTGTACTGTCCTGTCCTCTCTGTCCCCCCTCGGTTGGAAGCAATTCGTGTGAGACTGAAAGTGCAGAGGGTCCATCCTTCTCTCCTCCCCCTCGCATCCCAGCTGACGTGACGGTGAAGGATTGGCTAGGAGCCGGTCGTGAGGCCTGTCCTGACACGGCGGCTCCCCGGCCATCTCGCTACTGTGCGTGACAAACGATGCGAGGCCAGACCAAGAACAATCGCTCGCCCTGACATCAGGCTGGCTTTGAAAAGATGACACATTCTTCTCCAGATGAACCAGCCTCTAAGAGACAAGGACCCAAAGCGCTGCCCCTGGGTCTTGTGTATACACTCCTTGAGATTTATTTGGCTTTTTGCTATTAAGTTCAGCCCTTTGAAAATTCATCTCAGTCCAATTTCTTACCGTGTTGCTCCTCTTTGCAGACAGGCTGCGACAGACGAACATTTTTCCTCTTGGTCTCCCTAGCTTATAAGCCATGAGGAGTGAAGGGAAATGTCTTCAAGGGAAAAGAATAAATTTGAGCATGTCAGAAGCATTGCCTGGACTCCGTGCCGCGAGATGAAGGGATGTCTGGTTGAAATAAAGACAGGCAGAAGAAATGTCATCCAGGGGAAGGCAAGAAATCACAGCCTACAGGAGTCCTGGGCTCGGAGAGATGCAAACAAAGCTGGCCAAGCGCCTCGGTGTCTGTTGAGCTGGTTCTCGAAGTGCGGTCCAGGGATCCGGGTGGCCTTGAAGTTCTTCTGTGTTTCCCAGAAAGCGAGATGACAGGTACCAACTGAGGGCCTTTCAATTGCAGGCTGCTTGACATGTGATCTCTCTCCAGCCTCACCACAACTGTCGGAAGAAGCTGTTCTTACCCACGCCCTCCAGGCCCAGGGACCAAGGTACAGAAGGGTTGAGGAACTTGCCTGAAGACACACAGCTGGAAAGCGGAGGAGCCCGAATTCGAACCCAGCTGCGTCTGACTACCAAGCGTGGGCCCCCAGGGCTCCGCCAGGCTGTCTTCTTCTGTGTCAATATTTGTAACAGGACTGAAGTAAATGAAAATATTATGGACAGTGATTTTGCCTCGGCACTGATCAGCTCCCACTGGTGCAACAGGCACTTGCTTTTAACATTGTAGATGCTTTCTATTTCCGGCATGAATCGGTGGTTTGCTTTTGAGAACAAAGGGTTCGCTTCACACTGTTTTACCAAAGCAGGACCAGTTTCTTGTTTATTCTCGTGAGAGATTTTTAAATTTATTTTGCTTTCTTTTTTTTTTTTTTAGTTGTTTTGTCCTGGGTTTTTTGTTTTGTTTTGATTTGATTGATTGATTGATTGCAGTGGTCAGTAGAAGAGGGGGATGTGCTCGCTTCACAAAGTGGATAATGGCTAGAAGTTTTAAGAGGCTCTGCTTAGCACAGCGAAGATGCACTCCTTTTCCTTTATCGAGAGTCTGGGGACACGGACAGAAATTTTAGAACTTGGTTTCTTTTTAAACAAATTTTTATAATTTGAAGTCCTTTCAGACTTACGGGAACATTGCAAGAATACCAAGAACTTCCTTTAGTATAACTTCTGTGTGTCTGCTCCGTTTACTGTACCTTCACCCGGGTTCGCCATTTGCTCCACTACCCTCTCTGTCTCCATGTATCTGCCCATCGTCATTATTCTCTTCCTCAGCTATCTGAGGACAGGTTGCAGACACGATCCCTCGTGCCCTTAAATACTCTAGCATGCACTGCCCTAAATCAAGGACACTCTCCTCAGTAACAGCCACAAATCCTCCAAATCAGGAAATACTGCTGTGACAGGGCCGTCCCATTCATAGAGATCTCATCCAGAATTTGCCAACTCTTCCAACAGTGCTTCCTTCTTGCCTGGTTCAAGACCAATCCAAGATCACACGCTGCTTCTGGTTATCACCTGGATTTCCTCTCAGTATGGGGCAGTTCCTCAGTCTTTCCCTCTCTTTCTTGACCTTGGCCATTTATAAAGAGTACAGACCTCTCATTGGGGTTTTCCAATGGTTCCATGCCTAGAATCAAGCCATGCATCTTAACAGGAAAAGCCCAGAAATGAGGCTGGGGTGCCTTTCGTCAGGGGGCTCACGGTCAACTCTTCACGCCACCGTGATAGACCCATCTGGTCAAGGTGGCGACTGCCAGACTTCTCTACTGTTAACTCACCGTTTTCCCCTCTGTGGTTGACAAGTATTTTCCAACCACCAAATATGGTTGGGGAGATATCTTAAGGCTATGCCAATATCTTATTCCTTCGGAGACCTCCACCCTGCCTTAGCATTTGTTCATGCCTTTATCAACAACCCCTACGACGGCTGCCCAGCAGAGACAATTGATTGCCATCGTTCCTTCTACATTTGTTTGTTGACATCTACCTCTTTTTTTTACTTGTCTGCCGACCTGTCTCTGTCATCTCTCTGTCTCTGTCTGACCACAGGTTTAGACCAACACTTCCAGCTACAGCCCATCACCTCAGGACTCTATCATTCTCTGTTCCCTACTTGTAAATCCCTTCTCCAGCAGTGAGAAACTTCATTCCAATCAGCCTCAACATATTTACTTCTCCGCTTACTCCCCCTTATGTCTCCCATCTCCTGACAAGGCCAGAAGCCTCTGAATTTCCAGCCTTGCCTCCACCATCTCAGCCAGGCAGCTTCCTGGGCTGTCTCTTAGCCCCTGGCCATACTGCCACCTCCGGGGGGAGGAAAGGGAAAGAAAGAGAAAGAAGAGGAAGAAGAGCAATTTGAGGACCTGATCATTTTCTTCAGGGTCTTTCCCTATAGGTTGCTTCCCACTGTGGTTAAGGCAATCTGGGGCTACCTTCTTTAGGAATCCCTCTCACTCGAAGGCTATGCTAAAAGGACAGTTGCATTTTAATGCCAATGGATTCCCCTCCCCTACACTCTTCCAAGTGATTGGATGGGGGGAGAGTCAGGGCATCGCTGGCCAGCAACTGGTGAGATCCTTTCTATCCAGGACCTGAGCTGAAAGCAGTGACTGTAGGTAATGTACCCAGGCCCTGTGCTGAATGGTACATAGAGTCTGGCCTCAGACACTGCACACAGGTGGATAGGCCAGCAGAAGAGGCCATTCTGCAGAGAACCAAAGCCTGGAGCACAGGACTAGTCCAGCTTGGGTGGGGCCTGAAGCTTATGCAGCTTTAAGAATATATTCTTTAAGAAAAAGATTATGGATATGAGTGTATAACCCTGTGACCTTCCGATGCCCCTCACTCTTTCCATATTGTTTTATTTAAATTAGCCCAAGTGGCTTTCTGTTTCTTGCACCAAGAAGCCAGAACTCAGAGTATTAAGGCACTGACAGCGAGCAAACACTAACTGTTTCTTCTTCTTTCATTTTGAAGGCAAACTCAGTTCAACATTTTTGTCACTGAGAAATGTTCCTCTTTACTAGACCACTGAATTGACAGATAAGGTTTGGGATTTTGCAGCAGTAAATAAAGAAGATCCAGAAGTTATAGTTTTGGCATTGCTATCCCAGATTTTCAGTCTGGTTCACAAAGATGCTTCTAAATCAAGTGTCTTGAGTGTCCTTCAGGATTGCCGTTGATTCAGGATTACTGGGGATGCTTTACATCTAGTTCCAAATAGCTTCAGAGTTCAAACCAGAAAAATTTCTCAGACTCACTAGCAAGAGATGCTTTTGGAAGTGGGAAGTTAACCTGTTTTGCAGGGGTCGGTGGACCCCAAGTGAGCAGAAGTGAACTGCTAATTAGGGAAGCTACTGAGGTTTCAAGGACTTGCCAACATGGGACAGTGCCGTCCAGTGGGGGTGGGGGGGGGGAGGGGCCCTCCTGCCACTCCCACCTCCATTTCCTTGCCGACAGGGGGCAGTGTCCTGTAGCAAGGACCCTGCCCACTCTCTCTTCATCTCCCTGACAATCCAAGAGTTGTAAGTGGGATTTGGGAGACCTTGTAGGAAGGAAATTGCAGAGTTAACATTGCTGGTGTCAAAAAGAAGAAAAACCACCTAATGTTAGAGTGGGAGGGACCTTTTCCATCATGTAGTCAATTCCAGACTCAAGTTCTAGCTTGTTTTCACTAAGCAAGTTACTTAACGTTCTTGGACATCGGGCCCCTCCTCTGCAGCATGCATACGAAATGAACACTAAAGCTCTTTGTAAGTGGCGCAGGGAAGACCAGCCACGGCTAACAGTTATATTATTTCATTAATGCTTAGGTAAGTCATGTGACTAACCATAGGACACAAAACAACTATTTTTAGTCCCATTTCACAGATGAGAAAAATGAGGCACAGAGAGGTTAGATGATTTGCCCAATGCCATTTAACTAATGACTTGTTATTTGCGCTGTATCTGAGGGAACTGGTGCAAGGAAGGCTGACGTGACTTGCTCAAGGTCACGGCATTAGTGTGATGAACGGATACTTTCTTAGTTTTAGTGGGAAGTTAGCAGCAGGTTCTTTTCCTACTAAGTGGGGAAAACTGACACCTGAACACCTGCAGGCTTATGAGACCCAGCACGAGAGAAAGAAAAGCTTCTTACCCCTTCTCCAGGCAGGATGGAGCACTGGGAGATAGAGAAGAGCTAAGAGCTCTAAGATTCTGGTAACTTTCTCCTGGTAGGGAGAGGAGCAGCCCTTCCATCTGTGCGGCTCAGAAATTTGGCATCAGTAGCACTGTCCATGTGGATAGACTGTTAGCTGCCCAGAAAGGTGGTCGTGAGGCACTTTCAGTGAGGCCCCCCAGTGACCCACCCGTTCTTTAGAAACACGGAATGGCTGGGGCGCCCCGATGGCTCAGTTGGTTAAGCATCTGCCTTTGGCTCGGGTCATGATCCCAAGGTCCTGGGATTGAGCCCTGGGTCAGACTCCCTGCCCAGCGAGTCTGCTTCTGTCCCTTGCCCTGCTTGTGCGCGCTCTCTCTCAAATAAATAAATAATCTTTAAAAAACGCATTAAAAGTATGGAGTGGAAAGTCAAATGCACTTCTATGTTTCAAACATAGTGACTCCTACATTCAAATTGCCACATTATAGTTAAATGGCATCAGCCAGCTTTTTATTTAAGACTTACAGGCTTTGACTAATTTTGGTAACAATTTGTTGAACCCCCGCACTGCCCGCCAAAAAGGGGAAAGTCTTATTGCAAACAGAGATTGCTTGAGAGGTCTTCAGGCCCTCAGAAGGATATTTGCGTGGGGACCCTCCCAACTCAGTCACTTGGCTATTCAGTGGCAAAGCCAGGACTAAATTCTTCTTTGAACTTAAGAGATTAGTCTGTGGAGCCATTTTGACATGGGCCCAATTCCAGCCCTACCCCTTATGTACTGGAGGAATTTGAGCAAACTACTCATTGTCTCTACCCCTGCCTTTCCTCCTACGGCCGTTATGAGGATTTAATGAGATCATGCACGTCAAGGTTGGGACAGGCTATGTGTGCTGCTGAAAATGAGCTATTACTGTAGTCTGATGTTCCCCTGCTCAAGAGTCATGAACAGCACCGCCTATCTCATTCTTTTGGAGTAGTCTTATTTTTTCCATCCTTTTTGAAGTATAACCAGTGTACAACAAACAGCACACACTTCACGGGTACAATCTGATGAACTCTCACATACGTATCTGCTCATGAAATCATCACCACACTCGAGATAACGAACATGTCCCTCACCCCAAGGAGTTTCCTCATGCCCTTTTATAATCCCTACCCTCCTCCCTTCTTGTCCCCCAATAAATGAAGGTCTGCTTTCTATCACTATAGATCAGTTTGCATTTTCTAGAATTTTTATAAATTGAATCCTTCCATGTGCACTCTTTTTTTTTTTTTTGGTCTGGCTTCTTTTCCTCAGCATAATTATTTTGAGATTCATACATTCTGTCTGTTATTGATTTGTTTGGGATGGATGTCCTTTTCTCTCGCACATTGTGGACAAAGTATTTTCTAGTGAGAGATGCAGGCCCGTGGAGTGCTTCTTCAAGGTCTCAGCTGGGGTGTGTAGGCACAGACTGGCAGCGGCCTGGGATTTCTGCCACTCGCATTTTGATTACTCAGATGTTCCCTGTGTTCTAGTAGCATGCACGTGCAGATCGTTCCAAAGCAGTGGGACTGAAAGGGCTCAAACCAGGCAGCCTTTTCACATTACATGGGCCCAGACCCCATCTGCAGGGGTTCATAGGTCTGAGGTGCGGCGCAGTTGAAAACCACTGATCTGAAGTAATGCCACTAATTTCCAAAAGTCACCCGGGCAGTGAACACTAAAGCAAAAGGAAAGGAATTCAAGTAGCACTTAGTGGAAGGAATCATGTTTAGTAGGAAAAAATAGGTTGTTCTGTGGTGTCTGAAATACACTGTAAGACATCCACGGGCCATCATGAACGTGGCACCTACAGGTTTCATGACCACACGTGAAAATAAGTCTGCCCCCTGGCTCTGCTTCCACATTCTAAACAGAAGTGACCAGAGGGCCACCGCGTGTTGTGTGCACCAGGAAATAAACAAGGGTGGTGCCAGGACCTGCCTCCACCTGCGATTCCAGAAAACCACACTCGAGAGGGCACTGAAATCAATATCAAAAATGAGACACTCAAGTTTACCGCAAAGAGCTATTTTTGCTTATTCCAAATTGCTCTGTTTCTCTAAGTAGCTATTTTCGTGGCAAAGCCAGCCTCTTCCCTGGCTATGTATAGGGACAACTCAGCAGCTTAAAAACAAGTGGGAAGAGAAAAGAAATCTGCAAATAGGCTCACACCCCAGGGATAAATCTGGGGCAATTCAAAAGGTGGTGTGACTTGGTTATTTTCCCAAATATCCGGCCTCTTCAAATTCCGCCCTTGGGTTGTAAACCGTGAAGAGCTAAATATACACGCACGTTGGAGGGTCACTTTCTAGTAAGCGCTCGGTGTTTAAAAATAGGGATTTGAAAGGAAAAGTTTCCTGTGCATCTAGCAGAAGCGGTTCGCCATGCTATGGTTTGCTCTGCTGTCCAGGGACGGTGTTTAGATGATGGCAGGTGACGGGAAGCTTGGATGTATTTTTAAAGCTCTCTGGTTTTCTAACTGTTGGAGAAGGCGGCCCGAAGTGGAGCGCAGCAGAAGGAAGGTCACCTCAAACCCTGGCCCAGTGAGTCACTGAGCAATTATTTACTGGTTCTCCCTCCCCAAAATACATTGCATCTGCCCACTTGGCTCCACTTCCCTGCTGCCATGTTTGCCCAGGCAGCCATTATTTTTCATCTCGCCTTCGTGGACTTCCTGTTTTTGCTCCTGGTTCCTCCAGGACTCCATTCTCCACCCTGCAGCCAGACAGAGCTTTTTAAAAGTGGAAATCATACCCTTGATGAATGGAAATGCATAATAAAAGGTCCGGACGCATACCTGCCAACCTATTCATAGCAGGTGTCCTAGGAGAAGAGGTGAAGGAGACCTGAATATCTTTACTATGTGGTTTGAATTTTATGCAGAGAGTTGTACTTCTTTCATAATTGTAAAAGGATTGCAAACGTTTCATTTGGTCCCTACACTTGAGGAACTCTTAATCTAGCATTAGATTCCCAGACACTGAAAATTTGAGGAATTATGCTTGTTCCTGATGGCCCCGAGGAGCAGAAGCCATGATCACGGAGTGGAAGTCATTTTGGAAATGAACACTGGGAGAGAGTGCTGAGAAGCTCAGCGGCCCAACCATCTGCTGGTCGGCCAGCAAGGGTATTGATGACCAGTGCTGAGTTTTGAGCTGAGGCTGGGTGCCCTCTTCTGGAAGTGGTGTCAGGGACTTCAGCGTCACCTGTCCCTGCAGTTCTGTGACTCCTTGCGATGCCCCAGAAGGCACATTTTTGTAGCTTGACTGCTGAGGGGGGTTCCCCAGGGGCCGAGTCACGGTCTGCTCTCTTTTGTTTCTATCTCCAGTTTCAATCAGTCAGGTACATCCGGAGAAGCTTTGAGTTAATCCCTGAGTTCCATGTGCCAAAAAGGTCTGGACAATGGTCCTTCCGTAAGAAAAAAATTCCACATAAGATGCACATGGAGCCATATGGGTTACTTCAAGTGGAAAGGGGAAAGAACTCCTGGAAATGGGGCCAAGGAGAAGCCAGCGGTGCAGGTTTTCCCAGCCACGCTTTGTCTTCAACCCTGAGCCCCTTCAGTGGGAGCCGCAGTGCGGCCGGCGTGTGCCTGCCTGTGGCTGCCCCCCTGGGCTGCCTTCTGATCGCCTGGCTGGTTCCGCAGGCAAGGCGCCACTTCTCGATGTAGCTCATTGTTTGGTTTCTGGAACAGAAGTCACACTGCTGTCCAAAGGGATGACGTATCCTTTGAGATGTCATTATTCTTATTTTGGAATAAATAGAGATATTAGTCGGATTGGACAAGTGCTTTATGGAGCCTACCTTGTTCCCTGTAGTCTCTCAGACATTTACAAATTAGTTGAACCGTGTTTTTATTTTTTCCACCACCTCAAGGCCATACCATTTTTCTTTTTAATATACAGACCATGCCTTGCACAGAATAAGTGCTCAATAAATATTTGTCGAATTGATTTTCCCGTTCAGAGATGCGGCAGAAAGACCCTCTCGCTTTATGTGCGTCACTCCTTGGTGCGGTGTCTTTGAATCCCTTTCTCGCGGACACTGATCACACCATCTCACACGGGGTACGTCCTGAGGTGTGAGCTGAGTGTTGCCTGGGTCAACAAACACAAACGCAACCCAAGGCTGAATATGGATTGTGGTGGGGAAGGGAGCCCAGAAGTGGTAGAAGGAGGACGAGCCCAGTCCCCACGTGGGATGAATGTGAGCCACCGGCTGGGGTCAAGGAAGGAAGTCGAGAGCATACGAGACGAGGAGCAGATGAAGGGGTGAGGACAAAGCAGGATGGTGTGGCAGGTTCGAGACCAGACAAGGAGCAACGAGAGGAGCCCGGTCAGGCAGCCTGGTTTCCGGGCGGGTCCTGGGATGCACCTCACCTCGGGCAGCCTGGCTCATTCCACCCCGGGCGTTGCATCCTCGGCCGTGAAAGGAGGCGGCGCTCAGTCCCCGTGAGGACTTCATGGGGAGCTCATATAAGTGAAAACACCGGACACTGGGAAATGGGATGCAGAAGCAGAATTAGCAAGCTCTGAAAACCTCGAGTGTCTGAAGAATTCTTTACGAGCATTCCTCTGCCTTCTCATCTCTCTCGCAGTTTCGTCAGGGGAAGCCCATACGTCTGAGTGCGGGGGGACCTCGGGGTTCACTTGACCCATTCCTGTCATGTTCTAGACGAGGACGCGGGCTCAGAGAGATTCAGTCACACGCGCCTGAGCGGTTTGATGGCAACTCAAATGCCATCAGATTGATCAAATGTTGTCTGAACAGGACTCCTCTGATTTCAATTTTTACTTTGTTCTTTACGCTCCTAGTTTACATTTTACTTTCATTCCACGTGTCATCTTAAGGACGACTCATGCCGCTCGGCTGCTCACCATAGAAAAATGAGGTCTAACCGTCGAGCGTGGCAGAGTGGCTCGCTCTGCGGCGTCCAGGCCCTGTTGTCTTCTGAGAAGCGCTAATCACGTCTGGCTCTCTGTGGCAATGGGCGGGCTGTCGCGGAAGGGAGACCTTCTGCGGAGGCAGGATCCCACGGCCCAGGCAGGAGGGAAGACGTTGCAAGGCCTCTGCTCTCCCGTGTCCAGCATCATACATACACTCCCTCTCGCCCAAGTTGGCGTTGCCTTCCATTCTGTCTGGGGTCTCGTGCAGAGCCCGCTTCCCGCCACCCCTGTTTTATCGGATGACTTTGGCAGAGCCCTGCACCACCTCAATGGCCAGTCCCCGCGAGCTTCAGACCCCATGGCACCTGGAAATACGAGGGATTGATGTGTCCACACGCGTGTGTGGACACGTGAGTTTACCCAGCAGAATGTTTAAAGAACCAGAGAGTGAATAGAGCATGTCCTGTGTAGGTTTTGTGGGGGTTTAAGACTAAAAGACTAACGATGAGCCATCTGGAGAAGGATGGGTGGCTTGTGTTCTGCGTCCCTTCTTAGTGGGTGGAAGGAGGAGGGAAGGGCTGAGAGTCCTCGCTAAGGCGGAGACTCGGCAAGGGAGCCAGACGCATTTTTCGTCACCTCATTTAGCAGCCTGCCAAAGGCAGCCGCCCCCTCAATTGTTAGGAGACCCTTCATTCTGCGCCTCCGTCCCCACAGCCCCCACAGCTCGGTCGCTTCCCTGCAGCTGTGTGCAGTGACCCGCCGGGGGCTCCTGGCCTGCCCCCGAGTCCTGGCTCTTGAACGAGTGGCCGCTTGACCTCCCCAGATGTCTCACCCTGCGCTTCCTGACTCAGAAAGCTGCCTCCCGGCTCTGCGATGATGTCCCTTCCTCCCGGCCAGCCCTTCCCGGCTCCCCACATCAGGGTCCTCCCTACAAAGGCTGCTGCTGAGGGGGAGATCCAAGATACACCGAGGACATCAACTAAATACTTGAATGCATACATTTGTCTGACGCTGGCATGCAGTACGGCTAATGCCCGAATTAGAGTGGGCCTGGGAAGCCCTCCCTGGCTGCGTCGCTGCTAAAATGAGTCTGTTTGCTCGTTTGCAAAATGGGCTTCATGACCAAAATAATGCCCGTCCTGGGGGCACTGGAATGGCTCAGTAGGTGAAGCCTCTGCCTTCTGCTCAGGTCACGATCTTGGGGTCCTGGGATGGAGCCCCACGTGGAGCCCCCAGTCCTAGACTCCTGTCCTGGGCTCCCTGCTCAGCAGGAAGTCTGCTTCTCCCTCTCCCCCTCCCCCCCGACTCGTGTGCACTCTCTCTCTCTCTCAAGTAAATAAGTAAAATCTTAAAAAAAATAATGTCCATCCTGTTTACTTTACCAGGTTGTTGTGAGGATCAAAAAGCATGAAGTTCTGTGAACCCTACGCAAATAAACAAGCCCTGTACTTGCGCACAGGATGGTTCCATAAGGAGCGAGCGCTTTGCTCGGAATAAGTGCTCACTAGACTTGAGAACTACAGTTCGACTGTGAAAGACAATGTTCTTTTGTGGCATTTCCTACCTGACATTCTTATTTGTTTGCCGGTCTCCTCCACGAGACTCAGAGCTCTAGGAGAGTGGGGATTCTGCGGTCTTACTCAGCTGTCGTCCTTAGGCCCGGGGTGGTCTTGGCACCCAGGTCATGCTCGTTAAGCACGTTTTGAGTGTGCGAATGGCAGCTTCCTGGCTCAGAAGGAAGCGATGGAGGGAGTAGTCAAAATGGGCTTAATTCTGGTGAATGCATACTGATTTAACTAGGACTTGCTGCCGGTGTAGAGATAAAATATATTTTAGAAACTGGCCAGTTCGTCTTAGAGATGGGGATGCGGGCGGAAACACTGGGCATGAAGAACAGATGAGGGAACCGTGAATCTCAAGCGGAGAGAAAGGGTTTGTTCTAAATGTCTTCTAAAGGGCTGCCCCCGTCTGTGTTGTTCCAGGAGGTAGGACCTGCAGGGAGATGGAGCTTGCGTCAGTTAAAGATATTTGAGAATGGGCTGGCTTCGGAGGTGGGAGGGCTTCAAGAAGAGTTGAATGAATTTGTGGCATTACTATTGTAGGTGAATGGGTTACCCTGATACTAGACCAGATAGACGGTGGCCTCCGTGGTCCCATTTCATTCTGCCTGTAGAGCTCTGGAGGCAAAGATCAAAATCAATAAATAATATAAATTAATAGGGAAAGAGGGAAGGGAAGGGGGACCTCTGCTATTTTGCTTCTTTGAGAATCCTTCTATCTGCAATCCAGGTCCCCCTTGGGAAACCTCAGACACCACCTCCACACCTCTCAGAGTAGCCTGTGGCTCACACACCCCTTCTCCAGCCAGACCTGTGCGTCTCACTGGGACGTGTGGCCTGGGTCTAGCCCTCCGCTCCAGCAACCCCAGTTCTCTGCCACCCCACTCATCAGACCCTCCCAGGTGCAGCTGTCCTTGAAGGAGAAAAGGCGTAAGCGAGACAACTGTTTGTTTCATGCCGAGCTGGATATAGGGGCTTTTCCTGCACGCCCTCCACATACTCCTGTCAAGTCCGAATTGGTAGCCCTCTGTTGTGCATTGTGCCCCCCAAGTGAAGCCCTAACCCCCAGCGTGGCTGTGTTTGGAGATGGAGCCTCTAAGGAAGTGCTTGAGGTTAAATGAGGTCATGGAGTGGGGCCCTGATCCGACAGGATTACTGCCCTTATATGAAGAGACACCTGAGTGTGTGCGCCCTCTCTCTCTCTCTCTCTCTCTCCCCTTCTCCCCGCTCCTGTTCTCTCTCCCTGTCTGTCTGTCTGGCTCTCTCTCTGTCTCTGTGGTGTGAGGACACGGCAGGAAGGCAGCAATCTGCAAGCCAGGACGTTTCCGCCACCAGAAAGGGAACTGACTTGCACCTTGGTATTTCCGTCCCACTTCCCAGACTGAGGCCGCACATGTCTGCTGCTGAAGCCGTCCAGTCTGTGGTATTTTGTGATAGTGGACCAAGCAGATGAACACGTTTTAAAGGTCCAGTAACTTCAAGAAGGAGGGATGAGTTGAACCTCTGTCCTGCCACTTGCTGGCTGAGGGGCCTCGGGCACATTCTTCTGTTCTCTCCCAGCCTCACTGTAGTCGTCGGTAAAAGGGGGGTCCCGACACCTGTGCCAGAGGGCTCCCGTGCGGCCTGGGAAGTCTTATGCCGGGTATCTGGGACACAGCCAAACTTCATCTTAGAAAATGTTAGATTTCAAAGAAGAGACTCTTATCTTAGGAATAACTCGTGGTGGGATCACTTGAAGCACAGAAACGACAGCCATAACACAAATCGCGTGCCCCCAGCAAGGCTGCCCCCTCTGGACGTTGAAGCGGAGGTTCCCACTGGTTTCCTAGTCGCCTTTTGGGTCGGTGGAGGAGTGCTCATGATCTGTCAACACCAGCCTCTCCGGGGCCTCTGACACTCACACCCAGCAACTCCTTCGCATGTTTTTCTCCATACAGTTTCTGGATCACAGCTAAGTGAGTCAGCCAATCTGCTGGAACATTTAAGCTCTGCCCTCCTGGGACCTGCGGACATAGGTAACAATTCCATGTGCAGAATTTCCAAGTAATGATCATTGCCCCGGGGGCCATAATTCACTCCCTGAGGCCACCCCCCGAAGGACGGCTGGAGGTGGCCCACTGAGGAGCCAACCTACCCGCTTGTCCCTTGAGGGCTGGCAGCTTGTAGAGCCAATCAGAGGCAGGCGGAGATTTATAGCCTATCTCGAAACACCCTGCCCGGCAATGTCAATTCCAGACAGACGGCAGGAGAGGGTACTTGGTGCCGAATTACAGGCCTTGCATCTGGAGAGCGCTGCCCTGAGTGTTCACCTTGAACGCGTCTCAGCGTGCTGTCTCTGCAGCCCGTGCACATCTGGACTCGCAGCGAAGCAAGAACTGTACATTTTTCTTGCTGTTGAAGTATGGCTCCCTGGGGACGCAGCGGGTCTGGCCAGCACAGACACTTCCCGCATCCTGACCTCAAACGCGCCCACATTCTCCAGGATAACAGAGGGAAAGCTTCCAAGTCTGCAAGCCGCTGTCACCTACGAACTCAGGCGTCCGTGCTTCACGCTGAGAGACGCTCTTACACATCGCCGCCTGGTCTGAGCTTCGTGGAGAAGGAAGTAGGAAATGGGATTAACATGTAACTATAAAATGTTGCAGCCATAAAAAAAAAAAAGGAGGGAAAGAGGCTACGTGTAAGTAATGGCTGCATGAATGGCCACATGGAGCCACTTCCAAAAGCACCATCTGACTAAACAGCAGTGATGTTGCTGGCCAAGTGGAGGCCGCCCGTAGGCATTTCAGATGAGTGATTCTGCCAGCAGCCACGCTAACTGACTACACAGAGACTCACTACAGTCATCTTGCTAGAGTCTCAGACATCCTTGCAGTAGACTTTAAAAATCAGGATGCGTCTTGCAGGAAAAAAGATGGGGGTTGATTCATTCTCAACCACGCTGTCATGATCGGCGTAATATGTTACAACTGGTTTCTTTCAGAGGTAAAGAAGTCACACTGGGAAGAAGAAAGAAAGAAAACATAGTTGCGATTGCTTTGTCATACACACCATCAACCCCCTTTGTAGTTGGAAGCGATTGCCTGGGTGAGAGGGAAATTGTTCAAGGAGAACCAGAGAGCACACAGTGATCCACTAACTGGTTGCTCTGTGAGGGAATTTGCACAGGAGGAGAGGTTCGCCGGCGGGCTCCAGGAAGGCGAATGGTCTGGGGGAGTTTATGTTCTAGAAAAGGGAGTTTCCTTGTCACTATGCAAATAAAAGATTGACGCTTACAGTACAGCCTGGGCAGGGCAGAGTAAATCCCTAAGTCCCTATGTGATGAATCCGTACTCTGAATCCATGAGTCCACACTGGCCAACATATGAGAATCCATTAGTCTGTGCGTGAGGAGTTAAAACCAGTCACTTTTCACGGGTCAGGAGGGTTTTCCTTTGGCCGCAGCACACCGGGCATTGCTCACAGTTCATGGTCCTCTTTTGGTTTTGTCTGGTTAGAAGCAGTGGGAGTGAAACGCAGCATCCAGTTTCGGCATCTCCATAGCAAATGATGCTGCAAGTGGCTGGTTCTTTTACAGCATGGGTAGGAAGGAGGGGGGTAACTGAGGCAAGTACCCCGGAGTCTGCTCTGAACAGTATCGTGGCTGTGGGGGGGAGGGGAGGAAAAGACTGAGATTTGCAGGCCTCTGTGTATCTGTAACACACTCCAGGTGCTCCAGCTCTTCCATCACCCCCCCCCCCGCCCCCAGCAGTCTTTGGCAATTCCCTTCCAACCCGACGCAACATGGCCCGCCTTCTGTTTAAGCCTCTGGCTCACACCTCTGCCGGGCTTGCCCCTCCTTGCTAACCTGGAGAAAACATTCTTCTTGCTCAATTTTGTTCTCTTACAAATCCATTCTCTTGGGTAGGGTTGGCTTCTCCTTAAATGATGTTCTTTTTCTATTTTCTGCCACAAACCACTTGCCACACTAAATGTTTGCTAACTTGAACCAGAAGAGCATCAAGTTCTGGGGATGAAATCAGACAAGGCAGACGCAAGGACGACGTTCTCCTCACTCTGCGTTCAGACTCTCCAGCCCAGCCGGATCCTCAGCAGATACAGGCTAAAAGGGGCTCCTGACCCAGGTCCGGGGGCTGGCACAGCATGGTTAGCTATGTGACGGGGACCCGCAGACCCCGACTTCAGTCCTTTCTCTCTGCCACTTGCTAGCTGTGAGACCCTCGGTAAGAGACGTGTCCGTGTTGCTCTTCGGTCTTAATGATTAGAATTAATAATTCAGGAGGCAATTACAGAGTCTCTCTGGATGGACAGGGGTGTTACAGGAAGTAAAGGAGACTCTGCTTAGCAGAGCACTGAAAACCTTTTGAGGACCCTATAAAAAGGGAAGCCCGGATGGAAGTCCTGTCTCTGAAGGACGGCAGCTCAAGCCACGGGGTTCTGTTCCAGCGAGGGTGAGAAATGTCCCGTGCCTCTTCCAGTCAGCAAGGAAGCATCAGTTACGAAGCATTTGAAATGGTGACAAGTTCCACCGGTGTTGAAGCCCACCCATTGCAGGCCATCGGGAGAACCGTGTAGCTCCGGAGGAGGGGTAGGGAGGCAGGCAGCGGCAGGGTTATCAAGGACGTTCCCATGCACGTCCCACCTGGTACAAAGTGTTTGAGAATGTTCGGAAACGAACAGACTCTACCTGTGACAACCTATAAAATGCAGGGGCTGATGCGTTCTGCACAGAAGCCGGCTCCAGATGGTTCGACCGGGGGGCAGGGACTGTGGGAGAGCTGCCAGACACGGCCCGAGGCCGGACCCGAGAGGGGAGCTCTGGTGGCAGACAAGCCTATGGAGAGGCTCTTGTCGTCTCCCACAAAGCCGAAGAGACCTGGAGCCTAGAAACGTGGGACAAAGAAGGGCAGATACCACCCAGCCTTTGCAGGAGTCACAGAGTGGCGGCCAAAATGCTCCCCTTCCGTGGTTGCTGCGCATGCGCAGAAACTAGCTTGCGTGCAGTGCTGGGGGTGGGCACGGAACAGCGGTTTTGAAATTCGGTTTGAGAAACCCGCATGTGTCCACAGCGAGGTCCTCCCAGAGGAAGAATCTTACATCCCTGGGGTGTTGCTGGAGTCTCTGAACCTCAGTTTCCCCAGCTGTGAAATACGCTTGGGGTCACCGGGAGGGTCACCTGGGGCACCTCCCACGTTCGTTCGTACTGCTGTTATGACAGATGAAGGAGCCCAGCTTTGCAGTCTGGGGGCGTCTTCCTGGGAGAAGGGGGGGGCGGGCCGCGGGGGCCTGGCATCGCTGCAGGGGGTTAGAGTTGGGAAGAACCGAACCACACGCGGGACGCGCTCTGGACCCAAGAGCTTCAGGAGACGCGGGAAGCGCCCGCGGAAGCCTTCAAAGAGCACAGCGGAAAAATGGCAAGTATGCACATCAGGCCACGGAGGTCTATGATTAAAGCAGAACCGAAAGAACAAATAGCGAGAATTAACGTTCTGCAGACAAGAAAGGGCGGAGGAGTAAAGGCCTCAGCTCTCCCTGCAGGCGCTTCCTTCATCAAGCGCAGGGAGGAGGTGAGCGGGGCGGGGAGCTTTGAAGGACTAAACAGGGCAAGTCCCAGCTAATGAGATAATGAGGGGGTGATGAGAGCAATTTCCAGATCTGTCAGAGAATGTGGGCAGGGCCGAGGCTGGAACACAACCTGGGGGTCCCCAGTAAGATGCTACCGACAGAAAGGGAAGTAGGGGATTTTAGCGTCAGAAACCTTGCCCAGGGACACAGGAACCCTGGAGAGGAAGGACCCTCTCTGGAACTTTCTCCTGGCAGCTGCTGCCTCAGCGTCCAGAGGGGGAGGGGAGCTGGAGAGAGCGAGAAGGCTGGCCAAGCCCACACTCACCTGCTGGGGCTGGCACCCCTGCCTGCTCCCCGGACAGCCTGGAAGTCGCTTCCTGCTCCACACCGTATCACATCTACACAACCCTGCACATCGGTACCAGGCTGGGGCGGCACTGCGGTCAGTGGCCACAGCTGACTGAGGGAACTGAGGCATAAGCATGCTGCCCAAGGAACACAGGAGCCTCCTCCTCTCCTCCGCCAAGAGGCCCTGGGCTTCTAAGCGTGTCTGTTTCCCCAGCTCTCAGATGGGATTGACATTACCTGCCCCAGAGGATGACAGGGAAGATCCCTGAGACAGCAGGCGCGGTGCCCAGGGTTACACTTCAGTACGGCGCTCAAGACAGCCCTTCCCTCCCAGAGCAGGAAGGGAAATCAAGGTGCCTGGAAGGGCAAATAGAGTCTTAGTTTGCAGCCGCCCAGACGGCACCTAGACATCGGCGCAGGTTCCGAGAAGTCACGCTGTTCTCCTTCGGCCCTCTCCCATCTTTCCAAGCGCACGGGTGCCTTTTAGAAAACGGAAAAGGCTAAACCCCCTAAAAGAAACACCCAGTGCCAGGCTAATGCTGTGGTGGGCAGTGGGGGCTTAGCCCCTGGGGTCCGCCTTCTGGCTTTGTCGTTGGCCCCATCTGCTCCTGACTGAGCCCCTCATTCGCTCCTCTGGGGCCGGCTGGCTTCTTTCCTGGTTTTGGCCACTCTGTCGCCCTAGACTTAATACTTGCCTGTTCCTTCGGGTTGGGCCCTTCCCCTTCTGAGCTGGTTCTTCTGTAGCATCCCGCTTGTGCAGTTCCAGAAGCCTTGGGTCTCGGCTGTGTATTGAATGCGTGAAGTCCCCCACCTTCCCTCGGCTGATCGATGGCACTAATTTACACGGAGCGTACCTGCAGCTTCACTCGGGAATGTACTTGCAGCCCAGGAGAAGCGAAGGTGTGAGAGAGGGAGGGCAGCAGGTGGCCTGCAGGGGTGGATATACAGACACCAGGTTTGCGGGCCGACACACAGCTGCAAGAGCAGCAGGATGGCCCCTAGTCCAAGAGCACCCCCTCCTCACCCCACAGACACGTTCTCCCCAGGCTGTTTGGTGAGACAATGAAGCAGTAGATGTGGGGCTCCCATGGGCCCCCAGGCTTTGGCAGCCTTCACCTTTTAGCTGAGATCAAGGGCAGAGTCCCTGTGGGCCCCTGGACTGGGCCAAATCCCCTTCCACCAGCGCCCCCCCCCCCCCGGGGCACAGACTCCTCACCTAGCAAATGTGACCGAGACCTGCTAGCAGCGTTTTCTTCCCCTGCTCTGACTATAGATACAGTATCGGAGCTGTGAGATCCCATTAGCTCTCCCCTGACCCTGGGGCTTTAAATTTTCCATTGAATTTATTTTAACCAACATTTATTGGCTGTGCAAAGCTCTGGGCTCAGCACAGAAAAGAAAATGGTGAATTGGCCCCCGGGGGGAGCCTGTGGTGCTACAGGACCAAACCTGTAAGCCCAGGTTTCCAGTACAGGGCAGGATACCCGACTGGTGCGGGAGCAGCCTGCTGGAGGGGCCGGGGCCAGGGCAGTGGGTGTGCTGCTGACCAGCAAGAACTCCAGGGGAGGGGAGTTGGGATGTGGGCCTTCTTAGCAAAGGGTCTTCAGACAGAGGGGACCTCAGGAGTAGAGGCCTAGAGGAGGGAGTGTGGGCGAAGCCTGTGGCAGGCGGTGGAGAGAAGCCGGAGAGGTCTTTGGGGCCAGATTACAAAGGGCAGTGGTTAATATACTTGAACTTGAGGGTCCGAAGTGTAAGGGGCATCACAGGGGTCTGTGATCTTCCAAACTGAATGGAAGTATCTGAGTGTGCGTGCATTTTTCCAGTGGGCACTATATATTTCATCCAGAGTCTCCAATCCGTCCCTGCTGATAGAGACACTGGGGACCCATCAGAACATTGTTTCCATTTAAAATTTTTTATTTTAGCAGTTTTCCAAACATCCCCAAAGTAGAGGGAACAATATAAGAGACTCTGTCCAGCTCGAGGCCAGTCTAGTTTCTGCTGGACCTCCACCTCTTCCCAGCCCCCTGGATTAATTCGACGCTAATCTCAGACATCACGTGGTTTTGATTGTAAATATTTAGTATGTGTCTCTAAAAGGTAAAGACTCTTAAAAAAAACAAACCACACCACAATACCCTTAAGTCATCGAAAATGTTTAACAATATTTCCTTAATATCATCAAGTATGCGGTCAGATGTCATTTTTCCCCACCCCCCCTTTTTTAACAGTTTACTTAATTCATATAAAATCTGTAGATTGCTTTCTAAAGTCCCTTGAATTCAAGGCTCCCCTTACATCTCTTTTTTCCCCCTTGCAATTTGTTGTTGAAGAAACCTGGCCATGTGTCCCGTAGAGTCTTAGACAATCTGGATTTTGTGGGCTGTGAGCTTATGGTGTCATGAAACATGGACCTCTGTGTGCTTCCTGTAAATTGCGGGTTAGAGCTAGAGACGGTATCAGATGCAGGTTTGATTCCGTTTTTTTCCCCCCAAAAAAACTACTTCAGGAGGTTCAGAATGCCTGGTTGTCTCTCTTCCTGCCCTCAGTGAGATTTTAAGCTGGGAAGAGAAGTGCTAGACATTTCAGGAAGGTCTCCCACGGAGTGCAGCCTGGGCAGAGGTAGGGAGCCTTCTAAACCAGTTGCTGCCCCTTCCAGCCTCACAGATGATCTCCTGCAAACAAGGGGGCCTTTGTGTTTGCATTTAGAAGGCCCCACTGGAGCTGCTGGCTTGTTTTCGTGACCTGGAGGGACTTGAGAGCCACCTGAGGGCCGAGAAGCAACTAAATACAGCAAAATAAATGAGCCACTTTTATGGCTCTGTTTGCTTTCTCTGTGTCTGCCTGAAGTTTGCCAGGTGAATTAGATTTCCAGTGTGCTGCCCCGCCCAGGGGTTAGGAGGTGGAATGGAAGTGACTGGATCTCAGGGAGAACCCCCTGCCTCTGTGGTTTGGTATGTGTGTTTTAAAGGAGAAAAACAGCAGCTGGGTTTTAATGGCAAATGCTTCCACAGTGAAAAAGCCCCAGATTGCAATATCTCATCTTTCCAAAAAGGTACAAGGAACTTAATGTTTGAAAGTGGTTTTAAATATCTATGGGGCCCAAAAACATTCTGTTGTCTCTATGCCCATCAGTTAGTCTCTGACTCTCTTTGAAATGCAGGAGGGGAGGGAGGAGGGGGCGGGAGGGAGAGAAGCATGTCCCACCTCCTTTTGGAATGGGGGCACATAAAAGATTCCAGTAATGTAGTTTTTGAATGTAACTAGGCTTATTTTCTGATAGTCTTGAGTCATAAACCCAGACATTAATTTTAGAAAACATTTTGATTCCAAGATGTAATAAAATCATATTGGATGCTGTGAGACATTTTAAAGTGTGCTTTTAAAGGGAAATGCACTTTGGGTAACTATTAAGGAGTTCGGCTATTCAGAATAAATTATAAAATGCAAATAAAAATGTACTTCGATTATATTTTGAATTTTGGCACCACACTTTATAGTTCTGCTTTTGCAACAAGAAGGGCTGCTAAACAGAGCAGACCCCAAGGGCCTGGCACCCATGCTGGCAGCCACTCCCCAAATCCTGCAGCTCGAGCTAATACAAACTGATGTTGATGGCTCCTCCGTGTCCATGTCTGAGCGTTTCAGGGAGGCTGATTTTAAGAATGACCAGGTTGTTGTGGAATGACCATGTTGTGCATGGAGAGAGCAGAGAAGTAGGAGAGGCCCAGCCCCAATGTGCCCACCCAAGTGCTTTTTGGACAGTGGTTGGGAAAAGAAAGACTCTAAAGTCTGATGAACCAAGGGTTTAGAACTTGACTACCACTTCCTGGCTGGGTGACCTTGGACATGTCACTTAACTTCTCCTTAGGTTTTTTTTTAAATCAATAATAGGTGTAACTATCTCCTGATTCTAATACCCAGCAATAAGTGGGGAGTAGAAATAACAGCTAGAAAAATTGGCTGTGTGCAGGGGACCAAGCAGTTTGCTCAAGAAATGATAAATTTTATTATTACCAGGACATAGAGGAAGGTAAATCAATAATAGAGGAATAAATAGCTATCACTTGTAGCCAAGGGAATATTTTGTGATCTTGTTTTGTTATTCAGTAAAGATAATACAAGGGATATCCCTGATTTATGCATATTAAAAGTCTGTGGTGTGATAACTAGCTTCCAGGAGGGTGTCCAGTGACTCTCCCGGTTGTCCTGACCAGAGGAGGAAGTGTAGTCTCTTTCCACATTGTAACCAGAATTGGCCTTTATGGCCAACAGAATATGGCAGAAAAAAATGGCAAGTCACTTCTGAGATTAAGTCATAAAATACATTGTGTCCACATGCAAATGAGTGAAGTTAGATCTGACCTCACACATGTGCAAAAATTCACTCAAAATGAATCAAAGACTCAAATGTAAGAGCTAGAACTATAAAACTCCTAAGACATATGGAAAATCTTTCCAATCTCAGAGTAGGCAATGGTTTTTAAATATGACACCAAAGCACAGAGAACAAAAGAAAAAATAGATAAACCAGACACCATCGAAATGAAAAACTTTCGTGCTGCAAGATCAAAGCATGCTCTGCTGAGATCAAGAAAGAATACGAAACCCACGGAATGGAAGAAAATTGTTGTAAGTTATATTTGAAGAGGGTCTTGTATCTCGAGTGTATAAAGAGCTCTGAGCAACTCAATATTAAAAAGTCAAACAACTCAACTAAAAAATGAACAAAAGATCTGAATAGACATTTCTTCAAAGAAAATACACACATGGCCAATGAACTCATGAAAAGGTGCTCAACATCACTAACCATGAGGGAAATGTAAACCGAAACCACAGGGAGCTCCCACTCGTGCCCATTAGAATGGCTGCAATCAGCAGATAGACAACATCAAGTGTTGGCATGGGTGTGAAGAAATCAGAGCTCTTACATCTGCTGGTGGGAATGTAGAGTGATGTAGCTACTTGGAGAAACAGTAGCTTCTCAAAATGTTAAACAGAGAGTTGCCACATGACCAAGGGGTGACTTTTGAGAATGTTACGCTAAGTGAAAGAGGCCAATCACAAAAGAACCCGTATTGCATGATTGTGCAATCCTTGAAATGTCCAGGGTAGGCGAACCCACATGGCAGAAAGTAGATTACTGGTTGTCTAGAGCTGGGGGGCTTAGGGAGAATTGGGAAGGACTGCTCATGGTTATGGGGTGAGGTGATGAAAATGTCCTAAAATTGATCGCGGTGATGGTTGTACAACTCTGTGAATATATAAAAAATACTCACTTACCGTTCACCCAAATACTTACCAGCCAGCTTGAAAAACAAAATATCACCAAGAACATTACTCTTGTATGCATTCCCCGTGGAATTCCCCTCTCTCTTCTCAATAGTAATTCTGAATCTTACGTTAATCAGTCCCTTACTTTTCTTTCCATCCATTAGTTTCTGAGGTTTTTAGCTGTTTGTTTGCTTTTAACGACCAGCATGTTTGCAGCAGGGAAGATTCTAGGACCAGACTAACCAATGTCTCAGTTTTCTGGGTGAGAAATCCGGATAAGAGAAGTGTAATGCCTGTCTTTGCCCTCCCTTGACACCTTAAGTAACAGGGATTCTGGGTGCTGTGGCCGTATCTTAAAACAGATCAGTTTAGCCCATTAGTCATGGGCTGTCGAAGATCAAGGGGATTTTAAATATCATTGAGGCCAGAGGTGGTAGATAAACATGTGCTCATGCAGACATCACTAATCAATCGTGGCATTCTCTCACACTGTCCTGTCTGGATCCAAAGCCAAAAAGTTTATTTGTTGTTAAATTATAGCCATTCCTCATAGTCCAACTCAAGGCTTCTCCTCCAAAAATCTGTACAGAACAATTCAACTCCCATTATTTCTGCACGTACTGCTCTGGATCTGGTTGGCATGGCTTCCACGGGGTAGCTCGTAAGCCACTGGAAGGCAAGGGCCTTAGCCTGCTCTTATATTCCTCTGGGTGCCTAGTCTGACCATGGGTATATAGTTGGTGCTTCATTAGTACCCACTCACCGACCAATCTGCCAACATTATGTTCAGCCAAGCCTTGAGGGGGTCTCTGATGATTTGAAAGCCAAAGGTCAGCTGCTCCAGGACCATGCAACCGGAGAAACCGCCAATTCACTCAACCCTAGATCTTGTCCTAAAAACCATTTACTATGATCTACTTGGCTCTTCACTTCCCAAGTATTCCTAAGTTTCCCAGACTGTGATTTTATGGCCCACCTGCCTGCTTCTGGCCTGCCTCGCCCCGTCAGCACTGGCGCGGCCGCCATGACCGGGATGCGTGCCCTGCACCTGCCTCTGGCCGCGGCTGCCCTGTCTGCCCCGGGCAGCTGCCTCGCTTGGCCCAGCCTGACTTTCCTGGGCTGGGCCCCTCGTGAGTTCGCCTGGAAAACTGCACATCAGGGCGCTTTCCTCTCTATGATCTGTTTATTTCTTTAGAAAGTGAAGTTAGCTTAATTTCCAGAAAGTTTTTTCTTAAATCTTTAATTTTTGCCATGATTTTTAGAATTTAGATTTACATTTTCATTTAGAAGCAAATCTCCCGGATGCAAGACAGCTTAATAAAAATCCAAATATTAAGTTAATCATCTTATTGTTTCAAAGAATTCTAACATGAGATCAAGCTGTGGGACCAATAAGAGACCGACCCTAAAATACTGTGCATTTGAGGGATCAGTGACAGTAAATAGTCTGACGATTTTCGTCTGGGCCAGCTGAAGCTGGCAGCTGGTGGCTGGGCCACCTCTGTGCCCTCCCCGTGGTCTCTCCTCCGCCACGGGGCTCGTGCAGGCTCGGTCGTAGAGTGGCAGCGTTCTGGGAGCAGCAAGACGGAAGTCCCGCTACGCAAGCACTTTGCAAATCTCTGTGTCCCAGTTGCTACTGTCCGCCTGGCTGAAGAGAGTGACATGGCCAAGCCCAGAACGAGAGCGAGAGGACGCTTTCACCGAGAGTCGAGTCAGGGAACAAGCTGTGGTCGTTACTACAACCACTACAATGATGGTTGATGATAATAAATGTTCATTTATTAAGCACCTACTATATACCACGGACTGTGCCCGATGCTTCACCCGTTAGTTTATGTAACCATCACAGCTCTCTGGACCACTCGCTTCCCCATCGAGGGGTGAGACAGCATCGCTCGGAGACGTGGAGTCACGTGCCCACGCCGTTAGCAGATGTCGAGCACAGCTGGGGAGCTGGGGAGCTGGGGAGCCGGGGAGCCGGCTGGAACCTCCCCTCCGAGAGAAACATGAGCTCATCACAGTGCAAACATGTGCACCTGAATCAAGGCCCCTGTGGAGCGACGCGGCAGGTCCTGACCTAAGCGGGCACCATCTGCCTCTGGCAGACATTAGTCACCAGCAATGACAGCCACTGGTGCCTGCGGTCCTCTAGGCCTCATGACTGGAGATGAGGAGAAAAAAGAGGGACAAGGGAAGCAAGGCGTTCTTTGGGGCCAGTGTCCCAGGGCCGAGGGCCTCAGCACTGGGGGCACCCGAAGGTACCTCTTCTTTCCTACGCGTTTAAGGGCAGGCTTTGCTTTCTGAGGGTTCACTGGTCACGCAAACCTCCACGTGTCCACACACAGTTTTCACAGGTTCGAAAGTGCTAAAGGCATGACTTGAGATGGGCCATACACGGCCAAATTCAGATAGTTCTCATCTGACACAAAATCTCAGAAAGCCTCAATGTGGCCTAACGGTAGTGCTCACTGGGCACATGCGTCCGACCGGGGACAGACCAGGGGACAAAGCAGGAGGAGGTCGGGCCATGCCAGTGGAATTCTGCCCTTCCAGCCTGAGAGGCTCTGGCCTTGAAGGCTGTTGAAAGCTTCGTGGGGCCGAGTCAATAGTTTATTATCATCTGAAACCAAAAAAAAAAAATGTTTCTAAATGCTGCTTTCCAGTTCAGTGGACAGGAACTCGGAGCACGTGGGAAGAGCGCAGAGCACGACGGCGCAGCCCTGGCCAAGTTCAGTGCAACCTGGGGCTTCGCCTCCAGGTGTCAGAAACCGGAGTCAGGCCCTGACCTTTCAGCTCCCGCTGACTTCCTGAAGGCTAATTACTGCCCAGGGACCAGCATGTCCCTCCGGGTAAGGTCCGGAGGCCCGGACACAGCCCCAGTGACCCCTCTTTCTACACATGGTGTGAGGCAGGAGACAGAGGCCCAACAGGAAAAGGACGTCCAGCCCAACACAGCCCCTGACTCAGAGCCAGCCTGGTGGCCACCTGAACCCACCCCAGCGTGCTCGCACACTCAGTGCCCTCTCCATCCCCCAGTGAAAAGGTCGTTGTCTTGCCTGGTGCCCAGCGTGCCAGCCTGTTTACTCTTCTTCAGAGAGAATATTTCTGGGCCTGTCCTCTTTTCCTTACAAAGTATCCAGGACAAAGCTCCCCTTACAGATCGAGGCAGGATTGTGGGTCCTGCTCTAGTTCCGTCTTCCTCCCCCAGGATAAACAGCTTTACCCTCAGCTCTTATGAATTCCTCCCTTGTTCTTACTTATCTTAGAAGCTATTTTAAATTGGACCTGATGTCTCATGATCTGTGACAAAAGCACCCCTGAAAGTATCCCGTGCCCCTGTAACTCACTGTTAACCGGCTGGCAGGTCAAGGTCTTGGCAGAGACTAGATTCAAACTCAATTCTTGACCTTGATTCTAGGGCTCGTTCCTTTATACTATTCTGCATCCCCCAAGAGGCAGATAGGGGAGAACGAGGGCATGGGGAGTAGAAGGGAGATGGGAGTCATCAACTCTTCTCTGGTTGCAAGTCACAGAGACTGATTCTAGCTACTTTTGGTGGGAAAGGTTTTTCCTGGAGGGCCACCAGATGACTCAGAATCCAGTGGGATGTGGGAGAGCCGGGCTTCGAGAAGGATAAGAGCCTGAGTGATCTAGTATCTGGGCAGGAGAAACTAATTAGTAGCCTCCTTGGGGCGCTGCCCCTGGGATAAACTTGCATTAATAATTTCCCTTTCACTCTGCAGTTGTCGAAGTCCCAGGAGAGAGCCTGTTGGGTTATCCTGGGACCTTGTCTGTACCTTGTGTACCAACGAGACGCGGGCCCCGAGATGGCACACGTGAGGGAGAGACATAAAACTCAAAATGCTATTAGCAAATTAAGAAGACGTGGACGCTGCATGCCCAAACAGCAGATGACTGCTACACTAGAACATTGTAGGTGTTGGAAGCTAAGATTCTGGCCACCCCAAACCGAGTTAGGGCTGGGGCAGGGCCCTGCAGGTTGAGTCTTACTCATGCCATTGGGATGGCCACTGTCTCCTTCTCTCTAGAAGAGATGGGCTGGGCCCTCACATCCTGCAAACCTGGCTGCTGGGAGGGAGCGTATCTCATTCTTTCCAGAAAACTTACAAGATTCAATGGTAAGGACGAAAACCAGTCAATGGCTTGTAATTGGCTGTGTAGACCACATATTGGAGTGGGCTTTATAGTCAAGCAACCTGCACTGGGAGTCTCAGCACCATTCACCAGCTAGGAGATGCTGGGAAATGCCCACCTACTCTGAGCCTCAGTTTCTTCTGCTCCACAACGGGGATATAATAATGTGCACTCTGTCTCCACCACTGTTGTATCAAATGAACCAAAACTTGGCAGAAGTTTGTAAGCCGTGAGCTATATATAGCTACAAGGAGGCGTTGTTCCACTTTTCATTGTTATCATGAGGCCAGGCTGCTCGGGATAAGTGTCTGGCGCCTGGAACAGCATTGCAAACCACAGCACCTGAGTGGAGGTTTGAGGGTGGCAGGTGGGGGTCTGGAGGACACAATCACTTGGACTTTCAGATTGCTCTCAACTTCGAGCACTGCAAAAGCTGAGGCTCCACTGGATTCTGTCACACACCTCAAGGCCAAATGGCCTGAGCAGGGTCATGGGGGTGGGGCGGGGGGGATAAATTCCACCAGCATTTTTACAGCTCTGATTTAAGCTCCATCTCCTTTCCGGAGAGCCCAACTGCCAGACTCTTCCTGGCAGTTAGGCCTCTGAGGCTGAGCACTAACAAAGAGGGGGGGTTTCCCTCCAAATGTCCCGCCTTTGCCTTCCCGGTGGGCACCGCGCAGGGACGGGACCTGATGAAACGCTCCCTCTGCTATCGCCTGCCTGTGTCTTGTTGGCTGTCCTCCCTGCAGCTGTGCTCCACGATGGGCATTTCCATCGTCGCCGCAAATAGCCCACCTCCCTGCGCCGGGAGCACACGAATTCCTCTCTTCGCTCGCATGCCCACTTCAGGCCATCTGCGTGCCCTCCAGGGAGCGCACCACCTGACATCTCGACCTTCACAACACCCAGAGCCTCCGGAACCTCTCTGTTGACGCCGTTGATGCCCCGGAGCACGAAACAGAAAGAAATCCCTCTCATCTCTTATTCTAAATGTTACGTATGGGTTCCCGGGACAGAGTCGGCCCCACATGGGCCTGGTCTGACCTCAGCCCTTTTCCTAATTTCTCACGGTCTTCCTCCTCCTTGGCCCTTAGTGATCCTTCCAGACCGTCTCTTCTTAAAACCTTACTCCCACTCATCTTTCTTGCTTGTTTACGTCCAGGTGGCTTTTTGAGGTTGTAGACTCTTACTTTGTGCGATGTCGCCAGCCCCACCGCAAGTGCTCAGTACGTGCTGGTGAGGCGAGTGAGTGCCCCCCGAGGCCGCTGGCCCGAGTAGTACCCCAGTACAGCCGCATTCTGGAAAGAGTTCTGTTAACCTCACTTCGGGAACTGGAGTCTTGTTTGCCAGAGTCACTTGGGGGACCCTCCAGGACAGATTTATAATTATAAAGGAAAGGTATCCAGTGAGGTTTTTACTGTAGAATTTCTAAAGACAACAAAAGCATTGTTTGAGACTGTCTGAACCTACATTATGGAATGAGAATTATAGACAGTTTACTGTAAAGTAAACTCAAGGATAATTATACACTGTGAACTACAGACACGCAGCGGGCTTCTGCTATTAATTTCCAATCACTCCTCGCCCAGGATTGGTGAAAATCCTCAGCCAAGCCTGGTTAAGCAAGTGTTTCCGTTTTCACCGGGTTTGGATTTATCGGCTCTGTGCCACTGATCCTGTTACTCCAGCTTCTAGGCTATTCCTGCCCCACGCTGGTCCGTCCTGGGAGACTTCCTTCCTCCCCCCAGGGTCCCTCACATCGAGATCTGTGTGACTGCGGCCTCCTTACGTTTCCTTCTGTTCACGATCCTACACGGTTCACATTTTAAACTAAAAAGGTAAAAGTGGAGAGATTTGGGTAGGGTTCCCAGAATGCCGGCCCTAGAAGAGGCACTAAACATTACTGGGTCCTGGCATGACATGGTTTTCTGTCTCTGGTGCCCCGCTGGTCAGAGCTGTGGCCAGGCGTTGCCAGAGAGAATGTGGTGACCATTTAGTGATTTGGCCGCAAGAAAAGAATGAGGGCCCGATGTGACATATGCCACGTATTTGCCTCCTTGTGGAAAGATAGGGATGTCACATGAGTGAAGGGAGGGCAGGGTTCGAGCTGAAAATATCCCTGGCAGTTTAGGAAGATGGAGACCTGGGGGCAGAAATAGTGTTCGTTTACTCAATATCAATTGATATTCAAAATCGCTTTCAGTCCCGCAAGGCCAGTAGCAAAGTGACAAATAGTAGCATGAGTGCCTGGTCACAAGCTGGCTGGCAGGGAACAGAAGAAGCCTAAATTCAAATGTTGGCCAAAGAGGGGCAACTTGGCTGAGCGTCGGTGGGAGCACAGGAGGCGGAAGACCACCAGCCCCTCCTCCCCTGGATCAGGTGCAGCCAACATGGGCCTCACATTTAGAAGAATCTTGACTCTGAACGGATTTCTGCAGACTCTCTTGCAGCTTTAGCAGAAGGGAAGCTGTCATTCCACGAGGGCAAGTCAAACTGGATGAAGGTGCATTAGAAAAGCAGGTAAATGAAAGTTTATATACCTGATGCAACTATTATGCACCTATTAGATATTATGATTATTATCAATGGAAGGGTTTAGAACCATGTGGGAAAATGCTTGTTATGACTTTAAGTGAAACCACGGTTTTGTAGTTTTTCCCAACTAGGAAAGAAAATGTGCTTCACCGGAAAAAGCCCTCCTTGCTGGAGTAAGAAAGGGTTAACGTGATGTACTTCGTGTCGGTATGTTGTGATAGCTCTTGGTGTTTTCATCTGTCTATCAGGCATCGGAATATTAACAGTATTTGTGCTCAAGAGCTGTGATCGTGGGTGAAATTTTCTTTGGTTAGTTTTCTCACATCATTCCTCCTTGTTTAATGTAGCAATATTAGAAAAGAACTAAAAGGTAATAAAATAAAAGCATTCATCGTTCTACCCTGGATAGATAACATTTTGGTGTTTTCTTTCCAGATATTTTGATATACAGATAGACATGTAAGTACCTTTAGAAATTTATAGTTTATAAATTTAGGATCAGACCCTGCATCTGGTGACTATTGATAGAGTTACGGGCCTCCCACGGGATGGGGCCGTCCTGGCCCTGGAGCTTACGGGCTTCTAATATCGGAGACAGAGGAGTTAGTATCCCAACCAAGTCTCTATGTTGCTTCTAGAAGAAGACGTTAGACGTAAAGCAAGATAATGTGCAAACTTCTCAGTTTCTGAAGTGGCAGCCTTCCCCACAGCAATCTGATGAGCTCTTTGCTTTTGTCCTAGAAAAAACGGCGAAGGGCAGGACGGCTCATCGAATCTCTCACCCTTGCCTAATGGTGTGAGGACAGGAAAATGTCAAGTGGGCATACTGGAAGCATGTGGCCAAGAACAGCACCCTCATGGAGGAGGGGGGATGCCCTCCAGGGTTCCCCCACCTTCCTGGGACCCAGATACAGGCACTGCCGTCATCCACCCTCTCCGCGATGGACATGTGTGCCCACCCAGCGGCGGGCGGGGCCCAAAGCTCGACCACGCTGCCACAGCGGGCAGGAAAGGCCCGAAGAACAGGCTGGTAAGGAACTGCCTCTTCTCTTTCGTTCCCAACCAGCACCACAAACCAGGTGGCTTACAACAACAGAGATTTCTTCTTTCACGGTGTGGAGGCTCAGGGTCTGAAATCCAAGTCTCCACAGGGCCCTGCGCACTCAGAAGCCTCCAGGGGACGAAACTGCCAGGCTTCTTCCCGAGTCTGGTGGCCCCAGGCGTTCCTTGGCATGCGGCAGCACCTGCCTGTGTGTGTGTGTATGAATTTCCCTCCTTATAAGGACGCCTGTCCTATGGGGCTAGGGCCCACCCTAATGACCTCATCTGAGCCTGATGCGTCTGCAAAGACCCTCTATCCCAGTGAGGTCGCCGTCACTGCTGGGGGGGGGGGGTGGTTAGAACTTCAGCACGTCTTTGTGGAAGGCAACTGAATCAATCCTTCCCCTCTTTCAGATGCATCTGGAGGGACGATGAAATAGGACAGATTAAATATCTACAAATCTTCCTAACGCAGCTCTGTAACATGCAGATCTTTTTGGTATTTCCATGACAATTAGAGCTTTGGAAAAGTCATTTAACTAGTCTGGGCCTTGGTTTTCTCGTGTATTGAAGCAGCGACTTTCAAAGTGCTGGCTGTGCGATCCTGGTAGGAATGAAGTGTCATTGTGCGACTATGAGCTGCCCCCAAAATGCAAATCTGGTCTGTGGTTCCTACAGGTGACTCAGACACATTTCTGGGTCTTTCGTCCTCACGTACAATTCAAGGCTATTCGCAAGTAACCCACAAAAATTTGGTATTCATAAAATTAGTGTGCACACAGTTTGCTAAGGACTCAAACTTGTTTTTCCACCTCTAATTTACATAGGTGGAATTTCTCCGATTTTTGGAAGGATTCTTTTTACTTGGTTTTTCAACAGTTGTTATGTTGTGGCTTTCAGTTGCTGTGACTCATACTTTTTATTTATAAATTACTATTGGTTTTGTGCCCTCATTATCCATTTTAGGCCGATGACAGGTTTTTGTTTGTCTTGCGTGGGTGTTTTTGGCCTGTAGAATTGTCCACTATCTGGACATTATATAGAAATGAACTGCAGCTCAATACGCAATGGCTCGTCTATCCCTCTTGCTAAGGGACGTATAGACATAACCCCTTGCAGTTTGCTTGAATGGTAGAGTGAGCGGCCATGCCAGTCTGCCCAGGACAGAGGGTTTCGCGGGGATGCAGAACTTTCAGTGCTAAAACCTGGGAAGTCTGGGCAAGCTGGCACGATTGGTCACCCTATTACTTACGGACCCTTCCTTGGTGGCCTGCTTGCCTGCGGATTTGTGTTACTCTAATAACTCTCATCTTACACTCAATGTTAGTAGAATAAAATGAGTAGGGTTATTTTTGAGACCAGAAGGCATTTGTTTATAATCAAGTGGCTAACGTCAGTTTCTTCTCTTTTCAGACAGGCAGGAAGTGAGTCACGAATGTTGCACGTTCAAGTTCAGCACCATGGATTCATCTGGTTCCTCTGTATCCTTCCCCCCTCTCCTTCCCCTAAACCTCACCCCTCTAATTTACCCAACTCAGAGGAGACATGGAATAGGTGGGGTGTTGGGGCTCTTTGGCCCAGTCCAAGTAGGTATAGTCAAAAAAGTTTAGGAAGCCCTGTAAACGGTGCATGAAGATGCCCCCTCCCCGCGGTGGCCAAGGCTACAAGTCCACTTTGACTTGGCCCAAGATTCCAAAGAAATGCAGAGAAAGAATCGCAGCTTCGTGAAGCATCATCCCTGGAGGTCCTTACTGAGAATTATCTAAGGGGTAGTTAATTCTCCCCTCCTTAGGGAGATTTGGACATTGATGTAGTCTCCTTTGGATGGTGTCCAATATGGATCCTCTTATTTGGCTCCACTGTTTGGTGGGAAGAGGGGAGGGGCGGAGAGACGCTGCCATTCATTTACGTGTTCATGGTCAGCACGTCCGAACTAGGACGAGGGGCTCTTTGCTTTTGACCTAATGTCATTTAGACCCGCACAACAACTGCATGAAGTGTGACTGACCCTACTTTGTACATCAGGAGCCTGCATGGAGACGTTAGCCCAGCTTGCCCTCTCTTGGCTTAGCTCAAACCCTGGTCTCCCTACCACTTCCGATAGCCTCTGAGGTCCCCCAGACCCACTCGCCTAAACAGCGGTCACTGTCAAACTGTGAAAAGGCAGAAGCCTTAAAAAGCCCAAACAAGCCATTGAGAGTTTGACGATTTAAAAAATAAGACCGACACGTTCTCAGCCTGGAATGGAAGCTCCTGATGGGTCCATCTGTAGAACTCATTGCCCCCCATTCACCCCAAGTCCTGGTGACCCCTCCCCCCACTGCTCCGGTTGCATTTAGGGCCCTGCTGACTCATGGGGCATCGTGGCCACAGGAACGGTGGCTGGACCATCAGTGGCAGGCGGCTCACAGCTCATCTTTTCTTTCTTTTTTTTTTCTTTTTAACTTGGAATATCTTTCCTAACACAAACATTTTTCTGCCTTACATTTCTAGAGGAGTTGTCCTTAAAAGTGGGTAGGCGACCGTGTTGTGACCTAGTTTCTGCTCAGCCGTAAGGCTTTTCTGGCTTTTCTGGCAGGGGACAGACACTCAGCATTCCAGACGGGGTTGGTGGTGGGGCTGCTATTTATTTAGTGCTAATCCCACTTATGTGAAGTTAATTTACTCTACTATTATAACTCACCCCGCTTCCTGCCCCGGTGGGCTCCTATAATTTACACCTGACTGCTCCGTGATGCCCCTGCTTCCTGGACTACGGGTTGGGAGCTGGGTCTCGGGATGACTCACATTAGGAGGTCGTTTATACAGAAGAGAGGTTTTCTCATCATAGACTGAGGAGAGTTACTGTAAAAGCAGTGGTGTTGGTTTTATTTTTTTCCTCTTAATAACCAGTTGCCCTTTAGGCCATCCCTTCAAGGAAGTTTGTTCACTATTATTAACCTTCTTCCCAAACCAAATATGGGCTGCTCCAGTGTATACAGTGTGCAGACGAGTTTCTGCCTTCTCCAGGGGAAACCCAGCCCCTGGGTTTCCACCTGCCCCGATCCTCGATGAAACGTAGGTCCGCTGCACAACGCCGAGCAGGTGCTCACGGCAGAAGCGTCCGGGCTGCTCTCAGAATGAAAGGCTCCAGGGGTTGTTACTTTTACAAGGGTTTACAAACATCTCTAACAAAAAAGCAGGGGGATGTTAACCGAAGCTGCCCAAATCCAGGTCCCCCAGCTGGGGTCTCTCTTGCGACAGGGGTGAATAAGGAGCCTTTGGCATTGAGGCTGCTAGTGACAGGACTTTCTACAGAGACCAGGAGAAGCCCCACAGGCTTCTGCTGACACCCCGCACTGAACTCCTGGCCAGGGCACACAGCTGGGTGTGATGGTCTGAAAAACTGGTTCTAGCCTCCTGGAGACAACATCCCATCCTAGCTCCCTCTCTTCTCTGAACAGCTCATCTGAGTGCTTCGGGAGAGAGCCAAGAGAGGGAATGAGGGCAACGCAAAAGCTTGCCCTGGATGGTCTCTGCCAACACTGTGAATGTGGCCATTTAGAGAAGTGAAGGGAATGGCCATCCTCCAACTTGCGTAAAATCCCCAATATCTTTTCAAACGAACTCCACGTTGCTTGTAGAACGAAGCCCACCTTCAGCCAGACATGAAGTTTCCCAGTAGCTTGAGCCTTTGGTCCCTCCTATTTCCCTTCACTGCTTTTCACAAATCCTCTTCCCAGCCAACTGTCTGTTCCTGAACTCATTTACCCAGTTTCTCCAGTGGAAACCCAGCCCACTCTGTCTGCCCATGTTCACCCCCCTGCCTTTGCCACATGGTACCCTGGAGGAAGCAGAATGCCCTCTTCATCCTTTTCAACCCATGAGTCTTTCCCCCATGAAGTGTAGGGCCATCTCACTGTCGCTCGCGTTCCTCTGCTGGAGGAAATACTCCCTGAGCCCGCCGGCTCTCAGGCAGCTGCATCTCCGTCACGTTTCACTGGTGTGCTCTGTGCAGAATCGCATGGCCCCGGAGAGGTTCTGATCCTTTATATGCGTGTCCTTTGGCTCCCCCGCTAGAGCTTAGATGCGCTGAGACTGGGGATCATGGCTTGACATTCACGTGCAGCCCTACAGCTAAATCAGTCAGCAGTTAGTGGGACTTGATTATGATATAACCAGTTGTCCACTAGTTGGATCCAGAGTGTAGCTTCTTGCTCAGAACATGACCTTTGGTGTGAGAAAGACTTCAGTTCAAATCCTGCTTGTGTCAGCTCCCAGCTTTGTGACCTTGCGTAAGCTGTTAAACGTCGTTGGCTCGTTTCCTCGGTTATGAACACACACAGCTGGTGTAGTTGACTCCTGGGTTTGTTGTGGCTTTAAGTGAAGTAATGCACGAGAAATGCATGGTTGGTGCAGTGCCTGACACAGGATCGGGAATCAATAACCAGCAGTGGTTAGTATTTTCTGGGGTTTTTTTTTGGGGGGGGGGTTGGTGCCCAGATCCTTCTGCTACAGCAAGACTCAACAAATTGCAAATTAATGGAGACGTTGTTTTTAGAGGAGGCATCCTAGGGAGAATGTTGACGTGAGCTTGGAAATCTAACAAGGAGAGAAATGAGAGGTTAGTTCAATTCTATTCCTACCAAGTTTTCCGCAGCTCGCAGACGGACTAGTTTTTAGCTGATACTCCAGATATTGCAGAGCTCTTCCCAGAGGCAGGTGAAGATTGACTGTGCCTGACTCTGAAAACCTGTACTTGTCACCTGACCTTGAACGTAACAAACAGCCCCGGAGGAAGGTAGCTCCAATTACAGTCATGGAGTCGCAGGAGCTCATTCAAGGCAGATTGATTTATTGGACCAGAAATACAGCTCAGCAGCCCACACACCAATTCTGTCTTTGGCAAACGGCCCTGCCTGCTTCTTTCTCTCTTGCCCTGACATATTGATCTGTGTGTGTGAGTTGGTGTAGTTTATTGTAGAGGTGTACGTGTGTGTGTGCGTGTGTGTACGTGTGTGTGTGTGTGTGTGCTGCTGTCCCAGAAAAGAAGCTCTTAACTTGGGGGTCCTCTTTCTGAGAGATCTCCAAACCCGAACCAAAGGAGATCTTGCTCCAGTTCTTCATATAGTAGCTTTAATTTCATTCCTTTACTTCAGGTGGGCCCAGAATGTTCCAGACTGCCTCTCACCCTGTCTGAGCACGCTGCTTCTCAGTGTGGCAGCATGTCATTTTGTAAGGAAGAAAAAAACCTGATCTTTGTTGTATGCCTCGTGTCACGCAAAATATCATGATCCCCATTGATTGGAAGAAACTGAGACTCAAAAGAGTAAAGAAACTTAGCTCAGGTCAAATGTCACTAGAGTCAGGATCCAAACCCAGGTCTGTCTGACTGTTGAGCTCAGTGATGGCTGACTCCAGGCATAGCCCCACCAAGAGACTTCCATATCACAGGGTCATTTTAAATGGAAATATTTTGTGATCTAGGGCCACAAATTAAATTTGTATTCTCAGAAACATTTTGTGCCCAGATCTGGCTGGCCTCTCTTGCATCATCTGTTGCTGTGTAACACATTACCGCAAACTTAAAACAATACCCATTTATTAACTCATGGTTTATATAGGTCAGGACTCCCGGCAGGTATAGCTGGATCCTCTGCTTATGGTCTCACGGGGCTGCAATCCAGGCATAGGCCAGGGCTGCACTGTCATCTGGAGACTCAACTGGGGAAGGAGCCATTTCCCTGCTCACACGGCTGTTGGCAGCATTCAGTTCCTTCAGCCTGTAGGACTGAGGGCTTCAGGCTTTTTTGCTGGCTGTTGGCTGTTCTCAGAACCTGAAGGCCACCTCAGTGACTTGCCATGTAGGGCTTCACAACGTGGCCCCTGCTTCCTCACAGCCAGCCGGGGAGAGAGAGCTTCCTGCAAGACAGGCACTGTTATCTTTCATGACACAGTCACATACATCCCATCACCTTTGTCATAGTCTGTTGGTTAGAAGCAAGTCACAGGTCCTGCCCACACTCAAAGGGAGGAGTCACACATGGGGAGGAACAGCAGGAAGAAGGGGTCGTGGGTAGGGGCACTTTGAGGGTCTGTCCACCACATCCCTCCTGTCCTTTCCCCTCTTTTTTTCCTTTTTACCCTCCTCGTCATTCCCCATCCTAGTCTAGACTCAGAGCTAGGGCTTTGCCAGTAAGTAAGAGCTTTGCGGTAATGATGCTAGTAAGCAAAATCATTTTGTGCCAGGCACCAAGCTGCTTTCTTTTTAACTTTCTATTCAGGTATAACATACGGACAGAAAACGGCAACATCCTAAGTGTAGAGCTCCATGAATTTTTTGTAGACTGAACACATGTGTGTAACCATCACACAAATCAAACACCAGAACATTACCAGCACCCCAGAGCCCTCCTCAGTCTCCCTTCCAGTTCCTAACACCCTCAAAGGTGGATCTTTAACAGCAGAGATTACTTTTTACTTGTTTTTTGTTTTTAAAGATTTTATTTATTTATTTGACAGACAGAGAGACAGCCAGCGAGAGAGGGAACACAAGCAGGGGGAGTGGGAGAGGAAGAAGCAGGCTCCCAGCAGAGGAGCCTGATGTGGGGCTCGATCCCAGAACGCCGGGATCACGACCTGAGCTGAAGGCAGACACTAAAAGACTGAGCCACCCAGGCGCCCCTGTATCTGGTTTTCTTGACTCAACACGGTCTTGGGGCACGTGGGTCTACGTCGTCTCATCGCTGAATAGGAGTCCACAGTACGGATATACCACAACTGACTTGTTCGTTCTACTGTTGATGGGCACGTGGGTAGTTTCCAGTTTGGAGGTATTACAAACAGTGCTGCCAGGAGGGGCTTAGTATGTGTCTTTTGTGAACACACATAAGCATGTCTGCTGGATATGTACCCGGGGCTGGATTGGTGGGGTGCAGGGCATACATATTTTGTGTGTCTTTCGGGACACCTCTGATATTTTCCTTAGGCTACATAACAAGAGGTTGAGTCGCCCACCAAATGGGTTGACTTTTGAATGTTGGTTTTGTGCCTCATCAAATACAAATTTATGCAGGAGAGCATCTGCTCTGCCCACCCTGGCAAGTTTCTGTTACAAGAATCTTCCTCAGTTTTATAAGCAAAACATGGTAGTTTAGTTGTAATTGCATTTCATCGATTCTTGGTGAAGTTAATATTTTTTCAGATTTGCTGTCCATTTGAGTTTCTCATTTGCATTTTGTGTTCCTTTTTATTTCATGTTTTTCCAATCCCCCACAGAATGCTGCCCTGTGCTCGGGCAAGTCTCATCTCTGCTTTTGCCGTGGACATGATGTCAGTGTCCCACAGAAAACTCAGCATTGTCAAATGCTTTGCAAACAGAACATGTGTCAGAAAAATGCACATTCCCAAGGCCTGCAGGTGGCTCGGCCAGCCACATCTGTCATTCCTCCAACGAGGACGCCCTAATTCCCCCCAGGGCTATAAACCTCACTTCTCACCCGGACGCTGGACACCATCACCCAGGGGCCATCGGAGCAGGAGGGGCTGCCCACGTGACCTAATGACTTAACCAGGTGAGGCTCCTAGGCACTTTGGGTTTTTAGACAACGGTGCCTCGGAGGAAGTGTTCCCTACCGCTCTGGGGGGAACGGGCAACTGTAAATCAGGTAACAGTATGGCACCGACTTATTTATCCTTGTAAAGTTTCACATTCTGAAGTCAACAAGGGACCCATTGCCCGATCCACGGCCAATTTGCAGTCAGCACTTAGGGAAATCCCAATCCCCCTTGCTCGGCCGGGGGGCCTGCCAGGGGCTCGTAGGAGCCAAGGCACCCCATAGTGCCGAGCCCGATCCATCGATCGTATCTTTTAGTCTGGGCCAAATGTCATCTTCCCAGGGACAGGAAGTCACCAAACAGTGGGAAACGTTTCCTCTCTGTGCGAAGAATGCTCTTTCCCTTCTTTCCACTTGTCCTCTGTGCTCCTCCGTGAGGGAATGTGTGGCTGGACAGCGGCTGCACCCAGGCAGACACGCTGGCGAATCCCTCAAGGAGACGTCGACGCAGTTCAAGAGCGGCTTTCAGGCCTGAGGCTGCTGCTGGTTAGTGGTCAAGGCCGAGGCCAAGCTCAGTGCCCCATCACCAGTTATGGCACGTCCTTACAAGAGAGCATCAGGCAGCTATGAAAAATATTGTTTTCAATGAATTTTTATGACTGAAAAATGCTCATGACATGAATTAAAATGAAATGAAGATGTAAAACCCACATGCGGATACGGAACATGATCCGAACGATCTAAAAGACTGGAAGTAAATAGTAGCGGTGATTTTCTCCGCAGGCAAGATTGTGTTTGCTTTTTATGTTCTGTCTTATTATGTTTTAAAATTTTCTTACATTCCTACAAGCGTTTGTGACCTTTATTCACCAGCCCACCCCCATCACCGACACTCTGAAGCCCCAGAGCAGAAGAGCTGGGCCCCAGGCTCCGGGGACTGGGCAGGTGCCTGTGTGCCATTCAGTTCTGCTCCTCGTTCGCCAGTGCCGGGAGCGGGGGTGCTGAGACGGGGGACGGAAACCAGGCACCTGACTTCGCAGGGAAGGAAGACCTGTCTGACTAGGGATTTCAGCACTTGCCCTCCACCCCACATGCCTCTCCCTCCCTCCCTTCCTCCCGCTCTTCCAAACATTTCCCCCCCTTGGGTGCCCGGGAGGAAGCCAGTGGGGGCTTGAGGGCAAGTGAGAAAAGTGCATCTCGACCAGAAAGAGATCTTCAACAGGCTCAGAGGGTCACTTGTGCCAGAGCCGAATAGGGACCTTAGTGTGGCTGCCCTTCTTCCAGAAAAACCTCCGTGGACTCACAGGTCACTCTGCTCCACTCTCGTCATGCTGCCGCTTGCAGGCGGGTTTCAGGCCTGGGCGCCAGCTTAAACAACGCTGAGGAGCTCCCCTTCTGCAGGACACAGAAACGACAGCAGCACCTTCACCGACAGGCTTAGCAGCCAGACCGCCGCCGCGGACTGAGTGCTGACGGCGCGCCCGATCCTGGACCAAAGCGTGACCTCTTGTCTTGATCTTTAAAGCAGCCCCTTTACAGATGGAAAATCTGAGCTGAGCAAGACTAAGTAATGACATGGCTGTATGTCAGTCTGTAGAAATGTTCCTGGATAGGGGAGGAAACAGATGCCCCGAGAACCTTCTGCCTCCCCGCTGCCGCTGGGGCTCCCTGGACCACAGCAGCCCTGGCTGCTGGAATCGGAGAAGCAGGCCCGGAGAGCCGCGTCACCTATGGGGCGTCTGTATGAATCTTTCTGATGAAGAGCGACGTCCCAATTCACTTGAGAGTAACACGGGTTTCCACCTAAAGGGTTTAGTGATGTGCCAGGTATAGCTCATGGGAGGTAGGAGGTTGAACGTTCTCGAATCAGGAATGTGAGCTCCCAGGTGGCCCTCAGCTGCATCCACTTCGCCCTTACCCTTGACTGCTGTTTCCTGACAGCTGGTTTTGATGGCTTGAGATGCCAAACTTCGTTCGGACCCCTGGCCCCTATGGATGGCTCTGTGGCTCGTCAGGGAATTGGGTCCTTTCTTACAGTTTGCCAGGAATGTGACAGCAGTAGATGAGGCCTCCCCAGGCCAGTCCCCTGGTGTAGCCGATAGTGGGACCCAGCAGTGAGCAGGGGCGCTTGCACTGAAGTCTTCTGCGGTCACGTGGACTGTTTGGAGCCGAGGTGAGAAGGCTGAGTCTCCCGGACAAGCTTACCCCACCTGTTATCACATAGTCCCGTGCACTGACGAACACACAGAGAAAGCTAACCTAGGGAACAAATGCAAATACCTACTAATACATAGAAAAGATACAGAAAAAACCCACAAACTATGTAAAACACTCATTTTGATAAAACAACACCAGTTCATCTAGGAAGTCTGGGGTGCAAGGCTCACAAGTGTCAAACATAACCTGTACGTGGCTTGAGCATGAGGGCTTGTCGGCCCCCGGCCATATCCTGGGACGCTGACCCAATAGGGGCTTAAAATCTCAAGGTCAGAGTTGGTTCAGGTCACATGCTCTTGAGGTCTCTGAAGACAACATGGGCTGCATTGTGTCCAGCGGCTCCCATGACGCCTCCTCCTGGAAGGCAATCACCCAGGAAGAACTAAGCTGTGCTCACAACCCTCCCCAGGGAGCAGGCCGGGCCAGGGCTTGCAGGGAAGCTGAGCGGGGGTCCCTGGGGGCCGGTGCTCGGACTGCGGGCGTCAGAAGCCCCCGGGATGACTATTAGGACGGATTCTGGGCTCGCCTCCCATCCTCTTCCACCAGAGCTCTGAGCAGGGGGCCCAGCGCGCAGCCCAAGCAAGTGCCCCCCTCAGTCTGGAGGTCAGGGTGCTAGGTGGCGAAACTGGGGAGACTCAGGGTGTGAGGGGGAAGCTGTGGGAGTACAGACCTCTCTGGGACGTGTCCAGAGCCAATGGCAGCCTTGGCCAGGTCAGTTAGGCTTGGAGTAGAGGCCGGGAAGATTTTTTTTTTTAAAAGATTTATTTATTTATTTATTTATTTATTTATTTATTTATTTATTTATTATTTATTTATTTGACAGAGAGAGACAGCCAGCGAGAGAGGGAACACAAGCAGGGGGAGTGGGAGAGGAAGAAGCAGGCTCCTAGTGGAGGAGCCTGATGTGGGGCTCGATCCCGGAACGCTGGGATCACGTCCTGAGCCAAAGGCAGGCGCTTAACGACTGAGCCACCCAGGCGCCCCCGGGGAAAAATTTTTAATTGAGAAACGCAACATTACCAACCTGTAGGGGTCTAAACTCTGGAGGGGGGATTCAGGGACATGGGTCTCTCTCAGCCCAAAACTGGCATTTGGAGGGCCATCTCTGCGACCCAGTCTCAGACCTTGCGAGGAGGAGGTGTGAGCTACCCTGAGGGTGGAGGGTATGGCCAGCTGGCAGAGGCCCCTGCTGCGCCTCTCCTGAGAAGCCTGAGTATGGGGGACGACTTGTTCTCGTGGGAGGTCCCTGCTCGCCCCCCTCTCCCCCTGCCTCCCACACTGCTGATCCCAGCAGCACAAGGAAGGGGCCCAGGGGCACTCACCGGGGTGGGCGCCGCTTCCACAGAGATACAGGCCCCGGAGGGGACAGCGGTAGCTGGAGTGCAGGGGCGTGGGGCGGGCAAAGTAGAGCTGGTCCAGGGTCATGGCGCAGTGGAAGATGTTCTGCGGGAGGCAGGGCCGTGGCGGTTAACATAGGAGCGTTAGCGGCTTCACCGCCTTTGCGCATTTCTCCCTCTCCTCCCCTCCCAGGAAGGTTCTTCTCCTTCCAGCATGTTTTCTTGGATTCTTATGAAGCAGAAAGAGGAGGGAAAGAGAGAGAACAGGTGCATGTCCTCGGGCTGGGGATGGAGTTTTCCAGAGCACTTTTCAGGACGAAATAAAGGTGAGGAGCACCTTCAGGGTAGGAGGGAACTGAAAGGGGAAAGAAGAGGGAGATTTTATGGGTTTTGCTGAGGACTATAAATCCTCCTGTGTTTGAAAAATGGAGGATTTGACTTATTTTGGCAGCCTTGGCCATGACACCCGCTTGAGCCTGGGGCCCTGGGGGTTCATATCCCAGCAGAGTCACCGTAGATGGCAGGCAAGGGTCAAGGGACTCGAGCTCAGTTCTGGTCCCCTGGCCTGGGTCCGAGCAGCCAGGAAATGGGGAGCAAGTGCCAGGGGGAAGTTCAGATTCACGGGACAGGTCTAGACAAGAAGACTGACACCTGCCGGACGTCACCACAGGGATGGCCCTCTGGCTAACCCTCTCAGCGTGTCCCAAGCTGAGCTTGTCCTGCCCTGCCTAGTCTGCTCTCTCCCACCTTCCCCACCTTGGTGGTGGCATCCCCTTCCCTGCCTGGGCCTCCAGGCAGACCCTTCCTGTCACCCCGGCCAGACCTCTGTAAGCACATTGTACCGAGACTTCTCAGTTCTGCCGGCCCTACGCCTCCCCTCTCCCTCCGCTCCGCTCCCTCCCCACTGCCTGGTCCACTATTTCCAGACCAGCGCTGTCCAATACAAACATAACATGAGCCACGTATGCAATTCTTATTTTCTAGGAACCACATTACAATTTAAAAAGAAACCGGTGAAATGAATGTCAACAATATATTTTATTTAACCTAATAGATACAAAACATGATCATTTCAACATGTGATTGATATAAAAATTATTAATGAGATGTGTTACATTTTTTTCATCCTAAGCCTCTGGAGGCTGGTGCACGTGCAGCCTGCCTCCGTTTGGCCTCGCCCCACGGAAGCCACCAGGAGCCCCGTGAAACTGGTGGCTGTCGTATGGACCTGGCCTCCTAGCTGGTCCCTCTGCCCCCAGTCTCCACAAGGTTTTGATAAATCAGAGGCAAATCCAAAGCCTTAAGACGGGAGCTCCCTCTGAAGAAAGGCGGATGGGAGAGGTGGCCATGGATGTCCAGATAGGGGGGCCACTGTCCTGGTGACATGCTCAGCAGGCACCGTCTCTCCTGTCTGATCTCCTCACTTCTCCGCACTCCCTGGGACGGACCATTTCTCTGTCCCCTTCCACTGTGGTCTCTGCACCATCCTCCCTTCCCGATACAGGCTGGGTGTGGAGGGACAAGGGAAAGCCGAGCGGGCATGCCAGGGGTGGGGGTGCAGGGAGAAGAATGTGATGAAGGACCCCCAGTCTTATACTCACCCCTCCAGGAAGCCCGAAGATTCTCTCCAAATCAGGTGGCGTGAGGATGTCCCTGCCCACCACGGAGCCCTTGAAGCCAGGGGCATAGGCCTCGATGCAGTCGAACACTGGGTACCAAACAGCAGAGAATAAGATGGTGTGAGGAGGACGAAGAGGAGCTGCTAGGATTCCACAACTTGGCAACTTCATGAAAATTCATTAAACTACACACTTAAAATGGGTTTATCATATGCAAATCATATCTCAATAAGCAAAAAATAAAAACAGTCCATGGACAAGTAAATAATTCATTACAAAGGCCTGTGGGTCTACCCTACTTTGCCACCTGTTCACCCCAACCCTGACCACAAAGTTACTTGTCTCCCATGAATATGCAAAGCTTTCTCGCCTCCTTGCTTTGCTCAAGTTGTTTCTTTGCTTGGAATGCCCACTGCTGTCTGGCCAACTCCTATTCATCCTTTACAACCCAGCTCAAATGTCCCTTCCTTTGGAAAGCTCTCCGTGTCTCTCTGGCAAACAGCTTCCTCCTTCGGTTCACATAGTACGTTGTATTGTGAGATTGGTTTTCCCCAAACCGCGACTGGACTGTGAGCAACTTAAGGACAGGAAATGTGTCTTCTAGGCTTTCTTAGCCCAGTGTCTGGCCCCAGCAGGCATTCACTGTGCTGACTTAGGTTCCGTTGGGTGCTTCTCTCCCTCTGGGACAGGACTTCACAGCTGTTAATCCTGAATGGGGCAATCAGCAGGGGAGGGGTCCCGGCTGTCACTGTGGAGACAGGACAGTCTGCCGGCTTTACCTCTGTCTGCATATGCGCTTCTCTCCTGCTCGTCCCACACCTTGCCCCCAGCCAGCGTGTAGGGCGTGTACTGAGTGAAGAGGGAGACCACATGGCAGCCGGGGGGAGCCAGGGTGGGGTCCAGCGAGGAAGGGATGCAGAGTTCAATCATAGGCCTGCCGCAGAGGGGAGGAAAGAGGGTCAGGTGTGAAGAGCAGCAGCTGCCCCGAGGGAAGGGGCCGGGAGCGGCTCTGAGGGGACAGCGACAAAAGGAAGGAAGGCCTGGGGTGAGACGATGTGGTGCCTGTGGGGCTGTGGCCGGGTGCTCTCCTGCGCGGGCTGCGTACCCCCGGGTCGATCCAGACCACCCAGGGAGCTCCCAGCCCCTGAGGCACCCCCCCGCCCCAGCCGCCACCGCCCGGGGTCTCAGGTCCCACTCAGCCTCCCTGACCTGCGTGCCTGCCCCCACCTGCCTCCACCACAGCCCACACTCCGGCGGGTCTCAAACCTCTCCAGGCCCAGCAGACAGCACGCCCGAGGGAAGGGGCCAGGCCCAGAGCAGCAGGTGCTCGCATGGCCAGATTTCAACCCAGGTTACCCCCGTCTGCCCACCTTTCCCTGACCAGCCTGCGCCGACCAGAGCTGCTGGGGCTGCGGCCACCCAACAGAACCCCGACCTGTTTCCAGCCCCGCCCCTGCTCACAATGCCCTGTCTGCTTGGAGCACATTTTGCCCTCTAATCTCCAAATCGGACCACCTTCGAGGCCACGGGAAATGCCCTTTCAGCCTGCATCCCTCACTTGCCATGTATCCTCTGAACCTGCATGGCCACCAGGCATCTCTAAAGCAACTTGTCCAAACCCGAATGCCTAAAGCCTGCTCCTCCCCCCCATACCAGGCTCCCCGTGTTTATAAAGACAAACACCATCTTCCGGTGGCACCTCTTTTGCTCGCAACCTACTTCCTCTCCAGCAGCAAACGCTGCCGACTTCATCTTCAAATACTCAGTGTCTGGCCACTTCTCGTCACTTCCACCGTCCCCACTTTGGGCCAGACCACCGACTCCTGTCCTTTGGACTCTGCAATAGTAACCAACTGCAACAGATGCCTTTTTTCCTCCAAACAGTGGCCAGAGTGGTCTTTCTAAAATGGAAGTCAGGCTCAGCACAAACTTTCCAGGAGTAAAAGCCAGGAGTGGCTGACAAGGCCCAGCTGCAGCTCTAGGACCCTCCCCACCTCCCCTCGCTCCCAGGTTCTCTTTCTCCAGCCTCTCTGGCTACATCCCTGTACCTCCAACACAGCAGTCCACTCCTGCCCCAGGGCCTTTGCACGTGACTTGTCCTCTGCCTGGATATTCTTCCTCAGATATTTATAAGACTTTTATTCTCATTTCCTTTGGGTCTCAGCTCAAACGCCATGCTGTCAGAGATGCCTTTCTTTCCTGACCACCTCGTGAAGACTAGCGAACCATCTGTTCCTCTGATCTATTTTTCTCCATACTATCCATGCATGTTTGTTGATTGCCTTGCCTTCCACCAAAGAAGGTCAGTGAACCGAGGGCAGAGGCCATGTTGGCTTTGCTTGCTGCTCTGTGCCCAGGTCCCTGGACTGAGCCTGATACAGAGTAGGGGCTCCAAAATAGTTATGAACGAATAAATGGACATTGCCTTCTAGCCTTCTCCCAGGGCGCACATCCTCCTTACGTCATGCTATAAATATCTGTGTGCCTGCCCTATGATAAGCTTTGTGTCTGTTGCAGGCCCCTGCCTGACCCCCAACTCCCCTAACCCATACTCACTACAGAGTCCCACACAGGACAGGTTTTCAACAAGCTTTGGTGGACAGCTGACAGTACGGAAAGATACTCCTGTAACATCCCTGCCTGTTCCCGGAAGGATGGAGATACCGGGAGGTAGGAAATGCTTCCACAAGTTTTGCATGAAGGCAGCTTATCAGAGACAAGAGAATACAAAGCAGGGGGATCGGATGAGCGCGTGCCCTCTGATGGGCTGTGAGTCAGAGAGACCCCTTCTCTCCTAGAAAGCATTTTCTCCAATTCTTCCCAAATGCCAGTGCTGTTCTCCCTGCCATCCTTTGCCCCTTCTGCTAATCTGTGACGCTTGGCTGCACGGCGTCCTACTCTTTACTCCTTACCTGCCCTGGCCACTGATTTGTCGCCTGGGATGTACTTCCTATCCTTAGAACTTAGGTGTGGATTTCGGCAGATCTGAAGACCCTCTGACTGTTAAACACCAGAAGTAAGAGGCAATCCTCGCTGCGTCTGGACAGGCACCTCCGCCCCACGTGCCCATGCGTGTAGGAGTGTCCCAGGGGACACAAAGCCCAGGACCCACCCACCTGTGGGAAGGCAGGCCCTCCATGGCATCCTCGAAGGCCTGGTGGAGGAGGAGTGTGTCTTCACAGTTCAGGTGGATGGAGCACTGGTGATGGGGCAGTGGCTGGCCTCCAGGAGCATTGGGGGCCGCCAGGAAATCAGGCAGCCTGTCGACAGCCACTGAGGGACCAAAGAGGAGGGTGAGGGCCCAAAGGCCTGTGTCCTTGACCACCAGGATCCTCCTTATCTACCCATCACCCCGGTCACCCAAGCGGTGGATTGGAAAAAAAAAGTATGGGGGGGCAGGGTGGAGGTGAGGGACTAGAGATGATGATGAGTTTTTCCCACACCGGGAGATTTCTCACTCTGATAATGTCAAAAGAGACAGCTCTGCAGTCTGCGGACCTCTTACCGTTGATCTTGGTAGCAGGTGACTTGGTGTCCAGCTGGGAGATTTTCTCCACGAACTCCTTAGGAAGCCATTCCTGGAAGAAGGTCCCATGAAAAGGCCTGGGGATGGCTGAGGCCCTAAGGGGGCTGCCTTCTTCCTTTGCTCAGGGTGGTCCCCCAACCTCCACTGCCAGAAATCCTTTCCATCTTTCAGAGCTCAGCCAAAGCACCTCCTCTGTGAAGCTCTCCTGGATCCCCCGCCCCAGCTCATCACTAACCACTTCTTCCTCTGAACTCCCAGAGCAAATGTAAATGGCCCACACCAACTCCTACTTTGGATATGGCCAATGGGCTGAAAGCCCCTTTTCTCCTCTGGTCTGTAAGCTCTTGGAAGTCTTGATTATCTCAGAATTATCTAAGCAAGATGCTTTTGAACTGATGTTTGTTGAATTTTCTTAGTGGAATCACTCAGAAAAAGTGGTGCCTTGTCTCCCCAAGTAGTCCCAAGAATGGCTGGGAGGTCATACTCATAAACGTATTATCATAGGTTTTGGTGACAGGGAAGGTGCGATCGGTTACAAAAATTGCCCCCAATCCTCACCCCTCCCTGTATCCGCACACCTTTGTAACATCTTCCCACTGTGACTCTGGGTTTGGGACAAGGTGACCATTAGTAACTAGGATGCAAACAGAATCCTGAAAACCACCTGCATGAGCGAGTTTGCTCACTTTTGCCCTCGGCCAGACCCTGAGAAATGCCTGGACTTATCATACTGGAGAATGAAAGACACACAGAGCGGAGCTAGTCCACCCGGTCATTCCAGCAGAAACTGTCTCGGACTTGGCACAGCCAGCCAGCCTGGGCACAGGAGCGAGGCCAGCAAGGTGAGCGGGGCCCACTGGTTGACCCACAGCTGACGGCAGGTGCGTGAGCAAGCCCAGAGCAGCCGAGCTCAGCCAAGTTCAACTGAACTCTCCGGTTCTGCGTGCTAAGTCAGTATTTCTTATTAAAGGCCCAGAAGCTGTGTGGTTGTTTCACGCAGCTCTGATAACGGCCACAGGCAACCGACACAGACAGTGGAGTCGGAGTTGGTTAGAGCAGCGCGTCAGGGCGGGAGGCTAACTCCGGATGGGAAGTCGGACCCGGTTCTAGCTCTGGTTCTGCCAATTGCCAGCTGCATGGCCTAGGTCACCTCATGCCCCTGGACCCTTCTCCTCACGTGTGAGGCTTCTTCCCTGCTTGCTCCCTGCCTGTTGGGTGGGGGAGAGAGGGACTGGCTTCCCCCAGTGCGGAGACCTGGCACTTGCGTCTCCCGTCCTCATGCGGTCCCCGTGCCCTGGACCAACACCCCCCGCGGACATCCTGTGCCCGGCCCCCAGGCCTCACCTGTGGGGTCAGCTTCAGGAAGGTGGCCTGCGGGGACGCGTTGGACAGCACCACTTTGCTCCTCACCTCCGAGCCGTCTTGCAGCACGACTCCTTGGACGCGCCCTTCGTTGCTCACCAGCACGGTAGCCACCGTCTAGAGCCCCCAGAGGCAGGCCCCGGAAACCCCCCAGGAAGGAAAACACAGGTTGGAGCTTGGGGGGTTTCCAGTCTGTGCTGCTCGTGGATACTCACAGCTTCCCCATCTGGACCCACGCCGGCTCTGCGGCAGTCCACCCGCTCCAACGCAAAGGCTCAGCTCTAATGGGGCTTAGGGGCCAGAGCCTTCAAAGGGGGTGGTCAGGAGAACAGGACCTGGTTGACAGCTGCTCAGCCATTAACAGGCTGCGTAAACTTGCCCCTTGATTCCAAAGCCTCACTTCGTGCATCAGTAAAATGAAGAAGCTTCCGAATAGGACATTTTATTCTATACTGGGAGCCTTGCAAATAATCAGGGTCGGGGGGGGCATTCACCTTTTCAGTGAAGACGCTTGCTCCGTGTGCGGTGGCTGAGCTTGAGATGGCATCAGAGAGGGCACCCATGCCCCCCTGGACATAGCCCCAGGCCCCCTGCACCCCCTCCAGGCCCCCCATCACGTGATGTAGCAGCACATACCTGAGGACAGACGGTTGGGGTCAGTGGTTGGAGGCGCACTTTAAACTCCCCAGAGCTCTAGGTGCAAACAGTCCTTTCTTCCTGGTACCTTCAGCCCCTCCCTGCCCCCTGCTGCCTTTCCCATCAGCCTTGAAACGGGCTCCGGGCTCCCTAAGGGCCTTTTGCCTCGAGCCTACGTTCTCTCCCCACGCGACCGTGTCTATGGGCGGAGCTTTAGCACCGACCACGGGCGGCAATGCCGAGCGCCCGCTACCCCGGACGGACGTTCCCACTTGAGTGGGGCTTTTTGGCCGGCAGCTGAAACCCATCTCTTCCCCATCCCCAGCCTGTTTTTCCTTCATTGTCCCCATCCTGGTGACGGCAGCTTCCGTTTCCCGCAGAACGCTGGGGGCCAGTCGTGACTCGCACCCGTGCCTCACCGCCTCCGTGCAGTCAGGCGCCATCAACCCTGCCTCCCAAAGAACTTTCCAGTTCCCGCTCCCTGAGGCCTCTTCCCTGGTGCAGGCCTCTCCTTTCTTCCTGCAGCTCCTGCAGTCGTGTCTTTCTAGTTGGATCACCTTCTCCCACGCTTTCTTCCCTGCAGACCTGGAGCCCCACCGCAACCCCCAGCCAAGTCCTGTCGCTTCTCTCCTCCGATGCCTTCGCTGGCTCAGCACTGCTCTCGGGGCCATGGCCAGCCTCTGAACAGGCCTCCAGGGCTCCAGCCGCATCCCTCACCACGCTCCCCCTTGCGGCCTGCACTCCCGCCAAAGCAAACCTCCACAGGGTCCCTGCTCAGCCCCCAGCGTTTGCACGGGCTGGTCCGGCAGCCTAGAAGCCCCTTCCTCCCTCGTGTCTGTTTAGCTAATTCCTCCTGTCCTGAGAGTCTCCGATTAAACGTCTCTTCCTCAGGGAGGCCTCCTCTGACCCTGGACACGTTGCTTCCCTGCTCCGCCCCACTCCTAACCCTCACAGAACTCCACGACCATCACTTGCTCTACGCCTCCTATGAGGATCTCAGCACCTGGCACAGGTCAGGCTCCGTCACTACTCACTGGAGGAATTAACGAAGAAACAAATCACTTAGAGGCGCACTTCACACGTGGGCCGTAGACGCGCCTCCCAGAGAGCCACAGAGAAGAGGACAGGAGGCCCCCCGCGGGAGATCCAAACTGGCTGGTGGATCACAGAGCTGGCCAACGAAGGGTGACTGCTGCCAACCCCCCTTTCCATGGCCCTCTGGGGAATTTGGAGCTGGCTTATGAGTGCTGAAAAGCCACGTCCAAGGGTGGTTCTCATCCTTTGAGAGAAAAGCCACGTTGACAGCTTCTAACTACATCTTCTGATGCGCTGGAAATGGCCCAACACTTGGCAGCATCCTCTGTCCCAACACACACACCCCCTCCATTCCTGCCACAAGGGGCCCATTAAGTCGCACCACGGGTACAGACTTCACTGGGTCTTGCTGCCCCCTCTTGGCTCAGCTCTCAACACGCCCCCCCAAAGGGAAAGGCAGCGCCCCACCCTGGTGAAGGCGTCTGTGCGTGCCTGTCCTGGAACCCAGGGAAAGGATCTGTGGGGGACAGAGGGGCAGTGGAACTTTGTGGGAGAAGAGATAGCAAGAAGGGACAGAGAGAAGAGGGGGTAGAAGGGAGAGAGAGAAAGGAGGAGAAGGGGAAGCGGAGGAGAAAGAGCAGGAAGCTGATGGTGTTGAGCCATCACAGTGGGAGAGAGGCTTTTCTTGCTGGGGCAGTAGGGAGTGGTGGCTAAGGAGGACGATTTGGGGGGTCAGCTGGAAATCAGCTCTGCCATGACTAGCTGTGTGACTTGGGGCAAGACCTGTCCCTCTCTGAACCATGGCTCTCAGGTATTGCTTTGAGGTTTCAATGAGTGCTTGACTTCGGGCCTGGCTCGCTGGGAGAGCTCGGTGAGCGACAGCTGTTGCACTCTCTCGAGATTCACTCCGCTCCCCCTGTACCCCACGCCCCTGTCGCACACTCACCCACTCCCCGGAGTGTGGGGACTCATCATGGCTCCAATCACAGCATCCGTGGCCAGAGTGGCTTTTAGAGGCTCGGACTCAAACCATTGATCCAGAACCTGGGACAGCAAAATGGCAGGGAGAAGGGCAGAAGGGCCTCGGTGGGGAGAGTCCCCACTGTGGGGTCCAGCCTGAGGCTGGGGAGCCCCTCACCTTTGTAATTGGAGCTGTGAGGACCTGGTAATATTGGGGCAGCTGGGCTCCCAGCACGCGACCTAAAAGAGAAGACCCGTAAAACATAAATCGAGACAGGCAAGAAGAAGTCATTCCAATCTGTGCTATCGCTGTTCCTGTCCCTTTATCTGTAAAACGGGAGTAATATTTCATATCCCCAAGAGCTACTGTAAGGATTAAATGACGTATGTAAAGTGTTTGCAAGTTCATAGGCATTGAATACATTTTAGTGGTTGGAATTATTTTTGGAAAAAGGTTCACTTGTACCTTATTCCCTTACCTTGAACTCTGTAAGGCCCATCTCCTGGGGGGTGGCCAGCTTGGCCGGTCCACTGCTCGGAAGCTGATTCTCACCGCCTCGGAGACTCACCGGGCAGTGCAGCCCCGAGGGCATGGTCTGTGATCTCTAGCTATCCTGGCCCCATGCCTGGCTTAGCGTCTGGCACACAGCGCTTGCTCAATCAACTCGATCGCGTGAAGCCCCCTGGACTGGTCCTCTGAGAGGCAAGGTCTACTTTTGGCATTTGTGATACATTCTACTGGCTCCGATCCTTCACCGCTCCCCGTGTCTGCACACTTTTTCCACGTGACTAGGTGGTGCCTCCCCACTGTAGCTGGGGTGACCTGCCCTGCTCCTCGATTCTGGGCTCACCCACGTGATTTGCTTCGGCCGATGGGATGTTCACAGATGGGGTGCAAACAGACGCTTGAAACTGGCCCGCCCACTGGCGCTTGCCCTCCACGCTTCTGCCTTTGACGTAAGAAGGCCATGCGTGGACCAGCCTGCTGCTTCCAGGACGAGGGTGGGAAGCACCTGGAGCACAGGTAGGCTGGCTGATGTGCCCCAGCCGGGAACCCACGTGCGAGACTGGACCAGACCGGACTGCGGGACTGATGTTCATTTATGTATGCCCCTGAGTTTTGTAGTTGTTAGGCAGCCATTTTGTAGCCATAGCGACCTCATTCAGCACTTTTCCAGAACACAGAAGCTAACCTGGACTTCGTATCCCGGAGGAATGGTAGAAAATAGCAGCACGCTTGGTGAAACGTGCCTTCTCGTACCCGTGGCAGACGTCACTAATTCATCACAGAATGTTTTCTTGCTGAGCCCAAATCTAGCGTCCTTCTGTATGGGGGCCTCTCTTCAAATTCTCTCCACCTCTCTCTCCTATTCTAGCCGCGACTGTGGTGACGAGCTCCACGCGGGCTTCAGTCAGCCTCACGTGGTAAAAGCCAACAGCATCTCACCTCAGATCCGTAGGATGCGCCCTTCATTTCCTCCCCGGGCTGTCGCTGGCACCACGACAGGACACCCACGGGAACCCACGTGGCACCCATGGGTGCACAGCCCCGAGGTTAATGCCCCAGGTGGGAGTTAAACCCATGGGGCCATTTTTTTTTTAAGATTTTATTTATTTATTCGGCAGAGATAGAGACAGCCAGCGAGAGAGGGAACACAGCAGGGGGAGTGGGAGAGGAAGAAGCAGGCTCATAGCAGAGGAGCCTGATGTGGGGCTCGATCCAGTAACGCCGGGATCACGCCCTGAGCCGGAGGCAGACGCTTAACCGCTGTGCCACCCAGGCGCCCCCCACGGGGCCATTTTTGACCAGCGGGGGACAGAACCCGATGGATAAATGTCTCCCCTTTCTTTCTCTTGGCAATGGTCCTGACGTGCACTTCATGAGGCTACCTTGGTGGTCCTCCCAGGATCCAGCACCTGTCACCCACGGTGGGGGCCAGCACAGTAGCACACCCTGGGACTGACTGTCCCTCTTTCCAGTTTCGCTCCCCCTTTCCTTGGGGTCACCCTTCACAATGAACTACATGCACGTAAGCCTTCGTCTCAGGGTCTATTTCTAGGGCAGCAGGCCGACATCTGCTCACCGGAGTGCTCCGGGCAGCCCCTATTCACTGGCGGCAGTTGGCAGGCTTATGAAGGTTCACGCTCATGTCCAATCGTCAAGAAAATGGGCTCCGCTCCCTGAAGGTCACTCATCATGCCTGATGCCTGCATTTTGGACTTACCTGCCTGCAGCACGGGCTTGAGTGTGGAGAGCGCCTGGAGCCTTTGCAGCAGGGAACCTCTCTGGAAGGCCGCCAAGTCCACGGGGGCTGCATCCAGCAGAGGGTCTATGGCTAATGCCAACCGATTCATGAACGCCTCATATTTGGGAAAAGCCTAGAACAGAGAGCTCTGAGTCAAGGCCCCAGTGCTTAGCATCCCACGAGGTCATTGCCCCCACGCTCTGCCCTCCATCCCACCGCCCTCCCCTGCCACGGCCTGTGGCTCCTAGCCGAGCCTCCGTGGCTCCTCAGGCCTCACACCCAGCCTTGGCTCAGCTCGGCATGGTAAATCACTCCCAGTTCCAGGCCTGTGAGCTGATGTCAGCACTAGGGGAGGCCAGAGAGATCCTGAGCTGATGAGCCACGAGGGTGGTGGCAGGGATAAAGGGTTATGCTGGCCGAGACCAGCTGTCAGCCACAGAAAAGTGCAAGTATCCTAGCATGTGGTCTCTGTGATAAACCAGAAAACCACTTCAAAGTTTCTTCTCTCTGTCCTGTCTTTCCATCTATTACTGGTCAAAGTAAGACCTCTTCCCCTGTATTCCAGCATGATACTGTTCTTTCCTGGTCTGCAAATCTCCTACGTCCTCTTGACATATGCAGAAACAGAAGCCTACATCCCTTCACCCCACAAGCCCCAATAACAAAATCCTTTTGTTTTGTTTTCTTTTTTTTTCTTTTCTTTTCTTTTCCTCTTTTCTTTTCTTCTTTCTTTCTCTCTCTCCCTTCCTCTCTCCCTTCCTCCCTCTTCCTTCCTTCCTCCCTTCCTTCCTTCCTTCCTTCCTTCCTTCCTTCCTTCCTTCCTTCCTTCCCTCCTTCTTTCCAGAATCTATTTCAACAGTGTGGTTAGGACACCCACCCTTCCTTCACTGTGTGGGTGACAAGAGCAGGATGGATGCCTGGGCCATCGGGGGCCCTATCTTGATCCTCAGCCTCCAGCTTTCAATTTTTCATTCATCTATACTCATGAATATATCCATAGAATTTTAGTAAAGTTGCATAAAGGAAAGTTCTGCATTGAAGAATGTTTGAAAAGTCTTGATAAAAATGACCTCAAACAGCCTTCTCTACAGTAGGCCCTCAATGTGACAATGTGAGAAGACAAAAACCAGAAATGCGTTTCCTTACTTTTCACAACGGGATGTGGCCCCTGCTTCCTCCTCCCGTGGTCACTGGCATGCCAGGCCACAGCCACCGTCCTCTAGGGCCAGCGACGTGGCCTCGTCCTGAATCCTCTCTAGTGCACCTGCGATGGTCAGGGTTTGGAGGGGGGGGGCCTCTGGCCCCCAACCCGCTGCACAGAGAAGCAGCGCTTCAGGAAAGCAGCTCCCCAGGGGATTCTGAGTGCCAGCCAGGTGTAGAAGCCACTGGCTGAGGAGAGATGCTGTGTGTCCGTGCTTCTCTTGGTTTTACCCAACACTAGATCAGAAAAGCAACACCCGTGGATTGTAGTAACCCAGGTCTTCTTGTGGAAATGTCCTCAATGAGACAGGAGTTCTTGCTATGCCTTCGGCTTGTATCTAGGCTTGGTACAAAAATGTGTCCGTTCGAAGAGTCTACAGCTGCAAAACCAGTCATACCAGGCCCGTAACACTATTCGGGGGCTCATTTACATGAAGCTACCCATTCCTTATAATGCAGTCCCAAGACAAGACGTGCTTTCTGCATCAGACGTATGTCTTCCTCCCACCAGACCCGCATGCTATCGTGGACAGTCTCTTGCCTTGGGCTGCCAGGGGATCGATGCCAAGTCAAATGAATATTTATTACAACTCTCTTGTCCTAAATACCTGATCCAGTTCATTCCACCCTTAGTTGTCTCCGATCCTCTCTTCACCCTTCTCTTTGGCTCTCACGGCTTTAACATTGACAGCCACCTGGAGCTCTTTCCAAACGCAGGACAGATGGAAAACACATACAGTATAAGTGCACACCAGTGGAGTCCCTTGTGAAATTCAGCAGGCAGAGACCAGCTGAACAGTGGCCTCACACTGGACACACACAGGTTTGAGGTCTCAGTGTCCACTGTTTTTTTGTTTTTTTTTTAATTTTATTTATTTCTTTCAGAGAGAGAGCAAGAGAGAAAGCACAAACGGGGGGAGGGGCAGAGGGAGAGAGACAAGCAGACTCCCCACTGGGGAGGGAGCCCACCATGGGGCTTGATCCCAGGACCCTGGGATCATGGCCTGAGCAGAAGGCAGATGCTTAACCCACTGAGCCACCCAGGTGCCCCAAGTATCCCCTGGTCTTAATCAGTGCTCTCCATCCCCCTCTCTGCGAATGCCCGAGATCAAAGGCCACCACAGACTGGCGCCCTCCCAGGGCAGGTGGGATGGTCTGTCCAAGCCCCCATGGCCTTCGGACAACATGCTCTAGGATGACTCCAACCAGGCCTGGCTCCTTTCAAGAGCCACCTACAGGCCGGTGAGGGAGCAGGAGATCCCTTGCTGGTCCCTTTCCCTACCTGGGCATCTTTCCGCGAGAACTGGGCAATCTGCTTCTGGTTTTCCGCCATGTCTGTGCCCAGGAGAAGGGACCTGGGCACCTTGCTCCCCATGCCCTCTTCCAGCATTGGGGTGAAGGAATAGGGGTTTCGAAGATGAAGCTTCAGACCGTGTTTCTGCAGAACACATAGAGCATAGCAACATTTTAAGGGGTCTGTGTCCTCTGCCCTTGACCCTTCTCTGATCGTGTTTGCAGCCGCGTAGGTGCCTGCATACAGTTCCCCGAGGCAGGTGGTGCTGCTGCTTCTTTTATAATGAAGTCTATCCAAAGCGCTCTTGCCCAGGCATCGTTTGGCAGGCCACAGCCCACCACGCCATGCCACAGCACACTACAGCCCACCACGCCACACCATGCACACCACACTACACCACACTACACACTACGCCATGCCACACCACACCATACCACACCATCTGCACCACGCCACGCCACGCCACCCTGTGCCAGGGGCTGTATCAGGCTTTACAGTGATCACCTCACAACAACTGTAAGTATATCGTCCTCACTGCACAATACAACCACAGAGGCTCAGAGTGGGGGAGTAAGTTGTCCAAGGTCACCTTGGGAGGTGGATCTAGGTTTCAAAACCACGTCTCTGTGACTCCAAAGCACTGGCTCTCAGCATAGTCTCTAACTGCCCCCACTTCAGAAATAAATAATTAAAACGTAGAAAGACACAATGAAATAATGGTTATGTGAAAATCCATACTTATGAAGTAGATAAATTATTCACATCAAAAAATTTTATTTACTTTGCAGACTCATTTACCCAGGGTCCCTTTAAATGGAAGTTCCCTCGATGTGTTTAAAATATGATTTGATTTACAAATATTTGACTGGCAAACAGAACTTTCCAAGAGCACAGCTACTTCTTCGATGGACGTACAGAGAAAACAAGAGGGGCCTGTGCTCTCCCCACAAATAAGACTTACTCTTCCCACTAGAGACGTCATTTTTCTGAAACCACTCTACGGGGGTATGATTTCGACATACCAAAAGCTATACGTATTTAATGTATTTAACCTGATGAATCTGGCATCTAGAGACTTCCTTCCCAGCTCCCTCTGCTCTGCGACTGCTCCGCTCACGTATCACCTGACAGCAAGGCCTCCCTTAGCACCCCAGCTCTTTCTGCCCCCTCAGCCTGCTTTCTTTGTCTCTGAAACACTCACTGTCACCTGGCTCATTGCATACTTAGTTTCCCCGTCTGCCCCAGGTGGAGTGCAGGCTCTGCGGGCTCAGGGGCACAGTCCCTTCGCTCAGTGCTGCACCCCCAGCACCTAGATGTACCGCAATTAATATGTACTCTGTTGACTGAATACGTGAATGCCATGTTGCAGACAGAGGACATGTCCAGAGACAGAAACAAAATTTATGAGAAGTTCTGGAAAACACAAAGAAACCACAAAAGGCCTCTCCAACAACTACAGCTGGTTTCCCCAAGCCGGAGACACTCCCGGTGGCGGGATCGCCATGGGGGAGCTTGCTGTGGAGGTGAATCCAAACTTTGGTGGGGGTTTGGGCCGGGAGAGCTCCAGGGTCCTTTCTCACACCAAGATGGGGAAATGTCTTCGGTCCAAGCTGGAGGAAGTTCCGGCTTGGTTTCTCTCAGGTTAGTAAACTCCTTCTCACCCAGGAAGTACCCTTAGTTTTTCCTCTTCCTTCTCCCTCATCCTGTCCGTCACCAAGTCTCACCGGCCCAGTCTCTCCAGAAGTTGTGCACTTCTCTCCGTCTCCACTGCCCCTCAGCCCATGCTGACATCTTGTGAACCACTGCAGCCGCTGCCTCGCCCGTCTCCATGAGACCACAGATCTTCTACCACATTCCACACCACCCAACAGGTGCACTGACAGACCTGAAAGCTGGAGAGCCCTGCCTTAGGTCTCCGGGAGTAAAGCAGGAGCACCGTGATTGGGTTGAAACCCAGAGGATTATTAGTGAGGAACGGGAGGGTGGACAAGGGGTTGCCACTTGAATGAGGTCAAGGCTGGCCCAGCGAGAGCTGGACAAGGTGGCTGTTTGCTGACGTGGGAGGGAAGACCCCACCAGGGCAGAACTCTGCCCTCTCAGCCTGGAGTCCGCTACTCAACATGGGGCCACTTTGAAAGCCAACCTGTCATCTAGTGGACAGAACCAGGAGGTGATCCGATCTGATGCTCTCATTGACAGCTGTGGAAACTAAGACCCTCAAGACAGGCCCCATGGAGGCCCCGTGTGGGTGGGGGAAACCACCCTCTGGCTCAAGGATGGCAAGAGGGGCAGTGGCCGCAAAGCCAAGACTCGCACTTCAGGTGAGAGCTTGGTCTAACTGGGGACAGGCCCCAAGTGACCAGGCCTGGTAGGCAGCATCCAGGCACGGGTCCCCGGGGAGGCCTTCCTGGAGCCTCAGTTTCTCAGCTGCCACATGGGAGTAATAACGCTGGCTGACGGTTATGAGCTGCTGACCGTGCCCCAGACAAACGTATTAACCACGGCCGTAGCCTTACGCGCAGATGAGGAACACGGGGCACCATGAGGCAGCTAATAAAACCGTCAAGCAGGGCTTCAAAACTGGCCCGTGAGGTCCCAGTGTCCATAAGCTCACCCCGTCCTCTGGCCAGGCCAGGCTGCGTGGGGAGCTCCTGTCTGTGACCTCGTCCACGGCAAACTGCGATGTGCTGGAACGCGTGGGGCTGAGCAGGACTGCCAGCACCCTGTAGCCCGAGAGCAGGGAGCAGGGGGCAGGTGGGCCTGGGTCAAGGTCTCCGTCGTTCCCTAGCGTGTGAACTTCACCTCCCAGAACCTTGGTTCCCTCGTCATACGACAGGGCACTAACATTCTTGCCTCACAGGTGGAGACCAATAGATAGCGCGTTAGAGCTTGTAGCCCAAGCTGTGACACTGGTAAAATAACTGTTCTCTTCTGTTGTCTGGAAATAGAACATTCCCAGAGTTTAGCTGCCCTCCTCTAGATGCCGTCCAGCTCGTCAGTGTCCTGTTGAAGAAGGTGCTCCATACTCCAGTGGGGTTAGTTCTGTGTATCACGAAACAGGACTGTTTTCTCCCTTGATCTGAGCACCACCCAAGGTCAGAGGTCAAAGCATATACTCAATTCGGTGGGGGTTTCCTAGTTAAAGGAACCCTATGACAGAAACCATTTTCAAAGGAGTAAATTATTTTTTTTTAAAGATTTTCTTTTATTTGAGAGAGACAGAGTGAGCGAGAGAGAGAGAGCACATGAGCAGGGGCAGAGGGAGAGAGAGAAGCAGACTCCCTGCTGAGCAGGGAGCCCGATGGGGGCCTCAATCCCAGGACCCTGGGATCATGACCTGAGCCAAAGACAGACACTTAGCCGAATGAGCCACCCAGGTGTCCCTCGAATGAGTAACTTATTTTTATAAAGAGAATACTCACATGAAAATTTCTATTCTGTGATCCTGAGTTTTCATAAGTTAGATTTTTCAAAAGGAGGGTCTACCCACAGCCCCCACCCCCAGCCTCGTCTGCCACTATGTATAATTGGTGCATTTGCAAGCTGTCTTCAGCGATAGTCTGGCACGGACTGAAGACCAGAGACCCTTTCCCAGGCCTTGGCTAGACTTCATCCAGCCCTGCCTGCCGGTGGCTCGCTCATGCACTCTCTCTCTCTCAATAGGCCACAGTGGTTGAATGTCTTACTAACTTCAAACTTTCAATTTAGAGCAAAGTTGGTGCGAAAATGCTCACAGCTTCTCATACGGATGACACACAGGACCCTTTTATCTGAGTGGAGGTGACAAAGGCACTAAGCAGGGAGAAGCTAAGTGGGCTCCAGGAATATGGTCACCAAGCTTCCCAAAGAGGCAGCGGAGGTGACAGGAATGTGAAAGGCAAGGGCAGAGTTGGGCCAGGCTATGGACCAAGGTTAAGCTGACTAAAAGTTAACCAGGGGCACTGAGCGTTCTCGGGACTCCCTCAGAGCAGCCCGGGACTCAGAGGAGGTGAAAGTCCCTGGGGGCCAACTTCCTGCTCAAGTTGCCCAGTGGTAAAACGATCTAAAGTTTAATGAGGGCAGAAATCAGGCTTTTGTCAGAAGCCCCAGGGTTCAGGCAGGTCCCCGGTGAGGGCCAGGTGAGACGCCAGGAAGCGATGGGGCCGGGCAGAGCTGGAACCGCAGCCCCGTGCAAGACAGCAGCCAGGCCTGCGTCGGGAACATGGGCCTCATGTTCACAAGGCTTGTTTTCAAAAGACGTCCAATTTTTATGTGAAATTTCCCATTTTTAAGACACTGGGTAGGCCAGACAAAACCCATCCGTGGGAATGCACTGAGGAGAGCGTGTGGGATAGACAAACCCTTGTATGGAAGGGAGACCCCAGGTGCAGGGAACCACATGGGCACAAAATAGGCAGTCTTCACCCCGGGTCGGGAAGCTGGAACTGCCCCCTCCCCCACCTTTGGGCCATGGGTGGGCCCTACCTTCAGCTCCAGGTCGGTGTAAATCTGTGGCCTCAGCAGGCTGAGGAGGTAGGACGCTCGGGAAAACTTAAACCCTGAAACAGAATCCAGTGAAGACAGTCACCAGCAGTCACCAGTGGTCGCCCTCTGCCACCCCCATATCACCTCTCAGGGCTCACCTGGGATGATCTCCTCTGTGACAGCTGCACCCCCTATCACAGGGCGTCTCTCGAAGACTGCTGTGTTCACCCCCAGTCTCTGCAGGTACGCCGCCTGGGGGGGCACACGGGGCCCTCCTTTCATCCCGGGGGCCAACCGGCCAGCTCAGGGGCCTCGCCTACAGGGCCAAACTGCTGCCCCTTGGCTCATGCTGTTCCTGCCTCTGGGAATGCCATTCCCTTGCTTCCTCCATATATTCCCACTTGCCCAGATGTCTTGTAAGACACGACATGACTGCTCCCGCCCTTCTACGTCCCAGCGGTGACCTTCCCTCCTGCATGGCCTGGGTGGCTCTGTGAAGTCAATACTGCATCGTGCCCAGCCCTGCCTGGGGTGCCCAGCTCCTCCAGGTGGGGCGAGCCTCACACCTCCTCCCAAGCACCGAGAGGCAGGGAGGCCTGGGTGGCTCAGTCGGTTAAGCGTCTGCCTTTGGCTCAGGTCATGATCCCAGGGTCCTGGGATCGAGCCCGCATCGGGCTCATTGCTCAGTGGGGAGCCTGCTTCTCCTTCTCCCTCTGCCTGTAGCTCCCCCTGCTTGTGCTCATTCTCTCTCTCTTTCTGTCAAATAAATAAAATCTTTTAAAAAGTAAATTAATAAAAGTTCACTTGCCAGACAGTTTAATCCGCCCCACAACCCGAGAGGTGGGCACTACGATTCTCCCCAGTTCACAGAGGAGCAAACGGAGGCCCAAGGAGGTTAACAGCTTGCCTCAGGCTCACAGAGTTCCTGGGTAGAGGTATTGGGAACTGAACCGGATGGTCTGGACCGAGGATCTATACTCCTGACCCATCCGGTGAGGAAGAAAACAGAGCAGCCTTGGTACCGGGATCGGCCTGACCCTCAGAGATAGGCTGTGTTGCTCTCCCATTAGCCACGAACAGCCTCACAGAATGATCCCCTCAGACAAGGGTGGTCTGAGACCACTGAAAATGGGACAGAGCAAGACCACTTCCCAATTTTGTCTGACTACAAACAAGGGCTCTGAGTCACCCACGAAATACCCTCCACCTCCCCTCTCGGCCAGAAGTGGCTGTTACTTCCTTACCGGTCACCCTCTCCTTCTACTGGCCCCCCTCCCCAATAGAGGAGATTTATCGAGATGCCCCGTCACAGGGGGTGTTCCCGCTTCCTGACGGTATCCAATTTGGAATAAGCCCTACTTCCCTAGACTGTCTCCCCAGTCATCCAAACAGAGCTCAAATCCTAGAACAGATTCTTCCAACCCCCTCCTTCCTGAGCTGCCTCACGGTCCCCCTGCTCCCCGGCCCCCACAGCCGGTCACCCTGACTCCGCAAACTGCAGGGCTGTGCCCGGGGTGGGGCGCCTGGGTCTTGGGCCAAAGGGCGCGGACTCCAGCCTCGCTTGGGCTGAGTCCCCATCTGGGAGGCTTTGTGTGGCAGGTCCTCGACGCCTGTCATCTGTTCGCTTCACAGCAACTCTGTGAGTGGGTGTTTTTATGCTCATCTTACATGGCTCAGAAAGCCTGACTGACTTGCCTTGACCTTCACGGATAAAAGTGGCAGAGCTGGGGGACGAACCTGTGTTTATATTAGCATAAAATCAATGGTCTAAATTACTGATCAGTTGAGTTACATAATGCGCCCTGTAAAATGTTCAAGTAAAACTAATATGTCAGGGAAAGTATTTAGATTGAACACCAGTCTCGTAGCCCTCCCTCCCCGACGTTGCCGAGCCCCCTGTATTGATATCCTAGAGCTGCCCTTGCTTCAGGGAGATGTTCCATGTTTGTCTAGTGAACACCCTCTAGCACAGCCGATGGCCTCGGAGGGGTACCGGGACCAGAGTTTGAGGGGCACAACCTTAGGGTATCCCCGGCCTCGAGGAGCCAGTGGTGTTGGAAGCAGGGCCCTGTCTCCTCTGCTGGACTGGCTTCCTCACTGTCTCTGGGGTACTTGGGGCTGTGTAGCTGCTGGGCACTTCAGCCTAGACCCAGCTGGGAGCACGGGGGCCAACCGTAATCCGCAGTCAGAGGGCCCCACGCGGCCCCAGCTTCCCAGGCTCTAACAAGGCTCCCCAGCTATGCCGGTTACATACCTTCCCACCTCGTCCTCATCTTGCTTCTGAAAGTCCCCTGACTTTCCCAAAGTCATGGGAGAAATGCATGGACGTTAAGGAAAGGAGAGGAGAGGGAGCCCCTGCTATCCTCCGTAACTACTGTGGATACGCCTTTGACAGCCGCTGGTCAGTGCCACGGAGAGGACACTAGCCGGCCTCCCCTTCTCGCTTGGGCCTGCCCCTGCCGGCTTCCTCCCATTCTGGCTAACAGCCCTGTGTGCAGGGGCCAGTGAAGCAGGGCAGAGGGGGGAAGGTACTCACAGCCACCAGCCCGTTGTGTCCTGCAATGAGACAAGGGGGAGGAGGAAAGCAGCAGTGGTCAGTGGGCAGACACACTCCTTGGGGAATATGGTCACCCATCTCTGTCCCCACGCTCGAGAAGATCCCAGGGAGGTAGCAGAAAGTTGGGGGTGGGACCCCCCACCTGTACCTGGATGTTGTAACAGCATCTGGCTTGATGTCATAAATCACCTGGTCTGTGGGGAGTCAGAAAACCCTGCTTCCTGCCCTAGCTTGAGAAAAATCCTGTCACCCTGGCCTGGCCAGTGGCTCCGTGCTGGAGTGAGGGACGAGGAGAAATCCACAGTCATCAGACAAAAGCTGTCTCATGAAGCCATGCATTGCTGGGCTTCCACGGCTTGGAGATGAGCAGGTGAAGGGTGGAGAGCGCGTCACAGTTTACTCGGCAGGAACGGAAGGGAAGAATGGCTGCCATGCTGGCATTGGGCCTCCTCGCTGGCATGGAATCACGGGCCAGGAGCATGCCGGGCATGTGGACGGCTGCCGTCAGATGTGGCTTCTTCTGCCCAAGTGTGGCCCACTTTACTGCCCCAGAAGGCTTTAGCCACATGGCTTTGTCTTTGTCAATCACCGATGTTCCCCAAATTAGAACAGTTCAAAATGAAGTAATGAAACACATACCGCTTCAACATGTGCTAAAGACTGCCGGCTGATGGGGCGAATTTATGTATCTTACATATATGTTTCTTTTCAAAAATCTTAGGAGGGCTGCCCCTGGGTTGGGAGCCCTAAACTTGAGTTGGGATCCCAGGTTCCACGCCAGGCCCACTGCCGGCGAGTGCCTCTCCTGCTCTGCGAAGATCGAAGCTTCAGGATCGTCTGAGAACTCGCATGCATGATGAGTCATAACCCCTCCCCAGAGTCCGCTCAGCACGGTGGAGGCAGCGACCCGGATGGATTTCTCACCAGCCCCCAGGGTCGTTCTGAGGCAGGTGGCCAAGCACGGCCAGGGGCAGGGAGGGTGTCCTCTTGCCTCACTCTCAGGATAAAGTGTAGCTGCTTATGGAGAAGCCCCAGTTGGGCGGAGAGCAGGCCCGGCTTGTTTTCAGGTAGTGGGGACAAGTCTTGTCTGGAACACTTGGCATGTGTTTCTCCTTGGTGACAGAAGGTCACTGTGAGTCTTCAAAGATGTCAGCAGAAGACTATGTTCTCGGAGCACCAACCCGAACCCAGTGTTCGCTCAAATAAAACGTTCAGCCATTCATTCGACAGACATCCATAAACAGGAGGCGGCGATGGCCCACATGCTGGATTTCTTCACGGCTGAGCTTTGTTTTACATTTTCCACACAGAGACACCCAGAAGTTTAGAGGTCACTGAGCCAACTTCTCTTCCATTAAAGGAACCTCTGAAACAGAGTTTTTCAACCCTCTTTGACCACGAGCCATAGGCAGAAGTGAGTGTTACCCTGGGAGCTGGCAGGCACCCACGTATAAGTGTATCCATGGAAACGAAAGTTTCATGAGCTAGTACTAACTCGCCATGTGATAAGCATGGGATGCTCTATTTGATTATATTTCACTTAAAAAGACTGGTTAATATACTATTTTTATACACTTCTGCGAAGTTTCTTAAGGTTTAAAAGCTTTGCTGGTTGGGTTGCAGCCTGCAGTCTGGAAAGGCCTGCTCTCAAATATATACATTAAATTAAAGGCCGACTGTCCTAGGCTCAACCTGGCTCCTGCTATTTACAGGACGTGGCCCTCAGAGAGTTGTTCTGACGGGCCACAGGCTTCGGGCTTCTTGCAGTGTTGGAGGGAGAATAGCCAGTAATACATGTAAAGACCTGACCCTCAGCAGACCCACGATAAACGGTAGCTATTTGTCTCTTAGATCGTGCTGATCATAAATCTTGGAAAATAAAGGCTTCCAGGCAACTGGGTCCAGTTCAATCAACACACATGAGCCCACAAATGGATAAACAGACCTCGAGTGACAAAGGTCAGGATTCCAACAGCCTGCGACCCTCGGCCCTCCACCAGTCCCTCCCCAGGCCTGCCTGAGCCCTCCTGGAGCTTCTGGTGACCTCTCCTTCCCCCTGCGGGGGTCTGAAGCTGCAGGCTCTGATCATCTCCAGCCTGACTCCAGGGATCCTCAGCCAGCCAGGCACATGGGGCTCTCGAGAGACGCCACTCTGAACATGGGTTCTCGAGAGTGGCCTGCAGCTGCTGCATCGAACCCGCTCCAAATTCTGGCTAGATGTGCTGACTTCCCCTGAATCCTAATCACTAGGGATAGGGCCCAGGAACTGCATTTTAACAAGCTTCTTGGGTCATTCTTAGGCATCTTTAGTCAAGGGACTAATCAGGGTTCATCTTCAAGGTGGCCCCCAGATACTGGTGTGACTTCAGGGAGCAGAGCTAACCGTTCTCTCAGAAGATGCCACTCTGTTCCACACTTGATCCCCATACACCCTTAATTAAACCGGGCTTCCCTGAATGGTTAGCAATTGAAGAAACAATGTCAGGGAACAACTCACACCTGAGACTCACACACGTGTGGGCAAGTCCCTCAGGCCTCTGATGACCTGGAGTCAACCCTCCGTGCCAGGAGACAGCAGGGATGTGCTGTCACCAAGGGCAGAAAAGCAGGGGGCCGGGAGGGGGTGGTTACATGACACCTTCCCAATCAGTGAGGTCTGGAGCTGGCTTGCCCCGGCCAGGATGTTTGTGAAGGTTGTCAAATGCCACCATTATTAAAATTTAGATTATTATAAACTTACAGTGAAATAAATTATATTAAAAACAAAGGTAATAAATACTCAAAACTTGTCACTTCCTCATCGTTCTTCCACAGTTTACAATTACCTATGCTCTTGCGGGTCTTTACCTCTGAGCAGCCGTCAGTGGCCGTGCCTCTCTCCCAAATGCACGTGCAGCCCTCATGATGGCAGCTTGCACAAGGCCGCGGTGGGGGCACTGGCACCACGGAAGTCAGCCAACAGTACACTTGGCAGTAGTTGATGTAGTTGGTACTCTGTTGATGGTTCAACGTGAGAAAGGGATGGAGAAAACACGAACGATGCAGACGAAACCCGCCCGTGCCCTGGGTCTGCAGGTGTTCCGTGGAGAGCAGCACAAACCCTGAGAGAATCTTCTCCCAGCTTGGGAGACAGGTCATCTGATGGAGCAAAGTCTCTCCTATCGCTGGTGAGTGAAGTTCAGACATGACTGTTGCTTCCCGTCTGTTGTACTCTTTAAAACTCAGTGCAAATGGCAAACCATGTTCCCTTCTGGCCTGCTTGGTCGAGAGTAACCACAGGTTTGCTGCTAAGTTTAGCAAAAATCACAGAAATGTGGTGAGAGCCAACTGGCCACCTGGAATTCAGAATATCGTGTACCTTGTGTGCCGTACTTTTATTTCGGTATTTATCATAAACTTCCGTATACATGTTCGCACACATTCTTCCCTGGAGGGGTGACTGGAACATTCACTGGCTGCGACTGCTCTGGGAGCACACAAGAATGAGGGGCTGGCAGAACAGGGTGCAGCTTTAAAACGGTGATGAGCATCTCCTTTCGATCCTGCCATTGTCTGTCTGTCTAACCCCAGAGGGAGAGAATGCCAGAAGCTGAAGTTTGGGGTCCTGGGAGCGTGAATGGAAGGCTCTGAGCAAAGACAACCTGGTCCAGGCCCTGCGGCCTCCCAAAAATCCCGTGGTGGAATCGGACACCCCACAGCCTGGGGGTCAGCAAAGTGCGGCCGGACCCTCTCTGCCCCACGTACGCAGCACAACGGGGCCTGTCACCCTCGGGAGACATGCACTAGGATCTCTGAGACTCACTTCTATTTTTTCCTAACTCCGCTTTAAGGAACCTCCCAGTTTCCTTGGGGGGAATGGGTGGTCTTAGTGGTGAGTTGGTGGCAACCAGAACTCAAACTCGGGGCACTCGGGGGTGGCTGGACTTCGCGGGTCTCTTATGGCAAGGCTTTCTTTCCAGCCCTTGTGTGCCATCTGCTTTCCAAGAATGTGGTGGCAACTAGCTAATTTTGCAGAAGATAATGGAAACTTCTGAGCTCACCTATTCCTCCCTGGTCATTCTAGAAGGGAAGGCCCAAACCTAGAGGGGGCAAGAATCTGCCCCAGACCACAGAGCTGGTTGATGGCAGAGCCAGCCTCACAGCCTTGGTGCCCACTCACAGGGCTTTTCACCACCATCCCTGCTCTGGCCCAGATCCGGGCCAGCCTGTGCCCAGAGCAGAGGGAGGTGGGTGTTTGGGAATGCCCCTCCACCCCCCAGCCCCCGGGGCTCTGAGCAGGGCTGCCCTCCCCGCCCCTCAGCTCTGGCACAGCCCGTTTACCTGCTCCTATCACCACGGCATCGTACTCAGGCTTTAGGCGTCCCCTGGCCTCCCAGTGAGCTCGTCTCCAAGCGGGGCGGGGAGAGGAACCCAAGGCCCTGCGGAGACCTAGGCCACTTGCAGCCATTTCTGCCCAGCACTAGGCCAGGAATTTGCTTACTATCAGCTTTTGTCCCGCCCAGGCGAGGGGGAGGGGCAGGGAGCAAAGAGGAAGGAGGAGGAGCTGCAGTCCAGCTGCTGTACTTGGCTTTGGGCCATGAGGACATGGGCTTGCGGAGTCCACATAGCGCAGAGTCCAGGAGGCCGCCTGTTCACCAGGCAGAAGTCGGGTTCCAGGGCACAGAGGACAGCCACTGTGCTGGTCACTCTAGGACTCCCACATGCAAGGTGCTGTGCTCACGGAGGCCCCAGAACTCCCATCTCAGGGACGGGGAGGTCATGCAGCCAGTGAGTGCGACGGTGGGGCGCCCTCCCCAGCACCGTCCCCTGCTCCTCATCAAGGAGTTTACTGCCGGATGCGCTGGGGAGCGGATCCTGACGAGATGCTGCTTGGACTCTGCTCTAGCTCCCCATCCTTCCGCCTGCAGGGTGGAGAGCAGCTCTACATCCTACAGGGTCACCATGACCAGCGCCTCAGTTTTCAGGGCAGGGGGGCGGGGCCTATCTGTCGCTGCGGCCCCTGGAGAGTTGCACGCGCTCTCCCAGACCCCGAAGCACCTTGCACTCAAGAGCCTGCCACGGGCTGCCAGGGCTGGGGAGCTTGGGTTCGCCGCCTTCTTTTGAAGGCCTGGACATCCCTCTTCTGTCTTTTGGCACCTTTCCCATTTCCCCAGAATCCTCAAGGATTAAAGATCACATCTGCAAATATCTTCAGCTGACACACCTTCTTGCTATCGTTTGGCCTGCCTTGAATTAGGAGCTCCTTTGTTCTCTGCCCATTAGTTAGCAGGCCATTCCTCTTGGTGGAGGAAGAAAGCACCCCAGAGTTGAGTTTCTGTACTGCCATGACATCTGTCCACGTTCTAGAAACTCGCTATCAGAAATACACTTGAAATTGGGAGAGTATGCAGAGAAGGTGTGTCTGAGCAGGAGAGCCTTCGGCGGATCCTTCTACCTGTGACCAAGACACGCCTCCACACGCCAGGGTTACGCTGTGTGTGAAACTATGCTGGAGCCTGACGCAGGATGTTCGCCCCAGTGTTACAGTATCGGAACATTTGGGGGACTGATTCAACGAGACAATGTCAACACCACGCAGCTACTAAAAATAAAGGGAAAGTATTAGGTAGACAGAAGCAGGTCCCCTTAGCAGCGGTGGGCTTCTAGACTTACTCTCCCCCCGCCCCCGCCTTGTGCTCTTCTGTTTTCCACAACTGCTGTTACATTTCCATTAGTAAAGTCAAAATATTGAGGAATGCAGTCCCAGTCACCTCAGGTGACTGCCCCTCACTGCCACCTCGGAGGACGTTAGATATGGTTCTGCCCCCCTTCGCCCCCACCAGCTGTTTCCTTAAAAGAAAAGATAAGTCTTTGCATGAATTTTGGCTCAAGACTGAAGACACGGAAGGCCCAGCTGCTGTTGGCAGGTCAGAGACACAGCCTGGGTGCCTCGTCCGGCCACGTGCTTCTCTCCTCCCCGTGGCAGACGCTCCCCAGTTCCAGGGCTCCGGTGCTCTCTTGCCCTGTGGTGGGAGCTTCTAGGCGACAGGAGAGGGGCCGACCCCCTCAGGCAGTGGTTCTCAACCCAGGGCACACAGGGATCCGCTGGGGAGTTTTTGTAAACCTCTGCCTGGGATCCGCAGGACCGAGTGACACGAATCTCTGAGGTGGGGCTGAGGCGGGAGTCGGGAGAAGCAGGGTGTGAACGGGCAGGACTTCGAAGCACCAGGAAGAGCCCAGGCATGTTCGGCTTGAACAACGACCACAACCAGCATTTATTGAGCACCTGCCGTGTGTTGGGCAGCCCTCACAACCACCCTGAGAGGTGGGTGCTATCCGTCGGAAAGCGGGGAAACGGGTTTAGAGTGCAGGGAACCCGCCCGGAGCTGCAGAGACTAAGGGGCACAGTGGGAACCCCCACCCAGCCAAGGCAGCACCTTGCCTTTGGGGCGGGAAACGGCTTCCTGAGGAAGCTCCTTCTCCACTCCAAGGAAAGCATAAAGGAGGTATCTTCAGACACCTGGGGGCACTGGGGACTTCCTGTCTCCTGGGGGTAAAGGGAGAGGCAGCTCTGAGAGCAGCTGTCCCAGTTCTAACCTCAAAGCCACCGTTGTTTTTTAAGGAGGCCAAGGGACCCCCCCCACCGGCCTCCTTCCTCCCCAAAAGAGAAGGATTTGGGGGTTTGGTACCTGGAGGGGAGACTAGTCTAGGTGGGGGGCTGCTCACCCCCAGCCTGTGCCGGGCCAGCGGCCCTGGCCTAGAGCAGGGGCAGGCGGGAGGTCTCCCACAGGCGCCGGGCCAGCTCGCCAGCCTGCTGCACCAGCACATCTGTGGGGATGACTGACAGGTGCAGGGCCAGCAGCTCGTGGCACTTGACGGCCTCGGCGGGGTGGCTCTTGCTGTAGTAACGCAGGAGCTTCCTGGAGAGAGCGGGTGGGAGTCAGGACCGAGGCCGCAGCAGCCCCCTAGATGCAGGCGCCCCTCCCAGCACGGCAGGGGCACGGGCACCTCGCCGGGCCCCAGCACCTGCCAGCGAAGCCTTCCCACCCCTCTCGGACCCAACCGTACAAGGCTCGGCCCTGGGCCACGCCGTCCACCCCTTTGGGTTCCCAGTCCCGTGTGGGGCCTGCCGACGGCGGTGTCCAGGCTACGGGAAGCCACCGAGCCGGCTGGGAAGCCCGAGGGCCCGCACAGACACGGCAGGTGCTGCCAACAGTGGGGCAGCCAGAGACGGGCAGACACCCGGGTGTGCGCCCCCCCGCTCCCCGAACACAGGGCTGGGCAGCAAAGAGCTTCCACTGAGGGCTTCGTGCAGGGCATTCCTGAAGGAGGAGTTGGCACTATGGGGGAGTGGCGCTTGTCTGGGCACCCACTGTTCCCAGAAGCCTTGTGAATCGGGGTCACCTGTAGTAGTCTCCTCCCAGCACGCCGATGCAGGTCGAGTCATCCGAGAGCACGGGCACCTCTATGATCTGGAGTTTGTACCCCTGAGAAAGAGGAAGAAGGTCTTAAAAGGTGGTGGGGTGGTGGAAAGAACACGAGCCTGGGTCGGACATCATGTTCAAGGCCTGGCGCAGCCCCGCGTGGTGGGGGCTTGCTGCTTGGACCTCTTTTTACCTCGTTTTCTTTCTTTTTTTTTTTTTTTAAAGATTTTATTTATTTATGTGACAGAGAGACAGCCAGCGAGAGAGGGAACACAGCAGGGGAGTGGGAGAGGAAGAAGCAGGCTCCCAGCCGAGGAGCCCGATGTGGGGCTCGATCCCAGAACGCCAGGATCACGCCCTGGGCCGAAGGCAGACGCTTAACGACTGCGCTACCCAGGCGCCCCTTTACCTCGTTTTCTCATCTCTGAAGTGGGAGTAACAGCAGCCTCCCAGCAGACACTGGAGGTGATGCATATAAAGTTCTGAGGGTCCTGCCTGGTCCCGGTGTGGAAGCTCTCACTCCCACCAGTGCATGGACCTGTGTCAGGGACCGGCGGGAGCTCAGGAGGGCTGCTGGGAGTGCGACCCTGGAGGTGTCATGCAGGGTCTTGAAGGGCGAGGCATTATCGAAAGGCCCAAGTCTCTGCTTTGAAAGCGACCACAATCTCCAGGGCAGGATAAGGAGGACAGGGGGATGCCTGGGTGGCTCAGTCGGTTAAGTGTCTGCCTTGGGCTCAGGTCATGATCCCAGGGTCCTGGGATGGAGTCCCACAGGGGGCTCCCTGCTCAATGGAGAACCTGCTTCTCCCTCTGCCCCTCCCCCCCAACTCATGCTCTCTCTCTCTCTCTCTCTCTGCTCTCTAACAAATAAATAAAATCTTAAAAAAAAAAGATAAGGAGGAGAAGGGAACTAAGATGTGCTGGGCAGCCACCGTGTGTCAGGCACAGCCATGGGCTCGTCTCCTTGCTCACATGGGCCCCGTGGGGCCCGTCCTGCGGGCGAGGAGGTGCACTCAGCCTGCCGGGGGCTGCCCAAGACGTCGCAGGGGCAGGCAGCCTCCACAGCTGGCTCTGCCCCCCACAGCCCTGTTTCAGTCTGTCCCTCCATCGGGCTAGCCACACACATGAAGTCCTGCCTCTCCCTCACAGCTAAGGTAAAGGTCATACACACATCCTGTGCTCAGAGTGCAGACGGGAGCCTGTCAGCCAGGAGAGCTGAGTCTGGGTTCTGGCTTCTTCATTCACCTTGGTGGCCCTGGCCACGGAGTTTGATCTCTAGGCATCAGTGTCTCAATCTATAACATGGGGCCAATGATCCCCACCCCAACCATGGCACAGGCTGGGAGGACGGGAGGTTGTGAGAGACCCAGGAAGCAGCCTGCACTCTGGAAGGTGCTGGCCATTGCTCTCGCCGCAGAGCAAAAGCGGGCTGCTGCCAGGAGCGGGAGAGGGCAGAGCCCGGTGGGGGTGGAGGGAACGTGAGGGGCAGAAGGAATGGAGAGAGCTGGAACACTGACTCAAAGTGACAAGTGAGGAGAAAACAAAGAGAAACAGGAAAGAAAGTGAGAGAAACAGACAGCGAGCTCCCATCTGTGCTTACGCTGGCATAACACTGAGGTCTAGAGAGAGAAGTACCAGGCCAGGAGGCCGTACTGTCCTCTTCACCTGGGGCAGGTTGCTTAACTGCTCTGAACCTCAGTTTACCAGCCTCTACAATGGGAGTGACACTTGTCTGGGCACCCCCTGTGCTCTGTTAAGAGCAGCTGGCGGTGCGGAAGCGTGCGTGAGCAGCCCTTCTCGCGGGGCATGCGTTCATGCACTCCTGTGCAACCCGGGCACTGCCACGAGTCTTTCAGACAGCTGCTGGAGGGGTCACAAAGCGCACCTGAACACGGGACCTCTGAGGTCTGGGTCCCAACGGCTGTGCCTCCCTGTCAGCTCCACTGGGGATGAGGCAAGATGAAGAGACAGACAGACTGAGCGCAGTGCAGAAGAAAGGGATCCCGGAGTGAGAAGAGAGGAAGGCACTTCGGGACCGTCCTGTCCGGGGCCCTGGCCGCACCCACCATCTCGTTCTCGAACCACAGGAAATAGGAGAAGCAGAAGTCGCCCTCCCGGAACAGCAGCGTGGTGTAGCCTTTCTGCAGGTACCTGCGTGCCAGCCGGATCAGGGACCAGACCTGGGGACAGGCGGAGAGCGTGCTCGTGGCGGCCCCGACCGCCTCCCCACGGCCCATGGGGTGGGCCCTCTCCCCACAGCGGGCCCAGGGCTCAGGCTCCCGCCTCTGGAAGAAAAGCACTCGGAGGAGGGGCTCCTGGAAGGCCAGCGGCTGCTCCGGCTCACCTGTTTTCTTAGCGCTGGGGCACGGCCTGGGTCAGAGTGGGAGCTCAAAAATAAATCATTATTGGGGGGGGACAGTAACTCTACTACGCACAGAACCCATAAATTAGTAAACCGATCATTCAGCCCTAAAAATAGCCAAGGGCACTTAGTTAACACAACAAGAGACGAGGGTGTGGCCACCCGTCCACCCAGTCCCCTCCAGAGCCGGGCATCTCTGGCATGGGGTCTATGCCAGGAAGGCACTGTAAAGCGTGTGAACGCAGAGTAGCCTGAGCCAGGCATGTCCTCTGCTCCAGGGGTGAAGTCCCAACCGCGGCTCACCGAGAGGTCCGACAGAAACACAGTGACTGAGAGACAGTGTGTCGTGGATCCCCTGGGTGACATTCTCTCGCCTAACCCAAGGACTTCCCGATGCTGCCTGTGACCCGCCCGAGGGAGGACAGCAGGGACAGCCTGACTCCTCCGTGTCCCAGGGCTGCAAACGGCCCGATGAGCTCTCTCACCAGAAAGCTCAGCGGAAGGCACACGTGATTCAAGGCAAAGCTGACCACAGCGTAATGTCTAATGACATCTGCAGATACGTGGATCTGCTGTATTTTCAGGAAAGCAATCTGACAACGTGTATCAATACCCTTAAAAACATTCCTCCCATTTGACTCAGTGATTCCATTTCTGGGAATGCGTATGGAGAAAATCACCAGAGACGAGGACAAAGATGGATGCGCCAAGGTGTGTGCCGCGGAATTATTTACAACCGCGAAGCCTGGAGACCACCTAACTGCTCGACGTTGTGGAAATGGCTGAGGAAATTATGCTACGTCCACATGATGGACTACTGTGGACTTGTTAAAAATCATGTTCATAAAGAATTAATGACACGAGGAAATGCATCAGATAGAAAGCGAAAACGTGGGTAAACACAATCGCATGGACGGAATGATCCGCGATTATGACCAACGGCAGAAAACTGCACAGAACAATGCAAAGAAAGGCAGCCAGGGAACCCCAACGATCTCCAGAAAGACGGCCGGAGAGGCTGGTACCAGCAACTGCTCCGTGAAATCTGTCTTCCGTGCCACGCACCATGCTGAGTCTCTAACCCGCAGCACCTCACGCGTCTGCAATTGTTGCCACTCGCCCACGGACACTCAGACTAAGTAATGCCCCGGGGCCACACAGCCCGGCCTTCTGTCACCCTCTCACTGTAACTATTAGCATATACTTTAGACGAATCGATCTAACACCTATTTATACCACACTACCTACCACATACACCGTACGTAAATATACACGCGCCAGTTCGCCCTGAAGCAGTCTGTTAAAGAGAATACAAGAACGCCCAGGGAATGCTGCTTTAGCACAAACCGCCTAGTGTTAAATCCTGTGTCCAAACTGAATGACCTTGTGTTTCTTCTTTCCATTTGAGTTAATTCAACAAATACTTACTGGGATTTATTTATGCCAAGCACAATGTTAGGCCCTGGCGATTTCCCCCTCTGATCTCACTGCCCAGACACGCTCCTTCGGGCTCACTGGAATACACCCAGGTGCCCCCCCACATCGACTGAGGCCCATGGGGCCCTGGGTGCCAGGACCCTAGAGTGATGAGGGCCAGCTGCTATCCTCAGGAGCTTGCAGACCAGCTGGGCAGACCCTGACAGAAGAGGACAGTAACGTTTAAGGTGGGGCGTGCTCAAGGGCTCAGGGGAGCCCCAAGAGTGGGGGGCATCGGTCCTTCCTAGACCGGGGTCGGGCCAGCACGTCTCATCTGACGGGGGTGAAGAGTTACTTGGGCGGGGCAATGGTTACCTTGGTTCTGATGAAGGTGGCCAGCGGCCCCCTGCCCAACTCTGAAGAAATCCTTTTACTGCTGCTGAGGGAAGGGGCCACCATCTGGCCAGTCGTGCGGTCCACATAGATGAAATGCACCAAGCCTGGAAAGTCTTCTAGGTAGGTGAAGGTCGGAGTTAAGGTGCTCCTAAGGACCAGGGAGGGTGCCCCTCCGTCCTCCACCTAGGCTTCTGGCAAGGCGAAGCAGTGGAGGCCGGAGGCCAGGCCTGCCGTGCCCACCTCTCCCCACAGTAGCCATGTCAGCCAACCTCCTAGGGTCCCCGTTTTCCCGGACCTCTTTACCTCTGAACCCCCAACCCTGTGAAATTCTACAGTACACTGTATCCCTTGACCCTAGCACTTCTAACCTGGGGAGTTCTAGACCCAACAGGAGTAGTGAATGTTTGTATTTGATCATTTTCAGGAGGGATGCGTCTCAGTCACATACACCGTGAGGCTCGTGTGAGAGCAGAGCTACCTAACGAATGAACCTAGCTGACCGCCCAACCCACAGACCGCAGCGTGGTTTTGTTCATCTCTCCACACTTCGCCCTGTGAAACTGGAAGGTTCCCACTGGAGAGGGAACAGCCAACATGGCAGGGTGGTTGTCATTCCTCTGTCCCATGTGCCCTGTCATCCCCCCACCCCCCAAAGGGCCTCTGTCATCCCTTTCATCTGCATACTGAGACCTTAATACAGGAAAAGCTGCTTTATATAAAGCTCCAGGGAAAATCAGTAGTCGAAGAAACCAGTATTCCATAATAAAAGGGTCAAACAGGTCTTAGATAAGGTTTTTTAAACAGGGGTAAACGTTTTTGGTGCAGGCCTTCTCAGAGCCTTCATGTTCCACCGTGTACTGTGACTTCTAAGGAGGACATGGCCTCTCAAATCTACCTGACCCCAGGTCCCCTGCATCTCCCGGAATACCTGTTGCCATTTTGCTAGCTGGACAATATCAACATGAACAATCCCCAAAGCTTTTACAAAGTCACTGAAGGACGGCAGGGATTTGTGAAATTTCAGTCCTGTCCTGGAGCATTCCTACAGACAAGACACCCACGGCAAGATCTCCTACTCTTCTTCAGAGAAAAGACGTGGAGGTGATGGAATACATCTGCTCCTTCCCAAAAGCCCAGAGTCCTACAGAGTGGGCAGGTGTGGGGGACAGACAGACGCGAGGGGCTCGGGCATGAGGATATGACACCATGGTGACGTTCCTCCTACTCTTCACCAACAAGAAGTCCTTCCAGTCCGTCAGCTTCTCTCTGCGGGGAAGCAGGGAGGCGGGTGTGGTGCGGTGCCCCAGCTCCCGCTCCCGCTCCCGGGGGCCACACCCACACTTACTGCATGATGCTCTGGACCTTGTCCTGCAGCTGCTGAGGCAGATGGGGGCCCCCCCGGCCCGGAGCCGTGGTCAGGAAGCTGAGACGGTAGATGGCACAAAGCTGCCGCTTCACCTTCCCACACGCCTGGAGCAGCCTGGCGCCGGGAGAGGGAGCATGACGGCGGGAAGGGCCTGGAGGGCGGGCCGGCTGCGTGCGAGCCGCGGACACACACACCTAGCACCGCGCTTCATCCCACGGGTCACCCCTGCTCCTCGCCGGCGACAGACATTGCTGCCGAAGGACACCCTTGCCCTCAGAGACACGGGAGGCAGCTCCTGGCATCTCGCCCCCCCCCCCCCATGGTTTATTTCAGCGAGAAATGAGGGGAAGTGCCCCCTTCCGGGCTGAAGCCGTGCGGGAATCTGAGCCCTCCGCCCCACGCTGTCCTCAAGGCCCTCTCCCCCACCTGCAGCCCCTCTGCCTCCCAGCCTCCCTCCAGCGTCTGCGGGCCAGGCTCCGCTCTCCTGGGAGCCCCTCACCCCCCAAGTGCCTTCCTGAGCACCCTCTCTCTCTTGGCCTGGAGGAACCTGTCCTCTGTCCCAACGACTCCCCCCATCCTCAGAGCCCTCCACTCACTCCCAGGACGACCCGGGTTCGCTCCTGGAGAAAGCCTTGCTCTTGAACTCCAGCCAGGTGCTCTGTAAGACAGGGGACAGGTTGGCTTCGTGATGATGGCCCCACAATGAGGTCCAGGGGAGACTCTTGCGATGTCGGGTTCGGTGAGCGACCCGCGGTCTCAACCGCTTCGGTACTTAGGCTCAGCACGCAGCTGCCCTCGAGGTCCGAGCTGGCGCTCTGGCAGGTCCCCCCAGCTCTCTGCACCCCGCCATACACACCGTTCTCTCCACTCAGAGGCCATTTCTTTGAAGAGCAGTTGCCGCAGTTTCCGTGTGGCAAGCACTGCACTCGCTGCCTAGCGGGCACAGACGCATCAACTAATGCTGTCGGAGGGACAGGCGAGTGCCCCCAACAGGAGCGGACACGGGGCAGGCGCTGGGGTCTAGGGGGAGGCCCTGGCAAGCTCCTTAAAGGGGGACTTTGCATTCTACCCCCTTGCTCGCTGTCATGGCCCGAGGCGCTCCTCAAAGCAGAATCGGGTCTGTGTGGGTCTGAGCTTCGCTTGCTCGCTCTGCCTCCTCCAGCCCTTCTTCTTGTTTTCAACGCACGTGTGCGGCAGCCACGTGACTCTCGGCCTCTTGCCCTGGGCGACCGGCCACTCCCGAACTCCTGCTGGGCCCCGGCAGAGACTGCGCGCTTCCACTGTTCAGGCCTCTCCGGACCGCGTCTCGGACCTGGGCTTGGGTCCCTCGAGGCAGGGGTAGGGATGTCTTGCACTTCTGCGTGAGCTGCCACACTGTGAGGGGCGCGGGGTGCAGGCTGCGGGCCTTCACTGCGTCCTGCAGTCAGGCTCGGGTCCTGCCACTCGCCCGAATAATCTGAACCCTGGTTTCCTCGCCTAAAACACGGGAATTCGAATTCGTGTTCTGCCAAACTCACATCAAAATGCTCTGAAAATACTGCTAAGTTTCCGTTGTCACTTCATGATGGGGAATCAAGGATCACAGGCCCACGGTGGGGCAGGGACAGGGGCAGGGCCGTGCCCAGAACTCTGGCCCCGCCCCCAGTGTGGAAAGAACACACCGGCCACCTCGGCCCCACCTCCTCTCCCAGAGGCCACCGTATGTGGGCATCGAATCTCACCTGAATCTCTTGTCCCCCGCGATTCTTGACAAACTTGTCCATCCTCTGACGCAGGTCCCCCATGAGGGGGTGGGACCGCAGGGTGGTCCCGGCTTCCTGCCCCTCCTTCAGCTTCTTCTCTAGTAGGGAAAATGCGTCCAGCAGCTGGCACAGGACGAGGGCCAGGGGGCTGCCGGGGCTCTGAGGGAGAAAGCACAAGGCAGGAGGAACAGGGGAAGCCTGCGGGAAGCTGTCCAGGCCGGGCCTGCCGAGGTAGGTGGGGGTCGCTCCTACCTTGGTCAGGAGCACCATGTTGATGCCCGGCCACAGGGGCAGGCAGTAGGCCGTGTGGGGAACCATGGGGCAGTGGCTCTCCTTCACGCTGGCATCCAGGAAAATCCTTCTGGGGCCGGAAGCGACTGGGGAGTGAGGGACCAGCGTCTGGAGGGTGTCTTCAGCTATCTGCGGAGAAGAGGAGCTGTCCGTGGGGGGCTGGGGTGGGGGGAGCTGCCTGGCCTCTGCCTCACGCATCCACCCATGGTCGCCCATTCACGTCCTCCCTGTGAACCACAGGGGTAAACACTTTAGCTCCCCAAATCCAGTTCTTCAGTCCTGGTGCTCTGTTACCACAGCCCCAGCAGCTCCGGGACCGCTGCTGCTGGTCTCCCTGTGTCTTCGGAGCCCTTCTACCCGGAGTCAGGACTCGATGGCAAGCAGGGCCGTGGGGAACAGGAACTCGGGCGGGTGGTGGAAAAGAGACTAAAAGGGCAGAAAGGTCGGGGGTGGGGGGAGCTCCTTCCCAGACCTTCACTCGGACAAAGGCATGTCAATAACGCTGTCATTCTACCCAACCTCAGAGCATCCGGACAGCCTGGCCCATGAGGGAAACTGAGGCATGGAAGGACTAAACGAGCAAGATTCCAGCCTTACTAAATAAGTAAGAAAGGCTTTAGTGGGGAAAACGTAGAGAACTGAAGAAATCACCAGAGATGCCCGAGACCTCCTCTGTCAGGATGGCACGGCAGTCTTAGATACGACAGCCAAGCAACTGGCAACAACGTAAGAGCTGCGGTGCGGGTCTGCTGAGTAAGTAACGGAGGCACGGGACCGACTCTCGCCCCTTAAACACCCGTGCGGAGTAAACGGGAACGTGCGTAAGGAGAACAGTGGAACGAGGTACATGAGGATTCCAATTTGGTAAAAGAAAACGAATACACGTAGTGTGTAAATACACATACACATGTGTATGTGCACATACATGAACGTAAAATCAGAGTGGAGACAGAAGCAAACACCGCCAATCCTAACAGTTAATATCTGGGGGAAGGATTAAGAATGCCTGAGTGATTTTTATTCCTTTTCATACTTGTGTATTTCCCAATTTTTCTACAATGAATATACTTACTTCCTGATTAAAAAAAAAAAAGTCATCACAAATTAAATTGGACTGTTAGCCCCAACAACAGTGAGGAGGGGGGTATTCCTCAGGAGTTGAGGTCACGCTTCGCCCACCACCCGCCCTCCTGGCCCCGGCCTCTGGGACGAGCTCTGGCCCCCTCACTGACCAGCCTGGAGGTGGCAGCAGGAGGGCCGGCCTGCGCGGAGCTGGGGGAGGAGATGCCTCAGAGTCCCCGTGCCCACTGCAGCATCTCAGGTCAGCCGGTGCCTGGAGGACTCTCCCTCCCCTGGGAGAAACCCACCTGGACCTGGGGAGCATCCGTGGGTGGGGTGCCCTCATCCAGCCAGACGGTGCTACCTACAGGACACAGGTGAAAAGATAACATAAACGACGTGAAAACGTAAACAGCCCAGCAGCGCGTCAGAAGGGGAGGGTGGGGCAGAGCACCTGGCAGGGGCAAAGGCACTTAGTAGGGGTTGGAGCAGCCAAGGAGAGCAGCTCCCCCCAAGGCCGGCTGCTGGGTGCGAGCTCTTGAGATGTACCTGGCAGCGGCGGGGGGGGGGTGTGCCCCTCCTTGGCCCCCCTGAATCCCCTCCTTGATCCCACGCTCTCATCCTTCAGGTCCCTCCCCGTCTACCACGGTGCCTCTTCCCCAGGAGGCAGCACACTTATTCAATCAGCAAACGTTTACTAAGCACCTACTATGCACAGGAACTGAGCAGCTTTCCTTTGCCAGCAGAGCTCAGAGAAACTTACTGAACCCATTACATATTTGAAATATTACATGTTGGTAATAATATTGTTCTCCCTTATGTTTCATTGCAAATAGCTATCATTTGTAATCACGTTTCTCTAGGGAAGCCCGATTCTACGTTTTGAACACCTGATTTACAAATGAAAGAGTACAACTCAAGCCATTTGTAAGCGCTGAGTTCCAGGCAGTGACATGGCATTATTTACAGCTCTGAGGCATAAAAACTAACCACTGAGAAAGAGGCCAGGAGGACAGTGATGAATGAGGGAAGGGAGCAGTAAGAAGGAAAAGGAGCTTTGATGATCACCCCAAAGCGGTGTTTCTTGATGTGTTCTGGGCTCACGGAGAGCTCAGAGACCAGACGACAGCTAGGACCCCGGCCCCAGAGACATGGACAAGCATCCAGGAGCTGGTGCGTGATCTCAGGCATCCCAGGCTCCTTGCAGCCCATCCATGAACTTAAAGTGAAGAACATCTGACCCACTGGCTTTCAACTGGTGAGACCTTTTGAAAATCTTGATGCCCAGGCCACGTCCCAGATCAATTAAGCCCGACTCTCTGGCACACAGAGGCTTCAGCAGTTTTTAAAGACCCCTAGGTGAGCCCACCGCGCAGCCGGCTTAGAACCGTTGCTCTAACCTCAATCTGTGCATAGGGCTGGTTCCCACTCTGATGCTCACTGGCCTCGCAGGGCAAGTTTCTAGAAGTCTGCATCCCTGGGTCCCAGCCCGCAGACTTCAGCTTCGCTGGCCTGGCTGAAGCCGCCTGGCTGATTCTCTTGTACAGCCAGGGTTGAAAGCCAGTGACTTAAGGACACCACACGTAAATTCGTTTCAAAACCCAGTCCCTGAGAAGTGTCTTCTCCTGAACCCCTTCTATTAGGTGACGTGAGCATACGATCCTTCCTTCTCCCCAAGAACTTCAGAGGTAAGTGTGATGTCCATTCAGAGGGACTGCAACAGCACAGACTCTGGCTTATTTTTTCTTTCAGCAATGTTGTCTATTGTTTTATTAGGAACATTTTGAATATTTTTCGTTTCTTTTTATTGTTTACCCACCCACATCGTCTGGAAAAACAGGTAAGGTATGGAAATTGAATATTTATATTTTAAATCATTATACTTAAAGTCAAATGATTATTACTTAACTTTAGTTACTTATTGATAACCAACAAAAAAAAGGCAGAGAATACACCTATGGGAGATGAAATTTTAAACGAAATCAGCTGGTCACACAGAATCATTCGAGTGGTCGCGCTTTCAGGCTGGTGCTGGCGGGGGACAGAGGAGGACCTGCGGGCAGCATCCTGTTCTCCAGCCATCTGGGTGTCTGTGCCTGGGCCCCCCCCCCCCAGGCCTCACCTGAGCTCTGCTCGCCGGGGGAAGGAGCTGGTGTGAAGTACTCCTCAGGCAGGGAGAAGCTGTCAGTCTCCTGGGAGGGAGAAGAGGGCATCTTGGGCTGAGGGCTGGGACAGCCTCTCCTGAGGGGCTCCACCCTGGGCCCCGCTCCCCTCCGCGCAGCAGGTGCACAGCACACACGGTTGCAGAACTCCTCCTGGCCCGGGCTGTGGATGCAGGGCTCCAGGCCTGCTGCACGGGGATGCTCTCACTGCTCCGTGGCTTCCGTGGAGAAGGCTGCCATGGGCAAGGGAGACCTAGTTAGAGCTCCTTTGATCGGCTCCTCCTCGCGGCGCCCAGCACGTCCACACACAGCCCTCCAAGCCCTGCGCCTCCCACCACCACGCAGCCCTGGCTGGGCGTCCTCACTTTCCACCGAGGTTTCCATTCCAGGTGGCCTAGTCTTTCTCCAGAACCGCCGAAATTCCAACACACTGACAACCACACCGCCACTGACAATGGGGACGGTGTCGGCGAGGACGGTGGCTAGCACCTACCTAGCACCTCAGACAATGCAGGGCTCTAGGTAAACTGTCTCCTCTACTCCAAACGACCCTTGTCCCTTTGCACAGATCAGTGAATCAAGGCTTAGAGCAGCAAGTACTCCAAAAATCTGCACTTTTCACACACTAAACCACATGCATTCTAGAATTCCTGTTACATCTGAAAACAGCAGGAAGTCAAGGCCAACCCAGAGCCCAGAACTGTGATGCAGAAACACAGCCTCCCAGGTCGCCTGCCCAGCACTCTCCAGACTGGGTTTTGGAGCTGCCCGGGAAGCTGGACCAAGACCTGAGGGTCGTCATCCTCCGCTGTGCTCTCGCTGGGGTAGCGATCCTGGACCAGGAGAATGAGGGCGAGGAGGTCTGCCGGGCGCAGGGAGCTGGCACTGTGGCTGCAGAGAGAGCAGGCAGCAGTCAGCACGTGCGGGCGCCCCCTGCAGGTAACGGCGGGCGCAGGGCAGGCAGGTTAAGGGAGTTTGGAGCATGGTCCCTGCTCTCGAGGAACTTATGAACGTGTCAGCTGGCTTCGTCCTTCTTGGAGAAAGACAAGGTACAAATAAAACCGATCAGTTCATTAATTTTTAAGATAAAACTTGGTGTGTTGAAAAAAAAACCCACCAATGAGAAACCATCCTGGGGACCAGTCACAGCCTATAGGGAAGTTCTAGAATTCAGATTCGGAGACAGTGTTCCAGGAAGACCTAATTCAGAGAAGGGAATGAGCTGAGAGGGTCAAGAACTGAAGAGTTAAGGAGGCTTCAGGGAAGAGACGGGTCTTGAAGGTCATCTTGGCTGGGGAGGTGGTGCTTTTCAGGTAGAGAGAATAAGGGGCAAGGGCAGGAGGCTGGTGGTCTGGGCCACCGGCTGACGGGACCAGGGCTCACCTGGAGTAGAAGGCCAGCAGCTTGGAATGTACGAGCAGGAAAGCGTGCAGGGCCTCCTCGCCGGCCCTCTCGGGGCTGGAGTTGACAGCCTGGATGACGTGCCGCTCCAGGGCCTCTATGCACAGCTCACAGAGCTGAGGGTGAATCAGCCTCTCCACAGCCTGGCGGGCAGGGAAAGGAAGCCATGTCACCGGCCGCCGGGCCCTGGCTGGTGGGTATATTCGCTCAGTCCATGCTGAACAAATGTGACATGCCAGACACTTGGGAACAGGACGACTAGGGCCAGCCTTCCTGGGGCTTATGGTCTGGTCACTAGACTCTAGTGGGCGAGACAGACAGTATGCAAGGAAAGAGACCAGAGAAATGCCATCTCCGATAAGTGCTGTGCAGGAAACACCTGGTACGGAACAGCACCTACGTGGGTAGGGTGTCTAAGGAAAATGCCTTGAGGAAGTCACCTCTGAACTGATATCTAAAGAACAAGAAATCCTGTCAGAGAGAGTGGAGGGGGAGAATGCTGCAAGCCGGGAACAAAGCATATGCAAAGGCCCTGAGGTGGGAAGAGAGTTTAGAGCAGTGCTGCCCAACTGATATATAAGGCAAGCCCTATACATAATTTAAAATCTGCTAGTAACAACATTTAAAAAGTAAAAAGAAATAGGTGAAATTAATTTAAAAAAAATTATTTTACCCAATATATCTAAAATCTTATCATTTCAACCTCCAATATAAAAGCATTATTAATGGGATGTTTGACACTGTTTTTGTACGAAGTCACCAAAATCCAGTGTCCGTTCTGCACGCACAGCATAACTCAACTTGGACGGACTAGATTTCATACGTTCAACAGCCAAATGCAGCGAATGACTACCGAACGGCACAGAATCAAATGTCCGGTGCTGCTGGAATGGAAGTCCCGGGTGGCCAGGGCACAGGGAGCGAGGGCAGAGGGGCATGCGACGAGGCTGAGGCGAGTCCCGCAGGGGCAGCTCATACACGGCCTGGTCGGTTCTGGAAGAAGTGTGGATTTTACCTTAACTGCATTAGGCCACCTCCTATGAGAAGCCCTTCCTGATGTCTCAGAAAGAACTGACCATGCCATCCCCTGTGCCACCGTGGATTTGGGTGGGAAACCCAGCATGGCAGCACCCGGGATGTTTTCTTGTATTTTCAGGGATAGATGTACGGCCGATTTCCTCTCAAGGGCAGCGACGGTGTCTTTATTCATCTCTGTTCCCGGGGCCTGGCACACCCGCAGCATACGGTAGGTACCATACATTTATCAGAGGAGTGAGCGGAGCGTGGAAACGAATCCTTCAGATCTATTTTCCAGTTCACTAATTCTCTTTCTAGTTATGTCTCATCTACTATTTAACCCACCCCTTGAGGTTTTTATTCTAACAATTATGTTTTTATTTCTAAAATATCTACATGGGTTCTCATCTAGCTTTTACATCTTTAAATATTTCAAAGTTATTTTATATTCTGGACCGAATAATTCCAGTATATCAAGCTCCTAGGGATCTAAATCTATTGGTGCCTGGTCTTCCTCTCACTTGTGATGGCTCGTGCCTTGTGCGTCTGACTGTTAGTTGTGAGCTATTTGCTTGTGCTGAACCTGTCCTCTAAAGCAGTAGCTTTCAAAGTGCAGTTCCCGGACCGGCGTAATCGGCTTCACCAGTAACCTTGTCAGAAGTGTAGATTCTAGAATCCCCACGCCACCCCCACCATGAAAAAAGTGAGGCCCGACAACCCTTATCTCACAAGCCTTCCAGATGATTCGGATGTACCCTGAGCGTGAGAACTGCCACTCGGGAGGAAATCTTGTTTGACTCTACAGGGAGCCAGGGCGTGGTACCTGCAGCGACCGCCTGAGTTCCCAGCTCGGGCCCTGATGTGGGAGTCTCGGGCTCAGCTCCCCAGCTGCTGCGGGCCTAAGTCAGGGTTCTGGCTGCAGGGTTATCACCCTCTGCTCTCAGGCCATCTTGCGTTTAGTGCTGCTTATTTTTTACTACTTTCCCTGCTAGTTTCAGCTCAATGTAATTTCTGGGGGGGAGGGGCGGTCAGAATTGAGGGAGCTCTCTTCAGAATTTCCGTAATTTACAATGAGCCCAAAACTGCATTAAAAAGTCTGTTTTATCTAGGGTCTCACTGTTTTACTGCAGGGAGCCGATCAGAGTGTCTAAGCCACCATGCGGCCACAGTGAGCAACCCTCTAAGGGAAGAGGCCGAGGGTCTATGACCTCACTCACCATGGGGTGTGTGGGACCAAACACGGCCTGAAAGCTCCTCAGCCCTCTGACCCGACCCTCGCGTGGCCCGAGGCCTCCCGCGCCCAGCAGTCACCTCCACAGCGAAGCACTGCTCCCGCTCCCGCAGGCGGCCGTACGTCCGCAGCAGGCTCTGGAAGTGCTCCCACACCTGCACGCGCCGCTCACGGTCCGGGGGCCGCAGCCTGGGGGCAGAGCAGGAGAGACCCTGGAAAAGCGGCCTGTCCCCCCCTTCAACCAAAGGAGCAGGGTCACCGTCAGGGCCGGCGAGCTCGCGTGACTCGAGCGGCAGAGCCCCCGAGCGCAGAAGGCCTGGCCCAGGCTGCGCCCTGGCCGCGGAGCGGGACGGGCACGGAGCCAGGCGCCCGAGCCGACCGCGTCACTTCCCGGTCTCCCTCACGCGCGGACAGACGGCACCAAGCCGGCCAGAGAGACCGGGGACGGGGCCAGGAAGGAGCCGGGCAGGGTACGAATGCGCGGCTTCAAGAGGCCGGCCGCCTGCCGCACGGCCCTGAGAGGGTGCTTGGCAAAGGACCCAAAGGGGACCGCGACAAGGACTCACTCCTTTCGGACGAGCTGGCCATCCACGGTGACCAGGCCGAAGTGCACCTCGAAGAGGTACTTGAGCACGCAGAGCTTCTGCCGCAGGTCGCCCTCGTCCTCCGTGTGGTCTCCGTTGATGGCAACGAACAGGCATTCTCCAAACTGCAGGCGGAAGGGGCTGGTATCAGCCAGCGCCAGGGGACCCCTCACCTGGCCTGACCTGGAGGAGAGCGAGGGGAGGCCTAGGTCCCAGGGGATTTCGATGGGGCACCTTCTGCCTTCTAAAGGAGTCTGAAGTTCAAGGTAAGGGAGAGGCACGCGGACAGCCCATGGCACTGAGGGAAGAGGAACATGGGCCCCGGGGCTACACACTCACCAGGTGAAGGACGTATAGATAGTCGCCATTTTCCGTCGAGAAGCAGGTGTATGTATCTGAGAGCTTCTCCAGCATGGTCACAGAGGAGATGATGACTGGGGCCAGGAGGGTGCTGAGCTGGTCCTCCAGGGCGGGAAGCTGCAAGAGGAGAAGCAAGTAACACCGCTTAGAGCGCCAGACCCTGGCGACAAAGGAACGGACAAGACCCAGGCCTCGTTGGCAAGGGTGTCCATAGTTTTAGACCTGCCTGGAAGGTACCACCGTTCTGACAGGGAAGAGGGCAAGAGGAGACTGCCCCCAGCACCTTGGGTAGTTGTTAGAAAGGGCTGGGAAGGGTCAGCCAGCTACCTGTGCCATTTCGGCTCTGAATCTAGAAGGAAACGTTAAGGACTTAGGCCACATCTCTGCAGGGGAACGTTTGGGGCATTTAATGGAGAACCGACCAACTCTAAGGAAGTTCTCTGTGTCCCGAAGTCCATGCTTTTTGTTGCCGTTCGGTCTACGTTGGGGGAATGTATCCTGGGGTCGATGGTCAGGGACAGGGTAAGGCGCTCACTACAGCGCCATTTACAGCAGCCAGCAACTGTCAAAACCAGAAGTGCCCAGGGCCAGGGAGACAGTTAAAGAAATAACAGCTCAGCTGAATGATGGAAGAATATCAAGCCACCTAAAATACTGCAGTGTTTCAATGGCATGGAAAATTCCTCTGATGTTATGTTAAAAAAAAATATGAATGGTCTGTATTTTAAAATGCACAGAAAAAATTAAGTATTGAAAAAATATTAAGAAAGTCAATGCCATGTTGTTAAAGTTATTTCTTCTGGCCCAGAGAGTATGAGTGACTTCCCCCTCCCTTCATGCTTCTGCTCTGCCCCGATTCCCATAACAGGCCAACTGTCACTCTCATGAGCTCTTCCTCGAACCATTCTCTCTGCTCTCCAAAATCAGGAACAAAACAGAACCAAAGAGAAACTGGACAAATTTGTTGGCAATCCACAAATAAAACTGGCATAAAGCCAGTAGAAAGGTCACCACTCGAACCCTCCTCGTTGGAAGGGGAAGAAAGGAGAACAGCTGACCTTCCCCACAATGATCTGGGGAGATGTGACTGAAATACGGAGAAAGCTGCACCCCGACTTTGAGCTTGTGAACTCTGAAAGGAGGGGAGTAAGACCTTGCCTTGAAAAGAAAAACCGGCAAGCGGCCAGGGGCAACGTGCAGCACTGACAACAGGAGCGGGACGCAGCGCCGTGGTGCGGATTTCCTTCCAACCCACTCGGCTCAGGATGGATCCCGACCCTCCTCGCGGTGGGTCCGGCTGCCCCGAGTCTGTCAGTCAAGCTTTCGCCGTGGTTCCTGCGCACCCCCTGGGCCCCGGCTCAGATGGCCCCCTCTCCTGACCTCCTCGCCACCCTGCCCCCGTCACTGCCCCCCAACACCGTTTGACTTCTTCGGCGCATTTAACATCCCTGAACCCGTGTGTTTATTTCCACTCCGTTCACTGCCTGTCACCCCTCTGTAGCCCTAAGTTCCGCGAGAGCAGAACCCTGTGGCTACGTTCACTGCTTCACCCCCAGAGGCTGGCGCATAGTAGGCTCGCAATTAACATTCTTTGAACGACTCTCCCTCCGCAGAGGCACGCGTTTGTTGAATTGCTCATGTGCCACCATTTTCCTGAACTGTCACGAACAGGCTATGTTAACAGAAAGTCACTTAAAAATCTAGATTGTGTACAGCAACTCGTTTTTAAAGTACTGGCGTTTTCTGCAGGCGTAGCAAGATTTTTTTTTTTTTTAAAGGTTGGGGAAGATGAAAATATTTGGCGTAGGTAGGCAGAGTGTAAAGGAATTACTATTACTTGGAATTATAAAGCAGTACATTATCTTTGAATGGCTTTTGAATCAACGTTTCTATTTATAGGAAATTATCCTAAGGAAATAATGAGATGTGGGATCAAATTCAAGCATAAATGTTCCCTACAGCAATAGTTTCAGCAAACTAGAAGCAATATACATGTCCAGTATGGGAAAAACGGTCAGATAAATGATACATTTATTTATACCCAGGAATATAATCCATTAAGATTTATGCTTTTGAGAATATTTAACAAAAAAGAATAATGCTTTTGATATAATGGCAAGTGGAAAAACAGAAAATAAAGCTGTAAATGTGGTATGATCCCAACTACATATAGAAGATAAAGACCCAAAGGAAACATATAGAAGAGCTAATGGCTCCGGTACTAGAATTATGGGTCATTTAAAAACAATTTCTCTGTATTTCCAAATTTCCTACAATTAATTCATGTTATTTATAGAATCGGGAAAAATACGTGTTGTGTACATAAAAAATAAAACTTGAAAGGCATTTTTTCTTCGCATTAGTCATTGGGAACTGAAAAATCAGGATTTTGTTGCCGTACACAGTTTTTAATAAAGAGGAAGATCAACTATCAGAGACCTTGCTTCTTTTGTTTGTTTTATTCATTCATCACCTATACACTCAGCGCCTTTCTGTCAAGATTACGGCAGGCTCTGGGGATAAGAGGTCTACTGATAGTTGGCTTCTTCAACTGACCTGATTGAGACAGTGATTTAAGAACGAAAATATTTAAAAAATTCTTTAAAAAACTATATGTATTGGGGCACCTGGGTGGCTCAGTCAGTTAAGTGTTTGACTCTTGATTTCAGCTCAGGTTATGATCTCAGGGTCACAAGATCGAGCCCCGTGTCGGGCTCTGTGCTCAGCAGGGAGTCTGTCTGAGATTCTCTCTCCCTCTCCCTCTGCCCCTCCCCACTTGCACACACTCCCTCTCTCTCTCTAAAATAAGTACTCTATAAAAAAGAAAGAAACTATATGTGTTGACTGCTAAAAATAAAAAAGCCTAACAGACATGTTTCTTAGGCTAAAGAAAACCACTAGAATGTCATGATCTCTGATAGCTTTAGTCCTAAAGACTGTGACAAGAATATTGGTGATATTGGGTGGATTAAGCTGTTGATGTGGGACGGGCTCAGCTGGTGATTACGCCCAGTAGAGTGAGAAGGGGAGCGGGAGGCCACCAGTTGGGGCTGTGGCAGAAATGCCAGGACTCTCTCTACCGCTTTCCCTGCAAAAATGTTTAATCCAAAATTCATCTGGAGAAAATTTTCAAAATAAATCACTCCTTAAAAATGTAGAGTAGAAATTATGAGTGACAGTGACAACTATCTTCGAGCTGTACTATTTCAGGGCTGCCCTGGATGTCCAGACGCAAAGATAAACCTTAATCCATACTTCACATTACATACAAAAACTCAAAGGGGATCATTAGACCTAATATAAAAGCTGAAACTATAAAACTTCCAGATATAGAATAGGGAAAACTCTGTGATCTTGGGTTGGACAAAGACTTCTTAGATATGACACCAAAAGTGTGATTCCCTAAAAGCATAAAATGGATACAATGGAGTTATCAGAATGAAAAACTTCCGCTCTCCACAAAACACTGGTTAACAGATGTGAAGACAACACACAGACTGGAAGAAAATATTTGCAAAACACTTACCTAATAAAGAACTTGCATCCAAACTACGTAACACTCTCAAAACTCAGTAAGAATAATAAGAAATAACCAACCCAATAAAAAGACAGGCAAAATTTGAACCCACATCAATTAAAGAAGATACAGAGGGCAAATAAGCACAAGAAAGGACGTCAAAATCATCAGCCAATCGGACATGAAAATTATAAGACAATGAGATCCCAGGAGACACCTATTAAAATGGCTAAAATTAAAAAGACCAGAGCAAGTGTTAGCGAGGACACGGAGGTGAAACTCCCGTACGTGACTAGCGGGCTCTGATACGGTAAGACCCCGCTGGCCAAACCTGGCCATTTCTTACAAAGTTTAACACATCCCTCCACGGTCGAGCCCTTCTACCCTAGGTATTTACCCAAGAGAAGTGAGAGGCGACGTCCGCACAAAGACCCGCACGTGAATGTTCACATCTGCTTTATTGGGAAGAGTCAAAAACGGCCACAGTTACCATCAGCAGGTACGTGGGTACACAAAGCATGGCGTGGCGATACCACGGACTACCCCCCGCTCAGCCACGAGAAGCCACACTCCTGACACACGCTACAATGGGGATAAATCTGAAAATCACGCTGAGATAGAAGCCAGACCACAACCAAACTAAAACACACTGTGAGTATACACTGTACGGCTTCATTTACATAAAAGCCTAAAAAATACAAATTCCTCTTTTGTGGCAGAAAGCAGACTGGTGATTGGGGTCACAAACTTTTGGGATGATGAATATGTTTATTTTATTGATTGTGACAGAGTCACAGGTGTGTGTGTGTGTGCACGTGTCTCAAGTTGTACTCTTCGAGAATGTTCAGTGCACGGTATGTCCACTATACCTTAATATAGCCGTTTAAAAAACTGACGTGTTAAGCTTATGCTGAACTTCTTAGGGAGAGAAAAATGAGGACACCAAATTCCTCTGCTGTGTCCTCTCCCTCCTCCTCCTGCTCTCATGTAGCCTGCTGAGCCCTGGTGGAGTAGGGGTGAGGTCACTAACTGGAGAGCGTCAGGAGGACAACCTGTGAGGAGCGGCAGCGGGGTGTGCAGGACTCGGACCACACGCACACCACCCTGTCAGCTCCTCGGGCGGGTTCTCCCACCTCCTGGTACTTCTGTGCTGTCCCTCCCATCGCCCTCCTGCCCCGCACTCACCTCTTCTCCCTCATTCTCTGAGCGCCCGAACTTCAGCCGCAGACTCTCGGCAAACGCCTCATCTGTCCAGTAGAAGAGGACCTCGGCACCTTCTGTGGCCACCAAGACACACTTCATCTGCCGGGGAGAAGCCAGGTCAAGGTCACCTCCCAGCCCCTTTATCCAGAAGCTCAGCCCGAGTAACGAAGGGATCGTAACCCCAGCAAATAGCCACTGAGCCCTCACAGGGCACCGGCCCCACGACAGGGCCCTGCCTGCTGTGATTTCGTCGCACCCTCATGGCCACCTGACGAGGCAGGAACCTTTAGTTACTCCCACTTTCTAGAGCAGGACTTAGCACAGCGTGGGGCCCCTGGGATCGAAACCCAGGCCGAGGGCTGGGGCTCTGGCTTCCACATCTTCCCGCGCCCCTCGCCAGTGTCAAGACTCATCACGGGCCGACCTGCAGCCACGCGCGGCAGGACCCGCTCCTGATCCGGACAGAGGAGCCACTGCCCACGGGAGGCGGGCGGTGTGGGGGCGTGGCCGTCACGGTGTACGTGTGCCGAGACACGACAACGACCAGGACACTCTGCTCTGACTGCCCTGAGCGGATGTCCAGTGTCAAACAGGATCACAGCATCGTGAGGCCTCGGACTCAGTGACACTCTTCAGGATCCCCTATGTGCCCAGCTCTCTCGGTGACACTCACTGAACTCGCCCCCATCTCCAGTGGGTTTTTCAACTCTGACTCCGAGTACCTGGCCTCAAGGTGGTTCCGCCGCAGTGAACAAAGAATGCAGCCTATCCCCACGGAATCGCTAAACACAAGGCAGAGATGAGGACAGCAAAGGAGTGTGAAGTCAAGGCTGCTGGCTGAGGGCACGTGACGTGGAAGAGCCGCTCCGGGACCCCCAGCTGAGTGTGACAAAGACCGGGCTCGAGGGGCCTGCCTGACGGGAAGGGAGTGTGTGTGCCGGGCAACGGTGGGCTACAGCATGGAGGCTGTGGTCAGCAGCAGGGGACCCTGGTGTGAGGTAATGAGGGCCACTCCTCGGCCGAGGCCAGGAGAGGAAGGGGCCGATTCAAGGGGCTGAGGAGAGTGGTAGGCCTTGAGGGCCGCCTGGAGGCAGTGCGGAAGGAGAAAATAGGCAAAGGTGACATCAGGAGGCAGGGCTGGGGCAGGGGGTGGGGAGGACAGGGAAGGCTCAGTCACAGCCTGCCTCTTGCTGTGTACCCCGCATCGCCCCAGAGCAGCCCCCGCGTGGGTGCGGTCGGCCTCTGTTCTGCCCCCGGGTCAGGCAGGGTCGTCTACCTTGGCAAGGAGCACAGCGGATCCGCCGCACAGCCAGAGGTCCAGAACGGGCTGCAGCAGACAGACTCGATGACCAGCTCAAGGAGAGCAGCGCGGCATCTCGGGTCCTGCAAATGCTTAAAACAGAGAGGGCATGAGGGCGAGCAGAGCGAGCCCGTCATCTGACTGCCGCCCATCTCTGGGAGGACAAGCTGGCAAAGGACTCAGTGGTCAAATGTGTCTCTCCGGCCCTTAGGCAGTCTGCTCAGAAGAAACAGCCAGGAGGCAGGGGGTGCCCTGTATCTCACCCACCCCCGCCCTCAACGGAGAACACGAACCGGGCCAGCACAATCCTTTGGACATAGCAGGGGCCCACAAATACTAATTCCCACCTACTGTTTCCTTGCGGGCACTCTCATTTTACCGTGGGTCACTCAGAGCCCCGGTGTGGTGAGCAAAGCCTCCCTGAGCAGCCCCAAGGATCTTGCTAGAAGTGACTGGAGACAGCACAGCGCACCCCAGACCCACAAGGAAGAAGTCCCAGAGAAGGGAGGGGATATCCTGGGACATCAAGTAAACCAAAACAAAAGGCGCCAGAGACCCGGTTCTAGTTTGGACTTGGCCAAGGCACTTCAACCCGAGCCTCCAGCCCCGGCTCTCCTCCCTACAGGGTGACAGGGAAAGCCAGAAGGACCCGGCGGAAGCCCTTAGCACACTCTGCTTGCTTACACAGAAACGGGCTTCCTTTCCCTTGTTATTTCCCAGCTTCCCTTTGTCAAATAACACGGTGAACTAAACTGGCTCCAGAATCGTTCACATTTTGAGGATGAAAGGCAGGAAAACATAAAGCTGTCACCTAATTCGGAAACCAAACGTTGTAAGCAAGTAAGAGGCAAGAAAGGGTACGCAGGGGCTCGGCATGTTTTGCAGCATAACTGAGACTTGCGACATCACCGGCGTGACTGGCCTAATGACACAGTCCCCGAAAAATGGAAATGCTAGGTTCTACTGTTTATTCCAAAGGACTGTTGGAAAGCGAACCTCGCCGGCGTCATCTTGTGACTTCCCTGTTCTCTCTATCCTGCTCGGAAGAGGCAACACAGGCCTCACTGGAGCTCCAGATGGCGCCGGGCCAACCTGGGGAAAAGCCGCGGCCCCGTCTTCACCACCTTCCCCAGCAAAGCGCCCTAAGGCCGCCGCGCCGGCCTCCCAACAGCTCTGTCTCGGGGCCTGGGCTCCGTCCGGGCCCGGCCTTGCCCTTGCCGGGCTGCAGGACCCGGGAGAGAGAATCCGCGGGGCGCCCGCCCAGTTCCTGCGTGCCCCGCACGCCACAGTGTATGCGGCACCCCGACCCCCCGCGAAGCTCACAGCTACCCTGGGAGGAAGGCCCGGCTGGGGGCGCCCGCCCCACTCGGCGGCTGCAGAAACTTAGGCTCCGAGAGGGGCAGCGGCGGGCCCCAGGCCAAAAGGGCGGGGTCCGTGCGGGCGGGGTCCGTGCGGCCGGGGTGGGGCCCGCCCCCACTTCCGGGAGGGCCGCGCGGGGGGAAGGGACCCCAGGAAGCCCCGCCGCCCACGGAGGGGCCCCAGGGAGCGGCGGTCGGACGGAAGGCTAGGCCCACGTATCGGCTCGCCGCCCTACCCCGCCCAGGCGCCCGGGCTCCGCGGGCGCGCTTCCGCGTGCGATCACGTGACCGCTTGCGTCAGCGCCCCGCCCAGGGGAGGGGCTGGAAGCGGGTGCCGGGTCCGTGGGTTCGAGTCCACCCCCCGCCAGGCGTCGCCTATGCCGGCCGGGCCTTTTGCCCCGCTCCACCTCCCGGCCGCTCGAGTCCGGGCTCCTGCGGTTCCGCGGCCGCTTTCCTCCAGTCGTCGAGGAACGCGCGGAGGCCTACGGAGTTGGGAGTGCTGCCCGCCGCCGTCAGGGGCACCTGCGGCGTCCGCCACTGGGCTTGACCCTCGGCGGGCTGTAGCTCAAGCGATTACCCACCGAGGCACTAGGGACATGTCCATTGTCGCCCCGTTTCACACTGGGGGAAAGCAAGGCCCAGAAAGAAGAAATAATTCGCAGAGGGCCCGAGTTAGGATAAGAGCCCCGGTCTCCTGGCTCCCGCGCGGCCCTTTCCAACCCTCTGGCTTTGCTGAACCGCAGTTCCCGAGCGAGAGCAGCGTGGACTGTTTTCCGTGGCCTGGGGAGAAGTCAGCCCGCAAAAGTGCCCGGCTGCCCCCACAGTGCCAACGCTGGAATTGCTTTATAAACGTTCTCAATCCATTTGGGAGTTGGGGTGCACATTAGGGGCTTTGCGTAGAACCTTGTTTTCAAGATTTTCTTAAATTGTGTGTTTGGAGTGGCTGAAGTGCGGGGCTGCTGATGAGGATCATGGAACGGAGTAAATCACCTCCCAAGTCACCCCTCATTCCCTTGGCGCTGCCTGGGGGCTTTGGGCGCAGCTCGGCAGCGCATGAGTTGTGGGGACTGGCGGGGGCCCTGCAGATTGCACACCCCTGGAGAAAGGCAAGGACCGGGAATTAATGCCCCCACCGCCCGCAGACAAAGCGAGCATCACTACCCGCCCCCCCCCCCCCAACTGTTCCCTCCCGCCCCCCCGCTCACCTTAGGGCCTGCAGCTTCCAACTCGCCCTCTGCTGTGCAGACCCGGGACAGGCATCGCTCTCCGCAGCCCACAGTTGACATTGGTCTGGCTGTGGCTCTTCCTCCTGCTATTTTCACTCCCCTGGTTTCTCTCCTCTGTCAGACTCTTCATAAGCACGAATTTCAGTGGTTGAATAAATTCCATCAAACAGATATGCTGCCATTCTTCCCTCTGACTGCTAGTAGTTTCCACTTCCCACCGGCACTGTGGGAGGAGGGTCCCAATGCTCCACATCTGCGTCAACCCTTGTTATTGTCTGTTTTTATGTAGCCGTCCTAGTGGGTGTGAAGTGGTGTCTCCTGATTTTGATTTGTTTTCCTAAGGACTAATGGGGTTCAGCATCTGTTCGTGTGCTTTTTGACCATTTATATATCTTCTTTCAAGAAATGTCTGTTCAATTCCTTTGCCCATTTTAAAATGGTCTTTTTATTATCAAATTGTAAGAGTTCTTTATATATTCTGGATATAAGTCCCTCAGTAGATCTATGATTTGCAAATTCCCCCCCCCATTGTGTGGTTTGGTTTTTTGCTTTCTAAATGGTATCACTTCTGGCACAAATGTTTTCAATTTTGATTTAATCCAATATACCCATCTGTAATTATATCCAGGCTTTTGTGTCCACATAAGTTTTTATTTTACTTGGGTAAGTATTTAGGAATAGGATGATGGGCTGTCTGATAAGTAACTGTATGGTGTGGGCTGTATGGTAAAGTGCCTGCACCATCTTACACCCCTGATAGCGCTGAGAGTTTTCACTGCTCCGTAGCCTCCTGAGCACTTGGCATTGTCCTTTCTTAATTTTAGCCGTTCTAGTAGGTATATGGCAGTATCCCATTGGGGTTTGAATTTCTGTTTTCCTAATGACTAATGACGTTGAACTTCTTTTCATGTGTTTACATGCCATGTGTAAAATGCTGAAATCATTTGCCCATTTTAAAGTTGCTTTTTATTATTACGTATATGATTTCTTTATGTATTTGGATATGAATTCTTTATCAGATATGTTTTCCTTTTTTTTTTTTTTTTTTTTGCCAGCCTGTGGCTTTATCTTTTCATTTTCTTTATAGTGGCTTTTGAAGAACAGAAATTTTTGTGCTTTTGTGCCACTGTCTAAAACATCTTTGCCTAAACCAGGGTCACAAAGATTTCCTCCTGTTTTCTTCCAGAAGCTTCATAGTTTGTTTTGCACTTAAGTCTATGATCCATTTCAAGTTGATTTTTGTAGAAAGTGTGAGAGAAATGTTCAGGTGCATTTTTTTGCGTATAGATATCCCATTTTTCTAGCACCATTTGTTGAAAAAGTATCCTTTCTGCATTGAATTACTTTGACACATTTGTCTCAAATAAATTGACTATAAATATGCAGATCTATTTCTGGATTCTCCATTCTGTTCAATACATTTAGGTGGATTCAGGTCACACTAAGGATTTTATTGATTTTTTTTCAAACAGCTTTTGGTTTCAACAATTTTCATCGGTTTTTCTGTTTTTAGTTCACCGATTTCTGCACTATTTTCTATTTCCTTTCTTCTGTTTACTTTGGATTTAATTTGTCTTTCTTTTTTTAGTTTCTTAGGGCAGAACCTGACCCATTGATTTGAGACCCTTTGTCTTTTTTTCTAACAAGGGATTTGCTGCTATAAATTTCCCCCAAGGTACTATTTTCTCAGCACCCACAATTTTTGATATGTTTTATTTTCATTTTCAATGAGTTCCAAATGCTTTCTAATTTTTCCTTTGATTATTTTTTTGGGCTCATGGATTATCTAGAAGTGTGGGATTAATTTCCAACTATTTGATAGTTTTCCAGGTATCTTTCTGTAATTGGTTTCTATTTCAATTCCATTTGGCCAGAGAATATGCTTTGTGTGACTTGAGTCCTTTTAAATTTATTGATGGCCTACGATATGGTCAATCTTGGTGAAAGTTCCAGGTGTACCTGAAAATAATATACATTTTTCTTTTGTTGGGTTGAGTGATCTATAAATGTCAATTAGGCCAAGCTGGTTGATAGGAACATTTAAGTCTTCTCTCGCATTAATGATTTTCTGTGTACTTATTCTATCAAATATTGAGATAGTGATATTGAATTCTCCAACTATAATTTTGAATTTGCCTATTTCTCCTCATGGTTCTGCCAGGTTTTGCTTCATATATTTTGAAGCTCTGTTATTTGATGCATAAACATTATGATTGCTACATTCTCTTAATGAATTAGCCCCTATGTCATTCTAACATTACCTTTTAATCTTTGACACTGTTCATTGCACTGAATCCGCCTTGAGAATAGTGTAACCACTACGGCTTTATTTTGATTGATTAACATGGCGTGTGGAAGAGTTCAGGACATGCAACCCCTAATATGCCACTTTGGTATACTCGTTACTATGAGCCACAGGCACTTGTGTTTCAGCAGGTGCAAGAAGGGCATGCTGGCCTTCCCTTTTCTTTCTGCAAGCAGGACATGAAACTCCCATGGGAAAGATATCCTCCCTTTTCCAGGAGGACAGGAACGTTCTTCTCACCAGACAAGGGGACTCTAGGCAGAGAGAAATCTGTAAAAACAGACTGGGTTAAAATAACTTATCTTTCTGTAGTCTCCGCGTATGGTTTAGTTACTTTTCCACAATCGCCACTTTCTTCAACCTAGTATATAAGCACTTAGGCCTGGCCAGTTCTTCAGATCTTCTTTCTTGTGGGGGCTCCCCTGTACATGTTAAAACGTACTAAATAAAATCTCTGTGCTTTTCTCCTGTGGACTCTGCTTTCTGTCAGCCTCAGCCGGAGACTCTGAGAGGGTAGAGGTGACATTTTACCTCCCCTGCATTACGTAATCTCCCATCGTTTACTCTCAGTCTACTTGTGTCTTCATTTGTAAAACACATGTTTTTTTGTAGGCAGCATATAGCTGGGTCTGATTTTTTATCCAGACTGACAATCTCCGCCAGATGGAATTGTCAGATTGTGTGGGAAGAACAGCTCACGAGTAATGTGATTATTACTATGGTTTAAAGTCTATCGGTCATTATCTTGCTATTTGTTTCGCATTTGTCCCATCTTTTCTTTGTCCCCTTTTCCCTCTTTGCATGCCTTTAAAAACCTTTATCGAGTACTTCTATGATTCCATTTGATCTCCTTTATTGGCTTCAGGACCAGGACTGGGGTGGGGAGAATGAGACACTCACCTTGAGTGCAGTTTAAAGGGTTGTCAAAAAATGTGGTAATGGATTTAATACTATTTTAATCAGTGTTTTTAAAAGTCGAAACTAATGCAAAAAATCCACGATGAACAAAATATCAAAGTTTTAAATATAAACACGATCAGTATTTCCGATTTTCTTTTGACCTCATGCTCCAGTATAGCTCAACATAACGTTATTACTGTGGGTCACAGCTTTCTGCTTCATGTACACACACACGTGTACGTGCACACACACACGTGCACACACACATGTGCACACACACGCACACGCACACACACACATGATTAAATATCAGTTTAAAATGTATGCATCAAATTTCATTTAGGTGAAATTTGTTAATTGTATTGTCTAAATTTTCTATTCTTTCTGATTTGGTCTGCCTTTTCTCTCATCTTCTGACAGAAATGGGTTTAGGATCTCCTATCATGATTGTGAATTTGTCTTTTCCCGTTTTATTTCTGTGAGGCTTTGCTTTACGGATAGCGTTTGTCATTAGGTGCATGCAAATTTAGAACTTTTACTGTTAAAAATTCTTTATAAAATGTCCCTCTCCGGGGCGCCTGGGTGGCACAGCGGTTAAGCGTCTGCCTTCGGCTCAGGGCGTGATCCCGGGGTTATGGGATCGAGCCCCACATCAGGCTCCTCCACTGGGAGCCTGCTTCTTCCTCTCCCACTCCCCCTGCTTGTGTTCCCTCTCTCGCTGGCTGTCTCTATCTCTGTCGAATAAATAAATAAAATCTTTAAAAAAAAATGTCCCTCTCCATTATTAACAGTACTTTTTGTTTTACAAAAGTATTTACTGTCTCATATCAACATTACCTTTTGTTGCATGGCGTATCTTTTTTAAATCGTTTTACCTTCTTATATTTTAGATGTTTCTTTTTAAATGGCATTTAGTTGGGCTTTGTTTCTTTTTATCTCATCCGACAACCTTTGTCTTTTATTGGAGCATTCTATTTACATTTTATAACATTACAAATAAACTTGTGTTCAAATCTATCATCTGACTATTCTCTATTTGTCCCACCTGTCCTCTGTTATCTTTCTTTCTTGCTTGCTTTTAGATCAATTAATTTTTGTTTTGATTCCACTCTCCCCCTTGCTCCCGTCCACTTAGAAATAATACACTCTTTCTTTTTTTATTTTATTTTATTTATTTATTCGACAGAGATAGAGACAGCCAGCGAGAGAGGGAACACAAGCAGGGGGAGTGGGAGAGGAAGAAGCAGGCTCATAGCGGAGGAGCCTGATGTGGGGCTCGATCCCATAACGCCAGGATCACGCCCTGAGCTGAAGGCAGACGCTTAACCGCTGTGCCACCCAGGCGCCCCTAATACACTCTTTCAACATTCTTTCTAGTGGTTACCCTAGAGATGAAAACATGCATCCTTGACTTATCAAAGTTTAATATAAATTGGTTCTTTTACCTCTGTCTTGAAAATGAAGGATGTTAGGATACTTTCCATTTGTCTGCGTTTAAACTCTATGCTATTGCGATGCGTTTTTAATTCTACGCGACATCATTGTTTTATTATTTAGATTTTCCCACGTATTTATGTTGCTCTTCATTCTTTCCTGCATCTCCCTTAGCATTATTATTGATTATTCATTCCTTTTGCTGTCTGTCGCCCATCTGTCTTTCACTGCCCCTCCAGTTTCCTTGCCCTTCCACTGCCCACCCCACCTATAAATAGTTGACTTCCAGGACATCAGGTGTACACATGATAAAAATTCTCCTTTGTTACATTTCAGATGCTGCTGTAGCAATCCCATGTACACGTCTTCAAGTTCGATTTAATTTCTCAAAAGTGAGGTCAACTTTTCTTTTTCTTTTAAAAACCTAGTAACAAGGTGAGTATACCTTGCTTCATTTATGTTAAATTTGCACTAAATTGCTGCTTGAGAGGAAATTTGGATGAGAGGAGTCAAGTCATTAACTCAAGGAAAAATCATGACCTTACCTCTAGAAACAAAAATCATCAGATGGTGTTGTCTCTGTTAAATTTCGTGTGCATGCATCCTGAAAGGCACATTGCATTTATGTAGAAACAGTGACAAAAAATTTAAGGCTACCTTTGAAACCTATCAAAAAGGTATATCTAAGTCTACGTGTGTGTGTGTGTGTGTGTGTGTGTGTGTGTATTTATGAACCATCCGACACAGGCTCCGACAGTGGGGAGTTCCAGGTAACCCTAGAGCTCACTTCCTCTGAAGCCCTCGTTCTACAGTTGAGGACTCTGAGCTCCAGACAGGCTCAGAGACTTGTTTTTGTTGTTGTGGTGGTGGTGGTGGCTGTTTTTAAGATTTTATTTATCTACTTGGCAGAGAGAGAGCGAGCACAAGCAGGGGAAGCGGCAGGCAGAGGCAGAGGGAGAAGCAGACTCCCCACTGAGCAGGGAGCCCGTGCGGGCTCGATCCCAGGGCCCTGGGCTCATGACCTGAGCCCGAAGGCAGACGCTTAACCGACTGAGCCACCCAGGCGCCCCAAGCCCAGTGACTTGTTTAACGTCACACAGTGGAGGGAGAGTAAGGACTAGAATCAAGGTCTCTGGACAGAGCAGCTTCCTTCAATTGCCTGAAAGTATAGTTTCCTGCCCCCCTCAGGTGGATTCAACTAGTGAAATAGTGTTATCTCCAGGTACGGTACCCATTTGTTCTGTAGCTATGGCCTCGAGGATTCTCTAGTGATCTGTTAACCCACTTTGCTATTTGAGGGTTTAAATTAGATTTCTGATGTGTCTGGGAGAGGGCACGGTGTCCAGTACTAGACGCAACCTAACCGGAGAGCAGTGGAACAACATAAAGGTCATTTTCTGCTAAAATTCAGCCAAGTACCAGGAGTGGCAGGACTTAAGGGAAGGGAAAGAGGCAGAAAGGTCCTTTAGGTCATTCTGAAACATTTAAAAAAAAGTCCTTTGCATTTAGATATCACCACACATGGTCTGTTTGAAACACTCACTTGATGTCAAATTAACTAGAGGGACCCAATATCACTGATACATTTTCTGGTCTCCTAGCTGTCCATCAAAGTATTGTGTTCCTTTTTCATGAATGTCTTAGTCTGTTCAGGCTGCTATAATAAAAATACCATATACAGGATAGCTTATAAACAACAGAAATTTATTCCTCACAGTTCTGGAGGCTGAGAAGTCCAAGATCGAGGTTCCAGTGGCTTCAGTGTCTGATGAGAGCCCACTTTCCTGTTCATAAGAAACTTTTGGGGGGCACCTGGGTGGCTCATTCGTTAAGCGTCTGCCTTTGGTTCAGGCGTGATCCCGGCGTTATGGGATCGAGCCCCGCATCAGGCTCCTCCGCTGGGAGCCTGCTTCTTCCTCTCCCACTCCCCCTGCTTGTGTTCCCTCTCTCTCATTGGCTGTCTCTCTCTGTCAAATAAATAAATAAAATCTAAAAAAAAAAAAAGAAAGAAACTTTTGGATGTGTCCTCACATGTGTCCTCACATGGTGGAAGGGGCCAAGGAGCCCTCTGCAGTCTCTTTTATAATCCTATTCATGAAGGCTCCACGCTCACAATCTCATCACTCCCAAAGGCCCCACCTCCAAATACGAGCACATCGGGAATCCATCACATAGGGTTAGGTTTCGACATATGGATTCGGGGGGGATCAAAGACATCCCATTTATAGCAATGAGATATAATTGTTGAGAAATGACTGTCCAGCCACAGACTTCATTTCTGAAACCCCCCACATTTAGATGGGACCATGTGACTGACTTATGGTCAATGGAATTGAGTGGAAGGAATTTATGCCAATTCTAGGTAAGGCCTTAAACCAGCACTGTGGTTCTGCACACACTCTCTCCTTGTCTGCCAGCTGCATGTGGACGCCCATAGCAACCTTGGAGGCCAAGTGCTGAAATGGCAGACTGCCTACCAGTCTGGGTCCCTGAAGGGCTGTGGGGAATGGAACCACTACTCACCCCACTACCACCAATTAAACTTTGCACGATCTGTTAGCAAGAAATAAATGTCGATTATGTTAGGCCATTGAGACTCTGGGCTTTATCTGTTACTGCAGTTAACAGTTACTTTAACATAGTCAATGACATCTAACTTGAACAATAACATTTGATTTCCACTTAGAGCACTGGAGGCAAAGCTCATGGGGAAGAGAAAAGAGGGAGAGGCAGCACATCACGAGACCGACAACCCCCACCCTGTGTTAGTTCATCAGGTCAAAGTGTAGTGTGGACAGCAGTGCCCCTCCCCACCCCGCAGAACATCCTGAGAACAGAAAGTTAAGAGTATTCACATTTTATTACTTACAGAATGTTACCTCAAAATATAAGCTACCTCATGGGCCCTAACTCTGCAATCGCCAAGCTCATATAAACCTTAATATAATCTGATTTTGGAAGCAAATATTACCACCTGTTCAACTTGCCTGCAGAGGAGAGACTTTCCCTGGGAGGTGTTCCTGTACTCATTTTGCCAACTTCCAGATGAATAAAGCTTAGGTTTCTTCTGCTTCTTCCAAAAATATAATTTATTACATAACATTTACAACTTGAAAAAGGATCCCAGAATATTTTCAAGAATAATAATTAGAAGAGTAAAGTTCATGCTGTGGGCTATAAAGAAGGGGCCCCCTTTTCTCTGCTGGGTGCATAGGACAGTGGGATTTACTCATGAGCCAGTCATTTGGAACTTGGTCAGCTCCTCCCGAATGCTCCCAGGGGGCTGCTCTGGTGTTTGGTGTTTGGTTTCTTGTATTTTAGCTTTCTTGTTTTAGAGCGATCTTTGCAAAATACCGCCCCTCTGGCAATAGGTAATGGATTTATTATTTATTTAGTCTGGAAGACAAAGAGAAACTTGCAAGGCTCTTAGTGGTGGGGACAGGCGGGGCAGTGCCCTTAAAGGCAGCGCATGCTTGGGTGTTGCCTGGCTCTCCAGATCTTGGAAATACCGAGAATCATTACGTGTGGTGGGTGGTGGTGGTGGCAGGAGTGGTCCTTTCAATTATTCTACAGAAGAACACAGGGGAGAAGCGACCAGGAGGGTCACTGGTGGGCTCGAGGGGAGGCTGGATTCCAAACGTTACAGCCAAGGTCGGTCGGTCACAGCCCTACTCACGACCCATCAGAACCACTAGTCGGCTTTACTGCCAGACGTATCTGCCTGGGTCTTCTCTGAGTCTGCAGAGTTGAAACACTGCCCTTTTGCTTTCAGAAATAAAACCACTCTCAGTGGATTTCCAAGGTGAACGCAGCAGCTGCACCCCTCCCTGACATGGGCCTGGAGTGCATGCGTGGAGCACACCTGCAGATGGGGGCACGGCCAGGACGATTCCAGCAGCTCAGCAGTTCGCAGCCCTGCTGGGTCCTTCCCCGCCCCCCCTCAGCAGGCCTCAGTAGCTCCTGGTGCTCAGGGCCAGTGGGGGCCTTTCAGGGGGACTCCACCAACAAACTCTGCCATTTTGGAGGGTGCAGGGTTTGGGCCCAACTACTGGGGAGGGGATGGGACTACCAGGGTGAGTGGGCCTTGGGGAATTGCGGTTCTGGGGGTCCCAGGCCTTAGTCTCATTGTAGTCCAGTTCTGGAATGTTTAAGCTTCTCTCCATCCAGAGATAAGCTAATATCCCACAGTTGTGGCTTTTTCAGGGCACTAGAAAAATTGAGACTTTTTCTTCAAATAACAATGAAAATTTGTTCTGAGCCTTTGTGATAAGAAAGGAGAAAGAAAATCATTCCTAGAGGCAGGAAGAACAGAAAATCATCTCAAGAAAAGGCACAGACTTCTCATTATACCTTATTATGCTTTCAAATAAGCATTTCTGCAAGCCCATTCTTCAGTTTAAAGTAAAGTGGTTCTGAAGTCTTAGACGATCTCAGCCATGTCTTATCTTAGGAGGAAAAAATCTGATGTGGGAAGCTGGTGGATGAACTCCTTTGTCCCAGGGCCCAGCCTGGCAAGGGGCTCCCGTGGTGGGCATTGTGAGGCTGAGTTTTGCCCCAGGCTATCTTTTGCAGGGAGTGTGATAGGGGAACCCCTCTAGGAAGTGGTCCCTACTTATTTAGTAATTATCCACCACCCCAGAATGAAAAAACCAGGACAGATGCCTTGGACCAAAATCCCTAAAGAATGTGATGTTATCATGAGTTTCTCAGTATCCTTTGAATAATGCAAATACTTCTTCCATGAGACAGTTGCAAAGTTAGAATTGCAGGACCCCAAAGATAAATTTCAATGATTCCCTCCTCCCTTTTTATTAACTAAAAAAACAAAAACAAAAAACAAAACTTAAACCTCTTGGGGAGCATATAATACACAGAGAAAGATAAAGGAAGCAGGAGTGGCCCATCTTCTGCAGGGTGGGAAGCTTACTGAAGAACCGACTCTTATTTACAGAAAGTGAGCTTGCACGGAGCCCTGGAGGTCTGGCCGCCCTGGATGCGGGTGAGGGGGTGAGGCTGTGAAGTGGGCAACCACTGGGCTTGCTGGCTGCATGAACAGGCACTGGATTGTTCTGCGCTCAGCCACCCACTGCCCTGGGTGGCCCTACGCGAGCTCCGAACCCTCTCCACGCCTCACGGGAAGACTCCTTCACGGGGCTACTAGGTTCGCGGAGCAAACTGGCCAGGGCCAGGCCCGCCGGGACGGCTGCTTACGTGTGCTCTCATCCGGGGCCTGCAGCTGTGCCTGTGCCTGCATATAGAGGAGACTTTGCTATCTGCACACGTTTTTTAAAGCTTGAGGAGACAAGTTCTTTGTCTCTCTTTTCCTCTCTCGTCCTCACCTGGCCTGTCCTCTGCCACTCCTTTCCCTGCTTTCTCCCCCAGTCTTGGCACTTCTTGCTCCTCCCCTTGCAGAGCTGAGGCTTGAGCAGGAGGCTGCCTGGGTGGCCTTGCACGTGGCCATGCTCTCTCCATCGGCTTCCAGGCTGAGCCCGCCCACTGACCAGGTCCAGCCCAGTCCTTGCCGCCCCCCCGCCCCGCTTTGCTGGCAGGAGCTCATACCTCCGGTGCGCTCGTCCTCCAGGACCCACCGGCAAACACGGCCGAACCGAGTCCACTCAAGCACAGAGTGAGCCTGCCGGCGCCCTCTCCCCAGTTCCCCGCTCTCTGTGCTGAGTCTCCCAGACTTGTCCCTCCCTCGTGTCATCTTCCTCCTGTGTCTCACCTCAGACCCGGCCCTGTCTTTCCTGTCCTTTATCCTGAGAAAGAAAATCAACCCACAGGAGAGAGAGTCATTTCGGTGGTAGCTTATTTGCATCTCACCCCTTGAATCACGCAGGTTTATCACCACCACCTTTAAATCAGTCCACTTCCCCTGCCCGACTTGGGGCGTCCCACCCAGCACTGCACAGCTCCCCGTCAGACCTCGGCCTCCAGATTCCCCCTTCCCCCAGGGGCTGAACGGAAAGCTTTGCTCTGGGCTCACACTGGCTGGCCTGGGAGAGCACGGACCTGGTCAACCTTCACGACCAGATTAGATTTCTGCCTAGTAAATGCCACGGAGAGGCACACAGCTCCTGGGGAAGAGGCAGACAGGTGAGATTCAGTTGTGTCTTACAGTGATGGCTTTTGATTGACACCTCTTTGAAACGGTTTTGGTCAAACAAACCATTAAGGGCTTGGCCTACAAGCCTTTAAGATTCCTTCAGATTTGATGCAGATCTCATTATTTGCTTGTTCAGTTGGTGTGTGTGTGTGTGTGTGTGTGTGTGTGTGTGTCTGCGTTCGGTGGTTCAGTGTGCTTTCTCTTTGTGCTGAAACCCTCTCCCTCCCAGCCACATGACGGATGATGATTGCTTTTTGTGGTGCCTAATACATTGTTCTCCAGTCCATGAATATTGTTACCTGACTCCCATTCCAACCCAAGGGGACTCTGGATTCACAGAGGAATAGAGCCCTCTTACAAAATCTGGGGTATGATTGCAATTTTACTTTGGAAGCACCCGTTTCCCGGAGGAATAGCCAGTGATTGATGCCATTGTCAGAAACCCAGATGCGCACACTCATACATCAGCCAGGAAATGACATAAACAGCTCACCCAGCAGGCCGGCGCCGACCCACCCACTCGCTCCCCTGTGGGAAGAGAGGTGATAGGAAACCCGGGGCAACAGCAGGGAACAGACAAGGAGAGGAGTTAGAAGAGGGCTGGGCTCCTGAAGGCCCACCTGGTGGTTTCCTTCCTCATCTTGTGCCGAGGGCAGCGGCCACAGGCTAAGGTCCATAGTTACATTGAGACGTGACCCGGATCACGGAGAGCTGTTCCATCTGTCCGGGGAGCGCGCCGCCGGCTTCTTTCCTTGGTGCGCGCGCACGGGTACATACGGCTGCACACACCTCTCTTCATCCTTATACAGGTACAGGTGACGTCTACATTTTTCTTGGGGGTTGATGTGGCCTACCTAGGCGAAGCTCATGCTATGGCATTTGTCTCTTTGGAGAGCAAGTCTGTGCTGATTCCAGCAGGATGGGGCAGCAGAGACTGGTTTGTTGCTAAGAAGATGTTTGAAAAATCAGGATACTATTAGGGCGGGAGAGTGGAAAGCAGTCCAGCAGGCCTGCTGGTGACTTGCGGCTGTGGGAGTGGTTTATCGGTAGCGGCAGGCCAAAGCGTGGACGTTCTTGACCACATAGAAGCCCATGGTGACTGGAGGGATGACCAGTGTCCGGCCGGCCCGCAGGGGGCGGGGCTTCAGTTCTGGGAGGGTCCCATCGTCCACCATCACCAAGGGCTGGCCGTTCAGCTGCACTGACCTACGGTGAAGAAAAACAGCGTGGGACTTGTTATTGCTTCGTCACAGCAAAGTCTGGGCAGCCCCGGACTGCCTGCCAGTCTGTCTGATACCGGCCCAGCGGTCACTTGCTATGCCCAAGCTCTCAGCATCGTGTTTTACTTTTAAAAACTCATAAAAACTCCAGCAACGCTCTGAGAAAGAAATTGCCATTATCCCATTTTACCTAGAGTGGCTAAGGGACTGGTCCAAGGTCATCCAGCTTGTAGGTCTGGGAGCCAGGGTTTGAACACAGGTCGTCTAGTTCCAGACACACATCATTTAGACAAGTGAGAAGTCTGTGATGCAGAAGCTGAAAAGTATATTACACCTGTGTTTTTTTTTTTTTTTAAAGATTTTATTTATTTATTCGACAGAGAGAGAGACAGCCAGCGAGAGAGGGAACATAAGCAGGGGGAGTGGGAGAGGAAGAGCAGACTCATAGCGGAAGAGCCTGATGTGGGGCTCGATCCCATAACGGCAGGATCACGCCCTGAGCCGAAGGCAGATGCTTAACCGCTGTGCCACCCAGGCGCCCCCACACCTGTTGTTTTTTAAATCATAATAGCTGTTCAGTTTGACCTTGTACCTAAAGAATTGTTTCCCGTGGAGTGGTGCACAGGCTTAAGATGATTTCAGAAGTCTCCTATTTAAAAGATCTCTTTCTTTGAGAGATTAGAAAATTAACGTCATGTTACTTGTCTAGGCTTATTCTGAAGGAGGAGAGAGACACTTAATGACTCTCCTTTTTCTGAGAATGAGTTTTCAAATCTTTTTTTAAGAGACAGAGAGAGTGAGCAGGGGTGGAGGGGCAGAGGGAGAGGGAGAGAGAATCTTAAGCAGGCTCCACGCCCAGCGTGGAGCCCAACACGGGGCGCAATCTCATGACCCTGAGCTCATGATCAAGGGTTGGACGCTCACCTGACTAGGCCCCCAGGTGTCCTTCATATCTAATATTTATCAGATGTTTCTGTTTCAGCAACACAGTGGAGTGGGTGATAAAGTAGGCATTTTTTGATTCCAATTCACCCATCCTGCGTGCTTTCTTCTTCCTGTGCACCAGCCATCGTCAGCCCGGAGAAGAGGGCCGCACGCAGATACACTTAGGGGAAAGGGAAGTAACTCAGCACCCATCCCTGGCCTGTGGTACAGAATCCAAAGACCTTCCTAGGGGTGCCTGGGTGGCACAGCGGTTGAGGGTCTGCCTTCGGCTCAGGGCGTGATCCCGGCGTTATGGGATCGAGCCCCACATCAGGCTCCTCCGCTATGAGCCTGCTTCTTCCTCTCCCACCCCCCCTGCTTGTGTTCCCTCTCTCGCTGGCTGTCTCTATCTCTGTTGAATGAAGAAATAAAATCTTAAAAAAAAAAAAAAAAAACAAAGACCTTCCCAGCTGTTCCTGACCCGGAATGACTTGTACGGCCACTTATCCAGATTGAAGCTCAGTTTTCTGGGTCAGAAGAAAAGGCCAGAGCCAGACCACCAGCTGGAAATAAGGCTGTGAGTCACCCTCAGAAAATCAACATTGCATAGTGATGACTATTTTGGGGTCTTGCCCAACCTTCAATGTGATAACAGTGCAGTGATATTATCTGAGCTGTAAAGAGAATAAAATGTTAGAAGCTGATACAGAGATCTTTGTCTCATGTTCCTTCTGTGCTATGAATGATAGACGGGTTTAGAGAGAGATAATTAGAACTATGCCCGGCAGAGCAGTGAATTCCCAGAGATAAGTGTGTTGTGAATTGCTCCCAGCAGAGGGCAAGGTAGGGAGGCAGGTCCGGGCCTGGTCCCACATGGGTGAGTTTGGGTCTGGTCCAGATCTGACCAGCCAGAGGGGCAGCCATGCTCCTCCCGTTGGTGTGACTGAGGAATGAAAGAGCGAGCAGGGGACTCCTGTATGGAGAGCCAGACCTGCCTCTGGAAAAGTACAGAGGTAAGAGAACTGAGATCTGGTAAGTGTTGACATCAAATCTGCAAGGAGCTTTTGCTCCAAATTTAAGTGACTATCTCTGGTGAAGATAGCCTACTCACTGGAGTGGGAGGTGGGGTGAGAAGGGGTCCAGTTGCAAAAGAAAAAAAGCCAGAACAGGTCTTCACAGTGTACTTTCATTATTTTGTGTCAGATGGTGTGGATACCCAACAACCAGACATACACACCATCAAATACAAATTCAATAATACTAATTAATTTTTCCAATGAATCCTCAGTTGATATCACTGCTCCACTTGAAGAACTTCAATGATCCCTCTCATATATGGAACTGGGTGGAAGCCCTCCCCGTAAGGAATGCCCTTTTTGAGTCACATGATCCCAGAGCATGGATCTGGGCTCTGGGAAGTGTGATAAGCAAGCCTTTGAATGTCTAGATCATTATTCTAGAACAGAAATTCTAGATCTAGATCTAGAAATTCTGATTTCCTTGTTGGTTATTTGTAAAAAGCTAACCCAAGTGTGGGTGGGACCGGGAAGCATGGTTGAGATTCTGGACAATCTCTAATCCCAGGACCCCAGTCACTGACTCGCTAGATAGTCACCTCCCTTCTGGAGGCTTTTTCATCTGTGCAATTGCTATTGGCTGTCGGGCCAGAGACGTGAAGTAGAAAGTATGAGGCGCTCTGACACCATAACCAGTCCCGTAAGTAGGAGACTGTGTTTTGTTATTAATCCTTTCACCGTAGCTACGGGCAAACTTGCTGGTCCTTGTACTTGACCGCTCTTGGGGCTGACCAGTTTCATGGCTCCTTTTTAAAGCTCTCTCTTCCCTTGGCTTCCATGGTACCTCTCTCCCACTGTCTCTCTCTTACTCCCACTTTCCCTCTCCTTCATTTCTGCATGTGGTTGCCTCTTTAGGGGGACTGTTCACTTCCACCTGCCTCTCAGATGGTGGGGTTCTTGGCGCTTTGTCCTTGGACCTCTTCTCCCACACTCCATACTCCAGCTGAGTGCTATTACCCACACCCATGACTTTGATTGTTACCCGTGACAATACTCCCCAAACCTAGCCTAGATCCTTCTTCTAACTGATGGTATCTCCACTTGGTTGTCCCATAGGAACTACAAAGTCACTATGTCCAAAGTCGAAATTGTCTCCTCAAACCCTGTCCTTTTCTCTGCCTCTTTTTGTGTTGGTACCACCATCTATCCAGTACCTAAGCCAGAAAGCTGGTCATCTGGGACTTCGCCCCCAATTCCCACATCGGGGGGTCACTAAGTCTAATCAATTCTACCTTTTAATATTTTTCATATTTCTCCTTTCTCTCCACTCACTGCTACTATCCTAGTTCAGAACTTGCCATGTAACCGACCTCTTTGCCCCGCCTTGCCTTCCTCCTGCTGCTTGCCACACCGCCGGCAGAGCAATCCATTGCTGTCACTGCATTAAACTCTTCAACGTCTCCCTGTGCCTCCCGCTTGCACGCGGACAATGAAGCCCTGCTCTGGCCAGCTCTCCAGTCTCAGGTCCTGCCAGTACCCCTGACCCCAATGCTAACTGTGGCTCACTCACCTCTGGGGGTGGGCAATGGGCTGAGCTGGCTGTTCTCATCAGGTCATCATCAATATAGGCATGAACAGAGATTGCTTCTCAATGAATAGCTAGTTAAGTCTTGCACATAAATGAAATAAATATTTCTCAAATGACAACATAAGTAAGCATTGTTGGGAATAAAGTACACAAGTTCATTCAAAAGTAGAGTAAATATGTTTCAAGTGTAAGCACCAATAGATACTGTTGGGATTAATAAGACACAAGTTCATTTAAAACTGTTATAAAATTCCTAATAGATTTTTTTGGGAGGAGGGGGGCATCATGTGCTTTTTTCAAGCACGAGATTTTAAAGATTTTATTTATTTATTTGAAAGGGGGAGAGAGAGAGAAAGAGAGAGAGGGAGAAAGAGCAGGGGCGGAAGGGGCGGAGGGACAAGCGGATCTCCCACTGAGTGTGGAGCCTGACACAGAGCAGGGCTCTCGAACTCAGGACCCTGAGATCATGACCTGAGCTGAAACCAAGAGGCAGACGCTTAACTGACTGAGCCGCCCAGGTGCCCCTCAAGCAAGAGATTTTAAAAGGACAGTTACTACTATAATGTGGGAGGACTGTGGCATCAGCCCACACCACAGGGGAACCCTGGTCCTTTTATAGGGCTGGCCCCCTTGCCCCTCCTAGAACACAACCGCACTAGGTCCTTGCAGAGGCTGCTCAGGGGCTGTCCCCTCTGGGGAACCTTCTCTGATCTCTGGGCTGGGCTAGGAGCCCCAACTCTGGACTCTCCAAACTTACCTATAACTACCTCACTGAACTATAGTGAGTTACTCACTCCCCCTCAGTGGGCTGTGAGCTTTGTGAGGAAGGGGACCATGTCTTTCATCCCTAAATCCTCGGTGCCTAACAACGTGCTCAGCCTGGACTAGGGATGAAATATTCTTGAACAAGTGAATGAACTTTGAGGCTCCTTTGCATTACGTCTTATCTTCCGGGGTGGACTTTCTCCAGCTCGAGAGAGGCTCCCTGGAGGTTCGTGGAGTGTCTTTACAGATTTCATTAACCTACCAATTACTCTCCCTCTCAGTGGCTCTAGAGATGTGAGATAAGACCTGAATTATTGCTGATTCTCAGTTACTCACCAGATACCTTATCCCAACCTGACATGAGGCCACTGATCATGGATAGTATTTTTCATCCTTAAGAAAGATCCATATGACCATCTCTTAACTAAGCCAACATGAGTAAATTTGGTGAGACCCGGAGTCCCCATACATCCTCATGTATGAAGTCCCTCCATTGTAAAGACGGGCCACGTGCTTTACCGCCTCCATTCTATTTTTCCTGCTTACATTTTTCTTTTAGTATTTATCCTGTTACCCAGTGAAGTCAATCATGATAAATATTACAATAATCTTCCATTTTTATGAACAATTTATAAGTTTGAAAACATGGTCACACTGATGATAAAAATCGATTAGTACACACTATTTTGTACACAAAGGCATTTTGCTATGATTACATCTGACTATCGCATTTAGTCCTTCCAACACCAACTGAGGAAGGAGTTAGCAACCCTATATTATGGATGAGGAGATCAAAGTTTAAAGGGGTCTCACCTAAGTCACACAGCCATTAAGTGGTAGGGGTGAGATTTACAATGCTACCCTTCACCATGGTCCTATCTGGCCTCCCTTGTGATTGCTAAAGAGCCCTGTGAGGTATGTGGGGTTATTATTATTATTGTTGTTGTTGTAACTTTACTATTGAGATGAGGTCACAGAGGTTAAGTGCTTTGGGCAAGGTCACATAGCTAAAAGGTGGCTAAGCTAGGTCTCGACTTCAGTCCTTCTGACACCTCTTTCTACTATTTCGTGTTATTCTCCAATTCCAGATGGCACTCACCAGGCTCACGTTTCTTTATTTCAAAACCTTTCCTTATCATATTTCCATCACATTCTGGGACTTCCTTACTGCCCATGACTTTTCATACCAAATGTTAAACGATCCAGCCTATGTTGAACTATTTCTCTTAATTCCCTAGCTGCTGAGGGCATTTAAATTATCCAAATATTAGGACAACTGCATTTTATCACCATCTGTTTTTACGAAGTCTGAGTTACTTTTCAATTCCTAAACCTGTCTTCTTTATTTTGCGTGCTATTTGAAATGAGATTCAATGTGTCAGTGTGGAGTCAAGCCCTCTGCTCCCCCGGTCTCTATGGGAGCCCCTTGCCCAGGTCACCCTCCACCACCAGTCTACAGTCTCTGGTCTTCGTGTCTTACCCTGGTTCTTGCTAGCCATGGATACTGAAGCAAGCTTTCAACTATTCTGAGGCCTCAGGGAAGCAGGTCTAGTGAGCATGCTCTTTGCCAGTCTTGAAGATAATTTGCTGGACTCTGGTCTGGCCCTGGGTGGACTTCTGTGAGGGGCAGAGGTTGGGAAATTTTTTCCGTTATTAGAAGCAGTCTTGGGAATGGTGTGTGTTTCAGGCTGGCATATTTGGGACCTTGAGTGGGAAGTGTAGGGACTTAGAGATAATCACTCTGCCTCAGCTGCTTTGAGGAAGTGATTTGCCTTCTCTGAGCTTGGTTTCTCCATGTGTAAGACAGACTAGATGAGACCTAAGAATCCTTCTGTCTTGAACATTTTTTAGGTGGGTTGTTCAAAGCCTAACAGCTAGCTTGAGGCATTTAATGCCAAACTCAGAGTCATCCTGCACAAATAGAAATCTGATCATGACATTCACCTACCTAATGTTCAGTAGCTCCCTGCTAATGTTAGAACACTGTCCAAAGCCTCTATAAGACCCCACAGGCAAAGCCTTTTACCTACGTCTCCAGCCCAGTAGAGGCTCACCCTAGTTCCTGCCCATTTCAGCTCCCCACTACCACTTCCTTCCATTCCATGCTGCAATTTCTCCAAGCACAATCTCTGACTCAGAGTTTTTGTACATGTTCCTGCTGCCTGGAACCTTCTCCATACTCCCTCCCCCTTCCAGCTTCCTTTCCCTTGCTAACTCCTGTCTATCCTTCAGGTCAGATGCCCCTCCAAAGTGCTTCCATATTACCCCATACTTCTGGGGTCTCTGCACTCATCACAGGTACTGGCATTGCTGACCACTGGCCAGTCTCTCCACTAGGCAAGAAGACCATGTGTCTGTCCTGTTCATTCCTGCACTCTCCCTATACCAACTCACACAGCAGGTGAGCAATAAAAGAAGGACTGGTTATAAATATGCAGGTAGATGAGCCTAGAAGGAAAAGACACTGGACTGGAAGACCAGAGACTTGAGTTTTAGTCCACACTTCCCACATGAAATGTGCAGGCCTGGACATGTCACCACTCTGTTCTGGTCTCTGTTTGTGGATCCTTAAACCATGAGAGGGGGAGAGAAGAAGGGAGGCAGGAGAGAGGGAGGAAGGAGGGAGAGGAAGGAGAATGTGTAAGCATCTGAATGTGTGTGTTGGGGAGGGGACATCAACTCCCTTTGCTCCTCATAACCCACACACCTCCTGGTCTGACTCTCCTTCCAAAGTGCTGCCCCGTGCGCCACTAGAGGGCACTCTTGTTCTACACAACAGCGCCGGGCGGCCACTTGGCGCTGGCTCCCAGGAAGCCAGAGCGCGTGCGCCGCCCCCGCAGCCCGCACTCGGTCCCCGCAGGGTCGGCCGACCCCGGCGGGCAGGGGGGCCCTGCGCTTGGCCTGCCGGAGGAACAGACCTCAGGGTCATCAGTTCCCAGCAAAAACTCCGTGGCGGTCCACTTGGCAGGGGGCCCCCCTGAATGTGGCCAATATTAAGTAAACGTGCGCTGCCGGGCTTCGATTCCCGCCGGTTGCGGGCTTCTCGGCCGGCGTGCGGGGAGGGGGTCGGCGCAGGTGCGGGGCGCCCTGCGATCCGTCTCCCCGCTCTCCCGGCCCAGTCCCCGGGGCCCCGGCCCTCCGCGCAGGCTGCGCACCTGTGTGCGCTTTACTGGCCCCCGAGGCCCGGCTGCCGCCTCGCGGCCCCCTCGCTGAGTTAGGAAGCTGGTCTCTGCAGCTGCCTTGCCCTTCTCCAGGTCAGGGGCAGGTTAGAGCCTGGAGGGTCTGAGGACAGAGGGGTCTTGCTCCTCTCCCCTGCTCCGGGAGAGGCTGTGCATCTGGGGTAGCTTAGAAAGGGAGTTCCTTTGAAGTGGCCCGGAGTGATCGCTACCCCGCTGGCGAAGGCTGCTCCGGAGTGGCTGCAGGCTGATGTCCCCGGCTCACTAGCCCGGCTGGAACAGAGGCTTAAGGATGCTCATTAGGCTCTCAGGGGTGCTCCTGCCTCAGGGGTCATGGGGAGGATTACTTCCAAGTGTGCCCTGAAGCTTTTCTCCTCTGTGGCTTTTGCCTTGCCTGGAATCGGTAGAACCTGTCAAGAGGTGTACCCTTCCCTCCAGGCCCCACTGAATATGGCCTCCTTCACAGGGCCTTATCTGAATAGTCCCAGCGGCAAGACGGGCATATTATCTGCAGCTCCCTCTTTAGCACTCGTCCTCAGCTTTATTGTATCTGTGTGCTGCAGTCATTTTGCCTGCCTAGACCCATCCGTCTGCATTTCTTAATTTTCAGTAGCATGTGGTTCAGTGCCTTCTTGCTTACGAGAGTGATTCTAATTAATGTTGGTTTAGTTCCACTCAGGCAACCTCTCTAGGAGTTCTCCTGATTGGACACTCCAACCCCTTCCTCTGTTGTTAAAGAGAGGAGACTGTACAAGAGAGAGCAAATGGAGGTGAAGGCTTCCTGTTCCCTTCCACTTGCAGGAGCCCACATCACGTATGGGGTTCCTGGTCCCTGAGACACTTTGAGGCTGATAAGATCATGTGCCCTTCATCATATTCTCTGAGGGGCATATTGGAACAATGAGGAGTTTTGATCCAGCTTCTGTATCACGGAGCAAACCCTAGGACTCCTTCATGCAAGCAGAGCTGGGGGATTTTATAGGCAAGTTGTTAGAGTAGAGGCTTTTCCTGTTTGCAGTTAGGTTTGGGGGGTCATGATTTGATCTGTGTTCTATCCAAGTCTGTGTAATAACGGTCCAAGCCATAATGGGATTCTACCATGTGCTTCTAATGGCTTAAAATAACTTAGCACATTTGGCAGACAAGATGAGAGCCCAGCTAAGTAGGGAACCTGGATTTATACTGATACCGTTAATTCCCAACAGATGAGGAAATCATCTGGGGGCAGTTTGGGAAGAAAATTTGATTCTGCGACAATCTCAAAGCTCCATGTCATGGGCATATCACATTCAAACCACAGGACACAATAGGAACCAGCTATAAAAACCATGGGGAGACTTTAACATGTGGTTAACTCTGTTCCCTTCCCATTGTAAAGAACTGGAGCCAGGACCTCTGACAGTCATGAGCGGTGTATAAGGGGCATTACTCATATCCCTACGGTTCTCTGCGTCGTACAAATTCAACTGTCGCAGACGTAGTCCTTACCCATGAAGACAGAAGCCCAGAAACATGCAAATGTGTGGTCAGACACACTGTAATTAGTACATTACACAAAGAGAGAGACAAAAGGAGAATCACACTTCTTGGCGTGGATTTTGAGGTCTGTGTTCCGGCTCTAGTACACTTTTGTGCCCTCTCCCCTCACCCTACAAAGCATCTTATATTCCAATCGTGTAAAATGATTTGCCACTTCCCACTTCCTTCAAATAAAATGAGCCTTGAATTTTTGTACTTCTGAACCTTAAGTAAGCTCATCCCACTGCCCAGAATCTCCTTTGGTCTAGCATTTCCTAGCTGTATCGCTCATCCTTCCAGCTCCTACTCAATGGCCCGCAGCCCCGAAGACTTCCCAGATTGCCAGGTTAGAATTCATCTCTTCCCTCCTTACACTCCCCTCTCCGATATTTACCTTCTGTGGTCTGCCTTGTTTTCTTGTCTTAAAATATTCTCTGTGGCGAGAGATCAGGTTCCCCCAGCCCTAACTGTGTGGAGCTGGAAGAGTCAGCGTGGAGGTGAGAAGCATCTCCTGTATGGGCAGTCTGCAGGTGGGATGAAGAGAGTCCGGTAAGAGGGCAGGTGTGTGCGTGTGCGAGCACACGCGAGTGCACAGCTGGCAGATGGGTTTTCCAAATGTAAAAGTATGAGATAAAGTCCAGAAGCCACACCCAAAATCAGTTCCATCTTTTTAAAGTCATGGCTCCCTGGATACCTATTCAAATATGTTAAATCAAAGGGATAAATATCTTGGTTTTATAGGATTTTGATAAAGTGCTCCCTATAATATCAAGTGCACCCTCAAAAATGAAAAGTAAGACATCCCAGGTGGCACAGACTCTGTTCCAGGGCCCACAGATGTAAAAATGCACAGTGTGCGGTGACTCTGAATCATTCTTGCAAAGATGAGCAGGGGAGACGTAGTCTGCCAAGTGATCATTGGTGTTGGGCGGCTGGTCCACAGTTCGGGGCTCCAGGCCCTTCGTCTGGAATAAGCTACATGTCGTCACGGCCTTCCTGAGGCTTGGCAGCCAAAGAAATACTGATTCAGGGCCCAGGCCTGCCATAGGGACGAGCTGGATTAAGACTTCCCAGTTCCCTGCAGCTTGCGTTTGTCTGTCACCCAAACCACAGCCTCTGGAGGTGTGGAGAAGGGAGAAGACAAGGGCCGTTTCTTCTCAGTGCAGCAGAACTGCACATTCTTCTTCCTTGCCCCTCAGTTGAGAATCAACTGCTCGGAAACACGTGAGCTGCAGCCTAAAGTGCTCGTTTACCAGCGTTTCATCTGGGTTCTCGGGAACACAATGGAAATCTCTGCCTGCAGCGAGAGTCCCCAAGCGAGTGAAGGTGGGGAGGGGAGACCACAGCCTTGATGGACAGCTGTGCAGAGAGATTCCAGCTGCTGGGAGTGAGCTGCAAGAAAATGTATTCTGAATCTCAGAAAACAACCCGAGTGCTAAGTGAAAACCCTGAATTCCTAAACATCTTGGTTTAAGATGTCAAGTCACTGTAAAGTATAAAAGCATTTTATAATCCTCTAATCTGCACAGCGATCTGTACATTACTAATCTGGGAGTTAAAACAAAACAAACAACAGAACCTTTGGGGAGCCGTACACATCCTTCCACTTAGTCATAGACAACTCCCAGGGGCTCGTGGCATGTTCGCACCTTTGGCAAAATGGCTTAGTGCCTAAATGAAGACTGGAATCTGGGTGAAATCAAAGATGCAGATCAGCCTGGACATTGCTCCAGCATTTTCTGGAGCCACAATGGTTCTCAACCTTGGCTACATATTTGAATCATCTCGGGGGCTTTAAAAATCCTGGTGCCTGGGTCCCAGCCCGGAGAATTTTAGTTTAATTGGTCTGGGGTGTGGCTTGGGCACGGCGCTTTTTAAAGCTCCCAGGTGGTTCACCAGGGTTGAGCACCAGGAGTAGGAGAGGGAGTGGGAATATGTTTGCAGCTGGGGGTGGAGGGGACTCAAACAGCTTTCTAACCATCACATTCTGAATCTATTTTGAATAAAAAGAGCTTTTCTTACTGTTTCGGAGTACCGTGTCAAAAGGCCACATCTTTTTAACCTGAAAAGTAAGATGTGAACTTTTCAAAGGCAAGTTGTTTTGAATAGTCTGAAGTGAGCATTTTTGCTCTTTCGAGAGAACTGCCTCCCTTCATGTCTCCCCACCGGCTCCGTCAGGGAGATGAGCACACGCCTCAGTACACTCAGTACACACAGGGAAGCGTGCGTGTGGCGCTTCCCAGGATGAATTAAGAACCTAATCGGATGAAGCATTTGCATAGATAATGAACCCTGCATTGCTTTAACATTAAAAAGAAAGACTCGGTGCTGTTCTTGAAGGGCAAGTTCTCAAAGGCATCTCGGTTTCTCTCAGGTCCTGGGGTGTGGCAGGAGCGCTCCCTTCAGACCGAAGCTGGTTCAAGCTCTTTCCAGCCCAGAGGAACCCAGGGGGATCAAATATGTCATTCAGTACTTTCACTGCATTTTCCAGACACGTATGTAATTATTTACTCAGGTCACGCTGTATACATTGGTTACGGCTACTATCTCTTTTTGAACCACAGAACACCCTGAAATGAGCACGAGGGTGAAAAGAATCCAAATTCTCTAAGTTCAATGAATAGTAAGCTTCCATTAACTAGAGATGTGTAAGGCTCGTCTCTCTCTATAGTTACTTCTCTGTAGTTTTTCTACAGACTGACTCAGAGCCTTACATGTAAGTATTTTTATAAATATACAGACTCATATATATTTACATTTCCACTTTCACAGTGTCCGTTTCAGACTTTCTCACCTGGAACACTAGCTCGAATGTCGCTGTCAGACTAAGTACCACCTTCCCGCTCTCTCGCGGCCGGCTCGTCATCGCCCCAGGCCCACACACCTTCCCTGCCACCCGGTGCTCCGGGCTCTGCAGCTTATCCTTCCTCCCGGGGCTCTTGGGGCCCTTCTAACAGGGCTGCAGGACGAGGCTGCATCTGCACAGCAGGCCCTTCCCTCCGGGGGAAGAGGTTCCACTCTAATGCTTGCCTTTAAAGAAAGGATCCTCTATTTCCTGACTTCTTAAAACCAGCACCTGATGCCCTGCGCGGGTGAACCGCTTCTGCACACACTTTGGGCTCCAACAGCACTGTAGACGGTCCTTACCGCTCACAGAATATCAAAACACATTCCAGAGGCATTAAAGAAAAAAATAGAAAAATGAAACAAAAGAGAAACTAGAAGAAAATAAAGATACATATTTATCTGATTTCCAGACTATAAATACACAGATATATGAGCGGAATGGAAGAAACCACAAAGCAAAAGATACATAGATTTAACTATATAAAAAGGAAATACTTCTGTATGTCAAGATAATACCCTAAAAATGAAATAGTTGGAACAACAGCAAATAAAAGACTGGGGAAAATATTTTAACACATCTGATAGGTAGCAAAGGGGAAATTGCCTCATGTTAGAAAAAACTTACAAATCATTAATAAAACAGATAACAACCCAATTGAAAAATAAGCAAAAGACATAGCAAATGCCTAAAGGCAATACTAAGAGACATGAACAATTTTCAACCTCACTAATAACAGAAGAATACAAATTAAGATGAGAGTATTATTTTTCATTATGAAGTCGGCAAAGATTTAAAAGTACTACTGTTCTGTGTTGTGAGGTAAATTGGAATAACAAAATGCTCACATTTCCTACTCCGTCTCGGACCTCCGCAACTGAGCTCGTCTGAGGTAAGAAAATTAAACAGTTAATCATAGGAGATAAGGTTCTATAGCTCAATGGATTCCAAGGTGAACAGAATAGTGAGCAATCTGAAGCCAGGCCATTTGAGGAATGGTTGAAGGAGTTGAGTGTTTGGCTTGGAGAGCACAACTCTACGGGGAGACATTGAAAAATTATTATGAAGAAGGTATAGATTTACTCCACTTAATTTTTCTAAAACAAGGGGAGAAATGGAAGAAAACACCCTTTGGCCACATACAAGGAGGATCTTTCCTATAATCAGAGCTGTCGAGTCCCAGAGTGGGCTGACTCATGACATGAGTAGTCTCATCAAACAGAAGCTGATGGGCTTTCTGTCAGGGATGTTCTAGAGGAAACTTCTTGATCACTAAGAGTACTCTCAAATTTTTCCTCTATAAAGTCATCTTTTAATAACTGCGGAACTTTCATAACATGGTTTATTTTAAGAAGAAACTCATTTAAATGATTCCAGACAAGTGGAGATAATGGGAACCTGCAGGGAATGGGTCTGGTCAAACAGAGTTCAAAAACTCCAGGTACCAACTAAGATCAGCAGGGTAGAACTCCCACACTTACATGTCTTGAGTCTGCTGAGGTAAGTGGAATAATGGCCCTTTGGTCCCAGAAAGCAGGTCTTCAGTTTTTGTTTCTAAGCGTGTGAGTGAGAAGTCTCGGTATAGAAGTCTTAGGATTAAGACTTTTCCCCAAGCTCCTTTTCCCAGAACCGTCCATGCCCAAAAATAAATGTGGCACTTCCAGTCATCTTTAGAGAGAGACTGTGGTAGGTCAGGTGGTGGCCAGTTCAGCCCTCACACTCGCCAAGCTCTGAATCCGGAGATGAAGTATCATAATGTGGTCTGTTCCAACAGGGACACGAAGATATTTTTAGTCTTAGCACCTGGGAGTTAACTTGAGTATTTTCAGAACTATTCTGTTTGGCTAACATCAAACGACACCCCTCTAAAGGCATGCAGTTAGATGCCAATGTTTTTCTTTGATATAGGATTTAATGAGGGTGAAATCAAAGCAAAAGTCATGTCCCGGAGAGATGGAAAAAATAAGCAGTCTGCAGAGAAGAAAAAAATATGTTCGTCTCTTCACAGAATAGGCAAGAAGATTCTAGGTTCACAGGAACCTTAAGTTTCTTTCAGCTAACATCATGGCAGCTGAAGGAGAGGCCCATGCAGATATGAAATGCAAACATTTGATATGGAACCTATTAGCCCCGCAGCAGCACTACCCCACACCTCTCTCAGGCACCACCCACAAGCTGCTTCCTGTTAGTTGTTTGTTTCTAATAACAGAGATGAACTCCTTGAGGACAGGACCTCAGAATCCCCTTCCCCCTCTCTTTGAAGGCTACTGATGATGTGGGCTGGAAAATGTCAAGAGACATTCTGAGATGAAGCATTTACCATTTACATTGAACTTCATGTTCAGACGTTTTCCCCTAATTTGTCTACTTGGGATTCCTGAGCTCTTTATAGGTATGGGACCACAATTCATTTAAAATTTTAGCTACATTAGTTGCCACTGTACGTTAGACGGCTGAAGGGGAACAAGTCATGTCTGGCACAAAGTAGGATCTCAATAAAAGGTGATGACTGGATGAAGACATATGAGAAGGCTCACGAGCCAGCATCTCTCCCTCAGAGATGTAACTCTGGGCTCGCGCTCCAGTAGGGAAGGGGAGCTAGCCAGCGGTGCCTATGTGTGGGGGGCAGAATATACTATGTCAAAGCTGATTTTTATAGGCTTCGAATTAAACCAATTTATAGTCACTGCTGGTATTTAATAATCCTTTTGTCTGAGAAGAGCATAGAAGAGACAGAAGGGAAATCCCCAATTTTGCTGAGAAAAAGAAAAGCACTTTTATTAAAATTCTATATGACTGGGGAAAAGAATCTTAGAAGCAGCACAGAGAAGAATTTTTAAGAAGGATCTGAAATTAGGACTTGTGAAGAAAAGTTAATGGAACAGAGGTGAGTTAGCCTAGAGGAGAGAACACTGCTGAGTAACCCGATGCTCTTCACATTCATTCTGTGAACAGCCTACAGTGAAATGAAAGCAGACAGTATCATGATAGGGTTCAGTGATCCGTACTGTATGTCTGTCAGTATGTCATTATAATTTTCTATTGCTGGACTATTGGGATAGCACGGTACTGAGGAAAGTGCATTGGACTTGGGGCCAGGAAAATTGGGTGGTAGACACTTTCTAGCTCTATCACTTAATAGTTGTGTGACTCTTGAATGAGTCGCTCAATGCTCTAAGATTCGGTTTCTCAAACTCTAAAGTGTGAGGGAGGCAGGGATTGTTCTACTTTCTTCTTGGGGCTATTCAGAGGGTCAAATGAGATAATGGCTCTTAAAGCTCTTTATTATCTATAAAGTCCCAGCCACAGCGGGCCATAGTGTTCTTATCAAATTAAGTGTTTAGACAGGATTGAAGTTGTAGGCACTTCTTCCCAGAGGTCTTTAAACCTAGAGCATCTTCTAGTCCCAATGGCTTTGCCCACAGACTATCTAAGGGTAGGGAGAATGAAGCAGATCACTTCAAAACGTCATTCTGCCCCAGGATTCTTAGCGGGGGCTGACTCCCTCGGGTTACTGTGTCAGAGCAGAACAGTCGATGTGACGAAGGTTGTTTCCTTCTTTTGTAATTTTGGATAGTTTTCCCTTCAAATGGAATTGAAGGAGACACACAGCGCAGGACACTGGGATGTGAGCAAACACCCGTTCTTGGTTTGACTTTTCCCTAAAAATGTTGAGTCCTGTTTTTTTGATGTAAGTTGACTTCTTTGGCCCAGCTTCATGTGGCTTCCCTGTTTGTTGAAAGACACTGGAGATATTCATGCCTTGGGTAGAACCGATTCCCTAGAGGACAATGCTCACTGACTCGTGATCACATCCGGCGTTGTGCAGAGTCTTTCCATTGTGGATGGCAGAGATGCCTCAAAGGTTCTTTTTGACTTAATCCAGAATGGGAACTATTATTGTTTTGGGTGTAAATGGTCAGTCTTCCTCCCAGAAAGGTGAGAAACCAGGGAACAGGACAGAGGACGGACTTGCAGCTGGAGATTTTCCAGAGAAAAACTAACTCAATATTACTGCCACATCCTCTCACAGCACAGCCTCTTTGTGTGGCCTTTTAGTGGCTTGAAGAAGCTACTTGGTTGGTGACCATAGGCTCTAAAAGTGAGGTGGGAGTGGGGGAAGGAGAATGGAAGAGACTAATTGAATTTCAGAGTTCAATGGGAAGCAGAACTCTTTTAGCTCACCCTCCCACTGAGTGAGAATCTTGGAGCCCCTCTTTGTTGGTCACGGCCGCTCACTCTCTGAGTGAAAGGCTACTTCCTAACAACCCTGTCCTCAGTCAGGCCAGATGAGCCTTTGGAAAATGAGCTCTTTTTGTGGTGAAATCTTTCTCTTTTAAATTGTACTCCCTGGTTTACTGTCACTTTAGAGGATTCTAGGCTAAATCTATTTTCTTTCACTGCACAGTCCCTGAAGTATCTGAAGAAAGTCTTCATGACTTGCCTTATTTTTCCTCTCTGAATGAAATCTCCCTATTTCCTTCAGCCATCTTTACAGAATATGTATTCTAGACACAGAACTCCCTCCTCTTGTACACACTGCAGTTTTCGAAGCTTCCCTTCTCCTATCCTATAGGGTATATAGGGCACCCACCTTTTGTCTGATGCCAAGAATGAGAACTATTTCTCATTCAAGAGTCACACAACATAGAGAATTGAGACTCGAGTGGTGGGTCTTATGATTGGCTCACTCAATGAAGTGACAAACAGGAACCTTCATTTGTGGACTCGGATGCTCAGACTGTGCCCGACTAGTGGCCCTAGGGGGGCTTCGTGTGCAATGCCTGACATTCTTGAACGCTGAGATCTCATGGAGATACCTTTCTAGAGATTTCAAATATACCCAGCCCTGCTGACAACTCCGACAGAATGAGAATTACCCCATGTTCTCAACCAGTCATAAAGGTTTGCTGGCATCTCTCTACTCCTGAAACACCAGGCCAAAACATCTAACTGGTGGCTTGAATGGCACACTGACTTGCTCTATATCCTCTTTCTGGTTCCTCCAGACAAGAGCAATTATAGGTTCCTTTGCTCCCAGAGCTTTCCATCCTCTTCTGAGCTAATATGGCTCCAGGCTGCAGCAAGGAATTAGCAGACACAGAACACAGAATCTGGCCCCGGAGGCTTGTAAAACAGAGAAGGAGGCACCAAAGGCTGAAATCACTTCCTTGCATTTCCTTTCATCCTTTCCTGCAGAGTCTGCTTCACTAAAACCACACCCTTCCTGTGAGACCCCCATCTCAGAACCACTGAGGGCTCTTGCACGCATTCGTAGTTACTGAGCAGAGCACTGGGGGCACTGAACATATACTCGACAGCCCCTGCTGGCAGCTTATCGTCCAAGATGGCACAGCACAGGGTCAGAGCCACTGAGGTCTAGAACAGGAGAGGTGTCAAATTAGCAGTAGTTTGCAGGAGAGAAACAGGCTTAGAGAATTAAGTGAAGGGCTCAAAGCTCCACAGTGCGGTAATGGCAGGATTAGGGCTGGAATCCAGTTCTCTTGACTTCCAACCCAAAACTCTCTTTAAGATGATATATGTGAGATCCTGTGCGCCTGTCTGTATTTCTACTCATATACATATGCGTATGTATGGGTGTGTGAAATTTTCATTTGTAGAAAGCTGTATTTCACCCACATGCTCTAAGCTGATTCTCACAATCACCCCGTCTGACAGGTAAGGGAGCCAAAGTTTGCCCACACGAGTAAATGGCAGCAACTGGATTCATATCCAGGCCTTCCGATCCCAGCTCCCTCTTCTTCCAATTGTATAACATTGTTATTTGATCTCAGTGGCCATTACCAAATCCCTCTTCAGGCCCCCTGTGCAATCAAATTCTCTTTGTCCCTGTCCCTCTCAGACATTCTCAATAAGGCCATAACACAGCTTCTCACTGGGATGGTGACAAGGCGAGGTACAAGACAGCATGATTGGAACATACAGCATATCCGTAGCCAGTGGGAGTCACCTCAGTCACTCTGAAGGACAGGTATAGGCAGGAGGGGCTGAGGTGTGGCCGGGATCAAGCATCAGGGGAATAATCCTGGAGGCAGGAGCATAGAGAGGAAGAAGCAGGTTGGAGGACTGTGCCCTTGGATGGTGGGGGAAGAAGCTCATAAAATGATGCTACCCTCTAACTACATCTCCTCCTGTTTCATGGCTTTGCATTTATACCATTTTTATTTTAATCTTAACAAGCATCTTAGCAACACATTATCTTACAAATCCGAGAAGACTCTGCTTTGGAAGAACATTTTAGAGATGTTAGAAAGAGAGCACTTGTTTCCTTCTTCTTCCCCAGCCAGCTAGAGTCCCAAGCTGAGGAGAAGAAAGGCAATGGGTATTTCCTGCAATCCTCCTCTGTGTCAGGAACTTTCCATAGATTACCTTGTTTACTCCTCTCCCCATGAGATGAAGAAACCGAGACTGTATTATAGAGATTATGTAACTTGCTTAAGGACACACAGCCAGCAAGTGGCCTGTTAGACTAAGGCATTCGGCCAGCTCCTTCCACGCAGTACACACGGTCTTCCAATGTTGGGCAGGCTCAGCTTCCAATCTCTGGCTCCAGAGGACCGTGAATGATCACAATCACTGCTTGAGGTGTCAGCCCTTCTGCCAGAAACGACTCTGCAGGTCACTAGTGAATGGCAGTGGGAAACTTGAACACACTCGTGATCCTCAGAAAATCAGACCCAGGATGAGAACTTTAGAGCTGGAAGGGACCTTACCAAACATACAGCAACTCCTGAATTTTGTAGATGAGAACCCTGAGGCCAAGGGATTAGGATTAAAGGATTATTTAAACAATTATTTAGTGAAGCTGGCACCAGAACTGGTTCTCCTGCCGAGGATGAAGACCAGGAATTCAGCACACTAGTCACAAATGACTGGGAAATAGAAAGAGATGGGATAAAATACTCAAGAGAGTCAGGTGGGATTGAGAGGAAAGAAAAGTAGATGTAATGTACATGTAGCCAGAGAAAAGAGTCAGTATGTGAACCAAGACGGAAAATACAGATCTAGGGTGGGCTAAAGAGACTCAGTAAGTGACTTCCCAGATTGTGTTTTGTTCCCATTGCACATACAGTTGGAAGCCAAATGCAAGCCACCAAGGTTGCAGTGAAACAGCGAACAATTATAGCGCAAATAGTTGTGGGCGGCTGTGGGAGTGCGAGCCACCTGCTCCAAGTTCACAGCTTTGTTAAACTTGGTAAACAGTTAAAATGGAGTAGGAAGGCCCCCAGTCTGTACAGCATCCCGTACCCTTCCTGGGAGGCCTCACTCGGAGGCTGAGCTGGCCTTGCCTTTGACCAGGCTCTTCTCCCTGTGGCGTAGAGCTGCTTTCTCTTTGTAGAGAAATTGTTGTCAGCAGTCTCTGGTAGAGACCGAGGGAGATAGGGAGTATCACAGATTCATATATTTATAGAGGTTGAGGGAATCACAAGGTCCCCAGAATATAATGTCTCTTCTAACATTCAGATAAGGAAACTTAAGATCCAAGAGGTGATGTGTCCAAAGTTATAAATTTAGGGGCAGAACAGACTCTTGATCTCTGAACTTTCGACCCTTTGTCCAGTGCTCCTCCGTATAAGCCCCACGAGGTTCGTAGATGCTGACAAACAGGGCGTTATAATAGCATTACAGAATGTTACAGCTGAAAGGGGCATGGTTCTCAACCCCCAGGGTTTTCAGTCATCACATGGCTAGGGGGTGCTATTGGCATTTAGTGGGCAGGGACCTAGGATGCGAATAAGTAGCTTGAAATGAGATCATCCTTCATAATGAATTGTCTTGCTCAGATACCAAACATGCCCTTGTTGAGAAATATTTTGTCTACCATTTGACTTTACAGCTGAGGAATCTAAGCCTAGAGACCAGGACGGGCTTGACAAAGGTCCCAAAGGGAGTCAGCAGTGCCCTGATTCCATCCCACTGAGCCTCCGAGTGAATTAGCAGCAGGGAAGGGATAGCTCTAGATCCTTCCCTTCCCAGCTCCTGCTGACTTCCTCTTTAGCTATTTCTACCTCTGCACTTACTTGGACTTGAGCCCCTCCTGTCCATAGGGCTGCAGCAGATACTGGTGCACGAGCTTGTCCCTGAGAGTCCCAGCCAGTTTGATTTTCTTTCTTGATCGGTGCAGGTTGATGATAAAAAGTGTAATGGACCCTCGAACATAGTTGTGGCTGAGATGGAGAGGGAGAAGGGTAAGACGGAAATAAAGTGGTCAGTGAGATGCTGCTAAATAATTTATAGACTGCACCAAACAGGACCGCCCCAGGAAAGGGCACTTATTTTATGATTCTTGGCCATCCTTGACGTTCAAAGACAGGAAGGCCTTGTTATTATTTGTGGTTTCTTGCAAAAAAGATACCCGCTTCCCACCACACTCCTTTTGCTTTTGTTTAAATATATTACAATGATTTTAGAAAACAAAATATCTTTTTCTGAGTGTGAAAAAACATGCTGACTTCAGGGGAAAAAAAGGAAAAATACAGAGAATTATACAAGGAAGAAAAAGAAAATTCTCCCATAATCCAAGTATCTTGAGATATGATAAAATTTTGGTAAATATCCTTCCAGTATTTTGTTTATTAATTCAGTATTAATTCAAATATTTACCGAGTACTTTGACACATACATATATATTTCTCAATTTTCATCTAATTGGAACCACATTGTTTTTTCAGTTCGTGACCATCTTAAACATATTCCCATCTTATTATGTTATTGTATTTTCTTCTACTTACAGAAGAATGCTAAATTTTTCAGTTATAGAAATGTAACAATTTATTTAGTTACCCCCCTAGCTTTTGGGACTTAACATTTCTTCAAAATTTGCCATTACAAAATTACAATATGGTATTATATAAACTTTTTGCTTGTCACCATTATTTCCGATGAAGTCCTGGAAGTTGGACACATAGGTCTAAGGGAAGGCACAGGGCATGATTCCTACCCAAATCCTCTGTTTCATTCCCAGTGATGCCCCTCCCTGTGGGAAGATTTTCTGTCCCTGCTATGTTGAACCCAAGGGATCACATGTTTGGCTTTGGCCAATGAAATGTGGGTGGATGTGTTAAAATCTCTGCAGAGACGTTTTAAGAAGTAGCCTGTGTTTTGCCATGCTTCTTTGCCCTGCGCCAGGAGACCAACAATGTTCTCGACAGAGGCTGTTCTATTGACCTGCATCCTAGAGCGAAGGTGATGCGGAGCAGAGCTACAGCTGAGCCATGACAGACACGTAGTATGCACGAGAAACACACTTTCTTATCCAAAGCCACGGAGATTTGTTGGTCCTCCATTATCATAGCATAACCTCACCTATCCTGACTGATACACACATTTTGCTAACACTGATGTTAACTGCCTAGAAAGCTTGTACCAATTTGCTTTGTTCAACTGTCTGTAAGAGCACCCATTTCCTCATACCCTTAAGAATAATGGATATTAACTTTTTAAAATACCTTTCTCAACCTGAGAGGTGATAGTGAGATTTCGACGTTGTATTAATTTGTATTTTTAAAAAATCCGGGCTGAGGTGCATCACTGTTCTCATTTGCTTGTTCGCCATTTCATCTCTTCTCTTGTAAATGGACTATTCATGTCCTTTGACCATTTTCCTACTGATTTATAAAAACTATTGATTAAAGATAGTGATCCTTTGTCTGCATGTATGTTGCAAAATTTCCCCCAGGTTTCTTTGACCAATTCAGTTTGTTTACACTGTATTCTGATGTATAAAAGTTAAAAACTCTAAGGTAGTCAAATTTATCGATCTTTTTGATTTCTGCCTTTGCTGTTTTACCTACACCAAGATTATAAAACTATTCACATTTTGGAATACTTTTAAACCCGCACAGGATGGTCAGAAGCCTGGAAGAACTATATGCCTACATGCAAGAGCCTTTCACCATGTATCAACAGAACTATAATGATTTCCTTCTTTCTTGTAGGAAAAAATACTTTGTTTCTAAGGGGTCCCCTAGGGCCCCATCTGGATGGGTTAATGAGAGGAAACAGAAGAAATGACCCAGTCCTGCCTTCAAAGGAGGAGTTCAGAGAAACTCTAAGTCAACTTTGCCCAGAGGAAAATATCATTCCTGCAGAAACAGCATCCCTTAGCCTCTGGGTCACTCACCTCTGCTTCTAAAGGTGCTAATTAAGAGTTGAATGACTAAGGGCAGGTCAACATGATAACTTCAGTTGTTTTTGTCTTTTTTTTTTTTTTAAAGATTTTATTTATTTATTTGACAGAGATAGAGACAGCCAGCGAGAGAGGGAACACAAGTAGGGGGAGTGGGAGAGGAAGAAGCAGGCTCATAGCGGAGGAGCCTGATGTGGGGCTTGATCCCAGAACGCCGGGATCACGCCCTGAGCCGAAGGCAGGCGCTTAACCGCTGTGCCACCCAGGCGCCCCTGTTTTTGTCTTTTAATAAAACAGTTGCTAGGACTCATCCTGAAGATTTCGATTCCATGCAATTTGTTATGGGGGCTAGGAATGTGTGTGTGTGTGTGTGTGTGTGTGTGTGTGTGTAAATCTTTCTAGGATACTGGGCAGATGAGTTGGGTGTGGGAACCACTTGTCTAGAGCAATCCATTAAGGTTAGGAGAAGAATTCCCAAAGTATATTCATTGACTGTGTGTCAGATAATTTTTCTTACATCTGTAGGAGGGCACATTATTGTGTTCAAAGGCTTTCTGAACGCCTGCATTGATATTCTGATAAATTATTAAATGACTTTTCTCTCTGGTTCCTCCTCCTCTGGTCCTTCTTAATCTTCTGAAGCATGTGAAGTAGTTTTTGGAGCTAGCTGAGTTAGATCAGAAGAGAATGCCCATTTACTGAGCAGACTTGTGTCACCAGAGCTCAGAAGAAAGGTGCTGCTAGCCTGCGTCAGCATTTACCGTCATTAAAAGAACACCAACTATATTCCATTGGTGGGTTTTAAGCTTAGCTTTGCTGAGGAAATTGAGTGAAACACCATTAACTACAGGTATTTTGGGCTTCAGTGTGAGCAAAAGTAGGCATGCATGGGTAACCAATTTTGCCACACTGTGGTAAACTCTTGCTAACTACCATCAGATAACCTTCTCAAAGGCCCGCAGTGGAGGAGGGAGAGACTTGTGCTTGCATTTATGAGTTTTTCCTCTGCGGAGCTGGGGCAGAATGAGCCTTGGGAGACTAGAGCAGAAGGGTGGGATGTGGGGAAGTGGTGGGTGGGAGGGAGACCTGAAATCACAGCACTGCTGCAGGGAAAGCTGTCTTTTCAAGCTGCTTGGCAATGGTCTGATTTCCATTTACATAGTTCCCCTGGGGGAGACAAACCGGTACTAAGAGCCAGCTCAGAGACCCAAGTGCAGAGGCTCTCACGGAATTCGTGGAGCCTCCTCAGGTAGGAACTGGCGTTGAAGACTGCCTCAGTCGTCCCTTCTGCTTGGCCGATGGGCAAGGATGTAAAGCCGAGGTCGTTTGGCTGCGAAAACACATTCTTGGCCGGGAATTGCAGCACCAACCTGAAAGTACTGTGTCGAGAATCCAGATTCCTGATGAATATATATTCTCTGCCCACAGAAAAATAATCTTGGAGGAGTATCTGTTGCCTAAGAAGATGAGGTCTGACTGAAAGCGTGGCTAACAGGCAATCACTCATCTTCTGATGTCAAGTCCAGGTGGCTTTTGGTTCTCTTAGCGAACGGCCCTTTCTGTCTGATAGAACATCTGTCTTACTCCATGTCTCACTAACGGTCAGACTTCTTCCCCAGCAGAGAATCTGTGCATCTGGAGTTCATCTTTCTGGCTGTTCTTCTGCTGCCTAACATCTTCTCTGTGATGCCATGGGGCTAGGAGGAAGCGAGTTAGGGAAGGTAGGCTCAAAGTGGAGTATCCTGGTTGTAAGAGGTGGGGGACATCAAATGGAGAGGTGCATCTTGACTTCCAGATAAAAAACAGTCACTGTTCTAGAAATGTCTCCAGTGAAGCTGGGAGACAAGGAAAGGGAAGAGAAGATGGTGCTTTGGAATCCATGGTCATTTCCAGTGAAAGCCCATGAGTTTGAGAACTGGTTTGGTCCACTGTCTCCAAATCTTATTCAAAGTTTTTGGGTTCTGTAAAAGTCAGGCCATGTTTTGCCAAACATTTTTTCCCCCTAATTTCAAAGCCCCTGTGTATTTTAAGGGAAATTTAATCCACATGTTTCTGATTCATTTACACTTAACTCATCAAAATATTGTTTTGTAAGAGTCATTTGATGTCCAAGAAGCCTCAGGAACCTTTTTTATGAGCCTTTAAAAAAATTTCTTCTAAAAAAACAGGAAGTCGTGTTTTGCCAATAATAAACAAACTTGAACCCCAAAAGGCTCAATTTTGCTTCAATATCCACCAGGTTCCAATTGGTTCTCAACTTGGCTAAGGACCTCCACTCCTCCTCAGAAACATACATTGTTTCAGCAGAATGGTTTATAAAAACAACGTTTCCCAGTCAAAACAGATTTGTTCTCTGAACAAGAAGGTCTAAGGCGAGAACTGCCACACTGCCGGGCTCCTAAGTTGTTGACTCTAGAACAGAAGGCAGCAGAGCCCCTGCTGGTGGTGTTGGTATGTGTATTGAACTTCTGATCCTAAATCAATCATAAAACACAACACTCTCCTAGGTCAGAAACAAAGCACAATGTAAGAGAGTGCCATGAAAGGCAGTGCGGTCTTCACATAGAAGTTGCCTAACTGCCAAGGAGGTTGTAAAAGGAATTTCTGTTGTATAGGACATTGGGCCAAAAGATCTCTAAGGGTTGTTCCCAAGTGAAAAATTCTTTGCGTTATTAATGTTGTTATTATTTGCATTGAGGGGTGATACCATTAAGATTTTGGAATTCAATATGGTAGTGTAAGTGCAGATATCTGGCCAGATGCCTGGCACATAGCAAGTGCTCAGTATACACCGGAGTGCAGGAGTTGTTTCAACAGACAGTGTCTCTGGGTTGTTCTACTGGTAAGTTTATACTTTCTCACTCAATCCCTGTTTTGACCAAGGATGTATATTTTCAGAGTATTGGTCACGAGTGAATAGTGTGAAGCCAACATGCCCACTCTGGGACATTTCTGTGACCGTGAGCTTGTTGACCATGAATAAACTAAGTGAATCAGTAGTGCTTCCTCATGACTGTTGCAGAGGATGAAGGGGCACAGATAGGGCACACAGCTTCCCAGGGAGAAGGAACAGAGACACTTGTCCTATCTTTGTTCCTGCCAATCTGGGGCATCTGACACCCACTGACATGGAGGAGACCTGCAACCCCAACCAGCTCAGTGCATCCACTGTGGGCTTACTTTTCCAATAGGAACAAAAAGACCCTCCCCCTTGTTATTATCATTATTGCCATATGTGCAATAGATCAGTCAAGGCTTGTCTTCCTTTTTTAATGGGGAAGAGGGGCGTTACTGACAGAAGTGCGGTGGCACCGTTTCCCCAGAGAGGTTCTGAGACGAATTCCCACAGAAAGCAGAGGAGAGCTGGTGATTAGAGAGAATATTAAATCCAGATGATTTTAGTAACTTGTTTGAGGTCTCCTGCTAGCGAATGGTAGAATTCTTAGCCATTCTACCACACCATCTCCTTCTGGCTGATGTGCTGATATCAAAGGGGAGGAACGCAAGAGCTATAAATCATCCATGATATCTTGATGCCCTATTTCTGCACTCATTCATTCATTCATTCATCAAACATTTTGCTGAGCTCTTCTTCATGCCAGTCACCATATTAGACACTGAAAAAACAAAAATGAATGAGACATTGGCCCTGAGTTCATGGTATGTTCAGAATATTAGTGACAACTCCCCACAAGCATGTCAAAGAATGTGAGGATGAGCACTGGGATGAGACTATGTGAGGAGCCCTCTGTGAGGACACCCAAACCCTGCTAAGCCCATGGCTACTGAAACGTCCCCCCGGTTCCTCAGACTGATAATATAAAGGGCACAACTGATGTGCTTCCCAACAGAGACAAAAGGTGCCAAGGGTAATATTTCTCTCTTGAAGCTGGGGGTCCTCCTTTTGAGTGGTTACCTCAGGGCCAGGGTGGAGACAAGGAGTACAATGTATCCTTGTGTGGTGATCAGATAACTCCAGCCGAAGCCATAAAGCAGTCACTCTCTGTCAGGTATTGGACTGAGCTTCCTGTTGAGCAAAAGGGACGTTGAAAGCCTCTGGCCTCGGCCCAAACCAGCCTCCTCTCATCCACAATAGGCACTTGTATCTACAGACAAGACAACTGGCCCTGGCCCCACTATGTTCAGAGTGATTCTTTGAAAAATCTTATCCTGATAAATTAATTGACTTGGCTCCTCTCTCATCAAGGAAGGGGAAGGAGCGTCGGTTGTAATCTGACCACTGGAGCTCTTTGTGCTATCCACTGCCCATGATCAGCGCCTGATAGGCCCACCGGAATGAAGGTCTGGCTGGAGGCACTGGCTTCCTCCTCCCCTCCTCCACCTGCATTAAGAGAAAGAGTTTTTTTTTCAGAGCTGCCTACTCTGCTCCTTAAATAGGAAGTGATGTAAGAAAGCCATATTTGGTCAGATGGGTTTGGCTTTAGGCTCAGTTTTCAGTTTTTATCTTCTGATCCTCATGTTTTAAAATTTTATCTGCCTCACTTTATTTATTTAATGATAATTATTTTTCTTGTTTGTTTACAGACAATTCAATGACAACCAGTGCTTCAGATCAAAGAGAGAAGGATAACCACACATTGCCACACTGATTGTTCTAAGTTCGGCCCTGTACAAAAGGAAGCCCAGATCTTATTTAACCTCTTAAGATTTAAAATAGCTGGAAAGATTTCTGAGATTCTGAAAATGGTTCTAGAGCTGGCATGACTCCCTCGGGCTTTCCAGCCTGGGACACGTGGGTCGAGGGCTAGGTTTCTAGTGCTAGAGCACTCCAGCACGCACCTTAGAAAGGTAGACTTATGGGGCGCCTGGGTGTCTCAGTCGGTTAAGCATCTGCCTTCGGCTCAGGTCATGATCCTAGAGGCCTGGGATCGAGCCCCACATTGGGTTCCTTGCTCAGCAGGGAGCCTGCTTCTCCCTCTGCCTGCCTTTGCCTGTCGCTCCCCCTGCTTGTGCTCACTCTCTCTTTCTGGCAAATAAATAAATAAAATCTTAAAAAAAAAAAAAAAAAGGAAAGGTAGACATATTTCCTCAAGCTCTGCTGCTGGATCATAGGAACAAATTTTATATCTCTAGCCTTGGTTCAGGGCTAGGTACGCACAAAATGCCTCATGGGCATTACATCAACTGGCACAGAGAAAATGCTCAATAAAAATTTGTTGGATGAAGAAGTAAATGAACAAATGGCATGTGTTTTTATGAACGTTTTGTGTATCAATCCTCTGAGAGTGAGAAAATGGTTTCACTTGGAGAAAAAGCTATTTATCAGAGGTCCTTTGAAATCTGCAAAGAACAGGGATAATGATTCCAGAAGCAGTTTACAGTCAGTCTTACAGGGGTCCCAAATGGTATGGAATTCTAAGAGGGGCCTGAAGCCTGAAGCCCCTCGGGAGTGGCTTTTTGTGACATCTCTCTGAAGACTTACTTGTGGTGGTTTGTGCAGTGAGCATAAATCCTTAGTTTGTCCCGGATCACTCGGCCTGGCCGTGGCTTCCGTTGAAGCCCGGCCACATGCACAGCCAAGACTTTGGGGCCGATCAGGCGCTTGTAAAGAAGAGAGAGCCAATAGTCCTGAGGAGAATAGAGAGGTGGAGAGTCAGAGAAAGAAGCATGTTGAGTATCATGAGTAAACATACCAACACACAGGCCAGAAACCACTTCTTAGCAGGGGTACAGTGAATCATGACTAAAGAGACCTTAATCCTGTCAGCATGTCAACCCAATCAAGTGCTCACCTTGGGTTTATAATGAAATGGGCACTGTCTAAAGTGACCTTTTCAACTGACCAAATGGGGAAATTTAAGTGGGGTGGACTCAGATGGGCATGCAAAACAAATGAATCAGTTTTTCACATATGAAATAATAACCCATCAGGGCCTTAAATTTTCAACTCTCTTTTCCTATGACTTTATTTTCATACTGGTTTATGACTTGTGTTTAATTATAGAATAGAAGATTTCCAATCTTCAGGATTGTCATCAATATAAGAATCCAAATGTCATTCTCCAAATATTGTCACTAAAGACTATTAGTGTGGTGGGAGGGAGATGAAGGTCCTCCAGGCAAGAGACCAGGGTCCTGGATTCCAGAGTCAGAAACACAAACAGAAGAATGTTTGCAAACCATGGTGCTAATTCTTGGTCATCCTCAATAATTCTAAACTAAAAAGAATGATTCTAAACTGAAAGAATGTGAGGCTTTTAGCCATTCTGGCATCCATTTGTAACTGATTAATAAATATTTTATCTCTGACCCACACATGTTATTCACTGCCACCTTCATTTCTGTGGTATTTGCTATTACCATATTTTGCTTTTATACTTGATACAAGATATATTTTGTATTTGTTTTGTATTTGCTCTTGTATCCGATCATGGCTTAATGACTTCAGTGTTCATAACTCTCCATGTAAAAAAGGGCTTCCTAATGTGTTTGGGGGCTTCCTCCCTCCTCACAATTCTGGAATTCCATATTCATGCCATTCAGTGTGGGCATGCTACTCAAGGTCTTAAAAACATCATGCATGTTTTCTCAGCCTTCATCTTCCCAGGCAGAAACCTTTTAATGATCTTTTCCCCCCTTGTGTGGTCATCTATAACATCAGCTGCCTAAATATGTCTGTTGAATTGCATAAATCAGAACAAAGTCTCAAAGCCCCTTTGTCAGCAGAATAGCACTAAATCTGCCCTGACTAGTGAGCTCTAAGGCTTGCCCAACCACCTACCTTAATGAACTAGAAGTGCCCTCAAAATGGCTGCTAAATATGGTCTCCTAATATTTAAAATGCCAAATAATTTATCATCAGCAATCATATAAATGAAAAAAATCTCAGTGGTTCAATTTGCTCTTATTCAACTATAATTTCTCTATTTTTGATTTGAAGTAAACTTTGTGAAGTGATTATCACGGTCATCCCTGTTTCCAAAGGGATTCCACCTTTTTGTTATTGATTTGTAATACGTCTTTTAATATTATTGGTAAGAATCTTTGGAATGTATATTGAACAATCACTGTTTATGATTTTTTTGATATGGATAATTTTTTAAAATTTTATAGGAAAATATATCCATTTTCTTCTTTTGATTTCTTTCACTTCTTTTATTCTTAGAAAGTCCTTCCTCACACAAGGATCGGATCAATCTTCACTGATATTTCTTCTCGTTCTTTTTATATAATCATTTAAAAGCATAACCTCTTAATTCATTGAAAACTATTTAGCCATATGGTACTAATTATTTTCTAAATTATTCTACAACTAGTTGTAACATCATACAGTTGATAACTTATTCTTAAAACCATCTATCACATAACAAGTTTTATATCTATATATGTAAAAATATATAAATACATATAATATATATTATAACATTATAATATGTAATATAATATTGTATTATTAGTTTTACATCATTTTCATTATTGTAGTTTACATTTTAATATCTAGAGATTCAAGTTCATTTCATTTATAATTTTTCTTTCTTTGTTCAAACTTTCTTTAATTAGTCATATCCATTTATTTTTCCAAATGAACTTTGAAATCTTTTTGTTGTTGTTGTTGTGTTTGTTGTTGCAAGAGAAATTTGAAGCTAATGTGAATTTTATTTTATGTTTGGCTAGCCTGTTTATTTTCTATCTTTTGTATTCTGCCAGAATGTGTACAGAAGTCATGCTTTATTCTTGATATTTGAACTTTTATCAGAAATGTGTCAATGTGGGTTTCTGCATTAATTTGCTGATATTTGGGGGAGTACTTCTTTTTTATTTTATTTTTTTATTTTTTTTTAAAGATTTTATTTATTTATTGGACAGAGATAGAGACAGCCAGCGAGAGAAGGAACACAAGCAGGGGGAGTGGGAGAGGAAGAAGCAGGCTCACAGCAGAGGAGCCTGATGTGGGGCTCGATCCCACAACGCCGGGATCACGCCCTGAGCCGAAGGCAGCCGCCCAACCGCTGTGCCACCCAGGCGCCCCTTGGGGGAGTACTTCTGATCAGAAAGACTAAGGCCTTTTTTCAACCTATGAGAGTTTTCTTTAAATATAGCTTTGACTTCTTTTTCTTTCTGTTTGCTCCACTCGTTTCAGAAGTCTGGTTGTGAGCCCTCCGTCCTGCAGCCGGCACATCTATCCTCTCCTTTCTCATCACTTTTCAATCTTTTTGTTTCCCTCTGCAACAGGACATCTCGAGTTTGTCCTCTACATTTCCTCCAGGATCATTTCTGTCATTTACTAAGTCCAAAGTATTTTAATTGTTATTACAGTTTTCCTTTCCTTGTAATCTGTTTAGCTTACCTGGGTGTCTGGCACTCATTTAAAAATTGTTTTCCATTTTATGTGTACTATGTCTATGTTTTCCATATATATATATGACAAATATTTATAACAAATTTTGGCGTACGTGTAACTTACATGAGAGTTCTGAGGCACACGAGAACCTGCCGCCCACCCGAAAAGCTACTGTAACACCCACATGGTGGCATCTAGTTAGGTGAGTCCTCCCTTCCCGTTTTTGTGTTTTCCATTCCCTTGCTTCATATTTTAGTTTTACCCATACATTTGCTCCTAAGAAATCTATTATTTAATTTGTTAGCTTTATAAAAGTGGTATCATGCTGAATGTAATTTTCTGTGAGTCACTTTTTTCACTTAACATTATGCTTCTAAGATTTATCCAGGTTGTTACCTGTACTTATTGTTCATTCATTTTCAATATTGTATGATACTTTATTGTGTGAACATACCACACTTTGTTTATCCATTCTTCTGTTGATGGATATTTGGGTCGTGTCCAGATTTTTGCTGTTACAAACAATGCGACTTTGAATATTCTTATTCCTGTTTCCCAAGACACAAGTGAAGAAATCTGGAGAAGCATTGCTCCAGCTGTGGTTGGAAACCATCAGCAGCCTCAGCACCTGGGTGCTTCTAAGAAATACGCATTCATAGACTTTATCCCAGACCTACCGAATCAGAATCTCGAGAATCTCCCCACGTTGTGTGGCTTTCGAGGTGATTCTGATGCTCGTTAAAGTTAGGGAAGCACTGTTCTAATACACACCTAAGGGTGAAATCGCTGTGTCATACACAAGTAGACAAATACTCAACTCTACAGGATAAGCCAAGCTGCTTTCCACAGTGATTTCAATTACTCCAACTTACACTTCCTTCAGCAGTGTCTGCATAACTTCCCTTTGATCCACACCCTTGCCAACCCTTGTTATTTTCTGAGTGAATTTCTGCCAATCCAGTGGGCACAAAATGTCTAGTTCTTTGTGTTAAGAAGTCCTTCCTCAGGTCCAGTTCATAGATACTTTATATTTTCTTTTATAACTTCTGAAGGTTTTCCCCCTCTAATCGTCAAATCTTTAATCAATCTGGGAGTTGGTTTGCTGGTAGGTGTGTGAGGCAGGTATCTAATTTCATGGTTTCCACGTGGCTAGTCAGTTATACGAGCGACGTTTATGAAATAGTATCTTTTTTCTTTAGCAATCTGCAATGTCCTCTGTGTCACCTATCAGACTTCCATATGTTCACGGGTTTGTCTTAGGGCTTTCTTCTGTCCCACTGTGCCGTCCTGTATCACTGCCACACTGTTTTAATTACCATTGTTTTACAAATGTCTTGAAATCTGGTAGAGCAATCCCTCCTATCTTATTCTTCAGGAATGGTTTTGCTAATCTTGGCCTTTGCTCAGGCACAGACATTTCAGAATCAGATTATTAAGTATCTAAACAAAATCTGCTGGGACTTTGGAATTTCATTCAATTTATAGCTCAAATGAGAAGAGTTTACATTTTTATAATATTGAGTCTTCTCATATAAATACAAAAGGCAGTGAAAAGTAAACTCCTTCCAGTCAGGGAATCTTTTTTCTTTCTTTGCTTCTTTTTTGTTTGTTTGTTTGTTTCTTTCTTTTTTTCAAAGTTCACTAATTTCTTTTTTTTTTTAAAGATTTTATTTATTTATTTGATAGAGAGAGAGAGAAAGCCAGCGAGAGAGGGAACACAAGCAGGGGGAGTGGGAAAGGAAGAAGCAGGCTCCTAGCAGAGGAGCCTGATGTGGGGCTCAATCCCAGAACATTGGGATCATGCCCTGAGCCGAAGGCAGACGCTTAATGACTGCGCCACCCAGGCGCCCCTAATTTTTTTTTTTCTATTAAGAAAGTATACTAGATCTTTTACAGTGAAAACAAATCTTGAAAGGAGGAGAAAACATGAGAATGTTTTCTGTTCAGGGATTGAAATCAGGAAACATTTTATTTTTAGGAGTTTTCTGTTAACCGTTTAGTAGTAAGCATAGCGATAAGGAGAACCTGGTGTTAAGCCCCAAACTTGCTCTGTCGGCAGACTCACCGATTCTCCATTTCTAGAGGAAGCACTTTCAAAGTGCTTCTACATTCCTTTCCCCCCTTTTTTCTCTCTGCTTATCCTTTTGGTATTCTGTGCAAACTATTTGCGATGATCTCTTTACTTCCATTTCCAAAAGTGTCCATGGATGGACAAAACCCTTCATTTCCCCACCTCCCACCCCACCCCACCTCCTGGAATTCAAGGATAGTGCGCGCAGGCAAAGCATGTGATCTAGGCAATAGTTGTGTGTTTCTCAGATGCTGTAGGCACATGTTTGCTTTAAAACAAATGGTTACATTTAGCTCATAGATGCATTGTTTTTTTTTTTTTTTTAAGATTTTATTTATTTATTCGACAGAGATAGAGACAGCCAGCGAGAGAGAGGGAACACAAGCAGGGGGAGTGGGAGAGGAAGAAGCAGGCTCATAGCAGAGGAGCCTGATGTGGGGCTTGATCCCATAATGCCGGGATCACGCCCTGAGCCGAAGGCAGACGCTTAACCGCTGTGCCACTCAGGCGCCCCCATAGATGCATTGTTTAAGTGCACATATATTCGTGATAACATCGTGTGTGTAGGTGTAGAAGCAATGGGTTGATAAACATGAAACTTAGGATAGTGGTCACCTTGGGTGGGGCAGGAGGAATTGGGGCAATGGCATAACGGGAGAATGTAGAGGTTGATGGTAGTGTCTTAGTTCTGGGGTTGGTGACGAAGGAGTCGCAGGGGCTAATTGTTACTGTTTTGCTTTCAAAGTAACATGTAGGCATAGATAATCTTTTGAACGTGTCAAATAAGATATTAAAAAGATCAGAAAGGAAAATTATGTATGCGTTTGTTTACCAGAGCTTCCCTTCTGCAGATGACACTGTCTATCCACCCACAGGCTGGCATCTCTTTGAACTGTTTTACCCAAAGAGAGGTGGGTTTACAGTGATGTGCTGCTAGTTCATCATCTCTTCCCCCAGGCGAATGCAGGATTTGGACTGGTGTCAGCTGATGGGAGGTTAAAAGTCAAGGTGAATATGAGTATTTCACCTTTACTTAGTTCCATGTACTGTTTTCAGACTCCTCTCTTACCCTTGTTCTCCTCAGTTCCCTATTCCCAACCTCTTTTTTAAAATTTCACAGTCCCTGTCTCTCTGTCCTTATCTCTCCCTCATGTACACCAGCTCTCAGAAGAATCAAATTTCCTACCCATCTCCTTCCAATCGTCCCTCCCTCCCTTTCTCCTCTTTCTTTCATTTTACTATGAATATGTGCCATTTTATAATCACAAGTAAAACTAAGCAAATGAAATGATTCCTTAATATCTCTTAAGGAAATGACATGAAAATGTAGAAAAATGACCTCTATGCATAGAACAAATAGGAAAAAATAAAGAATGCTCATACATACCTAACAACAACAGGACATTATATGAAAGAAAGATGGAATATAAATAGAAGTTTTCAGACAGTAAGAATCATCAAGAAGGAAGGCTAATATAATGGCTTTTTATGTCAATAATAAAAAAATCTAAAGCAAGGAATGCACTGCAATTTTCAAGGGACAAAGGGAGACACAAATAGACATTCTTTAAGTGTATCAGACATAAGAAGAGGTGGAAGAAAAATAGTGTCCATTTATTAGCTGGAGAGGGAAAACTAATAACAGATGACACTAAAAAGACAGAGGTTTTAAATCTTTTCTTTTTCTTTACTATTTATCAAAAAGTCAATTGTTGTCTGAAAGCTAGACAATGCAGTATATGGAGTAAGTTGAACCAAAATAAATGGGAAAAGAGAAAGAAACTGACAGAATTTTGCAGAATTTACTGGATTAATCATGGAACTGTGTGTTCCTCGAGGTCACAGACTACCTCTCCCCATTGCTATAGTCCATGCCTAGTACAGCATCTGCCTTGCAGGAGGGGCTAGAATTAAATTATGGAATGTGTGCTATGTTTAAGGTTCCATGCCATGCATTAGGGATACAGCGGTAAATAAGACACACACAGTTCTTGCTATCATGAAGCTTATATTTAGCAAGAAAAACAGTCCTTAAGCCAAGGAGTTAAGCAATTAATTGATTTCAACTGTGTAACGGTAACGGAGAAATCTATGAGACTGTAATATAACAGAACTTGTGACTCCATCTAGGCAGGAGGCGGGAGTGAGCGACGGACTTCACTTAAGATTTGAGGAAAAGAGGGGAGGGGAGAGAAAGTGTTTTGGTCAAGAGAAAGAGCTTATGCAAAGTCTCTGAGATGGGGAGGAGTTTGGAATCCTTGAGAATCTGAAAGCAGACCAATTCAGCTTGGAGCTTGGCAATGAATACCTGATGAGGATGGCAGGGCCAGTTTTTGTAGACCTCAGGATTCTAGAATTTGTCTTAAAATAAATGGGAAGGCACCGTAGAATTTTAACAGAAAAACTGACATTATTCAATTAACATTTAGCAAGTTGACTTTCACAGCTGTACAGAAAATGGATTGGAGAAAACCATTTAGGAGTTTAGTTTAGAAGAAAAAATGATCATTTGATTACGGTGAGGAAGTTAGATTAGAGAGAAGAGGGATTTGAGAAATATTTAGGAGCCGAAATTGATTGGATGTGGTGATTGACTGGATACAGAGAGTAAGCATGAAACTTGGATTTGGAGCTTTTTAATGCTCAAATCCTTAATTTCAGAGAATGGGATGGTCACGGCAAGACAAGAGCAGTGTATCCCTTCAATCCTCAACCACACCTCCTCCTAACCCAACCCCAGCCCAAAGACTTAGTGAGATCAGGTTCTGCCAGGGACAAGCACAGAACCTACCCAAGAGAAGACAATAACAGAGTGATAGTGATACCTAACAAATGTGCACTGGATAGATATTTTTCAACGTGTCCCTAAAATTTAGTTCTGAAGTTTCTTTTTATTCTTAGTGCCCACAAATCCAGTGCATATTTTTGAAATATTTTGTCTTCATTCACTTACTTCACTCACTACTTCGCACATTTATTATATCCATTAATCTAGAACTGGGCAAAGGGACCCTTAAGTTAGAGAGCCAAGCTCTGATCTTCCTTCAGCAGCACCCCTCTCCATGGGGTAGGAAGTCCACAGAGCCAAGGGCCCATGCCTTTTTCTAGACCACGTTCTGAGTCCCTGTGGCCCCACAATTACCTATCTTATAGCCTGGATTTCATAGCATAGACCTCAACCTGGAATCTGGCTTCCTAAGAGTGGACAGTAGGTCAGCGGTATGTACTACTAGGCTGAAAAGTGGCAAGCGGCAGCTGCTTATGGAGGTATGATCAGGGCTTGTAGCCTGGGTTATCCACACTGTGTGACCACGACACCCTTGAACATACACTAGGGGTGGGAGGAGTGCTGAGCTACGGCCCTAGGTGCTTACCGACCAGGTGAGAGCTGTGAATACAGTCTTTCCTTCTAGAAGCATTTCCTGAGCACGTATTAGTGGCATGCAAAGTGTTCTGTTGGGTCTGGGTGATACCAAGATGAACAAGACATCTTCCCGTCCTCTAGGAACTTAGTGGTCAAGATACATGTAAACAATTCTCTGTAAAATGAAGCTGACTAAAGTAAACTCCACATGAGCAGAAACCACTTGTAGTACTTCGGGAATTTGGAAGAGGAAACAATTATTTATGACCAGGAGATTCAGGGAAAGCTTCACAGAGAAACAAAAGTGGAGAAATAATTTGCTTACAATTGAAAGATACACATCCAAATCCTGGACAGTGATTTATTATCTCTAAACCTCAGTTCCCTTGTTGGGGTTTAATGAGATAATATATCTGGAAACATCTGTCATGGTGCCTGGTAAATAAAATATTTAATACATGTTGCTTATTCTTCTCTTTATTCCTTGAAATATTTTTTTAGCCTCATGAAAATAGTTACATTCCAGTATGTACATAGTTCTGTTGCAAGTTTCCCTGAAAACATAAACATAACTGGTATATGTATAGAGGGGGTTGGGGCATGTGTGTGTACATGGGTGTGTGTGTATACATGTGTGCATGTGTTGGGAGATTAAGGATGGCTGGAAGGAACCTCCTTGAGATCAGGGTTTACGTTTGCATCCCCAGTGCCTATGAACATAGATACTGGCACTCAATAAATGTCTGATTGATTGAATGAATGATCAAATGAAGATTCACCTCCTGAAGATGATGGGAGGGCTTCCAGGGCTGAATGGGAGTGAAAGGATAACTTTGCAAGATTCAAAGGTTATAGTTTTCCCAAGCACTGACAGGCCTTGCTGCAGCTGCCTAAACTTGTGTAATCTCAGTATTTTCTTCTTGTGAGAAGTATAAATGCACTGGAATGGACAGCAAAATGACAAATATTTTTCCTTCACAGAGTTTCTTGTCTGACTTCCAAAGTCACAAAAACCTAGTTATGTTCTAGTGGTCAAAAATGTTACACTGATAGCCACCTTCATCTAGATATCTGATCTTAGCCCAGAAGAAAGGAAGGGAACATTGCTGTGGATTTTTGCCCTAGACATGGCGGTATGCCAGAGCTCGCATGCACGGGAAAGAACCCTGCTGCTCCAACTTCCTCTGCAGAGAGGGAGCTGCAGGGAAGATCCACAAAGTTTCCATGTGACTAAAGCATCTTTGGAAATACTAAAAGCTACGATTTTCCCTGCTGCCCTCCCTAGAGGGGACACAATCCCCTCCAACCAATTTTTTTTACCACCTTACTCACAACTATCAAATGGTTTCCTGTTGCTTGTAGGCTAGAGACCAGGGGCTAAAACTAGTGGTTTTTAACATGAATTGGCCCCTTACAACCCTGCCTTTCTCAACCTGGCCTCTTATGCTCGGGGACATTGATTTTTTTTCTCCCTCCCAACCTCAGACAGGGCCTTCCAATTTCTCTAATTACCTCCCAATCCCGTCCCACACAACCCTCCCCGGTATGTACAATCACGAGTGCACACACATATACTTTGTTAACTCTTAGCTCAGACGTTAGCTTTGGGTCACTTTCCTAGGGAAGCCTTCCTAGACCACCCCCATCCCCTGTCTGGGCTAAGTCATGTTTCTGTGTTATGTGTTCTCATAGAACCATAGAAATCATTTCTCTTGAGGTCTAGGAGAGATATGTGAACAAACTGTAGCTGAGAATGTCCCTAGTCTGGTGAAGGAAACAAGCATTCATGTCCAAGATGCAGAGAGGACCCCTCCCACGATCAATGAGACCAGACCAACACCACGACATATAATAGTACAATTCACAAGTCTAAGATCCAAGGAAACAATCTTGAAAGTAGCGAGGGGGAAGAGATTCCTTACGTACAGAGGGAGGAACATCAGAATAAAGTCAGACCTGTCTACAGAGAACTGGAGAGCCAGAAAGGGCTGGCAGGACATATTCAGAGCACTAAGTGAGAAGAACATGCAGCCAAGGATACTGTATCCAGCAAGGGTGTCATTCAGACCAGGAGCTTCCAGGACTGGCAGAAACTGAAAGAATATGTGACCACCAAGCCAGCCCTGCAAGAAATATTAAAGGGGGGTTCTATAAAAGTATAAAGACCCCAAGAGTGATACAGAGCAGAAATTTACAGAGACAATCTATAGAAACAAGGACTTCACAGGCAATATGATGACATTAAAATCATATCTCTCAATAATCACTCTCAATGTGAATGGCCTAAATGCTCCCATACAACGACACAGGGTTACAGACTGGATAAAAAGACACGACCCATCCATACGTTGTCTACAAGAGACTCACTTTGAACCTAAAGATATATCCAGACTGAAAGTGAAGGGTTGGAGAACGATTTTTCATGCCAATGGACCTCAAAAGAAAGCTGGGGTAGCAATTCTCATATCAGACAAATTAGATTTTAAGCTAAAGACTGTAGTCAGAGATATAGAAGGACACTATATTATTCTTAAAGAGTGTATCCAACAAGAGGATCTAACAATTATAAATATATATGCCCCCAACAGGGGAGCAGCTAACTACATAAGCCAACTGTTAACTAAAATAAAGAGACACATATAGATAATAATATGTTAATAGTAGAGGACCTCAACTCTCCACTCTCAGAAATAGACAGATCATCTAAGTAGAAAATCAACAAAGAAAGAGCTTTGAATGACACACTGGACCAGATGGACCTCATAGATATATACAGAACTCTCTACCCTAAAACAACAGAATACTCATTCTTTTCTAATGCACATGGAACTTTCTCCAGAAAGACCATATACTGGTCACAAAACAGGTCTCAATCGATACTAAAAGACTGAGATTATTCCCTGCATATTCTCTGACCACAATGCTTTGAAACTGGAACTCAATAACAAGAAAAAGTTTGGAAGAAACTCAAACACTTGGAACTAAGGACCATCCTGCTTTAGAATGTTTGGGTAAACCAGGAAATTAAAGAAGAACTTAAGCAATTTGGAAACCAATGAGAAACACATCAATCCAAAACCTATGGGACACTGCGAAGCTAGTCCTAAGGGGGAAATACATAGCCTTCCAAGCCTCACTCAAAAGAACAGAAAAATCTAAAATGCAGTCTTTATACTCACACCTTGAACAGCTGGAGATGCAACAAAAGAACAGGCCTAAGCCACGCATGAAAAGGCAACTGATTAAGATTAGAGCAAAGAGCAATGAATTGGAAACCAGAAACAGAGTAGAGCAGATCAACAAAACTAGAAGCTGGTTCTTTGAAAGAATTAATAAGATTAATAAGCCACTGGCCAGACTTATTCAAAAGAATAGAGAAAGGACCGAAATTAATAAAATTATGAATGAAAGGGGAGAGATCATGACTAACACCAAGGAAATAGAAACAATCATTATAAACTATTATCAACAACTATATGCCAATAAATTAAGCAACCTGGAAGAAATGGATGCCTTCCTAGAAACCTATAAACTACCAAGACTGAAACAGGAAGAGGTTGGCAACTTAAATAGGCCTATATGCAGTGAAGAGATTGAAGCAGTGATCAGAAACCTTCCAAAAAATGAGGGTCCAGGGCCTGATGGATTCCCTGGGGAATTCTACCAAACATTCAAGGAAGAAATAATACCTATTCTCCTGAAGCTGTTTCAAAAAATAGAAACAGAAGGAAAACTTCCAAACTCATTCTATGAGGCCGTCATTACTTTGATCCCCAAACCAGCAAAAACCCTATCAAAAAGGAGAATTACAGACCGATATCCCTGATGAATATGGATGGCAAAATTCTCAACAAGATCCTAGCTAATAGGATCCAACAGTATATTAAAAGGATTATCCATCATGACCAAGTGGGATTCATCCCTGGGATGCAAGGTGGTTCAACATTTGCAAATCAATCAGTGTGATAGACAAGACTCATATGGGCCTCTCGATTGATGCAGAAAAAGCATTTGACAAAATACAGCATCCTTTCCTGATTAAAACCCTTCAGAGTGTAGGGATAGAGGGTACATTCCTCCATTTCATAAAAACCATCTATGAAAAGCCTACAGCGAATATCATTCTCAATGGGGAAAAGCTGAGAGCCTTTCCCTTAAGATCAGGAACACAACAAGGATGCCCACTCTCACCATTATTGTTCAACATGGTACTAGAAATACTAGCAACAGCTAGTATTCGACCATTCTCTCACACCATACACAAAGATAAACTCCAAATTGATGAAAGACCTTGATGTGAGACAGGAATCCACCAAAATCACAGAGGAGAACATAGGCAGTAACCTCTTCAACATCGGCCACAGCAACTGCTTTCATGACACGTCTCCAAAGGCAAGGGAAACAAAAGCAAAAATGAACGTTTAGGACTTCATCAAGATAAAAATCTTCTGCACAGCAAAGGAAACAGTCAACAAAACAAAGAGACAACCCACAGAATGGGAGAAGATAATTGCAAATGACACTACAGATAAAAGGCTGGTATCCAAGATCTATAAAGAACTTCTCAAACTCAATACCCAAGAAACAAAGAATCAAATTAAAAAACGGGCAGAAGATATGAACAGACACTTTTCTAATGAAGATGTATGAATGGCTAATAGACACATGAAAAAATGTTCCACATCATTAGCCATCAGGGAAATTCAAATCAAAACCACATTGAGATACCCCCTTACGCCAGTTAGAATGGCAAAAATTGACAAGGCAAGAAACAACACATGTTGGAGAGAATGTGGAGAAAGGGGAACACTCTTACACAGTTGGTGGGAATGCAAGTTGCTACAGCCACCTTGGAAAACAGTGTGGAGTTTCCTCAAAAAGTTAAAAATGGAGCTACCCTATGACCCAGCAATGCACTACTGGGTATTTACCCTAAAGATACACATATAGTGAAAAGAAGGGCCATATGCATCCCAACATTCACAGCAGCATTGTTCACAAGAGCCAAACTGTGGAAGGAGCCAAGATGCCCTTCAATAGACGAATGGATAAAGAAGATGTGGTCCATATATACAATGGAACATTACTCAGCTCTCAGAAAGAATGATTACCCAACATTTGCATCAACATGGATGGGACTGGAGGAGATTATGCTAAGTGAAATAAGTCAAGCAGAGAAAGACAATTATCATATGGTTTACTCATCTGTGGAACATAAGGAATAGTAGGGAGATTGTCAGGAGAAGGAAGGGAAAAATGAAGCGGGGGTAAACAGAGGGGGAAATGAACCATGATAGACTATGGACTCTGGGGAAATAAACTGAGGGTTTTGGAGGGGAGGAGGATGGGGGGATGGGCTAGGCCAGTGAAGGGTATTAAGGAGGGCACGTATTGCATGGAGCACTGGGTATTATACTCAAACAATGAATGGAACACTACATCAAAAACTAATGATGTACTGTATGGTGACTAACATATCATTAAAAAAAAAAAAAAAGAAATGGTTTCTCTTAGGACACCTGACTCAGTTTGTATTTACACATTTATGGGTAGGATTTTCTGGTTCATAGGTCTCTTCTCTTCTACACTATGACTTCCATGATGGTGGGACTGTGTTTTCTCAAAGCTGTGTGCCTGAGTCTAACACAGCACCTAGAACATAAAGGTACTCAATAAAGAGGTAGTACTAGAGGGCCCTAGAGGTACCCATTTTCCCCTTGGGCTGGCTTCCTGCCCCTTGATCCTCTTACTCAGTTTTATCAACAACTGGACTTTGGGTAATCTACTGTGAAACAAATTACAGAGTTTTTCTGTACTCACCCCATCAATCCCAGACCTAAGTAAGGGTGGGAGGAAGCACGGGCTCTGCTGGGGCTCTGTGATGCAGTCAGAGGCAGCAGTGAGGAACTTCTAGCTCAGTACAACGGGGATGATGCCCAAAGATCCAGGAAACTTTCAACCTAGAAATGCAGCCCAGAGGGTCCTTGCTGAAGGGGCACCAGAAGTACTGTGGTATGACTCAGAATTCCAGGAATACTGCAAGTGAAAGCAATCACAAGCTTGCACTAAGAATTAGAAAGGCCTGCCTTAAATCTGCTCACTGAGATAAAGTAAGTGATGGCTGGCTTCAAAATGCCAGGGGCAGAACTGAGAGGTTTGCTGTAAAATGAAGCCAAATTATATGCTTTCAGTGAGAGTTATTTTTGGCAAACATGCAATTTTCTGTTCTTATTTCAACAACTTTGATAGTCAGATCATGAAGGTCTAGCATGTCACTGAAACCTCCTAGTGCTGAATATTAAGAATGAATTGCCAAATGGTATAGCCACTGTGGAAAGCAGTTTGGCAGTTCCTCAAAAAGTTAAACATAGAATTACCCCCAACACAGTAATTCACTCCTAGGAATATACCCTAAAGAATGAAATCAGGGACTCAAATAGACACTTGGACGTGAATGTTCATTATAGTTTTGTTCACAATAGCCAAAAGGTGAAAACAACCCAAGCGTCCATCCCCAGATGAATTAAATGTGATCCATCCATACAGTGGAATCTTAGTCGTAAAAAGGAATGAAGTTCTGACACACGCTACGACACGGAGGAACTTTGGGGACATTATGTAAATGAAACAAGCCAGACACAAAGGACCACTATTGTATGATTTCACTTACATGAAATATCTAGAGTAAGTAAATTAAGAGATACAGAAAGTGGAATAAAGGTTACCAGGGGTGGGGGGGGTGAGAATGGGGAGTTACTGCTCAATGGGTACAGGTTTCTATTCAGAGTGATGAAAAATTTTGGAACTAGCAGAGATGGTTGCACAATATTGTGAATGTACTTAATGTCACTGAATTGTATACTTAAAAATGGTTAAATTAGCAAATTTTATGTTCTATATATTTTACCAGACTGAAAAAAAGAAAAAAAAGGAATTGTCAGAAATAATCTTTCTTAAGAATAACTTGGTAATATGCATCTAAGCCTCAAACTGTTGCATATTTTTTTACCCAACAATTCCATCTCTCATAATTTATCCCAAAGAAATAATCATGAGATGAGCAAAGATTCGTCTGCGAGATGGCTGTAGTGGCTATTGTTGGTTTTATGCCCTAAATTCCTCCTCCTGATTATAGCATCAGGATTTCTACTAGGAAATGATTCAGTCATGATTGTACTGTTTATCAAGATTCCCTGATCTCCCTTCAGTAGACTAAGTGATCTTATTAGGCCAGTTGAGGTTTCTCTCTAGGGAAAATCTGGAAACCGAATGGTATGCCGAGCACACGAAGTGTGGCGAGAATAGATTTATTCTATGGAGTGGCACTTTGAGCAGACTGCCACTGGTGCTGCCACCTGGGTTCCATGTAGTCCTGGATTCTACCCTTTCTAAGCCCTGTGCTTTAGCTTTTCAACTACCCCGTTTCTTCTCTGCTTAAGATCCCTAGATTTTTTCCCTCCCTCTTTTTCCTAAGACTAAAGAATCTTAACTGGTTCAATGGTCATCACAGCATTATTTTTAATGGGGAAAAAAACCTGAAAACAATTAAAAGTTCAATAAATAAATTACTGGATAAACAAATTATAGTAGATCAAACTATGGATATTTTGCAGTCCCTAAAAATTATATTTTAGAAGAATAATTAATGATGTCAAAAGATGTTCATCATAGAGTCTAGAAAAAGAGCAAGCTCAACACTTCCATTCAAAACACCCGGTGCTCATCACAACAAGTGCCCTCCTTAATCCCCATCACCTATTTCACCCATCCCACCACCCACCTCCCCTCTGGTAACCATTAGTTTGTTCTCTTAGTTAAGAGTCTGTTTCTTGGTTTTCCTCTCTTTTTTTCTCCCTATGTTTGTTTTGTTTCTTAAATTCTACATATAAGTGAAATCATATGGTACCTGTCTTTCTCTGACTGACTTATTTCGTTTAGCATAACTCTCTAGTTCCATCCACATTGTTGCAAATGGTAAGATTTCATTCTTTTTTGTGGTAGAATAATATTCCATTGTATATATTTGTATACCACATCTTCTTTTTTTTTTTTTTTAAGATTTTATTTATTTATTTGACATAGAGACAGCCAGCGAGAGAGGGAACACAAGCAGGGTGAGTGGGAGAGGAAGAAGCAGGCTCCCAGCGGAGGAGCCTGATGCGAGGCTTGATCCCAGAACTCTGGGACCACGCCCTGAGCCAAAGGCAGACGCTTAACGACTGCACTACCCAGGCGCCCCAATGTATACCACATCTTCTTTATCCATTCCTCAGCGGATGGACATTTGGGCTCTTTCCATTATTTGGCTATTGTTGATAATGCTGCCCTAAACATCGGGATGCATGTATCCCTTTGAATTAGTATGTTTGTATCCTTTGGGTAAACACCTAGCAGTACAATTGCTGGGTCATAGGGTAGCTCTATTTTTAACTTTTTGAGGAACCTCCATACCGTTTTCCAGAGTGGCTGCATCACTTTGCATTCCCACCAACCGTGTAAGAGGGCTCCCCTTTCTCCACATCCTTGCCAACACCTGGTGTTTCCTGTGTTGTTGATTTTGGCCATTCTGACCGGTGTGAGGTTTTGACTTGCATTCCCTGATGCTGAGTGATGTGGGGCATCTTTTCACGTGTCTCTTGGCCACCTGGTTGTATGTAAGTGTGGAATCACTAAATTCTACATCTGAAACTAATATTACACTGTATGTTCACTAGCAGGAATTTAAATAAAAACTTGAAAAAAAAAGCAGGCTCTAAAACAGGGCCATCCTATTTTTGAGGGGAATTAAGCATCTTTGCGGAGTTCAACTTAAGTATACACACCTAAATGGAAACAGTACCTATCTCCGAGTAGTACTATCTTTCTTCATCCAGTTCCTTGAAAGGCTCATTCTTTCACACCTCTGGGCCTTTAGAAACACTGTTCACTAGTCTGCACTACTTTTTCCTCCCATGCCCTGCCTGGCTAACTCTTTCACATTCTTTGGGTTTCTATCTAAATGAAATTGCCTCTTGGAAACCTCCCCGAAGCCCTGAGTCCAGGTTAGGTTTCCTCTTGTGTGTGATCCTGTGAATCCTGCGGTTCCCCTTGACAGCAGTTTTCACAATGTATGCTAATTGCCTACTGACTGGTATGTGTTGTCCGCTAGACCCTGCGGTGAGATCAGGGACCATGTTTTTCATAACAAGGTCAACAAACATTTCTTGAGTACTTAATATGTGTTTCACCTGTATTATCTCATTGAATTTGCCAATGAATCCTATGAGGAAGCACTATTATTCTTCCTTTTTATAGGTGAGGATGTAGGGCTTAGAGATATAAAACAACGTACATAAGTGATGGAGTTGTAGCTACAGCACCTAGCACAGTGCCTAGGTATACAGTAAGTGCTTGATAAATACTTGTTGAATTAATGAAAGAATGCACTAAAATTATGTAGATAAATCTCACTATCGTAGCTCTCTGAATATATAATTAAAAAATGTTATTAGAATTTAAAGTGCCAGCCTGGGGGCACCTGGGCAGCTGAGTGGGTTAAGCATCTGCCTTTGGCTCAAGTCATGATCCCAGGACCCCGGGATCGAGCCCGTGTCAGGCTCCCTGCTCATCCGGGAGCCTGTTTCTCTCTCTTCCTCTGCCCCTCCCCTCCGCTCATGCTCTCTCTCTATCAAATAAACAAATAAAATCTTAAAAAAAAAAAAGTGCCAGCTTGATCAAATGGGTAAGATGTCAGTATACAGCCAAAGGGGGAAACATCTTATCTTACTGATTAGTGAATTCACTGTGAAGCTCCCTTAAAAATTCAGAGCCACTGCTGCATAGAGATAAAATCAGCCCCATCTTTTCTCCTTCTCCGAGTGCTGCTGTGAGAATTAGTGAAATAGCAGCCACACTTCACTGGCTAAATTAGGTACAGAGCAAGGCAAGAGGAAAACACACTCCCCCTCAGTGAACTAGCCACCAAGATGCCTTGCGCTCCTCTTGCTGCACTAGAAGCTCTGAGCAGAGCTTAAGCCCAGAAGGTCTGGAAAATGACCTTCACATTGAGAAATATTCCAGGAGTATGAAGAACTAACCTGGGGCAAATGTGATAATCAATTGAGTGCTGCATTGAAGAGGAAAGTTGCAGGCTGCCAAAATCTCAATTTTAAGTTGGGATCCAGCAGACAGAAAAGTAAGTGATAAGAACTCTCCTGATTTTCAGTAGGATTGTTAGTTTCCTAAGTTCACTGGATTCTCCCTGATTCTCTGAGAGATTCTATGAAAAAACACATATACATATATATTTTTTAAATTTTTTATTATGTTATGTTAGTTACCATACAGTACATCCTTAGTTTTTGATGTAGTGTGCCATGATTCATTGTTTGCGTATAACACCTAGTGCTCCATGCAATATGTGCCCTTCTTAATACCCATCACCGGCCTATCCCAGTCCCCTACCTTTTCCCCTCTGAAGCCCTCAGTTTGTTTCCCAGAGTCCATAGTCTCTTGTGGTTCATTCCCCCTTCTGTTTCCACCCCCTTCATTCTTCCCTTCCTTCTCCTACCGATCTCCCTGCTATTTCTTATGTTCCATAAATGAGTGAAACCATATGATAGTTGTCTTTCTCTGCTTGACTTATTTCACTTAGCATAATCTCCTCCAGTCCCGTCCATGTTGCTGCAAATGTTGGGTAATCATTCTTTCTGATGGCTGAGTAATATATACAATGGAATATTACTCAGCCATATATGTATATTTTTCTCTGCCCTCAGTTCCTGCTAATATTTGGTCTTAGACCCCATTTCCTGACACAAAGCTCCTAAATCCATTGTAATTTCCTGGGTGATAGAAGCATCTTTTGTTCTAATGAGGCTACTCTTGTTGGGGTCCTGGGTGGGGGCTGGTCACCAGAAAGACAAAGCATGATTAGAAGCTTTTAGCATCCCCTCCCCTATTCTCTAGAGAGGGGAGAGGAGCTGGAAATTGAGTTAATAATTGATCATACCCATGTGACGTAGCCTCCACAAATATCCCCAAAGCTCAGGGTTCAGATTGTTTCCTGGGTTGGTGAACACATCCATGAGCCAGGAGGGTGGTAAACTCCAGCTCCACAGGAGCATGGTCCCTATGCTCAGGACTCTTCTGAACCTCACCCTGTGTATCTCTTCATCTGGTTGTTCATCTGTATCCTTTATCATATTCTTTATTACATAACAAACCAGTGAACCTAAGTAAGTGTTTCTGTGAGTTCTGTGAGCTGTTCTAGCAAATTATCAGACTTAAGAAGGGAGTCATGGGAACCCTGACTTATAGCAGGTTGTTGGTCAGAAGTATGAGGGACAGCCTGGGATTTGTGACTGGTGTCTGAAGTGGGGGCAGTCCTGTGGGACTGAGCCCTGGTGGGACCTGATGCTACTCCAGGTAAATAGTTTCAGAACTAAACTGAATTGTAGGACACTCAGATGGTGTCAGATAATTGATCGGTATGAGAAAAGAAAACAAAACCTCACATCTGGGGTTAGAAGTGTTTTGAGTATGGCAGAATATGAGAGTAAAGGAAAAAAACCAGAGTCTTCTCAGACAGATTCTTAGTTCCAGGCAGTTACTTTTTATCCCAGATGCAATGGAATATACTAGGAATAATCCCTTCTGTAGGATCCCAGGGACCTGGGAGAAGCTATACCATTTCCCCAACCTTAAACCTGAGAGCACGGTCTTGCAGCCTCAGCACTAGTGGTGGCATGGGCCTGCTAATTGTCTCAGGACAGGCTGCCCTGCATCGCGCAGGACACTGAGCTGCACCCCCAGCCTGCAACTACTAGATGCTAGTAGCACACCCCTCCTCCAGTTGTGACAAACAAAAATGCCTCCAGATACCAAATGACAAATCTCCCCATAGCGTTCAAATCACCATCCCTCATTTGGCAAACCACCGACCTCGATTGTGGCAAATGGAAAACATTGGTGCATCCCTCCGTTTCACAGGCTATCTCATAAATATATTGTGGACACACTCATGCTTCTTGTTTATGTATGTGGTGTGGAAGTACATAGCATCCCACTGACCTTACGTTTTACGTATGTGATGGTGGTATGTAAGAAAGTCTAATAGCTTGTTAATGATCATTTAAGAACTTTCCTTCCATTCACCCCAGTCAAATGATGTTTCCAAGCATGGAAACTTTGTGCTACAATCTTTGCCTTTGCACCCGGCTCCCTGGACCACTTTGCATTTCTGGACACTTGTGTATACTCCGAGCAGGGGCAGATGAGGCCTAGGACAGGGCTGGCCCAGTCCCAGCAGGTGGAACCAGTTTTTGCTCATAAATGTGTTCTTCCCTTGGTCTTGGATTATGACCCAGGAAACAGGAATAAGAGAAAGCTTCCCCTCTCAGGGTCTAGTGCCCGAGAATGTTCCTTCAGCTCTTCTCAAAGCACAGTGCAGGCAGGTGGAAAAGCCATGCTGGGATAATCAGGGAAGGCTCTTGAATGTGACTTAGAGCTGTGACCTGGACCAGTGGGAAGCAGCCTGGGAGACAGTAAGTGAAGACTGGGCTTGAGCACGTAGGGCTTTATCAGGGAGGGTGTCCTCACAGGGTAAGAGGGCTGCTGCTACAGAAGTTGTGTTTCACGCAGGAGCCCGTTTCAACATCATTTTGCAAGCTATAATGTGGGTGGCAGCAACTGAAGTCAGACTTGGGTTCTAGTTCAACTTCACTACTTCCTAGGTGAGACCACCATCTTGGGCAATTACTCGTTCTCTAACCCTTAGGATGAGCATCTGTAAAACAGGGTGATACTTGCACCTAACTCCTAAGGATGTCGGGAGGATTAATAAGACTAATGTACGTAAAGGGATCAGCCGAGTGCCTGGTGAGTGGTAGACACTGAAAAATATTAGCTGATGTTACTATGAATAATCACCTTCTGTAAATACCTGTGCTTATGTCTATTATATTGAATATACTCTAGAAAGAATGAATGATGGAGAAAACAAGGCCCAAGGTAGATAAGACAGAATTCAAACAAATAACCAATCACAAGAGAACAAGTAAAGGATAAGGTATGTATGGGAGAAAATGCAGGAACAAGACAGAAAGAAAAAGTGGGTAAAAAAGACAAAGGCTAAAAGTGAACAGTGGCTCTCTTATGTAAAAGCGAGGGGTCAGGCGGCCGTGTGCACCAAAGGGTTAGAGAGTCAGGCCAGAGACGGGGTCCTGCCTTCACTAGAAATGAATGGACGTTTTTGTTTTGCTATCACCATCACCATCACCATCACCATCACCATCACCATCACCATCACCATCATCATCACCATCACCATCACCATCATCATCACCATCACCATCACCATCACCATCACCATCAGGCAATATTTACTGAGCACGTGTGATACACTGGACAAACAAGTAATGAAGACTGAGTCGCACCTTGAAGAGCTCATGGTTTACCTGGTCTCTAAGTCAAGTCTCTGAGCTAACTCGGAGGTCCCACTTCTCCTTCCTTAATTTAAGCCTCATCCTTTGGGTGTTGGTAGGCGGAAGGATTCAAGGCCTGGTGGCCTTGAGCAGATTCTCTCCCTTCCTAAACTTGCGTCCTTTTTCCACCAATGCTTTTCTATACCCGATGTATTTGTACAAGTCAGGAAAGTTAAGTGCATTGTGGTGTTTATTGAAGAGACTTTTAGAAGAATACATTGCCTTCTAGGCAGGCTACGGAAGCTGAGCCAGTGGAGAGATTTCTGGAGGGACATTCGGAGAAAAGTTGGTTTGCTCCTTTATGCCGGGTGGCATGCTGTTAGCACCTTTCTGGCTACAAAGAGAAGAATCAAGTCTGTGACGTCAGTCACAGACTCGGCCACAGCTTGCACAGGCCGACAGCAGGGTCAACCAGAGGAGACGTTCTTTTGACAGCCACTCTGACAAGCTCCGGAGATTCGGAACACAAAAGCGAAGGTGGGGCCCAGACAGCTCCAGGAAAGCCTGTGGAGGAACACCGCATTGTCCCTTTGTCCGCAAACTACACTGCGGCTGCTTCAATGACGGAATTAAACCGTGTCTGAGTAGCAGCAACATCCACGAGAGCCAAATTGGATTGCTCCTTGGAAAACAAGCCACAGACCACATCTCTATTGTGCACTCATTAACAAATACGTAAAAAAAATACCAGTCAGACAATGATGTTTTCATGCTTTGGAGACTTTTTAAAAAGCATTTCATTCAGTCTGGCACACACGGCTGGACCTGAAATGGCTACAATGTGTAACTGGTGGGAAAGCGTGACCAAAGCCGTTCTACCAATGTGTGCTCCGCAGGACAAATACACCCAGAACTCAACTGGCAGGAGGAGAAGGGGCTAGCTCCCCTTACGTTTTCTGCACACCAGAGAAGGGTCTTCTAGGCTTGAGGCAACTTTCTAAGCTCAGGATCTTTCCTGAGGAAAGAAACACTGCCTAGAGATGACTAGGTTGGTCTCTCCGGCTCTCCCCTTGCTCCCGAGCAAAGTTAAATTGCTAGGCGGGTCACAGGTTTTAGACCCTCAGGCCATCTACAGAGAGACTTAAGAACGGATTTTCAGTAAATAGTACCAAATGACCTCACGTTTTACTTATTTAAGTGTAAAATATGTTCTCTGTGCTTTATTGGGTCTGCTCTGGGTGTCTGGACTCCAGACCCTGCTCTGCAAGGCCCATGCTCGAGTGGGTCCAAATCTCCCAACAAAGTGAGCTCCAAGGTTCAGGGTGAGAGCTATCCTTTAAGAAGAAATTATATCTAATGGCTTTTAGGATATCTCCATTGGTATCAGGCTTGACGTGATTTTAAAAGAATAGTTAACTTTGCAATCACCAAAGAGCACTTACTATACGCTAAAGCCAGGGCATATGTGTAGAAATATGAATACGATAAAGAGTCAGGCTGGGGAGGGACAGAGAATCTTCGTTGTCCTCCATACCCTATACTGGAAGCTGGTAGGTCCTTTGTTATTTATGAACAGCAGTGTGTGAGGCATGTGGGGCAGTCCTAGCATGTGAACAAACAGGTCTTGTAGAATAAAGCCCATGACCATCGGGACTCTAGAGAAGGGGAGACAGAGGCAGTAGAGAGAAAAGATAGGAGACCTGCATCTCTCCTGTGCCTTGAGTATAGTTCTCATTACGGTGACCATTTTTGCTGATACCAAGAAAAGAAGAGGACTGATAATGAACTGGCAAACCCATGTTGCCAAACTGGATCAACAGAAAATACACTAGAAACACAGTCAACCAAGGTGGTCCTCCATATGCATTCTGGCTCAATGTTTCCTCTACGGACGCTCCCCTGTGACCAGGGACAAGCAGCAGTTCTCTTGGCTGGACGTAGCACATTACCTCATCCTTACTGTTCAGGGAGCAATGGAGGGCTAGTGGCAGGAACACTCTGGAGCAGGTACTCTGCCAGTATATATTACTATTCTTCATAAGTGCAAATGGGAAGCCACACTACCAACTCAGTAACTACCTTTGATGTTTTCATACAGAATTCCCACATATTGGAAATCAATCATTATAAACCTGAAGAGCTTCAATTATGGGGTTTTATGGACTTTGCATAAAGAAATATTAGTTGACGGAGAAGCTGGAAGAATAGCAACCTTGGCACAGAAACCCAGTAAGAAATAGAATATGGACTCTCTGAAATGTGCAAAATTTTCACAGTTCAAAGAAAAGTCCAATTCCAGAAAATTTCCAGCTGGAAAACAGCTTATTGAACCCTGAATGAAAACATTATTATAAATCTCATTACATAATTTGATAATTCTGACATTTGCAAAAGCACACTGACTTAAGTCTTAAATTGCACGAATTCTCCACACAAAATAAGCTTGATGGAAAATTTTATTCTATTTTTCTCTGACTACTATTCCTTAGTTTTAAGTGGCAACAGTTGTTTTAAAAGTGTAAGTGGGACACTGAAAATGCATTTACAAGTTTCCCTTATGATTAGGAATTAAAGACCAATGTCATATAGATTCACGCTCTGGTCTCTCCCTTCTACCTCAGTGAAGTTTCATGTCAAATAATGAAAACATTGGCAGAACTCCCTCCTATCTTCTCTAACCCTGTAGCCAAAGTTAGAAATAAAAATTTCAGGTGTTATTGACAGAAACTGAACCAGAAATCCAATAGGCTAGGGGCCTTTGCTAACACAATAACGGATTTCTTTTGGTAGAGCCAAAGCTCTGTTCCACCTGCCTTCCCCTAACCACCCAATCCTATAACCCCTTCTCAGTCCCAGGGCCAGCTTCATGGGCATGCAACCTGTGCAACTGCACAAGACCCCATGCTCTGAAGGGCCTTGAGCTCAAAAGAGCTCTGCTTAAGGCTTAATGCTCTACTGCTGCTATCATGAAATTCTTAGCTTTGTCTTTGAACTCATGTTTTGTAAGTGAAGTCTAATGAGACAATGGAGCATGCACATGAGCAGAGGAGATATGCACAATATGCACATCTGTAGTTCTTTGCTGCCCAAGTGACACAGTGTTCACAGTGAGCACAGAATTCTGGCGGATTCATGATGTGTGAGAGTTCAATGAGACAAAGTGTGTGCAAGGTGAATGTCTTATGCAACGTTTCCACTGTTCTGAAAGAACAAAATACATATGCATGTACAAGCTATGAAATACAAATTGTAAAATTTGGTAATTTGCATTCCATTTAAATGCTCTTGTATTAGCACTTAAGTTTCGCATACACAATAGAAAGGTGGCAAAACTCATATTAATTATATAAAATTTTAATTTTTCTCTACCTAGAAAAACTTACATAGCAAATAAAAAATACTCTAAGTCAGAAGAGAGACAGGCAGAAAGGAAAAAAGCTTTACATTTTGGTATATGTTTAATGGCACTTTTTGAAAGCTGAGTTTCCACATTTTCATTTTGCATGGGCTCCTGCAAATAATATAAGGTGGCAGGACCCGTCCTCACTTTTCCTAACAACTCGGCAGCGCTGCAACACCCCCGTCCTGTGTATTTCCAGGCATATACCAGAACACAGGGTGCGAGGCCAAAAACCTGAGGGAGACTGATGGGAGGATAGGCCTAAGGGAGGCCCCAAAGTGGTTGCTGGCCATAAAAAGAAAATCCGTAGAAGAAGAGATGGAAGCTCTAACTAAGGGGACTAGAAAGATCTTCCTCTGGTCAAAACTGAGTTTGATGGATGAGACCCACATGCTTCAGAGAAAGTAAAGCAGGCCTGTGGGGGTGCTGTAGTGACCTGCATCTGGACCTCGGCAGGGCAGGAAGTGAAACATGGCGGCGGGATGGGGTAAGCGTGGAAGAACGAGACTGGTAGAAGGATTCTTCAATATTCTACCTCCATACAAGAATTTCTGAATTTGGCAGCACAAGGGAACCGGTGTTTGGCATCTTTCAACACCGATCATGAATAATGTTTCAACTTAAAAGTTTTGATGTAACTCTTCTGTAGGTTGGATACTTCCATGAGTGGGAGGCAAAGTCACACGCAGAGTTGTCTAAGACATAATTTCTAATATCCACACCCTTAACCACCCCACAGAACAGGGGTATGATGATTGGCAGCATGCCTCAGGCAAAAAGTCCACAGCCGCAGCAGGTGGTTTTTTGCTATTTGTAGCCTTCCTGTATGGTTAGGTGTGGAACGAGAATGTGCGCTACTTAAGGACTTGGGTGGAGGTGGAGGTGGGGGAGAGAATTCAGTGTTGCAAGGCAAATCTCAGCCCTGTGAGTACAAGGACTAGAAGTAAGGTCTAGATAGAATCTTTGTCTTTCACTGTGAGCTTGTCTTCACACGGGTGACAAGGAAGATTATTGACAATTCTTATACAAAAACTATGGCTTTGGTGGGGCTGTGAAATAGTAATGTGTGTAAGTCATTTATACAAATGTCGTTTCTCTCGGCATAATAACAATCACATTATTAGATGTATCAGATTAACTCTGCTGTAAATTTTATTTTGATTACAACACTAACTCCAATATTAAATTAAACTCTATAGTATAAAGTTTAGCACGAGTCATGGGGAACCAGTCTCATTCCAAAATCACATTTCCTTGGTTCAAATTTCAATGCCTGTGTTCAAGCAGCATGGCCATCTGCTCATGACTTCAAAAATAAATACAGAGAACATTGTTTCTAAAGGACCTGGGGGCTAAAATACAGAACATGGTCATCATTAAGTTTATAGATGACACTAATGGGAAGAAGGGTGGGCTGGGAATTCCAAATAAGAATAAATGCAGGGTAGAGGCCTGGAGAGAAAATCTTAACCATAAAAGTGAATGATGGTGAAGGACTGCCTTTGTGTGGTCATGTCTAGGTTAGGATAGGGGCTCATTGCGGTTGGGGGAGATGAAGGTGGTATAAATATCTGGGGCCTAGGACTCTGGAAGAGGGCCCAGCGTCCAACTGTGCTAATATTAATTCAAGTCCCTTGCAAAGATGTTCAGCCAGTCCACCCTTGCTTGGGGAGGGGTGGAAACAGGTTTTCAGGAGACTCAAACCCATTCTAGGGTTTGTACAGTATTGATGTGATAATTTAGGATAGTGCTATCTTGGGGTTTGTATAAAAGGAGTAGAAAGAAAAAAAAAAGTTCTTCTCTTACCCTTACTCCTTCCCATCCAATCCATCCATATGGCCTTTCATTTCTACCTCTGACTGTATCTCTCATTAGTCCTCTTCTGCCCTCTTCATTGCCACTGCCAATACCCTCGTGTAAGCCATCACAGTTTCTCACGGGGTCCACAACAGTGTCTCTCTATGCTCTCTGCCCCAACTCTGGGCTCTCTACTATCTGTTCTCCACCGAGCAGTTCAATTTGGCACACCCTCCCAAGACTCAGGTCAGATTATAGCAGCTCCCCTCAGTGGCTGCTGGTTGCTCTTAGACTAAAACCTGAGCTCCTCACGGTGGTCCTCATGCTCTGCAGGATCTGGCTCCTGCTTAGCTCTCCAGCTCACTTTACATCCCTCTTCTATCTCACTACCTCACTCAGCTTTCTTCTCCACCTATGAATCCTCTGGACCCACTCCCTTCTAAGTCCCTGCACAAGAGTGCTTCCCCCACCTCTTCTTGAGGCCAACTCATTCTCATCCTTCAGGTCTCTGCTTAAGTTCCTCCTCTGGGACCTATCTTTGCCACTTCATCTAAAATAGCCCCTTCACCAGGTCTCCCCAAACCTTTATTGCACTTGTCACAATCCGTAGTAATTACCTTACTTACCTGGTTACTTATTTATTATTTGTCTCTCCCCAGGATAGACTCTGAACTTCTTGAGAACAAGAAGCCATGTCTGTTTCCATCATAGCTATATTGCCAGAAGCTAGCATGCGGTTCACATAAAGCCAGCACTCAGTAAGAATGTGTGAATAACTAAACCCATCTCCTATCACAAGGCCACTACAGTGGCCAGCATATTTTAAAACTGGCCCTCTGAATCCTATGGTCATTTCTGGGGAAGTTATCTGCAGCTACAGAGCTGACGAATGTACCTGGACAGTAAAATAAGGCGTATCTTTAAGCTCCGATGTTGCTTAGGGGAGGCCCTTTTGGGATGGGGCAGGTGAGTACAGTGCAAGGTCAGGTGATCTCTGAACCCTCTATCATAGCAGTGGCAGCTTTGGCAAGAACATTTTTTCTTTTGTGGGCTTTCCACCTACATTTCTATGCCTTGGAGAATGCCTCTAAATTTAGCATCACCTACATTCTCATTAAGGTAGCCTTAATGTCTGCCTTCCCGGTGGGGAATGATGGTGAGAGACAAGGACAACAATGAAGCAGCTCCTCCCCCCGACAGCCTCCCAGCAGGCATCCCTCTGTGCAGCCCAGAGTCACTCATCACTCTCCTGTGTTTGTCTTCCCCTGGCCAGCTTTTAGTTCATTTGACTGGCTTTGATTCAACACACTTAAGTTTTAAAAGCTGAGCTTTATGAGATATAATTCTAGATGCATTCTCTGAGTCATGTCATTTTACCAAAAAAAAAAAAAAAAAAAAAGCACATGATGCGAGTTTTAGAGGACATTTCCGGAGGCAGAGCTGGAATTAAAAAAAAAAAAAAAAAGAGTCAAGAGAGCAAGAGGATGGCCAGTACTCTGATCAACACTCGTTCCCCGGGCCACATGGTGATTCCATCAGCAGAGCTAAGTGTGTGCTGATCAACCCGTGAGAGCCAGTGGAGGACAGACACCCAATTAGTTATAATAACCTTTGACTGGTAAGTAAAAGGAGAGAACTATGGAAATGTGGACACCCACAAAGAATTTTGGGACCAAACCACTGGGAATTTCCCATCTGACGCATCAGCCGGAAATGCAGTCTCCTAAGCGATGTGCTGTGCATTCTTCAGAATCTGGGGAGCCAAGAAATTGGGATACAACAGCCCCAAATGAGCTTCACTGTTAATGTGAATGAAAAAGAAAGGCCATATATTTTTTTAGAAGAAAAAACCATTTAAATCTGACAGCTCCACCCCACTCATAGCAAATCCCAACCATCTCTAGCCAAACCACTCTGTTTTCTTGACAGAGACTTGCACAGGGGGAAAACATTATGAAAAATCAGTGGTAACAACCGCAAACCACTTATGATACCCTCTGGGCTCAATTGTAAGGTCTTTGGGTCCATTCAGGACAAGGTAGGTCACCTTCCATTTTCAAACACACACACACACACACACACACACACACACACACACACACACACAAACACTTACTCAACCAACACACACGTTGTAACAGCCTCATACAAGATTAATTATACAAGTAAATATTTTGCTTTTCTCTTTAAATTGCACTATACTATTCTGTCTGTTTTGAAATTTCTGAGTTATTGGTCTTAATAGTACTATTATCCAGTTAGCGCTTTTGTTTTTATTGCATTGAAATAGACTAACAAGGATGAAAAGGGTGGTTTTTAAATTTTTTCCAGGTAAATCTGCAAATACATTGACTGGTAGTGATACCTATCAACAATGAAATGCATATACCCTTTGACTTAGTAATTTTATTTCTAGGCATTTTTACTCCAGGCTTATGACACTACACAAGCACCCATCTTCTCCGTGTTCTTATGGAGCTGAGTGTAGCCGTAGAAAAGCACACACTCAGACAGACAGGTCTCACTTTGAATATGAACCTACGTCTCACGTGCGCTCTCAGCGCTCCCAGTAATCCAATGACATTTCTGTAGTTTCTTCATCAAGCTTGCCTTTCTACTCTCTGAGATGACAATTTTGTATATTTCTTTTCTGCTTAAATCCTCTTCTCCACTCACTTGCCTTCCCCTCAGACAAACCCCCTGCCTTAGTTTCAAACAATACAAGGAACCGTGTCCTGGGAGCTCCTTTTCTTCCCATCGCCCAATCTGTGCAAGGATGTCTCTATACCCTACTCTCTTTCTGTATGAGTCGGAAGAGCTGTCTCTCCTAAAGAAGGTTAGCCTCTGTCTATCATCTCAAATCCACCTTCTCTCTTGCAACATCAACCCTCATACTTTCACCTGGCTTTAAATATGCTGAAAGATTTGTATCTTCAGTCCGAACATCTTTGAGTTCCAGACTTATGATTAATCTACATACTTGATACTCTACTTGGATGTCTCCCAAGCATCTCAAACTTAACATGTTCAGAGAGGACTCTTGATTCATCCTTCCCTACAAACTTATTCTTCTACTCTTCCTCATGCAGGGGATGGTTCCACCAGTCATTAGTTGTCCATCTCTCTCTTCATTGATTCCCACATCCATTCCTATTATTCATGTCAGTTCTACTGTTTAAAGAGATGACGTTGAATCTGTCTATCTTGAGAGTCACTAGCCTGGCCCAAACCAGCCATCAGCATCTTGCTTGTACTACTGAAATAGTTTCCTTCCTGGCCTGACTCTGTCTCATTAGAACCTATTCTCCAGAGTATGTGAGTGGTCTTTTATATATCTATATCTATACCTATATTGGTATCTATCTATCTATCTATCTATCTATATCTATCTATATTTAATATCTATATCTGTATCTAATCATACTACTCCTCTGAATACAATTTCCCAGTGGCTTCCCATAACATATCAGATAAAACCCACACTTCTTACCATGGCTTACAAGATATTTTGTGACTGGTCTCTGTCTTCCTCTGCAGTGTTATTTCATGCTACTCTCTCTTATCCATCACTTATTAGCTACAGTCTCTTTTCAGTTCCTTGAAAATGCTAAGTTTCTTTCTATCTAGGGCTTTCCATATGCTGTTCCATACCTAGAACGCTCTACCACCTTTGGGCTCCAATCTACATATCAACTGCTCAAAAAGCCCTGCAGGTAAGTGTTCCCAGTTAACTTTTTATTAGCATACTTCATTTCCCTCGCGTCACTTATCACAACCTGTGATTATTTATTTCCTCATTTATTCTATATATTTTGGCTACTAGATTGTAAGCACCACAAGGCAGGGAATATTATTCAGATATGTATACTTAGCCATTCCCACAGTATGTCACATATAGAAAGAGATCAATAAATACTGATGAATATTTGAGTAAATGAATACAAGAATGTTAGTTATAGCATTATTATAATAGCAAAAATATAAACAATTTTAATGTCTACTATAAGTGAAAGGTTATATAAAGGTTGGCATATCCTTAGAATACTAAAGGTAGAACTATTTGCACAGAGATAGAAAACTGTCCAAGATAAATTAGGTAAAAAAAAAAAAAATGCAAATTGCAGAGTGTGGTATTTAAAAAGGCTTATGCCACACCTAAATATACTATTGCATATGCATGGAAAGTTCCTGAAACTAATATGAGAAACTGTGAACGGCTGATACTTCTGTTTAGAGGGAATCCTTTTTGTCCCCATGTACAGCTTGAATTTCTTACCATAATTATGGGTTACTCTTATAATTTTAAATCTTCTGAAAATTAAAATACAAACATCTATTAATTAACAAAAACTTAGCCAAGTATTGCATTTCTGCTCCAGGGTTACTAGGTCCTGTTAGTAGAAGCTACTGGGGTAAAGCACAAATGTGTAAGTAACCATTTTCATTAATTAATGGAGACCTGCTGTGCCTTTTTCCAAAAAATGAACTTGAGGTGACTACAAATAGTTAACTGCGTTGAATGTGACGATTAAAAAATTAGATTTGTAACCAGATCAGGAAGGATCCTATATGGAGAGTGAGTAGTCTGCACTTAATGGACAAGAACTAGGGGGCCATAAAAGACTTTGTGCTTTGAAAAGTTCAGTCTGGGCAGCTAGGAAGATTGATCTTCCCGAGTAAATTTAACCTCTTTATAACATTTTATAATTTAAAAACCCCGAATCAGGTAACACTCCCATTGCTCCTCTGCTAAAGGTAATAAGACAGAATTGCCTTTAGTTAGGAAGTACTTAGAGGGCTAGAATCATCCCTGATACCACTGGCACAGATCCCCTCGATCCTCACCATTTGCCAGGGCTTCGTCTGATGTAAAGAAACTACACACACATTGGCGCCCGCTGGCTCCGTTTGGTCTCTTTCTGGCTGCCTCATTTGTATTCATGGACAGACATAACGGAGGGTGTGTATGTGTGCAGATGGGATAGCATGGGGTAGGTGGTCTCTCCCACTCAAAGGTACTAAACCTAGCCACACTTACTTCTGTTCCCTCCAAGTGAGGGAAGTGAGGGTTCCATCTCTCACTTGGAGGCCTTTAAATCTTCTAGTGGTTCTCAAACCTTAGAGTTCATAAAGAATCACCTGAAGGGCTTAGTAAAACTTAAGGAGGGCACACATCGCATGGAGCACTGGGTGTTATACGCAAGTAATGAATCACGGAACATTACATCAAAAACGAGGGATGTACTGTATGGTGACTAACATAACATAATAAAAAATTATTAAAAAACAAAAACAAAAACAAAAAACCAAAAAAACCCACTTAGATTCCTGTGCAACCCTCCCCCCAACAGAGATCCTGATTGAATAAGACTGGGATGGACCTGAGAATTTGCATTTTTTTTAAAAGATTTTATTTATTTATTCGACAGAGATAGAGACAGCCAGCGAGAGAGGGAACACAAGCAGGGGGAGTGGGAGAGGAAGAAGCAGGCTCATAGCAGAGGAGCCTGATGTGGGGCTCGATCCCATAACGCCAGGATCACGCCCTGAGCCGAAGGCAGACGCTTAACCGCTGTGCCACCCAGGCGCCCCGAGAATTTGCATTTCTAACAAATTCCCAGGTGATGCATATGGTCAGGGCACTCTACTTGGAGAAGCACTGCTTTCGTGGATAACCCTGACCCCCCTTTTCCCCATGTCCGGGGTTCTGAGGCAAGTGCCATGAGGTCATTCAGGAGAGCACACATCTCTTTTGTTAGCCCTCAGTCCAAAGCCTTGACTTCACTGACCAGCTTCCAGTAACTTCTGCTTTAGATAGGCAGCACATAGCCCTCTGGACTGTCTCTACTCTGCCTGGCTTCAGGGGTCCAGCCTCCCACCCGGCAGTGTGTACACAGCATTCCATACATAACCTCCAGCAGGACTTTGGAGAGTCGGGTGTGGGAGAGGATGCATCCCTGTGTTCTCACCACTCCCCCCAACCCCCCCGAATCATGCTACCTCTCATCCTTCCAGGGAAGGTGCCCTCCTACAGCAGAGTGGGGAGTGAGCAGACAGACTGTTCAGGGAGCATGTTGTTGTAGGAAGGGCTCTGGGCCCTGGGGAGAAGGACCTGATTTGTCAGCCACTCATTCCTTCTCTCTAGTGTCTCGTTCTCCCCCCACCCAACACACATTTTCTTCTTTCCTTTCTGCCCCAACATTAATTGAATGTATGCTCTGTGCTGGGCACGGTACTGTGGACTTCAGAGACAACAAATGTAGAAAAGTTGGCCCCCGCCCTCGAACAATTTAGACCCCAGTGGAGCAGACAGACATCCTAGTGGTTTCCATAGAAGATCAAAAGCATTTAATGCTAAAATGCAAGGATGTGGAGGTAGAGAGAGCACAGAAATAGGAAGTTACTTCTGACTGAGACTCTGAATTAGAGACTCTGAAAAAGGGGTGCCATTCCAGCTGGCCATAAGAGGAGAGTGGGAAGAGTAGGAAGTCTATGCTTTGGGGAACAGAAGAACGACTAGAATCGCTCCACAGTAGAGTGCCCTTCTGTGCCATGGGAGCTGGGGAGGAGGAGATGGGGAAGCAGTGTATTTCAAAGCTTTTACTTAGTCATCTAGAACAATGGGTGTTTCCAACTGCAGCTCTGCCCTCCAGGGGTATTCGTCAGCTTCCTGAGTTTCCAGCTGCTGCCATGATCTGCTTTACTCTGGGCCTGACAGACTCCGTGCAGATGCAGACAAAATCACTGATTTAATTACTGATTACTAACTAATATTCATAGTGTAAACCCCCACAGAGGGCCCTTTTAGGGAAAGAGGTCCAGTTTTTCAAATGTAAGACAACAAATTCAGTCTTACACATCTCATTTTCAAATATGTATCAACGTTTCAGAAAGTTGGCCTTTCTTTACCTATAACCTGTGACATGGGAAATGCAGCAGTGATTTTTCTGTATACCTAATTGGAAATGCAACAGTGACTTTTCTGGATACCTAATTGAAAATGCAACACAGAAAGCCTTCTACTGATTTTTAACTTCCATTCTGCTATCTAACGCCTAATTCTGTAACCCTTAGCAAATTAACTTTATCTCTCTGCCTCACTTTTCCTCACCCATAAATGGGAATCATAAGAGCTACACTCATAGGGGTTGTTATGGGAGTGAAATGAATTAATACCTGGAAGCACTCAAACTACTAGCTGTTTTGTTCTATTGACACTGAAGCCAAGCAAATGTATTTTTAGGTGAATAGGCCCAAGAGGCCCTGATATTTCCACTTTTTATCATATCTTTAATTCAGAACTCTGTCTAGGTTTCATAAGGACCATGTGCAGTATTTGCCCCTTCAACATGGAAGACCCCTAATTAAATTCTATGCCTGAGCAGTTCAGATATTTGAGAGCTTACGGGAAGAAAACTCTCTTCTTTCCTATACGTTGGAAGTCTCTAGTACATCTTCAATACTTCCCCGAAATTGTTTATGAGGTACAAAGTTATAAGGAATAGAGAAGGCACATCCAATCCTAGGGGACAGTTTACAATGCAAATGGCCAACACAGAAGTCTTGAACCACCGCTTCCTCTAAAGGGAATGTGTAATAGTTAAGCTCATTGACTTGAGCCACATGGGTGTGGATCCTGCCTCTGCTTTGTGATTCTGGGCATGTACCTTAACTAGTCTTTGCCTCACTTTAGTTATCTGAAAAAAATGGAGGTGATAAAAGTACATATCTCAAGAGCTTGTCGAGAGGATCAAATAATGTATTTTGGGTAAAGCATTGTTAGTATAGTGCGTGGCACTTAACAGGCACTCAATAATATTAGGTCTTGTAGCACAACGGGAAGAAGATCAGATTGGAAGTTGAAGTAATAGATTTCTAGTTCAGCTGTGCCACTAATAATCTTTACAATATTAGACAACCTCTTGAGGCCTTAGTTCCCTTTTTTATAGAATAAAGGACCAGGAGACGATGATCTCAAAAGATTCTTCCCAAGTCTGATTTTAGCCTATCATCTTACCTTTCAGAGTGTGGAACAAGAGCTTTCTCATTCTCTGGGATTTAGAGAACAGACTGCAGACCCTGGAAAAGCTTCCCTTTGTCTCTTTTGACCATTATGGCTGCCGGCATTACTGATTCTCAGGGAGGAGGGCTGACCTGGCTCTTTCTCTTCCAAGGGTCTGCGTCCATTTCCATTACTGCAGATACTCCCTTGGCGTCTTCATACTCACCGAGGGCCTAGGAACACATATGCCCCTTCTTGAAGCCTCGGGATTCTCAGTTATAGAAACTGGATGATCTCTAAAGTCCCTTCCAATTTCAATGTTCTGTGAGTCCACAGATCTCAACTAGTACCCTTTTCCGTGGGTGTTTGGCTGAGACTGTTATAAAGCTGGATGCATTCAAGGGCAGTGCGGGCAACAAATATTGCAGCCAATGGGCTAGACTAAATGAAGCAGCTGTGATGTCAACAAGTATCATAGTAACTGGAGGCTTGAACAGCCTAAAGTGAAACTTTATAGAAGGTAGGTTTGGGGAGGTGTTTAGGGGACTCACATTTGACATTCTAAAGATATAAAAATGCCTTAATACAAAATTTCCTGGCTTTCTTTTGAGTCACTGGAACACAGTGTTTATGTTTCGTAATGTTAATCACATGCAATTCTTCTAAATCTGGGATCTAATGGATGCAAAAATTGGTCCAAATGTCAATTTTAAACATATGTTTTTTATATTGAATAGACCTGTATGGTTCCAAACACCAGTTAACTCTTCGATGAAATTAGGGTCTGATTTTTCAGAGATGGTTCTGATTGGCATTCAAGATGGGGAGAAATCCTTAGATCACTCTAGCAATGGGGTCAGCAGAGGAATTGGAAAGATACTTCCTGAAGCAAAGCATGAAGGCCTGGGATAGCTCAGTGAATACTGTTCACTCTGAGGAATGGAGGGAGTTAGGAAGCTGTCCGGCAGACTTTGGTAGGCCCTGGAAATTTCAAAATTGGACAGAACAACGAAAGCCAACAGAACCCTTTTGTGGGGACTTTAAATGCAGATGGAGAACATACTGATTTTGTTGGTCATTAATAGTCATCCTGAATTTCAAAATGACCATTTTCATTTTTTTCTAATGATGTGAAACAGTTTCACTTGGTCCTCAGAGAGCAATTAACCAGAATCTTTGTTGGTGTCCAACAACTGTGCTTGTTGTGTTGTCTGACGAAAAGGAGGCTGGGGGAATGACTTAGCTTTTCAGGACAAGAAGAAATTTATAGTTTAAAAAGTAACAGAAATATGGGTTAGACAGAAGGCTTTAAATGCCAGGACATCACAATTAGAAGAACTGGCCCAAACCATGATCCTGAGGGGCATGAACAGCATCTGCTCTGAAGACCTGACAAGTACCACCTGTTTTGTCTCACGGAGAGACTGAGGACAATTTGATTCTTAAAGCTGGACACCAGCTCAGTCACTTGGTGCTTCAAATAAGACTGCCGTGACTCATAACCATTTGGATATTTAAATGAATTGCCTTTTGAGCCAGTAAAAGTCATGGAAGAAATCCACTCCATAGTCATAATCTGGGATTTTTTTTTCACCCCAAGTGAAATTTCTCAGTTTAAATTATCCACTCTATTCATGTGTCCTGGCTCCAGATAACATTTAGCTACTTGAAAAAATCTAATCCACCACCACAGGATAAAGATTAACCATGGATAAGACACCAAAGAGTATGCCATAAACTCAGGAAGCAATTCCTAAAGAGATGTTTCACAGATATTTTCAGCAAAGGCAGGATCAGCAAAAGAACAGTGAAGCTTCCTGAAGTGAGTCTTTTTGAAGAGAACTCCTTTTGTTTGGATATATTAGTTCTGGTATGTTTGATAAAAAGTTAGCATGCTATCCCCTAAGCTTACTTCATAAGTGAGGTACTTCATCCCCCCTGCCCCCCATTAGATATTAGGACTACAAGTGCAGTGGTTTATTGAAAGGGCTCAGCTTGGTGGGGGTACCCACAGAAAACAACTTTACACTACTTTTTTAAATCACTGCCTTTCAAAGCCACTTTCCTATTTCTGAATGTCATCTCAAAGCTTATTTCTTAGCTTTTGAATATTGATCAATCATTTCATTTTCAGGTATTTAAAAGTCCAGCCCAATCTTATATCAAAACTTCCATTTTTTCATCCAATTTGATTCATATCTCGACCAGTTTAGGTTTGACATAAATCAGAAAACTGCAGTGGAGGGAGGGGATACACATTTTTGTTTGTTTGCTTGTTTTTTATTTAATCCTCTTCTTTACCAATTCCTAAACGACTAGAGGGGAAGAAGAAAGGGAGATGGGGGCAAAAATGCCTTACTGACTGATGTTATTGCAATGTGGCTTTGGTGTACCCTCTGGGGGGGGGGTGCCCAAATCATGGACCCTTCTGGGACATTTTCTGTGGCTTCTTCTAATACTTTCCTCCTGGAACCCTCCATGTTATACTGTTCTTTTATGCAGACAATAGGCTTTATGGTTGACAACTGAGAACTCCTTTAAGCTTCTATCCTGATGAGATATCTCTCACAGCCTCTTTCTGCTGGGATGTGATTCTTTTAAGACAGCTGAAACTTGGTTACCTTCTGTGGTATCTACTCTAGGCCAGCTCTCTCACCTCATTCAATTGTTAAGGACAGCTCCAGCCAGCCTCTTCATTAGACCTTTCCAGGCGAGGACCAGGCACTGGAACCTGTGTCTGCTAAGCTACAGGGGACACATGTCAAGTCCTCCTAAGAACTCTCCTTATATTCTTCTTAGAACATTTCTAGGGCTGAGGAACCCTCTCACTTGGCTTGGAGTAGAAAGAAAGAAACTTCTTCCTGTCCCTATTCCTAGGCTGACAAATCTCTCTTCAGACATAGACATAATCTTCTCTCTCATCAGCTTTCTAGCCTCTCTTACGTGTAGACAAGAAATGGGCAATAGGTCCCATCTGGTTTGGGTCCAGAACTGGTTTGGGACCACCCTGTAGGAGATCCTGCATGGATGATCTAACTCTAACCTCTCTTTAAGACGTGTGGCACTTTGTACCCATTGACCTTAGCTTCGGGGCCTCAGCTGAAATGGACAACAGAAAAGTCCCATTTGTTACAAAAGCAAAGGCTCAATGAGAATCAAAGCCAAAGGAAACCTGAATGGATAGTCTCAGTTTATCATTAGAAAATTATTTCAGGGGTCCCTGGGTGGCTCAGTCAGTTAAGCATCTGCCTTCAGCTCAGGTCATGATCCCAGGGTCCTGGGATCAAGCCCTGCATTGGGCTCCTTGCTCAGTGGGAGGCTGCTTCTCCCTCTTCCTGCAGCTGCTCTCTCTCTCTTTGACAAATAAATAAATAAAATCTTAAAAAAAAAGAAAATTATTTCAGACATAACTATTTCTTTAGCTTTATTTTGGGTGAGTAGAGAACCCAAAGAAAACTGTTGAAGAAGCAGGTCTGGTAGAGGCCATTGAGGTGATGCTGGGAAGAGAGAGTGTCTCTGATGTGAACAGCAAATATTACTGCCCTTGCTACTGAACTATTAAGGCAGAATTAAGTGGACACAAAACTGGTTATCAGAGAGGGGGAAGAAAGGAGCAGGTCAGGGTTAGTGGTAAAACATCAAGAAGCGAGGTCAATAGCATAAGAGGCCAGAGAATCAGGTTTGCTAGTTCAGGGCCAAGAAAAACAGAGTCAGGTAAGGTAAGAGAAGAATTATTATTCTGAATCAATAGATTAGTGCTGGTGAATTAGCACATTATAAGAAAGGAGAACATCTAAGGCTTTAAGTGCCTGAAAACATATTCAGTCTGTCATGCATGCACACACACACACACGCACACACACACACACACACACACACACACACACACACACACACCCCAACAGCTCCTCGGGTGCTTACTCTGTACCAGGTACTGTGGGGAGACACTAGGATTGCAGCAATGAACACAATAGAGTTTACCCAGAGATGAAAAAGAAATAAACCACATTTAAGAAACTAAAAGAAATTCAATTTGGCAGGAGATAGGGCTGGAGATGTGGGTAGAGACCAAATCATGTGGGAGTCTACATCATTTTAATCTGAATTTCATTCCAGAAGTAATGGGTTAAAGGTGTTTTTTGTTTGTTTCTTTGTCTGTTTTTAGCAGGTGTTAATAGACATTGTGTTTTAGAAAATCTTGTTGGCTGTAGTATAGAAAATACATTGAAGAGAAGCACAACAGAAGAGCCAAGACAAGTTAAGGAGACTTAGGGAGTGAGGTGAAGGGATAAGTCAAGGTTCCTAGCTCAGGCAATGGTGGTGCCATTCATTTAAATATGGCATAAAAGGACTTCCAAATTTATGGCACAGGAATAGAGGGGTAGGGGAACTGAGGTGTTGAGTTTACATTTAGACATGCCTACGAAGCATCCAATCAGGTATACTCTAGTAGGAAGCTCAAAGTCAGGATAGAGAAATTGGCTAGACATATCTGTGAATGACTGATGAACAGATGGTAATTGGAGCTATGCAGATGGATAAGCTTACATAGAGTATATTCAGAATAAGAGAAGAGGTAAGCCTATGGAAGAACCCTAGAGAGTACTGATATTTAGGAGGGGTAGAGGAAGAAGAGCTTGCAAAGAGAAATGAGGTATAGCAGGGGGTAGGTGGGATGCCAGGAAGAATACTGTCTCAAAGTCAAGCATCTTTATCAGTCTTCTCCTCCACTGGGCTTTCTTCATCTTTCTATGGGTCCTGACAGTCATGAACTTTTCTGAAGCTTGGTTTACCTAATATTACCAATAGGTTTTGAAATGTATTTATTACTATTTCACATTAATTTCTTGGAGCAGCTGAGAGCAAATAAGGCAGATTATTAATTCACTGGGTCTCTGTAGTGTCCCCCAATATATCTCATTAGGAAGGCTCAGGTCAATGGTTCTGAACTTTGGCTAAACAATGGAATCATCTGGGGAGCTTTAAAATATACTGATAAATGAGTCCTAGCCTCCAAAACTCTGATTTAATTGGTCTAGAATGTTGTCTGGGAATTGGAAGTTTTAAAAGCTCCCCAGGTGATCTTAAATGTGTAGCCAAGATTGAGAACAATTGACCTTAATTACGATGACTTCTGATCTTGCATTAGTGTTTCCTAATAAAGGACATATATTTATCTCTAGAGAACTGTTTGGTTTAGCTTAATTGAAAAAGTGAAAAGCTCGAGCAGACTCTTGAGGAATGCAAGTGAATACAGTGAGCATGCCTATTTGTGGGGGTAGTGGAGACATTGGTAGGGCCACAGCAGATGATTCTGTATGTACTGTCAAGTACTCTGCTTCAAAATATCTTGTCTAAATTGGCCACAGTTGGCCAGTGACATAGACTGGCTCTGTGGTAGCAGCACTAAATAGAGAGCCAGCATACCATTCTCCAGCATTACTGACTCATTACATGGGGAAAGAAATAGGTGACTGCTTAATATTAGGCTCAGGAAAGTGGTGGAGAGACTGAAATGTTTCTGGTCCTTTCTTGTCGAACCATCTTATTAAAAGATAAGCTCCATAATATTTAACAGTCTGCTAAGTGAAGGCGTGATGCCTACCCTTCCTTAAAGGGCATGTTAAGAAAGCTGTTTGTGTGATCCTATTTTGTAATATTTTACTCGTGTTATTAGAGGAGATGGCATTCTACGTCGGCAACTCTTCCACCCACCTCTTTCTTGTCACCTCTGTATTTCTTTCCTTGGTTCCTGGCTCTCTCTGTCCCCATATTTCCCATCTGCACTCTTGCCCTCCACCTTCCTTGTCTTTCCTTCTCTGTCTCCCACCCATCTGCCTCCTTCAGCTTCTCAGCACTACCACACACTTGCAGTAAACAACAGCAACAACTAAATCAGTTCCCCTTAAGATGTTCTTGAGGAAGGAGTAAAAAAGAAAGTATTGATTAGTTCTGGACCCTCGAATACATATCTTTTTAATATTCCATGTGACAAAATGGGAAGCATGCATAAAGCACGTCTAGTGCATACCGAAGTATAATGATTATCTCAAGGAGAAGCACTTATGTGATTGAGTGATCACTGCTTTTTCCTTAGAACATTAACTGCTTTTTCCTTAGAACATTAACTTTTTCTTGAGTGAATGACTAACAGACAAACCATGATTATTTGGACTTGGATTCTTTGGCAGACATTTTCTCCAAAATGAAGTGAGGCTGTCACTTCAAGGAAAATGACAGAATTTGTTGCCAATAATAAAAATTTAAACCTTCAAGTGAAAAATGAGAATTTTGGAAAACTTGGATCTACCCCTGTGAGCCTGACAGCTTCTCAATAATAAATGACTTTTCTCATGAGATTGCTAGTGATATTGACAAGGTGATTTTTAAATATTGTATAATGAAATTATATAACATTTGGATGATTCATATAGCTTAGTGAGCCAATATTTTCCAGATGACCAGTGAATGATGCTACAAAATCATGCATGAGTAAAAGATCCATTCAAATTAGAACGCAGACCCTGGATTTAATGTGCCACAGTATGAAAAGTTCATTGGTAGAGTTTTGGATTCCACATTGCAATTAACCTTTGAAAAATCACTACTACTAACTGAGTTTTGGTGTAGTATCAAAAAGGAATATCTGAATTATTTGAAAAGGCTATTGAATACCCTTCGCTTTTCCCCAGCTACATGTTTGTATAAGTACAGATTTTTCTCATACAGTACCAAAACAACATATTGCAACAAATTGAATGCAGGAGTAGATGAAAATTTGGCTGGCTTCTGTTAAACCAGACACAAAGAGATTTGCAAAAATATAAAAATCAGTGCCATTCTTCTCACTAACTACTTTTTTGTTTTGGAAAATATAACTATTTTCATAAGAAGTGTTATTTATGTTAGCATATAATGTGATTTATTGTTATTTTTGAATGAATAAATACATGTTTAAATTTTTTCTCACTTTTAATTTCTATAAGGTAAAGATTGATATATATATGTGTGTGTATATATATAACACATATATATATATATATATATATATACACACATATATATATATATATATATATATATATATATATATACACACACATATATATATCTCCCACACATCTTTGTGTTCTTCAATACTTTTTAAGAGTGCACAGGGGACCTGAGACCAAAAAGTTTGAGACCTGCTGGTCTAATGTGACAAGCTACTGGAGGACAGGGAATGTGTCTCTTTTACTTCACATATCACAGTCCTTTTGGCATCATACAGTATTATGTATGAGGGTTTTTATGGAGTGGGAGGAAAAAAACCACTGACAAGCCAATCAGACAAGTTAATCAATCTTTGATTCAACAAATATTTACTGTTCTAAGCACTAAAAATATGGTAGTGAAAAAAAACAGATGAAAATCCCTTTCCTGTAAAGCATTCATCCTGGGAGTTCTGGGTTCTAGTCCTAACCCTATCCCTAATTCATTGTGTAACTTGGGTAAGTAATTTTATCTTTTTGGGGCTTAATTTTCCTATAAATGGCAAATTTGGGAAGAGCTATGTCAAGGGCCCCCTGAAATCTATAAATTTGACTGGGCTTCCTTATTTTCACCTCGCTAACTCTTCATCCAATAGGTCTCATTTAAATGGCACTTCTTCAAGGAGATTTTTCCCTGACCCTCAGTTTGACATCTTGTAATACCTGGTTGTACTCTACTCTCCCCTTTTAAGATCACTCATCAGACTGGTAATTGTTCAATATCTGTCTTACCTGTAGGAGTGTGAGCTCCCCGAAGGCAAGAATTGTGTTTGCCTTTTGACCATATACGTAGAATAGAGCAGGTGCCCAATAGATATTGCAGAGATGCCACTCTATTTAAAACTTTACCTTTCTCTCTGATACTTCCTATTGCTTTTTAAAAAATCCTGGGCATTATCTCCATTCAACATATTATATATCTTACTTAGCTATGTTAATTATCTATGTTTGGGCTGGGGGTCTATAATAATGAAAATTGCATGAGGGCTGGAATAGTCTCTTTTGTTTGCTATGTGTCTCCGATAACTAAAAGAGCACATGGAACATAGGAAAAAGTCAGTAATATTTTGTTGAGTAATGAAAACATGTGTTAGTTGAAGAAGGCCATCAATGACAGAGCACATACATTAAACTGTTCTTTTAGTAGTGCGGCTGGATTTGGATTTATGCATACATGTTTTATCCTAGTTTCTCTTGTGTGTAAAAACATATATTTGTGTGAATTTTGAATAAGGTCATGAACAAGGTCTGTGCTCTGTAAAGCAGTGCGACATTAACTGGCCCATGTGGCAAAGGGCTTGTGACCTTGACAATTACTGGACCATGAAGATGTAGTGGGCCAAATGTAATTATGGTTGGCTTGACCATTCTCTAAAATCATTTACAAGTGTGTCTTAAACACATTTTTGAGCAAATCAAGAGCATATGAAGAGAGCAAAGGAAACATTAAAAAAATAGACTACATGAATAAAAAAGAGTCCAAAGGATCTTGAAGCAGTAAACCAAAGACATAAAACATAAACTCCTTCAAAAGCACATAAATAACTTAAATAGATAATGTTTGCTCTCTGAAAATACAGTTTGCAAGATAGAGGGAAAGTTAAACAGCAAGAAAATTAAGTAAACAAAAGCAACTAAACCATTGCACATTAAGACTTATAATCCAGTTAGGAACAGCAAGTTTGAAATGCACAGCCATTTCAAATGCATCCACCATGATATAATTGGATTCTAGATGTAAAAAGGAAATATCAGGATAATTAAATTTAAGGCTGTATAGACTTGAGAACTATAATATAAACTGTATCAAATTATAAAGGAGAAGCAAGAACAATGTGATGAAGAGAAATAGCTGTTCTCTTAGAAATAATTCTTATTTAGGATTTGGATGACTCAATAGAGAATGTTTCATTAATTCCCATCATATAAATTTAAAAACAGGGTTTTAATGTAATGATTTAGTATGGAATAAATGTTTAGAATCATTGTAGTTGGAAAGATTAGGTTTTTACTTTTCTTTTTTTTTAAAGTTTTTTTTTTTTATTTTTTATTTATTCAACAGAGATAGAGACAGCCAGCGAGAGAGGGAACACAAGCAGGGGGAGTGGGAAAGGAAGAAGCAGGCTCATAGCGGTGGAGCCTGATGTGGGGCTCGATCCCAGAACCCCGGGATCACGCCCTGAGCTGAAGGCAGACGCTTAACCGCTGTGCCACCCAGGCGCCCCAGGTTTTTACTTTTCAACTATAATTAAAAAGGCTTGAACATTAGAGTATCTTTATGCCACTACATTAAGGTTTGCTTATTAAATTTTAATTTTTCAAAGTTGAACTCTACTCCCCTGAAATGTGGTGCATATGTCAGATTCTAAACCACACAGAAGCATTATATTTATTGAAACATTGCAATTGTCTCCACAAATCACTTAAAAAAAAACTATAGTGAGGATATTGAAAATGACTTGTCCATGTCCAAGAATTCATTTAAATTCAGAATTATTTGAACTAGACATAATTTCCAAAAAGTTGGACAAGAGGTCTTTATCCCCCACAATAATTCAATATAAAGACATATTACACACTGAGGAGAATCCAGGCACTGGAAAAACAGATATGGACAACACATAGTCCTTGCCTTCCAAAGCCGATGGTCTCACAGGTGGACAAAAAATGTCCACAAATAACTATGATCTAATGAAAGTTACAGATTTCATAAGAAGACAAGCATTAAGGTCACAGAGGAAAAGGATACATTGCTCACATCTAATAGCTCTTATAAAACATGGGCTGTAATCTTGATTCTCTGACTCAGTAAATGAATGTCAACAAATAATATAGTGTTGACAAGGAGTGGACAAAGTCCTTTCTCCAGTATCTTCCTGTATAATTTCAGAGTCAGAGATGTATCCTTATAGTTTTTAACAAGAGCTCCTTTGAACAGTGCCATAGGCATACCACTGTAGGAATCCCATTCAGCACACTGAGAAGCTGAAAATTAGGCCCATTCCCCCACCCTTAATTCTACAATCCAGTACTTCCACATCTGGATACATCTTGGAAGGGTCAAGAAAAATAAGCACAGTAATCTTACTGTAATATTCATATCTCTCTCACTGTGGCAGGTAAGAAGGATATGGACCTTTTGATTCACCTCTTACTAGTTCCCTACTGAATTTCTTACAGTAGATTCTCAAATCATCCATGTTCCTGTAGAGACCCCCAACCTTACCTTCTTTTGACCACTTAAAGCAGACAACCCAAATCTATTTTACTACAAAGTTTTAGGCCATCTGACACAAGGATCCTAAACTTTCATTTTAGCACTCTCAATATCTTTATTATTTGACAGTGTACTGGTTTAGAGTGGAGATTCTGGAATCAATAATTCAATTCTTGGGATTAAATCTTGCTTATATCACTTCTGGCATTGAGACCTCAGATGAGTTGTTTAAAACTCTGAGCCTCATTTTTTTCATCTTATAAAAGGAGGAAAACAAAAGTTTTACCTTACAGAATTTTTGATAAGATCAATTACTTATAAACTACTTAAAATGGTTCCTGATACTTTGCAAAACTCCAAAATAATGATATTGTTATTATTATTATCCCTTCAATGCAGAGAATGAAGCGCCCTACTTGTTTATTTTCCTTATATGTTAGTCACCATACAGTACATCCCTGGTTTTTGATGTAAACTTCGATGATTCATTAGTTGCTCATAATACCCAGTGCACCATGCAATACGTGCCCTCCTTACTACCCATCATCAGCCTATCCCATCCCCCCATCCCCCTCCCCTTGAAGCCCTTATTTTGTTTCTCAGAGTCCATAGTCTTTCATGCTTCATTCCCCCTTCTGATTACACCCCTTTCCTTATTCCTTTCTTCTCCTACCGATCTTCCTAGTTCTTATGTTCCATAGATGAGAGAAACCATATGATAATTGTCTTTCTCTGCTTGACTTATTTCACTTAGCATTATCTCCTCCAGTGCCGTCCATGTTACAGCAAATGTTGAGAAATCGTTCTTTTTGATAGCTGAGTAATATTCCATTGTATATATGGACCACATCTTCTTAATCCAGTCATCTGTTGAAGGGCATCTCGGCTCCTTCCATGATTTAGCTATTGTGGACAATGCTGCTATGAACATTGGGGTGCATATGGCCCTTCTCTTCACTACGTCTGTATCTTTGGGGTAAATACCCAGTAGTGCAATGGCTGGATCATACGGTAGTTCAATTTTTAACTTTTTAAGGGACCTCCACACGGTTTTCCAGAGTGGCTGTACCAACTTGCATTCCCACCAACAATGTAGGAGGGATCCCCTTTCTCCACATCCTCTCCAACAATTGTTTCCGTCTTGTCTATTTTTGCCATTCTAACTGGCATAAGGTGGTATCTTAGGGTGGTTTTGATTTGAATTTCCTTGATGGCTAATGATTTTGAACATTTTTTCATGTGTCTGTTAGCCATTTGTATATCTTCATTGGAAAAGTGTCTGTTCATATCTTCTTCCCATTTTACGATTTGTTTATTTGTTTCTCATGTATTGAGTTTGAGAAGTTCTTTGTAGATCTTGGATACCAGTCTTTTATCTGTAGCATCATTTGCAAATATATTCTCCCATTCTGTGGGCTGCCTCTTAGTTTTTTTGACTGTTTCCTTGGCTGTACAGAAGCTTTTTATCTTGATGAAGTCCCACAAGTTCATATTTTCTTTTGTTTCTCTTGCCTTTGGAGATGTGTCATGAAAAAGGTTGCTGTGGCTGATGTCGTAGAGGTTGCAGCCTATGTTCTCCTCTAGGATTTTGATGGATTCCTGTCTCACATCGAGGTCTTTCATCCATTTAGAGTTTATCTTTGTGTATGGTGTGAGAGAGTGGTCAAGTTTCATTCTTTTGCATGTCCAATATTCCCAGCACCATTTATTGAAGAGACTGTCTTTTTTCCACCGGATGTTTTTTCCTGCTTTATCAAAGATTAGTTGCCCAAAGAGCCGAGGGTCCATTACTGGGTTCTCTATTCTGTTCCATTGGTCTATGTGTCTGTTTTTGTGCCAGTACCATGCTGTCTTTGTGATCACAGCTTTGTAGTACAGCTTGAAGTCCTGCAACGTGATGCCCCCAGCTTTGTTTTTCCTTCTCAACAATTCCTTGGAGATTCGGGGCCTTTTCTGGTTCCACACAAATTTAAGGGCTGTTTGTTCCAGTTCTTTGAAAAATGTCCTCGGTATTTTGATCGGGATAGCATTGAAAGTGTAGATTGCTCTGGGTAGCATGGACATTTTAACTATGTTAATTCTTCCGATCCATGAGCATGGAATATTTTTCCATCTTTTGGTGTCTTCTTCAATGTCTTTCAAGAGTGATTTGTAGTTTCTAGAATATAGGTCCTTTACGTCTCTGGTTAATTCCAAGATAACGTATGATATTTGGTGCTATTGTAAATGGGATGGATTCCCTAATTTCTCTTTCTTCAGTCTCATTGTTCGTGTATAGAAATGCATCTGATTTCTGAGCATTGATTTTGTATCCCACCACATTACTGAATTGCTCTATAACTTCTAGTAGTTTGGGATTGGATTCTTTTGGGTTTTCCATATAGAGTATCATGTCATCTGTGAAGAGAGACAGTTTGACTTCTTCTTTGCCGATTTGCATACCTTTTATCCCTTTTTGTTGTCTGATTGCTGTTGCAAGGACTTCTAGTACTATGTTGAATATAATGGCGAGAGTGGGCATCCTTGTCATGTTCCTGATCTTAAGGGAAAGACTTCCAGCTTTTCCCCATTGAGAACGATATTTGCCGTAGGCTTTTCATAGATGGTTTTTATGAGATTGAGGAATGTACCCTCTATCCCTACACTCTGAAGGGTTTTAATCAGGAAAGGATGCTGTATTTTGTCAAATGCTTTTTCTGCATCTATTGAGAGGATCATATGATTTTTGGCTTTTTTCTTGTTGATAAAATCTATCACACTGATAGATTTGAGAATGTTGAACCACCCTTGCATCCCAGGGATGAATCCCACTTGGTCATGATGGATAATCCTTTTAATGTACTGTTGGGTTCTATTAGCAAGGATCTTATTGAGAATTTTGGCATCCATATTCATTAGGGAAATCGGTCTGTAATTCTCCTTTTTGATGGGGTCTTTGCCTGGTTTGGGGATCAAGGTAATATTGGCCTCATAGAATGAGTTTGGTAGCTTTCCTTCTGTTTCTATTTTTTGAAATAGCTTTAGGAGAATAGGTATTATTTCTTGTTTGAATGTTTGGTAGAATTCCCCAGGAAATCCATCAGGCCCTGGCGTTTTATTTTTTGGAAGGTTTTTAATCACTGTTTCAATCTCTTCATAATTAATTGGTCTGTTTAAAAAATCAATTTCTTCCTGTTTCAGTCTTGGTAGTTTATAGGTTTCCAGGAAGGCCTCCATCTCTTCCAGATTGCTTAATTTATTGGCATAAAGCTGTTGATAAAAGTTTCTAATAATCCTTCCAATTTCATGGGTGTTGGTTGTGACCTCTCCCTTTTCATTCATAATTTTATTAATTTGGGTCCTTTCTCTATTCTTTTGGATAAGTCTTGCCAGTGGTCTGTCAATTTTATTGATTCTCTCAAAGAACCAGCTTCTAGTTCTGTTGATCTGCTCTACTGTGCTCCTGGTTTCTAATTCATCGATCTCTGCTCTAATCTTGGTCAGCTGCTTCCTCGTGCATGGATTAGACCTGTTCCTCTGCTGCTGTTCCAGGTTCTTGAGGTGAGAATATAAAAACTGCATTTTAGATTTTTCTATTCTTTTGAGTGAGGCTTGGATGGCTATGTATTTCCCCCTTAGGACTGCCTGTGCAGTGTCCCATAGGTTTTGGACTGTTGTGTTTTCATTCTCGTTGGTCTCCATAAATTGTTTAAATTGATTTTTGATTTCCTGGTGTATCGAGTCATTCCTGAGCAGGATGGTTCTTAGTCTCCAAGTGTTTGAGTTCTTCCAAATTTTTCCTTGTGGTCGAGTTCCAATTTCAAAGCGTTGTAGTCTGAGAATATGCAGGGAATAATTTCAGTCTTTGGTATCGGTTGAGACCTGTTTTGTGACCCAGAACATGGTCTATTCTTGAGAATGTTCCATGGGCATTAGAATAGAATGAGTATTCTTTGGTTCTGGGGTGTAGTATTCTATATATATCTATGAGGTCCAACTCATCTAGTATGGCATTCAAAGCTCTTTTTTCTTTGTTGACTTTCTGCTTAGGTGATCTATCTATTGCTGATAGTGGAGTGTTGAGGTCCCCTACTATTAACGTATTTTTATCTCTATGTCTCTTTATTCTGGTTAAGAGTTGGCTTGTGTATCTTGCTGCTCCCCTGTTGGGGGCATAGATATTTATAATTGTCATATCCATTTGTTGGATACATCCTTTAAGAATAATATAGTGCCCTTCTTGTCTCTAACTATAGTCTTTAGTTTAAAATCCAATCTGTCTGATATGAGAATTGCTATCCCAGCTTTCTTTTGAGGTCCATTGGCGTGAAAGATGGTATTCCATCCCTTTACTTTCAGTCTGGATGTATCTTTAGGTTCAAAATGAGTCTCTTGTAGACAGCAAATAGATGGGTCATGTCTTTTTATCCAATCTGCAACCCTGTGGCGCTTTATGGGAGCATTTAGGACATTTACATTGAGACTGATAATTGAGAGATATGATTTTAATGATGTCATGTTGCCTGTAAAGTCTTTGTTTCTATAGATTGTGACTTTCTGTTCTGTATCACTCTTGGAGCCTTTTTACTTTTATAGAACCCCCCTTAATATCTCCTGTAGGGCTGGTTTTGTGGTTACGAAATTGGTCAATGCCTGGTGATTCTGGAAGGTCTTTATCTCTCCATCAATTCTGAATGACAGCCTTGCTAGATAAAGGATCCTTGGCTGCATGTTTTTCTCTGAAAGAGCTTTAAAAATGCCCCCCCCCAACCCTTTCTCTCATTCCAGGTCTGTGTAGACAGGTCTGACGTAATTCTGATACCTTTGTCTTGGTACGTGAGAAATTTCTTTGCCCTGGCCACTTTCAATACTGTATCCTTGGATCTAATATTTGCGATTTGCACTATGACGTGACGAGGCATAGATTTGTCGTGGTTGAGCTTGGGAGGGGTCCTCTCTGCCTCTTGGACACGAATGCTTGTTTCCTTTGCTAGATTAGGGAAGTTTTCAGCTACAATTTGTTCAAATATCTCTTCTAGACCTCTGTTTTTCTCCACCCCCTTGGGGATGCCGATGATTCTGATATTGAAACGTTTCATTGAGTCAGTAATCTCCCGTAACCTACATTCTTGAGATTGGATTTTTTTGAGCCAAGTTTCTATTTTAGCTTTCTCTTCTACTAACCCATTCTCCAATTCACTGATACTTTCTTCTGCCTCATTTACTCTGGCCTTCAGAGCCTCTAGTTTTGACTGCATTTGATTCATAGAATTTTTAATTTCTGCCAGATTTGCTCTCATTTCTGCCCTTAGAGATTCTATATTCTCATTAATATTTTCGTTAATACTTTTTTCAAGTCTACACATCATCTTGACCATTGTTACTCTGAACTCCATTTCTGATAATTTGGTTATATCCATATCCATTAGTTCTGTGGCAGAGGCCACAGACTTATTGTCTTTTCTTTGCTGGGGGGGATTTCTCCTTCTCGTCATTCTGATGAGGAGAGGTTGAGGGGTTGTGCAGAGCCCAAATTATTGACCAGAACCCAGGCAGTGCACACTTGTTTTATAGGCACCTTAGGGATGTGGGCTTCTTGATTTTTCAGCCTGCCTTCTGGGGGAGGGGCCTGCCGCACCGATACTCAGGCAACCCTGTTTGGGTGTCCCCTGCGAGGGGGGATGGGGATGGGTACGCTGTGAGCCGGTATTTCCAGGCTTTTGTTCTCTGGCGGCTTTCCCTGGCAGTTTGCTGTGCCTCTTCTGAGAGTCAGAGCAGCAGTGGCCGAATCTCAGCCTCTGTCACAGAACAGAGGGATTGCGGCCCGTTCTCCACTGATGTTCTGGCCACTTTAACTCTGTTACTGTTGGTGCTGCTCAACCCTGCAGCGTCCCGGGATGTGCGCCCCACACCCGGCGTCCCAGCCCTCACTTCCAGGGCCGGCGCGTCTCTGTCCTTTGTGTTTCTAACGCCGCCAGCCGCCCCGCGCGCGCTCCCGGATCTCCCGGTCTCAGTCTGGATCCAGTGAGCACACCAGTATTCCGGTGATCCGCGAGATGCCTGGTGGCGCGCACCCGGCTCACGGTCTCAGTCTGCTGTTTTGCGGGTGCCGTCCTCGAGCCCCGCCCGCTCTCCCGTGCAAGTGGCTACCGCTTCCCGGCGCCCGAACACGGCGGCTCCCTCCCCCTTCCGTTTATCTTCCGATATCTGTGCACGGTTTCATGGCTCCTGCTTCGTACCTCAATACTCAGCGCTGGAGATGTTCATTTGTAGAGATCCAGATGCATCTTCCTGCGTCTCAGGCTGATTCCGTGGATGTTCAGGCTGGTCTGGTACCTATCCAGCTCGACTCAGGGGACCGGCTGAAAAAGGGGTCCCCTACTCCTCCGCCATCTTAACTCCATCTGAAGTGCCCTATTTGTTAAAGACTCCCCTTTCTTTGGCCTCCTTCAAAAGTCAACTCTAATTATCTGCCTCTTACATCCTGACCCTTTCCATTAAGTCCATTCCCTCACTACTTCAAAACTCCATTTTAAAAACCTATTTCCTCATTCCTACAGAACTGTAGCTCTCCCTCACAATGCAGATGAACTTTTGAAAATGCTGTCTGCAACTCCTGTCTGCTCTCCAGTGAGCTTCTCCTTATGGAATGTGAGCTTTAGGTAAGTCACTCTACTCCACCTCTGCATTTTTAACAGTAGCAATTTAACATTGACCAACAACTTCCTCCTTCTGGAAACTCTCTTCTTCACCTTCTGTGACCCTCCGTGGTGTGAACTCTTCCTACCTCAGGCTGAGCCTTCTATCTCTCTCTTGGACATGGGTTTTTCTCCAGTTGTCCTTAGCTTGCTTCTACCAGATATCTTCCTCAGAATATCATCCACTGCCACAGTGGTGCTCTGCACCTGACTACCAGATCAATATCCTTGGCTTGATATCTGCCCAAATCTACACACTAGTGTTTCTAACTGAGCAGAGGATATCTGTGCCTGCATTTCTTGCAGCATTTAAAAACTCATCTTGTCTAAGTTTAAATATTTTCCTCCCAAAGGAAATTTTCTTATTGACTCCCTTTTCCTTATTGGTGATTGTTACAGACTGAAGGCTTGTGTCTCCCTCAAATTCACGTGTTGAAGCCTTAACCCCTAATGTGATGGTATTTGGAGGTAGGGTCTTTGGGAGGTGGTTGGGTTTAGATGGGGTCATGAGGGTGGGGCCCCCAATGGGGTAAGTGTCCTTACAAGAAGAAGAAGCGAGACCAGAGCTCATTCTTTCTCCACCATGTGAAAACACAGTGAGAAGGTGGCCATCTGCAAGTGAGCAAGAGGGCTCTCAGCAGGACCGAAGCTACTGGCACTTGGACTTCTCAGCCTCTAGAACTGTGAGAAATAAATTTCTGTTGTTTAAGCCAGTGGTATTTAGCATGTGGTATTTTGTTATAGAAGCCTGAGCTAAGGCAATGATTCGTCCTGTCGTTTCCCTTTGAAAACCTTATCTCTCTCAGCTTCCATCCCCATTCAGCTGACAAGTACCCGAGATTCAAGTCCTGTGATTTGCAATGTCTCTCATGCCCATCTTTTCTTGTTCTGTCACTCACTAGCTCTATGACTTGGGCAAGTCACTTAATCTCTATGTATAATGGGAATAATAATAATAGTAGTAGTAGTAATAATAATAATACTTATTCATAGCATTTTTATGACACTTAACACAAAACAGAATACTGCTGGGCACATGACAGTTACGGCATAAGTGTAAAATAAACGAGTGAAATAAAGTTGGACATAAAGGTCTGCATTTAAGGGGAGAAATTCTGGCAGGAAATGAAGATTTATGAGTTATCTTAGAGGCAGTGATTGAAGTCATGTGCATGATCAAAGAAAGTACATAGTATATAAAAAGCAGAAGGACCCCTGTGTGGTGGGCTTTTTCTCTTATTTCAACCTGTCAAAATTCTTTAATTACCACATTTCGTCAATTCTAAGATGGCTTTTTTTTTTTTTTATGTTTTTAACATCTCTGGAAAAAGGATGCCTCTTGCCATCAGTGACATGCCATAGTTTTCTCTCAGAGTTCTTTTTTCTTAGTGATGCATAAACTAATGGTGTGTCATTCAGCTGACAGCATCTTAGACTTAATGAGCTATGAGAAGTGTGAACCACTTCTTTGAACCACCAAGACACCCTAGATGAGCTTTCCTTATAACGTGTATCTTAGTTTGCCTATAAAGAGATGTCTACCAACTACTAGACTGCAAGGTCTCCAGGGGTCAAGAAAGGCCCTGATTCTCCTGTTTGTTTCTCTGAGGAGACACTAAATGGTTCTGCCTGCAGAAATACATCAATAAATATTGCTTGAATTAAACTGGATCCCAAAGGAAGATATCAATTATTTTTAGAATTTCTGATATTTTGCCGTTAGTCTCACCATTGTTCCCAACCCACAGTTCATATGACATGCTTAAACACACACTTGTTTTCATTATTAACATTATACCTGATTCAAAACATCTGTCACATGAATTCCACAGGTACTTGATTATATGAACTATTTTAAGAAAACATATTCTTGGCACTCTGGGAGAGAATATTGAAAAGATAGTACCAGAAATCTTATTACAAAGTTTTCTGTGAGAAGAGAGACCAATGTTCACACATATTAATTAATTGCAGTAGATGCTTATTCTTTGAGTGCACTCAATTTGTATTATCTGTTCTTTCTACCTATTAATGAAGCGTTATTCCTTTCCCTGTGGACATGTGGGACTTTGGGTGGCCCTTCCCTGTGTTTTCAGTCTTGCAGATCCTCAAGGATCAATTACATGCTTGGACATGCATCTTTATTGAAGTAAAGGGCTCACTTCTTGCCCAAGCTTACACTTTGCACATAGCATATCTCAACCGTTGGCAATGGCCAGGTAAATTCTCTTGGTCTGCCCCAGATGATCTTTCTACCACCCTTCTCGCCACCACTTCTAGCCTTGGCATCCCATTGCTGAAGCTCTATTTTCAACTCTCATCTCTGGATCCTCAGATCACGGGAAGTCATCAGCCTTCCTTCTTTTCCAAGGGTGTAGGTTGCTGAAGCCTCCCCAGTGTCACAATAGGAAAGAGGAACTAGGGCGCCTGGGTGGCTCAGTCAGTTAAAAGTCTGCCTTCAACTCAGGTCATGATCCTGGAGTCCCGGGATCGAGTCTGCATTGGGCTCCCTGCTTGGCACAGAGTCTTCTCCCTCTGCCCCTCAACCCACTCTCATGCTCTTTCTCTCTCACTCTCAAATAAAAAAAAATAATAAAATCTTAAAAAAGAAAAAAGGAAAGAGGAACTAGATTGTCCCCACCAATGATTGCTATTTTATTTTTCTCTTTTCTCTCTGTGGCTCTTCCTATGCTGGTTGAGGAGTCGCTTTTCATCCTCTTTGAGATTCCTTTATTGCAGGTGGACAGCCAACTGCATCTCTGTCTTGCTGGTCCTCTAGTCCCTGTTTCTTTTTACAGTACAATCTGGCATCACGGTCTGGCTCATTAGTGTTCTTTCCTTCTCAAAACTCATCAAAGGTTTAGGAAATTTGAGTACTCCTAGTATTAAATACAGGCATGGCATGGTCACTATGGCAATACGTGACTCCTCAGTCTCATTTACCTTTTGTCATCGTCTAGAGAGTAAAATTCAAATTTCTTGTCACTGCTTCCAATGTCTGCCAAGATTCAGACTCCCCTGCCCTTAAAGTTTTACCTCTCAGAACATGCTACGCACCACTTCCTCTACGTAGACCTCCAGCCAGATGAGACCATTCAGCATTATCCAAATTCACCTCATATTCAAGTACCTCTCAATCTTGTTCCTGCTGTTTACTTGAGCCTAGAATTTTCTTCCTTCCTTCCTTTTTTTCTCCAATTTTTTTTATTGTGGTAAAATATATAAACATTAAACTTACTATCTTAACCATTTTTAAATGTACAGTTCACAGTGGTACCAAGTACATTCAAATTGGTGTGCTATCATCACCATTATCCATCTGTAGAACTCTTTTTACTTTGCGAAATGGAAACTCTATACCTATTAGACAATAACTCCCCATTCACTCCTCCCCCCAGCCCCTGGTAGACACCATCTACTTTTTGTCTCTGTGATTTTGTCTTCTTGGAAATACTTGATATGAATGGATTCACACACTTTTTTTGTCTTTCTAGGACTGAACTGTTTCACTTAGCATGATGTTCTCAAAATCCATGTTGTTGCATGTGTCCGCATTCCCTTCCTTTTTAAGGCTGAGTAATAGTAATATCACATTTTGTTTATCCATTCATTTGTCGATGCACACCTGGGTTGCCTCCACATGTTAGCTGTTGTGAATAATGCCATAAACATAAGTGTACAAATAGGTGTATCTCTTTGAGACCCTCTCCTTCATTTTGCACATTGAAATCCTACTCATTCATCCCAGCACCTACTTCATGAAATCACTCAGACTCTACCTGGAAAGAATTGCTTCTTCCTCTGTTCTTCTACAATTCTTTTCTTTTATTACTGTATTTACTCTTACTTTATTGTCTCTTAAATAATTATTTGTACTTAAACATCTAATTCCTCATAAAATTGTAAGTTTACTGTGGTCTGGGACCCCACCATCTTATCTCAGTATTCCTTACATCGCTCCCCACAATGCCTTGTAATGTTTATTCAGTGAATGACTATGTAGAGACAGAATTTATTTACAATTATACATGTATCATGAAGATAAATAGTAGCCAGAAGGGTAAGTTGAATACCTACAAACTCTTCCAATTTTGAAATTTGTCAAATTAACTAGGAAACCTTGTTAGTTGTATAAGAAAGCACACTGCTCTAGGAAGTCTAAGAGACTTGCCTTTGTCTTGCTTCTGCCTTGGGTGGATCATGTCTCTTCTCTGGCTTAGTTTTCTCATAGTTGAGGTGAGAGGGTTGCCCTAGAACAGAATTCCTGAACTTTGATTTTTGCAATACCTGCCCGACCCTGTACTTTATTTGCTTAATAATTTTCTTTAAATTAGTCCAGGTCTAACAATACCACCAAATTTAGCCTTATGATAAATGAGGATATCTGTGAAATTGTGGTTTCATTGTGTTAGTTATAATTTTTTCTAACACAAATTAAAATAAATATAACTATTAAAGTAAAAAGAAAATCTCTGTACCATTAAAATAACTTCCTGTGCCAGCTGTAGCCTGCGGACCATGCTTTGGGAGGTATTGGCCTAGACTCTCCCTGAGATCCCTTCCAACAATAATAGCTCTGTCTTCTCTGGGGAAGCCATGCCCCCTCGGAGCCATTTAGCAAAATGCATTCAATGAATCTTTAACTGGGAATGATTCAGCATTAGCCCCAGGGAATGAAATGTAACTTAATAAGCCTTCCAGCACCTCTAATGCCTGGGATTCCACCCTCTTTATGCCTCCCCTCTGAGTGGTGCTGTTTGCACATTCTGCCTTTTCTGTAGCCTCTGCTTTCCTGCAGGGCCTTGTCTGGGTTTGCCTGACCAGATCTCCCCTCTGAGGGCTGTTTATGTTTGCACACTCGGCTTGTCCTGTGGATTTGTCTAACTAAATTCCCCTTTGAGGGCTGTATATTTTGGCACAGTCTGGCTCTCTAAGGGATTCTTTTGTCCATTAACACCTCTTGTCTTGCAGTTATACCAAAGTCTCTGCTGCTCTTGCCTCAAGCAAATAAGTCCGTACTATTCTATTCTTAACGATTCTTCTGTGTATTTCCATTTATTTTCTATACTTTCTACAATGACCATGTATAATGTTTATAATAAAGAACTATAAATTTTAGTTTTTTAAAATGTGAAGGGGGGGAAATGTGAAAGGCGACATCTGGTTGCAGATGATGTAATAAAGGCATTTTAACTTTATTCTCCTCCTTCAAAACCCAGTGACAAAAACAAAAAGAATGAAACAACATTAAGAAGAAGGTCCATTATCACGGAAATAACCATAATATACCATAATTAGCACCCTACACCATAATTACCATCCTTACCAAATTAGGCCTGTTTGTTTTAGGTAAAAAAAAAAGTCAGTCTTGAAAGTGTACTCTTGTTGGCACTAAGAAATCTAAGGGCATAGGTGGGCCACCAGAGAAATGGAGAGTGTTCCTAGTAGAGACTTAGTTCCATACTACAGAAAAGACTGAGTTGAACAAGAAGCCATGTTGACTTCCCACTTTTGTTTATCACATACATTTCTAGGAAAAGAGAGTGGTATTGATAAAAGGAAAGCTGAGGTCACCAGATAGTAGCAGAGTCTAAAGAAATTTACTGGGAGCTACACTGACCCTTGGAATGCAGAGAACAGAAGAAGGAGTATATATAGTTCCAGAGCAAAAGGAATATGAACGTGGTGGAAGGAGGTATGAACAACAAATCCCAACAGAAATAGTAGGTCACCTCTATAAACATACTTCTTCAGCAAATAGATGGCTCTAATTAAAGATGGGTAATAATCAGAATAGGAGAAATAAAATTGTAATTATTTGCTGACAATATTATTGTGTATGTAGAAAACCCACAAGCATCTACAAACTATTAGAATTAAGTGAAATTAGCAAGATCACTGGTTATAAGGTCAACATATAAAATCAGTTTGATCGCTATATACTAGCAACAACTACATAGAAAATAAAACTTAAAAAAAAGATATAGCTTCAACAGATACCAAATATATCTAAAAAAAGTGGGTAAGACCTAACCTCTAGGCTGAAAATCACAAAACATTATTGAGAGGAACTAAGAAGTTTAAATAAATGAAGAGAGTTAGCGTATTCCTGGAATGGAAAACTCACTGTTGTAAAGATGTTAATTCTCTCTAAATTAAAGTAAAGATTTAATGCAATCTCTATCAAAATTTCAGGGGTTCTTCTGCAGAAATTAACAAGCTAGTTCTACAATTCATGTGGAAATGTAAGAGGCCAAAAATATCCAATGTAATTTTGAAGAAGAAACTAAAGATGGAAGAGACTGATACCACCAGATAATGGCAATTTATTATAAAGATAGAATAATTAAGACACTGAGGGTTTGGTGCAAAAATAGACAAACTAGCAAATGAAATGTAACATAGAATCCAGAAATACACCCTCACATCTATAAGAACTGTTTTATAACAAAGGCAACATTGCAGAGCATTGAGAAAAGGATGATCTTTTTCAATAAATGAAGTTGAGACAATTGGATATCCACATGGAAAAATGTTTATTGACCATACCTAATACTATACAATAAAGCAATTCCAGATGGATTGCAGAGCTAAATATGAAAGATAAAACAATAAAGCTTCTACAGAAAACATAAGAGAACACCTTTGTGACAGTGGAGTATGCAAATATTTCTTAAAACACAAGGAATGCTAATTATAAAGAGAAAATTGATAAATTGGACAATTTAGACCTTGTGTTTATCAAAAGCACCATTAACAGAGTGAAACGGCAGGTGACTGAACAGGAGAAGGTATTCATAGTACATGTATCCAGAATATATAAAGAAAAGGATGGACAATCAAGGGAAAATGAGCAAATAACTTGAACAGGCACCTCATGAAAGAGATTATTTAAATGGCCATGAACAAAGGGAAAGGTGCTCAGCTTCATTATTCACCAAGGCAAATAAATCAGAACAACAATGCAGTACCACTACACATCCCAAGAATGCCTAAAATGAAAAAAAAAAAACTCAGTGTAGACAATGTTGTAGGGAAACCAGAACTTTCATATACCGCTGGTAGGAATGCAAATCTGTACATACACTTCAGCAGTATCCACCAAACCTGAACGTATACATATTTTATGATTCTGCTATTTTATTCCTAGGTATCCTCAGTAAAAATGGGCACATATGTTCACTGAAAGACACCTACTAGATTTCCCTAGCTGCACTGTGTGTTATAATTAAAATGCTAAAAACTGAATGTCCTCCAGCAGCAGAATGAACATATAAAATGTGTATATTGGCACAGTGGGATACTATATAGCAGTGAGAATAAATAATCCCATAACTACATCCAACAATATGGATGTTTCTCACAAACATAATGTTGAGTGAAAAAAACCTAGACATACAAAAAAATTAAGTACAGGGGCGCCTGGGTGGCACAGCGGTTAAGCGTCTGCCTTCGGCTCAGGGCGTGATCCCGGCGTTACGGGATCGAGCCCCACATCAGGCTCCTCCGCTATGAGCCTGCTTCTTCCTCTCCCACTCCCCCTGCTTGTGTTCCCTCTCTCACTGGCTGTCTCTATCTCTGTCAAATAAATAAATAAAAAATCTTTAAAAAAAAAAATAAGTACTACATGATTGCATCTATAGAGTATAAAAGTGGCAAAATTATTCTGATACAGGAAGTCAAGAGTGGTTACTACTGAGACAATAAGGACTGGAAGGGAGCATATGGGTGGGGGGGAGGTGCTTCTGAATTGCTGGTGACATTCTGATAATTGATCAGAGTACTGGTTACATGAACATGTTCAGTTTGTGAAAATTCATTGAAAATTCACTTAGGATATGTGTACATTTTATTGTTTCGATAAAGGTTTTAAAGCCCTAAGTAATTTGTAATATTTCACAAAAGGGAAATCTCACCAAAAAAACATGTATTTCTGGCTTCTTCTGAAAACATTTCAAGTCCTGTCCATGTTGCCTCACCTTCAAGAATCCACAGGAGCTGAGCTGAGGCTATACCGTCAGATAGGACACGCATTATTCCCTACTCATTGGTGCCCCATGTCTAGCCCCCATAGGCATCTGAGTTCATTCCTGGGAATAAAACCTGTTTTGTCTATTGATTCTTTAGCTCAAGTCTGAGCCCTTAGGGTAGAGCTTACTTTTTTCCCTGTATATTCCCTTCCTCTTTGCCTGCTCTCACACCCTATCACCAGTCTCCCTCCCATCTGATTGTAGCTCACTCAGCACATCTCCAGTCATCTCTCCATGAAGCCTTCTCTCCTGCACTGTCACTTGCCTGAGTAGGACTATCCTCACATCTCTCAAATCCTCCTTTCTCTCCCCTTATCCACACCTCTGTTCCATTAATTCATGCACTCAATGATCCAACAAATATTTATTGAATACATATTATGAGCCAGACTTTATATCAGGGGCAGGTAAATTGGAGAGGCCTACCCTCTAATGAGAAGTAAAGACAACACGTGAGAGACATTATATGGGTAAAACATTATAGGTATCCTGTGAAGTCTGAGACTAATTTTTTTTTTTTAAGTAGGCTTCATGCCCAACATGGACCCCAAAGTGGAGCTTGAACTCATGACCCTGAGATCAACACCTGATCTGAGATCAAGATTTAGACGCTTAATGGACTGAGCCACCTGGGCACTCCTGGAACTAATGCTGTCTGAGAAGGAGGGTGTGGGGCTTCTGGGTAGTCCTTGTGGAAGACATGGTTTGGAAGCTGGCAGTACTTTGGACATAGAGAGAGTAAAGAAGGTAATTCCAGACAAAGGCTGAATTCTGGTTTCATTTGTGAGAGAGTAAATACTTCAGTGTGGCTGGATATACTGAAGGGGAGCAGTGGGAAGTGAGGATGGAGAATTAAGCTGGGGTCAGACCATGGAGGGTCTTGGATGCCTCACTAAGGGTTTTACTTTATAGGTAGTACAGACTATTGAAAGGTTTTGAAAAATGGAGTGCAGAGCTGGAGACAATCCCACTTCATCTACGCTCACCTAATCCCTTGGCCTCCCCTGCCCCCTTACGCTTATCATTACTGTCAATCACACCCCCAAATCTCCCTGAAAATCTCCTCACTCAACTACCACAGCAGTCTAGGTACTGGGAGTGATGTCACAACCTACTTCTTTCTCCCTGTTCCTTTGCTGGTGAGCCTGCAGTCTCCTTCAAGTGTGATTGCATGAGCTGCCTTCTTTTCCCAACCAGATCGGATATGGACAAAGGAGCAAAGCCACAGACGACTTGTCTTTGCCCTGAGATGTACCTCACAGGTGGTCCTGGGCCCTGTCCTCCCTTTGGGGTCTCCTGATAAAACCTGAGCAGCCTGAGACCAAAGCCTTGTCCTGTACCCATGAAGGCACCACCTTTCTCTCTGCCTCTTGGGCCTTTTCTTCTCCACTGAGTGCATTTTCTTGTTCTATCTCAGGAGGACTTTGCCTCCCTGATCCTTCCTATTGCAACTCCTTCACAGCTGAATAGACATTTACAATGTACAAAACACTTGACTCTACTGGAGTCTCACATACACCCTTCAAGAGAGAGACTGAAAAGGCAGTGATTAGATCTTCTGACTTCAAATCCACTGGTACTTTCTTATATATAATAGATACTCAAAAAATATTTGTAGTATGAATAGACAAATGACTCAATATACATATCAATCTCTCTTGAGGGTTAAGTTTCTTATTTTTTATTTTATTTTCCTTTTTGTTATTTGGATGATTTGATTTTATAAGAGGCTTGACATGGAACATCTAATTTAAAGATACTTTTCCCTGCTCCAACTATCATCGAAGTGGTTCCTGGGGCCCTGGCTTTAAAACAAATCACTTTTAAAAAGATACATGTGTTCTTCAAAAGGCTACACAGAGTTACTATATGACCCAGCAATTCCACTCTTAGGTGCATACATATATGGAAAATATATATGCACACAAAAACTGGTGCATGAATATTCATAACAGCCAAAATATGGATACAACTCAAGTGCTTATCAACTGATGAGTGGATAAATGCAATGCTGTATATTCATGTAATAGTATATTATTTGGCAATAAAAAGAAATAAAATACTAGTACACGTGACAATCTGGATGAACCTTGAAAACATTATGCTAAGTGAAACAAGCAATTAACAAAATACCATATGTTACCTGATTCGATTTATATGAAATGCCCAGAATCGATAATTCAATTGAGACAGAAAGCAGATTAGTGGTTCCTCAGGGCTGGAGGGGCTGGGGGCAAACAGGGAGTGACTGCTAACGATTGTGGGTATTGTTTTTGGGTGATGAAAATATTCTAAAAGTGAGTGTAGTGATGGTTGCACATTTCTGTGAAGGTACTAAAAACCACTGGATTGTATACTTTAACTGGGTCAAGTATTCAGCATGTAAATTATATCTAAGAAAACTGTTAAAAAAGATACATGTTCATTAAGCAAAACTTAGAAAATACATACAGAAGAAATAAATTACCTATTATTCTACTACCCAGAGGTAACCACCACTGACATTTCTGCTATACTTCTTCTTCTCCTTTTTCTGTGTACACACACACACACACACACACACACACACACACACCCCGCTAGGGTTGTTTTCTATATTCAAGTTTGTAGCCTGTGTATTTGGCTTAGTGTTGGTTGCAGGCATTTTCCACAGATACTAAGAGCAGGGGTTCCCAGTCAGGCAGAATTCCTGAGTCAGAATCTTGTTTCTGCTCTTGACTTACAGTGAGCTCTGGGCAAGCTCCTTAACCTCTCTAAGCCTTCACTTTCCTGAACTGAGAAATGAAAATGATGACACCTACCTTCCATGGATGTCATGAGGACTAATGTGTAAAGTTCTGTAATACTATTTTTCTTCATTCATTCCTCAGCAAGGACCAGTTTGTTTCCCTCAGTCGCAAGGCTTCCTGCTCTCACCAGTAGCCAGCTCAGATCAAACTAACTGGAGCTATTGCCCCCACCTCATTTTCACTAAAGTGTTCTCTCTTCCTGGGGAGCATGCAGCAGGGTGGTGGATCCAGACCACAGGCTCGAGATGCAAACCACCAGGGACAAACTGTGGTTCTGCCTTTCACTTGAGCAAGTTCCTTAACTTTCTGTGACTCCATTTTCTCATCTGTAAATATGTCTAATAACAGTAGTAAGTTCATAGGAGTTTTTGAGGATAAGATGTGTTAATATCTATACAGTACCCGGTACATTGTTAACTATTCTTACAATATTCTTACCAAGTAGTAGACTACATTCTTATTTCAAACTTTTAGCTGTCAAGCATCTGTTAACTTGCAAGCCTGTGGTATCTCTTGTACGATCTAAAGCACGATGTCACTGGCTCCAAGCTCATAATGGCAGCTCACCCACATACACTAGCCCACAGCACAAAGCAGTTTTTGTTTGGCGACTTGAGTAGTTAAGAACGTTGTTTCCATTAATTTTACTACCTACGTGCCTCCTGGGGGCAAGGCAAGGCAGTTTAGTTAAACCAAACCAAACAAAGCATTTTAGAGGTTTATTAATGAGCACTTATTTGCAGTTGTTCTAAATCGCCCCAGCCAGATGGGCATATTTCCAAGGAAGAGATTTCACAAACTCTCTTAGTAACCTGTCTTAATGCTTCCAACCCATATTGAAAGTCTTGTGAACATCTTATGTCTGGGGCAACTCAACGGTTTGTTGTCTAAACAGATATCTTTAAGAGTATTAATAATTACCACAGAAACAAAGGAGGGCAATGCTGGGCAAAGTGCTGGGATGTACAGTCACCCCACGAATAGCAATAAGTTATGAGTGCTGTTTTGAGTGCTGGCCACATTATTTTACTTAGTACTCAGTGGAGAAGAACGGCTGGTTCTCATGGTCTCTGTAACAACCTTATATCCTTAAGCTTTTACTTTTTGGTCAATGCATGGAATGGAAAAAAAGAAGCAAGTCCAAACAGGCAAACCTGCAGAACTTTTTTCCTTGCCCTCTTCCCACTCTGTGATGATGATGACGATACTTACAGAGCACTTAATATGTAACAGGCGCTCTTGTGAGTGCCTTATGTGTATCATTTTATCTAATCTTCACAAAATTTATCTCACTATCCTTGTTTTGCAGATGAGAAAATGGGTCACAGAGAGAAGGAGCATCTTGCCCACAGGTATATAGCCAGGATCTGCCCCTAATAGGAGTCCAGAGGCTGGGTTTTTAACCAAGACACTCAACTCCAGGGGCGCCTGGGTGGCTCCGTCGTTAAGCGTCTGCCTTCGGCTCAGGGCGTGATCCCAGCGTTCTGGGATTGAGTCCCACATCAGGCTCCTCCGCTGGGAGCCTGCTTCTTCCTCTCCCACTCCCCCTGCTTGTGTTCCCTCTCTCGCTGGCTGTCTCTCTCTCTGTCAAATAAATAAATTAAAAAATCTTAAAAAAAAAAAAAAAAGACACTCAACTCCAGGCCTTCTGCCAAGACCATGGCAGGTCAAAACCTTGTCGTTCAGTGCCCTGCCCTGACTGGCTATGTCAGTCCAGTGCATGGATTCAGTTTTCTGCTTCCTGAGTTGGGACACAGAAAGGTCTGAGCTAGAGGCTCTTCCATGGAAGGGAGGTGACAGAAGGTCAAATTCAGCCCAATAAAGGAGATCTTTCCCCTCATTATCCTCATCTTACATTAGACTTAGCTGCCCAAGGAAGTAGTGAGCTCTACGCGACAAAATGTACTCAAACAGGGGTAGGTTTGCTTCTGGGGGAGGTCACATGAGGACCTGTCATTTACAAACATCTCTTGGGGAGCTTGTGAAATGTAGATTGTCAGGTCATGTCCCCAAAATGATGATTCCCAGGTATCAAGTTTCCTGACTCTGACACAGGTAGCCCATGCACCACTGCTGCGAAGGGATTCCTGTTTGGAGTGTGAGGCAAGATGAGGTGGAAGGCAGGGGTGAAGGGATAGAGAAAGGGCTGACACACATCCCTTCTGAGCTGAACCATATGGTTTGGGTGAACTTTACTCTTTTAGTCTCTCTAATATTAATCTTCTTTTTGGATGTTTATCCTTGGTTTCCTGACAGAGAATGCTTGAGTGACATATGAGGTGAGAGATCTGGGGTGTAATAATACCATGTCATGGAAACACTCATAAAGCCATGACCCTATGGCATATGAATTCTACGTGGGGTTTGCACAGGTATTAAATGTTCTGTGGTTGGCTTTTGGAAGCCTGTTCTAGCCTGACACCAGGATTTCTAAGCTGGCCTGGAGGGAAGCAGGCCTGCAGCTTCCTGGTGTTTGGAGCAGATGGGGAAAGAGTCTGAAATATTCCTTGTCATCACCTCCAGCTGACAGACCACAGGCAAAGGAGGCAACAGGGAGAAGTCAGACCAGTTGATCTGGGAGAAAAGAGAAATCAATGGTGATGCCTTGTGAATGTTTCCTTCTTTGTGTTCCTCTCCAAATGGATGCGGTGTGTCTGTGTGTGTGTGCTTGTGCATGTGTGTGTGTGTGTCTGTGTGTGTGTACCAACTGCATAGCACTTGTCTCTGGCTGGAGACAGTAATAAATCAGGGGCTACAAAACCACCACTAGCCACCTCCTGCAGGCCCCGTCAAAGAAACAGGCCTTGTTGAGAACAGCTGAACCGGCAGGATCCCCAGTACTGTGGCCCCACCGCATGGGATGAAAATCACACATCTGGGATCTAGCATGCCAGATGTGCAAAGGGCTAACACAGAAAAGACACTGCTGGGAAGACCACATTGCTCTCAAAAACATTAGTAAAGGGTTCAAAAATTTTTATAACCTTAGTCACCATAGTGCTTTTATCAGACTTGAGTAGTAGACTTTCTTATACCCTGGTTCTTTGTCCTAGGGGGTCAGGAGGGATTCGGAAGGATGTTGAACCCCCCGAGGCAGTGACAGTATAGATCTAGAAGCTAAGTGAGTCCTGGTTGGAGTCCTGGGTTTGGAATCAGTTCTAGCAGTTACCAGGCAAATGATCCTGAGCAAGTAATTTTAACTCTATGAGGTTACGTTTGTTAATCTCCGAAAGAACAGGGATAGCCCTATCTACCCATTAGGGCTGGTGTGGGGATGAAGTGATCTCTGTGAGACACCACAGGAAAGTCCCTAGCTCGGGGTCTGGCACTAAGCAGCTGCAGGGCAGAAAGGGGGAGATGAGCGTGCCCCGCTGCTCCAGGAAGGGTGGGTAGAAACGGGAAATTATTTCCTGCTCAGTCAAGCCCCAGAAGGCCTGTGGGGACAGAGCAGTTGCCTGATTGTCCTGTGAGGTCCTCACATTCGTGGGGCTGCTGGGAGAAATGCTGCCTGTGACCAGCTCTACAACACGGACCCTGGTTGGCTTCTCCTTCCCTTGGGCCCAACTGCTCCCTCTCCATCCCTTGAGGTTCTCATACATATCCTTCCTTTCTGGGCTCCAGGACCTTTCCTCTCATCTCCATCCCCACAGCCTAGCCACATCAGGATGTTTTTCTGTGGAGTAGCAGGGACATGGGACTTGAAGATTAATGAGAGTCATTCAAGGTTCCTACCCAGCTAGGAAAGTCGAGAGTTCCTGACAGCCAGAGCCTCCATTCTCATTGTGTTTGCAAGTTTTAAATTAAAAATAGGTCAGACTATTGCCAATGGGTATGGATGGGGTTCCTTTTTGGGGTGATGAACATGTTCTAAAAGTAGAGAGTGGTGACGTTTGCACGACTCTGTGAATACATTAAAAACCACTGAATTGTATACTTTGAAAGGGCAAAGTTCATGGTATGCGAGTTATATCTCAATAAAGCTGTTATAAATAAAATAAGTCAGACTATGTAGTGAGCTTCCCATTCTTCTGTCCTTCCCTAGTTTTAATGGAAATATAAATTATAATTTAATTATAAATTTAAATTACACATTTAAATTATAAAGTATAAATTTAATTAAACTATAAAGAGCGATAACACATCACATAGCATTTTGAACCAAGATGAAACACTACCTCTACTCCTGCAGATCTACATTCCTTCACATTCTCTCTCTTCCTCCTCAAGTACAATTGTACCATCAAAAGTCAATTAATCTTTCCAGATTTATCCCATGAAGTCTTTCCTGGTCTCCACAGCAAGTGTCCTGTCTCTAATCTTATCAAACCTGTGCTTTGTTATACCTGTCTGTTCTGCATGGAACCAGGCTTCAGGGTGTGGAGATGAGAGGGTGAAGGAGGCTATTAACGGGACTACATAGGGGGACTCATCCACCTAGGATTCTTTCCCATTCATCTCTTCCAGGATAGCTTCTCAGTCTCTGACTCAGACCAGGGCTGATGCCCAGACCTTCCTGCCTTCTGGACCCTCCTACTCCACTGACCCCCAAAGCACTGCTGCAAAAGAACTTCCTGATACACCTTTTCTGTTTACTTTCCTCTCCTAATTAAGGACCCAACATGATCCCAACTGCTTACTGAGTCACCTAAGTGCTAAGAGGTCCTCTGTGGACCAGCTGTTTTATATCTCACTGGCATCTCCCTCCACTTCTCAACATGCCCACTTGCTGTCTCTGCAAGGATTCTTCCTGGCTGATGGAATCCTCGTCCCTCACCACCTCCCAAAGCCAGATCTGAATGTTCCTTATCCTTGAAGGAATTCTTCCCCTAAGTAGCCTTATTCCACACTTCCTGATCTTTCTTTGTTCAGCTTATGGTCCATGATTCTACTGTTACTGGTAATATCTACATGGCATGGCTTCCATTGTTTTTATGGCCTCACCACATAGTTTGATACACTGTACTCAGTGGGTACTTAAATGAATGTCTGCTAATGTGAATTTCCTTCTTCTTCTTTTTTAAGATTTTATTTATTTATCTGAGAGAGGGAGTGAGGGCAGGAGCAGAGGGAGAGGGACAAGCAGATGCAGAGCTAAGTGAGGAGTCTGACGCAGGGCTTCATCTCACCACCCCGAGATCATGACCTGAGCTGAAATCAAGAGTAGGACGTTTAACCAATTGAGCCACCCAGGTACCCCTGTTTTAATAAGAAATTGTTAATTAACTAATTAATTAACTCTTAATTGTCTTTGTGTTAGGCACTGGGGAACCCTCTCTTCCTCCCCTCCCCCACCAGACCTGGCCATTGGAATAGGAAAACCGGCAGTTAGTGGTGACCTGGTGGTTGGATTCATTGTTTTATCTGTTCAGCCCTTATCTACTGATTCCCTTAACTTTTCATGAAATGCAGAGCCATCAGATGGTTACCATAGAAGCAGCCCCTTCTACAACGTGACCCTATGGCCACGGATAGGGGTGGGGGTCCAGGGTGGACCACTAACCAGGATAGGTCAACTGGAGCCCCTTCTTTCAAACTGCACCTTGCATCTTCTGACTCTAAGTTTGAGGCTTGAAATAAATCCTGCCCAATTTGGAAAATATTATTCCTTTCCAGATTCTGTTTTCAACTGTATAGTGTTAATTATTGTATGTTTAAAGTTCTTGGTACTGTACAATGTAAAATCCCAAGAGTATAAATCTAATGAAATATGCTTGAATATGTTGTGGTCTCGCTGAGGGCAGTAGGACTGTATAACTTTCTTTTAAAAATATAATTCAGGCAAATAAAGGCATTAAGTTATACCAGTACAATGGAAGATTTATTATCTAAACTTGGAAAAGTCAGGAAATTCCAGAGTCAGATTCCAGGAGAGATATTTCTAGAAAAGAAAGTAGAAAAGACCTAACGCATGTCAGTGCTTGGTTCATTTGCTGCTTGGTACAATAATCCTGTGGATTAAGCACAGGGATCATGTTGCAGAGACTCAAGCCCTGTACCTTGTACAAAAGAGACCAATATTTAATGAATGATTGTTGAATAGGTTTCAAAGGAGTAAAATAATTTCACATTTTTACAAGCATTTATCCTGAGATAACTAAGAAAACTACATTATCTCTGTTACTAAGGGAGAAGTGGAGGAAGGGAAAAACGTGGTAACTGACTTGTGTACCCTAACATGTCCATAGTAGACCTAGGAATGAATTCCAGATTTACTTACTCCAGAAATTACACTCCAATTCTGAAGTTATAATATGCATGAACTACTGACTTATTTCATGAGATGAAGAAATTGCAAGCAGAATCGAGGACATTCAGGGGTGCCTAGGTGGTGCAGTTGGTTAAGCATCCGACTCTTGATTTGGCTCAGGCTGTGACTCAGGGTCCTGAGATCAAGCCCCGAGTCAGGCTCCATGCTCAGCTTGGAGTCTGCTTAAGACTCTCTCTCTGCCTCTCTTTCTCTCTCCCTCCGCCCCTCCTCCCTCATCTATGCACTCTCTCACTCTCTCTCATATAAGTAAATAAATCTTCAAAAAAAAAAAAAAAAAGAATCGAGGACATTGAAAGATGCCTTCAAAAACAAAGTTCCCTAAAATCTCCCACAAGATGAAAGCTAGGCAATGGAGGGTCTTTAGGTGCACCTGATTCATTTCAGGCATTGGCACTTAGGCCAGGCTTATTTTCATAGCTGTCCAACTCATAAGTACTTTGGTCTGTCTACTCTAGACTCCAAGTCCTAGAGTTCTAATCCAGAAGAAAAGAATTCCTTTAACTCCTTTTCTGTTCTTACCTGACCATACTTCTAATTTCAAAACAAACTGCTTTCCAAATATAATATCTCCCTTCCACTGAGGCAAGATGTTGTAGTTGATTTATTTTTTGTCTAGAGATAGCATCTGTGTGTTCCAGAGGTCAGTTTTATTTGTTCTATGAACATATAACCATATCTCAATGTGCCTCTGTCTGCTTTGGCCACTACTCTAATTTTCTCTCCTTCTTAATCTGATCCACACCTGCTTAAGTGCATTAAGGATGACTGAGGTTGGGTTTCTTCCTTCTGAAGGTACTTTGTTAACAATCATACCTGTCATTTGCATCCTGCAAACTGCATCCTCCCCATCTCTCCATTTTTCTGCTTTCTTGAGAATGAATTCACCTGCCATGACTAATGTAATCTGTAAGCAGCCTTCATGCTGATTCCACAGCTTTTAATTTCCTAACATTTCCCTGTAGACTCTTCCTAATATGCTCTTTAAAAAGAAAATCCCCTTCTTGGAGTTCGTTGGAGGCTTCCCATGGCCTCCGGCATGAACCCCTGCAGGAACTCAGATGCCTTAGATGGTACATGGCCGTGCTCAGGCATGACCTGCACCGACAAAGTAGAGCGTTCTAAGAATGCGTTTCTACCAACATGCACTAGGAACCAGCTGTGTGCTAAGCACCGTGCTTGGGGTGGCGAACAAGACAGAGATGAAGTGACTAAAGCCTCTGTGACCTCAAAGAGCCCTCAGGTCCTTGAGAGTCCTCAAGGCTAAAATACATAGAAGACAGCCTGATGCAGTAGAAAGGACACTGACTTTGGGGCAGCAGATCCGCATGACCTTGGGCCAGTTACTTAAGTATAAGGTCATGGCTGAAACCTAACAACACTTTAACTGCTGAAGAGAATAGGCTTGTCACAGAGTATGCCACCTGTGTAGATGAGGAGCTGAGCTTAAAACCCACCAGCACCATTAGGTAGTCCCTGGAGGCTGCTTCTGATTTAATTAGTCCTGATGAAGCGTACCTAATGAGATTACTACTGTATTTCTTTCTCTTTTATACAGCTGTATTGAGATATAGTTCACGTACCATACAATTAATCGATTAATGTGTACAATTCAATGGCTTTTAGGATATTCACAGTGTTGTGCATCCATCACAATCAATTTTAGAATATTTTTAAAAAAGAAACCGGTGCCCCTCAGCCATTACTCCTCAACACTGCTCTACCCCCACCCCTGTCCCCAGCCCAGGAGACCGCTTATCCACTTCCTGTCTCTATAGACTTGCCTATTTAGGGACATCTCATATAAATGGAATCATACAATATGTGGTCCTTTGTGACCGGCTTCTTTCATTTCGCGCTACTGTATTTCCTGAAGACAGAGGTATCCTTAATGTTCGTCAGAAGGGGAGCTGCTAAATAAAGCGGAGTGCAGCCATGCTGTGGATTATTGCAGCACTTCAAAAAAATTAGGTAAATCGGGGCGCCGGGGTGGTTCAGTCAGTTAAGCATCTGCCTTCGGCTCAGGTCATGATCCCGGGGTCCTAGGATTGAGCTCCGAGGTGTCCAGGCTCTCTGCTCAGTGGGGAGTCTGCTTTTTCCTCTCCCTCTGCCCCTCCCCCTGCTCATGCTCACTCTCTCCTGCTCTATCTCAAATAAATAAATAAATAAATAAAATCTTCTAAAAAATTAGGTAAATCTACATATGTTAATAAAGGTCTCCAATACATGCATACAAATATAAAGTCTGGAAGAATGCACATTAAAATGATAAAAGTACAGACCTCAGGGAGAGAAGAATAAGACTGTGGATGGAATACATTTTTTCAAGGATAATTTATTCATGTATTACTTTAAAATTAAAAATTAAAAAGAGAACATTAGACTTCAAGTTTCAGGTTCCACCTGTAAGGTGCATGGAAGTAGCCACTCTGTCCTCTGTCTCTGTAAGAGAGGGGAGGACATGGTGCTAACCACCGCCCCCAAGATTGGAGACAGGTGAATATGACCCTAACAGGAGCAGAGACTCGGGAGCAGAAACTGTTGTGGGAAGAAGTGCCCTCTAGGGAAACCTGAACTGTAATGGACTCTGAGAGTTAAAAACTCCAGGGGGACCCAGTGATAGAGGGGCCCCACAATACTGTGAGAGTTACCTCCTGGAGCTCAATCAGGTTCCCACCGTAAATATCAGAGAAACATCTCCTTAGGCTTTTGGCAGGGGAAGGGGAGAAGGAACCATTTTAAAATACAACAGAGCACTGTTCTTCATAAGGCCTGCCCTCAGAGAAAACTAGTTAACTAGTGTCTAACCTGCTGGGGTTTTATTGGAACCTAACTGACTTGGGGAAGGAAAATATCCAACTACAGCCCACTCCAGCCATCCTGTCCCACTTAAAGGGGTTTTAAAGAAAAAAGGAGACGGGGCGCCTGGGTGGCTCAGTTGGTTAAGCACTTGCCTTTGGCTCAGGTCATGATCCCAGGGTCCTGGGAGTCTGCTTCCCCCTCTGACCCCTCTCCCCCCTGTGCTAGGGCTCTTTCTCTCTCTCTCAAAAATAAGTAAATAAGTTATTTAAAAAGAAAAAAAAAAGGAGAGAAACATTTGTGAGATTCCTAGTCCAGAGGCACAGGCTCACTGAGCCCTAAACATAGGACTATAAGTTTCCCCTCCCCCACACCTCACCACCACCTTGCTAAAGTCCTATTTATAGCAGTTCTTTTTTGCCCAGCATATCAGGTCCATCTAGCAAGAAAAAATTACCAGACATACCTAAAATAACATGAGCACAATCTGAAGAGGCAGAGCAAGCATCAAACCACGCATGGCAGGGACACTGGAATTATCAGGCTGGAAATTTAAAGCAACTAGGATAATATACTAAGGGCTACAATGGATAAAATAGCCAGTGTCTGAGAACAGATAGACAGCAGAGCAATGGCAATCCTAAGAAAGAAGCAAATAGAAATGCTAGAGATAAAAACCGTAACAGAAATGAAGAACACGTCCGACGGCCTTATTAGTAGACTGGACACAGCTGAGGAAAAACCTTCGGCGCTAGAGGATATCGCAACAGAATCTGCAGAGGCTGCCTTTAGCAACAGGCTTGAGCGCCGGCGGCCAAGTGAGGTGGAAAGGCCGCAGCGGCCATGGGCCTGAACGCACACAAGCCCATTAGGTGACCCACCTCAAAATAGCCATAAGCCCTAGCTTATGACACAGGTACCAAAAAAGGAAATTCCATACATTTCCATACCTCCTCATTCCCCCTACAGCCCCCCTCAATCACTGCCTCCTGGCAGACAGCCTAGCCTCTCCTTTGCTGTCCTGCCTGCTGCTCCCTTGCGGTGTATTCAATAAACTTCTATCCCCTTTGTTCTGCCTCCGGTGAATTCTTTCACCACTGGCCTCTGCCTGATTGGGTCACCCCTCAGAATCCTCAAAAATTGGAAACCAAAGAGAATAAAGACTGAAAAAGAGAACATCAGGAATGAGAGAGAGGGAAGCAGCCTCTCCTTGGAAAGCCCCCAGAAAGAAAGCTGGACAGGAAGCCCCAAAGAACTTGGGACCATTCAGATATCACAGATTCCTCCGGCTGACCCAATGTGCAAACAATTCCTTGGATAAAATTGAGGTACAGAGCAAAGCCCTGGGGGAATGAGCCCCTTGGTGTCTTGCAGTCACAGACATGGTCTACTTCAACCATAGGATAATCCCAATCTGTACTCAGTTTCCTACTAATTCAAAGGCAAGTAGGAGACTGGGGACCGTGAGCACTGAGAAAGACTGTCAGGATCCAGGATATAGAAGGTAGCCAGGAACTACATTATCCAGGATGGTTACACAAAGAGCAAGATTCAATTTCTAGAAACTTGGGAACTACCCTAACTTCAGTAGTCTCCACAGAGATTACTGTCTGCACAGAGAATAGTGGAATAGCTCCTGAAACAAGAGAAAAGGGAACTTTCTTTCCTTTTTTTTTTCTTTTTTAACTGTTTTCTGAGATAAAAGGGAAGAGAAGCTGGGCAAAGGAAATCTGCAGCCAGTCATCAGAGGGCATGATCCCTAAGGGAACAGGCTTGAGCAGCCTTGAAGAGGAAAAGGCATCAGATAGGGTCTTGAGTTTAAGCAGCTAATTACAGATTATGAGAAGAATTTAGGTTTATTTTCAATAGACTGTGTTGTTGCTTAAGACCTAAACATAACTGAATTTGTATATATAATAATAACCTTAGGGAGGATGTCTGCCATCTACCGATCTAGGGATAGAAGCCAGGTCATCCACACAGCTGTGGAGGTCCAGGGTAGATCTTGGGTGGAAGAGAGCAAAAGTGGAGTGTCACAAAAACAGAGGTGAGAGAGAACTCATCTATTCTAACAGATGCCCAAATAGGCAGTCACTTGCCTGAAGCCCAGTGGTGAATTTGTCGTGGCAAGAGTCACAGAAACATTGATGATAAAATAGTTAATGTTTATTAAGTGCTTATTTATGTGTCAAGCTCAATGCTAAGCATTTCATATTCATTATTTCTATTCACCCTCACAACAGCTTTTTGATGCAGATGTTACCATTATCCCCATTTTACAGATAAAGAAATAGTAGCTCAGAGAGATTAACTAATTTGCTTAATGTCATACAGCTAGTAAGAGACTAGAAAGACACCTCATGTTTTCTGATTCTAGTCAGATATTATTACCATGATGTGAATTCTTGATTTTCTTGCCTTAGGCCTCCTCCAGCCACGGAAATCTTTAATTCCCTATAGCTTACAAATTGAAGATAGGCTTCTTACACCTTTCTTGTCATTTTTAATTGTATATTTGAGTTAAATTCATCTGATAAAGACAAGAGGTTATGTTAGTAAACAGTTATCTGCTAGAATTTTGTTCATTCTGTGTGACCCTCCAATTGACACTTATAACCTAGGCGTTTATTGTCACTGTTTAAAAATTGAAATTGACTCCTGAATTTCTAAGTGGAGTGAAAGCTCTGCTTTAGTTTTTACTGGAAGAAATATATGTAAAGGTCAAAAATGAGTTCAGAAATAATTTGAATATTATATATTAAACTCCAAAGTGACCACGTTATGATCCGAGATAATAAGAGTAGGTTAAAATAATCAAAGGTGTCGTAGAAGAGCACAGATCACCAGGGAAACAATAAAAATTCTGGCATCTGAGAAGGTGGATTACATTTACCAAAGGGAATAGTGTAGGCTGGGGGGAGGGGGAGGTACGAGTCTTTGAAGACCACTCACCCACGGAACAAGTCAACTGAAGACCACAGAGATATAAAAAGCAACTCAATTTGGTTTAATATTTTTTTTTTCGTGAGGAACATGAAATGTTAAACTCATCTGCTTTTTCAATTATGAACAGGAAACATAAAACTATAGTCAATAAATACACCAAAAATTGTAATAAAAACTACTCCAGACCCATATTACAGCCAGTGAAAGAGGAAAAGGAGAAGCAGAGAGGGAGGGAGAGCAGGGGAGAGAAGAGAGGACAGCTCAGCAGGGTCCTGGCCACCTCTGTATCTGTCTCCATCAGGCTGCACCCTCTCATAATGCCCTCCTCAGCACTATCCTATTTCTTTGTTTCCTTGCTGCCTAAACTTCCCAGGCACTTCCTTTGCTCCCCCTTTCGCCCCTCCCCCATGCGCTCTCAGCCTCCCCCCTCACTGCTCTGAGGAAACTTGGAGAAGATTATCAATGACCCCTTCTCTCACACAGCCCTTGTTTTCTATGGTCTTTCTCTGGAACTTCCAGTTGCTAATCAGCCTTTCCTTATTTTTTCTTTTTTAAAAATTACCAGAGTAATATATATTCACTGATTAAAAAAAAAAAACAACTACCAAAGGCTTATAATTAAGAGTGTCACCTCTCCCAACAAATATACTATTTCTTAATTATGAATTTTAGAAAATGTCCCTGATTTTCTGATATGAAAGATGGGGATTTAGCTCTTTAAAAGCCCCCACTGTCTATTCCTTCTTTTCTTCTCCCAAAAGGACTAAATTATATCCTTGCTTCCTGTACTGTCCATCTCTGCAATTTCAAACAGCATGTTTAAACCTATGATTCTTTTGTTAGCAACCACACACAGTTATCCACTGATTCTCCATTGAGGAAGGAAATCATCTTCTTGTCTTTATTATTTTACTGTCTTCATCAATCTGACTTTACTATTCCGGTAAGCTCTTGCCCAGGAAGATGCAACTTGAAAATAAGTTTATTGTTTGTTTCAGGAACTTTCTGAAATGAACAGCTGACTGCTCAAGTTTTCAATAGACAGTATCCAATGACTGTTTACTCTCCAAGACTTTTTGAAACCCTCACCTCAAAACCTTTCCTTTGCTGTGTCCACCAGTCCTAAACTATATTGTCATGATACCGACCCAATCCTAATCAAGCCCACACATGAAAGACCTACTTTTAGCTCATCTCAAAAAAAGCCTCATTAATACCTGACTTTGTCTTTGCCCTTCTCAGAACTTTAATTACTCTTGTTTTGTGTATGAGACTATGATTCTGGGAGAGATCTCTCCAAACCTTCTGTCCCATGGGAACTGGAAATCCATCAAATTCTCTAAGGGAGATGGCCGGCCATTTGGATGGGACCCAAGTCAGGAGGTGCACAGTGACACTTTTAACCATTTCCACAGCCTCTCATGGGTGCGACCCAGTCTAAGTCTAATGATTCAAACTTCCAGGCCATACTCCTTCTTATATGTACTCATACAAAGTCCAAATTCAGTACTTTCTAAATGGCATAATTTCACCATGGATAATTTAGAATTATGGAATTTTTCACATAGAAAAAAAATGTTCATTTGAGAAATACCTCAGAATGAAAAGCTTGTAAATATCAAATGGTCACCATTTTTTGATTGGCATGAAGAAGCATCCAAAAGAAATTTAAATTCCAAAATAATTTCCTTAAGAGATTCCTTGGCCAAGGAAAAGGAAACATGTGAAACACTTAAAACTTTCTTTTAGATACCCCCACAACTCATGACTTGAAACAAATGGCCCTCATCTTCCTCTTCCTCTTCCCTCATCCTATGCTCTTCCATGTCCCTCCACTTCTCTCTCTTCTTCACCCTCTCCCCTTCTCTACTGACTGGCCAGACATGCTCAAAGCTCAATTACCCCTTAAAGTTAAACCCCTTTCAGAACAGGGAAATCTTCTGGCTTTTGATTCCTGGTCTTGATCTGAGCTGAGAGTAGTCATTGAAAAAAGGCTTTCCAAAAGACTAACATTTGCAGAGGAATTTAGAATAGTTTAAGTTGTGTATAATTCAGCACTCCCAGATCTATACCCATTCGTTCATATGTTAGTGGGAACCTCAGATGCAAAAATTCAGATGGAGAAAGCAGAATAGGAAGACCCTGAGGGGACTTAAAAGACCCAGAATTACACTGGAAGCTCCAATTCAGTCTTGTATGTAAAAAAAGGATGAGTCCATCTGAGACTTCAAGGATAAGCTCGTTAACACTTCCAGACAGCAATCAGGATAGATCCTGAAGCAGAGGTGACTCTTGTTCTTTTCTCATTTTTTGTGACTGGCTTTTAACCAGAAATAGCAGATTTAATACGTAAGCAAAATCTCAAATGGGAATGAGTCCTATTGCCAGAACATTAATACCTCACTGTGTATTTTCAAAGAATCTTAGAACAAAAACAGAATAAAATTTGCTACAGTAGTGGTCTCTCTTACTGTGGTAGGCAATATACTCAGCTTTGCCATATCAATAGATTATTTTTCTGTTTTTCTGCCATATTAACAGGTTATTATTCCACTTTGTAAAATAAGGTCATTAATTTCCCTGTCTTTCCCTCCACCTCTCCTCTCACCTTCCACCTCCCAACTTCTATCAGCTGTACCTTTACTTTCATAATTTTTCAAGGTTTTGATAATATTTATGGACTTTTCTATAACCATTGCTATTTTCCATTATTTGTATAAAGGTGTATTCTAAATACTGAAAACAACCACTGAATGTCATATCAGCTTTTAGTTTGCTAATATTTGAATCACTACTTTCTTGTTTAATTACTTCCTCTCTCCCCACTCTTTCCCTCCACCTCAGAGTGTCTGAAAGGCCTTTCTGTTATTCTGGAACTCTGTTGCTTTATCATGTTTCAGTGTTTTCCCTAAAATCTCCAACATACTGCCTGCTTCATCAAATTGCCATTTTCTCCCCAGAAACCCTCCTCAGGGAGTCCTCCATCTTCCTGCCTTGATCTAGACCTTCGGCTCTGTAGATTTGCTACCCAGCTGGTGCTTTGTGGACTTTCACGTCTGCAAATTTCTTTCTTTTGTCCTCACATTTGATTCAAAGTTAGATGAAGTACAGGTTTCTGAGTTAAAAACTATCTTTTCTTAGAACTTTGAAGGAATTGCTCTATTGAATTTGGGCCTCCTGTGTTGTTGATGAGAAATTTGATGCCATCTGAATCTTGTTCCCTTTTCCCTGTGGAAGCTTTTAGTATTTTCTTTTTATTCTTGGTTTGTGAAAATTTTAAGTGATGTGTATGGATGTAGATAATTTTTCTTTCATTCTGCTCAGAATTTTCTAGGCCTTTAAAAATGTCAAGACTTTTACTTCTCTTCCGTTTAGGGACATACTCACTTCTAGGATATTTTCTCGTATTATTTCCTTGACCACTTCCTCTCTTTCATTTGCTTTGTTCTCTCTTACTGCAACCCTACTCGTGAAATTGGGGACCTTTATTCCTCTCCACTTCATTAGTCTTATCTTGTTTTTTCTGTCTCTTTTTTTTACTTTCTGCTCCATATATGGGGACTCTTCTCTACTTCATTTTCTATTGTTGCTGTTATCATTATCATTATTATTATTTTGAAAATTATATTTCTAATTTCTAAGATGTCTTTATTTTTTAATTGTTTCCCTTTTTAGTATATAAGATAGCATGCTGTTCCAATTTTTGAATATTATACACTAGAGGTCCTCTTAGCTGACTTCCATTAAGCAACTTACTGGATTAACGGATACTTTCCAGTCCCTCTGAGAAGCACAGTAATTCATGGCACACTCATGGCTATTAGGTCACTCACAGGTATGCCCACATTCCTACTCCATCAGTTGAGTTGAATACCTATCAAGAAGAGTTGTACCAAATTTAGTAATGCCAATGGTGGTGGATTTTCATATGTATATAATTTATGATGCAAACTAATAAAATATGAAGAGAGTTGTTATTTCCATGAGAATGAAGTTAAATGTTTCGGAAAGACTTGGTATAAGAGAGGTCCACCCAAAAGAAAATTGCTGCCAATTTAGGTGTGGACAAAAATGGGGGAAAATATCATAAAACTGTATAAGGATTGTAGTCCCAAGTGTCTTTAGTATCTGGCTCTTCTTTTAAAAAAGTAAATAGGAAAAAGTCAAAAGGAGTTAGGTACATTTTGGATTAGTAAATTTTGTATTCTTTTTTCAGTTACATAAATACTGAGACTACAGATGAGGGACAACCCTTATGACCTGCCATTTTGAAGGAAACTCCAAAATATTTTGAGACTTCAAATTATTTAATCCCTAAAGTTCCAAATATATTTGGAATTCTAGAAATATATTGTGCTAGTTCTAGAAATATATTGACTATATGGCTTTTCAACCTTAGTATTCAAATACATACTTCATGCCATTTTGGTTCTATAACATTTTCACTCATAAATAAATAATTAATTTTATAGAGCTACAAATATTATGCCATAAAATGATACACTATCTATTAAGTCCAAGTGGTCAAAAAAATCAGTTGAATAAACCATGTGAAACTAACCCAATAAAGCATTAACTAGAACAGAAGTGTTAAGTTTCTGACCTCTAGAACTGAAGTGGTTCTGCTACAACCTGAATGAAAGAGAACTGGAGTTGAAGTCGGAAAAATCAGTTCCAGAATTGTTTTAGCCATGTGGCATTAGGCAAGTCAAAACCTTTCTGAAACGTAATTTCTTCATTTGAAAAATGGGACAAATATCAAATGCTTACATGCCTGAAAGGATTTTTGAGAGTGAGAAAAAAACTTTTTGAAAAAAATTTTAATTTTGAAATTATTAGAGATTCTTAGGAAGTTGCAAAGATAGGACAGAGGTCTCCTGTACCCTCAGCCGGTTTCCCCTAGTGATGACATTTTAACGTAACTACAGTACAACATCAAAACAGGGAATCTGACATAGATACGATACGTGTCACTATATGCCATTTATCCCATGTGTACCTCTGTGTACCACCACCACAGTCAAGATATAAAGCTGTTCCACCACAGAGGTCTCTGTTATGCTACCCCCTTATAGTCATTCTCACCCCTCCCACTTCTCCCCCATTCTCTAATCCCTGGCAATAAATCTGTTCTCCATCTCTATAATTATGTTATTTCAAGAATGTTATACAAATGAATCATACATTACTTGACTTTTTGATACTGGCTTTTTCACCCAGCATACTGCCTTTGAAATCCATTCAACTTGTTGTATGTGCCCACAGTTCACTTCTTATTGCCAAGTAGTATTCCATGGTACGGATGTACCACAGTTTAACCATTCACCTAGTAAGAGACATTTTGTTTGTTTGTTAACACACTGTTAACTATTACTAATAAAGCTGCTATGAACAGTAGCATATGTGTTTTTATGTGAACATAAGTTTTCGTTTCTCTGGAATAAATGCCTAGGAGTACGATTGCTGGGTTATATGGTAAGTGTGTATTTAGGTTTCAAGAAACTACCAAATGTTTTCCAGAGTGGCTGTACTATTCCACAGCAATGTGTGACAGATCAAGTTTCTCTGCATCGTCATCAGCAGTATAAAGCACTCGAAACTGTAAAAGGTAGACAAATCTGAGGTAGGTTATTATTATTTCCAATTCTTTCTCTCCAAAGCTCCTGAAAATTCTATGTATTGGGTCCATTCTCCTAGGCTGACCAATAGGAAAAACAGAAAGACAGGAGACAGTGTGGTCATGTTGAAGCCAGGTGGATAATGAGATGACACGTCCTGCTGAGTAGAGTCAGGAAGCGGGAGGAAGAGAAGAGTGTACAAGTCAAATCCTGACTGATGGTCTGACAGGCAGGGTTACCTTAAATCATTCACTCTGGATTCCATTTATAGCTCTCAGACTCCCAGCCATGATGAAAGCATTATAATCTCAGGAGGGGGCAGAATAGCTAGACCAACGTTTTTTCTTTTTCATTAGATATGAATAGGAAGGCATGAAGACAAAGAATTTAGGTGACATTTCCCATTATAGTGTGTCCTACTTAAATTAACCCAGTACAAGCCTAGAAGTAAAATATTTGTAAAATATTTGTCATGGTAGATCCACATTCCAGGCTATTTTAGAAAACTAGGTCAAAGAGATTTATAGGTTAAAAGTAGCAATCTAGAAAATAAAATGTTAATAACATAATTATAGGGAATCAAAAGTTGGGGACCAGAATCATCTGGAGGCATTTTTACTCACATAGCTGGTGGTTAATGTTGGCTGCTGGTTGGGTCCTCAGATGGGCTATTTGTTAGAACACTTAGATGGGGCTTCTCTGCATGTCTCTCTGGGTAGGCTAGTTTGGGCTTCCTCATAGCCTGGACGCTGGGATGTAAGAGTAAGTGTCTTGACAGAACATGGCAGAGTGCTTCTATTTTTTTTTTTTTAAAGATTTTATTTATTTATTTGACAGAGATAGAGACAGCCAGCGAGAGAGGGAACACAAGCAGGGGGAGTGGGAGAGGAAGAAGCAGGCTCCCAGCGGAGGAGGCTGATGCGGGGCTCGATCCCATAACGCCAGGACCACACCCTGAGCTGAAGGCAGACGCTCAACGACTGAGCCACCCAGGCGCCCCAGAGTGCTTCTATTTTAAAGACTAGTCTTAGAAATCACATAGTATGTCCTCCTGAACTCTATTTGTGGAGGCTGTCACAGGGGCATGCCCAGATTCAAGGAGAGGGAACACAGAAGCTTCCCCTCTAAGGGGAGGGATGTCAAAGTCACAACATAAGAAGAACATGTGGGATGGGAGATGTTGCTGTGGTAGTTTGAAAAACAATAAGGGGCAAGCATACTTCCAGGTTTTGGGCTGAGTGAATTTTTGTTGCTCTAAGACCATGTGGGGGCAGCTCTGTTTCTGAGAAGCAGCTTTCCTTTTCTCAACTGTTTAATTTTGCTATGGTTGGGAACTTCAGGGGCTAGGGAAGGTAGCCTTTGGATGGGCCTGATGGTGCTTCCTCCAATGAGACTGAGCATGCCCCTTACCGTGAGACAGCTTTCTGAGGAAAAGACACGCCCTGGTGGGCTACTGGGTTCACTGGCCCTGCTCTCAAGGGCATCAACCAGGGTAAGCAGGTTTTGTAAATCAAGTTATGGACTATTAGAATTAACAGGACCTCTCAAACCAGAAAGACGGAGCTGAGGAGTTATAAAGTACTGCTTGCCCAAAACTTACTCTTATGTAGATAAGCAGAAAAAAAAGGAGATTTTAGGATTAGAATTCAAATGTGTGCAGGTCCTACTTAAGTGAACTTGACAACTAGTTTTAAAAAGCAATTCATGATTTGTAAGCAGTCAATAATCCAGGAATTTCCCATTAATTGAATGTTGTACATATGAAGTGCTGAATAAAATATTGAGAATGAATGAGTTTTAAGTTACCTTAATTTATAGCTGAGGAACACGAGAACAAAGTCTATCAAGTCTTGGGCTCTGACTGAAGAATGTCTTCCCTCTGCTCCATCCTGCCTCCCACACCACCCATGTGAATCACTACCTGGAGAAATCCTGAAGCCCTTCAAACTCGGTTTGATGTCACCTCCTGTAGAGTTTCTTTCTGCCCATACAGAGCTAATTGCCCCTTCCCTGGTGCATTCTTATATTACGGTACTAACCACACTAATTATACTAAGTTGCTTAGCTGTCTGTCTTTGCCACCAGACCAAGAGATCTTTGAGGGCAGAAATGAGAACTTATCCATCTTTGTAATCCACTCTTTAGCACAGTGCCTGGAATATAAGAGAAACTGAATGAAGAACAAGAAAAAAGGGGGGTGAGGAGGTCAGAAAGGCAGGCAGGAAGGAAAGAAAAGGAACGGATAGCTTGATGGGCTATTTCCGTTTTTCAAATAAATGTCAGATCTCTAATATTATGAGGAAATTATATAAAATGTCTCTAGAATTCCTAATGATTCAGATTATAGGGTCAATTGGTCTTGTTTTCCTTGTATATATTTCTCTTATATTTCATACCACCTTTCTGTTGAAACAGAGGTGAACTCAGACAATATGCCATTACGAGTTGTAGTTTCAAATGCTTTCACAGAGTACTGTTATAATTATTTGCTTGTCATTATTCATCTTTTTGTGTCCTATTTTTTATATTAAAAGATTTTCAACACTTAAAAACAAAATGTGTGTTGGATGCCCCAGGAGCTCATCATCTGGCTCTAAGCAGTTTGTAAAATCTAGTTTTTTCTTCTCAACAAACAAAACCAATTTTTACCTTAAGAAATCTATTTTAACTCATTACAAATTAGTGTGGGCTTTAGAGCCTCCATGAGCTCAGAGGTAAAATAAAAATTAACCTTTTAATTCTAGTACTAGTATTATATAGCAAACATAGCAAATTTAGATTTAAATGATAGAATTTTTTTTATTCTTAAGTTTACCTATTTTATTCAGAGTAACTATAATTAGAATATATATGTACTCTTTTACCATGGATGCAGTTAAATCTACACAGAATTTGCGACATAACCTCAGTGGTGTTCCACGTGTAGGATGGTAGGGGCAATTTGTCTGGGATACAGGCATCAAGGGGGGTGTGTTACATGTAGAGATTTAAAAAACAATAATAAAACCGACTAAAAGTCAGTCTGCTTTTTATTATCACCATGTGCCAACAATTCTAAACATTGCCAGTGATAAAATACTCCTCCCTGAAAAAGTCTTTTGTTGGTCTAACTTCCAAACAACCACAGTGGTTACTAGTAAGTTTTAATAATAAATGTATAAGCTTCAAATTAGCACATTTTCATAACGTATCTGTTAGCAAAAACTGTATTCTACATGGAAGTTAATTCTGAGAACTCCCAGTTATTCAGTGGGTCTCCTACACAACATGGAGTTGGCTACACAGGCTCCTTTCGAGAATAATTTTGTAACAATACAAGCTGCTCGCCACTGTGTGAGCTCTCTTTCCAGCCTGTGCTTCCCATCTCCCACCCAGTGATACTGAATACACCTACATTTAAACCACAGGCTCTAAATAAACAGTGATTGCTTGGGGGATCTTATCGATGATACAGCAGAACTAGGGTTATTTCAATTCTGTCATTTTCTGTGACCACTTGGAGATTTTGTGTTTAAAATTAAAACATTAAAACAGAATACTGCTTATGAGGTACACTATTCTTGTTTGACAAATGCAAATTTTAGCTCATACTAGAATCTGTTACTGAATTTGAACACTCTCTTTAAATAGAAACATTTTGAAAATAGAAATGTATTCACTCTTAAATTGTCGATTGTTTTAATACTAAAAGAGGAGTCAAGAAAATAATGCTATTACTGATTATCACTACAAAAAAGCTGCTGAGGAATGGGAATGTTAAAAAATGATCTCCTTCTGGGTGCCAAATGCACTGAGCATGCCCCTGCGTGACTTGGCCTCTGTTAGGGCAAAGCCGAGCAGGGTCTGAACCGGGCGAGGTATGTGCCCCCAGTTCATCAGCTCCACGGGCGCTTCCCCTTTCCAGCTATGCTCCTTCCCAGTTCCCATCGCGTTCTTCACCAACCAGAAATGCCTTTTCTGGAATTTTGCTCTCAGCGATCAGTTCTTTTATCAGCAATGTATTCCTCTATAGTATGACTCTTAGCAAAGGGTGTATGTACGTTATATGGGAACATTTAAAAAAATTAGCTTTATCGAGATCTAGTTTACATATCACACATCTCACCCACTTAAAGTGTAAATGGTTTTTAGTATGTTCACAGAGCTGTGCTACCATCACCACAATTGGTTTTAGAACATTTTCAACACAAAAGGAACCCCTATGACTATTCATAGTTAATCCTCATTCCCCTCACTCATCCCCTCCCTCCCACCAGCCAGCCCCAGGCAATCACTTATCTACTTTCTGTCTCTATATATTCGTCTATTCTGGACATTTCACATTAATGCAATCATGTGAGACGTGGTCTTTTGTGATTGGCTTCTTCCACTTAGTTTCATGTTTTCAAGTGTCATTCATGTTGTAACGCGTACAATGTGTTCTTTTTGTTGCCAAACAATATTCCATTGCATGGACATATCACATTTTATTTCTCCATTCATCAGATGATGAACATTTGGGTTGTTTCCACTTTTTAGCTAGTGTGAGTAATACTGCTATGAACATCCATGTACAAGCTTTTGTGTTGACATATGTTTTTAATTCTCTTGGGTGTATATCTAGGAATGGAAATGCTGGGGCATATGGTAACTCTATGTTTAACATTTTCCAAAACTGCTTTCTAAAGTGGCTGCGCCATTTTACATTCCCACCAGCAATGTATGAGGGTTCCAACTTCTCCACATTTTAACAGAAGCCTTTGAAAGCAGAGAGAGGAAAGGGACTATGGAGAGAATGAACACTTACTGAGCACCAGGCTATGCAAAATCTATTAATTCCAAAACCTGGGCAATTTTCATTGTGCTACTCTGAAGACCAAAAAGCCTTTACTGTAATGAATCTTCAGCCGTGTAAGGGCAGAAATAAGGAATTTGGTGGTTGGGTGGTATGAACACAAACTATCTATACCTACACAGTCACTGTCCACAGTAACCTGACTTTACTATATCCTACTGTCTTCATCAATATAACTTTACTACTTCCGGATATTCTTGCCCAACAGTGATAGATATGGAAATAATTTAATTATGCATACCAAGAACTTGCTGGAAGACCAATCAACCCTTCAATGGATAACAGGAAAGAACAGTTTTATACCCCAAGACTCCTTTAAACCCCTCACCTCAAAATCCCCACCTGACTGTCCAGCAATACTAACCTATTTTATCGTGATTCCTACTCAATTCTAACCAAGCTCACACACTGTATACGGTAGTGTTTTCTTTACCAGCAAAACCAAACATGTTTGTCTTATCAACCAACAGGTTGCTTTGGAGATATTCTGGAAAGTTAGCATCCAACGATGGGTATTTTTGAAAGGAAGCCAGCAGCCCCAAGTACTTATGCAGACAGCTGTCTTGGCTTCCTACCTAAAAGGCCAGACCTGCATAGGTATGAGAAGCAGAAGGTTCCTGTGTTACAAAGGAGAGTGTAAAAAAGAAAGCCACAAAATATTGTGGTAGTAAAATGAGAAAGACAAGACAGAAAACGAAATTTAAATATTCTATAAGAATATAAATTCTTTTAGAGATTTCTAATAATTTAATGACCCAATCACTTAAGAAAACCCCGGCAGTTTGGTCTGTTGCTACCAGATGGTGGTAGTGTGACAAAGCCATGACTAGAATGCCTTAAGTCACATGGTTTGCCCTCAATCTTGGGTTGCTCCATGGAAAGTTATCATCAGCAAGAAAGGTGCCAAATTATACCACAAGCACTTCTTTGTTTTAAAAGTTGTTCTAAAGTAGTTTCTTTGAAAGAGAATGATTGCCTGATGTTTATTTGATGCTGAATGTTTTATATTATAGGTATATTTTTGGTAAGTGACAATTTGTTAATGATTAAATGAGGCAGGCAGAGGCTGCCTCCACCGTGGGAAAAGGACATACCTCTGCCTTCAGCTGTATTTCTCCTTCTCCCCCACCCCCGGACCCTAAGGCCAGCTCAGCGACATAGCACGTAGTGGTATCATTATTTATGGCTTTTGCTATATTCCATTATTTATCTCACCCAAGGTGTTTGAGTTAAATCATAAGAGGGCCTCAATTCTCTTTCCTACCTCCCATTCTCAAAGATCTTCCCTCTTTTCTGTACAAATCACAGATGAGAGAAGAAAACAAAGCAAGAGGGCAGCGTGTTCCAGGGAGTTTAACAGTCTCTTAGGTTTTGCTTTCTACATAAGAATGTTTAACTGTCACCACACTTCGTTTTTTTTGCTCCTTCAGAGAAATTATTTAATTTATGTACTTGGGAATGAGTATAACTTACTTCTTATATAAGTTCTCACTTATTTTTCTTACTATTATTTTACTTGAAATACCTGGAGAAAAGGATTGGAAAAAGTCAGAAATTTTCCTAAAAATACATTTCCTTTTTTTTTTTTTTAATATTTTATTTATTTATTTGAGACAGAGAGTGTGAGGGGGACAGGGGAGGGGCAGAGGGAGAAGGAGAAGCAGACTTCCCACCGAGCAGGGAGCCCAAACTGGGGCTCAATCCCAGGACTCTGAGATCATGACCCGAGCTGAAGGCAGACACTTAGCCAACTGAGCCACCCAGACACTCGTAAAAATACATATCTCAAAGGAGATAGGCACATCTCAATATGGGGGCGTATTTTTCAAACTAAAAACAGTCTCATTCTTCTCCCACTTTCCTTTTGAGAAACTTGTGATGAGGCTCATTTGCTTAAAAGACCTCTGTAGAGGAAGAAAAAAACTTTTCCTCTATCCTCTTAGGTTCTGTATCTGAGGACTGTGAATTAGACTGACAAGAGACAGATCACCAGGAGAAAAGGCATATAAATTTTATTTGATGTTTAATATTTTAATTTTTACATGCATAGAGGTATTCACAGAAAAGAAGAAAAGACCCAAAGAAGCAGCGAGATTCAGAAGTTATTTACCATTTTAACAAAGGGTAATAGATTTGTGGAGAAGTGGCAAGACTAAGGAAAAAGATACTGGGCTTCTAGGAGTGGTAAGTTGTGGGGAGGTAAATATGTAGGGGAAACTAGTATATCTAATAGAAGATAAGGGTTATTTTAGTAAGGTTTGTTTGTGCCAACCCATCTTGGTGCTTTCTGTCTCCGGTGATAACCATAGCTGTTCTTCCTCCTGGTATGGAAGAGGGGAGGGGGAATTCACAAAGGGAAATTTATGTCCTGCTTTTAGGCCAATGGGGGAGGCAGATAGTTCTTTCTGTGGTCTACTGCTTCTTAACTGCCATCAGCCCCAAACAAGTGGCATATTTTGGGGTGGCATATTCTGATTCCCTTCATCCTCATTTCCTACCTACTTACAGAGAATAAGGCTTTTTAAATTTTGAATCAAGGTTATGGCAGCTTCCTGCAAAAAAAGAGAGTTCACAATAGATAACAAAAAAGCCATGGAGGCTGTTTACTAGCAGTCACATCTCCGTTATGGAATCGTGAGGTAGAGGATTCGTGTATAGTAACACTGCCAGCTCCACGCCTCAATACCCAGCATGCACACCTTAGCTCCCCACACTGGTACTGTTTCCAAAGGCATCATATTTTGATGTTTCTCATCTCAGGAGTCATTTCCTCTCTTTGGAGTGCTCCTTTCCCTGAATCACCAGCAGCTATTTCTCATGGTCACATGTGTCTAGTGAGATTCTGGTCAGTAAGGTGCGGTGCCCGAGTCCCAACACCACTTGTGCAGGGCACTGTCATATTCATCATCCGTCTCCACCAGTATGTTCCCCGTATTTAAAAAAGACTACTTCCTTTTTAACTTAAATAATTGTATAAATTGGAAACTTCATATCAAATTATGTAAATTTTTAAAAAGTATCATTTTCAATAGTGAGAAAGTAACCATAAAAATAAGTACTATGAAAAAATACATTATTAAATTCTAGCTAGAAAACTACCAAAGGCACTGAGTCCAAGGCTCTTTGTAAAATGGGAGATCGGCAAGATTAAAGACAGGTGTGGACATAGTCCATCAAACTGAAACTTTCTCTTAGACTTCAACAGAACAAGGGCATGAGAATAATTCCCCTGCTGTGGGATTCAATGTTATATAATGGTATGCCATGTTTTTTCCCTAATCTTCTTCACAGAATACCTAGATTCCTCTCCCTTATCATCCTTGCTCCCTGCCCCACACTTTGGGATATACTGGTGCAGAACAGTGGTAGGCTTTGGAGCCAGATGATGCTGGGGTCAAATCGGAGCTCTGCTATCTATAAGTTTGGCTTTGGACAAGTCACTTAATCTCTGTAAGCTGCACTTTCTACTCCTTCTTAAGTAAATAAGATCTATCTCAGTGGATGCTATGGACTGAATGTTTCTGTCTCTCCTCACAATTCGTGTGTTGAATCCTTGTCCCCAAAGGGAATAGTATTTGGAGGTGGAAAATAGTATTTTGGGAGGTGATTTGGTCATGAGGGTGGAGCCCTTATGAATGGGATCAGTGCCCTTATAAAAGAGACCTCAGAGAGACCCCTCACCCCTTCCTCTGTAGGAAGACACAGAGAAAAGGCAGCCGGAAAGGAAGCAGGTCTCACCAAATCTGATACCAAATCTGCTAGTACCTTAAACTGGGCCTCTCAGCCTCCAGAAGTATGAGAAATTAATGTATGTTGTTTATAAGCTAGCCAGTCTATGGCATTTTTGTTCTAGTAGCCTGAGGAATGAAGATGGTGGGAGATTTTGAGGATTTGAAATACTGTGTATAGAGAGTGGCTAGCACATGATAGGGCTAAGTGAACCATAGCTTATATTATTATTATTATTATTATTATTATTATTATTATTATTATTTTTATCATTATTATCATCCTTCAAGGTATAAATCAAATGTCATTCCCTCTGCAGAAATGCCACTTTCTTCCCTGAAATTTCAAAACTCTGAACATACTATCATTTTGATAGGATGATTTGTTTTGTATCTGCCTCACTTGTTGTTTGGTTAGTTCTTCAAAGGCAGAGCCTCTTCTCAAGCCAGCCAAGCCAACAATGATTACAAGCCTGCTATGTTCAAAGCCTCCTGAACCATATCATTATTTCAGAAAAAAATTGCAAATTCAGTTATCGAGAGACAGAATACTCGAGGTGGGTTATGGCCATATCATTAGAACAGTTGCTCAGAAAACAGCCTTTCACATGCTGAATAGAGCAACTGGTATATTTTTCCACTTTGTAAATTAAGAGACACTTAAGGCCAGAGAATTTTCCACTATGGCCCTAGCATGTCCTTGTCTCCCACAGCTGTTCTCTACTCTTAATAAAATCAAACTGCCCAAACAACGGCTGCTAACTCACAGCACAATGCCCCCCTCTTCTGAGAACTGTCTCGATCCAACTATTCCCGAAACCAGCTGACCTTCGGCTAACCCCTCCTGCTAACAGTCCTATTAAAAACGTCAGCCCTGCTTCCCCCAAGTTAGAACACTCCTTCAGAACATTTTCTTGCCTGGCGTTTTTGAATAAAGCCTTATGCTAACGTGCTCTGGTTGATTTTCTTTACTACAGAAGACAGTAAAGTATAATGAGAATGATTATTTTAAAATCTTAAACCAATGTATTTAAAGTGTTTTATTATAAAATATTTCACTGAAACAGAAGAATACATGAAATAACCAATTTAGTTTTTATTCTCTGTAACCAATTTTGCTTTCATTCTCTGTAAATCTCGTTGCCCTTTAGCTCCTTTTATATTGCATCAAGGATATTCCAGCTTCTTTAGAAAGTCAGAAACCACTTAGACCAGAAGGGTCAGTGCTCAGCTTTGAGTTTCAAATTAGCCTAAAAAACCTTAGTGAGGCAAAGTCTTGGAAAACAGATTTTGTTAAGTAGCCCACCCCCCTCCTTCAAATTCTCAAAGCTTTTCTTATCTAGCAAAGCTCAGAGATATGAACATGAAGTTTCACTGGAGCCCTTACTATAGAGAAGATTGAGGATTATGACAGAGAAGATTCTGAGAGGATGAGACCAGGGTTAGGAAGTTGCCTGGGTCACAGAAAAGTGACCCAGTTCATCCCTCCAGTTCTCAGGGCAGGAAGAAGGGGAGACTGAAAGAAGAGCATACATGTGTTCCACTTCCATATGGAACTCCGGGGTGGGGGGAACCTCATGTACAGATACAGATGGCAGCTACAGTGGCACAGAAATGGTGGCTTGCTGTGGTTCTGCAAAGTGAGGGCCTGAGTCAGTGCTTCCCATATGCCATGGCCTCCACTTGGCTACAGGAGATCCACGAGTTCCCATGGGCTCTGTAAGGCCACACAGAACTGCTGAGGGGACTGGTGTCCTGCAATAATCTTGGTGATAGTACATCCCAGAGTATGGGAAGCTTAGCATGGATGGTAATGCCAATGCTCAACGCCCACTGCCAACATGAAGCCAAGGAGACCTGGCAGCAGCCACCACAGCTCAGCAAATGCCAGGTAGTGTGTTGAGTAATTAAGGGGCGATGATTGAGTGAAGGTCACTGAGTAACCCAATGACAGCACAGGACCCATGCAGCCCCTCCTCATTCCCAGCATCTAGTGTACCAGTACCCCTTTGTACCTAGATGGCATCTAGGAGGAAGAAAAGAAGAAGAAAGAGATCGCGACTCTGAAAAGTCTGTGAAATAACCAGTAAAAAAAGACTGAGCTACCTTTAACCGGCAAGTTGATTTCTGTTGTTCTGTTACTCCCAAGCATGGTTAGGGGTCAGGAGGGATCGGTTAGTGAAATAAAGTTTGTTTTTTCTAACTAGCTGAGTTGTAGAGTATACATTCAAGCCCTCCTGTTAAAACGGCATAGTCGTTAAGACAAAGTGATCTGGGGTCAGGCTTAGGCTTCAAATCCTGGCTCACTTTTAGCAGGAGGCGAAATCCTTTTCCTTCTGGTTTCCAGCCAGGGATGCAGCTCTGTGCCTTACAAGAAATCTATGCTTTAGGGGCGCCTGGGTGGCTCAGTCGCTGGGCACCTGCCTTTGGCTCAGGGTGTGGTCCCTGCGTTCTGGGATCGAGCCCCACATCGGGCTCCTCCGCTGGGAGCCTGCTTCTTCCTCTCCCACTCCCCCTGCTTGTGTTCCCTCTCTTGCTGGCTGTCTCTCTCTGTCAAATAAATAAATAAGATCTTAAAAAAAAAAAAGAAATCTATGCTTTATGGAAGAATCTACAGTCTCTTGAATGTGACAGCCTTTCAGACATCAGAAGACAATCGCATCACCTGTGAGTCTGCTCTTCTTTCTCCTACTTTCCCCAGAACTCTCCCCCCAGGTTCATATCATCTGATTCACTGTCCCTTCAACTGTGCCGGACTGCTCTCCATAGAAGCGTTCGCAAGTCGTCTACATTCCCTTCGCATCACCCTCATTCCACACTGGTGCAAGCCATCGCTCCACATGACTTCTCTTTTATCCTCAGTTTTGATTGGGATGGTTCTTTTCATTCCGCTGGCATTCTCAGTTTTGATTCAAACCCCTTATGGAATGACTGCAGAATTTAGTCGGCCGTTCAAGAAAAGGTCTTCTGGCAGCTGTGACTCAACTAGAAAGATGCTCACCATTTTCCCTTGTCTACATTAAGTTGGTAGATTAAAACAAAAAGTCCCCTGGTCATTACTTCTCTATAAAGCAAGGGTAGAAAAATAGGAGAGGAAGGCCGGGGTCTGCATGTCCCAACACCAAACCCCAAAGCCCTTCCCCTTTCTCCTAATCAAAAAAGATGACTTTCCATTCTCTTCATTCCCCATTAAGAAGAAAGAAGTAATGCTGCTAATGGGACTCTCTGGTTATATCTTTAGGGGTCACATCATTTAAACACTATACTATTTAAATGCGATCACTCCCTATTTTTTTTTCACTTTTGGAATTCTCCTTGCAAAATTAATTGAAATCTGTACCCCAGGATTAGATATTCCCAGAATTAGGTACCAACTTCATTCTGATATAGCTTTTCCCTCACCACAGAACACAGTATTTATGATAAAGAAGTTTCTAAAATCAGTTCAGTGCAGTGGCTAGAGAGTGAGTCCTGGAGCTAGAATGCCTAGATTTGAATTCCAGCTCCTCCACTTACTAACCAGTGGGCAAGTCACTTAATCCCTCTGTAACTGTTTGTATCTTCAAAACAGGGGTAATAATAAAGTCACCTCATAGTACTGTTGTGAGCATTAAATGAGTTAATAAAATGCATAGACCATCTAATCAATTCAATCAACAAGAAATTTGAATTACGTAGACAAACTTTCAACAAGATAGTCATCTTCTTCCCTATAAAGTTATACCAATAAGCTACTAAGTTTTTTAGATACAGGAAGAATACTGAATTCGGGGTCAGAAGAACCAGACTTGAGTCCCTGACACTGACACTGGCTAGCAAATTATTTGTCATTTCTGTGCTTCTGTTTCTTTATCTGTAAATGTGAGACAGTAGTATTACCTGGTAGTGACTGAGAAGATTATAGGACAATTTACAAGGAGCAGCATGTAAACAGCAAAGCATTGTACGAATGCATAAGATTGCTATAATCATTAATTGTTATTATTTTTCTCACATTTCATTAGACATCCAGAGACTCCTATAAGATATCCTGCCTCTTAGAAAGCAATAGATTACTTTCTTCAACTCTCTTTTCTAGATTCAAAGGAAACTTCTTTGCATTTCCTTGGCATTAGAGCATTCGGTATTTACGCCAATGTATTTGTAAAACACTGCATGGCCCAATTGCCAAGATCAGAACTTGCCTATAAAGTCTACTTTAGTTTGGTCCGTTCAAATGTCTGATCTCTTCACGAAGTATGTTAAAGTGGTGAGGGAGAATAAAACACTTCTAGGAAGGTCTCCTGTGGATGGCCCATAATGCATTTATGGCTTCAGACAAAGACTGCATCCTTTCCTAGGGAAGGAACTTGAGCTTCAACTTCTTTTGCTTTGGATCTCAGACTCCATCTTGCCTCTGGACTCTGCTCAAAGACCACAGTCTTGACTTTAGTCACTTATTTCCTTGAGCTATCTGCAAAAGTCATTCTAATTTTAGCTAAACCTTTGTTCCACCAGTAAACCTTGACATAACCAAAAGCAAAGGCTTTGTTTACACTCTCTGGGCAATGAGTACCATCTCATATTCCACAGCCCAGGACTATTGCATCCTCAGGAATAAGAATGACCTGCTTTATATCACATTAGGCATGCCAACTAGACATCACCCTGAATGTCTTACAGTCTCCATAACTTTATTGGGTTCTCACTCAAACAAAATCTCTGTTTCTGATTATTTTGCCCCAGATGTACCTGGAGCATAATTTCAAGCTGAATCTCATTTTCTTATTTCCTGTCCATATTTCTAACTTCCCCAGACCCCCTGGACAATTTATCTATTGCACTAATATTTTCAGTTAAAGAAGTATAGACTTGTTCCTTCTTCGTCTTTGGGCTCAGGAAATATCTCCAATCATTTTTCAATCATTTGTGGTCCACAGAGAGCCAAAACATGCCTTTTCTGGGGAAATTTAATCCACATGTTTATGATTAATTTATATGTAAGTCATTAAATTGGTGTTTCTAAGACATTTCATTTGGCAAGCTACCTCTCTTTCACCCTTCAAATCCCCTCTCAAGTCTTATTTGAGTTGGTATAGAACCACCACAACCAGGTGCTTCTCAGAGCCGGAAAAACCCTGAATATATCTGAAATGCCATTCTGTTCATATTGTAGTTGATACACAGCTGCCTGAATGGTTGGTGTCTTACAGTATAGAGAATGATTAAAGAATTTATAATCAGTGTCTCTTTAGGCAGCATCTGTAATTGTGCCTCAGAGTGGGGTATGGCTTCTAATCGCTTATTCATCCCAAATTCAAGCTCATTTCAATGTAAGTCAGCCAACTTAATAATCTTTCCTCATGTACCTATTATGTGCCAGGCACAATAAGTCATAATACCCCTGCCTTCAGTTTGCTCATTGTCTAAAAGGAGAGACTGACCTGTACATTCATAACTATGATGGATAGCATTGTATAGTGAGGACCAAGTGTAGCATAAAATGAAAGTGCTACAAGAGAATGAGAGTAAGAGACTCCTATTGGGGACATTAGAGAAGGAGGGGATGAAGATGGGCTTAGAAGCAAAGTGTTGGGTAGATTAAAGGTAATAATGAGTAGGTGATTCCAGTAGAAGACATGCCATCTGAGAGTACCTGGTTACAAACAGGATGAGAAAAGTAGGGCAAGTCCAAATTATGGGAAGCCTTGAATGCCATGCTTAGGAGTTCAGGGCAGTATGTAGGCAACAAGGATTCAACAAAGATTTTAGAAGAAGGGGGATGACACGACCATGACTCTGACTGATACTGTGGAAGATATATTGGAAGTGGGAGAAACTACAAACAAGAGAAACATGAGAAGGCTACTGTGATGATCCAGACAAGAGCTAAAAAGGTGGCAAATGATGACAGAGACTAACAAAGCAGATGGCTTGGCTTTGAGACACGCTGCTGAGACAGACTCCGAAGGGCTCAGAGATGAGCAAAATAGCAAAATTAGGTGGGCTGTGAGTAATCTCTCACTAAATGACTGAAACTCTTTGGACCCTTGCTTCCTTAACAGTAGATTAAAGATAGTTTTTCCAGTTGTTTTAAGGATTAAAATCATGGTGTGAAATGATCTATTTCTGGGCATACAGCAGGCTCTCATTTCATGGTAGCTCAGAAGATGAAAATGATAATGAGGTGTATGAACTAGGATTTCTAGAAAAATTCAACACCCATGCTACTGGGTCTCTGAACCTTTTGTGGATTCTATTCACAGGTCTTTCACATATATGCTCTCTATAAACATCTAGTTATTGGCTCATTTTAAAGGCAACCAGTCATTACTGAGATGTGTGGTAGTTAAAGCAGTCATTAGCAAAAAGGCCATGTTTCCTAAAGGGAAGCTGAACTCTAAGTAATAATCAGGAACACCTTTAAGACCAGCTGTGGATAATTAGCACATTTACACCAGTGATTCCCTACCCTGGTTTGACACAACCCAATTCAGCAGACAATTTTTGAGTGTCTATTAGGTACTGATGGTGTATTGGTTGCTAGAGGAGATAGAAGGATCAGGGTACCAAGTTCTTACTCTCAAGGAACTTATATTTTAGGAAAGGAAATATGACAAGTTTGCAAAAGACTAAGTATTTGTAGGTAACAGCATGCCTACTAAATGCATAAAGGGATACAGATAAAAATGTTAATGAGGTTTAAGAGCAGGAGAGAAAACATTCACTTAGAAGAATTAAAGAAAAGCTCCAAAAAGAGTTGATCTGTGAGATGGACCTTGAAAGATAGCTGGGCTTTTCTGCTGGATCAAGATGCTGGGGAAGGCAACTATGGGTGATAGCAGAACACCAATCATGTGCTCACACACACAGTCCTTCTTTCATTCAACAAACCTTTACTGAGTGTCTACTGCATTTGAGGAAGACAGAGATTACTAAAATAAAGTTTGTGCACCCAACATTTCACAGTCTCTTCCAACTCAAATGTTTCTCTCCTTCATGGGAGAGGAGAAGAAAGAGAGATGAACAGGTGAATTATAATACAGTATTGTCATTATTTTATAAAGGTCCTGCTGATGGTAATTTTAATTAAATGCTATATATATTAGGGTCTTCTAGAGAAACAGAACCAATAACCAATAGAATGTGTATGTGTGTCTGTCCATCTGTCTAAGAGATGGATATTAAGTGATTGGCTCACATGACTATGGAAACTGGCAAGCCCAAAATCTGTAGGGTAGGCCAGCAGGCTGAAGACCCAGGGAAGAGTTACGTTGCAATTAGAGTCTGAAGGCAGTCTGCTAGCAGAATTATATCTTGCTCAGAGGAGGTCAGTTTTGTTTCTATTAACGCCTTCAACTGATTTCATGAGGCCCACCCACATTATGGAAGATAATCTGCTTCATTCAAAGTCTACTGATATAAATATTATCTCATCTAAAAAGTACCTTTATTGAAATATCTAGAATAATGTTTGACTAAACATTTGGATACCATGGGCTAGCCAACTTGATATATAATATTAATCATCATACTGTGTGAGACAAATGGAACAAATTTTGTCCCAGCCTCTCTTAGTCAGATTAATCAGAGTGGCTTACAGAGTGGCACACTCAAGCATAAATGTGAGGTCAACAAAGAACATGTAAAACCTAGGGGTGGATTATTGGGAGAGGTGATTGGCCACCAGCCCCAATTAGTGCTGCATATTCCTGGTGAGTGTGCTCTACAGAAAGGCTTATCTCTCTTCTGATAAAGAACTGCTTATGTAACTACTCAGACAGGTGACTAAGTGGGTCAAAGTGACCACAGAAGAATAGCCCCCCTCCCTTAAAAATGACAAGGAATTTGGATAGACATTTCTTCCAGAAGATTCATAAATGGCCAATAGGCCCATGAAAAGATGCTTGGCATCATTAGTCATTAAGGAAATGCAAACCAAAACCATGAGACAGCACTTCACATCCACTAAGATTTTTTTAAGTCACTGTTCTCTAATCAAAAGACAGACAATAGTGAGTGGTTGTGAGGATGTGGAGAAACTAGAGCCATCATACGCTGCTGGTGGGAATACAAAATGGTGAAGTCACTTTGGAAAACAGTTTGACAACTCCTCAAAAAGTTAAACACATGACTCAGCAATTCTAGTCCAAGGTGTACACCCAAGGGGAATGCAAACACATGCCACGTGTGCACTAATGTTTCCTGGTGGCATTTTTATCACAGCCAAAAAGCAGGAGCAGCTCTAATGTCTACCGACTGGTAAGTAGAGCAACACGATGTGGTGCACCCACACAGTACAGCAACACTACTCAGCAACAGAAGGGAATGAAGCAGTGACACACGCTACAAGGATGAACCGCACAGCATGATATTGAATGAAAGAAGCCAGACACAAAAGGCCATATACTGGATGATTCCATTTACATGAAATATCTAGAAGAGGCAAATCTACAAAGATAGAAAGTGTCTTAGTGGTTGCCAGGGGTTGGGGGGGAGGGGAATGAGGAGTAACTACTAATAGGCACGGGGTCTCCTTTTCAGGTGATATTTGAAAACAGATTGTGATAATGGTTGCACAGCTCCATGAATATACTGAACACAATTGAACTGTACACTTTTAAAGAGTATTTTATGGTAGGTGAATTTTATTTCAATAAAGCTGTTATTAAAAAAAAAACACCTAAATTAATGTAAAAGCAAAGCCTTGCTTACTGGTGGGGAGCTGCTCTCCCCCTCAGCGCTCCAATCCTTCACTTCCCCTCAAGCCCAGCTTTAGCTGTTTTAAGAAGAAAAATGACTAGAGGTGGGACTGAGGTCTCCCTGTCTCCATGGGGACCAAAAGCCATATGCATACATTCAAGTATGTGAGAAACTTCGGGGAGGAAGGAACTCAAACTCTCATGGCTTTGTTAGATACAAGTTCCCAAGTCACTATCCTATCCATTTCAGTGGGGAGGAGGGTTCTCGAATTCAACTAATAAGGTTTGGGCAAGGTTCCCAGTAGGGAAAATAAATCTAAAGTGACCTTGTGGGTGAGGCCCGTGGGACCAATTCAATGTCCTGTTGTTGTGGCTTCCAACATACATTCCCTACTGAATGTATACTGGCATTGATGTTTTACATGCTTGTGCTGTGAATGCTCATAATGTGCAGAGGGGATTGTCCTGATTGAGGAGAGTCACATGTAGAGAAGCAGTGGGACATGTAGTGGGAATATTCACATGGAATAGGCCATGTAAATCACTCCTCAACCCACCTCCCAATTCCATCTTGAGTGGTCCCAGGAGGAGAAAGGGAAATCATAACCTTGATTAAGGTCTAAAAGGCAGCACAGATAGTAAGAGATGCAATAGCTCAATATTATAGCTCTGTGTTTCCAGGGGAATGGGAACCGGAGACTTATGGGAGATTATCGCCAACTGAATTCAGGTGTTACTCCTACAGCTCTAGCTGTTCCAGACATTGTAACCATAACTGAATCCACTGCACAGACTGATGGCACTTGGCATGCTGTCTTGGACACTGCCAACACCTTCTTTCCTATTCCATTTGGCCCCAAGGGCAAGGGTCTGGATCAGTTTGTATTCATGGCAAAGCCTCCAATACATGTTTGCATTACTTCCCAGGAAATAAGATTAATGAAGGGACATTACTGATCTTTTGTCCTTCAGAGCCATCCTGGAACCTTCCCCAAGAATGCAAATGCCCTGTTGTGGCTCTCCCAAACAATTTACTTGACTTCTGGATCTCCATCTGCATCTGCTATCCATCATCAGATGGCTAAATATAAGAGGATGATCCAGCTCCTGCATTGCTCATGGTTCTACGGTTTTAAAGGTTTTAAAGTGGTCCCACTATCAAGGAGGTATTATGCCCCATAATAATGGGGCAAAATGATAATTACTTTAAGAGAGGTAGGCCCTTTATATTGCTCTCTTAATACATTCAATATAGGCAGTGAAACTAACCTACTGCTGCATGAAATTGAAAATTTGTTCCTTTCTTTTTTTTATTCATTATTCAGTCAAAATGTAAATCTACAAGAGTCAGCCACTGTTAAATTCCAGGTTTTATCTCCTGGATCATTTTATTTTACCTTGAAGCCAGCTTTTCTGTTTCCTCATAGACATTCCTATCTGCTTTGGCTGAATTCTTGACTTGACAAAGCTGTGGCAGAACCACGAGAGAGAAAAACGAAGTAGTAATGAAGAATCACAGAACTCAGAAGCACTGGCTCTACCTTGCTGTGTTCCCTGGAGTAAGTTGCTGGGCCTCTCTTGGCCTCAGTTTTCTTCTCTGCCAAACAGGATGGGTTTATCTATCCCACCTGGCTTATCAGGAAGTTGGAAAGGCCAGATGATTTAATGGATGGACATGAGCTATGGAAACTTACGGCAGGACATAAAGAACAAAGTCAAAGAAGCCAAAGAAGAAAACTATTATTAGATAGGCTTAAGAAGTATGAAATGATATTTGAAGCATTTTGAAGATTCTAACAGTCTATATTTGCCAACTAACATTGTAACTAAAATATTTCTTGTTAGTTATAATTAGTTAGTACCTACTTTTTGGGATGGCTGTTTCCCACATGTTTCCATCCTTCCCAAGATATTAGAATTTCATCCAATTCCAAGGAATAGTTTTCATGTGTTTAAAATAGATAACAATGGTCGCATTATTATGTACTTACTAAGTGTCAGGCGAGGCACAGATTATTAGCATCCCCATCATACAGATGGTGGAAGATGAGGAATCCGCCAAATGCGATGTAGCAAGTAGACATTAGAGTTGGAATTCCCATCCAGATCTGTCTGACTCCAGAGCCCAGTCTCTTAAGCACCAAGCTCTACTGCCTCCCAGTGTGCACACAACACCTGACAGTAAAAGCTCACCTTCCATATTTCCGTTACTGAGCAGTGCCCTGCAGCCCCTAGAATCCCAGTCACTGAGCATCTTTAGAGTGCAGTAAGGATTGCTTGTGAGCGGGCATTACGGGGAATATAAGGATAGGAAAGGTGGTTTCTGTTTTCAAGGAGCTCACAGTCAGAGAAAGGAAGTTAGATGCACCCAAACAACCCTGATAACAAAAGACGGCGTTAGCTGCTGTAACAGGGCTACAAGAGCCTTAAGAAAAGAGGGTTTCCTCCCTGAATGATTTAAAAGTGAAATAGTGCTATTTAATATTTTTAAAAGATTTATTTATTTATTTGAGAGTGAGAGAAAGAGAGAGAGTTAGGGGGTGGGGGAGAGGCAGAGGGAGAGAGAGTCTTAAGCAGACTCCATGCTGAGCACAGAGTTTGACGTACCGGGCTCGATCCCACGACCCGAAATCGTGACCTGAGCCGAAACCAAGAGTCAGACACTTAACTGACTGCACCACCCAGGCATGCTTTTACTTTTATTTTAAAGGTTTTATTAATATAAGTTCAGCTGGGAGGTCTGTCTGAAGATACTGGTAAGGAAGTCTTAAAGATGAATCAAAAAACATCAGAGCTGAAGGGGACCTCAAATAGTCATGTTCAACACCCACATTTGACCCAGAGCACCCAGTGGCCCAGGGTGAATGAGTTGGTGGCAGAACCTGATATCAGATCTAGAACTCCTGTTCTTCTTTCTATCCTAAGGCACTCCTTCCTTCTTACGGTCTCAGCACCACAGGGCAAGAGCTTTCTTAGGAGCATGCATTCTTTGGGTAATTAATATCACAAATGTCCACTCAGGACATGTTGCACAGGCCTTTCCCAATTCTCCCTTCTGCCCCTTCCCTCCAGTCAATAGTAATGTCTCCTACACAGAGGTCTGGCTCTGGAGATAGTGAGCCAACAGGACAGACATTCACATCATCACATCTATTAGCTCTCTCTCCCAGGCTCTATGTTTTGTCACGCCAAACAGATTGTAAACATGGAGAGAAAGAATCTGACTTTATTCTTTATGTCCCAGAACAACTAAAATGGTGCTTTTCCTTTGTATATGTCATAACACCCGAGCATGAGGACATTAAAAAATTATCACTGACATTTTTAAATGTACACAAAAATAGAATAGCATGACAAATTCCCAAATGTTCATTGCCGGCTTCCACAAGTGTCATTATTCTGCCATTCTTGTTTCAAAGCCTGGAGAGGTGATTAAAGGTGCCCATGGAGATGGCCATGTGGGTGGTAGGCTTAGGCCTTAGGCTCAGCTGAGGATTCCAGGCGGAGGGACAAGTAGCAGGATACACCACCATTATTCTCACAAAGAGACAGGGAGCAAAATGGTTTGCCAAGCATGGAGTAGGAATCAGGTAGGTGCAGGGAGAGCCTGAACCAAGATAAACTGACCCAGGCAGTTCACTGGCTGTCTGTGCCAGACTGTAGGTGGGCCAGGCCTCAGGGTGGTCTCAGAGCCACTGCAGGACCTCTGACGTGTGTTGTGGCTGAGCCTCTCCCCACAGCAGCCTTTGCGGACGCTTCTCCCTTGGAGAGACTGCTGTGCTCTCCCGTCAGCTCCTCCAGCGGCTAGCTGCCTCTTCCTTGAAGACTGCCTTGACTACACTTTCTTTTTTTCTTTTTTTTTTTTTTTTTTAAGATTTTATTTATTCGACAGAGATAGAGACAGCCAGCGAGAGAGGGAACACAAGCAGGGGAGTGGGAGAGGAAGAAGCAGGCTCATAGCGGAGGAGCCTGATGTGGGGCTCGATCCCATAACACCAGGATCACGCCCTGAGCGAAGGCAGACGCTTAACCGCTGTGCCACCCAGGCGCCCCTTGACCACACTTTCTAAAGCACTATTCTCTCCTCATTATTCTTCAATTTAGCAGGCTGCTTGCTTCCTACACACCATTCTGAATTTTAAATTAATTATTTGTTAGTTTACTTGTTTATTTTTAGTCTCCACTACTAGACTGTAATCTCCAGTGAGGGAGTGGTCTTGTCTTTCTCCTTCACCTCTATTTCCTCACAAACCAGAACAGTGTCTGGCAAATAATAGTCAATAAATATTTGTCAAATGAATTAATGATAGATCATATTAAAATTTTGTTAATATCTTGATAGGTGAAGCAAAGGCTGAGTACAAAAGAAGAGAGAAAAGGGGAAAGGTAATTTCTATTTAATCAGGGTAGTTGGAAACTTCTAACCCAGTGGTGCTCAAATCTGGCTGCACATTAGAGTCACCTGGGGATCTTTAAAAAGTACCAGCACTGGGTATCTTCTACAGACCAGCTGACTCAGAACCCCCAGAGGTGGTACCTACACTTAGGTATTTTTTAAACACCCCCCCCAGGTGATTGTAATGTGCATAGGCTTGAGAATCACTGTTCTAATGAAGAAAGGCTATAAGGATTTTGACATTAAGATGAGAGCAAGGAGTTCTGGAGTAGACAGGTCTCCTCAAGTTCAGTGTAGAGTGAGTTAGAATGATGTGTTCTACTCAATCCTTTCAATGCTTAAAACCACATCAGAGGGGCACCTGGGTGGCTCAGTCAGTTGAGTGTCTGACTCTTGGTTTCAGCTCAGGTCACGATCTCGGGTAGTGGGATCGAGCCCTGCGTTGGGTTCCGCACACAGCGCAGAGTCTGCTTGAGATTCTCTCCCTCTTCCTCTTCCTCTGCCCCTCCTGCCACTCGTGCGCACCCCCCCAAAATAAATAAATAAAAAATCTTAAAAAAAAAACAACCCACCAAATCAGAGATGAAATAAACAGAGACAGTATTAGTTGAAAGTGAGGCACCTAATGATGGATAGTTTTTAAAAATTTATAAATAGTGTAGTGTATTTAAGGAAGAACTAAAAACAAAATTTATGTGTATGTGTTCTATTTCTATTTTAAAAGACTTCTGTTTTTATTTACACAAGCAACAACAAAAACATAATTGAGTTTGAAAGGACATCATGTATTATCTTTGGCTCTCAGGTCACTTCTGTCAGAGTCCTACTTGTTGGTTCCTAAGTGTCATAACCAGAGCACATCGTGCCATAGTGTTTGCAACCGAATGCTTAAGAAATAACTTTAAGTTTGTTATATTGTGGCACTTGCCAGAGATCTTTCCAACCCACCAAAGCTCGTTCTGTTTCTTCTCGCCTCTCTTTTCCCTTCCTCTGTCCCTCCCTTCCTCTCTTCCTGGTCAGATTATTTTTAGATAATGTTTTCAGGTGTTTTAGGCGACCTGATGAGGCTAGGTGAGGTGCAGCTCTTCTCATTTCCAGAGCTTGCCTTGCTCCTCCATCATGTGAAGGTTGCTTCGAGGATGGCACTCTGCTCCTGAGCTCAAAGGCTGTGGGGCTGTAATTGCTTCTTCTCCCTAATTTATTTAGGTTGCCGCACGCCTTGCCGTAGCTGTAATCCCTCAGTACTGCAATCTGGGAACAATATAAATGGTTGATGGCAGAGAGAGATTTTCAATTGTTGCTTCTCAGTGATTCACATAATGTGCTGTCATTAGCACTTCAATGTGACATATCATGGTTTCCAGGGCTTATTGGGCCATTTATAAATAGCAAATGAAGGTGTTAGAGCTGGGATTGCAGTGTGGTTACTGCCTTAATTGCCTTCACTGGGGAAGGTTGGCAGCATCTTCTCAGGAGGAAAATAAATAGTAATTTTTAGTTTGTCTTTAACCATTTGCAGTTAATTCCTCAAGGGCAAGGATCACAGCTTTCCTTTTTTTGTTGTTCTTCTAGTTTTCTAGTAATTTAATTTTTGCAAAAAATATCTACTCTTCATACTTTAGTTATCATACTTGAGTTGATTTCCAGATTATCAGTACAAATATGCAAATGTATATTTTCTCACCACAGTTAAGTTCACATTATTTATAATTATTACTGAGACTTACCGCATTTTACACTTACAAAGTGACTTTATAAGTAATAACAGCAGCTAACATTTATTGAGTATTTAGTATGTGGTAAAGATGCACAGGCGTTGGCTTGTTCAATTCTTTCCAACAACGCTGTGAGCTGGACACTACTCTTGCCTCCATTTTACGAGGGGAAGTTGATGTTTATTGAGGTTTAGGAAGCCAGTAAATGGGAGAGCTGGGTTTGAAACGCAGCTCAGTCTTATTCCAAAGACAATAGTTTTCAGTGCTCCCAACCCCAGCCTAGTCAGTCCCCTTTTCCAAAGCAGGAACTGAAGACTCCAGCGACGGGAGCACCGCAGGGCCGCACACCGTGCCTGCGACTTCCTGCTTCAGCGGCAGCCCCCCCCCCCCCCCGGGGTTAGCCCTTACAAGTATCGAGGTGTGTGGCTGATGTCGCATGCGTGCCACTCAGGTTGATACAAAAACAAAGGATGAGGACCGGTAGTTAAAAATCAGAGGGGCTTCTATTTACAGCATTAGAGGCAAAAGAGCTGCCTGCCTGGTCTGATGGTGCAGGCACAAGCTCCGGGCTGGGAGGCCAGGGTTTAGAGGCACAGAAGAGGAAAGAAGCAAGTCATGACCACTGGGCACGCAGCCCAGGAGCTACGGCCACTGCCAGGAGCCGGCCTGGGTCCTAGTGATTGATCGTACAGCGTGCATGCCCTTCCCTCAGCAGCCACAGGGCCCCACAAAGAAAGGCTGCTCACGGAGAAGTCTTTGTCAGGGCCTCTAATGAGAGGATTGGGTTTCACATCACAGCTACCCCTAAACAGGTACGCTCTGCTTCTTTCATCTTCCTGATGGCTCCCACGGGAACAGAAAGAAAAAGAACGGAAGCTACACCAAGAAACAGGTCACAGGCTGGTTTGGCTAGGTTTTGCACCTCCTCCGCCCCACCACCTCCAGATGGATAGCTCTGAAATTCTTTAATTGTCACACACCCTGTGTGGCCACTGGACAGCAATGGGAAAAGCTTTCCTAAGAAATTTTTCATAATCCATCCACTGTGACTCTCTGGAAAACGAATGCCCCTGTCCCTTTGCACACACTATTGCCTCTGCTCGGAAGATCCTCCCCAGACCCCAAACTCTTCTTCCTATGGCTAACTTGTCCTTCTCCTTCAAGGTCCAGCTCAGGCGTTATCTCCAAAAAGCCTTCCTTGATATCCCACGCCTGCCCTCCACCCAGGCTGGCTTCTGTTCCTCTTCTGTCCTGCTAAGGCACTTCTGCCACAGTCCCTGCTGACTCCTCTATCTCCCATGTACACTGTAAGCTCCTTCAGGGCAGGGACAGTGTCCCCAGGGCCCAGCACAGTATCTAGCATACAGCATAAGTGTACTAAGTGTTTATGAATGAATGAATCATGAATGATAAATGAAGGAGGCTGGGATCATATTTGCTTAACTATTTAAAGCACTTGATTTTTTTCAAAACACTCTATTTTTTCTTTTAAAATTAGCCTTTATATTTTTTTCAGATTAAAAAAGCAATAATGCTAACTGCAGCAATTTTACATACAAAAAAAATGCACAAAGAAGAAAATTAAAACTGTCTGTAATCCTACTATCCAAAGAAAACCACTTTTTTCATTTAGATGTATGAAGAGATTCCAGTAATTTTCTCTGCATATGAATATATATGAAATTGGAATCCCATTGTCCTCCGTAATTTTCTCAAGGATTGTAATAATATCTTTTGCAGGCAGATAGAGAAGACATTTTTACTGAAATTTAAGTGACGAGAAAACTGGTACCAAAGACGCGCGTGTAATTAACGGCAGAGTCAGGAGTAGAAGCCCGTGCCGCTCCCCGTGAGGCCTGCTGCATAAGTGGTGCTGTTCTTACAAGAAGACAGTGTGCATTAACCGAGCGCCAGTGGGGCACGGGCTTTGTAACCGGACGTTCTTCCTCAGGAAAGGGGCAGATTTAAGCTGCCCCGTGTCTGCACTGCAGCTGTGCAGTGCCTAGGGGCACTGTTAAACATTTCCAAGTGAAACAAGGATGGAGCACTTAGGATCTGATCCCTGGGACGGGCTAACCGGCAGAGTTAGGTGGGCACCATTAAGATTCAGAGTTTCCGTCCAGAAGCCAAATGACATCTGAACAGTGAAGGCTTGGCTGAGAGCATGTTGCTGTGGGAACCACAGCCATACACTGGAGCCCCCATAAACTAGTGGGTAGGACTCCAGTCCATGACCACCGACTATATTCTACAACAGTGTACACAGTAAGTGCTCAATAAATGTGTATTGAGCTGAACTGAATGTGTATTATTATTATTCAGCAGTGACAGTCGGCAAAAAAGAACGTGACCGCAAATATAAATATCACCACCATGACACCCTGTACAGAAAACGCAGTCCACTGTGAACTAGCTGTTCTATTCTAGACAGAGAACTAAACCGTAATCCCCAAACACAAACACACGCCAGACTGTTAGCTCTGCAGATGGGGGAACCATATCTTATTTATCTGTGTGTCCCCAGAACACCTAGCACAGAGCCAGACACATTTGAAGTGTCAGTGTTTTTTGAATTGAATTATATTTGCTTGGCTGGCGTGGGAGTTAAAAAGATGTTGACTAGTAACTCACCATTCCTTTCCCTGGAAGCTCTGTAAATCAAGCTCTTAAAAAAAGCAGCAAGCTAAATTCCAAAAGCCTCTCTTAGGAGAAATGCCCACGGCTGGTGGGGTCTGGACTATGTCCACCAAATGTGCAGATCTCTTCTACACAAACATCACTTACTCCCAAGGGAGCCCCTGACTGGCTGACTGGCTGTGGAGACTCACACGTTCCCTCTTTCCCAATGGCAGGAGGGTCAGGGGAAAGGGTGGGAGTCGATGACGAAGCACTGCTGAACTAAATGTCCTCCTCTTCCCAGGAGAGCGAAAATCTCCAACGGTAGGAGTGTTGGCACTTTTCTAGAAGAACCACCATAACGAACATGGGATGTAGTTGGAAATGCTCTTTTCTGAAGACAAGTTTCTTTTTTAAAGGGCCAGCCTCGTCTTTCCTCTTACCCTAGACTGGAAGGGTGCTACTGGGATGACTTTGCCAGAGCTGCTAGAATCTCACAAGCTGCGATCGAAGTCGACTGGGCAGGTGGAGGGCTCCTATGGGATCTGGGCTGAGGAGCCATTAGGCCACTATCCTCACTTTTTCTAAGTTTATGTAAGAGCAGTAACAAAAACAAAAACAAAACAGTGTTTGCTAATAAGATCCTTTCCCCTTTCCTTAAATACTGAGCTGAGTTTGAAGAAACTTAAATAGAAATTACTGATTTTTCTGGGAGACAATCAAAGCACACTCACCGATCCCCTAAGCTCTTAACAAACTCTCTTGAAGGTTTCATCACCATGTAAAATCCACAAGTTTTTATTGGCAATGTTGGGTTATCAGCTGCACAGCCCTCTGAGGTGGTGGCCAGCACAGCACCCAGGTCCGCCTCCATTACCTGTTCCAAGGGCCTGCTGGCATTCTGTTCAGCTGGTGCCCTGGTCTAGCCTCAGAAATTCTTTCCAGGGGAGACTTCGGACACACTCTCCCCGCTGCTGAGTGCTCTACTTATAAGGTGCAGAGTTTATTAGTGCAAAGAAAGATAAAAAGAAAGCCTGCTACCTTACGTGCTTTTACGTTCGAGTTCTTTACTAGAGTTGGTGTTACCAGGAATACAGCTGCCCAGCTCATTGGAGCTTTTGTGCTGAATCAGTGGGACTTGTTTTAGCTTCCCGCGGACCTGAGTGAGCTCTGCGGCCACCACGTATCAACGGAGGCCTCTTGTGCCACGCTTTGAAAGGCAGTTACCCGCAGCACCTCTCATGTGAGGAGAACACAGCCATGAGGACTTGCGTCTTTAACCTGCACACAGCCAGCAAAGGCACACAGAGAGCTGACATGGAACCCAGGTTTGTCCATCTCTGGAAATCCAGCCTGTCTAGTCATCCAAAGACCATCATTTTCTAGCCTAGGGTTTTCTTCTCTCCCGTTCCTTAAGATGTCCATTTCCATCTCCAGACCCAATAGAGGCAAATATTGGCCTCGGACCATAGGACAGACACCAAAGAGTACCATAAGGAAGAGAAAAGAAAATCAGATTTAGAACAGCAAAACTCCAAGAGTCCCAGTTCCCAGTGCTTGTTGGACCTTGGATAAGCCACTTAATATCATCATTGAACCCTAGCTTCTCTTCACCAGCCTCTCTTCAGAGCAATTCCAAAAAGTGCAATTATCTTGTTTTTATGTTTATTTATTTTCCATTTCTCACTATGCTTTATTAGCTTATGCGCTCCAAGAGTTCAGGGACCTTGTCTTTTTGGTTCATCAAGGAGGCCCACTGCAGGAATAACGATCAGCATGTAGTACACGATAAGGGGAGGGAATGAGATTTGAGTGAGGGAGGGAGGGAATGAGGCAAGAAGGAAGGACAGAGAAAAGGGAGGACAGAATGGATGGAGCATTACTGAGGTACCATATATGAAAGTGGTCTGTAAATTATTAAGTATTACCCACATTATTAAAACAATGATAACTAACAGTTGATGCATTAATTATACCAGAGTGACATTTTAAAAATATAAGCTAGATCATATTATTTCCCTGCTTAAAACCCTCCACTGGCTTTTCATACTATGTATGATAAAGTCAAACTCCTGTTAGCTTACAAAGCCTTATGGGATCTGACCCCTGGTGGCCTCATGTCCAACCAGTCCCCCCTTCTCTGCCAGGCCCCCATCACTCTGGTGTCCTTGCGTTTCCTCAAACATGCAAGTCCATTCCCGCTTTGGAGCCTTTGTGCTAGCCTCTTCCCCTGCCTGAAAAATCCACATGGCTGGTTCTTTCTTGTCATTGGGCTCTTGGCCTAAACGTCACCTTTCAGAGAAGCCTTCCTATACACTCACTCCAAAGGAGCCCTCACTGACTCCTCGTTACAGTACTCTACTATTTGTTTATTCATTTATTTATTAATAGTCTCCTCCCCAGTGCCTGATGGTCAACAAATATTTATTTTTGTGTGACAATGTATTTGTTTAATGCTAACACTTCATAGAGACTTTTCTAGTTATTATTTTGTTTTATCTCCGCAGGTTTATAAGCTCAGACAAACAAACAAAAAATCATGTGGTTCCAACCTGAAAATTCCCTCTCCACTGTACACTAGCCACTGCTACACACATACACACACACACACACACACACACACACACACACACACACTTTGAGAGAGGTAGCCTGGCCCTGTGAATAAAAGCAATGGTGTCAGTCAGTTCTAATATTTGTGACTTAACTGGAGTCATGTACAATCCATGCTACAATAACTACTTCATCCTCTAATCTATAGGGATTCTTTTGAAACATGGAAATGGTACCATTGGGTGCCAAGCTGCTCTCTGTTCTGGGCTTGGAAGCCTCCTGGCTCAGGTCAGGGGTGAAAATGAGGGGAATGCAGGGTGGAAATAGGCAGAGGGAAGCAGATGGCAGGAACACCCACTGGTTTTAGTTGGGTTTGCTTACTGTGGATCCAAGCGCAGGAGTAATTCTGTAGGAAGAGTACTGGACTACAGCACAGGGAACGATTCTAGACCTGGTTTTATATCTTCCTCTCCCCTCTACTCGGACTATCAGCTCCTCTGTTATAGGAGGTGCAACTGGATCTCCTCAAAGGGGAATCCCAGCTCTGACAGTCTATGAGCTAATGAGAGGAGTCTGACCTTTCCCCGTGACCATGATGTCCGTGAAAAAGATGACCCGTGTAATATTTTTGATGAGTGCAGCTTCTCTGGACTAAGTGGGATCTCGTTGACTGGCCACTACGCTCACCCAACAAACCACGATCTCTGCTCTTGCCAGGCTTCTTTAGCCTTCCCGTCCCTTCTCTGTCCTAGGGGATTTGGCGTCCTTGGCAAATGCCCTCACTGTCACATAGGGGTCAACACCAACTGCGAGTGCACCCCAGCCACTCCCTAAGAGACGGTTCCTACTGCATCCGATCCGGGCCAGCACGCTCCCACGTGCTTTAACATGTTGCATCTGATGTTAGATAATGTCTCCTATTAGCATTAAAAGAAAACAATCTGGAAAAATTCACTCTCAAGCAGAGTTCAAACAGGCCACAAGTAGATGTGGAATCACAACTGCACAAGGTTTGTTAAAATAATAGTAGTAAATAAATACATAAATGTATATGTGTATGTGCACATATGCATATGTATATATGAGTGTGTGTATACAGATGTGTGTGTGTGTGTAGTGAAGCCAAAAGTCTGTGAAATGGGTCAAGAGAACAAAGACATGAATACTTCTGCTGTCCAATTTATGAAATTACCTGGTTACAGAGGGAGGAGAAAAATTCTCCCAGTATGGAACAAGGCATGGTCAAAATAACTGAATGACATGGAAGAGGAGTTGGGAATCTTTATCTCACACTTACTGGTAATGGGTTGAAATTCTGGTCCACAAGGTGATTATATCCATGGTCAAAAAATGAGTGTCGTATCACGACATCAATGCCCTGATTGGCCAGCATTCCTAAAGTGTTCAACCACCTAAAAAAACAGGAAAAAAAATTCTACATCAATACATCTTAAAAATTGCATATAGCAAGCTCCACAGGAATTGGCTAACACACACACATATACACCAACCCCCACCATGAAATTTACCTAGTACTTTAAAGGCGAAGATTATTTAAAAGTGAAGATTATTTTAAGCATTGAGTACACAGCTGGGAGATGTTTTAGGGATTATCAAATCCAACCTCATCTTTTTATAGGAAAAGAAACAGACGTCCAGGGGAGTTAAAGGAATTGTGCTTGGTCATAAAATATCTTGTTCCTAATGGCTTATCTTACCCCTGTAATACTAACAAATAAAATGAATACCCTAGCCACTTGTAAGCCTAAATATCATTCTCCTCACCCCGTGGCCACAGGACACACAATCACAGGAGCACACACACTATACTCTCCATCACTCAAACTCCCCTGCTTGCACCCTGTCATTGTACATGTACCTTTCATGTGACTCTAACTCACATACTCCCATGACCTAGGCAAGAAGGGTCCAGCCATTTGCATCTCTCATATATCACTGTCAGCAGTCAATGCAGTAACAATTTTCCTTGGTACTGTAATTAACCATGCAGAGCTGCAACCATGCTACCATCACACACATCATAATGGAGGACCTGCATTGCTCACACGTTATCACATACTCCACTATGCCATATACCCACTTTCCAGGGTGTGCTATCCTTCAAAAATACTGCCCTCTTGGTTCCAACACCCACCGCTAACTCTGCCTTTATTAATTATGCATTCAATTCGTTCACTCATTTACTCATTCATTTAATTTTCTCTTTGTATTCCCACTTCTAAAACTTTGGGAAATTTCTAATTGTAATTATATCTATATCTATATCTATATCTATATCTATATCTATATCTATATCTATATCTATCTATCTATCTATCTATCTATGATTCCCAACTCCTCTTCCATGTCATTCAGTTATATATATATATATATATATATAAATGTGACTGAGAGCTTCATATATATAAATGTGACTGAGAATAAAATGTGACTGAGAATAAATAAATATATATATATATATATATATAAGATTCCCAACTCCTCTTCCATGTCATTCAGTTTTATATATATATATATATATATATATATATATATATATATATATATATATAAATGTGACTGAGAGCTTCATATATATAAATGTGACTGAGAACTTCAGTCTCATGGTATAAAAGATAAGGTGTTTCACAATCTTTCCTGAGCATGCATGTGAGCCTTCATCTGCACTTCTTCTCCCTTCTTCTCTCACCCTAAACTCCATTCCCTGGTTCTAAGCCACATATAATTACTCTAGGCTGCCCAAACTCACCATGCTTTCACATACTCACCTGAGTCTTCATACATGTTTTAACTTCTGCTTAGAATTCCCTTTCTCTCCTCCTCTAACCCACCTCACCTCATCTGGCAAATTACTTCCCATCTGTTCATCTCTAAGTCAAGTGTCATCTCCTTCCAAACTCTGCTGTTCCAGCCAACAGTAGTACCTCTGTACCTTCACAGAACTCTTATTTATACCCTCTGCCAGCCCACGATAATTACTTCCTTACTTCTCTGCTGTCCCCCAGTTGGTTAAGAGCTCACTGAGAACAGACACGATGTTTTAGCTTTATACCCCAAATACCCATCTCAGTTCCTAGCACACTGGAGGTGCTTCATAGTCTTTGTTAGGTTGAAATTGATCCGGATAAAATTAGATTCAAGGAACTTTGAGAATCACCATTCAGCATACTAGGGACAAATTATGCATAACTATGATTTCCCAAATTTGAAACCATATGGAACACCAAATTAGTGACTTGTAGAATTAAACTTTTTCTTTAATGGAATAAAGAGCATTGCTAATTTTTATATTATGAATGGATATTATTAACATCTTAAAATCTTTTTCACATTGACAATTATATTTTGTTCTCATAAAAACTAACAAATATTTACTGATAATTAGAATTATAAAAACAAAATAAAACAATGCAAAATGCAAAAACAAAAGTTTAAAATCAAAAAGAAAATCTGACAATAATACAACAGAACTTCTGTTGTTGTTGTTGTTGTTCAGACTGGGACATAAAAAAAATTACTTTTGGGATATCACATGCTTACGCTAATTGCCTTTATTATTTTTATTAATTTACCAATCCTGTGAAATCAGGATAGCAGATTTAATTACACTAAATATAGAACTGATTAATTATATAACTAACTAACTAATATATACTAATACTGAGACACAGTATTGAACATTCTGGGGTAGAACTATATAACACGAATTCTGGGTGGTGCACTAAATCAGTGCTCTCTCCACCAATGCAGCACAAGTAAGATAGGGTTTATATCTAACAAGTATTTACCTATAAAAACAAGTATATCTTATTCACCCTTCTATCCCTACGCTTGCTGAACAAAGAAACAAAATGATGAGTAAATACATAATCACATCTAGCAGCAGCTGGATATCCATACAGGACTGTATTTTGGTATTTTAAATATCCCATTTGTTCATTCATTCATTACTCATTCAACATGAATTAATCAGCTGTAAATGCCAGGCCTTGTTCTCAGCATTGAGGATAGACACAAAAATGCTTGTGTGACCATGCGAGTCATTTGTAAGGCACTGGGTATGTAAATACCTGTACTCATTTATAGGAAGGGTATCAAATTCCTACTTGTGACCTCGATAGACCTTATAACAGTGATCCACAAAGAATATATATATACTCAACAAACAAAAGTTAACTGGTAAATCTGGGGGGTGTTTTTGCTAGTAAGGGGAGTTTTTGAAGGAACTCTAACGTGAGAGGGAAGAATATGCATCATCCTTTCCAAACCCACATCCTATATATACATCCAGGGTCTGGAGCATTCGAAATGACTATGACCAGAACCCCTGCTTCCCTGTGCTTTTCAGAGTGGAACGGTTAGGGGACGTTATCATCCTCTTCCTCTTGTAAATAATAAGCCCTTGAAGAGGGCAGATAAATGGTGTTCCAAGTCTCCCTTTCCAAAGCAAGTAAGGAAAAGTGGCAGGATGACTGGTACATCCCACCAAGGAGGCTACTGGAGCCAGTAGTTTCCATTCCACAAAAATGGACTGACTATTGCCTGGGTGGCGGATACTACCAGGTGCTGGAGACACAGCAGTATGCCAAGGGTACGTCTGTAGTGCCCTGGAGAGTCTCAAAGCCCTGGCTGGAATCAGAAAGTTCTGATTCATGCATAAATGTGCATGAAGCTTGTCATTATGCCATAAATTGAAGAAAGCCTGAAAGATGCCTTCTTTCCAAGGAATCTTGCTAGTCTTCTGGAGCTTCTTAGAATGCTTTATTCCCCCTGCTCCCACCCCCCAGGAAGCAATTTATGCTTCTTGGAAAACTAGACTCAAAGGACACTTTGCTGGGTGCTGCCAGCAGAGGGGAGAGCAAATGGGTGATAAAGAGGTAAGGCGGAAGGCCAGGAGCCAAGTGAGCTAGTGTTCAGCTGATCCGTGATCTGTAGCTGATCCTACACGCCGGATTCCTGACCTACAACCTAAGCCTGAACAACGATGTTAATTTGGGTTTGCAAAGTGACCTCAGAGACCTGTGGAGACTTGGCTGGTGCTCATGAAAAGGCAGGTCTTTCTCCAGCTTCCTCCATGAAGGGCTGTAGTGTTTCTCATTTCACGTCTTTCTCTGAAGGGAAGAATTCTCGTGAAAACACTCAGGACAACTGGGCTGCTTGCGGGCCCAGCAGCAGCGTCTGTCTATGACAGCTGAGCAAAAGCCCATTCCTCTGTTGGTTCTAAGAGGCCCCTGCAGTCTGAACTGCCACTGGCTTCTTGCCCTTGCTCCACGGCTCACAGTGAAACCTGGTGAGGAGTGTATTTTTGAAAGAAGGCTCTCAGAACCACTGTATCAAATGCCGATTCATTCCCTTTCGTTCAACGGAACCACGCTCATCGAACAACTGCTCCGTGCCACTCAATGCTAGATGCCGAGAACACAGGCATGGAAGACCCAGCGTTATCATCATATATTCTTTAGACTCATTATCTTTATCTGCATGTGCCAGGGTTCCATCTGCAAAGACAATCTGCCTGACTGCCCTGATTTGTCCTTTACAGATGTATTCAAGAAGCTGCCTTAATGGAGGGAAACTACATGTGTTTAATTAGGAACAGCTGTTAGAAAGGAAACACAAAGCTGAGGGCATAGCTCAGTTCTTAGGAGGACCATGCCACAGACAAATAACCAGGGCCACGGGACTAGAGTAGCACAGGACCAGGTCACTTGGTGAGTCCGTGGTCCTGAGGGGTTTGTCCCCACCACATGATGCTGGCAGGCCAGTCAGAGCCCTTTGTGCTTCCGGTGTTAAGCTGTCGTCCAGATGACTGCAGAAGCCTTCAAATCCATTGTCCCATTGCCGGCCTCGCCAAACCCTTGTGTGTACTATTTCCAAAGCCAACATGGAAACACAGGTCAGATGGGGTCTCTCTCTTCCTCCAAAGTCTTCAGTGGCTTGCCACTGAGTGTACAACAAGGACTCACTTCCTCTGCCTGGCGTTCATGGCCTTCCACAATTCGTGGGGAATCCCCCCTCCCCCCCCCCCCAGCCCTCACTACATCTCTGCAGCGCCTGAGGCTTTCATCACAGGACTCGTTTCCCCTCCCCTGTGCCTTTTCCCATAATGTTCCTTCTGCCTCAAATGCTCCCCTCCACCATCACCACAGTTCTCCACCCATAGAAATCAGAGTAATCTTTCTGTGTCCACCTCAAATGCTACTTCCTCCATGAAGCCCTTCCTGATCTTCCCAGTCAGAGAAATTCCTGATTCCTTTGCCTGTCTACCACTTCTTTTTGTGGACAGACTATGTGAGGCAGAAAGAAAGATGGTCTAAGGTAGTGGCAAGAGGCTAGACTCTGGAGCAGACTGCCTAGGCTTGAGTCCAAGCTCTCACACCTATCTCACTGGGTGGTTGTAAAACAGTAGTATCTGTATCACTGGTTGTTAAGTCACTAGATATAGAGAGAGCACTTCAGAAATCATGCGGCACATAGAGTTAAAATTATTATTATTATGGCACTAATCTCCTACACTTTTTCTTATCTCCTGTCTCTGTTCCTCTATTACCTATCTCCTAGGACTATGGAGAAAATGAAGTGAGAAATTGTATGTCGTCTGCACTGTCTTTGAATGACAGACCTTAAATAGAGGTCTTACGACTCTACGGTCACTAACTACTACTGTAGTAGTACTCTGATGCCCGTACCTGACATCTTAGTGTCTAGAGAAGTCACTCATCACTGTTCGTTGAATGGGTTACACCCATTCACAAAGGAACGGATAAAGAACTTTCAGTGGGAAATGAGCCTCCCCCTCCAGCCAGCAGAATAATGAGCAGCACCACTTCACTGTCCTTCTTTCCTTAAAGTCCCTGGGAGTGAAACTGCATGCTACTCACAAGAATCCTGCAGCATAGGAATCTGACAGATTGTTTGTGCCTCCAGCTGAGGTGGTCACCACACCTTCAAGCCAAATCTTCTTTCCTGGGGTGTACGCATTGACCACCTGTTCACACAACAAAAGCAGACGGGGATAGGAGGGTTTTAAAAGTTGTTCGCAAGTGAGAAGGAAGACATTCCCTGGAGGGAGCTGCCAGTACCCTGTTCCCAGGTGGTCATGATCTGTGCTTTCGTCATGATGATTCACCCCACAGAGTGAGCTGGCATGCACACACACACATATGCACATACGCGTACCACACACCCACACCCACACACACCCAGAACACACACAAACATTAACATTGACATATGTCCACTCAAAGAAATGATAATTTTTCCCTAAGTAAACACAAGTGAAAATATGACCTTTAGAACAACTGCATTTTCCAGGACATAAGCTGACTGCAACACCCTTCACGAAAGTATAAATCATGTGATATTCCCATTTTAACAAATATTGATAAGGAAATTTTCTTAATACTCTGTTATGGCACATCCCAGGATGAGTCTACTGTCCATACATCAGAAATGAGAAATCATGAGGGCAGAGGTCAATGCTCAGGAGAAATATTTTATAATCACCAGACATGTATATATATTACAACCGCATTTCAAAAATAACTGCAGTAAGTATTAAAAAAAGTCACTGAGCCACAGGTGAAAGATCCCACCTTGGGAGCTTTCCAAGCAGAAGTTTTAAAATGGCCCAGTGTCTGGTCCCCAAATTGGAGGCTGGCCAGACTATCCAGATTAGGGCCCAGATCCCCTAGACAGCAGTCTGGCAGTACTTAGGGATAATGTTGTACTCTGGGAAGCCCCTGGAAGCAGAGCCTGAGACAAAGACTTATCTATAAATAGTTGATTTGGGAAGTAATAACAGGGAGCAGGAATGAGGAACCAGAGGGCTGAATTAGGGAAAAGGCAAAACCAGTACCAGAATGTGTTTTCAAGTCGGCAACCACTGTTGGCAACTTGTACTCAACCCCACGGAGAACTTGGTAAGAGTCTTATGAACTATGTCTCAGAACTTTTCTCCCAGGGGAATTCAAGGAGAAGCATACTCATCCCTTGGCTCCTACCCCCCAAAAGGTCAAGAGTAGCCTTGGGCTTGTTAACCTCTGTCCCTCCGCATTACCCCACTTAATTGTGTAGGCATGAGCGTTGAGCAGGTTCCCTGAGTTCTGCATCTCTGCCTTAGTGAAGTCCTAGAGCAGGAAATGAGAAGCGAGGTTGTACCGCATCCCATGGGTGCCAAGCTGGTGACAGCTTGTGCACCTGCCCAGCTCTGGTCTCTGCAGCAATAGTTAGTACGGGAGGTAAGACTGAGAGGATGCCAGTTATGCACGAGCGGAGCTGGATAAAGACAACAGTGTATTTGGATCCTATGGACCAACAATTCCTCTCTTAGGCATACAAACCAAAGGAATTCTTCCTTAGGCCTCTAAGGAGACAAGTATGAGGATGTTCACTATGTCGCTGTTCGATACAGGTTTCCACTGCCGGAGGAATGGAAAAGTAGAAGGTGGTGGATACGTACCACATAACATTATGCACCAGTTGGAGCAATAAAGTCAATATAAATCCAGAAACATGAATTAGCTTCAAAGATTTAGTGGTGAGTTAAAAAAAATAGCAACAGAATGAGATTTATGTCACAATATTATTTATATAATTACTCATTCATATCCACTAACAAAAGAGTTTCTAAAGATACATGTCTCTTAAGGACACGTACCAAATGCAGAAGGAAGGCACGCGTAAGAGGGAGGTGAATGTGAGCAGAGATTAGAGATCAAGGCGAAAACGAAAACAAAAGGCTCTTCAGGAACTGATGATAGTCTGCTGTAGTTGAGGGGCATGGTTTTAATTCAATTATCTGCACCTCAGATCCCCCAAAAGAAAAAAAGTAATGTGAGATGTAGCATAAATGCCAGAACTTTCCTTTTCCCAAACCCAGAGACAGACATCAGCAAACAACCATGTTCCTCTTTTCATTTCTCCCTAGGTATAACTGCTTGTCCTCTCCCCCCATCTACTAGCGTGTTTGCATTATTTGAGAACTATTTTAGAATCAGGGTTGGCAAAGTGTCGACCCTTTCAGGAGTAAGTTGTAAAAATATTTCACAAATTTGAGATGGGAGTAAAGATTGTGATCAAGAATGGAAGAAAGATCCTGAGAATTAAAAGTGGAGGTCAACTTGGAGTGTTATTAAAAATTAAGTAAGAATTCTTCCTTGTCCCCAGAAAGAGAAGGGTCACTGAGGACACCACAAGGTCGTTCTCTCTCCCTTCTCGATACTGCTCACAGTGCCCAACCCAAAGGGAACTGGAGACAGTATAAACAAGAAACAAGGAAATGATCAAATGACAGAGCTGTATGGTGAAACTGGACTGCACTGTGCGTTCCCCTCAAAATGTAGGGCTACAAAAACTGTGCTTGTGAGAAACTGTGTGTTCCCTTTACAGCTAACTAGAGTAGAGTAACATATTTGTGTTTTTCTTTTTTGCCTTTGGTTTCCAGGATATTCAGAGTTTAATTTTTGCTCAAAGACAGATATTAAAATAAAGCAGTTAGAGAAAAGGGGTTAAGCAAAACAAAAAGGTAAAATTATAGCATGATGAACCTTGAAGTCATTAAGCTAAGTGAAAGAAGCCAGACACAAAAGACCACATGTTGTACAATTCTGGTACGTGAAATGTCCAGAATAGGCAAGTAGGTAGAGACAGAAAGTAGATTAGTGGTTTCCTAGGGCTGGAGAAGGGGAGGGGAAGTGCAGGGGTCGGGGATTGACTACAAACAGATATGGGCTTGCTTTGGGGTGTGATGAACATGTTCTAAGAAAAAATAAATGGTTTCACAATTCTGTGCATACCTTAAAAACTACAGGATTGCACACTTCTAAAGGGTATGCACAGTTTCGTGGTATGTGAATTTTCTCTCAATAAAACTCTGTGTGTGTGTGTCTGTGTGTTTGTGTGTGTGGTATCATTAGCAAAAGGAGACGTAGAGTCTACTAGGCAGATGACTACTGTGGAAGCAGTAATGTACCCTGGAAGTTCTGGGTTTTCCACACACTGGTTGTGAGATTTTGGGCTTGTTTTTTCTTGAACTTTCTTCATCGACATGTAAAGCCATGCATTGGGAGTAGAGGAATCTAAGTTCCTTCTAAATACAAAATGTTAAAATGTACTAGCATTTTGTAATATTAATGCTGATCCCCTTGGCTCCCATTCCTCAATAGTCAAGAGTATCTTTGATTATGTAAGTTAAAATTATGTAAACAACAAATATGGGAGACGGAAAAAAAGAGTCAAGCTGGAGGTAGACAGAGTGGTAGAAAAAGCCATTGGAGTAGATAAAATTACCTAAGAAGAATATCTAAAAATCAGGCTAGAAAGGGGCTAAAACATTAAGACATTATCAAATGCATTTGTTTATTCACTCAACCAATACTTATCGAGCACCTGCTGCATGCCAAACAGATTCTAGGGGCAGAAACACAGCAGTGAGCGGAACAGAACAAGACTCTGCTCTCTTTGCTTACATTTTAGTCAAGGGGAAAAGACTAACAATAAAAAGTAAACAAAGGAGAAAAATTTAGAAATAATAAGAGCTGGGAAGAAAATGAAACAGAATGATCTAGCAGAGAGTGACTTGGCAGGAGGGGCGGGGGTGGATACTTTAAATAGGCTCAGGTCGTCCCCTGAAAGGTGGTGTCTGAGCCTAGACCTGCATGAAGAGGGAACAAGCCCCTTGATGGGTCTGGAGGAGCAGCACAGAAAAAGGACTAGATATGGAAACAGGGCTGTTTGTAGAACCAAGAGAGAAGACCATCTGGAGCATAGTGAGTAAGGGAATGTGGAATATGTGGCATTTAAGAAACAAAACAAAAGAGCAAATAAAAAAAAAGAGGGAGAGACAAACTAAGAAATAGACTCTTAACTATAGAGAACAAACTGATGGTTACCAGAGGGGAGATGAGGGGAGCATTGGGGAAACAGGGGATGGGACTAAAGAGTACACTTATCATGATGAAAATAAAATAAAATAAAGCAAAACAAAGTAGGAAAAAAAAAGGTCAGAGAAGAAAGCACGGATGTTTCTTATTCTGAGTGTGACGGAAAGCTACTGGAGGGATTTAAATAAGAAAATGATATGAAATGATTTATGCCAAGGTCACTATAGCTGTGATGAGGTCATATATACACATGTAATGAAAACTGTGAAGTGACAGACACTTTAAAGTTCTGTTATTTCTGAAGCCACTGTGAACCTCAATTTCCTCATCCATGAGCTGGATTAATACTTGACAAAGTTGTGTCGAGGATCCTGACTACTGATCAAAAGATAAATAACATTGGCCAATCACAGGAAGATCCTGAGAGCTACAGGAAGTGGCACAGACCTAGCAGATGAACATGTATGTGGGTCCATCTACGATGACGCATGAATCCAAATGAACTAATGCTAGATAGAGTGATAACTTCCAGTTACAGTTTGGTGGTGGGGTTCTGAACTATCAATTATGATCCAACAAAGGGGTCCAGGAGTCTGTGGACTACTTCTTAGAAACCCTGAACTATTGGCTTTTATTCCTTACCATATTTACTAAAGGCTCCTTCTTGTGAAGGCAGGGGTCCTATATCATGATAGCACTTGTATTTATTTCCTAGCAGAGTGCCTGGCACAGAGTGAGCGCTTGACCGAAGGCTGCCATGCTCTAGTCACACAAAGAAGTTGATCGGATTTCAAACCTGCCCGTGCACAAGCTAACAGGAAACTGTCACTCTTTGAAGAAGTTATGTGACCTAAGACAGGGCAACTAAACTGGTCAAAGGATTGGAAGCAGTACTCGGAATACAAATAACAACCTTGGAGATCAGGAAAAATAAAAGCATGCCATGAAAACCTACACTGGCAATAAAGATCTAGATAACACCAACATATGTCTATTTGCTAAAGCTCAGAATGTGAGGCCTGCGGTCTCTCCCCTTGAATTTTGAAAGATGGAAATTTCAGAGAAGGAAAGGGAAGTATGCCTTGCTTACCAGGATATGGAATCCAACCACCCCGGAAGTGGTAAAGGCAAATCCCCACCCAGTGAGATCTGGAGACCAGACGGATTTTATGATGTATTGAGCTTATTATAATGTTCTGATATTGAAGAGAAGGAGACAATATGTTCCTACCACCTTCCTGTGAGGACATTTGTCATGAGTATTTAGTTGGAAGGTGGCATCAATTTGTACGAGATCCTTATATTCCAAAAGGAATTAAAAGTCTAGCTCTTTTAAATGAGGACTTGATTCTGGAAAATGGTTGGCTTTGTAAAATACCGTGTACCTCAGATTCTGCAGAGACATAGACGCTGTATAAACAGAAGTTCGTCTGAATTCTCTTCCGACTTGCGGGGGGATTTGTAAGTAAACGATTTATAAATTGCTGTTATCGGTGAGGTAGCACCGAGGAGTGATTAAAAGCACAGACTTTGCACTCAGATTGCCAGTGTCTGAATCTGGATTCTATGGTTTACTCACTGTGTGGCCTCTCTGTGCTTTACTTTCATTAGTTGTACAATCAGAATAGTAATAATATCCATCTCAGACCATGTTATGATACTTAAATGATCGAATATTTGTAAAGCACTTGGAAAGGTATCTGGCTTATTGTTAAGTTCTTAAAGTCAACCCAGTGTTAACCTAGACCACTCTTCTTGTCTAAAGCTCGTAAGTTGGGTTTGGATCAATCTAACATTAGAGTTGGTTGCTTGTCTTTTGGACATGTTTGTGGAGGTAGGTAATAGCCCAGATGTATGCTAACTAGCAGGGAAAGGTCTGCTTAAAATGTAAAAGGCACACGGGTAATTCACATGAACATAATTAGCATTCAGAGTAGCTCATTTATCGACTCTCAGCACAGGAGTGATTCCTGCCCTTTTCTAGAGAAGCCATGTGAACGAAAAGCACAGTGAGGTAGGACTTTTATGTACAACCTAAACCAGCTTTATGAGATGTTCTGCAGGGGAGAGATTCCTAGAAAGTATTAATACTAAAGGCTCTGGGAGTAGTTGGTACAAATCAACAAGGATTTTCTGAGCATTTGCTGCTGGAGACATGGTGAGAGGTTTGATGAATTGTGTGTCTACCGTGAGCAGAGAAGACCATCACGGTGACATGTCGGGGGCTGGTTAGGACTGGGGAAGAAATCAACATGGGCAGAAGAGGAGAGAAAAAAAAATCTGGAAAAGCAGATAGAACCAGCTGCAAAATTCCCTTAGAAAGTGAAACTCTAAGAAACCGAGGGCTATAGTTCAACACTGTGGTTTTCTGAGTAAATATGATTCTCCCTGTGCTGGAAGAGAGAAAATTGCTGGACTGGAAAGAACAAGGGTGCAATTCCTGGTGAGAAATGATGTGCCAATGAAGGTCATTTTAAGGAACACGTTGCCTGGGGACAGCGAAGAAGTACAAGTGTTGAGATTACTGGAATGAGGGTAGAGAGGGGCTGGGTGGCTGGCTCTCTTTCAAGGGTTCTGTTGTCTCATAAGACTTTGGCCCTTGGGCTCAAGTGGACAAGGGAGCTGTGAGGCACCCACAGAACAGCTCGGCAAGTGGCCAGTGGCTGCTCAGACTCCTTGGGCCGGCTGGGGGCAGACTGATGTGAAAGGAAGCCTCCAACTTCCTTTCCTGCCATCTCAGGGGTTGAGGACATCAGGACTGTTCCGTGTGGCTATGTTGAGAGAGCAGGCATGAGAGAGAAGAGAGAATGAGGGAAAACAGCACTGATTTTATTTTATTTTTTTAAGTTTTATTTTTTCTGCCACTTTGAATTTTTTTTTTTTTTTAAGGAAAGGAAAAAGAGAAAAAATAGGAAAATAACCATTTATGTGGCACATTTTCAAACCTGGGCTTCCTTTTCCTGTTTCTCCAAAACTGTGACCTAAGTCTTTAACAAAGACTCCAGAGAGCTTGGTTTCAGCCACTGGCTGTGCAAGAGATGGTAGCCCTATAGCAGCAGACATGTTGTTTATGGTTATCCAAACCCAACACCTTCCTTAATGAGAAAGGAAGCAATAAAACAGGAATAGTGGACAGGCCAGCTGGGCTAATCAGCCCTGGCAGGAGGCCCAACCTCCAAAAGAACCTGGAGTCCATTAATTCCAGCATCTCATCTACTTGGAAATCAACCTTCCCCAGGACTTTGGGAAGAACAGTAGCTCTCTGAGTAACCAGAACTGGTCCCCTAATCACGGTTAGAAGAAGGCAAATCGCTTCAGGAAGCTGCTGCTGCTTCTTCTTCTTTTCTTTTTTTTTTGGTTCTGTTTTGTTTTGTTTTAATAATAATTTTTTATTATATTATGTTAGTCACCATACAGTACATCCCTAGTTTTTGATGTAAAGTTCCATGATTCATTACTTGCGCATAACACCCAGTGCACCATGCAATACGTGCCCTCCTTACTACCCATCACCAGCCTATCCCATTCCCCCACCCCCTCCCCTCTGAAGCCCTCAGTTTGTTTCCCAGAGTCCATAGTCTCTCATGGTTCATTTCCCCTTTTGATTACCCCCCCTTTCTTCTTCCCTTTCTTCTCCTACCGATCTTCCTACTTCTTATGTTCCATAGATGAGTGAAACCATATGATAATTGTCTTTTTCTGCTTGACTTATTTCACTTAGCATTACTTTGAATTTTTCAAGGAACTTAGATTTCCTCTACTCCCAATGCATGGCTTTACATGTCGATGAAGAAAGTTCAAGAAAAAACAAGCCCAAAATCTCACAACCAGTGCGTGGCAAAACCCAGAACTTCCAGGGTACATTACTGCTTCCACAGTAGTAATCTGCCTATTAGACTCTACCTCTCCTTTTGCTAATGATACCACAGTCCCGTCCATGTTGCTGCAAATGTTGAGAAATTGTTCTTTTTGATGGCTGAGTAATATAACCTCACCTATGCACGGCGCTCTTCTTGGGGGTGCCCCTGCCTCTTTACTTCTTATTGTATTTACTAGAGGTCCAGGTGAGAGTACAGTAATGTTTTGTGTTTCTGACCATTCTTATTGTGTATTTTTGACTTTAACCTACCCACTATATTAGAAGAGGAGGGGATCATTCCATTTTGTCCCTTCCTTCCTCATTGTCCCTTCCTGAGTCCTGGATCTTACCATTTCCCCCTTGGTCTCCCACCTCTAATCTCTTCATCCACAAGTTCATCCCTCATGCTGCCATTTGTTAACTTGCCAGGTCCCTCCCCAGCTTCAGAAACTTCCCTGGCTCCCCATTACGGGCAGAAGCACTCCATCATGTGCTCATGGAGGTCTGTGTTGTTAGTTGGGATATGTGCTATGATAATATTGAAAGCAGCGATCTAAGGAGTGGTTTACTTGAAAATAAAAAGAATAGGGACATCTGGGTGGCTCAGTCAGATAAGCATCTCCCTTCAGCTCAGGTCATGATCCCAGGGTCCTGGGATTGAGTCCCACATTGGGCTCCCTGCTCCGTGGGGAGCCTGCTTCTCCCTCCACCTCTGCCTCCTTCTCTCTCTCTCTGCCTCTCATGAATAAATAAATAAAATCTTTAAAAAAATAAAAGAAAAAGAAAAAGAATGGGTTCTAAGATGTCACAATAACATTCTTATCATTCACCAAAATTATGAAATGTTTCCCTAATGGGAAAAAAAGCTAAGGAGCCAGTAAGAACACACAACCACTAGTCTGTTTTACTGATTTGTCCATGGGAGTATGTTAGATGTGGAGGAATGACAATGAGAACCACCAGCCCTCAGGATACATGCCAGCTGCTTCATTTAACTTGGGGATCTTAGACCCTTCATAATGACTCCTTAGCTCCCTCTTCTTGCCTCCCTCCCCACAAGACCTATGGTTCACTATACAGAGTGGACCTACCATTTTCCAACTACATTTTAGGTTTTTACTGATTGCCTCCTCCCCTACCCATGCCTCATCCATGTTATCTAATTTTTTTTTTCTGGCTTATTTCAAATGTTACCTCCTCTGTGAAACTTTACTCAAATCTTTAGAAAATTAATTCATCTCTCCTCTGGGCTCCAAAGTTCTTTAAGCCTATCTCTGACCTTGACCATATTAAACTGAATTATAATTTTCTGTTTGCCTGTCTTCCCTACTATACTATAAACAGCTTGAGAAAGCCACTTTTTTCCCCTTCATATGTGCCTTATAGAAATACCTAAGTACCTGGCATGTTGCTTGACAGTTACGTTGCTTATTAAATACTTGTTAAATAATACAATAATGAAATAACTTATTTGTTAATAAATGAGGGAGATAATATTTTACTGATGTAAAGGCTGAGTTTCAGTGAAGATAACTAAAACCTCAAAACCATAAGAGCAAACACGAAATCATCACAGTTCCAGTTCAGGGTTCTATCTACTTTCTAATTGAATTGTCTCATTTGAGGAGACCTAGAAGCTTCTGGGTGACTAACCTGCCTCCATATTTACTATGTCCTTCGTGGGTTAGACAAACTGGGCTATTCTGAGCTCAGCCATTCCAATATCTCATCACATTCTTCCTGATTTATTTCTTCTGTCTGATGTACTTCCTGTCAGTTTCATTAATTTTTTTTTTTTGTATAATTTCTTTTTATCATCTCCTTGTTCCGGAGTGCCATATATACCCATTTTCTTTTGGTATCAGATCAATTTTTAATTTGTGGCTTCTGTTTCTGACATTTTTAGGATTTAAAATTGCATTCTGTTCTTGTTATCTCCAACCACAGAAAAGCAAATGTATGTAATTGCAACAAAACATAAAATTAAAAAAAGAGCATACACAAAAAAGATAAAGTCCCAGGGAAGGCAAGGAAAGTATTAGTATGCCAGAAAATAAGGAAGCTTTCACAGAGTCCCAAAGCAAAGACTATGTTCAAGGATAAGTGCTAGCAGAGGGAGAGACTGGACAGCAGCTGCTTGCACAAGAATGACTCTTCCTCCTTTCCCAGTTCTTTTCCATGAGGAACCAATGCCCAGGCTTACTGGACAGTCTCCCCACAGACAAGTCATAGGCTTTATCAGCCTCAGAAGTAATTTCCTCTTACTCAGGACAAACCCTATAGTCCTCCCACTTCCATGTGGAAAATTGGAAGGTCACCCCAAGCTGCCTCTTCTTCCTGAAGAAGCTTTTGGCCCCAAACCACGATTTGTTCCCAGGACCATTCTTTCAAGTGTCCGTGGGCAGCCCATACCCTCACATTGTAATTGCCTTGCACATAACTGGACCTCACTGCATTGACCAAAAGCCTGTGCATATGAGACATAAGAATGAAGTCCAGTGAATGAATGCAAATCACTCCCTGAAAAGCCCTGTCCTCTTTCACTATCTAATACTGGGGTAATATTAGACATTACCTAACATACAGCTTTCATTTAATTTTTACTTCTAGGATACCCACTCCAGATTATATAAATTGATCATGGGGTCAAATTGATATTCTTTCACCAAGAGCATTCAGTATTCTTTAAAAGCCTTCTTAATCCTCAGTCGTTAGGAATATAAATACTACATGGGCTATAAAACAAATGGCTAACAAGGATGGCAGATGCAGAAGAGTGTATTGGGTAAGAGTGTGAGCTCTGGAGTTAGGTGGGCCTGGCCTTGAATTCTGATTTTACTACTAATGGCCTTGAGCAAATGACTGGTTTCTTCAACGAGTTAGTAATATTTGATGCACTCAATAAAAGGCATTATAACCTAAAAGGTAATATGGTTACTATATTTCTGTAAGTTAATGGCACATTTTCCACATTTAAATGGTTTTGAAATCAGAATGTTTTTCATAATCAATATCAAAAGAAACTTGCCAGCTGTTTACCCTATCTCCTATCTGCCCCCCCAAGCTGTTATTAAATCTACAGTACATTTTATAATTATTTGTGTTTAAGAATCAAGGAGATATGGTTCACAACATGACAACAACTAAAACTCTGGAGCTCTTTTGTGGTAAACATACCTTTCCAGCTAGATTCCCCTATGTACTATTAGTGTCTTCTGCAGGAAAGAGGAGAGCCGAAGATCCCTTGGGTCATACCGTCCCAGTTGCAGATACACAGTCAAGTGTGTTGTAGAAGCTAATTTACTGGGAAGCTCATGAAGCTCGAACTTCCAGCTTCCCACTCCCACCGGCCTCTGCTAGTGTCCTGGGAAGGGCCCTAGGACCATGTTCCTGTGGTCGGATATATTCCTAAAACATGCACATCTGTTTTGTTTTCTTGAAAAGGTCCTCATTGTATGAGCTTCTGTGTCCATAAAAATTAGAATACTCGGGAATGTCACCGAAGGTGTTCATGTGGCACCATTTGTATTTAGGTTACTCTGCCTCTCCTGAGTATATTCTTGGCCTGTGTTTCTCCTCCCCTCCATCAAAAGCTGCTCTTGGGAAAGGACCTTCTGTTTGATATTAACACTTAGCGTGACTTTGAACCAGTGTGGTTTACCTCTTGGGGTTCTTTATATTTTGCATCCTCCTCCTAAGGCAGAATGAAAGGTAATTTTTTTTTAATGAAATATCTGGCATTAGCAAAGAGACTGAAATGTTATTTTGAACTACAAAGAGATCCTTCTTCTTTCACCCCTAAGCCCATAGCCAGAAGACACTCTTCTACTATGCCTACATGTAGGCATAGCCCATTTATGGCTGTCTAAATCAATTTCTGTCTATTCAACACTGTGCTACACAGTTAGCAGCAGATTAGATTCTCCTGCATGAGAACAGCTGAGATAGCAGATCCAAATGTGAATGAGACAAAGACACAACTTTACTTCTCTTACACTTCTACTATTTTACTCTGCTCATTTACCTTCCCCTTCCTGCCTGTTTCCCATCCGCTAACACTTGTTAAGCACCTGCCAAATGATAGGCATTATGATAAATAGGCACTGGCACACTGAAATGAGCCTTTAACATTGCTCAATGAACGGAAGAATCAAACACCGATTTTTGTGATGGTGCTACTGTTCTTACCCTAGTAATGCCATTTTCATTTTCTAGTTTTCTTCATTAAGAGAAGGCTAATGTTACCATTGTAATCATCTTCCCCTTAGTTGTGCTTTTAGTTATTCTATGATCCTCAAGAATAACTGCTATTTTTTATCCCCTTCCCCTTTCCTGTCCTAAGAGGCTCAAATAAGTGCGTAAACCAGAAGGCTGGTTGAGAACAAAAGCTTTTTTTTTTTTTGAACTATTAGTTACTTCAAAAGGCTTAAATATTTTGCCTTACCTACTTCCTTGATCCTGCAACTAACATATACTGGGAAAAGTAAAGAGACCTTAAAAGAGTTCATCTTTATTAAATATTGTAGTCAAGCATAAGCAATGATGACATTAACAAAAGAACGATCGTGGTCATAATATGAACCATACAAACCATTCTCTCCACTATATATATTTAACACTGCTAAATCCTCTGCTCACACCCTCAGAACTGAATAAATTAGGTGTCTGTCCTTTAGGCATTAACCAAATGTCATCTCCTCTGGAAGGATTTCCCTTCTTTTACACAAAGGTAGATATTTCCTACAATGGGCTTGCATGGAGTAGATGTGAGTCCTCAGAGAGCACCCTAGACATCCCCATTACAAGAGTCATCACATAGTTTTATCATCTCTTGCTTCATCAACTGTTCTCCCACTAGATCACAAGGTCTATGAGGACAACCACCATGCGAATCTCGCGCACCATTTTATCCTCAGGGGTCTGGAAAAAACCAAGAGTGTTACAAACAGTTGATAAGTGAAGCAAGGAAAGGAGGAAGGAAGGAAGGAAGGAAGGAAGGAAGGAAGGAAGGAAGGAAGGAAGGAAGGAGTTTTTCAAATATTAGGGAAGCCAACTGTCCGGTTTATTTAGTATTCAAAATGCAATCATATGGACAGTACTCCTGGAACTACTTCCCTTATGACTGGGATTTCACCAACTCTTTCCTGTGCTTATTGAATTGCTGAAAATAATATAAAAAAGTGTGATTTCCTCCTCTGATTCCTCTAGGAGATGCAGACACAAATCACAGAGTCCAAGTGACTTAAGCCAAAGTGGTTCTTCTTGGTTCTTATGTCATTGTTTTGGAGTCAGCCCAGATATCCACACTATACCATCTGCACTGTATCCTAAACATCTCTTACTTTCCCATCTGACTTTTGCTTACATTGTTAGAGTCTCAACTCCTTCCCCTGACTCATCTCCCAAAGTTTGGATGATTATTCTTATTCTAATGGAAGAGAAAGAATGTGTAGACCATCCAAAGGGGTGGCTTGTCCAAATATTGTCTCTTTTTGGCTTTCAAATATATAATGTAGATTTTCATATAACCAGAATTTGCCCACTGCTCAGAACACTCAGAACTCTTCTGTAAGTGGCAGTCCAAATTTGAAAACCACAGCTGTTTTTAGCAATTGAGTCACCGCCTTTCAGATGCCAAAAATATCACCTACCATATTCCCCAGGGTTCAAAGAAAGAGGAAAGAGGAAAAAAGCAAAGAACAAGTTGAGGATAAAGGTAGCAGGAAGCTTCTCCAGTCATACAAAGTATTATTAAAAATAACTATAACAGTGCTCGCTTCAGCAGCACATACGCTAAAACTGGAATGATAAAAAGAAGATTAGCATGGCCCCTGCAAAAGGATGACACACAAATTTGTGAAGTGTTCCATATTTTTACTGGAATAAAAAGAAAAAGAAAAGAAAGAAATAAAAAAACTATAATAACTGAAATAACAATAAGATTAGCAGTGAGAACTAGCATTCAATAGCAATTAACAAAACAGGGCCCCATGTGACTTTCCCAATCTCCCTAAAAGGGAAAGATGATAGTATTCTTAGCACCCTCATTTTACAGATGAAGAAACAAAACTAGAGAGGTTAAGTGAAAAACCTAAGGTTATACAGCTAAGCCAGAGCTCCAACCCAAGCCTTCAGACTTCAAATCCCATAATCTTTTATTTAAACACAGTCTCACCACTGATTTATCTAACCACTCCTTCATGAATTGATTTGGGTAGGAACTCTGCCCTTTTTCCATCACTGTAGGCCTAAGGGCAATCATTAGAATTTCTTTGAGTTTCTCAAAACAGAGTAGAAACAAAATAGAGTAAAATCTTTGTTTCTACTCTTAGCTTTTGGATGAGGGTTCTACGTATATACATATTAAAATGTTTAATACATATTAAAATTACTTGGCCCATCTCTAAACTGGTTTTGGAAGCTTCAGAAAAGAAGCTTGGCCAGTCTGTCCCAGTGTGCACCTTGGATTCGGATTTCCAGACCCCCCTTCCCACCCACAGAGGACCTCAGGAACAGCCAAAGCAACTTTTTAACTGGGAAAACATGGTGACCCTTCTCTGGTCTCCCAGTCCCCATCTCCCCAGAGCAGACCAGTACCTAACACATCCTGGGCTGTGGTGAGAGAGATTCTCATCCTGGAGGCCCTAGCAACTGGGTCCAGGCTGTGCAGCCAACGGAAAGCCTACCCCATAAATCAAATCTTGGGGGATCTGTGATCCAGCAACACCTCTAGCAGATTCCCATTTAAGGCAATATCTGGCAAGAGCCTTGTAAAAGAGAGTGGGGAAAAGAAAACTAGATAGGGAAATGAAGGGCTACTAAATGATACGGCAAGGATGAGACTGTGGCAGACAGTATTTTCCAAAGATAACTGCAAAAATCATTCTGGTCCTAAATGCTCTTCCAGAATCTTGCTACTCTCCCATCAAAAGGAGTTTATTTCCTCTCTCCTTGAATCTCCATTGGTCTTGCTGACTGTCTCAATGAATAGACTATGGTTGAAGTAAAGCCCTGTGACTTTTGAGGGTAGGTTAGAAAAGGTGGTACAGCTTCCAGCTGACTCTCGCTCTTGGGCATCTGACTTTTGAACCTTGGAAGGAAACCCAGGCTACATAGAAAGTTCATATGTAGGTATTCCAGTTATCAGCCCAACAAAGGGGCTAGCTGACAGCAGGCATCAACTGCCAGACCTGTGAGTGAACAAGTCTTGTGATTCCAGTCGCCAGCCTTTGAGTGACCCCAGCCTTCAAGTCTTCCAGCTGAAGCTTCAGACGTCATGGAGCAAAGATGAGCCATCCCCACAGTGCCCTGTGGGGATTCCTGACCCACAGAATCCAAGGGCACAGTAAATAGTTGTTTAATGTCACTAAGTTTTGGGGTAATTTGTTGCACAGCAAGTCATAACCAGAACGGGAACCTAGGCCTGAGGGGACCTCTGACAGGTTCTATCTGCAACAGCCAAAGGTGAGATCAGGTCCTACTGCTAATTCTAGCCATCCCCTGCCAGGTGCCTTCTTCATAAAGGTCATTTTTCTTAAGGGCTCCACTGTTCCTCCCTGCAGCTGCACGTGGCCCTCCCATCCAGGTCCATTAGACCTGCTTTTAAAGGTCTGAATCTGAATCTCAATTGTGCATAAGGTTTGAGCCATTTTCTTTAAGGTTCTTCGGCCCTGCCTGGACAAATGAGAAGATGAGCTTAGCTACTTATTTCAGTCTTTGAACGTTCCGTGGTGGTTAAGAAGTATCCAGCGGTGGAGGGAGAGGGGTAGTGCAGAGAAAGGGAAGAACCTAACTCCCAACACCTTCGTCCTAGTGCTAACCTAGAGTTACGTGTTCTACTTAAATACATGAGCACAGTCAGAACCTTCACTCTCAGTGCCATGATCTCACTGAATCATTTTACTTCCAATGACAGCCCTTTGGTCAGGTCATTAGATGTGATATCATAAAAGCCAAAAATATAGGGATTTGTCTGTCTTGTGCACTATTGTAATACAAACATTTAGCGTAGTGCCTGTAACCTAGTACACACTCAATAAATATCTGTTGGATGGAAGAATAAAACGAATGAAAGAAATTTCCTCCCCCTTTTAGAGAACGATACCTGATATCAGATTAGCGTAAAGTGCTTAGAAATTTGCAGTGTTCAATAGGTTGATATTCAGTGGCCTGAAGTAATGTTTTTCAACCTGCTTAAAGCAACCGTTAAACTTTAAAACTGTGAGTTCCTTGAGGGCAGAGACCACGTCTTATTCCATTTTGTATCCCCAGCACCTGGCACTTTGCTAAGTGCTCAGTAAATACTAAATATTTATTATTTAATATAAATTAAATATTTAAATATTAAAAACTAAATGAATGTCAAACTGAGACTGGCAGAGATATTTGAAATTATTTAGTTCGCCCAGGCTTTGCCTGGTAGGAGGCAGTGACAGGTAAGGATGCTGGCCAGTGCACCTGACCCCCAGAGGGATCAGACTGGGATGCAGGAGTCCAGAAGTCCTGAGGCTTCCCAGCTGCTAAAACCCTTTGAGAACATGAGGACCCAAAAAGCTTTTGTAACCTGAGCAGGACATTGGTTTGAATACCAAAAAGGGTACCACTTTACCAATCAAGAGTGCTATTTGATTATTATACTCCAAATATGCTTTTCTTTCACAGCTAATTTTATACATGATCCATTTATTCATTTGTCCATTTGTTTACTCATTCGTCCCCTATTAAAGGGGTTGTCTAAGCATTGCTATTGTTCTGCAAAGATTTGTTTAATCTGCTCGAGAGATAGGTGAGTGTTCAAAAGGTCCCCATTCCCTGGAAAAGTGACCTGACTAGGCAACAAAAGATGCGATATTATTTTGTAGAGGCAGATGGGAATTACAGACATAAGGTCTTCACAATTCAGAATGAACTAACCCAGTATATTTTGCAATGTGATTTGCATTGGGTAGAACCACTTGACAGCTGACTATTAAATATAGAGAAGTCTGGGACCCACCACTCCAGACACACTAAATCAGAACGCCAGCAGTGAGACTGCAAACTTCATGAGCAACCTCTGGCGATTTTGATTGCACTCAAGTTTGAGAACTGATGACCAAAGGTGTCTTGCTAATGGGACGTACATGCAACTGCTTAATATAATATAGTTTCCCCCGCATCTCTACAAAAAGCTGTTACTTGACTGATTCTCAGACACCTAGGAATAGTGTAAATATGGCTCAGATATTTAACACTATTTAGAATAGTGTAAGCATGGCTGATGCCCCAGACCAGAATTTCACTGAATAAATACAGTCATTCTGTCCATAAACTAGCCCCAAATAAACCTTTGCAAAAAGAAAATAACAAAGTAAATCTATCCTTCCGTTAAGAAACTCACAATTCAGAAGCAAAATCTTACAAAATAGTTGTTACTAAAATAGAAAAGCCTTTAAACCCAGAAATGGCACATTCAAACCATTCTCAATTTGAAAAACAATAAACAACAATCATCAGCTGTGAAAGGGAGCTCTAGACTACACTATTTTTCTACCCTGGTTCCCACAGCGCTGACGTCCTGCTGGGACCCTGAGACCTTTTCCTTGCCTTACCCCCAAACTCACTCCTTCTTCCCAGGAGACTTTTACTCACTTTCTGAATTTTCCTAATTTGGTCAGAGAGTGTGTCTAACAGGCGAGTTTTCAGGAAGTCCATCACCTTGACCACCCGGCCATCAATGTAGCAACTGGAATAAAAATAAAATAAGAATCAGGTAAAAATCTTGAGCAGGAAACTATAAACACACTTCTCTAGCCAGAGGTCTCTGTTGCCTGAGGAAACAGCCCAGAGTTCACCTGGGCTTTTACATCCTAAAAGGCTTTGACCCTGGGTACCTTTGAAACAAGTAATATGCTTTTTATCTTCTTCATTTCTACCTCCATTTGTGGCCTATATTGTGACTTTTTTCAACCTCTGTCACGTGAAACTGCATTGCTTGCTCTATAGGCGTTGACAGGAATCTGTAATACAAATTAAGTAATGGGGAAAAGCTTGCTTTTTTTTTCCCCTAGGAAGAGTAATTTAACACCCATCCCACCCCTACCCCCACCTTAAAGTAATAAAGGTATGTGCGAGATTTAGAAAGAATACTCAAACATTTTTATAGGTTTCCATACCTTTCCATAAGAAAACAAATCCCAATCACAAAAATCTGATTTAATGTAGTGAGTGGGTCTCAAAAGTTTCATCTCCAGCTCACCTTGCAGTCAACCTTCTCCAACCACCTCCAGAATAAATGAATGGATGAATGAATGAATGAGCAAACAAATAAATCAGATGGATTAAGTCTAGGAGCACTCTCCTAAAATAATAACAAGTTTAGCATTCACTGGGTGTGGTGGTGTGGGTTTTGTTAGGTTGCTTAAGTGTAACATCAAGTTGTGCTGAGACAGTGTTGTGAACATTTGACCAAAACAGGTCCATCCAGCTTTGTGAGGCCTCTCTTTGTGAACCCTTACTCTGAAGACTAAGCTGAGACTGGCCCAGGTTTAGGTGACCTTTATTATTTTAAACCCTCCCACCCCCATCTTTACAAAATTCCGAATTAAATCAACTGAATTAAAATAAATGCTTATGACTCCTGGGTGCCTTTTCCAACCCACTCAGGTCTCCCCAGTTGATGGCTAGTGATAGGTTATTTCATTTTTAATAAGACACCAACCTATCAGTACATATTATAGAACTATGGGAAAATTCTTTGTTAACTCCCCATACTAATACATGATGTAGTAGAATGGTTAAAATTTTTTTTCTTTAAGATTTAATTAATTAATTTATTTAGTTGACAGAGAGAGAGAGAAAGCAGGAACATGAGGGGCAGAGGGAGAGGGAGAGAATCTCAAGCAGACTCTGCACTGAGTGTGGAGCCTGACGTGGAACTTGATCTTACAACCCTGAGATCATGACCTGAGCAGAAATTAAGAGTTAACTCTTAATTTCTTAGTCAACTGACTAAGCCACTGAGAAGTCCCCCAAAAAAGTTTTTCTTAATTGCTCTAGCTGAAGTGAGTGTGGGACATGAGTTATAGCCACTCAGCCTTCCCCTTGGTCTCCTTCACCACTTCGGACATTTCCACACAATCCAATGTTTAAATCATCAGTATGTTAGAAACAACATAGGTTTTGGACCCAGAGATATCTAATTTCAAAGTCCAGACCAGTTATTTACTACCTATATAACTTTGGACAAGATACTTGGCCTCTGTGGGCCTCAGTTTTCTTATTCTTTAAAAAAATTTTTTTTTTTTATTTTTAGAGAGAGAGAGAGAGTGTGTGCAGGTGAGTAGGGTGGGGAGGAGCAGAGAAAGAATCTTAAGCAGGCTCCACAGCCAGTGCAGAGCCAGCTTGGGATTTGATCTCATGACCCTGAGATCATGACCTGAGCTGAAATCAAGAGTCGGCCACTTAACCAACTGAGCCATGGTGACCCTTTTCTTCTTCTTCTTCTTCTTTTTAAAGATTTTATTTATTTATTCGACAGAGATAGAGACAGCCAGCGAGAGAGGGAACACAAGCAGAGGGAGTGGGAGAGGAAGAAGCAGGCTCCCAGCAGAGGAGCCTCATGTGGGGCTTGATCCCATAATGCCGAGATCACGCCCTGAGCTGAAGGCAGACGCTTAACCGCTCTGCCACCCAGGCGCCCCCTCTTTTTATTTATTTATTTATTTATTTATTTGTTTATTTATTTATTTATTTATTTTAGAGAGAGACACAGAGACAGTGGGCAGGAGGGGAGGGGGAGAGGGAGAGAGAGAATCTCGAGCAGACTCTGTGCTGAGCATGGAGCCTGATGCAGGGCTCTATCTCACAACCCTGAGATCACGACCTGAGCAGAAATCAAGAGTTGGACGCTCAGCTGACTGAGCCACTTATGCGCCCCAGTTTTCTTATTCTTAAAAGAGGTAACATATCTACTTCTCAGAATTAACTGATGATTAAGCAGATAAACCTAAAGTGTTAGGCACATAGTAGGCATTCAACAACTGTTCTCTTTTAATTTCATTTTCAGCTCACAAAGATGGGGTCATAAACAATAGGGGACTGACTGATTAAATTATGTGTGAGTGTAGAATCCTAAAAGTGGAATTAGTATATCAAAGGATACATGATTTTGAAAATTATATTAGGGAATAAAATGAAATAATGACGTGACCTTTTACTTCATTCCTGATAAGATGCTAGACTCAGATCCAATAAACGTTTATTACGTGCACCACACAGTGCTGAGCATGTCCATGTCCATTACTTACCACCCAACCTCTTCCTAATTAGTACTTCACTATTAGCATTTCTGATTTTTTTTGAAAAATTGTGATTATATAGCTTGCTACATGGAAGCTAGGTACATCAAAACATAGTAATGTTAAAATTAATAATTCATGCAATGCTAATCTAATACACACTGAAGGACATGAATACTTGTTACTATGTTACATGATTACTAGGCACACGGTACAAATGCACCGTAATTAGTGTTTTGTTTTAATCAAATATATTATAGTTCCCTCTTGTCTTTTTGTTAGCTCCCAATAGCTATTTTAAACATCAGACTTTATGACTTTTGCTGGCAACACATATAGTTTAATACTTACTGAAATAAAAATGCCAGATGTACTTTTTCAGTATGTAGGATTCCCTGTAAATATCCCCCTATCCCACACACTCCTTAGTTGAGGTGCCTTTATTCCTCCACTCCTTCCTTTTGTCTCTTTTCTCAAGTACTCAGACCTTGGAGTTAGAAAATCCTGGTTCAGTTTCAGCTTTGTCACCTACAACCTATAGATGTTAAGTTTCCCCTTCTTTGAAGTTGGTTTAAAAAAAGAACCTCAAACCCACAGTATTCAGGGTACACTGTACTAGTCAAATTAGGAAAAATTCTGGGCATAGATCCTGGCACATAAAAGGTATTTAATAAGGAAATTTATCCTCCAGATTACTTAAAGGGCCCAACAGCAACCTAGACTGAAAGGCCATGGGATGAGGTGAGCAGGGGAACATCTGTCTGAAGGACAGCATGCTCATTCACTGTAGATTTGGAATGAGGGAGGTGTGGGACAGCAAGAAAAGACTCTGGATTCCGAGTAGGTGGGAAGGCAGAAGGAGAGATGGAGAGAGCTGTGTTTCTATTGCAAAACTTTGGAATTTGAAAAGACTTTAATGACCATGTGGTCTAAAGCATGTAGGCTTGCTACCGTATGACTGAGAAGTGATTATCTACAACAGTATATCTCATATACTACTTGTACTGTTCCTCTGTACTGCAGCTTGAATCCATGGAAGTCTCCTCTAACGAGTATAAAATTTGCTCCCTCTCACTGTCCACTCAATGGCTGTTTTCTTGATCCAAGAAAACCAAAGTCCAATTCCTCCCTCATGTGACACGTGGGGGAGGAATTCCAATAAAAATTTTGGCTTAAGCTTTTTAGAGCCTATTTTTGGCCTCACTTTTAACCTAACAGGCTGGATTCAATCATTCTCAGTTGGTCTCAGGCTATTTCTGTGGACTGTGAATTAGATTGGAGCAGGGGAGAGCTCGGGCAGGAAACTAGTGTGACAAGGTTATCTTATCTCAACAGTGCCGGCAAGAAGGGATCTGGGTCATGAAAAGAAGCTTAAAAGTGAAGGAAGAACTAATAAAATAAAGCTTCTATAGAGTGTAAGAGAAAGAGGAAGGGAATCTCTGATGACCAGGAGCTTGTGAGAGAGAATATCTTGGAGAACACTAATGCCCAGAACATGTAGGCTAGTCAGACTAGGCTTTAGATTTGTCAAAGGAGATGAAGGATTCTTTTTTTTTTTTTCTTTTAAAGATTTTATTTATTTATTTGACAGAGAGAGAGAGAGACAGCCAGCGAGAAAGGGAACACAGGCAGAGCGAGTGGGAGAGGAAGAAGCAGGCTTCCAGTGGAGGAGCCCGATGCGGGGCTCGATTTCAGAACGCCGGGATCACGCCCTGAGCCGAAGGCAGACGCTTAACGACTGAGCCACCGAGGCACCCCAGGAGATGAATGATTGTATTTGAGATATCAAGGACACAGAGAACATCAAGGAGGAAATATACAACAAGTACCTGGAGATATGAGAAAGAGGTACAGATAAAAGTTGAGAAAGGAAAAGAGCTGGGTCTTCAGCTTGTAAGTAATGAATGAAGCCATGGCTATAGATGACCCCTCCGAGAAGATAAGAGAACTTAACAGAGATGTCAGAGACCTTCTAAAATGCTTGTCAAATATGGCCTTGGACATTGCCTCTACGTTTGACCCAGTTAAGAGTCCTTTCTTTCCTCACTCTTTTTAATAACCTCAGTCTGAGCCGAATTTACATTTGGACATCAAAGGAATCCCCATATCATACTGAGAAGCTTCAGCAACTTTATCTGCAACCTTAAATCTACATACATATTATACTATGGAAATACGAACTTCGGTCCCCCAGAACTTAGTATCACTTTTAAGAGAGGGGCCAATTTAACCACACATGTGAATCTGATAATACCTAATTTTCTTGAGTACCCCTGGATAATTAACTTGCTACATTTAACCTTCATAAATGTGACACTTTGAAGAAAGCACTCAGTGTTGATAATCTGTCGTTATTTGAAAAATTCCTGCCTGTTACAGAGTTTTAGTTCTCCGATAGTGACTGCCTGTGGTAAGGGGACCACGGTATCATTTAGATTTGGACACAAAGGAGGTGTGGAGTAACCTGCCATAACCATTTGGAAAGGATAAATCATTAAAAATGATGAAGATGGTGATTTCTAACCAAGACTGTGTAAAAGGAAACAGGCCTGGATTCCAGCTGACTGTCCAGTAACCTGGGGGCAACTCTCTTTTGTCTTTCTCATTGGGAAGATAAAGATGATTCTTAGACCTTAAGCAATCTCTCTAAAGACTTCATTACTTTAGTAATGGCTACAAAGTATCAGAAGACCAAATAAATGAGAGAAGGTAAGGATTGAGAGGGAGAAAAAAAAAAAGAAGAGAAAGAGAAGGCGAATTCATCAATTAGAGGTGCTTTGGCATCTTCCACATAAAGCCTGGCAGAATAGTTGGTTCTCCAAACACTTAACTGACAATTTTAGGTAAATCATAATCCTCCTCCAAGCTCTCTTGAAATTTCAGCATCTCTTACAATCAAACCACAAGCGGCTGAGTTGTTCAACTAAAAGCTGAAGCCAAGAGAGGCTGTGTAGAAATAACATTTCTGGGAACTATTACAAATGCAATGAGGTTGAAACCTTTGTGTGTGGACAAATAGCCTGTCTGGCTCAATACCAGCAACCATTACTCCTTCCTCTGCTGGCCTCCAGATTGGCAGGTCGCATCAAGCACACATCTGGGGAGGTGGCAAACATGGCAGAGTACACAAAGTAATTCAAACCTCTTACCAATTCCTTCACCAACTCTCCCTCCTTAATGTTTATTTCTAGCTTAATACCTTTCATCTTATTTAAATGTTCATTTCTAAGACCTTTCATCTTATTTAAAATTTTGCCCTTTATTAAAGAAATCTATGTTCATTACAGACAAATTAGAAAATGCATACAAAATTAAAATATGAAAATGAAAAATCACCAATAAGCTCAACACCTAGAGAAACCCACTGTTAACATTTTGCTGTATATCCTTTCAGAGATTTTCATAGTAAATGCACATAAAATTTCCCATAATTAGTTATTTTTAAAACTTACTCCAGATCCTGTTCTATAAGTGTAGAAACTTAAAACTCTACCTGCTAAGACTCCCAAGCCCATCCCAGAAGGATACTGACAGGAGCCATTAGGGACTCCAGGTCGAATCATCTTACTCTTATTTTAATTCTATTTTGGCCAGTTGGCACCCTCTGCCCGGGCAGGTCTCACCTCCTTTCTGTCTCTGCCTGCCAGGTTCTAGCTCTGACCCTCCTACTCCCCCTTCTCCGGCCCCCAGATTCAGTCTCCAGGATTGTACTACAATTAGCTACTTATGCCCATTAGCCTCTTAAAACATTTAACGAGCAGAATTTGTTGCCTCCAGGGACAGCTGGTTTTGTTTACCTGGCTCTTTACTTTAAAAGGAAAAACCTTTGCCCCTTATTATCTGACCCCTTCTTTTATTTCAGGTAATTGCATTAGTGCTGGCTTCCCAATGCTTAGGAATTTCCGGACCTATTTTGCTCCCCACTGCTTTCAGGGAGGAGGGGCAGTCTGCTCAGAATTCTAACACCCAGCCTGCTGACAGGGCAGGTAATTCCATAAAACTGGGGCCTTCCCCACTGAAGGGGGAGAAGCTTGGACAATCATTGGAATAACCCTGTTGACCTATAAAACCTATCCTGACACCTTGAAGCCAACCTTGGTAGAGGCTAACGTGGGTCCCTCTAAGGCTTTACACCTTGTATTTGCCCCCCCTCCAGAGGCCCTCACTCTGGGCTCCCGCTGAGCACACTGCTCTTCACACAGGCCTTCAGGGTTTCTTTCTGAGGCTACCTTATTCTTGATCTTCTTTGTAATGGGTCAACCTTCTTATCTCCTGTTCTGAACAACTTCGGGCAGGTAAAGCTTGGATGAAATGAACACTGCTACAAATTTTAAAAAAGATCCTACGGAATATAGATGTTTCCTTAGCTTTCTTAAACCAGTTCCTATAAATCCATACAGGAGTCACCCAGCTGACTGAAGTGTTCAGGAATTACAAAGTTTTGTACTCTGGAAAATGTTATCATTGAAAAATGGTACCAGTAAAGGTCAGGGTTGCAGGCAATCCCACAGACACATAATGGGTACTCAAAAATATATTTAATAGGGGCGCCTGGGTGGCACAGCGGTTAAGCGTCTGCCTTTGGCTCAGGGCATGATCCCGGCATTCTGGGATCAAGCCCCACATCAGGCTCCTCCGCTATGAGCCTGCTTCTTCCTCTCCCACTCCCCCTGCTTGTGTTCCCTCTCTCGCTGGCTGTCTCTGTCTCTGTCGAATAAAAAAAAAAAAAAAAAATCTAAAAAAAATATATATTTACTAAAAGCACGTGTGCCTGAATAAGCTAACCCACAATGCGCCAAAAGGCTGGCCCTGAAGCACAACTGCTGTCCTAAGGGCCCTATTTATTTGACCTTTTCTTGTTCCTTGCACACTTTGGGTCCTGAGCCTTAAGCCCAGGTCATTCTCCCGCCACGAACCCAGTATATGCGGAGACACAACGTTTTGGCAGAGGCTCAAACAGCTGGCCCTTGATCCTACTGTTGAGGTGAGCTCTATGGGAAGCAGGGAAGGAGCCATCTGCAGCTCCAGAAAAAACTCTGAGGAGAGCATCGCTGGGACTTTTCAGAATAGTAGCAGGTGACGGCACCAAAAGTGTAGGCAGGAGCAGATCCATGTGTTTGAGTTCTTAAACTTAAACAATTTGTGGGACCATCTTTAAGAAAAAGAAATCAAAAGTACAGAATTAGGTACAAAAGTAAATTTTCATTTAGAGTGACCAAATAAATCACAACAAACCCCCAGAAACTAAGAGAATCAAACCCTTTTTTTCTGAGAGCTATTTCAGGAATTTACCAGAAATGCTTACAGCAATGCTTTCTGATAGCAACCTGCCTTACCCCTTTCCACCTAGAACATCCTACAACTCTCACCTCATAGGAGCCAAGACAACTGAGGGGCTCAAAGCTTCAGTCATTCGCTTCCTGGCCAAGTAACTGCGGGGCATCGATAGTAAGAATGGCAGGGTCTAAGTTACCAGAACCTAACCATCTATGTGCAGTACTTTGTTTATAAATTGGGAACTGCCTACACAGTTACCTCAATCTTCCCCTGGCCTCTTTTCATATAATTGTCATTGTAGCAGAATAGCACAACCAACTTAACTATAATTTAGTACATTATTAACGAGGAGAACATAGAAGAAAGAGGAAGGAAGGAACCTTATATGCATTAAGTTCCTTATTTGCTAGATATTTTACCTAGGGTGTCTCATTTAATCCTCAAGAACACTCCCTCCTTTACAGGTTACAAACCGTGGCTCACAGAGACAGAGTAACTGGGAAACCAGAGATCTTATATGCACTAAGTGATAGATACCAAACACTCTTCCCTCTCTGTTCTGCCAGTTTCTTCATCTGTCCTGTAACCCAGTATAATAGCTTTCCAATCATCTTTAGTCTTGCCTCCTTCAACCATCCTGACCAGTTCAACAATACTGAGTTAAACTCAAATTTCTCTAGAAAACAAAACAAAAACAACAAAACAAAACAACAAAATAAAAACAAAACCAAAAACAGTAACAAAAGCAAAAACCTGGGGAGATAAGTAAAGGAATGGAGGTGGCATAGCTTTACTCTGCAAAAATGTTTTTCAAAATCTTTAAGCAAGTGTTATATGAAGAAAAGTGCCTCCATGGTCAAATAGGTTTAAGAGACTTTGGGTGAAAATCAAGTTCTACTTCCTGCCATCATGGAATAGCTGGTATAAGAATTACCCTTCTGTCACAGACAACTCAAAATCCAAGACAAAATACATAAAACAACTCTTGGAAGGAATTAGATAGCAACCAACTCAGGCTGTAATCTTTGAGAGCAGGGGGGCACATGAGGTAAGCCCCACACTCACCTGGGCTTGTGCCCCTGGGTAGGGGAGAGACAGTTTACTGACCACCAAAATTTTGTGCTCTCCTTCTACAGTGCAGAGCTATTTGTCAAGAAGCAGCTGCCCAGGCAGAACCTATTCTTTCTCTGCCACTGTCACGGGAGAGGGGCTTAAAAGACTAATAAGGCCAAAGCAATGTGAGCAGAATTAGTAATACATCACTTCAGGGCTGAAGTTGGTGGAGATGTGTATCACTTCTGGGCAGAAACTAAGAAGCCATGTCCTCCATATAGTCTCTTTCCCCATTGCCAGATGAATGGAAAGTCTCCAAGGAGACTTTGGAAGATGGAAAAAGGCTGGGTCCTGAAATGACCACATATAAGGCCATCTATCAGGTATATCAGCATCGGACATGACATTAGTGAGAAACAAACTTTTACTGTTTAGACCACTGAGATTTGGGGGTTTATTTATTAAAGCAATTAGTGTTACATTTACTAATGCAGAGGTATTAGTTACAACAAACCTCCATTATACCAACCAATCTTTTTCATCAGCAGTTCATAATAAAGAGGTGTCCTTTAAAAGGAAATGGTCCCTGGTATGAAAATAAAAAGAATAACCTGGAGAACCCTGCTTAATTTTAGTTTGAGTTGACTGGTGACTGTCAACAAGGGACTGAATTCTAACCATGTGAGTGCAGTTGATGAGGGAAGTGATCGCTTTTATTCTTCTGTATCTAGGCAAACTGAGCCCAGGGAGAAAACAATGACTAGGGCAATTACTAATGACCAAGGAGGACATGGAATCTAGGGCTTTGGAAGGGAGGTCAATTACTGAAGGTCACATATCAGTAGGTGGCAGCCTTTTACTTTTACATTCAGTATTTTCCCTTAGGTTTCCAGGGAAAGTCTGAGTTTTCATTCTGAGGGACAGCTAGTTTGAGGTAGATGGTATTTAGGCATTCTTACTGTGAACAAAATCACATGTCCTCACTTGCAGACATCACATAGGCAGGAAAAGCAGAGATTCAGCTCTACTTGCATGAGGTTGCTTATTTCCAGACACCCAGAGTTCATAAATACGCATGCACACACACACACACACACACACACACACACACACACACACACACCAAACTGCTTCTCTAGCTACACCCGCCAACATCCTATATATTTTAGTTCCTGCATCTAACTTTTATTCTCAGCAAATCTGGTGTCATGCTGTACCTCCTTGAAGTATACTCACTGTGTAGAATATTATACCTAGGGAAAATCTTACATCAATATAATTCTTTTCATGACAATTGCCACTTCTTTATTTAAAAAGAAAGGCGGGCTCTCACCATATAAAGCCTTTAAAGAGACTATTTACCATGACTCTATGTCTTTGTACACACATGTATAGGTGTATATATGTATTAAGAGAGACACAGAGGTCAAAAGGGAGAGAAATACCCATCTATTAGTTAGATTTCAAGACTGTGGTAAATATAAAATTAGTTTTTGTGTTGCATGGAATATGAATTGAGCCCCCAAGGAAACCATTTCTGGTAGGATATTTTAAATTTAAGTATTTGCATTATTGTGTAATTTGAGTATCAGTAATATTTAAAAATAAAATTGTAATTTTCCTTTAGTTTATTTTCAATTGCTGTATTCTTTTGATTCATAATTCTTAAACATAATAATCCTGTAATAAAAATGCATACTCATTTTAAAACTTTAAAATGATAACAAAAAGTACAAATAAGTTTAAAAATCACACCAAATCCTAACATGCAGAGAAAATCATTGCAGACAGGTCTGTATATGTGCACACATGTATGTGTGTATATATGTATAATAAAAATACTGATACCAATAATTTTAGAGCAATGTTATCCTGTTATATATTCTGTTTTGTTCTCAAAATAGATAAAATTTAATGGTATTTGAATGTAATAGAAGAGAAAGAAGTTAAAGTAAAATAAGTAATTATCAATATCAGATATTCGTCCCTTAAAATGTTTTATGAAAAATTAAAAAAGAGAAAGGTATTACTCCTATGTCTCTACAACACTGACAACCACATCAACCAGCGTTACAATTTTTGCTCCAACCATCAAACATAATTTAGGGAACTCAAGAGGAGAGGTAAAGTCTATTACAGGTATTCATCTTTTACCTTTCTGTTTTTCTTTTTCCTACTTGATGTTCCAAGCATATTTTATTAATTCTTTTCTTTTTAGAAAACTTACTTTAGCCATTCTTTTAGGTAGGTCTTCTGTCAACAAAGTTTCTTGTTTTTCCTTCATTTGAAAATGTCTTGATTTCCCTTTTATTCCTGAAGGAACTTTTTCTTGGATATAGAATGATGGGTAGACAATTCTTGACATAAATGCTAGGTCTTCAGTCCTGCAGATCCCTGAGACTTTGTCCATTATATTATTTTATTTTTTCCAGTCTATGTTCTCTCTATTGTTCAGTTTGGGTAATTTCTGTTATTCTATCTTCAAGTTTACTGATTTTTTAAAATCTCTCTCCTTCATTCTGCTGTTGAACACATCCACTGAGCTTTTATTTCATTTTTTATATTTTCATTTCCATTTGGTTATTCTTCATATCTTTTATTTCTTTGTTAGGACTTCCTACTTCTTTGCTGAGTCTATTTTTTCATTTGTTTCAAGAGATTTGTAATTGCTCATTGAAATATTTTTATGATGGCTGATTTAAAATGCTCAGATAATTTGAACATCTCTGTTATCTCAATGTTGGCATCTATTGCTTATCTTTTCTCATTCAAGTTGATATTTTTCTGGTTCTTGATAGACAAATGATTTTTTACATGATATCTGGACATTTGGGGTATTGTGTTATAAGACTCTGGATCTTATATAAGTCTTGTTTTGGTTGGCCTCCTCAGACACCATTCTGGCAGGGTAAGGAGGGAACACTGTCTCAACCCTGCCACGTGTGAGTGGAAGTCCAGGTTCCCCACCTGACATCCACTGACACTCAGGAAATAGGGGAACTCATTACTGGTAGTTGGGTGTAGGAGTTCCAACTCCCCACTAGGCATCCACTGATATACTACCCTAACTTCAAGGGGTGGGAGGGCCTCATTCTTGCTCCTCAAATGGCCTCCACTGACATGAGTGGGAGAGTAGTATCACTACTGCTGGGTGGTGGTGAAAGTCCTGGCTGTCCAGTAGATATCTTCTGACAGCATCCCAGAGAGAAGAGATGTGTCATTCCTGAGAACTGGAGGTAGGAGTCCAAGCTCTGCATTTTGTTTCCACTAACACTGAGTGGGGATGATAGAGAGGGTCTTCGTTATAAACTAGTATAAATGCAAGTCCCAGCACTCCTCATTAGGCCTTCACTGGTGGCACGCCGGTTGGGGCATTGAGATGCTTTATTATAGCCTGGGCAGGGTGAAAGTCTCAGCTCCCTGTGTGACCTTTGCTAGCAGTGGTTGGAGAGGGAGTGGTACCACAGTTCTTTTCTGTGGTGTTTGACTAGAGTACAGTGGTTATTGTCTAAGATTTTTTTGTTTTGCTAGTCTGTTCATTTCCTGGCCCCTTGGATGGGGAGAGCTGGCCTTTGTTGGAGCATTTTTTGTTTGTATTTGTTGGTACTTCTGGGTTGCCAGCTTCTCTAGAACCAAGTCTGGGATCTATGCAGAAAACACACACACACACAACACAAACCAGGGAGTTCACCACTATGCTGTTCCCTGATTCCCAGTCTACCTTATTCTCTCTTTCAGAATTTTTCATATTTGTTTTATAAATAATAATATAGAGCTTTTAGTTCTACTAAAATAGAGGAATAGGCAAAAGTATGTATACTCCATCTTTCTGGAAGTAAAATTTCTATATTTATTTTTAACTATAATCCCAGCAATTTTAATTTTAATCTTAATCCCTAAATATAAAAAATAATTAAATTTACTTTATATATTTACAACTAATCCCTTTTACCACCATTTCTCCATCATGATTCCATTTTTGTTTGTCTGCTTAATCTTCAAGTACATTTTTCAACAAAGTCTTGTGCATAACTAAATCTTCCCTAAGTTTCTGTATGCTTGAAAATGCCATTCTGCTGCCTCCATATATGAAAGACAAGTTGGGTGCATATAATTGGCTGATATGAGTTTTTCATAATAAATGAGACACTTTAATATCAAAATTTCAATTTCAAGTATCTCTGTCTACATTAAAGGTTATGATCAGAAGACAGTTCTGATTGTTTAGGAGAAATGCTTAGACATTACTTTCCTAGAAACAATAAAACACCCTCTTCCATTTTAACTGAATGTCCTCTTTCAATCAAATGTGGAAATTAATGATAAGGATGCTGACGACAGTATAAAACTAACAGTTATGCTTAGTATGTGTCCTGCATCACATACATTAACAACACTCACAAAGTATTATGAGATTATTTGTTCAATAAATACTTATGGAGCTCATATTATATGCTAGCTATGTTCTAGAGTCTAGGTAGAATCTGTTAGTGTTCATGTTTTACATATGGAGAAACTGAGTCTCAGAAAAGTTGAACACCTTGGTAGTAAATGGCACAGGCCAATATTTGAAGTCAGATCTGTATCATGTTTAATCACAACATATACTTGCTTTCTAGGTGAGTAAATATGATAAATTACATCAGTACCATGAAATAAAATTCAAATCCTTGAGCTACTACTCAGAATATATAATCATAGGATCTGTAACTGATAGATGATTTGATTAGATTTATTTAGCCAATAGGAATTTTAAAGTCATAATTTCAAGGTAAAATGTCACATACCTTTCTACAAAAAAATGATTCCTTATGATCCTTTCCTTTAAAAAAATTTCAAAAAATTAAAATATTTATCATACCCTAAAGTGTCCTATTTCTTCCTCTCTTATCTTCTACAAATTTACTTTGGTTATTAAACCAAAAAAGGGCTGAGAATCAGGGAAAGCATTAGCATGTTGTCTTCTTTGTGATTAAAGGAACTTTTGTTCAAACAGAAAGAAAAAGCAAGCTGACTACAAAGATTTTTAGATAGAAGAACAGCCCCCTTTGAAAGAATTCTATTTTAAAGAGTTAATCAATCAAAAGTTAATCAAGGCAGAAGTAAAAAGCAAATACATTCTGTTTCTTTTTTCCTTGAGAGAGACAAGGATAGTTTGATTTCTAAACTAAGAACAAAATAGTAAAACGTCATGTAATATATTCTGGTTATGTGCTTTGGGCAATTACAGTAGAAGAAAGTATATCAAGAAGAGAAGAACAGGAAAATAGGGGGAAAGCGGGCATTTCCCTTTCAGGGATTTTTGGTTTCCCCAAAACTCAAATCAACCTCTGGGCCTCTGTGCTTTACCTATGCACAGCCCACCAGCCTCACCCCTCAACCACTAGCCCCACAAATACCCTTCCAGACATTTGACTTTTAATTGGTGTCATTTACTTCACACTCGAAGTGATCATTGCTCTAGCTGGGATTACTATTTACTATGTAAGTATTTTCTATTCCTTGCATTTGTTCTTTGTTTTTTGTTTTTGTTTTTTTGGTCCCCTCTCTTTCTGGCTTTAATTTAACATTGTATATCATTATACTTTATCTCCTCTCTTAGCATGCAATGAACTTCTTTCTAAAAAATGTTAGGTAGAGTTTCCAATATATATTTTAAACTAATCTAAATGTACCTTCAAATAAAAATGTATCACTTTACATGTAGTGTAAATAACTTATAACATCATCCTCAATTTTTCTTTCCTGTCTCATATGATACTACTGTCATTCATTTCACTTAACCATTTGCTCTAATTACCTAATACATTGTTGCTATTATTACTTTAAACAGATATCTTTTAGATCACTTAAAAATAAAAAAATAAAAGATTTTATTTACCTTCATTTATTCCTTCATTGATACTTTTCCTTTATGTAGATTTGAATTCCTGACCTATATTATGTTTCTTCTCCCTAAAATACTTCTTTCAATGTTCCTTGTAGGGCAAATCTGCTGGTAATGAATTCCCTCAGTTTTTATTTGTCTGCAAAAGTCTTTATTTCCCTTTCACAGTTCAAGGATAATATTTCTGTATATAGAACTCCATGTTGGTGAGTTTTTTCTTCAACTTTAATTACCTCGCTCAATTCTCTTCCTGCTTGCATGGTTTCTTACTGAGACTCCGTATCTTTATACTGTTTCATATCACTGTACTTCATATCCTTGTCCTCCATAGGTAAAATGTAGTTTTCCCCTGGCTTCTTTCAAGATTTTCTCTTTCTCTTTGGGCTTCCTGCAGTTTGAATATGATGTTCCTAAATGTAGCTTTCTTGGTATTTATCATACTTGATATTCTCTGAGCTTCCTGGATCTGTGGTTTTGTGTCTGTTGTTAATTTTCAGTCACTGTAACTTTAATATTTGAGTTACCTCAGCCATTATTATTTCATTATTCTTTTATTTTGTTTTATCTTTCTTCCTCTTCAGGTATTACAAGTATGTGTATGTTATATACTTTGAAACTGTCCCACAGTTCTTAGACGTTCTGTTCTGGTTTTTGTTTTTGTTTTTTTTTTTCCCATTCATCCTTTAGTTTGGGAAATTTCTGTTGACCTATCCTTAAATTCACTGATTCCTTAGACATGTCCGGTTATTGATGAGCACCTCAAAGGCATTCATTTCTGTTACAGTGTTTTTTATTTCCAGTATTTTCTTTTGATTCTTTTGTAGAGTTTCCATCTCTCTGCTTACATTACCCATCTATTTTGTATGTTGTATACTTTTCCCATTAGAGCCCTTAACATATTAATCACAGTTATTTTTAAATTCCTGTCTAATAATTCCAACTCATATATGAGTCTAGTTCTGATGCTTGCTTTGTTTGTTCAGACTATGTTTTTTTTCTTGTCCTTTGGTAACCTTTGTAATTTTTTGTTGGAAGTCAACATGCTGAAATGGGTAATGGGAACTGAGATAAACAGACCTTTAGTGTGAGGTTTGTGCTAGAAGTTGGACTGTTGCATGTTTGCTGTAGCTGTAGGTACCAAAGGCTTCAAATTCCTCCTAATGTCCTTGCTTATGCATCTTCTCTTGACTTCAGGCTTCACTATTTACTCCTCCTCGGAGAAAGTCTGTGTCTCGCAGCTCTTTCAGCTATAATTCACTGTTACACTGGAACCCTGTCGATGAGGTGGCTGGTTACAGAGGAAAGGAAGTATTCCCTAACTTTATGAGTAAATCATAGTCTTTTGGTGGGTCTATATCTCTGGACTATAAACTTAATGATTTTTTTTCCAGTGGTATAGCTTTTTCGCCCTTAGGTGGAACAGAAGGGCTAAAGGAGGTTAGAATGAAAAGAATCCCTTCCCCAGATGGGAAAAGGCTCTGGTTATGTTTTTCCCTTTTGGAGAATTGGCTTTTGTTACAGAGACAATGCTCTGGTCATATTGACAATGATTACTCTTACCCTCTCCCTACCAGAACTACTAGAAAATTTTGGATTCCACAAAAGTATGTGGGGAGGGGTTGGTGGTGGGAGAGATGAGGGGCTGAGACTGCAGCCTCCACTCTCAAGCTAGTCCATACTAAGTCTCTAGCAATGCATCAAAATTAACACTAAAGTGGTGTTCCTACAGGTTTATGGCTTTAGTATTTTCTGTTCCAGGTAAGCATATTTTGGTGACTCCCTGGATTCACCTAGATTTCCAGATTTCAGGGTAAAGTGGTTTGCCTTACAATCTTAATTGTCTGATGGGCCCAAGAAAGTCATTCACTTTCAAATTGTTCAGCTTTTACTTGCTGAATGAATGAAAGTAAAAATTTCTAAGCTCTTTACATGCTGGGGTTAAAACCAGAAGTCTATTAAAAATATTCTTATTTTACAGGCCAACACTGAGTTTTTGGCAGTACTAGCATCAAGGATGGTGTTGAGGAACAGCCTTCTCTCTACTTTATATTGTCAATCAGATATTAGTAATATCTGCCATGGTATGACAGTAAGGAATGAAGCCACATATGCCCCATATTTGCGGCTTTTGACCAAAATGATTTCCAAGGCCCTTTCCAGATTCAAGGATCAAGGTCTCCTCTTTGGCAGAGTGGAATAACAATGGTGTTCCTTCAATACATATGAGAATCCTATTTTCAGTTAATATTAATGAAATTGCATTGGCGTATGATGTTATACAACAGATGTGTACAGGGATATATCCAATATATGAGTAAACCAAAACAAAAGGACTTGCCCAAAGGTCTCATGTAAGTTTCCTATTTGAATTTGATTTTTTACACCCTCATTTACGTATGAGATTGAGAAATTACTGTTGTTTTGCATTGCTTCAGGGCCTATGCTATGCCTTTTCCTTAATGTGGGTTTTGCATCCATGCCTTTGAAAGAATAAGACAAAAAGTGTCTATATTGTGTGTGTGTATATAAAGCCGCATCCATGTCATCACATGGTTGACTTATTATGAGGACCTATCAGAAAAATTTAGCTTAAGGCTTAGTAATAGGAAAACGATGTTTCTCATGAAAAATTAGTTTAGTTTTTGACTTGTAGCCACTAGATTTTGTTTTCTATTTTGCTTTGGCTACCTACTTGGAAGCATAGAATCAAATTTGTAGCCCATGACCAACAAGAAAATAAAACCAGCTAATATACATTTTAGAGTGCTACTCTTTCCTGCTGATTTATTATTCTTTGAACCCTATATTCTATTTACTATTATTTCCTCATTTATTTATTTTTTATCATTTTGCTATTGGACAGAAAAGTGACCAGAAGTAGGACTGAAAGAAGCTGTGAAAAAAGAAAAGACACACAGTAATTCACAAACTATATACTCAGTCCTCTATATACACAAAGCAAAGACCCTTCATCTTATTTCCTGCTTTATTTTTTTTCTACAAAATCCATCTTTTATTTTATCAAATACTTGGAAAAGCTCCAGGAAGTCCTATTCTCTTATCAAGTTTAAAAACACTCTTTTCTTTGTCAGGTCAAATGTTTTATTTGATATAATATAGTTTGAGGTTGAATCATGAATCCATTAACCTTTAGTTTGTTGTAAATGGATTTCCCCTTCTAAGAATTTTTTGACATTTTTATGTTTTCCTGGGGCTAGAACTGGCTGTCATAAGTGGCCCCAAGAGTTGGTAAGGATTGTATTAATATAATCAGATATTTCCAGAATATTTTTTCCCAAAGACCACAGAATACTTCACAGGTAAATTTAAAGGATCTTTTTGAATGTGAACAGGGCAGTTTTGCTGTCATCTTTCACAATAAAGAAAGCAGTCCTGAGCTTCGATGCAGGACATTCAGTCAGGGTGTGTGTGGAGTGTATGTGGCAGGGTGAGGGGTGGGGGTGGGGATAAAGGGTTGGAGGTTGGTAGAGAAGTGGAGGCAGATTTAGGATTATGGGGAGACTGATAGTCCTGCATAGTACATGAAGGCCTACAGCCTGCCAAGGGCCCTGCAGGTTTTTTCTGTAAAAAGACAGGTAACTAGTAATTGAGGCCTTGGGGACAATATGGTCTTTGTTGCAACTTCTCAACTCTACTCTTGTAATGCAAAAGCAGCCACAGACAATTCAAAAAGTGATAAGCTTAACAGTGTTACAGGAAGACTTTATTTATGGACACTAAAATGTGAATTTCATAAAATGTTCACACGTCACAAAATACTCTACTTTTGATTTTTTTTTCAGCCATTTATAAATGCAAATAACATTTTATAAGGCTTGCTGGCCATACAACAACCCATGATGGGTTGGATTTGGTCTGCAGGCCAGAGGCTGCTAGTCCCCACCACCCTGAACAATTGAAATTTTCTGACACTAGAAAACTACTAGTTATCCCCTTGGACTAAGCATTGTCTGCCAGATTTCCCACAGTTGATTTACAATCACCATTTGTAGGGCTAACATACATATCTTTGGTCTTATCCATAATGATTTTCACACTTCAGTATATGAATCACCATCATGGAAAGTATGTTAAATGTAGATTCTGTGGCCCTGGGTTAAAGCCCTTGAATCTACATTTTAATCATCATCCCAGGTAATATGATTTGTGAGTAGATCCAAACTCTGTGAATCATTGGATCACTATAAATTATTAGATACTTTGCTCACATAAAACAAACAAACAGGGATGCCTGAGTCCTCAATCAGTTAAGCAGCCAACTCTTGATTTTGGCTCAGGTCATGATCTCGGGGTCCTGGGAACCAGCCCCGCATGGGGTTCTGCACTCAGCAGGGAGTCTGCTTGAGTCAGATTCTCTCTCTTCCGTTCTCTCTCTCTCTAAATAAATAAATAAATCTTAAAAAAAAAATAAAGCAAACAAAAACTGACCTGGGTCCCTAGTGACAAACAGCAAGTGCTCAAAGTAAGGCCAAGCAGAAAAGAAGGTGCTAAAAATACACCTGGCCTTCCAACACTGGTTTCCAATAGCTGTATCAAAGCCCCAGATTTCTCTGTTTTACTCTTCCTACTCTAAATAGCTTTCTTTTCTGTGAACTCTTCTAACCTACTGTGTCCACTATAATTTATAGTAATATAAAGTCTTGTATCCAGAAACAATTCTGGGACATATCACTCCCTGTAATAGAAACTGACTTCATAAAAATGTCGCATGGAATTCTAAGTAAATGCACACGACTGAGTGGATGCTAGGGATCCCCACTCTGATCTGAAACATGTAAAAATGCTGCACAAATAAAACAAAGAATATTAGCTAAGCTTGAAGTAAAGGGAAATCCCTGAATAGTAGCAATAAATAAGAATTCAAAATTAGAACGGTAATTTAACCCAATCAAGAGAACCTGGATTAGGCATTGGCCTGAAGGGTGGGAACTGGGGGCTACATCTTATACTAGAAATCTCAGAGAGCTGTTCCATACCTGAAACAGGAAAATCTGTGAAGCACTTGTTCATGTCTTTTGCCTTTTTTAAGATCAAATTCCCTCTTTTTTCTTACAGACTAGCAGGAATATTTTATATATTCTGCACGCAAACCTTTTGTGTTGGAGATATATATATATATCTCCAATATCTTCTCTCAGTTTGTCACTTGCCTTTCCACTCTTGTATGGCATCTTTTTTTTTTTTTTTTTGACTTAATGATTTAAAAAACATTGTTGATTGACATGAAGTCCCATTAATCAATCTTTTTTTTTTTCAGGGTTAATGACTTTTATGTCCTATTTATGACATCTTTGCCTACTTCAAATCATATGCTGTTTTCTTCTGAAGCTTTATTGCTTTACCTTAGATATTTAGGCCTATGATCTCTCTTGAATTAACATTTTTGTTCATGGTGTGAAGTATGGATCAAGCAAAAGTATTAAAAGCAGACAAATAAAAAAGACTTTACTTTCTAAAGAGTGACCATATTACTTACATTTGACTTATTAGTGCAAACTATGGAAGTTAGAAGACAATGAAATGACATTTTTTCAACTTAAATTTGTTTTCTAGCGGTATGACTGTTATTTATTGAGATGTGATTTTCTTTGTATGAACGAATCCTTATTGTAATTTAATGAGCTTCTTCTCTAAATGTTTTTCAATTGAGGCAAAATTGCACAACATAAAATTGGCCATTTTAAAGTCTACAATTCAGCGGCATTTAGAACATTCACAATGTTGTGCGACCATCATCACTTTCTAGTTCCAGAACATTTTCACCCCAAAAGGAAATCCCATCTGCATTCAGTACTCATTCCCCCTTTTCCCCTCTCCCCAGACCCTAGAAACCAGTAATCTTCCTGTCCCTATGGATTTTCCTATTCTGGGCATTCCATATAAATGGAACCACATAATATGTGGTCCATTGTGACTGGCTTCTTTTACTTAGCATAATGTTTTCAAAGTTCATTCATGTTGTGTCATGTATCAGTACTTATTCCAGCATAGAGATATACCATATTTTATTTATACAATTCACCCATTCATGCACATTTGGACTGCTTCCATCTTATGGCTATTGTCAATAGTCAATAGTGTTGCTATGAACATTTCCATACAAGTATTTGTTTTTAAGAATACCTGTTTACAATTTGAAGAATACCTTCTTTTAGTTCTTTGGGGGTATATAATTAGGAGTGGAACTGCTGAGTCATATAGTCATTTTATGTTTGACTTTTTGAGGATGTGAGCTTCTTGAATTTGTGGAATTTCCTTTGTAATTGTCTTTAAAAATTGTTTCTGTTACACTCTTTTCTCTTTTTCAGATATTCCAATTCTAGTTAACTGTATCCCACATGTTCTTGTACTCATTCTTCACCATTTTTTTTATTCCCTATGCTTCATTTTGGATATTTTCTAATAACTTGGACACAAGTTAATTAACCCTGTTTTTTATTTTGTTTTGTTTTGTTTTTCTACAACTTGTCTGCTCTTAAACACATTCAGAGGATTCTTAATTTCAGATATGTTTGCACTTCTAGAATGTCCATTTGAATTTTGTAAAATGGATTTTCTTCTTCTTCTTCTTCTTCTTCTTTTTTTTAGAGAGGGAGAAAAATAGAGGGGTGGGGAGGGGCAGAGGGAGAGGGAGAAAGAGAATCTTAAGCAGATTCTATACCCAGTGTGGAGCTGGATCTCACAACCCTGAGATCATAACCTGAGCCAAAATCAAGAGTCAGGCACTTAGCCAACTGAGCTGCCCAGGTACTCCTGTAAAATGGATTTCAATTCTCTGTTAAAATTCTCTACTTTTCATATTTTATTCACATTTTCCTGTATTTTCCTGAACATATTAATCAGAGTTATTTAAAGTTCCCTGTCTGATAACTTCAATGCCAGTCTTACCTGAGTGTGTGCATGCCATTTAGTTCTATTTTTTAGCATGCTCCATAATTTTCAAGTGGATCTTGGAAGTTGTGAATGAAAACTTTTAAAGGGTATGGATGAGTTGCCATTCTCCAAAGGCAGTTATGTTTTCTTCTAAAAAGAATATAGAATACCAGAAGATCATCTTGATTCTGTTCATGGCTTTAGTAGGTTTGGTCTTTCACATTTGCCCTTACTCCTATGATACTGTCTTTACTTCTAAGGCATAATCATTACTCTTGAATATAAGCCTTTCAGAGTCACAACTAAAAACCAGGAGGCTTTATTAAAGCCCCTACACATTGGCAGGACTTGAGGTCCGATCTGCCTCTTTATCACCCTGTGGTTGCTGAAATCTTTGTGCAGCACTTTAGACTCTCAGCTGCTGGTTTTTGCTTGGTTTCTAGGCAGGTCTCATCATTTGTACATGTAGCTGAAGAGGTGGCCCATGACTTGTGGGAACATCGTATTCATATTTTTGGGCTCCTTCTCTGTGTTTTGCTTTTCTCTGGAATTTTGCCCTTTAATACCCAGCCACTCTGATGGCCTCAAATTCTGACTCTGAATCCCCAGCCCAACAAGAATAATATTTCTGCTTAAACTCTATTTTCCTAGGCTGTAATGTGGAAAACGTCCTTAGGGAAAAATCTAGGGATGATGGTGATATGGGGTTCACTTCATGAATTTCCCTTCTTTAAGGATACTAGCCCCTCAAGTCTCCCTCTATTGGCTATACTCTAGTGCCTTCAAAAGGTTAACTTTTTAGAGTTGTTTTGGTAGGAGGGTTGGTCCAATATAAACTACTCCATCATTACCAGATTAGAATCTCTCAACAAACAAGTTAACAAAATATGAAGAGAACAAATAATCTCTAGATTAACTACATTGCTGCAAAGAATAGACAAAGAAGGAAAACTACTCAAATCATTTTATAATAGAACTCTGATTCTAAAAGCAGTAAAAAATAGTACAAGAAAAAAAATTGTAGAATCATCTAGCTTATGAATATGGAAACAAAAATTTTAAAATAAAATATTAGCAAACAGAATCCAGCAATGTATTAAAAAAATACTCCAGTCTAGACAGGGTTTATCCCATAAATAGAAGGATAGTTCAATATCAAAAACTGACCATATAATTCACTGTCATAACATATTAAAGGAGAAAAACCACAGGATCATCTTGATAGATACAGAAAATAAGTTGGGCAAAATCTGACAATTTTCATTACTTAAAAAAATAAAATAATGGACTGGAAAGGTAAGATCTTCTTAGCCTGATAAAGGCCATCTACTAAAATCCAGAGAAAACACACTTTATGGTGAAAATTAAGTCATTCAAGAATAGACAAGGATGCCTTCTATCACCCTTAACATTTAACACTATACTGAAGGTCCTAACTAGTTAAAAAAATCAAAATTAAAAAGAAAAGCACATAATTATTGGAAAGAAAAAAAACAAATATACTGTTATTTGTAATAGAAAATCTAAAAGAAATCATAGGAAAATTTTGGAACCTAGTGAGAAATTGATCATGGTAGCTACTTAAAAGATGAACATAAGAAATCTACAGTGTTCTCAAATACTAAAAATAATGAATAGAAAATGTATTAAAGAGATGACATTCACAATAGTAGCAAAACTATAAGATCCTGGGGAATAAATCTATCCAAATGTATAGGAACTGTATGAAGAAATTTATGAAATCAGATTTCTAATTCAGATTCATAAATAAAAATATATTTGAGATAGAATTAGACCTAAGTATTAAAAAAAACTTTAAAAATCTAAGAAAAAATCAATTATTATGATCTTATAATAGGAAATGTTTTTCATTATATATATAGCTGAGAAAATAAATGAAATAAATTTATATGTAACAATATACATAGATCTTAACATGTTGAGCAAAGAAAGCAATTTGCAGAATAAGCAGTCTTTTCACTTTATATTTATGTAATTTTTAAAAAGATTTTGTTTACTTATTTGAGAGCGAGAGAGTGCAGGGGGCAGGGGTAGTGGGAGAGGGCAAGAGAACCTTAAGCAGACTCTATGCTGAGTATAGAGACCAATAGGGGCTGGATCTCATAACCCTGAGATCATGACCTGAGCCGAATCCAAGAGTCAGATGCTTAACTGACTGTGCCACCCAGGTGCTCTTAAATTTATGTGATTTTATATAATTTTCAATTATGTAATTTATGTGAACATTTAGAGCATACAAAGCAATGCAACAGATAGTTTATAGATTCTCCTGGCTTTAGTAAAAATATAAAAATAAATATAGACTGGCAGCATGCAATCTAAAGTTAAGTAAGTGGTTATCTCTGGGAATTAATGAGAACAGGTGGACTTCAATTTCATGTCTGTGATGTTTTGTTTTACATAAAAATGTCATAAGCAAATCTCAAAACATATTAATACTTACTAATTATGAGTATAGATACACTAATGTTTTCATACAATTATTTCTGCTGCCATTTCTGATTACTTATAAAACAAGACAGGATGATAACCCTACGGATGGCCCATTAAATGTAACCAACCACACTCTCACCTCAGAAAAAGAATCAGTAAAGGTCTCCTGTAAACAAACTTCTACACAAAAATTTTAAAGATGAAGAAAACAAGCAAACAAAACCCAGGCCAAAGTGAAATAGAAATTTTGCAGGGAAACAGGTCCTTTTCCAAAGGTTGAAAGGAGGACTGACAATTGATGCCCAGTGTTAGCATTTTCCTCCCTGGGAGCTAGGTGTGGCCAACTTCACCGAGTGCTTGCAAGGCATTAAGTACTAAGAACAGGAAAGTGATGAGTTCAATCAGAATTTGGCTGCAGCATCATTAAAATTAAGCTGTTCTGCCTGCTACTCATTTCATTCTTGGCCACTAGAATGGTTACTTATTTGTTTGTCTCAGTGAAGAGAGGAAGTGCAGCTGGTGGGGTAGACCAAATTGAAGTACACGTGAGAAAAGAATGGTCATGTGTTAATGAACAAGAGAGAACCTCTGATCCTGCAGAGGTTCTCGGCACAATCTTCTCACTGCAAATTTATTTTCTAAATTTGATGACAGTCTGAGCGCAGAATTGCACAAATACCTAGGGTTTCTGTTTTCCATTTTTCACTTGTGCTGGGTAGTTTTCTCACTTGGAATTGGAAAGGGCTACATGGTCCTAAGGACCTTCTCATTTACAGACTTGGAAACTGAGACCCAGAGAGGGTAAATCATTGGTCCAAGGTCATACAACTCATTACTGGGACTCCTTCCAATCCCTCTGAAAATAATTCCATGTTCTACCTCTAAAATTATTCCACCCCTATTAAAAAGGCAGCTTTTAAAAGGCACCCCTGACACACCATAGCCTCTTTTGGCCACAGGAAAGACCTTGGCAATGGGGTGGCAAGTGAGCTCATTTGAACAGGGGAGGTAATTCCTGGCATCAGCTGTGTCTCTGGACTTACTTCAGCTTCCCCATATGTCCCTTATACACTCAGGTTCCAGAGCTTGAAGACATGGCCACTTTCTGCTTCTTTATGAGGGATGGTAGTGCAATCACCAGGAACAATGCTGCTTTATTGTCATGTTAGTAGATGTACCTGGAGCAGTTTACTCTCCACAACAAATCCCTCTCTTCCATATATATGGAACCCACTGTGTTTGCCAAGCACATTTTCATCTATAATCTCATTTGAGCTTCAAAACTTTCCTGACACAAGTAAGTCAGACCCAATTATCCCAATTTTCCAGAGAGGAAAGCTGAAATGCAAAGAAAGAATACACTGAATTGGCACCAGAGACCAGGGATCACTTTGGGATGCCCACTTTGAATTCTGGTTGCTAGCCATTCCCTGGGTCCTCCTTGCCCTGATGCAGCCTTCCTCCCAGGTTGTATCAAGTCTGAGAGATACAGAATAACCATCACTGGTGTTCCCCTGGGAATCATAAAGCTCTGTGAGAGGGGAAAGGAAGGAGGAAGGGAGCGGAGCATAATCTTTTTCAAAGGATGCATAAGGAAAGTCACTGGAGGTACTTGATAAAACTTGAACTAATGAAGTCTCAAGGGATTCTGGTCCAGGAGAAAAATGTGTAGTCCAGTGGTTTCCACATCGCTGCTTTATTATAATAACCTGAAATTACTTTTTATTTATTTGATTTTTGTTTTTAAATAGGTACTAGATTCACAGGGTTCAGAAATCAAAAGGAACAAAGGGTGTATGATGAAAAGTCTCTCTCCCACCTCTATGTCCTAGTGATCCTATTCCCTCCCTGGGAGGCAAAAAAATGTTATCAGTAATGTTAAACAAAGCATATATTTACCTCCCCTCTCCACCCACGTTTTTATACAAAAGGTAGTATTCTAGATTGTTGTTGACTTTCCTTTTCTCATCTAAATAATGTATTTTTGGAATTGTATCATATTAGTATACAAATAACTTCCTCTTTCTTTTTTTAGCTACATAGTATTATACTAGGCATAGACCATGATTTTCATTTAACCAATTCTTCCTAATAAACCATTAAGTTGTTTTCAATCTTTTGTTATTACAAACAAAGCTGCAATAAAAACTTTGTGCAATGGATGTCTAAGAGAACTGAGTTTTGGTCTAAGTTCTAATACTAGGCAACCATGTGGCCTTGAGCAATCAGTTAGTATTCTGACCTTTTAAACATGAAAAGAATCTTAATGACCATTTGGTCTAGCATGTTCCCAAAGCATGTTCATGAAACACTAGTCCCAAAGGGTGCACACCCTGGAAATTGATAATACAAACTAGATTCTGAGAAGAACACGATGAGCAAAAATTAATTAATCCAGGGTTTCACAAATTTATTTAATAACGGGGTATCTTTTTTCAGAGACTTATGGTTAATTTTATGTATTAATTTGTGGAGTATTTTTGGATGAGATTAACATTTTAATCAGTGAACTCTGAGTAAGCAGATTGTCTTTCATAATGTGGGTGGGTCTCATCCAATCAGTTGAAAGCCTGAGCAGAACAAAATGAATGGCTTCTCAAGTAAGAGTGAACAAGAGGCAGTCTAGCAGATGCCTTTGGACTTTATCTGCAGCATCAGCTCTCCTGGATCTTGAGTCTGCCAGACCACACTGTAAATCTGACAGTCTCTAAAATCACACGAAGCAATTCCTTATAATAAATCTCTTTCTGAACATATACACATCTTATCGGTTCTGTTTCTCTGAAGAATGCTGGTTGATACAGGGACCAACTGTTAACATGCTGTGGAATTAATGTTCCTTAGAATACACTTTGAGAAAAGGGAGCCTAGTTTAACTTCCTCTTATTTTACCGCTATGAAATCAGAAAGGCTCAAGGTTTTGTATGTTGAGCATCTAAATCATGCTTAACCAGTATGGTTCAATAAATGTTTACTTGCTTTAAACAGTAATCTGCCTAGGAAGATAATACAAACTTGTAAAATGCATTTTGAAAGATTCAAAGAACTCTAAAGAAAAAAATCAAAGAGTTTAAGATATGATGAGTTGTGAAATAAATTGCCCCATGCTAACTACAGGAGTTTAGAGATAGATGAAGGTCATTATAAAGGAAGTGAGAATTAATATGGGTCACAACGGATGAGCAAACACAATGGCAGAGGTGTGAAAATTAGACATTCCAAGACTCAAGAAAACACAAGGCATGTTCTGGGCATAAGGGAAACAAGTTTGACCAGGCCACCAGTCTTCACCAATAATCCTTTAGTTCTCTCATTTAATTTATTAGTGAGCATCTACTGCGTAGCAGGGACCATTCTAGGTACGGGGATATGGCAGTGAGTACGACAAATAAGGCCTCTGCCCTCACGGAACTTACATTCTAAGGGACAGAAGAAAAAATAATACATGTGTCAGACTGGGGATTCATGTTATGAAGAAAAAAATAAAGCAGGATAAAGGGATTATAAGGAGTATTGGGCTGGGGGAAATGGTTCCTTACAAAAGGTGGCCACAAAAGGCCACTTTAGTTAGATGACATTGGAGCCAAGTCCTGGAAGAAATCAGAGCCATGCAGATTTCCAGAGGAAGAGCAATCTAGGCAAAGGGAAAAGCAAAGGGCAAAGATCAAAGATGAGAGCATGACTGTCATGTTCAAGGAACAGCAAGCAAATAGGAGTAGGGCTGGGCAGGGGGTAGGAGGTTCGTTGTAGGACATGAATTCAGGGAGCCAGTTAACTGTGGCCTTATAGGCCAACTTAAGGGCTTCAGTTCTTCTTCTAAATCAGATGAAGAGACACTGAAGGATTTTCGGCACGGGAATGATAGGATCCCTCTAGCTGCTTATTGAAAATAGGCTCTAGGCAGAACAAGGAGACTTGCAATAATCTGGAGAAAAAATAAAAATTGTTTTGAAATTTGATGGTGGCACTGGCAATGGTTAGAAGTGTTTGGAATCTAGATATATTTTGAAAGTAGAACTAAGACGATTTGCTGATGGGTTGCCTGATGGTAGTGTAGGACAAAATATCCTGCACAAGAAGGGAAAAATCCTGGGCTCTGGGCTCTCTTGCTACTATTTGGTCCTATGACTTTGAGCAGCCCGCCTAACCTCTTGGGCCTTACTTACCCCACTTATAAAATGGGGTCATTAATTTCTTGCTTGGAGTTAGCAGACCAAATCAAATGGTCTCATGAAGTACCTTCAGTTGTAAGATCTATAAATTAAGTTTAGTCTGTACCTCAAAATTAGCACTCCATTATTTACTCTTTAGTACTGCTCACTATAACTACATTACAAATTTCTTGCTTGCTGGGACCTTGTCTAATACCCTTACATATATCATCCAGTGTTTATCAACTGATTGAGAATAAACAATCCTCAAATAATAAATATAGTGCTGCCCACTACTCTTATTTTCCTGTGAATCTTTAAATTTAGTGCTTAAGAACAAGCTCCAGTTTCAAAGAGCAAGGAAGGGAAGGGGACAAGGAAGGAAGTTCCAAATCAATAGTTACTATGTTGAGGTAGATAGGTTAGTGAAGAAAGGCTTAAAGAAGTTGGAAGTTTGACATGGGAACTCAACTATAGAGAGCAAAATGGAGTCTTTTATGTCAAGCAGGAGACGGTGTCAAGCAGGGGCCTATGTCAAGTATGATGCAAGCTGTTAGGGTACTACAACCAGGAGATATTACAGGGACCAACGTCAACTGACATCCCAGAACTGATGATGAGCAGAACCAGAGGAGGTCTGCAAGGACCCAAAACTGATTAAATCCCTTTAAAAAGGGAAGGATTTTGGCAGCAAACTGTCAGACTCTTCAGACATGACCCTTGTATGTCTGACCATTTAAGAAAGGCAACTGCCACCGAAGGTTCTGCCCAATTGATCTCTGACCAGAACCAAGATCCTTCCCTGCTTGAACATCAGAAGCAGTAAGTGCCAAGAGCTTACCCAGACCAGACCAAGGCTTTATCTCAACTGCACACCCAAAGACTGACTTCACATTTGGTTCATTCACTTCCTGCACCTTTCTGTTATCTTGTTTGTTGTGAGGCTTGTCTTCTGTCCTGCTTTGTGTGCTGTGTTAGAAGCCAAATTTAATCACATGGTGAACTGTCATTGGGTTTGAAATCCTGAACCTGCTTTAGAATTGAGATTTAACTTTGCTTTATGATGGAATAAAGTTGACATTGTGGAAAGACACAAGTCGTGTGTGCACCTTCATAGCATGCTCATGACATTAACTTTATTTTATTTAGAGATTTTATTTATGAGAGAGAGATAGAGAGAGAGAGAGCACAAGCAGGGGGAGGAGAAGGGGCAGAGGGAGAGGGGGAGGGAGAAGCAGGCTCCCAGCCCAATGTAGGGCTCGATCCCAGGACCCTGGGATCCTGACCTGAGCTGAAGACAGGTGCTTAATCAACTGAGCCACCCAGGCACGCAGGGAACTCAACTTTAAAGGAGGGTAAGATTTTACAAGACAGAGAAGGGAAAGAAAGGCATCCCAGGGAGAAGAAACAGCACCACATGAAAGTGCACACTGTGGAAAAGAACCATTACCCCAAGTGAAGCATGTCATGCCCAGGGGTGAGAAAGGCAGAAGAATGGTGAGGGGTAAATCTGGAAAGGTAAGTGGCATCCAGATTATGACAAGTTCTGCATGTCGTTCTAAAGCGTTGACATCATGCAACTAATGAATCATTGAACGCTACACCAAAAACTAATGATGCACTATATGTTGGCTAATTGAATTTAAATTTAAAAAAAGAAAAATAAATAACTAAAAATATACTAAAAAATAAAACAGAGTGTTGACATTACCAAGGACAAAATGAGAAGTTATCTTTAGACTGTCACCATGACAGCAAATCCTTCTGCCTGTCTTGTTCTCCATTGTATTCCTAGTGTCTGTCACATGTCTGACACATAGTAGGGGTTCAGTAAACAGCTACTAAGTGAATCGTTGTTTTTAAACATAAGAATGATATGATCAGACTGTGTTGTGTATTTAGAACAATCACTGGCGATGGTGATGAGAAGGGTCTGGGAAGTGAGACAGACAAGAGGCAGGGAGGCCAGCTCCTTAGTAGGTTGTTGACAGTCTAGCTTAGACTCAACAGGCCAGGTATGCAATGTTCTTAATTATAATCAACAGGAACTTTGTTGAATAGAATTTAAACAATCGAATGCTAATAACAACTACATTTTCTTAAAAAAATATTAGTATGCAGGGGTGTTCACTAAATATTTATAAATTTAATGTAGAAAAGCCATTAATTCTACATTACCTAATCAGCTTTGTTGGTTGAATGATCAATCAATATGCAATTATTATGATACCAAAACTGCTGTAACTGATTAGTTTACTTTGAAAAATAATATTCTCTATGATGTACACAAAATAGTTATTCCTTTCTTGCAGTGATGGCTAGTTTACATAATTCTTCATGAGATGATATCAAAGTCATAACATTGCAAAAGGCAAGAAGGCAAAGGGATTATTTGTGAAAATATTAAGCATGCGGAGGAATTCTTTACCATGAAACAGAATTTTCAATAAAGACTAGAGAACAAGTGAGAAAGGAGACTCCAGGTCTAGAAGGAGTAAGAACTGAGGAATAAAAATGAACAAGAATATGAAAGAAGATAGGAGACAAGACAAAGAAAGTGAAAGAGGTCAGGGATGAGAGACATTTGGAGAGGACTCAAATGGAACTAAATACTGGTCTTACATAAAAAAGGACGTTTGAGTAACTGGGGATGCAAACAAACAAACAATTAGACAGATCAAGCTTTAAGTCCTAAGCCTTGCCTTCCTCATTAGTAAAACAGAGATAACAGTACCAATCTTCCTTGGTAGTTATGAGGATTAAATGAGATGATAAACATGAGGACAAGGCATATAATAACATATGTGACAATACAGCTATTAATTCCATCAGGAAGAAGGCAAAGGGCTGGATCTGTAAGTAAAAACAACTTAGGGGGTGCCTGGGTAGCTCAGTCAGTTAGGTGTCTGGCTCTTGATTTCCGCTCAGGTCATGATCTCAGGGTCATGAGATCGAGCTCCGCGTCAGGGTCCAAGCTGGGCATGGAGCCTGCTTAAGATTCTCTCCCCCTTCTCCCTCTACTCTCATGCACACGTGCCCTCTACCTCTCTCTTTCCAAACAAACAAACAAACAAACAAACAAACAAACAAACAAACTTAGGAAAGGTTAACCTGAAGCAATATGGGAATTTTAGTGTTTGAAATTTTAGAAGCTGAACAGATTCACACTGAACCATGCTATTCATTTCTTATTCCTTCATGACCCTTCCTGCACCAGGATGGAAACATATTTGATGATCTTTCCAACAAAGTCAAGCATTTTAATGAAAATTTTAAAACAGAGCAAAAAAACCACCCCCAAAACAACAAGGCTAAAGTGGTTATAAGGAATTAGGACTGCCTAAGGATTTGTGGAGTCTAGTGCAAAATGAAAATGCAAGACCCCTTCTTTAAAAATTGTTAAGAATTTCAACAGTGATACAGAGCATTAAACCGAATGCAAGGCCCTCTGTGCCCAGAGGTTGTGTGACTGCATAGGTCACAAAACCATGAAGCTACCCCTGCAAGGAATAAACCATGCTGGCATTCCGGTGGTAAAGTTTACATCTAAGGCTCTAAAAGCAAAAGCATGGGGCCCTTGGCAATGAGTATTCAAGAAGTGTGTTAATTGACTGTGAAGGTTCTGGGGTCTTGAGGTACAAGGCATAGAGGAACCAGTCACAGTGCCAGCTGGACCTGAGATGAAGGTTGAATGGCAACTGACATTAGAAGAGTTGGCACTAACTGCTTTTGAGGCCTGCATGAAATACAATAATTTCCTGCCTCCTTGATTTTTCATATGCTAGTTAATTAAGTTACCACTTGAGGACAGAAAGTAGGCCACTGATTGAATTTTTTTTTTTTAAAGATTTTATTTATTTATTTGACAGAGATAGCCAGCAAGAGAGAGAACACAAGCGGGGGGGGTGGGAGAGGAAGAAGCAGGCTCCCAGCGGAGGAGCCCAATGTGGGACTCGATCCCGGAACGCTGGGATCACGCCCTGAGCCGAAGGCAGACGCCTAACGACTGCGCTACCCAGTCGCCCCCACTGATTGAATTTTTAAAAAACTATCCTAGGACATGTAAAACTTTCCTTCTGGACCACCTGAGGTCAGTGCATTTCCAACTAAGGCGGGGGAGGTGGCACTTCTCCCCAGATGCAACATCTCCCAATGTGCACACTGAAGGCAGGCTTAGCCTTGGTAGAGCAAACTGGTTACCTTTCAAGGGGTAAGTTTGTTTTTAGCATTCCCGCTTTTCATCTCCCTTTCACTGTCCTCCTAGTGAATGTTAACAAAAAGAAAAGCCCTTTTAGAAAACACATCTTAAATAGTTTGAAGAGTTGAAATCTACTAGAGACAAAAATGCAGACAGCAAGCACACTTGGACATTATTTCCCTATGGTTTCCGCTTTCCTATCTTTTTCCTGTTCTTGTTCTTCTGCTCCTTTCTCTTCCACTTCACCTCCTTGTTTCCTTTGATCCGGTGTAAGTGTAGTACCTGAATACAAAGTCCTCACTGTGTCACCACAAAATTGATTAGACAGTGGTCCCATCTTGTTTCCAATCCACTTACAGATGCTTATTTCACCCCTTTGGGTGGAATACGAAAAAGCGGCATCGTTATTATATTGCCATTTGACAATTACTTGTCTTATTTCTATTTAGATTGTATCTAGAACTAAAATGGAGTCTAGAGATGACTCTGCTTAAGCACCTAATTTCGCAAGTTAAAAACAACCTCAGAGAGAGAAACCTGTCCAGGGTAAACCCAGGCACTGGTGGAGAGCAGGACTGGCAGTGTAAACCAGTAAACTGTAACATGGGACTAAACAGAAAGAGCACAGAGCTGTCAACTAGCAGGTACTCGATAAGTACGTGTCCAACTGAGTAAAAAAATGCAGGAAGACATGAAATTCTAGAAACCTAGGTTCTCATAAAGGCTCTGCTATTAACTAAATTTACTAATTATTATAATTAATAATAAATATGAATTATAGTAAAATAATAGAGATGTATTATAATAAATTATAATAAAGATACAAAGAAATTATAATAAAGATAAAAATAAGTTGATTTTAGTAAAGATAAAGATAAACTGATTAAATGACTTAACATTTTACAACTTCTTTTTCATAATCTACAAAACACAATAATACTGTTTTGACCAAAAGCATAGTTTCAGGAACAATACTTAATACCTGTGCTATAACATAATTTTTATCACTTATATAGCAATCTTAACTTTGGCCAGGCCGTTGAAAATTTTAAAAGTATTGTATTTAAGGTTATTCTTTTCCAGAGAGCCTGAAAACCATCTTGTTATCTAACACTGTGGCCTTGAAACGCCATATTTTATCCTCAGGGGTGAGTTGTGATAGAGAACAGACCTGAACTGTCTCCCCACAGTCCTCTATTAAGGGTAAGCTTCAAGAGTAAAGCGTGTATTTTATGGTGTGATCAGGGAAGGTCTCTGAAAAACAGCCCTATATTATTGTACTACTTTTCCCCCAGTTGAGACAGATTCACATTCAACATTTATCAAATATCTTCCATTTACAGTGTTCTGTGTTTGGTATTAGGTTGAACCACACAAAATTGTCTTTCTTGTGGGTTAAGAACAGTCCAACGTTGGCAGTTTCATATGGCTCAACCTAATACTTTAACATGTTATCTCCCTTTTCCCTGACAATTATTCTACAAGGTAGATGATGTTACCCTCGTTTTACAGATGAAGAAATGAAGCCTCAGAAAAATTAAACTGATTTGCTGAAGGTTCTACAACTTGCCAAGAGCAGATCATAGAAACCTACGATCTTTGGATTTCAAGTAAGATGCTATTTCTTGCATACTACAAAACAATACATAACTTAAAAGACAGTGATTCAGCAATACAATAAAAGTGGGTAGGCCATTAGGAAGACTGAAGGGGTTGAGAAGCTCTAAGAGTCTCTAAAGAAGTTGTTAAGTAGAGAAGTGAAGTAAAATAAGAATTACCTACAAAAATATATCAATTCTCTTCCTCCTAGAGACAATGAAATTGTAGCTTCAATAATGTGTATGCCTTGGGCAGAAAGCACAGTAGGCAAGCAACAGCTACCATGTGACTTGAGGGTTCCAGGAGCCAGTAAGTGATTATAATCTGAGTAAATGGAGGTACAGATAATACTGAGGGGAGAGAGGGAAAGTGATGAGACTGGGCTAGAGTCAAGAGGATTTTCCTGTCTATCTGCTAAAGTCACTCACAGTTGTAGCTCTTGGAAAGCTGAAATTGAACACAGAAGCAACTGAGCAGAAAGCAATTACTAATTGAATAGATTCTGCAAATCTTTTTCTTTGCATACCCAAACCCTGGCATATATCAATACAGGAAAAATAAAATAAGATAAAATAAAATGGCTTCAGGCAGTCATGTGTGTCTTTCTCCACTTCTCTATAGTGATTTAATGAATGCTAATCACATACAAAACATTATGTGAAGTAATAGAGGGGAGACTAAGAAAGACTTCTCTCTCCTGGTACCCACAACCCCTTTCCGTCTCTTGTTACACAAGAATAAGTTAATTTACATTATGATTCTTGGGCCCCAAGTTCTACTTCAGAAGCTTTTAAATGAGGACTTGGGGGCATGAGAGTCAGTAGTGTGGTACGAGGGCAGGGGTAAGTGATGCCCAAACCTAGTTCTTAACATAAGGTCTTTGGATTTCCTATGAGATCCATGGATGGGCTTCAAGGGACCCATAAAAAACCTTAAAATCTTATGTAAAATTGTGTGCGTGTTTCTGCATATACACATGCATTTTTTTTCTATGAAAGTCAAATAGTTTTATTCAGAATGTAAAAGGACTGATTACTTTAAAAGGAACCTTAAACCCAAAGAAATAGCACTAGAGATTTGGTGTATGTGATTAAGTGGACAGGATCTGGGAAATCTCTAAAGATCGGGAGGTCCTTCCTGGGATTTCGAATTCCACCAGCCCATAGACTGCCCACTCGCTAGGTTGGTTTTCTTAAGCAAAGAAAGCTTGCTCCTGCTGGTGATGCTACCGATTTTGCCCTGTCTGGAGCAGAGGCTTCATGCTCTCCTTATGACAAAACTCAGCTCTTAATGAAATAAAATGTCCCCCATGCCACTGGGAAATCATCTCTTCACTCAGGGCATGCCAAATATTCAGAAGGGCATTTTCCAAGCCCAGCTGTCCACCTTCCTCTTCGCCCCCCTCCTAGCCTGTTAGGCTAAGCCCGAGTTTACAGAATTACCCACACAGAAGAGGAAATGCAAATGTTGAAGTGCTCATAATGTTTGGCCACATTTTTCATGTGATTCATCTTATGAAAAAGTTGAGCAAGCATTGAAACAAGTATACTAATTACAATGTAAATGAATTTTTAAGAACTATAGAAAATGTGAATTCCTTGACTTCTACAGGGCAAGCTTGGAACTTTAACAGAAGTGTTTGTTGGTGGTGGTGCTTTTGTTACTTTGTTTCCTTTTATGTATATGAAATGAAGTGGGAATAGAGAGAGAAAAAAAGGAAAAATGACAGGAAACAGCCATCCACCTCCGCACCAAAATACCAGCAGAAAACCACAGTTATGCCACCATCTAACACTATATTCTGTTTAAGAAACTTCCTGATCCCAGAAACAGCCATGTAACTCTAGACGGTAATGAAATGACATCCTGCACATGCTCAAAACCATCCTCCATAGCTTCTAATGACATAGATTTTTTTGTTGATGTTCTTTGCTTTCTTGAATTCTCTGAGGAGATTTTGTTTTCAGAAAAGAGCCTAACTTTGGCTTTCAGAGAAGGTGGTGATGGTGATGACGGTGGGCACAGACGTGGTAATATAAGTTTATCAGGACCTCCAGTTCCAGCTGCCATCAATTGGGAGCTGGGATAGACATGCCTGACCATTTTGTATCAAAGAGAGGAGAAAGCAGCCGCTTTTCTTAAGGAGAACAAATGTCTTTCAAGGTAAACGATTCACGCATAACACTCAGCCCTTTCCAGTGTGACAGTAGCTGGGCTCACTCTCAACGTGTCATCAAGCGACCAGTCATTTCCAAACCTCTTAAGAGAAAAGGTTTAAGTGGCTCTTGGAATCACACAAATGCATTCAATTCTACTTTGCAAACCTTCAAATGTGAGTGTCCCTTGTTTGATTTTTCCAAGAAAAAGATAAATACTAAATAATGATAATAACAATAACTTTTGTACTGACATTGCTTCAAAAGTGTTGCTCACGGAGATCAACTGAGATGAGAACATTGACTATATTACCAGAAATTGAAAATCGGAGATGACATAGAATATCTCCATGATTTTCCCAGATGCTATTAAGGTAGGGCTTGCCCCTGGAAATCAGAGATCTGATGGTGGTAAATATGGTTCTATGAGATTCTGGGATCCAGTCACCTGTGAGGTTGCCATGTTCTGTAATCCTAGAATCCAAACTCCCAAAGGAATATAACCAACACTCCATGTAATCTGAGGAATACAATCAAACAGACGTGCTTACTGCACAAAGTAAGCCTGAAAGTCAAACATCCACATTGAGGTAACACAGCTCTCAAAGGGATCAAATGACACCAGAGACAAATGCATCAAGTTGTTGTGGCAACTGATCCAAAGTGTGGTCCAGCTGTTCCCAGTCTGTTCTCCCAACACCGAGACTATTCACTCAAGGCAAACCATAAAAATACCTCCTTGCTCATAAAAAAAGACATTCTCTGACTTGTACGCCAGATTGTTCATCTCCTCAGGCCATGGTCTGCCTTTCCCCATTCTTCTGTTCATCAGTGAGGATTTGTGGAGAATCCTGCCAGCAATTAACTTGGGTTCCTAATTCAAGAGAAAGGCAGAAGAGCAGGGGAGCATGTGACTCATCCAGCCACAGCCACACACAAACTCAAATCTCATCTCATCTTCTAGGCTCACTTCTTTGAACCAGGTGTTTACACTCATCCTGTCTGGGCAAATGCTTTCAAACTACGTTCAAGGACAGGCTGACTTACCTTTTTTTCGCTATAAAATAGATTATGAAATACACCTAGTAAAAAGAACTAGTGAGGTATTGAAATAGTATAGTGATAGAGTAAGAACTCTTCTCTGTGAACAGACCTCAGTTAAATCCCGAATCATCATTTATTAGCTGTGAGTACTTCGACAAGTTACCTGCTCTCTTTGTATTGTCAGGACACTACTTCTCAGGCTTTCATGCGCCTACGAAACACCCGGGGCCTTAGTAGGCTGCAGATTCCCATTCAGTAACAGGCCTGTGTTGAGGCCCAAGAGTCTGCATTTCTAGCAAGTCCCAGGAGACACTAATGCTGCTGAGCGGGACCACACTTTGGGTAGCAAGGTAGTCAGGCCTTTCAGGGATTTCATTTTATATAAAGCAGCTAAAACAATTTTTGGCAGATGGAAGGCTTTCAGTTAGTGCTCTTCCTTTTCACTTTCATCATCCTCACCCCACACAATATATCACATAAAATACTACGTATACAGAGCTTCCGTTTCTCTGAGGATTTGCAGTTTGAGACAGCCAAAACAGAATTCTATAACATAAAATCTTACATTCTTTTTTTTCTAAAATGCAAAGACACATGGAAAGGAAAAATAGTTAGGTTGGCTGCAAATCTTGGAAAGTCCTCCCCAGAAAGTGGCTGCACTTTGTGTCATAGTGGCCTTTCTGACAATAGACCCTGCGAAAATGAGGAAACACCCGAAGACATGCGAACGGCGGTCACATCTCCCATTTAGCTTCAGAACATTTCTAATATAACATAGCTTAAAGCTTTTTCATGCCTCTTGCCAAGGAAGAACCTTCTTCGGAGACAATATACATATTGTTTCATCTCAAAGCAGTATGTATAAAAGTCAAGAATATGTATGGAGGGAAATGGCAATTTCAAAAACGGCACCATTCCACTCATGTGCTGTGGATGAGTCATTTTGAAAGATTCTACAACATGCTGAACATTTAGAAACGCGACTCCCATAAAAATAATAAGTAATACTCATGATCCAAACTTACTGAACACTCATGATTGTAAGTATTACGCTAAATGCTCTCTGTGCAGCATCGCGTTTATCCTCAGAGCAATCCTACGTGGTGGGGAATTACATGACACCTCAGACCCACTCCCATCTTTGGGACACTGATCTAGGTGTTCCCTGGCACACACTTCCTCAGGGTATCTGCTTAGCTGACTCCCTCACTTCTTTCACTTCTTTGCTCTAACGTCACCTTCTCAAAGATCACCCTATTTAATACTGTGGTCTGTCCTCTTCCCTCCAGCACCTCCTTTATTTGTTTAAACCTACTAAAGACTCAGTGCAGTCACATGATAAATAAGTGTTAGAGCCTGAATTTAAAACCATAGAGTCTCACTCTAGGCTAGTCCAAAACTTGTTTAACAGAGGAGTAAAGAAAGCGAGGGTCAGGAATTCCTAAATCTTTTTTTTTTTTAAGATTTTTATTCTATAATTTATTTGACGGAGAGAGAGGCAGCGAGAGAGGGAACACAAGCAGGGGGAGTGAGAGAGGGAGAAGCAGGCTTCCCACAGAGCAGGGAGCCCGATGTGGGGCTCGATCCCAGAACGCCAGGATCATGACCTGCCAAAGGCAGATGCTTAACGGCTGAGCCACCCAGGTGCCCCAGGAAGTCCTAAATCTAAACTGGCATCCACACCCTCCCATTTCCCATGAAGTTGCACTAGCCCTTCCCCAGGGTGGGCTCCAGGGTGATTGAGACAAGGACGACTGGAATGTGGCACAAAGATTGAAGGGGTGATCTTGGGATTTCAAGCCTAGTAAGTCTCTAAAAGCAGCCCATTTAATACACATACATTTAGCAGATGCCCTGATGTCATGCATATAATATGCCTGGGCAGGTTTAATGAATGGCAGATGTTATTAGTTATGCACAGGGCCCTGGACCAGTGTTTCTCAAACATTTCTTCTTCGGGCAAAGAAGATACCCGTGGGAACCTGCAGATAATGGCGGATCCAACCTTCTTTGGGGCTTTGTGTATGTCTTTTTTTTTTTTAAAGATTTTATTTATTTATTTGACAGAGATAGAGACAGCCAGCGAGAGAGGGAACACAAGCAGAGGGAGTGGGAGAGGAATAAGCAGGCTCATAGCAGAGGAGCCTGATGTGGGGCTCGATCCCACAATGCCGGGATCACGCCCTGAGCCGAAGGCAGACGCTTAACCGCTGTGCCACCCAGGCGCCCCATGTGTGTATACTCTGATGAGAAAGGAATAGCCCAAATCAACAGTAGCCACTTGAGACAGCTTCTCTGGGAGTGACTGAGGTAAAAGGAGCCACTAATGGAGACTACACAGCTTTCCAGAATTAGGTTGAGAGAAAAGCTACAAGCACCCCTTTGGCTGATGGTAGAGAGCCTACTACCTGGGTCATAGGTATTATGCTTAATTTACAAAAGAAGGCATTGAGGCTCAGTGAGGTGCTGACCAACTTGCCTAAGTTCACAAAGTAGGTGCTAAGGATTTGAATTCAGTCTGCTAGACAGCAAAATCCATGCTCTGGATCAATTCTATAAAGCACAAAGCTTGACCCCAGAAAATGCTCAATTAAAATTAAATAAATACACACACACACACACACACACACACACACACACACAGAGGCATATGTGTATAGTTTTTCTTAACACAAAGAGCTCTTTGACTCTTCTATTTACTTTTAGAAAGTTCTCTTTTTCCCTCTTCCTTTTTCTGATTTTTTTTGCAGCCCAGCTCCCTCACTTAGCCTTCTCAATAGTCCTGTGAGATGGACATTAACTCTACTTAATAGGAAAACTAAAGGATCCTTCTGAAGGATTTATTTCTTCTTCAAGACCACAAGTCTACCAAGGGTCAGAGGGATTCTGTCCAGGCCTGTTTGACTTCAAAGCCCTGTTCTTTCTAACAAAGTATAATGCACAGCTCCATAGGTTCTTTGCTTCCAAAATAGTGTCTTAAATAAGTTTTAACACTCTTATAATTCACTTACATTGTTAAATCTTGCTTCTATTTTTTTTTTCTAAATAGGGTCCATGTTTCGATAACACTCTTTTCTCTAAAATTGAGTTGTTGATGTGATGGATTCCCTCAGCTTTTCCTTTTAAGCAGAATCTTTGCTTAACAAGTCATTCTAATGTCCCATTACCCCTGGAAATACCCATGAATTTCCAATAGCTGCTGTTCTCACAGTCATTTTCCTCACATTTACTTATATTGTAGGCACATCCATAGTTGCGTTTGCAATGACTTCTTTTTTAAATGTTCATTTTTACGCCTATAGCTAAAAATCTAAATTATAGAATTGATCTGTTAAAATTGATCTTTTTAAGCCTACAGCTGTAGTAGACTCACCATATTTCGTTTTTCTGCAATAGCAGAAGAGAGGAGTGGTGTGTATTAGTGCAGACTAAGACCAAAGAGAGAAAAACGCTGACTTCTGTATAAGAGAAAAACTTTTTGAAAATTAGATGACTTGAAGTTCTGACTCTGATTACAGGGGCAGGAATTTTCTAAAGGCCAATTCCCAGGACAATTTTTCTTACACCATTTCTCCCATCCACATGTCAGAAAAGAAGCTACTGGAGAAAGCTTTATGCCAAAAATTCTGGTGATAAATACATCCTTAGACATCAGATCCAGGCGGTCACCTTCTATGGCGGTGGTCTCCAGCTCTAGAGTGTGACCAGCATCAGTCGGAGGGTGTGTCACAGCACAGCTTGTTGGGTCCTGGTTCAGTGATTCTGGGATGGAGCTTGGGAATCTGCATTTCTAACAAGTTCCCACGTGCTGCTGCTGCTGGTGGTCTAGAAGCCACACACTGAGTGCATTCACTGAAGTTTAAATGCCCAGGGGCGACTGACGCTCAGTCAGAAGGCTCCTCGGTAGTAGTTTTCAATTCTCACTAAATGTCAGAATCAACGAATGAACTTCTTAGAAGTACTGACGTCTGGGCAACACAGCCATAGAATTTTATCCTGTTGGTCTCTGGTAGGACTCAGACATTGAGGACACCTGGGCTTGCCTAACTTGACAAATACTAAATATGGATTTCATATCTTTTTAGAAATTAATTTTCAAATTTTATTTTATTAAAATAATCTGAGAGGTTACTTACTTGCACAATGGGAATATTATCTTTTTCCCAAGATGACTGTGAGAATAACAGAATGACAAAAATATATATATATAATACCCTGATGCAGTGTGGACCATTATAGGCATGCAACATTATTTAGTAACGTTTTCCCTTCATGATTCAGCACACTCTTCATGACTGCCAATAAAAAGTTCACTTAAAAAAAAATCTGAGAGAAACAAAAAAAGCAGACAGCAGAATTTCAGGTTAAATATGGTGGTTTAAAGAGAGGCATTTACTAAGCTCTCTCCTAAAACAACGGCAATGGGACCAAAAAAAAGGGGGGGGGGAGGGCGTTCACCTACATGGTTTTAGAGCATAGGAAAGAAAAACACCACAATAAAGATGTTGTTAGCAAGCAGAAGAAGAGTGGTATCTTAGCTGACCAGAGGACACTGGATTCCACATCAGTCTCAGGAGCTGGCAGCACCAGGTACCACTGAGAATAGGAGGGATAGATCCAATGAAACAGGGCAACTGAGAAACAACTAGATGCTCAGATCTCTACCCTCTGCTCTATCAGTGGTTATTCAAGTGTGGTCCAGGGACTCCTGGGGAGTCTCAAGACCCTTTCAGGGGTCCATGAAATCAAAAGTATTTTCATAATTATACTAAGGCAATTACTTGCCATTTTCACTCTCATTCTGTCACAAATGTATAGTGGGGTTTCCCATGGTCGTATGACATGACAATGTTATTGCTCTGGCAATTAATGAAACATATAACTTCTATTTTCTTGTTTTCTAGACTTTTACAAAGTATGATTTTGGGGTATAAGTATGTATGTTTTCAAGTTAACTCAGTTTGTTCTCAATACTTCTCCTGTGTTCTTACAATCTATTTCCCATCATACCTGCTATAATCTGTGTAACCCCATAATCATTCAGTAAGTTATTTAGAAATTCTAATGTTTTACTTATGCCAATATGGAAATAAAAACACTTTGTTGTCTTGTTTTGCAATAATATTTAAAAACCATTTTGAAGACTTCTCTAAATTTTAAATTTAGAAAAGTATCTTAAAGAGCAGGTTATCATACCACATAGGCTAGAAAGATGCACAAAGTAGCTGAGGGACTGATAGAGCCTGTACAATTGATATTACTAAATGCCTGCTGCATGAAAAGTCAGTAAGTTAGTAAAAAAAATCTCCCCACTGACATTTCTCAACATTACATAACTTGTCAAAGATTTAGCTGCAAACATGAAGACACAGTTAATATCTCAGAATATTAAAATCTGGATAAGTCTATAGATGAAACTGTATTTTCTTGTATTTACCTAATATCAACACCAACTAATCATTGATAAGATCTCCTTTTATGTGAATGAGACTAAAATATACTTGGTGTATTGGCCCTAAATACAAATAGATGAGATAAAGTGTTAAGTAATTATTTAATTCTCATTTGTATTAGGAAAACTATATTGACATCTGGACTGATGGTACAAAAGCAACAGTGGATAAAACTACTGGCAGCTTCACACAAATCAAGTCAGGAGTATCAAACTGCTAGTGATTACTGTCACATACTTGGAATAAAACAAAAATGCCAATTTCACTTAATAATTTCCTTGATAAAATAATAAAATTATTAATTTTATTAAATTTAACCCAAGTACACATTTTAAAAAATATTCTATATGACCAAATGAGAAATATACATAAAAGACTTCACCTCCACAGTAAAACAAGATGTTTGTCTCAAAGACAAACACATGTATGATTGAGTGGCAAACTGAATTGCTCATTTTTTTTTCATAGAACAATATTTTTACTTAAAAGAATGATGGACAAATTACAGTTATTCAGCATTGGGTATTTGGAAGACACTTTTTTCAAAAATGACAAAGTAAGCCTGTCACTTCAAGGAAAACAATCAGAACTTGTTGCTGATTATAAATTTTGAACTGTTAGATGAAAATTAGAATTTTAGAAAGCTCATGCTATCATGAGCTTATCAGCTTCCCAAAATTTAAAGAATTTTCTGATTAGATCAGTGGTGATATTACTAAATATGCTTTTTTTTTTATGTTTCACAACAAAATGTGTTAACATTCGGGAGATCTGCATAACTCACAACCCAATAAAACAATATTTTCCAAATAACAGATGCATGATGTTACACAATCATGCATGGGTAAAAGATACATTCAAAATATAAGACCAATAGATTTTTATACATCAGAGTATGAAAAGTTCACTGCATGGCTTCATATTTCACACTTCAACTAACCTTTAGAAAACTATTGCTTATTGATTTTTGGTGTAGAATCTGAAAAAAATTAGCCATAATAATCTGAAAAAGGCTATTCAAATACTCTTACCTTTTCTAGATATGTATCTTTGGGAGGGCAAATTTTCTTCAAACTCTTAAACCAAAACAACATATTGGCATAGAACATATAAAAAGATATGAGTCCTATCTTCGATTAAGCTAGGTATTAAAGAGATCTGCATGAATATTAAATAATCTTCATTAATTTTCACCACTCTTCTAATTTTTTTGCTTTTGAGAAAATATAGTTATTTTATAAAATACATTATTTATGGTAAAATGTAATGGGTTTACTATTTTAAAATAAGCATTTTATAAAATTCAGTTTTAATTCTAATACAGTAAATATTTATAAATATGATCTGCATAAAAATTATTTGGGGCACTGAATAGTTTTAAAGCATGAAAGAGTCCTGAAACAAAGAAAGTTGGAGGACCACTGCCTTCCACAGTTAAGAAACTGCCCCTTTTCTGATAAAGTAGGACACTAGAGGTTGTGCCAGTGTCAGAGCCACTATGCATAGTTGAGGTGGGGTCAACCATATTGCAAACAAGAGGATTAAATGAAAGGCTACATAGTGGGGCGCCTGGGTGGCTCAGTCGTTAAGTGTCTGCCTTTGGCTCAGGGCGTGATCCCAGCGTTCTGGGATCGAGCCCCACATCAGGCTCCTCTGCTGGGAGCCTGCTTCTTCCTCTCCTACTCCCCCTGCTTGTGTTCCCTCTCTCACTGGCTGTCTCTCTCTGTCAAATAAATAAATAAATAATCTTTAAAAAAATAAAAAAAAAATAAATGAAAGGCTACATAGTAAACAATAAGATATTTAGCCCCTTTCCTCAAATGTGAGAATGCCTGCTGATTTATGCTTCTAAGATGAGAGGAGAAAGAATTCTTCTCTGGAAAAACTAAATTACATAAGAGAAAAGACCAACAGATATGGACAGTTAGGAGTCCCCTAATGTAATAACCTAGTCAGACCACCTGACATAGACCCCCACTAGTTAAGAAGAAATATCCATGAACAAAAAAATGTCTGATCAGCTTTTCATGCCTCTCTCTTAAGTAAGAGTAGAGTTCCAAGTATCATCTGACATTTGAGGAAAATCTTTAATGTGAAAGACAGAAACCAAAATAAAAAAATGGTAGAAGGAGGGAAGAACATAGAGGAAAAAAGTTTAATGCAAATGACATAAAAAATTATTGGAGACAGAAAGGAAAGAGGGAAAGAAGGGAGGGAAGAAGAAAGGAAAGAAGGGAAGAGAAAAGAAGAAAAGAAATAAAAGAAACAAACAACTAAAGTTGATATCCTCAGAGAGATAACAGAAGATACTGCATCCAAAAACAAGTAAAGGAGCTATAAGAAGTCATTAAAAGGAAGGTTTGAGGAACAAAAAGAACTTTTGGAAATTAGAAATATGATAACAGAAATGAAAATTTAGATGATTAAGGAGATTTATCAGAAAAAAACAGAAGAAAAAGTAAGGGAAAGAAAATATACAATTAGAGTACTATTTGAAGAGTCCTGATAGCTGACTAGCAGAAGTTCCAGAAAGAGAAAGCACAAAAATAAATAAATAAATAAATAAATAAATAAATAAATAAATAAATAGAAGGAAACTATCAAAGAGAAAAAAATCCAAGAAAATTTCCTAAACTGAAGGGTATGAATTTCAGACTGAGAGGGTCTACTGTATACCAGTGAACAGAATAGAAAGAGAGTCAACATAAAGGATCACTGGGGACAAGGAAAAGATCTTAAATGGACCAAGAGAGAAAAAAACAGGGCAAATAAAAGGACTGGGGATTAAAAAGGCAATGAATTTCTCAATAGTTACAGGAAAGCTAGAATAAAATGGAACCAAAGCATCAAAATCTGAGAGAAATCCATATACATCCAAAATATAAATCAACCCTAATACAAGGTCTCGACATGTTTACCTCTCATTTATCTTTTCTCATGAAGTTCCTAGAAAAAAAATGTTCCACCAAAATGAGGGAGTAAACCTCAAAAAAAGGCATGGATCCAATAAATAAGAGAGTCAAAAGGCATCCCCAAGATGATGGTGAAGGGAGATCCCAGGACAACAGCTGTGCAGGAAGCACGGAGATCAACCAGTCCAGATGGGAACAGAGGAGGGATGGCTTCGGGAGAGCAGGACAAGGACAAGATGAAACTGATGACTACCTGGGGTGTTTGCATAGAAAGAAAGGAGATTTACTCCTCTGGTACAGAGTGGAAGGATGAATTAGTGGTAGATTATGGAAACTAGGCAAATGAAAAAGAGACAGTTATTACCTCCAGGGAAAACAGAAAGTTGTGAAAGAAAGAAAATGTAACCATAGTACACCACAGTCTTGCTGAGTCATATTTACATAGTAATAAAAATGTGAATACTGAATTCTGATCTAACCAATACTTAGATATAAAATACTGGAGGATGGGGAAAGGTAAATATGTTTCAGTATGTAAAGAGTTAGAGAGGTTATGCGAGCTAAATTCTCATCTTCCATAGTAGGAAATTAATAGATAATATTTGAATTGGGGAAAACATTAAGAAGTGGCAGCATCAGACTGTTGTTTAGAAATATGGAAACAAATAGAAGAAGTGGCTTAAATTGTGACGATTCCTTCTGGAGAGATGGATATGGGGGTCAGAAGGGTGGAGCTGGGTACTGATGGTTTGTATTAAAAACAAAAATGCAATACATGCTTATTACAGAAAAATGGGAAACTACAGAAAAGTAAAAATGAGAATGAAACAGTCTCATTACTCCCTATATCTTAAGATGAACACTTTTGACCTATTAGTGCCTTTTGAGTTTACATGTATTTTTTTATATTACTGAAGTATGATTTATATATTTTATATCTTACTCACTTAACAAAAGCATTTTCCATTTATTATATTTTTCATAAATATTTTCATACCAATGTATTATATTATATAATAGATAACATTATTTAGGTATAACAATTTAGGCTTTTTCTGAATATTTTACCATAAAAAAGTTCAAACAGACACAAGTGGAAAAAACTATATAGTGAAAACCATGAAGCTACCACCTAAGTACTACAATTAACATTTTATTATATGCTCTGTCTCACATTTATCAACCTCTCTATCCATCCATTGATCCATTTTATGTTTTGAAGCATTTCAAAATAAGTTGCAGACTTTAGACTTCATCCTAAACTTTAGGCATATTGTTTAACTCTAGAATTCAACATCTGTTTATGGTTCTTTTTCTTAAGTAAATTTTACATACATAATAATACACACAAATCTTAAGTATCATTTGATGAATTTTAACAAATGCATACTCCTTTGTAACCCAAATCCCCTATCACGATGTAGGACATTACAATCACCTCAGAAAATTCTCTCATGGGCCTTTCCCTCTCGATCCATATCCTTGCCCTTACAACTACAAAGGCAATGTTCTAATTTTTAAAACTTCATATAATTGCAACATATGCAATTTTTTATATAAGCCTTTTTCCACTTAGCATGATGATTCTGAGACAACATCCATGTTGTGGAGTGTATCATTAGTTTGTTCTTTTATCTTGCTGAGTAGCATTCTTTTGTATGAAAACACCACAGTTTGTCTCATCTATTCTCTTGCCAATGGACACCTGGGCTGCTGCTAGTTTTTGCCTGCTATGAACATTCTTATAAAGTTTTTGTGTGACATTTGTTTTCACTTCCTCTGGATAAATACCTAGCAATGGAATAGCTTTGTCATAGAACAGGTATATATTTAGTTATATAAGAAATTGCCAGATTCTCCAAAATGAGCCATTAAATAGGGATATTAAGAATTTTTAATCTGTGTCATTTTTGGTAAACTGTATACTTCAAGAAACTTTCAATTTTCAAATTTGTTGGCATAAAGTTGTTCATAATATTCCCTTATTATACTTTTAATGTCTATGGGATCTATGGTAAGTATCTCTTTCCTGATACTGACAATTTCCTCTCTCTCTCTCCAGTTTTCAAATTTGTTATCTACTCAAAGAAACACTTTTGGTTTTGTAAGTTTTCTCTCCTCTTTGTCTATTTTATGTTTTACTGCTTTCTGCTTTTATCTTTGTTACTTTCTTCATTTTACTTCTTTTGTATTTAGGTTGTTCTTTTTCTAGCTTAATATAGAAATGAAGGTCATTGCTTTCAAGTGTTTCTTCTTTTCTAATTACACATATTAGATATAAATTTCCCTCTAAGCTCTGCTTTTGCTGAATCCCAGAAATTCTGATAAAATAACTTCATATTCATTTAAAAATATTTCTTACTTTCTCTAATGATTTCTTTGATCCATAGATTATATTAAAATGTGTAATTTAATTTCCAAATATTTATATGTTTGATAGATATTTTTGTTACTAATATCCAACTTTATATCTTTGTCATCAAAAAACATTCTGTATGATTTCAATTTCAAATTTACTGAAACTTGTTTTATAGCTGACCACATGGTTTATCTTGGTGAATGTTCCCTGTGAATTTGAAAGGAATGTGTGTTCAGTTGTAGTCTACAAATGTCAATTACGTGAAGCTGATTCATAGTGTTATTCAAATCTTTGATATCCTTCCTCTAATCTAATTATCCTATTAATTACTGAAAGAGGTGTTTTTAAATCTTCAAATATGACAGTGAATTTGTCTATTTCTTACCCCTGTGGTTCTGTTAGTTTTTCCTTTGTGTATTTGGATCTCTGTTATTAGGTACTGCATTAGTTTTCTACTTCTGCTCTAAACAAATTAACAGATAGTGGCTTAAAACAATCTAAATTTACTATCTTACAGTTCTGTAGTTTAGATACTATCATAGGTCTCACTGGGTTAAAATCAAGTATTGGGAGGGCTGTCTTCCTTCCAGAGGTGCTAGGGAAGAATCCATTTCCTTGGCTTTTCCAGCTTCTAAATGCTACCCACATTCCTTGGTTCATGGCCCCCTTCTTCCATCTTTAAATCCAGCAGTGGTGGGTCAAGTCCTTCTCAGTCATATTAACATAACCTTTTCTTCTGTAGCTAAATCTTCCTCTCTCTTCTGCTGTTATGGTTACATTGGGTTCGTCTGGATAATCCAGGATAACCTGGATTTACTTTACTTTAGATCAACAACCTTAGTTCTATGTAAAACTTTAATTCTAGGAATATAATTTGAACCTTACTTATACTGCAGTCTTCTTAGAGTGAATGCTGTCTTACTTCACATAAAAGAACCTCACAACAGTGTAATTCCATTTGGTCCTCCTCCCTTCCTCCTCCTTTGTGGTATGATTGCCATATGTTTTTACATCTATATGTTATAAACCCCATAAGATGATGTTGTATTTTTTTTTGCATTACTCATTTGTTTTTTTTAAGAAGTGAAGAGAAAAAATAGTCTTTTACATTTATCTACAAATTTACAATTTCCAATGTGTTTCATTATTTTTTGCAATCCAGGTTTTCCTTCAGATGTTATTACTGCTTTTCTATCTGAAGAAATTGTTTTAGTATTTCCTGTAGCACAGGTCTACTGGTTTTCATTTATCAAAAACATCTTTATTTCACTTTCATTTTTAAAGAATATTTTTGCTAGATATAGAATCCTGGCTTCTTTTCTTTCGCATTTTAAAGATGTTGTTCCATTGTCTTCTATTCTCCATTGCTTCTGATGTTCAGTTAGCCATAATTTGTGTCTTTGGTCTCAGTATGTAAAGTATGATTTTATCTGAATATTTTGAAAGTTTTTTTTCCTTATCCTTTGTTCTCAGACGTTTGACTGTGATATGGTCAGGCATGATTTACCTTGTATTTATTCTTCTTAGGTTGTTTTTTTTTTTTTTTTAAGATTGATTGATTGATTTAGAGAATCACAAGCATACTCTGTGCTGAGCAGAACCCAAAACAGGGCTTGATCTCAGGATCATGAGATCATGACCTAAGCCGAAACCAAGAGTCAGATACTTACCTGACTGTGCCACCCAGGAGCCCCTATCCTTCTTAGGGTTTTCTTAGGTTCTTGGTTCTATAAGTTAATGTTTTTCACCAAATTTGAGAGGAGTTCAGTTTTAGTTTCTTCAAAAAAAATTTCTGCTTTATTATCTATTTCTTGCTTTCTGGTCTCAAATTATACAAATGTTAGACATCTTGATATTGACAATGAGATTGCTGAAACTTTGAACATTTTCTTCCCAGTATTTTTGCTCTGTTCTTTAATTGTGTAATTTCTAATGATCTATATACAAGTTTACTAACCCTTTTTTCTGTAGTTTCCAACTTCTTGTTAAGTGCACCCAGTGCGTTTTTCATTTCAGTTTCTTTTTTTCTTTAAAAATTTCATTTGGTTCTATATATATGTAGTTCCCATTTCACTGCTAATCTATCCACTCAATGCAAACATTTTCCCTTAATTATTTGAATATATTTACAACAGCTTGTTTAAAATTCTTGTCAACTAATTCTATTTCTGAGGTCACCTCGGTTTCTATTTATTGCTCATTCTTCTGGCCATGGGTCACAATTTCCTATTTCTCTGCATATCTACTAATTTTTTCATCATGTACTTCAAAATGTGGATGATATTTTGTAGAGACAGAAGAGTGTTGGTTTTGGATATAGCATGAAGTTGGATGAATGACTGATCATCTTGTTCTTGTGGCAGCTTCAGTTTACACTTTGTTAGGGTGAATCTATTTAGGTTATACATTAGATTTAGGGCAAATCCTTAGTCCCAGGACAAGACTTTACTCCTGAGGCATAACTCTTAGTTTTCACTGGAAAACACTTACAAGGTGTTTATGAAGTCCCTCTAAATTTGTGAAATTCAAGTTCCAATCTCTGTCCCTCATGTGACAGACAGCAGCTGAAATTGCTATTCAACTTTTTCAGATTTCCAGCTGTTATTTTCTACCAGGCTCCTTGGGGTCTCCCTTGAATATGCACATTGCAGGGATCAGGCAAGGATTTGAAGGAAGTTTATGTGCATATTTGGTGCTTTGCCCAAAACCCCCTCTTTCTGAGATTTCTACCTTCTGACTCCTTCTGAGACCTCAAACCAATATACAACCATGTATTTTGTTTGAGTTCTAGCCACATGATGCCACATAGATTCTTAAGTAACCACAGATCTCATTAGCATCATTCACTTCTTTCAAGGACTGAATAACTTTCTCTAGCTTCTGTCGCCTTTTGGTCATTCTCCTGTGTGTGTGTGTGTGTGTGTGTGTGTGTGTGTGTGTGTGTATTATTTTTTTGGTCCAGATTTATCATTGATAACTGATACAAACTACTGTACTACTTACTCTTGTAATTGGAACTTCATCTCACTACCTCTTCCTGGGTTTTCTGCATGGATTGGGAAGGACCAATCATTAAGTCATGTGTCTTGGTCCTCAAAACCCATGAGCATGAACCTTCAAATCAAAATAGTCTAACTGTATAGACCTATTTATTTATTACTTCAGATTCAGAGCTCTTGTTCAAGCTCCAAGTTCAGTATTCCAGTACTGAATTGATTTTTTTTGGCTACCTATATATAGATATTTACTGACAAATTCTGTGTTCTTTTTTTTCTATGACTCTTAATTTCTTTACATTAGGAAGTTCACCTCAGCATTTCTCAGGGTTAGAGAAACATGGTATTTGGATTTAATTTTCACTGAATTCTCCTGGCCAGGATTTCCTGGAATTGTTCCATGACTATTCCAAGTCTTGACTGAAAACTGTGGCTGGAAGGGATAAATGGTAGATTCCAGGTGCTACTGGTTGTCCCTAAATGAGTGCTGATCCTGGAGCCAAAAGAAACACAACGCCTTGCCTGCTTTGGGGGGTATTTTTAGAGTAGTTGCAAACACATGACATTTATCTTGAGAGGTGGCCAATATTTTAAAAATAGCTAATTATTAAAATATATTTATAAAAATCTTATTTCTCCATTATAAAAAAAGATTGGGCTCACTTCATTCCATTTGTGGTATGGAGAATGTTTGAATATGGAAGAAAAACTTTTTCTGATTCCTCCCTGTCAGTCATAATATCTGAGCAAGTCTTACATTCTTACCCAAAAATTTTCATACACTGATCTCTTTATTTCTCCTTCTAACCACTAGGAATTCTTTAGGCGTCAGCCTTTTTGCTATGTTATCCAGATACCCTTTGATGAAAGATACTGAAGAGGATTTGAATTGCTCTAGTAGAATGTAATACTTTTAGCAAAAAATCGTAAAGTATAAACAGTTAAGAGAATAGCCCTTGGAGTGAGACACACTCAACTTTAAGTCCAAAATCTACAACTTTCTGTGTAATATTTGGATTTTCTACAACTTACTTTAAGTTATGCAAGAGATAAAACTAGTCCCAAACTCTTGGTAGTTGTGAGGGTCGGATACAGTAAGGCATAAAAGGTTTGCAACAATTCCTGCAAACAGTTTCATCATTGTTGTTATTTTTCCCCAGAGTAAAGGCTCAGTAAACAATTGCCTAAATAAGTACTTGTTGAACTGACTAAGTGCTATTCTGGTGGAAGAGAAAAACACACAAATCACAAAGACAAGTTAAGAGAAAAAAATAATTATAAGTTTTGTAAAGTAATTATAAGTTATGTAAAGTACCATGGAAAGAAAAAAGCTAAGAAAGAGAATTAAAGGGGGTCTGTGTTATCATCAGGGAAGGCCTCTCAAAGGAGAGTACATGTAAGTTGCATCTTTAGCGATAAGAAGGAACTTGCCACACAAAAAATGAGGAGAACAGCATTCCAGGCAGAGACAACAGCACTTACAAAGATCCTGAGGCAGACACGCATGTGAACCTTCTAAAAAGTGAAAGACCACTAGTGTGTTGGGACAGGATGAGTAAGGTCAGGGTGGCACTAGAAGCAATCAATCATAGAGTAGCAGAAGCCAAACACAAAGTACCTTCCTTAGAGGCCACAGTAGAGTTTGGCCTTTTGTCTAAGTACAAAGGGAAGGCACTGAGGGGTTTTAAGCATGGGAATGATGAGATCTCTAGACCTACTCATCCACGACTCACAAAACAAATTGAAGGAGGAAGGATAAGAATTTCTGGAAACATTTAAAATGATGCTTAGAGAAACTAAGTATAAATGCATAATAAAATATTTTCCATTATGATTGAAGTTATTGATTTCCAACGATCAAAAATCCTTTTGGGATAGTTAATAAAGAGTTCATCCACTGTTCTTGCTTTTTTCACAACTGTCATGAATCCCAAGGGATACTGTGACCCACTTAAAATGGAGGATAGAGAAGAGAAGTAAATGTGCTAGGCAGGCAGGGTTAGAGTTACTGAGTGAGGTAGTCACACTTGACAGCTATGAGGGCCCAGAATAGGAGCACATGTCTGAGCTGTGAGGACCACATTAGATGAAAGATGACTTGGAAGATGCTATGGGATAGATTTCTTACAAAAAGGAAGGGCAGGATTCTGATATAAAATTGGTGAGATATTGTGAGATGTTGACATTCCAGCACCAATACCATAAGGATACTCAAAGAAAATTAATTTATATATCAGATAATTATCTTTACAAATCAAGCTACCCTTAGGGTAGGAGGTCTTTGCCACTATAAGCTTCTTCCCGGAATACTGGGGTTTATCTTCTCTTGAGGCTACTTCATTCCCTTCATATTCTTTTTTTTTTTTAAAGTGCTTCATATTAGTTACATTCTTGGACTAATTAAGACCACTGCCATTACTATAATAAAGTGTTGTTATTTTCACATTATATATTGAGTAATTACAACTACTTCCTCTCTTAAGGAAATTTATTCCCAAGGAAAACCTGATGGGTAAGTGATGACATGCTCACATTCCCATTACCTGTTCACTGATGACAGATCAAGCGTATACAAAATAGCTGAGCTTTCATTGTTTTTTTGTTTTGGGTTTTTTTTTTTTTAACAACAAAGCAAAATTATATTACTATGAGATAGTATGCATCACAAGAACAGTTTTGGAGTTAGTTTTGACTTTTTCTCTTGGAGGATAAAGGGTAGCTTATTAGATGTCAGCTATAAAGCTCGTAACAGCTAATTATCTTTCATTTCACAGTAGCTATAATAAGTAAGTGCAAAAATGGTGAATACCTACTGTTGCCAGGTAACTGCATCCACCGTGCTTCCTGCCACCTTCATGAATCTGTACAGAACAGAAAGAACAAATAAAATAAGCTGAGGCATAGATTAGGACAATCCTTGGGCTAAGAGTCCACAGCCACAATCAAGGTCTATCCAGCGCTACTGGAAGTTAAACTGTGAAGGATACTTTCAGTTCTTCATACATCCTTTACCTTTGGAAATCAAGACCTCAATACAGCATGCTGTCTATGTCTGTCTTCCCAAGCCCATGCCTGATGGTTCCTACATCACTTTTCCCATGCATTAAACTTCTCTCTCTCATTTTGTATTCTCTAAGGACTCTGAAATCTGCTAGGAGACAAACTATAACAGTTTCCAAGGATGGCGACTCAATAGAGCCTTTGAAAACCTCAGACCTTTCCTTCTGAAAAGAGCATGGGAAAATCCAATTTAGTTATATAAGCATAAAGCATTTTCAAATATGTCCCAGTGATGGGCTGCCATACCTGACTGTAGAAACCTGAGCACCACACAGAGAAATCTTTTCTTTTTAATGTTTCAAGTTTTTATTTAAATTCCAGTTAGTTAACATAGAGTGTAATATTAGTTTCAGGAGTAGAATTTAGTGGTTCATCACTTACATAGAGCATAGAGAAATTTATTTCTGAAGCAGCTATGTAGAGAACTGACTGTCATCTGACATTTGCTCAGCTCAGAAGAGAAACCAGACCTATTTCTTTTCAAAACACACAGCAAAGCCTTGCTACTAATCCCCCAGCCTCCCGTGCTCCGGGAGACTCTACCCAGAACCACAGAGCTGGGGGGAAGCATCTAGGGCCACACAGATGTGCGGTATCATAAACTGCAAGTCTGCGAATAACTCAGTTATCTACTAACCCCCGTTCTCCCCATCCACGCGTTCTGAGGCAGTGTACGTCACGGCTATTGTTACTATTTGCGAGAGTTACCAGCCAGACACAGGAAATCAAAAGGAGTATCTCAGTTCTTTAAGACATTCCTTTCAACCCTGAGTCCCTGGAAGGGAACTTTTCTTCAGACAGAAACAATCTTTCATCAATATTTCATAACCAAAAAACTCTTCCATTAGGAAGGGAGACAGTGTTTTGTCAAGAAGGTCCTCTTCTACTCTATCCCAGAATAATCTTGCAGGCAGACACATGGCAAAGGGGTTGCCATGTGCTGCCAAAACAGAGGCTCTGCCTTGCCATGATATGGAAGAGTACTTAATTTTTGCAGGATTGGAAGTGAGAGAGAGGATGTTAGGGCTGCTGCTGAGCATGGGAGTGAAGTTTATAAAAGAAGATGAAGAGGAAGGAGAGGAGGGAGATGGGGGTGGGTAGGAGAAAGAGAATGGTAGAGGAGACGGGGAGGAGAACAAGGGAGAAGAGGAGGACATGGAAGATAGGAGAAGAAGGAGATGAGGAGGAGGAGGCAGCTTGGCTCTTGTCTGTATTGTCTTGCCTTTTATTTGTCTCCAGGACCATTTAGCAGTCCAGGAGCAAGAATATAGGAAATGGAACATAAAGGTGATCAGGAATGGAACTGGTTTGATGGGCAAGACCAAAATATAAATGGAGATTGGAGGGAATATAACACATATCAAGCACCTACTTAGTACCAGCCATTCATGTGTTATTTCTTATAATTCTCAAAACTGTTTTGCTTAGTAAGGTGGATATTATTGATTCCATTATACAGATTACTAACTTCCCTACTGGCTAGAGAAATAGTGGCTCTAACATTTCTATGGAGTCAGGCCACCCCTGCTAGTAGCACTCCTGGGGAAGCAAGGGCATAACCAGGCAAAGCAATAAATGCCAACTGGAGAATTTCCAAAACTGAAATATTTTATGTAAAACTGTCTTCATTTACATATAAAATAACCATAATAAAAATAACACTGACATTTATAGTGCTTTATCATTATAAAATGCTTTTCAGCTTCTTACATGTATAATTTCACATAGTTCTCAAAACAACCTGGTAGGAAGTAAATATTCCTAATCTGTAGTGGAGGAGGCTGAGCCTCATGGAGGTTTTATGACTTACTCAAATTCATAGAGCTAGTGTGGACTAAACCCAGGTTCTCTGGCTCCAATCCTGACCCTCTTTCTAGTATCCTAAGCTGCCTCCAAGATGTTTTCACCGAGGCCCAGAAGTACAGTACAACTCTAAGATGCAAAAAATAAGTTGAACTTTTGCCTTGAGAAAATACTACCAATTTATCTGAAAAAGAAAAAAAGGCCTGAGCACCTTCTTTTGCTTGTTGGCTTCCTCTCAGACTTGAGCACCGCAGTGCCTATTTGTAAGAGAATATGCAGGGTATGAAAGGTACTGACCCAGGGCCTCTGCTACAAGACAACCACCATAAAGCCAAGAAGACAGACCTGGAGACGATCAGCTATCAGAGTTTCTATGTGCTGTACTACTGGTACAAACTACTGCTGAGGGCCAGCAGTCAAGGGAGCAGTTAGCTCTACACTCCATGGTGTTAGAAGAGAGAGAAGCATTGAGAAAAGCTTCACATCGCACATGACTCTGAATTTGGCATTGAAAGAAGGGTAAGATTTTGCCATGAAGAACAGGCAAAACAAGGTAGAGTCAAGCTGAGTGTGTTCTTAGGAGTCCATCTTGGCTGGATGTCAGGAGACAGGGAAGGGAATGGCAGGAAGTCAGACTGGTCAGGTCACTAGCTTCTAGGCTGTGATGCTAACAAGTCTGGCCTTTATCCCTTAACAACTAGGTACAAGTCCAGCTCCTATTTATCTTTGCATGACTAGCACCCAACATAATATTGCAAATACAGTTGGCTCTTTTCATCTATATTTGTTGGATTTATCCTGCGTTTAAACAAGTAAGGGGAATCAGATTTGAGTGTCAGGAAGATCACTCTGGCTGAGTAAAGGTGAAACGTACTGGTGTGGACAAACTGGTAGAGAAGGGGATAGAAATGTGAGAATGAAAAAAGACCCAGTGAGTAACACTGGTGGAGCACTCAAGAGGACTTGCTGGGTGACTCTGAGTTGGGCAGGAGGCAAAAGAGAGGAGCCCAAAGTTTTAATTGTAGTAATGCCATTGCCCAAGATGGTCAACCCAGGAACAGACTTTTGATGCTGATGTTGGTAAATGTATTCCAATCCTCTTGAATATGCCTCGAAGAACTTGAAGTAAATAGTCACTGATGATAACAGCTATGCATTTACAAGAAAATAAGGAGGGAAAAAAAAATCATCAATGCCCTGCTTGGCTAAAAGGCTCTGGGTAGGCAATTAAGAACACATCTAATTTGGTGTCTTAAAAGTTGGAAACTGGTTCTTCATGTACTATAATCTGGAGATCCTCATATGCATTGGATAGTTTGTTCTGCTATAGGTTGATAATTAAGTTCTCAAATAATTTTCCATTATTTAAAGTAGCATTATAAAAAGATGGGAAAACTAGAGTTAGGAACATTTAAAGTAAAGTTAATGTTTTCTCCCCCCACACCCTACCCCACATCCCTCAAAGAAAGTCCATAAAATCTGTAATTAAATATAAAATAGACTGGACCCTTATATAGAATATTATAGTTTACAGAGAAATATTTTAAAATTGAATAAAGGGAAAGACCTACCATGATCCTGGAGAGGAAAATCAATTATTGTCCCTAAACTAATTTATGGGTTTAATGAAATTCTAATTTAAAAAATCCCAGTAGATATTTTGAAACTTTACAAAATCGTTCTAACATTCATCTAGAAGAAGCCAAGAATATTCTTTAAAACTGGAATAATGAAGGGACATTTGTTTGATCTACCATATATTAAAATATGCCATAAAACCCCCACAATTATTAAAACATTCCTAGGAATTAGAAAGGAGATCTTAGGAACTAGTAAAGAGATTAGGAATTAGTAAGGAGATCTATGGAATAGATTTTTAAATATTTTTATATTTTATTTTTATATATATATAAAATCTTTTATATATATATAAAATCTTTTATATATAAGAATTTATTACATGGAAAAGAATTTAGTATATGAAAAATTGAAGCATTTCTTTAATGATGCTACATGATTTGTGAAAATAGCTACGCTATTTGAGAAAAAAAAATTAAAGTCAGATCTTCACCTAAGATCATATTTGTATAAGAAATCAAAATAGTAAAATATAGTTTAGTTTCATTATATTAAAAAAAATCTCAATTATAGTTAAATACTTTGAAACAAATGATATTATTATCTTTTTAACTTTAGTAGCATATTGAAGCAGTAGAAAAGCTGTTTGAGCTTTGAGGAAACACCATTACTAAATATGTATTCACATGAAAACTGCTATAAACTACATTCTTCCTTTTTCCTTCTTAGCAAAAGGATGAAACCAACTTCAAACATATGGAAGCATTTCTACACTTATTCTGAGGAGGAAAAATATAATTCACAAATAATGTCAAACAAAATATGCATTTCCAAATACTACCAAGATGACCAAACATACTCTTGTTTTTTGAGTAGTGTAAAAAACTCATCTCAAATGAGCAAAATGTTCTGTTTTCAGAAGTCTTTGACATAATTTTTTAAAACTAGAATAAGAGAAAACCACCACAGAAATAACACATAAAGGAAACTGATTAGACAAACCCCCAAGGAATTGACATTATAAGTCAATGAGTTTGGGGAATTCTCCCCCCCTCCATGCTCCTTCCCTGAAAATTAGGGCTCTCTGTAACTACACTGTAATCTATATCATTTCTATCCTTTATTTTTATATCTATATTGGCAATGTGGAAGACAGCAAGTCCAAAAAGATCATAATTTTCTTTGTTCAACTCTAACATTGATGGATTCTTCTGCTCTCTAGTTCTGCCTGTTTCTCAGAAACTGGCCCAAACCACATAAATGAATAACTTCAACACAGCTGCAGAATGCTCCACAACAGTAATATTAGAGGTGGGATAACATGCGCACAGACCAGTGCTGTCAGGAGTGAGATACCACTGGGAAAGTGAAATTCCGTTTAGTGTCTGGTATTATCCAAGGATTTTCAGTCATCTACTTCCATTCTAATCCCTAGATTTAGGTCTATGAATGTACAAGTACAAGATGACCCAGGATGTGAATAACAAAAAGGGCAAGATCTTGGTTTTCCAAAGTTGAACGTCTCCATACCTGAATTACGAAGACAGAAATCCTGGATGATTATCCCAGAGAACATAAGATGTCTGCCTTCATGCTGACATCCAGTCATGCAAAGAAGGGTAAGATAGGGAAAGGGCAGGGACTTATATCAAAGGAAAATAGCCAGTGCCAGGCAGACCTTCCAGTATTGGGGGATCTTTCCCATTGGAGCCAATCTGCTGCTATGGAAAAGAACAAAATATCCTCTTTCATTGTGAGAGTTCCTTTTCCTCCCCCAAGAGATCCCAAATCTGGGAGAATTTCTTTCCTTTGTTATCCACCTGCACATATGACGTATCTGAAATATTGTTGAGCCTTCTCTCCCAGGGCATATCACAACTCTCCCTTATAATAAGGCACATCTTTATTCATGGTCTTTGGGGTTTGATTACTACTTCTGGACCATAGAATGCAAACCCTAAAAACTGGATTCTGAATTTTGCTCCCAGGAAGGAGGATAAATCCTTCACAGGGAACTGGATGTCTAAATGAGTACAAACTTCAATAAGAGAGCGGTAGTCTGATCTTTTTTCCCTCGTCCACAAAGAGAACTCTGGTTATGTAACTAGCATGAATAAGATGTGACAGCCATTCTACATTCTACATTCTAAAGCCTAGGAAAAACCTGTGAGGAAATTATTCATCTTGAGTTATGGCAAACCAGGCATCTTCCATTTGGTCCAAAGCCACTTACTTTTCCATGGCTAGTGATATACTGAGCTATATGTACTAGGTGCTGCATAGAAAAAATGATATATTGATCTCTCTCTCTCTTTCTGTTTCTCCCTTCCTCTCCCTCTCCCTCCCTCCCTTCCCCTTTTCTCCCCACCCCTATTTATATATAATATTATGTTAGCAGTAAGCTGATAAATAGCATGGCTATATGTTCATTGGCTTTAATAGCTAATGCAGCTCTCTGCTTAGGCTTCCCTTCTAGCTTACTATTCCCTCAATTTGATAGATTTATAGAGGTTTTAATATACTGGAACTTGAGATGGATGAGATTCTTCAACCAATCTTTCTTGCCAATAGAAGTTATATCCGTGAGGTTTAATTTAAGGGCAATCTTGAATGAAGAAAGGAAAAAATAAGTAAGCTACCGTGTATACTGATTGACAGGCATTCGGTAAGTGGTTTATATAATATACAACCCTGTATGGTTTCATTTTATAGATGAAGATACTGGTCAAGACCACCCAGGTAATAAGTTGCAGAACTGAGATTCAAACCCAGTTCTGAGTCTAAAGCCCTTGCTTTAACCATGCAGAGATAGCAAATTTGTGATGTTTGTAGTGCTGTCCCCTTTTTCTGAGCCCATGGTAGATACTGATAATAGTTCTCAATATTGTCTCACTAATCTCAGAATTGACCTATAAATCCTTCTAAAGACAGGGTACCAGGCACTATTACCTAGATCTGGCCCCCAGGATGAAGCCCATTTGCTGCTAATGGGGAGTTAAAAGGAGGGAGGCTATAGGACCATGTTTGGAACAAAATGGAGGCAGATGTGAGATAATAATACATAAAGGACAAAATAAGTTTGCTTGACTAAAATGAAGGCAAATGGCAGGGGGGTGGGGGATGATGAGAGATGTTGAAACAGATCTGGAAGGCTATGACTGGAGCTGGAAGGTGCTGGTTAGGGGAATATTATTGTAAACATGTCTTGACAGTCTAAAATGCTGCTAAGGAAGTCATAAAGACTTGGATTCAAGCAAAGAAGGCTATAACTGACCTGATATGATTTGCCCTGGCTGCGGAGCCTGATGGGAAGGAGGAAAAATGCATCAAGATGTCATGATAAATTTCACATGTAAAACTAAACTTTCCAAAAGCTCAAGCCTTGGTATGAAGCTGAGTCGAGGAGAGTGAACACTGTGGAACTAAGGTGGAAAAGGATTATATTTTTTCTAGTATGCTAGACCATGTGGCTTTGTTAAAAAATGAAGATTCAAGAAAACAGCACCACAGAGTAGAAAGACCATGGGCCTAGGAGTCAGAATGATACCTGATTTAAGACTTGGCTCCACAGCCTATTAGCTATATGGCCTTGGGTATGTTGTTTAATCTCTCTAAACCATTTCAAATGGAGGGAACAGCACCTATTTCTGAAAGGCCTTGTGAAGATTAACAAGATAATATGCATGAAGGAATAAGGGTACTGCCTGGCATACTGCTGGCGTCAAATAAATGTGAGTTTGGTAAAAATTTAACATCTATGCACCTCCATTCCTTGATCTGTAAAACAAAGATAATAAAACCCACTCTGCCTATGTTACAGGGCAGTGGTTCTTATGCTTTGGTGTGCAAAGAACACTTTGGAGCTGCTGTTCAAAATCCAATATCTAGGTCTCATCCCCCCACATTCTGGTTTGGCAGGTCTAGGCTGGAGCTTAAGAATCATGCTGCATTTTTAAGAAACTCTCCAGGTGCTTCTAATGCAGGAGGACCACGGGCCACACCTTCGACAGATTCTGATCTTAGTAGTGCCTGTTAGGGTAGGCCATTCTTGGAAGAGAAGATAGGGTTCTAGGGAAAAGAAGAAAAATAATGAGAAAATAAATGGAAAAAAAGAAAGTGAGGAAGAATATCTGTGTCAAATCTAACTCTATGTTTTCCAGGACTCCAGCCTCCTTCTTCAATGTTCTTTCTAACCCCCATCTGATTTCTCTGACATTGGAGGAAGAGAGAAACATCTTCATCATAATGGCAATGATCGATGACCTTGGGCTTGGGGAAAGAATTAAGTTGTTCTTCTAATCAGGAAAGAAGTCCTTCCCAAGGGCGGGGGGGGGGGGGAAGAAGCAAGTTTAGAAGTAGTAGTAACTAACCCAACGCTTAGCTGCTTAGCTAGGGAGCAGACCCTTGCAGTAGCCAATGCTTCCTTGTTAATGAGTACTTAACAGCTGCTGGAGGCCTTTGCTCTGCAGAGGCAGAGATGGAAACTATTTCTTATGAACTAAGAGGAAGAAATTGTTCTCTCCTCCTGTAGTTTGGTCAAGTCATATAACTCTTTCACAGTTGAAATAAAACAGAACAATTACTAGGAATAACATTGTAATAATTACTCTGTACACCAATTGTCCCCAGCTGTGCATCTTCCCACTCCAAATGAGAATGTGGTAGTTTCTACACAGGAGGTAGAGCTGTGATCACCCTCACTATCTTGGCATGCTATTGTAGCTAATCTTTCTAGTTCCTATATCCACTGGATTCTCTAAACTTCTTGGAAAGCTACATAAAATTATATGCAAAAAATAAGGAAACAAACCTGCCTTTTCATCTTTGAAATACACTTATTCTTCTTAACAATTATGGCTGATATTCCTTTAGGTGTCAACTATGCCAGAAACTGCTGAGCACTTTATTTCATTTAACTCTGAAATAAGCCTAAGAAATAGGTAATTTAATTAGTTCCATTTTACAGATGAAAAGACTGAGATTTTACAGACTTTAAACAATTCCTCAAGATGACCTAGTGAGTCACTCTTCTGGGTGTCATCTGGTTATAAAGTGCATGCTCTTCACCATCCTGCTACTTTTCCCCCAATCCCACTCACTGCAGGAGAAAACAGGTTGTTGTTACAATGTTTCTATGGAGGAGGTGACCCACGAAGTAAAAAATACATACGGCCCATAAAAGTCATAATGGAAGCCCAATAACAGGAACACAGAGAAGTTTCCATCCTTATCCACCCATACAGCCTTCATTACTATCTATGCTTTAAGTACAAGTGGAGACTATAAATCAGCATTAGGCTTAGTAGAAGAATTAGACTCAACTAAAGATAGAAATTCTTGGATATAAGAATGAGGAATCACAGATCTGTACCCCTGAAACAAATAATACATTATATGTTAATTAATTGAATTTAAATTAAGAGAAAAAGGAAAGATAAATAAATAAATAAATTTGCTTGGGGCACCCGGGTGGCTCAGTTGGTTAAACGCCCGACTCTTTGATTTCAGTTCAGGTCATGATCTCAGGGTCGTGAGATCAAGCCCCTGTGGGGCCCAGTGCTGGATGTGGAGCCTGCTTAAGATCCTCTCTCCCTCTTTGACCCTCCCCCCATCCCCCAGCTCATGTGCACGCACTCTCTTGCTCTAAAAAATAATAATAAAATAAAATAAATTTGCTTGTTAAAAAAAAAAGAAATTCTGGATAAGAAAAGGAAATTTTTCTTTTTCTGGTTTTTCAACCATTGAGCATATAACACACGTGGTGTGCTGTGATGGAGGAGGCCATTATTTGCTGCCGAATTGTCTTCTGCTTTTACCCTCATTGCCCAAATTAGAATGTTTCCACAGCTCTTTGGGCTGCCATGGGAGCTAAAGGCTCTGCCTAGCTTTCTGTTCTAACACAGGTTCAGGTTAGAATATTCCACTAACAGCTCTGTAGAATGTTAGGATAACTTCCATTTTTCATTCATTCAACAGATTTGAGCACCTGCTATGCATTAGGATTTTTGCCGGCACTCCATATACACTGGTAAATACAACAAACACACTTCCCACCCTCATGGAGTTTGTAATCGTTAACCAACAAATAAACATACAATAAATATGTAGTTTTGTATTGTGATAAATGCCAAAAAGAGAACCAACAGAGTGTGTTGATAGAGAATTACTTAGCTCAGTTACTCAAGGAAGGTCTCTGATAGATGAGGAGAAACCAGTCATGTGGCAAGCAGAGAGAACGCTCTAGAAGGAAGAACATATGTGAAGGCCCCCAAGTAAAGAGAAGCTTAGCACATAGCAAGTCAATGAAGCATGAGTGAAGTGAGAAAAAGGGAAAGCTGAAGAAGATAAGAATGAAGAGCTAGGCAACAGTCATATTATTTATGGTACAGTATTGTAGACTTGATAAGGAGATTGGATTTTATTCTAAGAGCAATGAAAAGTCATTAAGAGTCTTTAGCAAAAGACTTATGTCATGTGAATTATATGTTTGTAGAAGATTTTCTAACAACTGAGTAGTGAATAGATTAGAGGGGGCAAGAATGGAAGCAGGTGCACTGATAACAAGACTGTAATGTGGTCCAGAATCCGAATTCTCCAAACGGTAACTCTTTTGTTATTGTCCGCTCTACCGCCATTCCTCCCCCAAAGCAGGGTTCACATTCCAAATCATCCAGACATATTCGTGGAACACTAGTCTCTCAAGATGGTCTCTGAAAATAAGACTCTGGTCAAATAAATATAAGAAATTCTGCATGCTAAATCCCCTTCTTGGAGATTCAGAATGTAAACTAATGTATTAAAGGTGCCAGGAAGTGTTTCAGAACATTTGTGTATCCCAGTATTTCTCCAAATTCCTGGACCATGGAACGTTTTATCCCCTCCCCCAACATAATGTTAATACCCTGCAAAACTGATATTCTCCAGAGCACATTTAAGGAAATGCTACCATAAGTCTTTCTAACCAAGAGTTAACTCATTGTTTTTGGTTTACTGAGACCCCATTTCTCCACCTCCCTATTGATTATTTCAATGGTTTAGATAATACTTTCTGACTCCACATATATTATATGATCATATCACCCCTTATATGACTTATTTCTTCTCTCCATTTCTACCAACTATTTTCTGTCACTTGTCTCTTTACTTTTACATTGTAAAAGTTGATAAAGTTTTCTTTCTTTTCTGTAACCATAATTTTCTTCTTTTGTTTCTGGATCTGGATCTTCTGTGAGACAGCTGTGGAATATCATGAAATGATCCTCTATAGCAGTAATATTTTATCTCCAATTTTCTATTTCTAGTCTAAAGCTCTGTGTATGGGAGATTTTCTCTTTCCAATTATTTTACTGGACTCTTTCTTTTAAGAGCTTTTTGGAGATATGATTCAATACAAATTTATTTAAATGTACACTCTAAGTGTACAACTCAATAGTTATTTACAGAGTTGTGGAAGCACTAATACAATCTAATTCTAGAATATTTAATTTCAAAAAGAAACCCTGTACCTATGAGCAGTCACTCTCCATTTCCCTACAATCTCCACCAGCCCTAACCAACCACTCATCTACTTTTTGTCTCTATAGACTGCCTATTCTGTTCATTTCATATAAAGGAAATCATACAATGTGGGGCCTTTTGTGACTGGCTTCTTTCAGTTAGCATAATGTTTTCAAGCTTCATCCATGTTGTAACCTGTATTGGTATTTCATTTCTTTTTATTGTCAAATAATAGTCTAATGTATGGATATACCACTTTTTATTTATCCATTCATCAGTTATGGATATTTGGGTTGTATCCAGGTTTTGGCTATTATGAATAATGTCAATATGAACATTTGTACACATGTTTTATGGACATACATTTTCATTTCTCTTGGGTATTTACCTAGGAGTGGAATTGCTGAGTCATAATGGTAACTTTGTGTTTAACCTTTTGAGTAATTGCCAGACTGTTTTCTGAAGCAGTTGTACCATATTACATTCCCACCAGCAGTGTACGCAAGTTTTGATTTCCCCATGTTTTCTCCAATATGTATTCTTTTTCTTTTCTCCAATATTTATTCTTGCATATATGTATATTTTTGACCATCCCAAAGGATATGAAGTGGTATCTCACTGTGATTTCAATTTGCATTTCCCTAATGATTAATGATACTAAGCATCCATTCTTATGCTTACTGGCCATTTGCATATCTTCATTGGAGAAATGTCTGTTCAAGTCCCTTTTGCTCATTTTTAAAATAGGCTATGTGTCTTTTCATTGTTAATTTGTAAGAGTTCCTTATATATATCTTGGATACAAGTCACTTATCAGTTACATGACTTGCAAATATTTTCTCCCATTCTGTGCATTCACATTCTTGATAGTATCATTTGATACAAAAAACTTAATTTTGATGACGTTCAATTAATCAATGTTTTCTTTTATCACTTATGTTTTTAGTGTTGTACCTAAGAAATCACTGTCTAATCTTTACTGGACTTAGTTTCAGCAATTATAAATTTAGTTTCAAAAAATATCTTTTTGTTCTCTTTGTACCTTTTCCCCCCCATAGAAATGTGTTTTTATTCTGCAAGTACAATATCTTCCTATATCTTTATAAGGATACAAATTTCAAATTTTTATTTTATAATTCTGGTCTTGAATTATAATTCTTCCTGGGTCAATTTATTTATTTATTTATCTTGGGTTTTCTCCTTCCTGCTTCTGGTTTCCTTCTTATGTCTTGTGATCTTTGGCTATCTATTCATATTTAAATATTGGGGACTAAGTAGATTCTTCTAGGTAGCAGGTACAGATTTTTCTCAGCTGTTGAATATTTAGGCTTTTTAGATAAGTCTTTCTTTTCATTGGGATCTCTATTTTGTGGGCAGAACTTGTTCACCAACACACTTCACTTTAGAGAGCAAGGAACAACTCCGTTTTAGCAATACTAGCTTATCCCAAGGCAATCCCTTCAATTTCTTTAGTGAAGGCTCCTAAATCTTGGGTTGGGATTTGCTCAGAGATAATAGATTGAGCTGTCCTTATTCTGTATGAGCAGTGCAGAGGACTTAAAATGATGGAGGGGAGAGCTGAGCTGTAAATGTAATTCCACTGCAGACAGACTTCTATATAAATCCCTTGGCTTGGACCCTTTTCTCACCCCAACCCTTCCTGACTCTGAGGCTATCTACTAGATGGACTGGCTCTCTTTTCCCAAGGCCTATGTCCTCTGGATTTCCACTTCCTCACTCTGCTTAATCTGTCAACAGCCTTTCATCTATTTACTGTCTTATAGAAATCTGTCAAAAATTTCTCATCTGCTTATGACTCCTCTTTTGTGTTTGTTATTATGGATTTATTCTTTATCAATTTTTAATAGGAGTTGGGATGGTGGTTCCAAAGGAAATTAAGCTTGTGCTCAGATCACTATCCTGAGCTTGAAGCACACCCAATATTTTTTAAAGCCATCTTTTGTTGCTCCAGGGATAGTATTCCCTGAATATGAATGTATGTTCATCTTCGTGTCACTTCCTTTTGAAAAGCTTCCTTCTCTGCATGTGATGGCCCTTGAAAGAGAGATGTTAATTGTCCAAAAAGTCATTCTTTTCTAATTCCCTCACGCCACTTAGCTGAAAAATCCATCAATAAATCATATCTATGCTAACTTCTATCTCTTCTGCCATTACCGTAACCCAATCTACCATTATTTTGTAATGAAATGGTACTCTTACTAAGCTTTTTTGATCCTTTACTTTTGCACTTTGAAATCTATTTGGCCCAGAGAATAGAGTAGACTCTAATGTATGTCACTGCTCTTACAAAAGCTCTGTAATGGTTTTCTATGGCTTATAGAACAAAATACAAAACTTCTTTACCATGGTATACATAGTCCAGTAATGATCCTGTCCTGGCCTATCTGTGTGTTCTCAGTCTCTGTTTTAGCGTTCTACTACTCTCCTTTTGCACACCATACTGCCCATCTTTCTATTCCTTAAATGCCTTACCCTTACTTCTGATTCAGGACATTGACAAACATGACCTAGAACCTCAACCTAGAACTTTCTTTTCTCTACTCAAATACAAAGTAGGTGTTCAACAAATATTTATTGAGAGGAAATTTAGTAGTCATCTCACTAGGATGTAAAGGCCTCAGAGAAGCCCCCAATAAACACACTTTCAGTGAACAGCTATTTTTCTTGACACTGCCACATCGGAAAAAATTGATTAGCTCCTTACTCTATAGCAGATACAGCAACAAACTCCATAAGTTAAACTCCACTGAAAATTAAAACATTAGGAAGCCTAGATGGAAATGAAATAGTAACTTTATCCTAAATGTGTAAGGGAAGGAACAGAAAAGACTATCAACAAGAAAGCAGACAAGAACAATTATAATAAAAATGAACTTCTGAAACAATAAAAACATGTTTCAAAGTAACAAGAAAAGCAATAGATTAAGATAAAATTGTCATTATATAGATGATGCATATAAGCTTACAAAAGAAAACCAGAAAACTGATATGACCCTAAAAAACAATCCTCGCCCTTCTAGATAAAAAAATCACGGACTAGGGGGAGTGCCTGGGTGGCTCAGCCGTTAAGCATCTGCCTCCAGCTCAGGTCATGATCCCAGGGTCCTGGGATCGAGTTCTACATTGGGGCTCCTAGCTCGGCAGGGCACCTACTTCTCCCTCTCACACTCCCTGTGCTTGTGTTCCCTCTCTCACTGTCTCTCTCTGTCAAATACATAAATAAAAAAAAAAAATCTTAAAAAAAAATCACTGACTAGGGATGCCTGGGTGGCTCAGTTGGTTAAGTGTCTGCCTTCAGCTTAGGTCATGATCCCGATAGAGTCCCACATCAGGCTCCTCGCTCAGTGGGGAGCCTGCTTCTCCCTCTGCCAGCTGCTTTCCCTGCTTGTGTGTTCTCTCTCTCTCTCTCTGACAAATAAATAAATAAAATCTTAAAAAAAAATCACTGACTTAAAATGGCCAATTCATAAATGAGGAAATGAAAATAATGAAACAAGCATTTTATTAGGTGCTTCCCATATGCTAGTCCTGAAGAAATAAACATGAAGATTCTATTTCTCTCCTAGCAGAGTTATATCCTAATTGGGAAGAGTCCTGTAACTACCTAAGTAAAAAAGCTTAAAACCAGTTCTCTAAAACTAAAGCTAATCATTGTGATTTATATAAATCACCACAATTTATTTAAATCACTATATAATGATTTACAGTGCTTCACAATCACATTTGTGCATACTGTTTTCAGATCAGATGAATTTAGAACCATCTGTTGAATAAGATAGTATTCATTCAACAAGCATTTATAAGACACCTCCTATATTCACAGGTTCTGAGACTAAATGAATAAAACATAGACTAGGTCCTGGTCCTAGTCCATGGTCTATCAGGGAAGGCAGATATGTAAATAAATAATTTATCATCAATTTGATAAGTGCTAGAGAAAAAAATAAACAAAATGCTATTATAAGGACAGAGGAGATGATAAAAAAGCCTGCCTGAGGATGTTAGAGAAGACTTATAGGAAAGAGGAAAAACGAGAGGAGAGAGTGATATTCCATAGAAAAGGATACAAACTAAAAAGGGGCAAAGGTAAAAAGTGTATAGCGTTTTCCAAAATTTACACATACTTTGATGTAGCTACGGGAAGTTTGTGCACAGGGGTATAGCTGATTACTAGCTGCAAAATGAGGCAGGCACTGGACCCTACAGGCCAGGGGTGCACGAGAAAGCATTTGGACTTCAAGCAAGAGTGATTTGACCACATGTTGTATTTTTTTTTTTTTTAAACTACTCAAAATCTATATGGAGAAATTATTAGAGTCTGAGACTAGATATAGAGAAACCATTCAGGAGGAATAAGGATAAGGTTTAAAATAAAAATGAAAAAAAGATGGGATGTGATACTAAGAAGTCAGAAATAACAGACCTTAATAACTAACTAATGGACTATGTGAACAAAGGAGAGGAATGAATGTAAAATGGCCTCCTGGTCTGCACTTCAGGCAAAAGGGTTATAGTGTCATTAACCAAACCTGAGATGGGGGAAAGGAGACAACATAAGGTTTTGGAAAATGTTCAGTTCCTCATAGTTAACAGAATTCAAACTGAAACAGCCATAAGGCACAGTCTTGCATTAATTAAAAAAGAGTAAATTAATAAAAATGACTGTAGTCACTGCTGTCGGGTATTGGGGGAAAAGATATACTAATACGTTGCTGCCCTACAACCTGGTGAAGTCGTTCTGAAAAGAAATTTGGCAACAAATATAAAAGCCATAAAAATTATCATGTTCTTTGACCCAGAAACACAACTTTTTGGAATATAGCCCAAGGATATAATTCAAAAGAAATAAAAAACCTATTTGTATAAAGATGTTTATAGCTGTGCTATATATTACAGACAAAAACTGGAAACAGCCCAAATGCCCAACAGTGAGGGAATGTTTAAGCAGACTTTGGTACATTAATGCAATGGGATATTTTATTGCTGTTAAGAATGACAAATATGAGAACTATGTAGAAATAAAAGAGGGCAATATAAAGCAATGAGTAAAAAAATGCAGCACTCAAAATGATGCATATAGAATGATCATAACTATGTAAAATTATGTCTGTATAACCAGAAGTATTGGAAAAGACTACAGAGCTGGTAATTTAGAGTGCTGACATTTTTGTTATTGTTGGTTGAATTGCTGGGAATGTTTATGTGTTTCAAATTATAATTCACTGTATATTTAGTACATACACATTAAGAAAAATAAATCCTCATTTTTTTCTGGCACATAAAATTTTAAAAAGTGCTCATCAGTACCTTTCCTTTACCTAAGTGATTTTCTCTAGTCTCTTGAGTCCTATTAGTTTTTGGATGTATGGGGAAGTGGACCTCATCCATACTCCATGACCTCCTAACTCATCAAATCCCACCCCTTATAGTCATTCATAGCACCATGTACCTTTCCTTGGTATTGTCTTAGTTTTAAGATCAGTTAATTAATGTCTATGTCTCCCCTACCATATTGTATGCTCCATGAGGGCAGAGAAAGTATCTGTTTTTGTTTATTATTACATTCCTAGTTCCTAATGTAATACCTAGGACATTGCAGTTACTCAAGAAACATTTGCAGGATGAATGAATGATTGACACTGTAGGTCATATTACTGAGAGGTCATTGTCAGTTCTGTTGTCAGAAAACACACTGATCAAATAATTAAAGAAAAAGGATAATCCAGAAGAATAACTACATGGATTAAAATGATAGTTATTGGCCTTGCTTTATTATGTATTATGAACTATCAATAAAGTTTTATACATGTGGTTCTTATCCCTTAATTGTAAAACATAAAATGATATCAACCTCTCCATCTCCATCTTACACACACACAAACACACAAACACACACACAAAGTAATTTCAAAGTTCAGTGAAAGTATGCAAAAGGAAACCAAGAGCTGCATTTGTGGGTAGGGCCCAAGGTCATGAAATTGCTGTGCAAAAAAAAAAAAAAAAAGAAGTTGCTCCTGAGATAGAAGGGGAAAAATGAAAAGGATGGGGAAAAGACAGGAACTGACCTAGGGGCTTAGGGATTCTTTGTAAAAAGGAAAATGCCTAAAATTAATTTCGGGTTGTTAATGTTGTTACAGTGTAAATTCATGTGCCTTCCCAAACCTTCAGTGATGTCTGCTATCTTCATTACCTTAGATCAAGACTAAGCCACCACAAAAGGGAGGACAGAGTTACACAAGGACCATCTTGGAGGGTGGCCAAAGGTTTCTCTCCTCTGATAATCTCTGTTTGTACTCGTATAACATTTACCTAACCTCATTTGGAATGTGCACTTCACTGGAAAGTGTCTTACTCATCTTTCAATTTTCAGGAATAACCATATCTATCCCCGAGTATGACAGGATTGTACATAACAGGGGTGTCTTGGTGTATCCTCCGTGCTCCAGGGGAACTCCTGACTATCCCAACTTCATAGTTTTCACCCTTTCTGCTCCAGTCACATTTCCATTTGAGGTCTTGGATTCAATATACAGGTTCAGCCTTCCTCGTGCCATTCCCTCAGACAGTCCCTCTGACCCTGTGTAACTGAATCTAACCTGCAAGGATTCAGTCTGGGCTGGCCCACCAACAGGACTGGGCAGAGGGCATTTAACATACTGCCTCATCCATAACCAGTGCTTAAAAATGATTATTAGATTCAGTCAAAATTAATTAATTAAACATGGTAGCAATTCTCTAGACTACCTGCTAATGAATCTATCAGTTCAGTAATGCTTTAATCTACAAGCACTAGCACTGTTTCTCAACTTTTTAATCCAGCTATACCGGCCAGGGTTTTGTCAAGCTTTACTTTCTATAATTGGTCATAAGAATAGAGTAATAGGGGCGCCTGGATGGCTCAGTCGCTAAGCATCTGCCTTTGGCTCGGGTAATGATCCCAGGGTCCTGGGATCACGCATTGGGCTCCCTTGCTCAGCTGGAAGCCTGCTTCTCCCTGTCCCCTCTCCCACTCCCTTGCTGGTGTTCCCTCTCTCGCTGTGTCTCTCTCTATCCAGTAAATAAATAAAATCTTAAAAAAAAAAAAAAAAAGAGTTGCATGTTCCACCGACTGAGCCAGCCAGGTGCTCCTACAGTGTTTAAAAAAAAAAAAAAAAAGAATAGAGTAATCATATTTTGACTTTTTAAAAATATAAAATGCTATGAAATGCTATAATATTAAATGTGCTTTAACAATGTAATCCCTTCCAACCTGCCCAGGAGATTGTGATACCCTTCCCCAATCCCACCACCTTCTGCTGACTATGGAAGGCCGGGAGAGATGCAAAGCTCTTCTGCTGTTTGACACAGAATCACTGATTTAGAGTTAGGGAAGTCACTATGAAAAAAAATCTCTCCATCCTTCTTAAGACCACAAATAACCAGGAAAAATACAAATACATTAATTCATTACATTTATGAATAGTCTTTTAAGAACTGCTAAAAAATATGACCTACCCATCTAGTAGGGCAATGACGTTCTTCCTGGGCCGCCCAATATTAGGGCCATATAAGCTGGCTCTGGAGTAAATCCGGATGGGTTGCAACAGGCTCTTCAGCTGGATGTAATCCTTTCCCAACTGGCTGCCATTTACCGCCCGGCCATGCATGGTTCGATAGTTATTTGGCTCTAGATTAAAAGCAGACATGCAAGTCAGAGTTGAGAAGGGTAAGGCTCTGCCAACCCTTTCCTGTCCACAGATCTTTCTGCCTTCTTCTTAACGTTGTGAATAAAATAACCCAAAAGAGAGTGTAAGCTAGTTTAACTTGAGGAACCATCATAACGAAAAGTTGAGTGCCATTTTAGCATTCTACTCATTGTCAAACTAATATTCGCATAAGATCACCTAATCCACAAGAGAGAGACCATGCTGATTTTTGGGTGATACTTTATAATGACTGGTCTACTGGGTTGAATAGTGTCCCCCAAAGTTCATGTCTACCCGTAACTTCAGAATGTGACCTTATTTGGAAATATTGTCTTTGAAGGTGTAGTTAAGATGAGGTCATACGGGACTAGGGTGTGCCCTAAATCCAGTGACTGGTGTCTTTATAAAAGAACAAACTGAGAGGGAGATTCAGGTGCACAGACACACAGGGAAGAGGGCCATGTGTCGAAGGAGGCAAAGGCTGAAGGGATGCTGCTATGCCAAGCATTGCTGGCAACAACTACTAAAAGCTGAGAAAGAGGCATGGAATAGATTTTCTCTCGGAGCCTCCAGAAGGAGTCAACACTGGCAATGCTCTGATTTCGGGCTTCTGGTTCCCTGAACTGTGAGAAAATACATTTCTGTTGTTTTACACCATTGAGTTTATGGTAATTTGTTATAATAGGCTTAGGAAACTGATACAAATGGTAAGAAAGGAAGGCTTTATAAAGATGGCCATTGTATCAAAAAGAAAAATCTTAATGTTCAATAACAAAGTGGCTGGGTGAAATAATTTAGAGCACAACATCCTCCCTCAGTTTCTATTAACTTGGTAGTTCTAAAACGGCAAGGAAAGTCCTAAAAACCAGCAAGTCCACTGCTGGAGGGAGCTAACTTGATTTGGAATTAAGCACATGTTCCAGGTAAGGCCAATACCTTGGCTACCTTGAGGTTTTAATACTGGTAGAGTCAAGAAATTGACCAGCAGACTTGCAAGAAATTTAACAGGGAGATCTGGGGGAATAAGACAGTCACAGTGGGCCTTGAAAAGCTCACACATACGACATTGCTTTCACCACTGTGTCTCCTGATTTAAAAATAGTTTCTGTGGAGTTAATGTTACTCTCTTCACCATATTCTACATGGCTTCCTCAATGTGAAATTTCTAGCACATGCAGGACCACATTTCTGCATGTGACCAGAACCCCTAATTAAATATAAGTAACTCAGCTACTCCACTCTCAGATGGACAGCCCCACTATTGCAGATCTGTAGTTTAAATGCATACCCCTTGTAGTCTGGAAGGCTGTGTGTGCTCAGGAGAGACTGGAGAGGGCACTAACTATCCATGTACTCTCAGATGAATGTGAAACCTAGCACATTTATAAAGGAGACATGAGAAGCATGCCAGAAAAGAAAAGCCAGTGAGAATTATAAACTGTTTAAATTTGGAATATGTTCTCCAACTCACACACAGATCCACTGGCAAAGGATGGAAGCCTTACTGGTGCAAGGTAAGCACAACCTCTAATCAATCACTGTCCCACCATTAAGCTATGCTGACTCAGGGACAACCTCTAGGAAGCTGGCCTTAAGAAATAATTAAAAAATAGAAAAACTTAAGATATATGAGCAGCTACACAATGCAAGAGAGACAGACTCTACAGAATTATTCCATGTAAGTCACTAAACAAACAAAAAAGGAACAACAAAAACAACTCTGAGATGGAGAATTCGGAATCCAGAGTTGTTCCAACATATTACTTAAAATGTATAGCTTTCAACAACACCAAAAATTATAGCATGAAAAGAAATAGGATAGTGTGACCCATAAACAAGTAAAAAAGCAGTCAATAGAAACTGTCTCCTAAGCAACCCAAATGTTAGACTTTATGGGCAAGGAATTCAAAACTACTATTATAAATATGTTCAAAAAACTAACAGGAATAAAAATTTCAAGGAAAGTATGATTTTATTTACCAATCAAATATAAATAAAGAGATAGAAATTATAAAGAATTATCAAACGGAAATCTTGGAACTGAAATGACTTTTCACATACAGAGGAACAGAAGGAAATTATCAGCTGAATTTTTATCAGAAATAATGGAGGCCAGAAGACTCTAGGATGACATATTCAAAATGCTGAATAAAAAAAAAAAGTCAGCCAAGAATTCTACATGTAGCAATCTATCCTTCAAAACTGAAAGCAAAATTTAGACCTTAACCAGAAAAACAAAGTACAGAATTTGTTGTGAGAAAATCTGCCTTATAAGAAATGAGAAAGGAAGTCTTTCAGGTTGAAAGGAAATGACACCAGATGGTGACTCAAAATGACACAAAGAAACAGAGAACACCAGTAATGGCAATTGCATAGGTAAATATAAAAGACAGTTGAAAATACCCATTACTCTTTTCTTAACTAATTTAAATAATAGTTACATAAAACAAAAATTATGAAACTGTGGTTGTCGGGCTTGTAACATATGAAAACATAATGTTTAGAATAATAATGGCACAAAGGAGGGGGAAATTGAGTTCTATCAGAGCAAAGTTTCTATAGTTAACTGGAATTAAGTTATTATTACTCTAAAGTAGATTGTAATGAGGTCATATGTATTACAATAAGAAACTACTATGAAAATAAGTAAAACAAAATAAAAACAAAGAAATTAAAGTAATACCTTAGACAATATCTCTTCTGCATATAAAGGTAGTACAGGAGAAAGGGAGGAACAAAAAATGAAATAAAGGGAAAACAGCAAGATGGCAGATATAAATTCAACCATATCAATAATTACATTAAATGTAAATGGACTGAACACTCCAATTAAAAGCAGAAGTTGTTATGCTGAATAAAAATCTAAGATTCAACTAAAGAGACAGGTTTTAAAATAAAAGACTCAAATAGTTTGAAAGTAAAAGGATGAAGAAGATATGCCATGCAAACAGTAATCATAAAAGAGTTGGAATGACTACACTAATATCAGACACAACAGATTTTTTAAGACAACAATGTTTAGGACAACAATGTTATTAGAGATAATGTCGGGCATTTTATAATGATAAAAGGGTCAATTTGTTGGGAAGATATAACAATTATAAACATAGACATACCAACAACAGAATGCCAAAATACATGAAGCAAAATTAAAGAGAAAAATAGAAAATTCAGCAATAATAGGAGACTTCAATACCACATTCTCAGTAATCAACAGAACTAGACAGAAAATTAGCATTTATATAGAAAACATGAGTAACACTATCTGCCAACTTGACCTGATTGATATCAGTATAGCACGCCACCCAACGACAGTAGGATACTCATTATTTTTTTTAGTGCATATAGAATGTCCTTCAGGACAGACCATATGGTAAACCATAAAACAAGTCTTAACTATTTAAAAGGATTAAATCATATAATGTATGTGCCCTGACCACAACAGATTTAAAATAGAATTCAACAGAAAGAAATTTGAGAAATCTATAAATATTTGGAAGTTAAATAATCCATGAGTCAAAAAAGAAATCACAAGGGGAATTAGAAAATATTTTTAAGGAAATGAAAATGAAAATAAAATGTGTAAAAACATATGGGATGACACCAAAGGCACAATCCATGAAAGAAATAATTGATGAGCTGGACTTCATTAAAATTAAAAACATTTGCTCTGCAAAAGACGATGTTATGAGAATGAGAACACACGCCACAAACTGGAAGAAAATACTTGCAAAAGACACATCTGATAAACGACTGTTATCCAAAATATACAAAGAACTCTTAAAATTTAGAAACAAACAACCTGATTTAAAAATGGGAAAAGACTTCAACAGACACCTCACCAAATGAGATATACAGATGGCAAATAAAAATATGAAAAGATAAAAAAATGAAAAGATGTTCCACATATGTCATCAGGGAAATGCAAATTAAAGCAACAATTAAGGGTGCCTGGGTGGCTCAGTTGGTTGGGCATCTGCCTTTGGCTCAGGTCATGATCCCCAGGTCCTAGGATCAAGTCCCACATCAGCTCCCTGCTCAGAGGGGAATCTGCTTCTCCCCCTGCCCTTCCCCCCCACCACATGTGCTCTCTCTCTCTCTCACTTGCTCAATCTCTCAAGTAAATAAATTTTTTAAAAATCTTAAAATAAAAAAAATAAAAAAATAAAAAAACAATTAAATACCACTACATGCCTATTCAAATGGCCGAAATTTGTTAACACTGACAGCACCAAAAACTAGGTAGAATGTGGAGCAACAGGAATGCTCATTCATTGCTGGCAGGAATGAAAAATGATATGGTCACTTTGGAAGAGTTTGGTGATTTATTACAAAACAAAACATATTCTCACTATACGATGCAGCAATTGTGCTCCCTGTTATTTATGCAAAGGAGTTAAAAAATTTTATGTCTTCACTTTTGTCTACACATGAATTTATGGCAGCTGTATTCATAATTGCCACAACTTGGAAGAATGAAGATGTCCTTCAGTAGGTGAATGGATAAATGAACTGTGGTACACCTACACGATGGAATATTATTCAGCACTAAAAAGAAATGAGGTAACAAGCCATGAAAAGATATGGAAGAACCTTGAATGCATAACATTAAGTGAAAGAAGCCAATCTGAAAAGGCTACATACTGTATAATTCCAACTATTTGACATTCTAGGAAAAACAAAATTAGGGACAGAGTGAAAAGAGTAATGGCTGGAAAAGTTTAGGGACAGGAAGGAGGGATAAACAGATGGATCATAGAGGATTTTTAGGACAGTAAAAACACTTTTATGACACCATAGTGCTGGATATATGTCATTGTACATTTGTCCAAATCCACAGTATATTCACACTAAAGTGAACCATAATGTAAACTACAGACTTAGGGGATTATGATGTATTACTGTAGGTTCACCAATTGTAAAAAAAAGTACCACTCTGGTGGGGGATGCTGACAGCAGGGTAGGCTATGCATGTGTCGGTCCAGGGAATATATAGGAAATGTCTACCTTTCTTTCAATTTTGCTGTAAACCTAAAACTGCTCCCCCCAAAAAGTGTTAAAAAATGTAGAGACACAAAGAGAGATTAGGGATGCACAGAGAGAAGGCCATGTGAGAACATAGTGAGAAGCTGGTCATCTGCAAACCAACAGAAGCACAGAAGAAACCAGATCTGCTGACACCTGCTGATCCTGGACTTTGGGCTTCCAGAACAGTGAGAAAATAAATTTTTGTTGTTTAGGAGAAAAAAAGACTTCTATATTAGAAAAGAAGAAAGATCTCAAATTAATAATCTAAGCTTCTATCTTAAGAAAGCAGAAAAAGAAGAGAAAACTAAATCCAAAGCAAGAAGAAATGAAATAATAAAAATTAGAGTAGAAATTAATGATATTAAGAAAAATAGAGAAAATCAATAAAAGCAAAAGTTGGTTCTTCGAAAAAAATCAACAAAACTGTACCATTAGCTAGACTGACCAAGAAACGAAAAGAGAGAAGTCACAGATTACCAAAATTAGGAATGAAAGAAGGAACACCACTAAAGACCTCAGAGTAATTAGGAAGATAAGGGACTACTATGAATAACTTTATGCCATTAATTTAGACAACTTAGATAAAATGAAAGATTTTCAAGAAAGATACAAATTACTAAAACCAACTCAAAAAGAAATAGAAAATCTGTATAGGCTTATAACAACAAAAGACATTGAATTAGTCATTAAAAATATTTCCACAAAGAAAGCACAGACCTAGATGGATTAATTGGTAAATTCTATCAAATATCTGAGGAAGAAATAATACCAATCCTTCATAAACTCTTCCAGAAAATGGAGGAAGAGGGAACACTTCTCAAATACTTTTATGAGGCCAATATTCTCCTGATACCAAAGTCAAAGACATCACAAGAAAAGAAAATTACAGATGAATATTCCTCATAAATATAGATTCAAAAATCCCCAACAAAATAGGTTATAGACTGAATCCTGCAATATATAAGAAGTATTACAATACAATGGCCAAGGGGGATATATACCAGGAATGCAAGACTGATTTAATAACAAAAACCCAACTAATGTAAAATATCATATTAATGGAAGACCAAAAACACAGCATCATCTCAATAGGTGCAAAAAAAGAGGCATTTGACAAAATCCAACACTCATTCCTGATAAATATTCTCAACAACTATGAATAGAAGGGAAATCTTCAATCTGATAAGCAGTATCTGAGGAACAACCTACATATTTAATGATGAAATACTGAATGTTTAATGGTAAAACGTCATACTTAATAGTGAAATATTTAATGTTCTCCCCCTAAGACTGTGAACAAGCAGGAATGTGTACTCTTCCCACTTATCTTCAACATTTGTATTAGAGGTTCTGGCCAGTGTAGTCAGGCAAGGAAAGAAATAAAAAGTATCTGAAGTAAAACTGTCTTTATTCTCAGACAGCATATCTTATATATAGAAAATCCTGAACAATTCACACATATGGGGTGAAAAATCACAAGATCTAAAAATCACGTTCAGCAAGTCTGGAGGATAAAAGATCAATATATAAAATCAATTGTATTTCTAAATACCAGCAATGCACAATACATAAATGAAGTTAAGAAAATAATTCCATTCATAATTTCATGAAAAAGAAAAAAAGACTTAAGATTAAATTTCACAAAAAAAAGTGCAAAATTTGTACACTTAACTACAAAACATTGCTGAAATTAAAAATTTAATAAATGGGGAGATAATCTATGTTCATGGACAGGAAGACTCAATATTCTTAAGACAGTAATTCTCCCCAACATGATCTACAGATTCAATGCTACTCTATTAAAATTCCAGCGGGCTTTGTTAAGGAAATTAAAAAGCTGTGTGGAAATGCAAACACCTAGGATAGCCAAAACAATTTTTAAAAAGAACAAAGTTGGAGGATTTATACTTCCCAATTTCAAAACTCATTACAAAGCTATTGTAATCAAGACAATGTAGTGCTAATATAAGGACAGACATACTGATCAGTTGAATAGAATTAGGACTCCAGAAATAAATTCATTTTTGGTAGATTTTTGACAAAAGTGTTAAGAGAATACAATAGGGAAAGAATAGTCTTTTACATAGTGCTAGGACAACTTGATATCCACATGCAAAAAGATGAATTTAGACTCTAACTTCATAACACACTCAAAATTAACTTGTAATGGATCTTATACCCAAATGTGAAAGCACAAATTATAAGAAAATATAGAAAAAAAACCCACTTTGTGTTTTGAGGTTAAGCAAAAAATGATACCAAAAGTATGATCCATAAAATGAAAAGCTGATAAATTGAATTTTATCAAAATCCCAAACTCCTGCACTTTAAAAGATGTCATAAAGAAAGTGCAAAGAGAAGCTATAGACTGGGGAAAATATTTGCAAATCATATATTTGACAAAGAACTCATATCCAGAATCTATTTAAAACTTTTACAACTCAATAATAAAGTAACTCAATTAAAAGGGTAGAAGATTTGAGTAGACATTTCACCAAAGATGTAAGAATGGCTGATTATCACATGAAAAGACACTCAACATCATTTGTCATTAGGGAAGTGCCAATTAAAGCCATATTAAGATACTACTTCAAACTCACTGGAATGGTTATAATCAGACAGATATTAACAAGTGTTTCCAAAGATGTAGAAAAGCTAGAACCCTTATACATTTCCGGTGAAAATGTAAAATGGTAGAGCTACTTAGGAAAATATTTGGCAGTTGTTAAAAAATAAACATAAACTTACCATACTATGAAATAGCAACTCTACTCCCTCCTGGGTATCTTCCTAGGAGAAATAAAAGCGTATCTCCACACAAAAACTTATGTGTGAATGTTTATAGCAGCATTATTTATCAAAGCCCAAAAGTAGAAACAATCCAGATGTCCATCATCTGGTAAATGGAAAAGCAAAATGGGATATATAGCCACACACTGGAATACTATTCAGCAATAAAAGGGAATGAGCTACTTTTACATGCTACAAAATGGATAAACTTCAAAAACATGCTAGGTGAAAGAAGTCAGATGCAAAAGACTATTATATGATCCAATAATATGAAATGTCCATAAAAGACAAATCTATAGATGGGAAACAGATTAGGGTTTCCTGAAACTGGGCATGGTTACAGGGACTGATGGCAAATAGGCATGAGGGATCTTTTTGGAGTGATGGAAATGTTCTAAAATTGGACTTCAGAGATGTTTGCTCAAGTATATAAATTTGATAATTGAATTGCAAAATGAAGAGGAAGGAAGGAACAGTGAGAGGGTGAGAGGGGAAAAGAGAAAGGGAGAGAGGAGGATAGGAGGGACAGACGGCAGAGGTACATTAACTCATTGTTAGAAAAACAATAGGGTCAAGTTGAATACTTCAAGTTGAATTACTAAAGGACAAAAATGTTGTATGAGAGAACATAATGATGAACTGTTTTCAAATCCTAGTTATTTTCTACCTTCTCTACTAGAAAGAAGGCAGGGATATTTATCTGTATTTACTCTTCTCTCAAAACTAGTGTAGTACCTTTGGTACAGACAAGGCAGTCAATAAATATTTGTTCAATGAAAGTTGAAGGAAGTGAAGAAAGCCAAGAAGTTTTAATAACATTAAAAAAATCTCATAGGGTAGTAAAAAAAGTACCTCCTTTTCTGTTAGAAGTCCCAAGATCCTGACATAGAGTTAGCATTTACTGATGTCTTTTTTAGCAATTCTCTTTAACTTTTTCAATGTACTTCCTCACCTGCATAATATTTCCTTTATTAGGCTCTTCATTTAGCACTTTAAGGTCCAAATAGAAGAGTATTGGGACTTGCTATGTAAACTAAATACTACGTAAATATAGGATGACAATATCGTTGACAATTACAAATAAACCTCCTAAGGAGGTAAATTGAAGGTTTTTGTCACGAACCAGTGGCAGAAAACATGCACTGATACCCTTTAAAATAGAAGAGACAAACACAATATTTTTCTTTTTTTTGGTAACAGGAGTATACAATTTACATCTATACAATTCACCAAATTAATGTACATGATTCAATGGTTGTAAGTTGCACAATCATCACCACAACAAATTTAGAAGATATTTATCACCCCCAGAAGAAGCCTCAGGCCCTTTAGCAATTCCCTCTCATCTCTGCCACCCCTAGCTCTAGGCAACCACTCATCTACTGTCTCTTCAGATTTACCTACTTTGGACATTTTATATAAATATGTGACTGGGTTTTTTCATTTGGCATCATCTTTTCAAGGTTCATCCATGTTGTAGCGTGTATCAGTGCTTCATTCCTTTCTTGTGGTCAAATAATATTCCATCACATGGCTATACCACATTTTATTTATCCATTTATTGATAGACATTTGGGTTGTTTCCACTTTGGGGCTATTATGAATAATGCTACTATGTGTAAGTTTTTCTGTGGACATATGCTTTCATTTCTCTTAAATATATACCTAGGAGTAGAATTGCTAGGTCATTTAGGAACTCTACATTTAACTTTTTGAGGAACTGCCTGACTGTATTGCAAAGCGGCTACACTGTTTTACATTCCCACCAGCAGCGTATGAAGGTTCTGATTTCTCCACATCCCTGCCAATAGTTGTTATCCTTTTTTTTTATCATGGGCATCCTAGTGGATGTGAAATACTATTTTACTGTGGTTTTGATTTGCTTTTTCCTGATGGCTAAAGATGTTGAGCATCTTTTCATGTGTTTTTTGGCTTTTTATATTTTTCTTTGGAGAAACGTCTATTCAGTTCCTTTGGCCAATAGTATTCTTTCAACTGATTCTTGCGCTGTCCTTAATATGAAGTGAAACAACACGGCAAATGATATTCACAGTTCCAAGAAGCAGGTGTGGATTCACTAAATCTACTGTACTTCACTATTTGGTCTTTTCCTATCTAGAAGGTCAATTCAGTGGCCAAATATTCTAAGTATTTTCTGGGCCAGTACACTATAGATGGTCTAACTAAGGCTATGTTCCAGGGAACTTATTTTTTATCTTGTCAATTCAGAGGAAATAACATCCTTACTTACCATTTCCCAGTTCCCAAGAAATATTGTACTTTTTGCTGGCACTGTACTTCAACAGACTCAGGGCACTAGAACTGTTCCAGGAGTTATTGGGATTACGACGCAGTGCATTTAGAGCAAATATCAGGTGGAGTCCAGAGCAATCAGCAAAGTTATAAAGTTTGTCTAGAGACCTGGCTGGGAAGAAGCAGAAAAAGGCTTGTAACTTTAAAATCAACATTCCAACAAAAGGAAAATATTAGCTACTATAAAAAGCCTTTCTGTGAGCTTCCTGCTCATTAATTCCTGCTAGGAATTATGCAGAGAGGCTTCAAGAGGATTATATTACCTCTTGGTTCGGGGTACATTTTGAAGTGATTTTAGAAAGCAGAACACAGAATTCTAGACACAGGTTGCAAATTAGCAACCAAGTCTAGTCCACAGTATGTTTTATTTGTTAACAACAACAAAAAAATGGAATTGTTAACATTTAAAAATAGGAAGGTATCATGAAGCAGCTCGATTTCTAGCTTCTCTTGAAAAATCAGATGATCTGACACTGCTGGATCTGTACTCCTTTGTGAAATGATAGGAATAGTGTTGGGAGACAAGGCCAAGAAAGATGACTGGCTGGTAAGTCTTGGAAAATAGCTCAGCCTAGCAGCACTTCAAAAAAAAAAAAATTCACTTGATTCCACATTTCTAATATTTCTGAGAATGGAAACAGCATTAGTGTAAATATATTCATTGTCATTTTGATCCCTGATACCATCAACTCTACTCACCATGTGTCCCATACTCATCCCATTCCTTCCATCTATTGTCATCATTCTGGTTCTGGCTCTCATTTCCACTTGCATGAATTATCACAACAATATCTGTGCTTGTCTGTCCAGATTTATCTTCCTTCCAATCACTTTCATCAGTTTCACTCAACTCTCAAAACCTTAGTGGATTTTTGAGACTTTTCTTTCTTAGTTCAAGGACTCTACAACTCAGTCGTACTTTTCCCAACTTCAAGCCTCACTATTGTCTATGAGTTCTTTGTTGGTGTCACCCGGTTCTATTTATTATAGAATCTCCTGCTCCATTAATTAGCCTTTGCTCTAATTATTCTCCTCATTTGGCATGCCCTTTTCCCTCTTTTAAACATATCCGGATCTTACTTGTCCTTTTAGACAGTATTTACGAGGTATGGATGTTATGACTGTAAGTGATAAACAGATTGGAAAAAAATTTCAGGTTAATAATTATGTACAGGGGTTCACATTACCCTAGTATTCATTATCCAAGTCCCTAGAGCAGGGTTTCTCAAATGGGGTTCTGTGGAACACTAGGGGGTTCTACAAAAATTAATGCAGAGTGACCAAGGTGCCCCATTAGCAATTGTTGTAAGTCTTTTAGTCTTGTAAAGTAGAACCATGATCATTTGGTTGAGTCCATTACCAGTTGTTGATGTGGGGAATGGTGAGGCTGCCATTTTTATCTTCTTACATATATGAGAAAGTATTTTTTAAGAAGCACCAAGAACAAGGACAGAAATTGTCTCATTTCAGTTGAAAATGAAATCCATGGGAACTTATCTCACATTCAACCCAGAGTCTAGTAACTATGCAACAACAAAAGGCATAGATTTCACAATTAAGAAATAAACTTATTTTTAGCTCCAAAAATAGCAATTAAGATTAAAATGTGTTTATAAGCCTATTAAAGTGATCATGAAACCAATATATGTATATATTAATTTTACAATTATCTTACATGAGCTTGACCATGCCACTCATTAAAAAATGGTTTCTTTTAAAGTCATATAAAATTGTGTCTTAGGCTATAAATTTATTCATATTGCTTTGACATATGGTTTTATTAACTTTACTATTCAACATTGTTAACTTATTTTCATATTGAGAACATTAATTATATTCATAAACTTTTTAAAAGTAAGCCTAACAAGTCTACCTTTAGAAAAATTATATCCCATTTTGGCTTAAACCAGTTATTTAATAAAAACATATTATGTTTGCCTATAAGTTCTCACTTTCTTGAAAAGGAAAGAAAGGGATTAATTTCAATAAAGAATGTTAACTACTTGTTTTTTCTTTTTCTTGTCAAGAAAGTTTGTCTAAAAAGTTATTTTTAATTTTTATTTTAATCTGGATCTGATTTTATTTTTTCAAGTCAGGTTTATTGAGGTACTATTTACATAGAGTAAAATTCACTCTTTTTTCCCCCTCCTTAATGTCCATCACCCAGTTAGTCCATCCCCCCACACCTCCCCTCCAGCAGCCCTCAGTTTGTTTCCTATGATTAAGAGTCTCTTATGGCTTGTTTGCCTCTCTGATTTCATCCTGTTTTATTTTTTACTTTCTTCCCCTACGATCTTCTGTTTTTTTCTTTTTTTTTAAAAAATAATATTTACTTTGTTATATTAGTCACCATACAGTACATCCCCAGGTCTTGATGCAATGTTCCATGATTCATTACTTGCATATAACACCCAGTGCGCCATGCAATATGTGCCCTCCTTAATACCCATCACTGGCCTATCCCATTCCCCCATCCCCCCTCCCCTCCGAAGCCCTCAGTTTGTTTCCCAGAGTCCACAGTCTCTCATGCTTCATTTCACCTTCTGTTTACCCCCCCTTCATTCTTCCCTTCCTTCTCCTACCGATCTTCCTATTTCTTATGTTCCATAAATGAGTGAAACCATATGATAATTGTCTTTCTCTGCTTGACTTATTTCACTTAGCATAATCTCCTCCAGTCTCGTCCATGTTGCTGTGAATGTTGGGTAATTGTTCTTTCTGATGGCTGAGTAATATTCCATTGACTATATGGACCACATCTTCTTAATCCAGTCATCTGTTGAAGGGCATCTTGGCTCCTTCCACGATTTAGCTATTGTGGACAATGCTGCTATGAACATTGGGGTGCATATGGCCCTTCTCTTCACTACATCTGTATCTTTGGGGTAAATACCAAATAGTGCAATTGCTGGATCATAGGGTAGCTCAATTTTTAACTTTTTAAGGGACCTCCACACTGTTTTCCAAAGTGGCTGTACCAACTTGCATTCCCACCAACAATGTAGGAGGGATCCTCTTTCTCCACATCCTCTCCAACATTTGTTGTTTCCTGCCTTGTCCATTTTTGCCATTCTAACTGGCGTAAGGTGGTATCTTAGTGTGGTTTTGATTTGAATTTCCCTGATGGCTAATGATTTTGAATATTTTTTCATGTGTCTGTTAGCCATTTCTATGTCGTCATTGGAAAAGTGTCTGTTCATATCTTTTGCCCATTTTTTAATTTGATTATTTGTTTCTTGGGTGTTGAGTCTGAGAAGTTCTTTGTAGATCTTGGATACAAGTCTTTTATCTGTAGTGTCATTTGCAAATATCTTCTCCCATTCTGTGGGCTGCCTCTTAGTTTTTTTGACTGTTTCCTTGGCTGTGCAGAAGATTTTATCTTGATGAAGTCCCACAAGTTCATATTTTCTTTTGTTTCTCTTGCCTTTGGAGATGTGTCATGAAAAAAGTTGCTGTGGCCAATGTCAAAGAGGTTGCAGCCTATGTTCTCCTCTAGGATTTTGATGGATTCCTGTCTCACATCGAGGTCTTTCAACCATTTGCAGTTTATCTTTGTGTATGGTGTGAGAGAGTGGTCAAGTTTCATTCTTTTGCATATAGCTGTCAAATTTCCCCAGCACCATTTATTGAAGAGACTGTCTTTTTTCCACTGGATGATTTTTCCTGCTTTATCAAAGATTAGTTGCCCAAAGAGCCGAGGGTCCATTTCTGGGTTCTCTATTCTGTTCCATTGGTCTATGTGTCTATTTTTGTGCGAGTACCATGCTGTCTTTGTGATCACAGCTTTGTAGTACAGCTTGAAGTCCGGCAACGTGATGCCCCCAGCTTTGTTTTTCCTTTTCAACAATTCCTTGGAGATTCGGGGTCTTTTCTGGTTCCACACAAATTTAAGGGCTGTTTGTTCCAGTTCTTTGAAAAATGTCATTGGTATTTTGATCGGGATGGCATTCAAAGTGTAGATTGCTCTGGGTAGCATGGACATTTTAACTATGTTTATTCTTCCGATCCATGAGCATGGAATATTTTTCCATCTTTTGGTGTCTTCAATGTCTTTCAAGAGTGATTTGTAGTTTCTAGGGGCGCCTGGGTGGCACAGCGGTTAAGCGTCTGCCTTCAGCTCAGGGCATGATCCCGGCGTTATGGGATCGAGCCCCACATCAGGCTCCTCCTCTATGAGCCTGCTTCTTCCTCTCCCACTCCCCCTGCTTGTGTTCCCTCTCTCGCTGGCTGTCTCTATCTCTGTCGAATAAATAAATAAAATCTTAAAAAAAAAAGTGATTTGTAGTTTCTAGAATATAGATCCTTTATGTCTCTGGTTAAGTTAATTTCAAGATAACATATGATTTTTGGTGCTATTGTAAATGGGATGGATTCCCTAATTTCTCTTTCTTCAGTCTCATTGTTCGTGTATAGAAATGCAACTGATTTCTGAGCATTGATTTTGTATCCCACCACATTACTGAATTGCTCTATAACTTCTAGTAGTTTGGGATTGGATTCTTTTGGGTTTTCCATATAGAGTATCATGTCATCTGTGAAGAGAGACAGTTTGACTTCTTCTTTGCCGATTTGCATACCTTTTATCCCTTTTTGTTGTCTGATTGCTGTTGCAAGGACTTCTAGTACTATGTTGAATAATAGTGGTGAGAGTGGGCATCCTTGTCGTGTTCCTGATCTTAAGTGAAAGGCTTTCCGCTTTTCCCCGTTGAGAATGATATTCGCTGTAGGCTTTTCATAGATGGTTTTTATGAAATTGAGGAATGTACCCTCTATCCCTACACTCTGAAGGGTTTTAATCAGGAAAGAATGCTGTATTTTGACAAATGCTTTTTCTGCATCAATTGAGAGGATCAAGAGGATCTTTTTTTTTTTTTTTAAAGATTTTATTTATTTATTTGACAGAGAGAGACAGAGACAGCCAGCGAGAGAGGGAACACAAGCAGGGGGAGTGGGAGAGAAAGAAGCAGGCTCACAGCAGAGGAGCCCGATGTGGGGCTCGATCCCACAACGCTGGGATCACGCCCTGAGCCGAAGGCAGACACCCAACCGCTGTGCCACCCAGGCACCCCAGGATCAAGAGGATCTTGACTCTTTTCTTGTTGATATGATCTATCACACTGATGATTTTGCGAATGTTGAACCACCCTTGCATCCCAGGGATGAATCCCACTTGGTCTTGATGGATAATCCTTTTAATGTACTTTTGGATCCTATCAGCTAGGATCTTGTTCAGAATTTTGGCATCCATATTCATCAGGGAAATCGGTCTGTAATTCTCCTTTTTGATGGGGTCTTTGCCTGGTTTGGGGATCAAGGTAATACTGGCCTCATAGAATGAGTTTGGTAGTTTTCCTTCTGTTTCTATTTTTTGAAACAGCTTCAGGAGAATAGGTATTATTTTTTCTTTGAATGTTTGGTAGATTTCCCCGGGAAATCCATCAGGCCCTGGACTCTTGTTTTTGATAACTGCTTCAATCTCTTCATAATTAATCGGTCTGTTTAAATAATCAATTTCTTCCTGTTTCAGTCTTGGTAGTTTATAGGTTTCCAGGAAGGCATCCATTTCTTCCAGGTTGTTTAATTTGTTGGCATAAAGCTGTTGATAAAAGTTTCTAATGATCCTTCCTATTTCATTGGTGCTGGTTGTGATCTCTCCCCTTTCATTCATAATTTTATTAATTTGGGTCCTTTCTCTATTCTTTTGAATAAGTCTGGCCAGTGGGTTATCAATCTTATTCTTTCAACGAACCAGCTTCTAGTTCTGTTGATCTGCTCTACTGTGCTCCTGGTTTCTAATTCATTGATCTCTGCTCTAATCTTGATCACCTGCCTTCTTGTGCATGGGTTACACCTATTCTTCTGTTCCAGCTCCAGCTTCTTGAGGTGAGAATATAAAAACTGCATTTTAGATTTTTCTGTTCTCTTGAGTGAGGCTTGGATGGCTATGTATTTTCCCCTTAGGACAGCCTTTGCAGTGTCCCACAGGTTTTGGACCGATGTGTTTTCATTCTCTTTGGTCTCCAGAAATTGTTTAAACTGATTTTTAATTTCCTGGTCTACCCAATCATTTTTGAGCCCGATGGTTCTTAGTTTCCAAGTGTTCAAGTTTCTTCCAAATTTTTCCTTGTGATTGAGTTCCAGTTTCAAAGCATTGTGGTCTGAGAATATGCAGGGAATAATCTCAGTCTTTTGGTATCGGTTACGACCTGTTTTGTGACCAGTATATGGTCTATTCTGGAGAATGTTCCACGTGCATTCTAAAAGAATGAGTATTCTGTTGTTCTGGGGTGTAGTGTTCTATACATATCTATGCGGTCCATCTGTTCCAGTATGTCATTCAAAGCTCTTGCTTCTTTGTTGATTTCCTGCTTAGGTGATCTGTCTATTGCTGACAGCGGAGTGTTGAGGTCCCCTACTATTAATGTATTATTATCTATATGTCTCTTTATTCTGGTTAAGAGTTGGCTTATGTATCTAGCTGCTCCCCTGTTGGGGGCATAGATATTTATAATTGTCATATCCACTTGTTGGATACATCCTTTAAGAATAATATAGTGTCCTTCTGTATCTCTCACTACAGTCTTTAGTTTAAAATCTAATCTGTCTGATATGAGAATTGCTACCCCAGCTTTCTTTTGAGGTCCATTGGCATGAAAAATGGTTTTCCATCCCTTCACTTTCAGTCTGGACATATCTTTAGGTTCAAAATGAGTCTCTTGTAGATAGCAAATGGATGGGTCATGTCTTTTTATCCAATCTGCAACCCTTTGGCGTTTTATGGGAGCATTTAGGCCATTTACATTGAGACTGATTATTGAGAGATATGATTTTAATGATGCCATGTTGCCTGTAAAGTCTTTGTTTCTATAGATTGTAAATTTCTGTTCTGTAACACTCTTGGGGTCTTTTTACTTTTATAGAGCCCCCCTTAATATCTCCTGTAGGGCTGGTTTGGTGGTTACGAATTCCTTCAGTTTCTGCCGATCCTGGAAGGTCCTTATCTCTCCGTTGATTCTGAATGACAGCCTTGCTGGATAAAGGATCTTTGGCTGCATGTTCTTCTCAGATAGAGCTTTGAAAATACCATGCCAACCCTTCCTAGCCTGCCAGGTCTCTGTAGACAGGTCTGATGTTATTCTGATATTTTTCCCTCTGTACGTAAGGATTTTCTTCCCCCTGGCCGCTTTCAGTACTGTATCCTTGGATCCTATATTTGCAAATTGCACTATGACGTGACGTGGTGTAGGTCTGTTCTCATTGACCTTGGTAGGGGTCCTCTCTGCTTCCTGGACATGAATGCTTGTTTCCTTTGCCAGATTAGGGAAGTTCTCAGCTACAATTTGTTCAAATATTTCTTCTAGACCTCTCTCTTTCTCCACCCCCTCGGGGATGCCGATGATTCTGACATTGGAATGTTTTATTAAGTCAATAATCTCCCGTAATCTACATTCTTGAGATTGGATTTTTTTGAGGCAAGTTTCTGTTTTAAATTTCTCTTCTACCATCCCATCCTCCAATTCACTAATTCATTCTTCTGCCTCATTTACCCTGGCTGTCAGAGCGTCTAGTTTAGACTGCATTTGATTCATAGCATTTTTAATTTCTGCAAGACTCGCTCTCATTTCTGCCCTTAGAGATTCTATATTCTCGTTAATATTTTCATTAATAGTTTTTTCAAGCTTACACATCATCTTGACCATTGTTACTCTGAACTCCATTTCTGACAATTTGGTTATATCCATATCCATCAGTTCTGTGGCAGAGGCCACAGACGCATTATCTTTTCTTTGCTTGGGGGCGGGGGGGATTTCTCCTTCTCATCATTCTGATGAGGAGAGGTTGTGGGGATGCTCAGAGCCCAAGTTATTGACCAGGACACAGGCAGTGTGCACTTGTTTTATAGGAACCTTAGGGATGTCGGCTTCCTGATTTTTCAGCCTGCCTTCTGGGCGAGCGGCCTGCTGCGCTGACATTCAGGAAACCCTGTTTGGGTAGAGTTGTCCTGTCCCCTGCGAGGGGGATGGGGCTGGGCACACTGTGAGCCGGTATTTCTGGGTTTTTGTTCTCTGGTGGCTTTCCCTGGCAGTTTTCTGTGCCTCTTCTGAGAGTCAGAGCCGCAGTGGCCGTATCCTAGCGTCTGTCTCAGAACAGAGAGTTCACAGTCCTCTCTCCACTGAGCTCTCTTGGCCACTTTAACTTTGTTTCTATTGGTGGTGCTAAAAACCCTGCAGCGACCCGGGATGTGCACCCCACAGCCTGTGTCCCAGCCCTCACTTCCAGGGCCGGCGGAACTCCCAAATTTAATCCGGTTCCAGTGAGCGCTCCGGAGCTCTGGTTTTCAGTCTGGTTGTGCACGTTCCCGGGCTCACGGTCTCAGTCTGCTCTCTCAGCTGGTCCGCGAGTCTGGCCCACTCCTCAGCACAAGTGGCTACTGCTTCCCGGCGCCCGAGCTCCGACGGAGGCTCCCTCCCCCTTCCGTTTATCTTCCTATATCTATGCACGGATTCACAGCTCCCCGTTTCGTACCTCAATGCTCAGCGCTGGAGATGTTTGTTTGTAGAGATCCGGGTGTATCTTCCTGCGTCTCAGGCTGATTCGGTGGGTGTTCAGGATGGTCTGGCAGATATCCAGCTCGACTCCGGACCAGCTGAGAAAGGGTCTCCTACTCTTCCGCCATCTTTTCTCCTCCTTGCAGAAAGTGGTCGCTTTTCTGTTCATAGAGTTTCTGCTACTCTTTTCTTCATTCTCCAGTTGCGTTCATAGGTATTCAGAATGGTTTGGTAGCCGTCTCGCTGAATTCCTGGGACCAGACGAACTTTAGGTCTCCTGCTCCTCCGCCATCATGGAACGCCGAGCTGGAGCTCAACTCCTGTTTTAAACCGGGTTCCTTGCAGAAAGTGTTCGCTTTTCTGTTCAGAGAGTTGCTGCTATTCTTTTCTTCATTCTCCAGTTGAGTTTGTAGCTGTTCAGAATGGTCCAATAGCTATCTAGCTGAGTTCCCTGGGACCAGACGAAATTTAAGCCTCCTGCTCCTCCGCCATCTTGGACTCCGCCCCTGATTGCTCCCTTTGGGTGCTGACAGAAGCAGAGCTGGGAAACAAGACTTCTACACCCACGTGGCAGGAACAAAGGGGTATTCCCCTGTCTTCACCTTAGAAATATAATCTAGTTCACTTCCTATTGATGGTCATACTTCTGACTAAACCAAGTTTTTCTGAGTTCTGATGTTGATCCAGTGTCCCCAACAAGTGGCTGGTGACATCTACGGAGTCCTCAACAGGAAGCAGGCCATGCCTTGCAGGAGTCCCCACTGGCAAGCACACCCACGTTCCTCAGGAAGGCCTCGCTGCCCTTCAAGGAGTCCACGCCCACCCGAGGTCTCACATAGGCAGCCAGGCTTGCTCCAGTGTGTGCTCCACCAGTGGCACACCCTGCCCGAGGCCCTCTGGACACCACCAGCCACCCCGGCCCAGTGGAGCAGGAGACGCGCAAGCACAGAGGCCTGCAGGAAAGCAAGCCAGCACCACACCACGTTCTGTTTGTTGGCGGCCCTCCCGGCAGCCTTCTGTTTTGTTTCTTAAATTCCACTTATGAGTGAAATCATATGATAATTGTCTTTCTCTGATTGACTTATTTCACTTAGCATAATACCCTCAAGTTCCATCCACTTCATTGCAAATGGTAAAATTTTATTCTTTCTGATGACTGAGTAAATATTCCATTGTACATATATACCACATCTTCTTTATCCATTCATCTGTCAATGGACATCTCGGCTCTTTCCATAGTTTGGCTATTGTGGACATTGCTGCTATAAACATTGGGATGCTGGTGCCCCTTCAAATCATTGCATTTGTAGGTAAATGGGGTAAGACTTCTTTGGGGTAAGTAGCCAGTAGTGCAATTGCTGGGCCATACGGTAGCTCTATTTTCAACTTTTTGAGGAACCTCCATACTATTTTCCAGAGTGGCTGCAGCAGCTTGCATTCCTGCCAACAGTGTAAGAGGGTTCTCCTTTCTCTGCATCCTCCCCAACATCTGTCATTTCCTGACTTGTTAATTTTAGCCATCCTGACTGGTGTGAGGTGGTATCTCATTGTGGTTTTGATTTGTATTTCCCTGATGCCGAGTGATGTGGAGCATTTTTGTCATGTGTCCGTTGGCCATTTGCATTTCTTTGGAGAAATGTCTGTTCATATCTTCTGTCCATTTCTGTCTGTTCATGTCTTTTGACCATTTCTTGATTGGATTATTTGTTATTTGGGTGTTGAGTTTGATAAGTTTTTTATAGATTTTGGATACTAGCCGTTTATCTGATATGTCACTTGCAAATATCTTCTCCCATTCTTTCGGTTGTCTTTTGGTTTTGCTGACTGTTTCCTTTGCTGTGCAAAAGCTTTTTATCTTGATGAAGTCCCAGTCGTTCATTTTAGCCTTTGTTTCCCTTGCCTTTGGAGACATGTCCAGCAAGAAGTTGCGGTGGCCAAGGTCAAAGAGGTGGCTGCCTGTGTACTTCTCTAGGATTTTGATGGATTCCTGTCTCACATATAGTTCTTTCATCCATTTTGAGTCTATTTTTGTGTATGGTGTAAGGAAATGGTCCAGTTTCATTATTCTGCACGTGGCTGTCCATTTGTTGAAGAGACTGTCTTTTTTCTATTGGATATTCTTACCTGCTTTGTTAAAGATTAGTTGACCATAGAGTTGTCCATTTCTGGGTTCTCTATTCTGTTCCATTGATCTATATGTCTGTTTTTGTGCCAGTACCATACTGTCTTGATGATTACAGCTCTGTAATAGGGGTTGAAGTCCAAAATTGTGATGCCACCAGCTTTGGTTTTCTTTTTCAACATTCCTTTGGCTATTTGGGGTCTTTTCTGGTTCCATACAAATTTTAGGATTTTTTCCAGCTCTGTGAAGAATGTTGATGGTATTTTGATAGGGATTGCATTGAATGTATAGATTACTCTAGGTAGCATAGACATTTCAACAGTATTTGTTCTTCTAATCCATGAGCACGGAACATTTTTCCACTTCTTTGTGTCTTCTTCAATTTCTTTCATGAGTGTTCTATAGTTTTCTGAGTACAGATCCCTTGCCTCTTTGGTTAGGTTTATTCCTAGGTATCTTATGGTTTTGGGTGCAACTGTAAATGGGACTGACTCCTTAATTTCTCTTTATTCTGTCTCACTGTTAGTGTATAGAAATGCAACTGATTTCTGTGCATTGATTTTATATCCTGCCACTTTGCTGAATTCCTGCATGAGTTATAGCAATTTTGGGGTGGAGTCTTTTGGGTTTTCCATATAGAGTATCATGTCATCTGCAAAAAGTGAGAGTTTGTTTTTGCCAAATCAGATGCCTTTTACTTCTTTTTGTTGTCTGACTGCTGAGGCTAGGACTTCTAGTACTATGTTGAACAGCAGTGGTGATAGTGGACATCCCTGCCGTGTTCCTCACCTTAGGGAAAAGGTCTCAGTTTTAGTTTTAAATAGGGAGGAAAAAAAAACCTATCCTTGTACTTACCACATATCACACACTATACTCAATAGCACTGCATACTCAATAGTATGATAGAAATTTGTGGTAAGACTTTTAGCTGTACTTGGGTAAGGTATAAAAAAAATCAAGTAGGGAATTTTAAAAGAGAAAAACTGAAGTATCTTCTGTCTATACCACTGACCTGCATTGGAGTTGGTATCCTTTGTGGGGAAGGGGAACCTACAAAAGAACAGGCTAAGAAGCTGGCTAAACAGTTTCTCAGGTAACAATTACTGTCTATTTAAATGAGCACTGGGAATTATTATTGGATAATAATATCTACAACTAAATGATCTCACTAACATACTTGAGATTTAGATATTTTTATCCAGAGGTTCCCTGAAACTTGAGAATTATGTCAAGTATTCCTCTGGTATAAAAAGTTTGAGAAAGCACTCCTAGAGTTAAAGAGTGCATTGGAAAACAAATCATCTGAACACCAAAATACTCACTGTTGAACTGTGAACTTACTTACACATTCTTTCCACTTGGCAAAATTCTCACTAATCAAATCAATAATGTTTTTAATCTCTCCAATATAATGCAAACCTGTTATAAATCTATTGGAAAGCCAAGTTACAAGTCTGAGCAAAAGAGGCAGGATTTCATGAAATCAATGAAAATAATGTCTGATAACTGCTCAAATCACATGCAAATCCACTAATAAATAAGGATCTAGAAGAATTAGATCAGTTAACTGAACAAGAGAAAACACAAAGATAACAATAGGTTGCTCAAAAATAATGTGAATATTACAAGATAAAGAGAGGTCTATTTTGAAGTCTTTTAATATTTACACTCATGCCACAAAAGTTAAATGATTTTCTCAGAAAAATAGTCAATATTCAATTAAATAATGTTTTGTTCATTGAAATTATTCATAGTTGCAATAATAGCTTATAATTTGTTACACTTATTTTCATAATCTTAGTGTAATTTAGAAATCAAACTTTTGCATCAAAATTGAACATGATTGACTAATATTCTTTTTAGATAGACTGAGTCCCTTTAAATGGCCTTTTTCTAGAATTAATTATCTTTATATGATGAGGATTTCCTGTGTAGTTTTCATGTATATTATAAAAATGAACAATATATATATCAAACACAAAAGCATAAAAAGCTATAATTTCATGGATTTGATGGTTTAAGACAAGGCAAAGGGATTTACCCCCCCAAAAGATAACAATATAGAAAAACGTATGGGGAAATAAAAATATAGATGGTTTTTTAACATGGCAAAAATTGAGAACTATAGGGCTAGAAGTTTGGGAAATACTTCCTTAAGGATAAATTTAAGTCCCGCCTCCTTATGAAGCCATTCCTGAACACATCAATCTCCCTACAGTGACCATAACTTTCTCTAAACACTGGTTCTATAACATTTGTTAGCATCTGAGTGTCTTGTGGCATCTATGGCATTATCTTATATATTTACCTCTTGATTTAGTCACTTTTGCAGAATGAATGGCTTTTTTTCCTAGTAACCTGCCAAATTCCTCAAGGATTGTTCCGTATCTTATGAAATCCTTTATAGCATCTATCTAAGAACAGTTTCCTGCCTTAAAATCATGCTGAAGTATTCTTACAACCCAAATCTTTTTCGTTGCATATAAGTGGTCTAGTAAGAAATTGAAAGGACCCAAAGAAAGATTTGTGTAATAATTATTATTGCTAGCTCACACATATACTCTAAAGCTTATTAGAAGATTACATATATTTTTAAAAAGACTACATACACTTGAATGCAGAGCATTTAGTAGATGCTCAACAAATGTAATCTTCCTTGGACTCTCTGCAGCCAGGTTCTATCCAAGCAAGCAGATACTTAAATATGACTTTCTACTCTCTCCACCAGAGAGTGACAATGCTTCTATGTCCTTTAGACAGGTTCCCTGGCATCTCATATGAATAGAATTTGAAGCAGCCAGTCTCAAAGGCAACTGAAAATGAGGAGCTGGGGCTTGAGATGAAAAGGAGAATAGGCTTGGGAGTCACCTATATACTGCTGATAGTTGATGCTATGAAAGTTCTTGAGGCTTCTGAAGAACAAAATGGTTGAGGATGATACCTTAAGGAATGTCTACATACAAAGGTTAGAAAAAAGGGCAGAGAAGAAGGAGGAGAACACAGAAATGTTATCTTAAGGAACCCCAAAGAAGATATTTCAAGGACGTGCTAGTCAACGACAGTACATGTTAATGAGAAATCTAGAAGAAAATGGACTGAGAAAAAAAGTCATTACAGTTAATCAAACAGTGAGATTAGAAGCTAAATTTAGTTTGGGGTGTAGACTTAAAGAATGAATGGCAAAGAACAAGGAATAGACTCTGGACATTCAACTTATTTGTTGATGTTCTGTGTCAATAACAGGAAGAAAAAAAACCAAAAAAGTACCTGGAGAAATACCAAAGATAAATTTAAGAAAAAAATCAAGATCAAGACCTCGTTTTGCCAAAAAGCCATTTCTTCAATAAGGGTAATCTCAGCTTTATATTACAAACACATAAGATCAATGAATTCACATTAAGATACGAATGATGGTCATTTCCCTTAGTTTTCTCAAGACTTGGCACTTTAAAAACAAAGTAAATAAAAACAAAGTAGACAAACTACAATCCAACAGACAAAAAAATAGGATTCTTATTAATCTAAGCAACTGGTGGCTGAAATTGCTAGTAGGATTCAAATATTGACTGAGCACCAACTACAGGCCAGGCAATATATACTTGAAGGTTATAGCAATGAACCAAAGAGAAAACAGGTCCTAGCCCCATGCAGTTTACGTTTAGTGTGGTTGTTGTGAAGTTCAATGGCAGAAATAAAGCAGGGGAGGGGATTGTAGAACCAATGGAAGAGATATGCTATTTTAAAAAAGCCTCACTGATAAGGTAACATTTAAGCAAAGACCCTATGGAAGTAAGAGAGTAAATCAAGTGGACTTAAAGGCAAAGGCCCAAGACAGGTATGAGACTGATGAATATGAAAAACAGCAAAGAGCCCAGTGTGGCTGCCCCAGAATGAATGACAGAGAAAGAGGTAGAAGATGAGGTCAGAGCAGTAGAAGGACCAGACTGTGTAGGACTTTGCTTTTTTACCCTGAATGACAGGAAAACACTGGATGGTTCTGAATAGGACCCAATTCACATTTTAAAAGCTTGGCTGTTGAGCTAAAAAGCGACTAGAGGGGGAGGAGAGGGAAAAGGTGAAAGCAAATAAAGTAGGTAGAAGTCTGTGGTAATAATTCAGAGCAAAGGGATAACAGTGGCTTGGACTAGGGTGGTAGTAGCAGAGTGGTTGAAGTGGCTGGGTTCCTGGGATATTTTAAAGGTAGAGCTGATGATATTTGCTGAAGGATTAGATTTGGAGTATGCGGGGGAAAAAAGAGGTCAATGAAAATTCCAAAATTTTTGGCTTGAGCAACCAACAGATAAACTTGACATTGAAGAAGGAAGTGTGGAAGATTAGGAGAAGACAGAAGGGGAAAACAAAAGTTAGCTCCCAAGAGCCAACTATGCCTCCATTGTTCAACTCTATCCCCTACCCTCTAAAGGCATACTGGACTGTTTGCCAAAGAGAAGGTACCATGTGTCTGCCTTTTAAGCATCCATTTCAATATGTATCAAGGCTGATACATAAAAAGCCTTAATAAATATCTAACTCATGCAGGTGTTATTTAGGCCCATTCAATGCCATTTATAATCTGCCTGTATCATAAATACCCAATCTCAGTAATCATTATTCACTATAGCAAGTTCACTCTAGATTATGTCTATCACTCCATGCTGTTAAATGCACTCACATAATATACTCATTTCTTTAAGTGTTCAATTTGGACTGATTATTATGGGGGAGGTATATAGGAGACTATCCACCAGAGGCTGGAAGAGCAGAGGAATTTCTTTTTCTTTTTTTTTTTTAAGACTTTATTTATTTATTTGACAGACAGCAAGAGAGCACAAGGAGGGGGAGCAGTGGAAGGACAGGCAGAAGCAGGGCACCGAGCAGGGAGCCCGATGTAGGGCTTGATCACAAGACCCTGGGATCATGACCTCAGCCGAAGGCAGAAGCTTAACCATCTGAGCCACCCAGGTACACCAGAACAGGGGAATTTCTAATGGTAGCCAGAAAGAAATGTGAGAATGAAAGCAGAGTGAGGTGAACTCTTCACCAACTCTGTCTCTTGTAATTCAGAGAGAAACCATCAGTTAATGGGGAACCATTTGAATTAGTGAGTACAACCAATAAAAAGGGGAGCTATTAAGAGAGAACAGTTTGAAAACTGCCTGGGAGGAAAATACAGCCATTTCACAAAGAGTGAAGATATCTTTTTAAGCTAAGAGCTAATTTTAATATGAAGAGAATATCTCCAGTTTAGTCAGGGCAATGAAACCTTAACTAGGTTATGAAGAAATCAGCCTAAATGTCTATAATTTGACTGAAGCTGTTGAAGGAGAATGAGATTTGGGACATTTCTGTGAATAAAAATTACAACTCTCAAAGACTGTAGGACAGAGACTAATTATTGTATTAAGCAATTTAACTAGATTTAAAGGGAAAACTAAATGCCAATGAGTATAATGGGACCTCTGGATCCGATCAGAAATCCATCTAAATCATGACAGGAAAAGAATAAAAGAGACACTGACATTATTAAAGAGGCTAGGATTGTTTTTAGAAATTGTTTTTGGATTGTTTTTAAGAAATGTGCCCTTAAGCAAATGATTTTAAAAGATGCAAATAATATTTCTAGAATATGGTTAGAAGTATCTGTCAAAATTTAAAAGTGCATTCCCTTAGACCAAGCAAGTCCCCCACTAGACATTTTTCCTATATATACATATACTTTCATAATTTCCCCAAGATATACAAAGATTATCACTGCACCTCTTCTTTTAATAGCCCAGTAACTGAAAACAATTCAAACTCCTATGAAATGGGGACTGTTCAACAAATTATGAAGAGTCTATGTTATAGAAAGAGATTCCAAATAAGAAAAAGAAAGCTAGAATAAACTGGTGGAGTTGAACTGGAATTGGAGGTATCAGTATAACTCATGGTTTTTAATTTATGTACACATGGATAGATACAGAAATATAGATGTGTATATGGGTGAGATATCTGTATCTACATATACAACTATATCTATATCTATGTATAATTTCCTGTCCACTGAACAAGCCTGGAAGCAATGACATTCCAGTATCAATGAGCACACTAATGACCCAGATCTTGGTTTCTAAATACCATTCTTTCAAAAAAAGAACCAAGGTTCTACTCCTTAAAGAAATGGGTGATGCCAGAGCAAGTAAGAGAAGATACAAAATAAGCCTAGAATATTTTGTGGTACCATAAATTAAGGGAGTGCTCAAAAAGTGATGAAGGCATGTCAAAAGGACATAGGAGCTAACCTGAATGAGCCCCCAATGGCTAAAAGTGAGAGAATTTGAACAACAAAATGAATAATGATAGCACTGGATTATAATCTTCAGGATAAAAATAAAGACCCCAAAGTCATCTTGTATAAATAAATGACTAAATAAAGAGAGAGGAGGAACAGCTCTTCCTCAGAGAATACTAACTAATAAATGTAGAAGAATGGACATAGAAAACTACCATTAGGCAACACATCAGTAGTAATTGCTATAGTTAAGGACCATTGATGGATGCTAAAATTAGTAATCGAGCCCCGCATTGGGCTCCCTGCTCTGCTGGGAGCCTGCTTCTTCCTCTCCCACTCCCCCTGCTTGTATTCCCTCTCTCGCTGGCTGTCTCTATCTCTGTCAAATAAATAAATAAATAAAATCTTTAAAAAAAATTAGTATGTTAGAGTATGATGACAAAAAAGATTTCGATTGTCGCTAAGTATCTTCCCCAAAATAAAAGATAAAAATATTTTATCTTTTTTGATAAATTACAAATACAAAATTACAAATTACAAAAAATAACAAAAAGAATTTGTTAACTTTACAGAAGAGAAGCCTGACAAACACCATCTTAACCTTGTGATCAAAATTAATCTTAGTAGACATATTGACATAAGGTACACTGATATGAAGCCCTGAGACAGATAGAGCATGATTTTCGTGGTATTTTGATTAAAAATGAAAAACCTGAGTTTAATCATTAGAAAACATTGGACAAAACCAATTTAAGGGACATTCTATAAAATATATAGCCTGGACTCTTCAAAAGTGAAAGAAAACAAAACACTAAAGAATGAACACAGATTGAAAGAGACATGACAACTAAATGCAATGTAATGTCCTAAATGGAATTCTAGAACAGAAAAAGGGCAATAGTGGGAAAATTGGCCAAATTTCGAAAAGACCTATAGGTTAGTTTATAGTAGTGTATCAATGTTAAATTTCCTTATTTCTATAATTGTACTATAGTTATGTCAAATGTTAACATTAGGGGAAGCTAGATAAAGAGTATATGAGAACTCTATGAACTACATATGAATTGTGATATCATAAAATTTGATGAACTTTCTCATAAGGCTAAAAATAATTCAATATAAAATGTGGGGAAAAAAAGAACAAAGTAGATCTGTATATATTTATATGAAAAAAATATCAAGATGTATTATTGTTTTAAAAATGTGAAAAAGAAAAAAAGCAATGACCAGAATGGTGTAATATGATCTCTTCTAAGTTATATATTCATGTACACATATACACAGATAAAAATACAATCATATATATATATATATTGGGTATATAAACAATCATTTTGTTGTAAGGAAACAAAACTATTAAAACTCATAATTTGGGAGGAGGGGAAGTGAAGGTAAGAGAAGCAAGTGAGACTTTTTTTCAGTTTTCAACAAGTCTGCATTTCTACACAAAAAAAGGATTATCTAGACATGAAATTATGGTCCTTCTCTCAGTTTCCTTTTTTTTTTTTTAAGATTTTATTTATTTATTTGACAGAGAGAGAGACAGCCAGCGAGAGAGGGAACACAAGCAGGGCGAGTGGGAGAGGAAGAAGCAGGCTCATAGCAGAGGAGGGGCTCAATCCCAGAACGCCGGGATCACGCCCTGAGCCAAAGGCAGACGCTTAACCGCTGTGCCACCCAGGCGCCCCTCAGTTTCCTTTTTATACCTCCCTATATTAAAATAAAGTAAAAGAAAATTTGTTAATATTTAATTATAATATTTATCATATAATTTAGGGGTTTTGCTTTTGTGGAAAAAAAAAGTAAGTCTTCAGATTTAAGCCATTGCTTAAATCTTCTAAACTAATTTTGCATATAATCCCTAGTAGTCTATGAGTCTGGCTCACATTAGTTCTGGAATAAAAAGTTTTCCCACTCTCTTCTAGTAGACAATACAACCTAGCATTTTGTTGTAGTGTAACAAAGAACATGTAGATTATTCTTATGTATTATGAATGTTTAGCTGAGTATCACATCACTTTTTCTGTGAAGGACCACATAGTGAATATTTTGTCTTGTGGGCCACATATCATCTCTGTTACATATTCTTTTTTTTTTCTAAATAGCTTTTTAAAAATATAAAACCATTCTTAGTTCATACTGGGTTCCTAACCTGAAGGACATGGACAGCTTACTGGAGGATTCCAGACATAATTCCACCTCTAGGCTGGATAAATAACATATGTCATATATATATATATGTAATGATATTTCTTGAATAGCTATAGATACTTCTAGGATTAACAAAAAATACATTATTTTAAAAAGCATTATTGAATTCATATAAACTTCCTGTCCTTATTAATCAGTGAATACCAAAATTGTAACTGGTCTAATGTGGGGTGTTCATTAAATGTCTTAATATTAAAAAGGACTCCTCACACAAGGACTCAGAAAATAGAACTTCCACACACTTCCTTAAAGGAATTACTTAAGGTTGCAATTCAGTCAAACAAGAGAAGAAGCCATGAGATCCAGAAAGAGTAGATCAGATTCAAAGAGTAATAATGAAAAGTCCAAGAATGAGACTTACAGAGAAGACCTAGAAAGGAATGAGTTTACACTGAATGAAAGGAATAGAAAAATGTGTAAATGTGATAAAGACATATTTTGTAAGGGAAAACAAAGCAATTTAAAAACTTGGGAACAAAAACCTGAATAAGAAACTTAAGTCCAAATATGAAATAATCTAAAATGTGATATTATCTTAAGCAGTTGAAGGAGTATAAAGGAAAGAAAGATTGTTTGACCTTGATGATGGGAAAATTCTTTGAGTGGCTCAGGAGTTGTGACATTGGACTATCAAAGTAGAAAATGTCAATCTAACATAGAACTTGTCTCAGCAATAAAGGACTTTTGTGTCATAATTCTGTAGATCCTCTTTATTGCTTTTCAATATTTGGAAACTTTCTAGAGCAAAGCATAGAGAATTCGATTAGGATTGCAGAACAAAATGAAAATAACATCAATGATAAGGTAAAAGTAAATGTGTTACTGAAAATGGCACAGTCCTGAAAGGGAAAGGAAATGGAAGGGTAGCAGTATTAATATCTTTATCTTACAGAACAGAGTATCAAAAAACACAAAAGCTGACAGAACAAAAAGTAAAAGTTAAAGTAACTTGATAGTTACTTTAAAGTAACAATGATGATTAATAGATAGTCTAAAATATTTATATATTTAAATATATTTATTAATATATTACAGGTTTATAATTGATATAAATATAATATCTTTTATCAAATATATTTATATCACAAAGCTATCAAATATTGGGAAAAAATAGGAAGGAAGTAAGAGAACTTAGTTAAAGTTAGCTAGATCCTCATCTCTCTCAGCAAACAGTCAACAGAACTAAAGTAATTCAATAAATAAAAGGAGGTCTGAGCATATTATTTGATCACAAAGAGATAAATACTGAAAGACTAAAAGTTGGAGAAAAATCCCACAGTACCATAAGCGAATTCTTTGAAAGACTAATAAAATAATAAAATCCCTAGAAGTTTTGATGAGAGGGAAGAGAAAGAAAAAATGGAGAAAAGGCATAGAACAATAATTTTAGAAAAGAAAAAGGAAATACAAACATTGTTAAAGTATTTTTACATGATGGTGATACACACAAATAGCATTATGTCACTAAAGTTGAGATGGACAATCTTACCTGTCAACAATAACCAATTAGAAAAATAGAAAATGTTAAAAAATTACCATTCACGATAACATATTATGGATATATTATAATATATAAATATAAATATCTATAAAATAACAAGGTATATGCCCCACAAAAATGTGTATTACCCTTATGGAGAAAATTACAAAACCTTATTGATAAAAGAAGATTTAAATATAAATAGAAAATTATGCTTTATTTGGGGGTAAGAAGTGTTGATATTTTTTAAAATACCAATTCTCCCTATATTAATATGAGTATAATGTAATTCCAATAAAAGTTCCACCAGAGATTATCACAGAATTTGACAAAGTGATCTTAATATTGAAGAGTAAAGAACAAAGAATTTCATAGAATGGGGAGCCACCTTGATGTTAACTAATGATTGCTACCCATTTTATTGTGTGCCAACATTTGCCAATTCTGGACTAGGATGAAGAATAAAAGTTCTAACATATGTGTAACTGAGTCCTAGATGAATGGAGACAGAGAATAGGGGGCAAGCAATAGTTGAAGAAATAATAGCCAGGAATTTTCCAAACTTGACAAAAGTTAAAATGAATTCAAAGATTTATAAACCCTGAGTAGGAAAAATACGAAGGAAAGAACTATCATGGCCACACTGTGAAAACTCAAAGCCAGGAGAACAAATATCTTAAGAGCAATCACAGTGAAGGAAAGACATATTACTTTCACCATATCAACCATAAGACTGACAGCCTACTTTTCAATAGGCCACTTTTCAACAGAAACTATGGAAGTCAACTGACAATGAAATTTCTCAGAGTGCAAACTTTCAGCATAGAATCATTTACCCAGAGGAAAATACAATTCAAAAATGAAAACAAGACTTCTAAGACTCCACCCATGACAACCAAGATGGAGTAAGCCAAATACAGCATATTTCTCACACCGATGATAACTAAAATCTCTGGGCAGAAAAAGACAACCACCTAAGTACCCTGAAAAGTAAACATTAACAAGCAGACTGTAAACTGAACTCAAAATGTGGACAATAATCTGTAATGAGGGCAAGTTTCATGGTCTTATTTTCCTTCTTTATCTGTAAGCTTTAACTAAAGGAAGGCCCAAGTGGCAGAACTGTGCCCTGGGTGCTAACGCAAAAATTCTCAGAAACTAAACATTACCTCTATCCATGGAACCAGGAAAAAAGGCTCCTCCATGCCAGACAGTATGTAGAGAAATACCCACTTCTTTTAGCCTTTTCTTTCTTTTTTTTTCTCTCAGCCCTACCAGTAGGGCTGGCCAGTTGGGGAATTTTACGGCTGTGACAGTGATGACACAGGCACCTAAAAGCCTGAGAAAACATTCATCTTTCTGGACAGAAATATTTTAAAATGGGCTCCCACTGCCCAAAGAATGAGGAGGAATTCCCTGGTATTTTTTTACCTTCTTTCTCACACCAGTTTGCCCCTCAGATGACCCCAGTCTCATAGAACCACATGAAAACATGGGGAATAAAACCTGAAAATTGATAATAGAAAGATATCTGGAAAATTCCCCTAAATATTTGGAAATTATGCCACACTGTAAATAACTTTTAGGTAAAACAAGAAGTCAAGGGAAATTAATATATACATTGAGCAGAGTAAAAATGAAAATAGAATACATCGAAATTTGTGGGATACAACCAAAACAGTGCTTAGAGAAAAATTGTTAGCTTTAATTCTTTCACATAAAATTAAGAAAGGTTTTACATCATTATTCTAAGCTACAAAAAGAAAAGCAAATAAAATCCAAAGCTAACAGGAAGAGAAAATAATAAAGAATAGAAATGACTAAAATTGAAAAAACTGGATAAAATCAAACCAAAATCTAGTTCTTTGAAAAAATCAATAAAATTGACAAAACTCTCACAAACTGACCAAGAAAATATGGGGAAAGACACCAATTGCCAATATTAAGAGTGAAAGAGAGGAATTAATATAAACCATATAAACATTAAAAGGAAAATAAAATGTTATGAACAACTTTGTGTCCATAAATTTTAAAGAATTTACATAAAATGGAACTATGCTTTGAAAAGACAGAAACTACCAAAATTCACTTGGATATAAGTACGTTACAGGAATAGTCATACCTCTAAAGAAATTTATTTCATAATTCAAGACTTTCCAAACAAAGAAAACAGACCCAGTTGGTTTCACTGGTGAAATCAATTCTATATCAGTGACCCCTTAAGGAAAAAATAATATCAACTCGACACAAAATCTATGAGAAAATAGAAGAGAACAATTCTCAACTCATTTTAGCAGACCAGCATTACCCTCATGCCAAAATGAAGCAAAAGACATTACAAGAAATTTTTTAAAAACATGCTATTGTCCCCTATGAAAATATTTTTTAAATCTCCAAGGAAATATTAACAAATTAAATCCCAAAATATAAATATATAAAAGAATAACATGATCAAGCAGAGTTTATCCCAGTAATGGAAGCCTGATTCAAAATTCAGTCAATGTAATTCACCAAATCAACAGACTGAAGAAGAAAAATTACATTCATTTCAATAGATACAGGTAAAGCTTTTAAAAAATTCGACCTCCATGCATGATAAATACTCTTAGAATCTAACTATGAAAGAAGAGCTCTTCCTTAACTTGATAAAGGGTATCTACAAAATTTTCCAACTCTTAAAGGGAGTTGGAGCTTTTAACTATTCAGCTTTTCACCGCTGAATAGGATATTAACTGTGGGCTTTTTCCTAGTCAGAGTAATCAGGCAAGAAAAAGAAAGCATCTAAATTAGCAAGGAAGAAGTAAAACTGTCTGTGTTTGCAGATGGTATGATCTTAAATGTAGAAATCCTAAAGATTCCACACAAATAAGTTACAACTAATAAACAAATTCAGTAAAGTCTCAGAATACAAAATCAACATACAAAATTCATTTGCATCTCTATACATTAACAATAACCTACTCAAAAAAGAAATTAAGAAAACAATTCCATTTACATTAGCATCAAAAAAATAAGATGCTTAGGAATAAATTTAACCAGGTGAAAGACTTGTGCACTGAAAACTGCAAAACAGTGATGAAATAAATGTTAAAAGATACAAATAAATAGAAGGACATTCTGTGTTCTTGGACCAGAAGACTTAATATTGTTAAAATGTCCATACTTCCCCAAATGATCTATAGATTCAAGGCAATCTCTATCCAAATCCCAATGGATTTTTTTTACAGAAATACAAAAACAATCCAAAAATTCATCTGAAACCACAAAAGTCTTCAAATAATCAAAGCACTTTCGAAAAAACTGGAGGTACTACACTTTCTGATTTCAAAACACATTACAAAGCTACAGTATCAAAACACTATGTACTGGCCTAAAAGCAGACATATAGACCAATAGAACAGAATAGACAGCCCAGAAATAGGGCCATAAACATATGGTCACCTGATCTTCAACAAGGGTGCCAAGAGGGACACCTGGGTGGCTCAGTAGTTTAAGTGTCTGTCTTCAGCTCAGGTCATGATTTCAGGGTCCTGGGATTGAGCCCAGCATTGGACTCCCTGATTAGCAGGAAGCCTGCTTCTCCCTCTCCCTCTGGCCTGCATGTGCGCTCTCTCTCTCTCTCAAATAAATAAATAAAATCTTAAAAAAAAAAAAAAAAACAAGGTGCCAAGAATATACAATGGGGAAAAGATTGTCTATTCAATAAATGGTGTTGGGAAAATTGGATATGCATATGCAAAAGAATGAAACTGGACCTTTATCTCACACTATATACAAAAACCAACTCAAAATGAATTAAAGGTTTAAATGTAAAACCTGAAACCATAAAACTCTTAGAAAAAAGCATATGAGAAATGTTTCTAGATATTGGACTGGGCAATGATTTCTTGGATATAGCCTCAAAAGCCCAGGCAACAAAAGCAAAGCTAGACAAATGAGATTGTATCAAACTAAAAAGCTTCTGCACACCAAAGGAAACAATTAACAAAATGAAAAGGCAGCCTACAATGGGAAAAAATATTTTCAGACCATATATCTTATAAGAGGTTAATATCCAAAATATATAAAGCACTCTTAAACTCAATAGCAAACAAAACAAAACAAAACAAACAAAAAACCCACAAGTAACTCAACTTAAAAATGGGCAAAGGGCCTGAATATACATTTTTCCAAAGAAGAGATACAGATGGCCAACAGGTATATGAAAAGGTGTGAAACATCACTAGTCATCAGGGAAATGCAAATCAAAACCACAATGAGCTATCACCTCACACATGTTAGGATAACTATTATCAAAAAAAAAAAAAAAACCGAGAAGCGTTGGTGAGGATGTGGAGAAAAGCGAACCCTTGTGCACTGTTGGTGGGAACGTAAATTGCTGTAGCCACTATGGAAAACAATATGGAGTTTCCTTTAAAAATCAAAAATAGAATTATCATTTGATCTAGCAATCTCACTTTTGGATATATAGCCAAAGGAATTGAAATCTGGGTCTTAAAGGGATCTCTGCACTCCCACCTTCACTGCAGCATTAGGCACAATAGCCTAGATCCGGAAACAAACCTAAATACCCATCAACAGTTAAATGGACAAAGTAAATGTGGAATATAGACACAATGAAATATTATTCAGCTTTTAAAATGAAGGAAATTCTGCCATTGTAAGGCTGAATAATATTCCATTGTATGTAAACACATTTTATTTTGTTGTTGTTGTTCAGGAAGCATTTTATCATTGCTCCAAGTTTAGGAATTTTCACTGACAGAAAACCAACACTTTCAGAAAATCTCCTACATAGCCCTGTGCTCAGCTTCTGAATCTTGGTTTTCACAGACATATCAGCATACTTCTCTCCAGTATGGACAATCATTGCACCCATGCTTGACAGATCAATCTTAACTTCCAATTTCGATACTTGGCCTTGACCTAGGAAGCTCTTCAGGACGGTTTTTAATTCAGAAAGAATGGCTTCATCTAAAGGAGATGCAGTGGTTACTGTGCAAGGGACTTCTCCACAGTGGATGCTCATCACCGTTGAAAAGGAAGAAATGACTCCAGGGATATTGTTCAAGCAACCATTTTCAGCAAACTAACTGATCAGGCTGGATATGAGGGAAGAGAACCTCTCTTTTGCTGTCATGTCATTTAGTCTTTTCACTTTCACTGTATGCTTTACACAGGGATTCATAATGAAGCAGCCATTTTGGGTTCTTTCAATATTTGTGCCAGTTCAGCAATTCCTTTTCTACTCGTTCCAGTTTATTATGTTTAGATGCAGCAGAATAAAGAGCAGTGGCGTAGCAACCTTCAATACCATATACCTGAACAGGTGGCCTCATGTGCTTGGCAAACAGCCTGACCACAGACGTACCAAAGCAACACACCTGCTGGGAGAGCCTGGAACTGCTGGGGTGGCCATCTTCTCTGATGGCTGTAGGTCCATATACTACATTTTCTTTACCCATTCCACTATTGATGGATATTTAGGTTGCTAGAATAGATGAACCTGGAGGACATTAAGCTAAATGAAATAGACCAGACACAGAAAGACAAATACTACATTATCTCACTTATATGTGCAATCTAAAACAGTCAAACAGAGGCAGAGAGCATAATGATGGTTGCCTGGGGTTGTAAGGGGAGATAAATAGGGAAGTGTTGGTCAAAGAACACCAAGTTTCAGTTTTGCAAAATAAATAAGTTCTAGAGGTCTGTATGACATAGGGCCACTTATTCACAATATTGTATATTTAAAATTTTGCTAAGAGGGGAGATCTTATGTCAAGTGTTCTTACCACTGAAAGACAAAGAAAGAAAAAAACCCCAAAACCAAGGGGATGGAGAAAACTTTTTGAGATAATAAATAAGATTATGGCATTGATAGCGATGATGGTTTCATGGGTATATACTTATCTTGAAACACATCAAGTTGTATACATTAGTATCTACAGCTTTTCGTATGTCACTCATATCCCAATAGAGTGGCTTAATAAAATCCCCTGCAAATGTCATATTAATGGTGAAAGACTGAATGCTATGTGGTTTGCAGTAACAGTAACTTAGAAACATTTTAAATGTCCATCAATGAGAATTGATAAGTAATTTAAAGAAAATGAACTAGAGCTACATGTATTAGAAGAGATAATCTCAAAAACATAAGTAGAATAAAAAAAGTTGCAGAATGATATATACTGTTGCTAAAATATACAAATAATATTACACATGCATTATAGAAATACATTGTATGTGTATACAACATACTGTTTATATACATCTATGTGTATTATGTATATAGTATAAGCAAAATGAAAATGAGGACAAATGTAAGTAAAAAAATACCTATGTGTTGAGATGGAGGGCAGTGGGATTGGAAAGGAACACTCAGGGGACTTTAACCATATTTGAGATGTTTTCTTTAAAAAAAAAAAAAAAGAAAAGTTGGGGTGCCTGGGTGGCACAGTCATTTAAGTGTCTGCCTTAGGCTCAGGTTATGATCTCAGGGTCCTTGATCAGCAGGGAGTCTGCTTCTCCTTCTCCCTCTGCCTGCTGCTCCCCCTGCTTGTGCTCTCATGCTCTCTCTCTCTCTTTGTCTGTCAAATAAATAAATAAAATCTTAAAAAAATAAGAAAAAAAAAAAAGAAAAAATCAGAAGCAAATACGTCCATATGAAAAGACTTCTCAGTCTTTAAATAAAGTTAGTTATTGGTGGGTAGATGGTATTTATTTCATTATTCTCTATATACTTTTTGTGTAGATTGTTTTTTTCCTAATAAATATACTAAAAATAAAAATGTTTAAACATACTTGTTTTAATGAAAAGCGTTGCCTCTAGAGAGGGCCTAAGATAGGTGGTGGCAGAAAAGTAAGGAGAAGGGGACTACTGCTTTTTATCATAAGCAACTCTGCACTATTTGATTTGTAAACCTTGTTGATTTACAACTACAATAAAAAGATTTTTATTTGTTTCAATGAAAATGGTCTTATACTGGAAAAGTTTGAGGACCACTTCACAGATTCTAAACTCTTCGATCCCTTGATCTTACTTGTGTTCTTGAGTCTCGTTGCAGTGCCCAGCACACAGTGTCATAAATACATATTTATTGTTTATTGTATTTCATTTCCTAAAGATGATAGCCACCTTGATCTCTGTTTTCTAATCACTGGTCACAAATTCACACCTTAGACACATCATTTAACTCTATGGTACTTCAGATTCCTTATTTTTCAGGTGTCAATAATAATACCGGTCTTGCCTACTTCCCAAGGCTATATTAAATGTCAAACAAGAAAATGGGTATCAATTTTCTTGAAAAGTATAAAGCATATTTGAATTGAAGAAATGTAGGAGGTCACTGAAATACTGGAAAGAATTCTCAAGAGATCATACCATCACATTAATATTCATAGTCCAATCTCTTCCAGAACATGTCAGTAACCATAAAAAAAAATCTTACTTCCATGTATGTGCCTTGGAGCCTCTAAATATGCCTTGTTGTCTGGTGGAGTGGAAATGGAGGTAGCAGTTGTGGTATTTTGGTTAGGGACATTATGAAAATTGGCTTCTTTAGTCATGAAAAATATTTTCTTAGGAAGAAATTTCTTAAGATGCCATGATGACACACTAGCCAGTTTTTTGGCAAAGGTCCCATTGAGCCAGTGATAAATCTTACTATATGGCAGTAAGCAGTACAACACTCCTTACTTGACTTAAAACCATTTTGGCTCTAGGGCAGACCCAGCTCTCCCATGAGGGAGGGGTGGGGATGTTAAATAATTCAGGGAAGAGAAATGATTATAGAGAGATGGGGCATCCCTCCAAAGATTGTGATTCTAATGGGGAACAATAAAGAGCTGGTCCAGGAAAGGAGGGAGAGGAGAGGGTTAAGGAAAAAGGTCACCAAGTACTTGCTGGCATTGATTTAGTCACTTGGGTATTCAGTATAATCAGTGATGAGACATGGTCCTTGCTTTTGAGGAATTTATAGGCTGTGATATAGTGACTTGGATACAACCAGCAGATTATCAGTGTGGAATGGAATAATGAGACAGAAACATATGCACTAGTCATGCTGGTCACATACAAAAGCCATACTTTTATACTGTATTATTTTTCTTTAGGATGTGAAGATAGAATGTTGTTGCTAAGCTTGAAGAGTCTTTGTCCAAAAACAACACGGATAGACAAGTCCCTTTGCCGAAGCCACTGAAATGGTGGTAGTGTACACACTTGGTGGTTTATATCTCAAGTGCCCAGAAGAAGCCCAGGTGGCCTCTCATGGCTACAGGGAGTTTTCAGTTTATAATTCTGTTGTGTTCCAAAGACTCACTTATCGGTCATCTGTGGGAAATTTGGCACATATTTTCCCATAGAAACAAAGCCACAAATGGGGGTCATTTGTTAGACTGGCCCAAGAACGGTTATACAAACTCACTTTAAATAAAAAATTATAGTTCTAATGGTATGGTAGAGTCTGATTCCTATGTGTGTTTGTGTATTTTGAATTTGAATTGCCAGGATCCCCTTTCTCTGGATACAGCCCTTCAGACGCTTTGATCTGCTGGTACTAAACATGAAGATTTATTGATCTTAAGCAATGACTCTGTGAGTGTGTATATGTGTGCCATGAAATTTGCCACTCTAAAATCCTGCTACAGGGAGTGTAACTGATTATCTGCTCTAGCTGCTGCCCTTCCACATTCACAACTGTGTTCCTGCTGAATTTCTATTTTCCATGAGCTGTTTTTCCCAGTCAGTGACTAAAAATGGTGGGCAAAGGTACTAAGGCATGTTCATTCCAGTAAGTTGCAGGACTCCTAGAAACAAATTTGACTTAAGGACTTCCCACAGCCTAACAGAACCTTTTTTGGAACTGTGCTGTAGTCTAAGATTCCTTCTACCCTCTTTTTCCTTTCCTCTCTCCATAGATTTTGGACGAGCCTGAAGGATTTCTTTCCCTTTGACGACTCCCCTGACTACATTCTCTGGCACAGATAGTCCTATCTTCTCTGCTTCTTGACATACTCAAACTACTGCAAATGAGAATGAGAATGGTCCAAGTAAGATGGGGATTTGGGACTAGCTCACTCACCATCTTGTGGGAAAAAATACCATCTTGAGTGTGGAATGTGGATGCTAAAGGTTTCAGTGGTAGTGACATGAGACAAGAGCCAGGTACAGAGATGCAGCTACAAAATAAATAGGTCAGGGGAAGATGTCTACAAGGACAGCAGAGTTTCAGATTACTGCAAAATTGCATTTAGGCTCTGAAGAAAAATGTTGAGAAATTGAGGGCCATTAACAAATAACTAATGGCTAAGTGTGAGAGCCAAAGGATTTTACTGGTTGTTTATAAAGGCACCTTTATGTTCTGTGGTAGAAGAGCAGACAGAGCTAAGTAGAAAACTGAAGATCTGATAGTTACAGAGCTTCAGAGACATTTGAAGCTTAATCAAGACAGGTCTGTTATCATAACATCAGGGCTCTGGGTTAGGGACATCTGGATTGATGCCCCAGATGTTGGAGCTGAAGATGCCTCTAAGGCCCCAGAGCTTACAAGGTGGCCCACTCTTCCGAAGTAAGAGGTTGCATTTGCCCTGTGTTACAAAACACCGCAGAAGCCTCTACCTGCAAGGCAGCAATTTTCCTCCTCAGACGCTGCCCCATCTCCTCTTCTGGCTGCCAGGCTCATTACTAGGACTAAAGCCCAGCATTATTAGTTAAGGAAATGAAGAGACTATGCAGTCAAGGATTTGGGAGAATTAGCTACCGTGTATAAACAGGAGCCAGGGATATACTCCTGGGACTAAATTCTGAATATGTCCAATCAAGAGGGCCAGGATATAAGACTGGATAATCAAGGATTAATTGACTTGTGGGTGTCTTCTTGGGACATGGGATTTAACACCCTGGCAAAGATCTCAAGGGCTGGGGCAAACTCACTTCTAGGATGACATTTAGAGGAGAAATGCCTAAGTTGCCCTAACAGATGGTAGAGGAAGGAATAAAAGAGGCTGAAGGAAGTGGCCATGCTTAGACTTAGATATATTAATAAGGCCAGAAGACCCACCAGAGGAGAGGGGCCCATGGGAGAAGCCAAAGGACACCATTTCTCCAAGGCCATAATAAATGTGCTGGTGAAAAAGAAAAAGAAAAAAATAAATGTGCTGGTGAGAGGGGCACAGCATCACCAATGAGGTCAGTGGTAGCTCTTAGCCATAGGTCCGGCTTGGGCTTGTCAATGACCATAAGGATGGGATGATGGGGACCAAAGCAATAGAGCCCAGGTGATGGTACTTAACTATATGAAGCCAAAAGGTTACAATTATGATAATGGCCAGCAAGGTGAGAGGGGTAGCCAAGAGGGCCAAACCAGGAGGGAATTGTGAAGATGGTTAATAAAGCATGACATCGCTAAGGGCAAAAAGATGGGTAGCCAACAGGAGTGTTACTTAATATCTACAACTACAAAAAGACAAAAATGGATGAGCAGGAAGTTGAGGATGATTGCCTCAATGAAAAGTTCCTAATCCCTTACTAGTTCTTGGTCCTGAGTCAATCTAGAACCCGTTGACTAAACACATGGACAGATCTTTAGGGGGAACACTGTAGCATCATATAATGATTATCCTTCCCCCACAAAAGTACCTATAGCCATTTAGTCAGATAACTGTACACTGAAGAAAAGAAAGCACCCAGACATTTTGAGGAATATTTAGTACAGGGGCTGAGTGGACAGTGATACCTGGAGACTCTAAGTGTCAATATGGCCCTCATATTAGAATGAGCATTATGAAGGTCAGATAATTAATGGAGTCCTAGAATTATGCCTAATGTGAATTAGATGTCTATTACTGATTGATATGATTTGATTTACTGTAAGAACAAGTATGGAAAATAAGGAGAAAGTTTCCATCCCTTGGACATGGCTCCAGAAAGTAATCTTCCATGTATAAACTCTTGAGGCAAAAATATCATTAGCAAAAAGTGTTGAGTATGAGAATTACTGCTGGGAGGTTGGAACTCTGAATAGAAATTTATTAGACACCAGAGGTTTCTAGGAAAAAATGAAAACTGCAAGGACAGTCCTTCCATTAGGCTGCAGTAAGCTAATAAGAACAGCAAAGAACTATAACTGATTAAGGAAAATCTATGTCCTCTTCTTGTGAAGGCCCTTACCTTCTACTTTGCTGCTCTCTATTTAAAAGTTTACTTTTGGTGGCCTGTTCCTGAGACCTTAGCCAGAGGTATATGAACCTTCACCCAGAGTCAAGACTATTCTGTATGTGAAAAGTATTAAAATCAGTAGACATAGCAAGAATCTATTCCTTTATGGTTTAACTATTTTTCTACCTTAATATTATTTCCTTATATTTTCTTAACCTTTTAAAAAAAATGAGACTCTGGGCTTTTAGTATTCTGCAACTCAGAACCTGTGGGTTCATTTAGATACCAGAATTACCTTTGCATCCATCAGTACCCCTTAATAGAGAATAAGAGGCCCGTTTTTTAGATTAGCTCTCTTTCTCTGAACCAGTCCACAGGAGTAGAGGACTTACTCTTGCACAGTGTTCAAGGACAACTATCCCAATTATTCTGGTTCTGACACTTTTAGGATATACTGAATGACCTTCCTTGTAATTTGTACTCCCCTGCTCTAAATTCCAATTTGTTTATTGAAATTTCAGATCAGATAATGCTCATAAGACTTTAACACCTCCTCTGGAAGAAGATATTGGCAATATGTTTCAAATGCTTTAAAAATGCACATACCCTTTGACTAAAAAACTCCACTTCTAAATATTTTCTCTGAGGAATTTACAGAACTGAATTCCAAATGCATAAGAATGTTCATCACAGTTTAATGGCAGAGAGAGAGAGAAAGAGAGAGAAAGACTAGCTAGGAGAAATGAATAAATAAATGCACAGGACAGATTCAATAAATGCACTACAGAAAAATGTTTTTTCGACATAGGAAAATATTAATATTGCTAAGTGAAAAATACATTGCAAAACAATAAATATAATACTTTTGTTTAAAGAAATCACTAAATAAATATTTATGTGCTTCTAAAGGTTTCTGCCTTGGCTACAGTTCTGAGCTTTCTGTCTATTCTAGCCTTAATGGAGATCTTCTAGATTAAAACTAACATCAGGAGATTTTAATAATCTTTTGGGTAAACATATATAAGCATATATATGTACACATAGATTTTAATATTTTTTTACATCTGTATATCCATCCATCCATCCATTCATCCATACACACACCTATTCTGGTTCTTAATGTCTTCTCGGCCTTCCTGTATGTGTGTATGTACATATGAGTATGTGTGTACACACCCCAAAACAGTGAAGATAGAGAAGACGTTAAAAACCAGAATAGAAAATAATAAAATTGAACATTAGTGCTCTGATCAACTTTTACAGTTCTTCTTGGCGAGCCTAATGTAATATTTAAGAGAATTCCTATCTGTTCCCTAATACCAGTAATTCAAGAAAGCAGAAGCTAGAGGGCCACAGCTATTAAACCAACATCACCAACAACCACCCAAACAAAATGCAGCATTATGTTTAAATGATTGTGTCAGGTCTCCCTCTTGCTTTTGGCACTTGACTAGATTAATGTGGGTTAGTGTGTGGGAGAAACCTCCTAATTCAGCCACACAATCAGATCAAAACTCTCAAGAGGTTCCCACTCATCCCAACCTCCACTCACCAGTTAATTGCACCCTCCTTTCTTTTACTCATCATGGCTCTGGCATGTGAGATGCGGGCCTGGTCAGGGGAAAGCAGCAGGGCAGATGCTGCAGTTTTAAGTGAAATCAGGTGTTGCCTTCCCTGAAGTGAGAGCTGGAAAATGTCAGTTTTTAAGTAACAGGTATTGGCAGCTGAACAGTCGGTCTTCCCCACCAGGCTCAGCATTCCCTTCCCTTGCAAGAAGTTTTCCCTTTTCCTCTTCTATCGCCTCAATCTCCTTCAGCTCCTCTTTAGAGATCATTAAATAAGAATTTCCACTTTGTCGATATTCATCAGACATGATTCTAAGTGTGTTGGGAATGAGAAGGTTTTGATGATAAAATACCACAAGTGTCAATAAAACACTCCCTAGTGTTATTGGTGACCTAGAGTCTTACCTGTGGAGAAAGTATAAAAGATTTCTTGGCGGAGTGGGAAAGAATGATTGGTCCTGACTCTTTTCTCCATATGCTGACAGCTATAGGCAGAAACACAGCACACAAGTTTGATAAAGTCAAGGCATTAAATGGAGCTGAGAGAACATTCTTTGGGTTTCCTTTCTTTTTTCTTCTGCTAGGTCAGTCTGGGACCATTCCATTACAGAATTGCAACCCAGATTACAGAAACACACATGTGCACATGCACAGCTGATGTATGACCATCTTTATTGTGTCTGGTTGATTTGCATAATGTGCCTCAGCACAGTCTAAGACTGAACTAAGTAACAGTGGGGAAGGTCTGGTACTCCCATCTTAAATAGGATGTGGCTCCTTTGGAGGATACAGCCTCACACTCACTCAAGAGTACTTGGATGAAATATGGATTACTAGGAGTATGAGGTCAGTGCCAGTGATTCTCTAGTCTAATTGGGGCAAATGAAGTCTGTGATGAGGCCCAACAATTCTGAGTTTAGCTGATGACTAATGATCAAATCAGTGAAACAACCACAGAACTTAAAATACTGAGAGACTAAGCAAGAACTCTAGGAAAAGAGCACTGGACTAGGAGCTCTGGTCAAATCTTAACTAAGAATGCTTCATCACCCCATCACTCTTCACCTAATACTCTCTCTAGGCAATCCGATCCATCCCTATGGCTTTACCCCTACCTATATATAGCTAATATTTTAAACCCAAATTTAAATCTCTAGTCCAGGGTTCATCTCCTGAACTCCATCCATATTGGTCATATATCTCTATTTGAATGATCCACAGGCATTTCAAATGGTATATGTGAAAAAAATAAACTCATCAGCCATCCCAATAAATATTTTTTTTATATTCTCTGAATTGATAAATGATATAGTCATTTATCAGTAACTATGGGAATTATCCCAGGCTCTTTCCTCTCTATCACCTATCACAACCAAGATGTCATTCTAAACCTTTTGCAGATTTTCCCTTCCACAGTTCTTACCACTTCTACCATAATTCAGGCCACCATATCATTCACCCGAAAAACTGAGAACACAGCCTCCCCGTTTAGCACCCTTCAATCCTGTCTCCATACTACAACCCAGAGAGCGTTCTAAAAAGGAGATCTATACATCATCTATGTAGCAGTCTTGCCAAACATATTTAAACAGAATTTAACCATACGGAAACAATCAGACAAATCCAGTTTTAGGTGCATTCTATAAGAAAACTGGCTCAGACTCTTCAAAAATACCAACATCACAAAAGACAAAAATATAATTGAGGGAACTGTTCTAGATTAAGAAGACTAAAGAAGAAAACTAAAACATGATTCTTTGTCGCATCCAGGATTGATGGGGATGAGGTGGAAATAGCTGCTGTGCACATTATTAGGATAATTAGGGCAAACTAGGATGTGAACTATGTATTAGATGATATTGAATCAATAAATGTCAAGTTTCATAGGTGTTGTAATGGTATTGTGTTTACGCAGGAGAAAGTTCTTATTCTTAGGAGATGCATGCTAAGGTATTTAGGAATGAACTAGGATATCTACAATTTACTCTCAAATGATTCAACAAAAAATTACATAGGTAGATGGCTAGCTGATAGAAAGAAAGCAAATGTGGCAAAATGTAAACAATTCATGGATCTAAACTTTCAAATTTCTTTCTGGTTTTAAATTTTTCAAAAGAAAAGTTGTAGGGGAAAGACGAGAGAGAGAGAGAGGAGACAATTACCACTGCTAAATGAAATGATTCTTCCAGTAGACATTTTTCATGTTACAAAAACACTTTGAATTTCTTAGAGATTTAAAAAAAAATGGTAGGGTGGGGCGCCTGGGTGACGCAGTCGTTAAGCGTCTGCCTTAGGCTCAGGGCGTGATCCCGGCGTTATGGGATCGAGCCCCAAGTCAGGTTCCTCCGCTGGGAGCCTGCTTCTTCCTCTCCCACTCCCCCTGCTTGTGTTCCCTCTCTCACTGGCTATCTCTCTCCCTCTGTCAAATAAATAAATAAAATCTTTAAAAAAAAAAATGGTGGGGAGAGGTCATTAAGGTTGAATTACCAAAGCCATGTGCTTTCATCCCCAGCACCTCGGGCAGGTTTAATACCTAAGTATGCACCATATCACAAGTTAATGCAAGACTTAAAAGCTATGCATGGAAGTGGCTAGGTAGTTAGTTCAACAGAGAAATTGAATTTAAGACAGCCATTTTCTTTCACACAAAAGAATATGAAAGCAATTATAAGCAAATTTTTATCGAATCCTCATAATAACCAAATGAGATACCTAAATTCATTTTAGCAATAAGAAAAAAGGGAAAGAAATAAGGGAAAACCTAATTAAATTATGTCCTAAAATTTTTATAGCTGTCAAACCAATAAAGTACATTATTATGTGATACTAGAAGTTTGCAAAGAGTAAACATGTGAACCTTTACAAACAGGATAGTTGAAGCTTTGTCTTCTAATAACATTATTAATGTGTTGTTTGTCCTATTATAGAACAGAATAAAACAATTTTTTAAACTCTCTGCCAAGCCCCAATAAAGTCCTTGTTGCATTTAGGATAACAACCTAAAGGTTCCTTATGAAGGAGTCCCCATCTCCCTATCTTTTCTCTTCCCTTATCACATCCCCTTTTTACTTCTTACGTTATAGCTACATTTAACTACTTGTATTTCCTTGCGGCATAGGTCCTCTCATGACACCAGCATTTCTTGGCTGGGTGTTCTAAATCAAGAGAAAAGTGATGTAGCCCTTCAGCCACAGGTATGCCTAATACAAATATATTAGACACAAAAACACCCAAGACCAAATCTATGTATATAGGAAGTCAGGTCGTCAGTATTCTTCTTCCAGGATGACCATGACAAGTTCCTTACCCTCACTGAGCCTCAGTTAGTTAATCTATAAAAGGCAGTGGTTAAATCAGATGATATCCAGTGTCCATTTGCTCTCTGCCCTCACTGCCCATGAATCTAAGAAGTGGCCTAGAGAAATCACAAGAGAGTTTGTGTGATACATTCTGGTATAGAAGAGGGTTTCCTCTTATGAGAAATCATCTCAAAGAAGTTGTGAAAGTCAAATAAAGGAGAAAGTTCCGAGTCACAGTCAAGTTTGATGGACTTCACTGATGATATAATGGAAATCCAGAACATGTCATCTTTGAGATTTATATCAAATTACATATGAAAATCTAAATAATATGGTGAAACAGATGTTAAGTGAGAGATTAATTTTGAGCTGCAGATGAAATTTAGCTCAATCTGGCTACTGGGCAGAAAATGGATTCAGGGGGCAGTGAGGAAATGTACTGATAAAAATGTAGGCCATGAAGAAGAAAAATTCATTTCTTAGTGTCTCATTTTCCAACATATGATAGATGCAGAGGTAAATCATTGAAAGCTCTGAGGAAGATCAGTGTCTGAAATCACTAACACAGGAACACCTTGTAATTATTCAGTATCTCCCGGTCTCTCTCTTCCAAAAGACAGAGCTCCTTCCACACATTGAAACGGACACTTCGGTGGGGTGGAATCACTTGTAATAAAACTGGAGGAAAAAACACTCCCATATTATTCAACTCACTCAACATGGACAGTGGGTACACAAATGAGGGAAGGGTAATGTTTTCCACAGCTCCATTATTTTACTGAGGGGAAGACTTCAGTCAATTAGTAATATTAAGAGTAGTACCTCTACCAGTAATACTAGAAAAACATTTATCCTGAAGTCCAAACCACTGGAGGGGTTAACTTAGAAAGTTTTTACCAAGAAGCAGACATCAAAGGGCAGGGAGTTGCTTGATTTGGAAGAGACTGACTAGATAGCCAAACATTGGTTGCAAGCATGGGGGAATCTCCCATAATACTATTTTTTTCTTTTAAGCTGGAACTCTCTGAGCAAGTTTTTTTTTTTAATTACATAAAATTTAAACTGTTTCCTTTATAAAAGCAAAAGTAAGGAAGGGAGGGAGAGGGAAAAGGAGAAACAGTATATGCAGGAAGGCAGATTTAGAAAGGAAGTTCTGAGAACTGTTTACAAAGTACTCAGAAAACAGGTGATACCTTCTTTCTCATAAATTAGAGGCAGATAACGTAAGAGCTGAGGGAAGTGTGCAAAGAGCTAATATAGGAATTGAAACCATAGTCAAGCACAAAGCATAGAAAATCTCTAATTCTTAGGGGAAAAAATTGTGTTTATCAATTAGTGCTGGCAATGATGAACAAATAGCTAAATTTTTATTAGGAAGGTGTTTCATTTGTACTGAAATATTTATTTTTTTTCAGCCTTGCTCCTTGTTATAACTTTTGAGGTGTGTAAATAAGAGTAATTGGTGGGAAAATCACAGAAGCATGGTTACAATTGTGTTTCTTATATAAATAAAAAATATTTTTAAGTAAAGCATACATCAACAGGATTTTTACTTTAGAACTTTCACCCCAGCTGTGACACAGAAGATGGACTGGGGACTGGAGAGTGGGTTAGGGATAGGGATAGAAATAGAATATAGGAGATTATTACAATACTATAGACAAGAGTTAGACTTTGATTGTTTAGAGAGAGAAGATGAAAGAAAAATATAAATGTATGTTTTCAACAGGAAAGCAGTTGTGAGTAAAAAAATTTGACAAATCTTAAAATAGAGAAAAAATTCTGGGAAAATTCCTTCAGGTCTTTATTCAAATGTTACTTTTTCAATGAAGCCTTCTGTAGCAGAAAACAAAAAAATGTCATGATCACCACACCATTTCCTTTCTCTGGGCAGACAGGAAGGCATTTCTTAGCTTCCCTTGTATGATAGTTAAGGGTGGGAACGTGTGACTTAGTTTCGCAAATGAGAACATGAGTAGGAGTGATGTGTTACTTACAAGCCAAGGCACCTATTGGCTACTGATCTATCTCTATCTGTCTCTACCCTTAGAAACTATATGCCAATGTGGTAGCATCAAAATATCGAGGAAGCCTGGAATCCCGAATTGCTTGATGGAATAATGAATCAAATATATCAGACTTCTGCGTAGAAACTAAACTTTTGTTGGGCTAAACCACTGATATTTAGATTTATTACTATAGCAAAACATAGCCTATTTTGATTAATAAACCTTCCCTGGCCACGTTATCTAAAATTTCCTCGCCCCCCCCCAAAAACCCAAACACACACATACACACTTCCCGTCCTTCTTTCTTGCTCTTTTAGCACTTGTCACTCCATAATTTATAATGCATTTTATATATTTATCTTATTTATTATCTCTCTTTCCCAGCAGAATGCTTCCCATGAGGGCTGGGTGTGCTTATGTGTGTTTGCTTCATTGTCATAACCCCAGTGATACAGTGCTTGGAACATGGTAGGCACTCAAGAGATATTTGTTGGATGAATGAATAGAAAGATAAGTTCAGTCCTGTCTAGAAAAGAGTGAGACTTTCGAATAGAGAGGAACTAAGATGCATTTGTGAATTCAAATATGAGAGACCCATCCATAGACACATACTTGGAATATATCAGCATAGTTGGAGGGTTCATAGTTGAAGTCATAGAAATGAGTTCCTTCAGAGATGAATGTTGCAGGTTGGGTTTTTCAAGAGCAAAAGCTGAGACAATGTCTGGGTGTTTACTAAGGATCAATACCTTTCAAAGAAAGGGAAGTAAGTGGATTGGACAGAGGAAGAAGTTAAAACGGCAGTGCAAGCTGAAAATGCCTCAGCCAACCTGATGGGGAGCTTTGAAGCAAATACTGACTGTCAGAGTTGTCCTGCATCAGACCAAAATGTTTGGGCCTTATACCCCCACTTCATTCAATCACTAATGTGGGCTGCCCTGAGAAGGGCTGATCTTAAGTGAGGAGAATCCTAAAGGAGCCGACAGCTGTCCTCACTCCCCAAAGTCAGGTGGTAAGTATTTCTTTGAAGGGAAATCTGAGCAATGTATCTCCACATCCACCACCAATGAAAAAAGAAGTAAAGGCTATTGGTTAGGGTTGCCAGATTTGACAAATATGAATACAAATAATGCTATTTCATTAATACAAACCTCCCAAGTAGTATTTGGGACATACTAAAAAATTATTTGTTGTTCATTTGAAATTCAAATTTCAAATAAATTTAACTGGATGTCCTGTATTTTATCTGGCAATTCTACTAAGGACTGAATCTTAGAGTAAAGTCATAGTTGTCAGGATACAAGTAAGTGGAATTGTCATGAAGAGATAAGAGAAAGTCACAGAATGATCCAAGAACCAAAATGAAGTAATAGTAATGAGATCTAAGGAAGAAGGTGATTTTTTAAAATAAGATGATGATAGAGTAGAGTACCTTGAGAAGTGGAGAAGATAGATAAAGGAAGATAAAGACTGAAAATTACTTCGGTGATGTAGAGACAGGGATAATAAAGCTTCAAGAAAGATTGGATTCCAGTGTCAAATGACACAGAAAAGCAGAACACAGCTAAAATATCTGGGGGGGATGAGGGGGACCACAGACCATGAGGTATGTCACATTAGATGTGGTAGGGCATGACTTGCCACAAGATGGCACTCATAGTTCCTCTTTTTTGGAGTTTCTATCAATAAAAATTCTGCAAATTTTTTATTGTCATAGAACAAAGAGAGTATCTTATATTTCACAACTTTACATATAGGTTATGTTTTATGTTCTATCATTTTCCCACAGCTTGTCATTATTTTCCCTTTAGACTATGAGGACATAATGAATATTGGAATTGATTGGCAGAGGGTGTCGGGGGTGGGAGGCAGGCAATAGAACCTGGAGGAGGGAGCAAATGTAATGCTATCGCAGATACTCAGTACAAAGCCTTAACAGAAAGTTGTTGGCTTTGGTTATCAGATAATGATTGGGCTTCAAGAAAACTAATTATGGTTAGAAATGGAAACCAGACTGTCTGGTGTTGAGGACTGACAGTGTGCTGTGAAAGTAGACAGACTATGTGTTTAGCACATTTGCTATGAAAGACAGGAGGGTAGCCAGGGCGACTTTTTTTTGAGGAACTCCTTCTCAAATATGGGTTTGTTTGCCTTATTCGTAAGTTTCAAATATTTTATCAAAATACCTGTTAAATGGCAATTGGCCTCACACCACAATATCTCCACAGCACAAATGTATTTGTGTTGCAGAGATACTTCTATTTAACTAAATAACTCCATTAGTCCTCCAATATTATAGCACTTATATCTTTTCAAAATAAGTTCATATCTATTTCTCATATTATATTGCTCATAGAGTGAATATTTGAATAGAGACCTAGAGAGACCACAAGATTTGCCTCACATTGCACAGCTAGAGAGAAACAGAGCCATGGACAAGTTTTCTGATGCCTAATTCCATACCCCTTCTGCTGAATTATTCTTTTTGTCATTTGATTTCTGGTTCAAGTTTTCCAGTTATCTAATTTTATTTTTTCTGGCATGCATAAAATGAGAATGGCTCTTTGAAATTACCCTATCTTGACTAGTTTCCATGCTATCCCAGATATGTCATAGTTAAAACTTACCTGTCTCCAGAATAGTATGGGGGAAAATATGCTCATTATCATCTCTGCTTTTTACAAAACTGAGTATAACCCTGAGCTGAACATGAAAGAACTTATAAATTAATGTGCCACTGAAGAGGTAAAACCCTGTGCCCGTTGTTTTGGGTGTATAGGGACTTCTGCTAAAATACAGTTCCACCACACAGCCCAGAATAGTTTTCTTTTCAGCAACTAAGTCCAATCATTAGCCATTTCTTTTTATCTTTTTTTATCATCCAGGTAAAAACATAATTGGTGTCTATATTTATGTAAAAATCTGTTTTGATCCCTTTAAACATTAAGAGTGACATGAAGACAATTTTAGCTTCGTTTCTCCCATTCACCTCTTCCACCCCAAACAGAAAAAAGGGTAGAGGGGCTTCTATAGCTAATTCACCAATAACTGCATATAAGCCAAACAAAAGAAAACTTCAAACTTGTTTTGTGGCTAGGCCTCCATGGGGGAACAGCCTTCTTACTGAGTTGGAAAGAATAAAGAGGATTTTTGAACTTACAAGTGTCTGAAAACATCATGTCTGCAAAGTGCGGTTGGCATTTTTATATATTTAAAAGAGTCTAATGAAGCCCAGCTCCTTACAAATTCCGACAAAAAAATGAAGAATGGGACATGGTTCCTGCCACCCAGGGGTCAGAGTGGTGGTTATTGCTCCAACCAATCATACAAAGGAGACCTGTCATTTATAGATAGCTCCACAGAACACCATGAAGACTGGCCCTTACCCAAAGAATTTACTCAGAGAGACATTTAATATGGAGTAAATACAGCCTCAAAGAGAACAGCTTTGAAGAAGGGCTTTGAAAAGGTCGGAAGAAGATGAAATGAGGAATGTTGTTACTTAGTGCCTTTATTAAACAAATGCTTGCCTTAGCTCTTCTCCAGCACGTCTCGAAATGTGGCAAAGTAATAATGACATGCCCACTTCACAGACAAAAAAAAAAATGACTTGGCATGTGAAATTTTTCATTACGATGGGTCCTCAAGCCAATGGATTGTTCTCAAAGTGTGGGAATGCCCTATTTCTACCAGCCTGGAGTCCCCCACTCTCTCAGGGACATATCTACTGTTTCATGAACACTCCAGGATGGTTTGGATTTCAGACATTCTCCCCCGTCATACCAATTAAGTTTGGAAACTATTCTCCCTAATCCTTAGATCATGTCCTAGTTCCTTGGGGCTTTCCTATAGGTAAAAAGTAACCAATCAGTGCTACTATTACAGCAGGCAGCACCTTAGGTGTTAACTTTTTTGGAGTAATGTACACCATCTAGTATAAAATCAATAAAATCTAGTGGTGTTGAATAAATTTTGTAGTTATACATAACATCACTCCCTGCAATTGATTTCTTTTTCTGCTGCTATTCATCTCTAGTCTTTCTACATATAAATGCATTCACCCATTTGACAAATAGTACTGAGCAACTGCTATGTGCCAGGTATTGTTCTAGTCAATGGGTTTATAGCAGTCTAAGATAGACTAAGTCCCTGTTTTCAAGGACCTATATTCTAAATAGGTAGGAAAGGGAGAGTGGGAGTGAGGGAGACGACAGGTAATAAATAAACAGGTAAAAGCAGGTAGTGGGAAATCCTATGAAGACAAGAAGTCAGGTTAATGTAATCGAGACTGGGTGGAGAATGACTTTTGTTTGAGTAGTCAGAAACTCTGCACTGAGGTGAGAGCCAGGGCCAACCATACACAGATCCAGGAGGAGACTGTTGCAGGCAGAGAAAATAGTGAGTACAAAAGTTTTGAGACAGAACCACCTTGAAATGGTTGAGGAACAGAAGAGAGCCAAGGTCTTTAAATGCTAATGAAAGGTAGTGGGAGGCAGTGTGTGACTTCTGAGAGACCCAAGAGGCATACTGGGACTGCTAAATCATGAAGTTATACATGGGAGATCTCAAAAGCTGTGAGGTGCTGTTTTTAAAAAACTCCTAAATATTTTAGTGTGTTTTTCCTAAGATCAAGGACAACTGTGAAAGTACAATGATCAAAATCAAGAATATTTCACTAACATATCCCAAAATTATCAAAATCAGAAAATAACACTGATACAATATTATTATCTAATTTATAGACCTTACCTAAATTTTGCTAAAGGTCCCAAAAATGTTCTTTATAGAAGTTTGTTTTCGTCCGACCGAGGATCACACATTTCATTTAATTTTCATGCCTCTTTAGTCTCCTTTAAACGGGAACTGTTTCTCATTCCTTCTCTGTCTTTTGTGACATGGATATTTTTTAAAAGTACCAGCCATTCAAGAAACAACAATTGTTGGAGAGGATGTGGAGAAAGGGGATCCCTCCTACATTGTTGGTGGGAATGCAAGTTGGTACAGCCACTCTGGAAAACAGTGTGGAGGTCCCTTAAAAAGTTAAAAATTGAGGTACCCTATGATGCAGCCATTGCACTACTGGGTATTTACCCCAAAGATACAGACGTAGTGAAGAGAAGGGCCATATGCACCCCAATGTTCATAGCAGCAATGTCCACAATAGCTAAATTGTGGAAGGAGCCGAGATGCCCTTCAACAGATGACTGGATTAAGAAGTTGTGGTCCATATATACAATGGAATATTACTCAGCTATCAGAAAGAACGAGTTCTCAACATTTGCTACAACATGGACAGCACTGGAGGAGATAATGCTAAGTGAAATAAGTCAAGCAGAGAAAGACAACTATCATATGATTTCTCTCATCTATGGAACATAAGAACTAGGATGATCGGTAGGGGAAGAAAGGGATAAAGAAAGGGGGGGTAATCAGAAGGGGGAATGAAACATGAGAGACTATGGACTATGAGAAACAAACTGAGGACTTCAGAGGGGAGGGGGGTGGGGGAATGGGATAGACCGGTGATGGGTAGTAAGGAGGGCATGTATTGCATGGTGCACTGGGTGTTATACACAACTAATGAATCATCGAGCCTTACATCGGAAACCGGGGATGTACTGTATGGTGACTAACATAATATAATAAAAAATCATTTAAAAAAAAAAAAAAGTACCAGCCATTTATTTCACAGTATGACCTTAGATTTAGGTTTGTCTGATGCTTCCTTGAGATTAGATTCGGGTTCTCCAGGCTATGAAGTGTATCCTTTTTACTGTAGTTCATCAGGAGGCACACAACAGCAGTTTGTTACATTACTACTATGCAGGGGGGATGGGATAAAAAAGGGCATTTTGGCTAGGGAGAGATTGGTGTATGTTTATGCTTTAGATGGTAGCAAAAACACAACGTCAATTCTAAAAATAGAAGTATAATGTAGACAAATTCTGAATTAAATGCAAATGCAAGAAGGCTTTCCTCACTTGCTCAAACCCTGAACATAGGGCTTTAGGAAAACCTCAGGAGTCTCTAAAACATTAAAGAAGAAAGAGATGGAAAACAGAATATGAGTTATTAATAAGGACAAAGGTATGTTAGCAAACTTCCAATAAAAAGAACTGTGATTTTGAATATAAATCTCTACAGTTTAAATAAGCTAAATATTTAGGTAAATAAATAAGTTGCTTTTACATAGGCAATACGAAAAGGAGTTGTTGAGCATTTACAAAACTGAAATGAGTGCACACCCAGTGGCAATCGCAACGGTTTCCACTGTAGTGTAGCTTCCCTTCAATCGTAGTGTTGTGTAGTATATTTTACTCATCCAAAATACTAGCAAAAAGCAAACAAACAAGAAAGGTGTGGTTTGAAATGTTCCCAAAGGAATAATGGAGAAGAGAAAGCCCAGCAAACCCAAAGCCTGTATAGAAAAATAAGGAATGAGAGTGGGTACAGATTGAGCAAGAAGTTCCATAAGGTGAATTTAACTAGATCACTGGATCATAAGGGCCTTGGGGGCATGGAGTATGGTCATTCTCTGGGTTTAGTTTTCTTTATCAGTGTCTGTCTTAAAATATGGTATCCAGAAATCCAATTCTGTATATGACCAAGCACATAAAACAGGACTGCTACTTCCCTTTTTATTTCTATACCTCTATTAGTGCTAAAGTTACCATCAAACCTAATCTGTAGAATTTTAGAGTTGAAGAAGAACCAAGACTGTCATTTAGTTCATATTCAAATGAGAAAAATTAAGTGATTAAAGTGAACTGACTTGCCAAAAGTTACCCAATGGTGACACTACTAAAGAGCAGACAATTCAAGCTTGGAGCCCCAAAATGCTGGAAAAGGAGTCATTAAAACATCACTATCACTACACCATTTATTTTTCAAATAAGTAGACTGTCATGTGGTTGTTGTATGACATGTAGTTTGTGTCCCTAATTCTCATGCTTCAGAAAAGATATTGCATACATTTAAATTTCCTTTAAAGAATCTTAATTTTTAAAAAGCTTTAGATCATGGAAAATTTCAAACGTATACAAAGTAAATAGAATATAATGAATCCCCATGTACCTATAACCTAGCTTTAATATTTTCAAAATTCTACCATTCTTTTTCTTTATTGCAGTAAAATACACATGACATATTACCATTTTAACCATATTTAGGTGTACTGGTCAGTGGCCTTCAGTACATTCACATGTTGTGTCTGCCATTCTTACATTAGCTAAATCTCCACCCACTCCCCACCTAGTCCTCCATGATTATGAGAATCTCACTTTTTAATAAAATCAGACATCTAACACCTCAATTTTCACTCAAATTCACATGTGACTTTTTTGCTCTAATCCTCAGTTCCCTCTTCATGAGTGTTAGAATACCTCTCTCTCAAAGTTGCTGTGAAGTTTAAAGAATGCACTGTAGTATCACATAACAGGCACTTAGTAACCCTTAGTTCACTCACCCACCCATTCATATTGTATGACTGTTCCCAAAGAAGCTGTGCTGATGACACAATGGATCCTTTTCACTGATGTGATGAGTTTCAATTTTATTTGTATTTTCTTGACCTTTTTCATTGTTCTTTTGTACCTTATCTAGGTGGCACCTATAAACCTAATTAAGTTTCCAATATAATGGTCTTTGTAGAAAAGTAATGAAGTTCTTTATATCTTAGTGATCATATTTAATTATAACAGTAATAAAACAAGCTCCAGTAGCTTAAGTGACGAATTTCTCAACTTAATGCACACCCTTATTCTAGGGTATTATTGGTGGGCAAATCAAAAACACCCTTGACTTCCCTTTAATGGATGAAAGCGCTGATTCCCCCTTTTTTGGGTCACTGCTCTGACTAGACTCTCTGGTCTCTGACAGATTCTTCTTAGCTTGCACTTTTTCCTTCTGTGTACTAAATGGGGAGATATTCTAAGACCTATTCCTCAGTCTCGAGTTCTTTTACAAGCTCCAATAGACAATTTATGTGGTTTCAGTCTACATCTCTCCATGAGCTGCTATAAAATCAACATCTTTAGCCGGCAGTTCTCTGACCCAAGAATCTTATGAACTCATCATCATCCCCCCAAACTATTTTCCCTCCTAGAAATCCTCTGTTTCTACTGATGGGACCATCACCCTCTTGGTCATCCTGTCTAGAACTAGAGCCTCATCCTTAACTTTTAAAATCCCGTATCCCCTATACCCAATTCAACTCCAAAGAAGAGTGATTCTTCCTTAGAAGTATCTCTTTTATTTGCTCCACACTTCTCCAAACTCCACTAATTGAATACATTATGATTTCACAACCTAATTAATGCAACAGCTCATGTGGTCGATCAAATAGAATTTCTAGCATATAATGCTTAATCAAGAAATCAGAATTCTGAACTCTTCTAGAAATTAAGTGAGAGTCAAGCAGCCCTTCAACTAACACTTGGGGAAGCTTAAAAAGACCTAAATCCTTTTTCTGAGCCAGAAAAAACAAACTTTTCTTTATTGGTAAAGCATGTTATTTTATAACTAGGTCTGAATAATGCAAACATCTGATAATCTTCAGAGAAATCACACCAACAAAATCTGAGTGCAATCTGGGCCCTCTCAAATACAGTTCACATTTCCCTAATTTTATAGTCTCTATATAAAAACTTATATTCCCATGATTACATTTAGAGAGCCCTTCAAAGGTGCCATAAAGTTCCAGTCTTTATAATCTCCAATTAGTGTCCTAGCTACATGGCTCTGAAGTTCCAGTTTACTAGCTTAATATGCAAGCTAGAACTTATCTTAACTGAGAACATTTAATCTCTAATGACTGGTTTCCAGGCCAAGCCCCCAGCTATACAAAACAGCTAACTTACAGATTTTAGTTTTCTGCTTAGTTTTTCTTTTTGCATTCTAGTATAATCCAGATACCTACCTTCCCAGTTGACTCTTCTATCAAAAATACCCCAATTGACACTCACTCACTCCAGTGCTCTGGGGCTCAAAGTTTTGACAATATGCACGTACAGATACATTTACAAATATATCTACTATGGTTGCATTTGCTTAGTAAAATCTTAGACATAACCTTAATGTCTATTCATAAGTGGGTAGTAGAGTGGGTGAGTGTACAGATAAAACAAAATTGCCAAGAGTTGTTAATTGCTAAAATTGAATTATGGGTTCATTATACAATCCTCTCTGGGTTTTTTTGCATATGTTTACATTTTTTTCCATAAATTAAAAAATTAAGTTACATATCTGCTATGAATATGATGTAACACTAGAAACAATTAACATTGATCAATCTGTACTCAAAGAAATAGGGCTATGATATGTGCTAAGTGAAAAAGAGCAAGTTAATAAACAATAAGTACAGTATGTCTCCATTTTGAGGTTTTCAAAGCTTTCTGTGCATTTATGGATATATATATTTGCATATCCACATATTAAGGTCTGGACAGAAACCCACCATACTGACAGCTAACCCTGGGAATTAGGTGGGATAGAAGTGGATGATTGTATCTTACTCTACATATTGCAATAAGGTTTGAATTTTTACCAGCATCTGAAAATATAGAAAATAATAATATTAATAGTATTAACATCTAAAATCTTTAATGCCACAGGGACTTGAAGACATATTCTTGAGAGTACTGAATACTAAGAAATACTAAAGGTATATGACTATACTTTAAAGCATGCTACATACTGAAGGTAAAATCCATTTATCTGACCTTTTCTCTCAAGGCATTGACTTTAATTAAGTGCTTTTCCTACTAACCTTATCTGGTACTGCCTTCTGTTACTTCCTGGCAAGGTTTTACTTAATTCTTTAATCTTTCCTTGTTATAGGCAGAACAGATGGAGGAAAACCATAAAAGATTTTCTTGCCCTTTAGTTGGGTCCAAATTCATAATTTTCTTCAAAATACTGATCAAAGTAAATTTGTGTTTCCATGGCAACCAGTAGCTACTAACTTTCAGCTTGGCCCAAAAACACTCCTACTACTTCCCTATTTTTACTAAGGGATCTGTACCTCTCCCTGATTTTGTACCTACTAATTCTTATAACCTTCAGGTATTATTTTCCCTGCCTTTCGCTACCTCCCCACCCATGTCTGGGTCCTATGCCTTCCTCTACCATAGCATTTGTCATATTATACTAAAATTGTTTACTAATCTGCCTCCCCTGTAAGACTGTAAGATGGCTGCAACCAGGAGTGGATCCAGGTTTTGTGGGACCTGAAACTAGTATAACATAGAGAGCTTTCTTTAAGAATATAGATTATAAATACAAAATTATGTATAAATGTATATCTATTTTAAACGAAAAAAGAAATCACAACAGATGATTGAAGCTTTAGAGATTAAGATCTCTCTCTTCTGAAACTTCTTTAGACAGTTTACTAGAAAAGCTTACATAGAAACACATCCTGATTGCAGCCTGGCTTTCCTGTCACATTACAAGCACTCACAAGGGCCTGTGCAAGTGATGCATCCCAAAGTCCAAGCTTCATTAGCTTCACCATAAACCTATGTCTAGCTTCTTCATTGCTGAATTCTCAGCAATTCTGAATCAGCCAAATGACTTACATAATCAGGCTTCAAAATATAGTTGTGTTACATGAGAGCAAGCACGGATGGATTAATCCTCCTTTTACCAAATCCCTGCTACAAACCCTTCAATGACCTCTCATTACTCTTGATAAAAGACTACTGCATAATCTAGCCCTTGCCTTCCTCTCCAACTCCTCTCTTCTTTATATACCCAGCTACACTAGCCTTCTCTCTTAGCCTCAGGACCTGTCCACAGTCCGTTCCCTCTGTCTAGACCCCTCATCTTATCCTTTACTTCACTTCAAATGCTACTTTGTTAAGGAAAAATTTCAGCATAGGTTAAATCTCCCAGTTATCTCACTCATGGTATTCTCTACTTTTTCAAAACATTTTTCAAAATCGCAATTACAGAGTTGTGTAAAAAGGAGTTTAATATCTATTTTGCTACTGGAATGCAAAATTTATGAATATAGGGGTCACAGTATTTATTTATTTTGCCCCAGTTTAACACAATGCTGTGTACAGAGTAGGTGCTCAAAAATATTTGTAGAATTAATGAAGAAATGAATGAGAATGAATGCCTAAGAGGATACAACTCTTAGTATATATTTAAGGAAATGTAGTGTCTAAGTTCAAAGATATCCACTCACCAAAGAACAATGAAAATTGTGTAATAGCTAATATTTACTGTGTGCTCTATGCTAGGTTTTGCTGTAAACTCTTTAAATGTAGTTGTCTCATTTGATCTTCTCTTGATAAGCAAGTAGATATTAGAATTACCTTGTTAATTTCCACAAAAATCCTACAGGATTTTGATTTGAATTGCATTCTCTTGATCACTCTAGAGATCAGACTGACATCTTAACAACAATGAGTACTGTAAACCATGAACACAGCAAGTATCTCAATTTATTCAGTATTCTTTGATCTATTTTATCTCCGTTTTGTAGTTTTCAGCATGCAGATCTTACACATATTATGTTAGAGTTATGCCTCACTGTTACATGGTTTGGGGTGCTGCTATAAATAATACTATTTTTAAAAATTTCAGTTGCCAATTGTTCATTGTTGGGATACTGAAATACAGTTTTTTAAATTAACCTTGTATTCTGTAATCTTGTTAGACATACTTTTCACAGTTTCAGTGGTATTTTTGTGGCTTCTTTGGAATTTTCTATACAATCATGTTCTCTGTAAATACAGACAATTTTACTTATTCTTTTTCAATCTGGTTGCCTTTTATTTCTTTTCCTTGCTTATTGCCCTGTTGAACAGAAGTGGTTAAAATGAACATCCTTGCTTTGTTCTTTATTCAAGGAGAAAACATTTAGTCTTCCACCACTAATCATTAGTGTTTTTTTCACATGTTCTTTATCAGGTTGAGGAAATTCTCTTGTATTCCTAGTTTGCTGGAAGTTTTCATCATTAATGACGGTAAATTTTGTTGAATGCTTTTTTTGCATCTAATGAGACAAGCACATAGTCCTTCTTTTCTTTTTTAACTTTAGTTCTAGTATAGTTAACAAACAGTATTATAATGGTTTCAGGAGTACAAGATAGTGATTCAACAATTCTATACATTACTTAGTACTCATCTTGATAAGTGTACTCTTAATCCCCATCACCCATTTCACCCACCCCTCCACCCACCTCCCCTCTGGTAATCAACAGTTTTGTTCTCTATAGTTAAGAGTCTGTTTTTTGGTTTGTGTCTTTTTCCTTTTTTTTCTTAAATTCCACATATGAGCTAAATCATATGGTATTTGTCTTTCTCTGGCTGGCATATTTCACTTAGCATTAGACTCTCTAGATCTCTCCATATTGCTGCAAATGACAAAGTTTCATTCTTTTTATGGTGGAGTAATATTCCATTGTGTATATATATCACATCTTCTTTGTCCATTAATCTGTTGCTGGACACTTGGGCTGCTTCCATAATTTGGCTATTGTAAATAATAGTATAATAATATAAAATAATAATTATAATAATATAATAATGATAATATATATTGTAAATATATCTTTTTGAATTAGTGTTTTCATTTGGGGGGGGTAAATACCCAGTAGTGGAATTACTGAATCATATAGTAGTTCTATTTTTAATTTTTAAGGAACCTCCATACTGTACTCTACAGTGGCTGTACCAGCTTGCATTCCCACCAACAGCACACAAGAGCACCTTCTCCCCTGCATCCTTGCCAACACTTGTTGTTTGTCATGTTTTTTATTTTAGCCATTCTGACAGATGTGAGGTGATATCTCTTTGTGGTTTTGATTTGCATTTCCCTGATGGTTACTGATGTTGAGTATCTTTTCATGTGTCTGTTTGCCATCTGTATGCTTTCTTTGGAGAAATCTCTGTTCATGTCTTCTGACATTTTTTTAATTGAATTATTTGGGTTTTTTGGTGTTGAATTGAATAAATTTTTTATATATTTTGCTAACCCTTTATCAAATATGTCATTTACAAATATCTTCTTCCAGCCCATAGGTAGGTTGCCTTTTAACTGTTGATGATTTCTTTTCTTGTGCAGAAGCTTTTTATTTCTTAGTTTATTTTTATTCTTAGTTTATTTTTGCTTTTGTTTCAATTGCCTCAGGAGACATATCTAGAAAAATGTTGCTATAGCCAATGTCAGAGAAGTTATGGTCTGATGTCTCTTCTAGGATTTTTATGGTTTTAGGTTTCACATTTAGGTTCTTAATCAATTTTGAGTATATTTTTGCATATGGTGTAAGAAAGTGTTCAGTTTCACTCTTTTGTATGTAGCTGTCCAGTTTTCTCAACACCATTTGTTGAAGAGACTCTCTTTTTCCCATTGCATATTCTTGACTCCTTTGTTGAAGACTAATTGACCATATAATTGTGAGTTTATTTCTGGGCTCTCTATTCTCTTCCATTGATCTGTGTCTCTATTTTTGAGCCAGTACCACACTGTTTTGATTACTACAGCTTTGTACTATATCTTGAAATCTGGGACTATGATACCTGTTTTTTTCCTTTTCAGATTGCTTTGACAATTCAGGGTTCTTTGTGGTTCCATACAAATTTTAGGATTATTTTTTCTAGTTCTGTGAAAAATGATGCTGGTATTTCAATAGGAATTGCATTAAATCTGTAAGTTGCTTTGAGTACTATGGCCACTTAACAATATTTGTTGCTCCAATCCATAAGCAAGGAATATCTTTCCATTGTTTGTGCTGTCTTCCATTTCTTTCATCAATGTTTTACAGTTCTCAGAGCACAGGTCTTTCATTTCCTTGATTAAGTTTATTTCTAGCTATTTTATTCTTTTTGGTACAATTGTAAATGGGATTGTTTAATTAATTTCTCTAGCTGCTACTTCATGAGTACTGTATAGAAATGCAATGAATGTCTGTACATTCATTATGTACCCTGAGACCTTACTGAATTCATGTATCAGTTCTAGTAGTTTTTTGGCAGAGTCTTCAGGGTTTTCTCTATACAGTATCATGTCATCTACAAATAGTGAAAGTTGACTTCTTCTTTATCAATTTGGATGCCTTTTGTTTCTTTTTCTCGTGTAACTGCTATGGCTAGGGCTTCCAGCACTATTTGAATAAAAGTGGTGAGAGTGGACATCCTTTTCTTGTTCCTGATCTTAGGGGAAAAGCTCTCAGTTATCACCATTGAGTATGATGTTAGCTGTGTGTTTTTCATATATAGACTTCATTATTGTGAGGTGTATTCCCTCTATATCTATTCTGTTGAGTATTTTTATTATGAATGGATGTTGTACTTTGTCAAATGCATTTTCTGCATCTATTGAAATGATCATATGATTTTTACCCTTTCTCTTATTGATGTGATGTACCACATTGATTGATTTTGAATACTGAACCACCCCTGCAGCCCAGGAATAAATCCCACTTGATTGTGGTGAATGATTTTTTAAAATGTATTGTTGAATTGGTTTGTTAATGTTTTGTTTAGGATTTTTGCATCTATGTTCATCAGAGATATTGGCCTATAATACTCTTTTCTTGTAGTGTCTTTATCTGATTTTGGTATCAGAATTTGGAAACTATCTTTTCTATTTTTTCTTGCCTTGTCCATTTTTGCCATTCTAACTGGCATAAGGTGGTATCTTAGTGTGGTTTTGATTTGAATTCCCACTCTTTACTCCTCTCCACCAATAGTTAAAGTACGCGGTGTCATACTTTACAGCCTTTTATTTTGTGAGTCAGTTGAGTGATTTTTACAGATAGCAGATTTTTAATATAGAAAAGCAGATTTTTCCTGCTTTTCTATATTTTCTAGTTTCCTACTTTTCTTATTCCTACTTATAGTCTTTTCTTTCCACTCAGAGACCCCTTTAACATTTTTTGTAAATCTGGTTTAGTGGTCATGAATTCCTTTAACTTTTGTTTGTCTGGGAAACTTTTCATTTTTCCTTCTATTTTGAATAATAGAATTCTGAATAATATCCTTGCTGGATAGAGTATTCTTGGCGGCAGTTTTTTTTACTGCCAGCACTTTGAATTTATCATGCCACTTTCCTCTGATCTGCAAAGTTTCCGCTAAAAAATCATCTGATAGACTTATGGGGTTTCCCTTGTATGTAACTGTTTTCTTTTCTCTTGCTGCTTTAAAAATTCTCTTTATCACCACTTTTGCTATTTTAATTACCATGTGCCTTGGTGTGGACCTCCTGGGGTGGACTTTGTTCGGGGCTCTGTGTGTCTCCTGGACCTAGATTTCTGTTTCCTTCTCCAGCTTTGGGAAGTGTTCAGCTATTATTTCCTCAAATGAATTTTCTGCCTCCTTTTCTCTCCTCCTTCTGGGATTCTTATAATGTGAATCTTATTATGTTTGATTGTGTTGCTCACTTTCCTAAGTCTATTTTCATTTCTTATTTTTCTCTCTCCAGTTCACCTTGTTACTTTCCATTACTCTGTCCTCCAGGTCCCTGATCCATTTACTGCTTCCTTTGGTGTGCTACTTATTCCACTAGTGTATTTTTAATCTTATTTATTGAGTTCTCCATCCCTGATTTGTTCTTTTTTATGCTTTCCACCTCTCTGCTAAGGGTCTCACTGAGGTCCTCCACTCTTGAGAAAAGTCCAGGGAGTATCTTTATTACCTTTATTTTAAATTCTCTGTCAGCCATATTATTATCTCCATTTTGTTTAGGTCTCCTGCTGTGATTCTTGCCTTTTTCTTTTATTTGGAACATAGTCCTCTGTCTCCTCATTTTGTCTAACTCTCTGCGTCTCTATGTGTCAGGAAAGTCAGCTACATCTCGTGCTCTTGAAAGTAGTGGCCTTATGAAGAAGAGATCCTGTACTGCCCTGCAGTGCAGTGTCCCCTGTTCACTGGAACCTGGTGCTTCAGTGGCATCTTCTTTGTGTACTGCATGTGCCCTGCTACTGTGGCGGGGCCGCTTTTGCCTTCAGTTCAGTCATCTGCAATGGCTCTCTTTGCCTGTTGTGGGCAGGGTCTGGTTCCTGTGCTGTTGGTGGGTCAGTCTGGGGCTGTCTTGAGCTTAAGTTGAGTCAAATGGGGTGTTTGCCAGAGATGCAGCAGCATTGAACTGCAGGAGAACATAGGGGCCGTCTTTGCAGTGCCATCAGGAGAGGATTTGCTGCTGCTGGGTTGAAGGGGGAGGATCTGCAGAAATATGTTGTGGTATTAGCAAGGTTTGCATGGGTCTGCTGTGGGAAGGGACTTGGAGCTGTGGCCTGGCTGGAGGCAGAGTGTCTGCAGGAGAACATGTGGGTGAGATGCGTTGTCAGCAAGTTTTGTGTCAAGTGCTGGCATAGCACTGATTCCCTCAGGTATCTGTGTGTTTATGCTTTGGTGTGGGGGAGGGAAATGGTGCCCACCAGTTCCTTTGTTCCCAGAGAAGTCTCCCAATGATCCCTGCCCCTCCAGCACATGCTCTGAGAATAGTAAACAAATCTCCCTCCAGTATACCCCCAGCATTTTTCAAACTCTTGCTTCCATAGGACTGTTTACTATGCTGTCTCTTTTAAGGGTGGGAATTCAGTCTCCTCTCAGCCTCCCAGCTCTCTCATGATCCTGCTGGTTTTTAAAGTTCAAGGCTGTAAGTACTGCTGGTTGTCAGAATTCATGAAATAGGCCCCTCTCGTTTTCAAAGTCAAATGTTATGGGGATTTGTCTTCCCCATGCAGGCTCATGGTGTGAAAATCTGTTTCTCTCCCCTCTCCAAGCCCATGGCATTCACCCTCCCTCAGACAGTCCCACAGGTCCATTTAGCTCTTAACTCTGTCTCTGCCCTTCCTCTCCTCTCCGATGTGTCCTCTTGTCTCTATTTAGCTGTGGAGTTTGTTGTGCCAGTCTTTGGGTAGTTCCCTGGGTTATACATACTAATATGGTTGTTTCCTAGTTGTATGCAAGGGCCAAGGTGAGCTTAACATCCTCCTATTCTGCCATATTCTCCAGAATACCCCCCTTGGTCTTTCTTATTTAGTCTGTAGAACACTGATTTTTGAATGTAGAACAAGTTTTGCATTCTCAGGATAAATATTATTTGATCCTTTTTACATATTGTTAGCTTCAATCAGCTAATATTTTGTTAAGGATTTCTGACTTTGAGTTTACAAGGGGTATTGGTCTGTAGTTTGTTTGTAATGGCTTTGTCTGATTCTTTCTATCAGGTTAATACTAGCTTCATAAAATGAGTTGGGAAGTACTTTCTCCTCTTTTATTTTATTAAGCAGTTGGTATATAATTGGTATTATTTCTTCCTTACATATTTGGCAAAGTTTGCCAATAAAGCAATATGGGCCCAGAGTTTTCTTTGTTGAAAGGTTTTTAAAAATTCAATTTATTTCCTTAATAAATAGAATACTATTCATGTTATTTCTCCTTGACTGAATATTGGATGCTCAGGTCTTTCAAGGACTTGGTCTATTTCATCTAGGTTCTTGATATTTGGGGCATATAATTTGTGGCTTATCTCTTTTTTCCCCCCTTGATCATTCTGGCTAGAGATCTGTCAATTTTATTGATTTCAAAGAACTGGTTTTGTTTCATTAATTTTCTCTGTGGTTTTTCTGTTTTAAATTTCACTGATGTCTGTTATCTTCACTATTCATTTTGCTTGCTTTGGTTTTAAAATTCTTCTTTTTATAGTACCAGAATTTAGAATTTAAAATTTTTATAGTACCAGAATATAGAATTTAAAATTCTTCTTTTTATAGTACCATAATGTTGAAGCTTGGATCATTTAATGTCAGAAATTTCCCTCAAAGCCCTGCTGTAGCTGCATCCGCAAATTTTAATATAGTGTATTATCATATTTATTCTATTTAAAATATTTTTAAGTTTCCTTTGTGACTTCTTCTTTGACCTGTAGGTTATTTAGATATGTGTGGTTTAACTTACAAATATTTGAGGAAATTCAAAATATTTGAGGAATCTTGCAGATATCTTTTTGTTATTGGTTTCTAGTTTAATTCCATTCTAGAGGACATACTTCATTTGATTTTAGCCCTTTTAATTTTATTAAGATCTGCCTGAATTTATGGCCAGAATATGGTCTATCTTGGTGAATGTTTCTGTGCACTTGAAAAGAGTATTTTGTTAGATTGAATGTTCTATAAATATAATGTTCTATAAATGTTAATCATGTAAAGTTGTCTTCAAGTCCTCCAAACCTTATGATTTTCTGTCTACTTATCCTATCAATTATTGTGAAAGGAGTCAATACTCCTTTCAACAGCCACCAAGTAGAAATGTCAATTGTCTAATTCTCCTTTTAATTATATCTGGTTTTGCTTCACATATTTTGAATTTCTGTTTTGCATACACATTAAGGATTGTTATGTATTTTTGGTGAATCAGCCCCTTTATTATTATATAGTGTTCCTATGGCAATACTCTGTCTCATTTTAATAAAGCCACTCCAGCTTTCATTTGATTAGTATGGTTCTTTCTCATAAACCTATCCAGCAGTAGCCAAAGAAAATGTTACATTAATACCAAATAGTTTTCAATCACAGGACAATCTTGTTATGGATAACTCTTGCTCCATCTTCAATTCACAAGGAATATTGTTCAGAGAGAATTATGAATAGATCAAGAGTTATCAATAGGAGATTTTTTTTGTAGCAATCCTAAGTTGACCTGAGGTGTTTGACTCCTATTGATTTGAAAATGGGGAAGACAGGAATAAAAGACTTCTCTAGGAACTCAAACTTTACTATGCACAGGAGTCACCTGTGAATACCTGTTAAAAATACAGATTTCTGGGATGCCTGGCTGGCTCATTCAGTATAGACATGTGACTCTTGATCTTGGGGTTGTGAGTTCAAGCCCCTATGTTGGGCGTAGAGATTACTTAAAAAAATAAAAAATCTTTAAAAAAAATACTGATTTCTGAGGCTCACCCTCAGAAATCCCAGAGCTAGGACTAAGGAATCTGCCATTTTATTTTTTTTTTAATTTTTAAATTTTTAAAAAGATTTTATTTATTTACTTGAGAGAGAGTGCATGAGCAGGAGGGGAAGTGGCAGTGGGAGAAGCAGATTCCCCACTGAGCAAGGAGCCTGATGTGGGTTCGATCCCAGAACCCTAAGATCATGACCTGAGCCAAAAGCAGATGCTTAACTGACTGAGCCACCCAGGTGCCCCAGGAATCTGCCATTTTAACAAGCCACCCCAGGTGAATCTGATGCAGGTATTCCATGAAACACACCTGAGAAATACTAATCTATTCTGTGCTCTTTAAAGCTGCACTGTCCAGAAACACAAATGTCATACAATCCACAAATGTAATTTTAAGTTTTTGGTAGGACCACTAGAAGAAATAAAAAAGAGGGGCACCTTGGTGGCTCAGTCAGTTAAGTATCTGCCATCAGCTCAGGTCATGATCTCGGGATCCTGGGATGGAGCCTTGTGTCAGACTTCCTGCTCAGCTGGTTGTCTGCTTCTCCCTCTCCTCCCTCTGCCTCACCACGCCCCTCTGCTCATGAGCTCTCTCTCTCAAAAAAAATAAAATCTTTTTTAAAAAGTAAAAAAGAAAAACATATGAAATTAGTTTTAATTATACATTTTCTTTAGCCCATATGTCCAAATATCATTTTGACATATGGTACTGGCCACATTTCAAGCACTCAATAGTCACATGTGGCTAGTGGATACTGCATACAACAGCACAGATTTAAAGCAATGTTTCTGAACATATTTGGTGACAATAGTTACCTCAATTTTTCTCTCTTTTTTTTCTTTGAATACTTTTTAAATACATAGTTAATAAACTCCTCCCCTTAAGTAATGAAACTTTCATTCATTCGTAGATGATATGATTGTGTACATAAAATATCCAAAAAATCTGCAGATAAAATCTTAGAATGAATAAGTACATGAAGCAGGGTCACTGGATATATGTCAACATACAAAAATCAATTGTATTTCTACATTACATCAACAAATAATGAGAAAATAAAATTAGAAAAACATGAGACTATTTCCAATAGCATAAGCATATGAAACCAGATTGCTTTGAATAAATTTGAATAAATTTAAAGATGTACAAGACATCTACAGAGAAAACTATAAAATACTGCTGAAAATAAAAGATAAATTAATGAATGGATATATCATGTTCATTGGCTGGAAAACTTAATTCTCCCCAACTGATTTATAGATTGATGCTTTCCCAATCAAATCATGAGCAGGCTTTTTGTAGAAATTGTTAGCTAATGCTAAAATTCATATGGTAATGTGAAAGCCAAGAATTGTCAAGGCAACCATAAAAAAGAACAAACTTGGAGAATCTATTCTACTAAAGATTCATAAATCTATAATAATTAGGAGTATATGATATTGGTATAACCATGGGCAGAACGGAGTCCAGAAGCATACCTAAGTTTATCTGGATACTTGCTTTATGATAAAGACTACACAGCAGACAAGCAGGGAAAGAATGATCTTTTCAAAAAATGGTGGTTGGTCAGCCAGATATGCAAACAGAAAAAAATTAACCTACCCTGCCTTACCACCTCATATACAAAATAATCAATTTAATGGGTATTGGTAAGTCTAAATGTAAAGGGTAAAGCAATAAAACAAAGTAATACAGAAGAATATATTCATTACATGGGGTAGGCAATAGTCTCCTGAACAGAAAAGCACTAATAAAAAGGGAAAATATTGATACATTGAACTACAATATAGTTAAAAACTTCTTTTCATCAAAAGACACCAGTAAGCCAGTGAACAGAACACAGTGAGTGAAGATATTTGTAATACATATAATCAATGGAAGGATTGTATTCAGAATATATAAAGACCAAACACCTATTCAATAAGAAAAAGACAGGTAATAGGCACTTCATAAAGGAGGATTGCCAATGGTTAATAAACATTTGAAAAGGTGCTTAATTTCACTAGTTATGAGGAAAATGCAATGAGATAACACTATGGACCACCAGAATGGCTAAAATGAAAAAGACTGTTGATACCAAGTGTCGGTGAAAACACAGAAAAACTAGAATAGCTAATGGGTTTGTAAATTGAATAACCACTTTGGGAAACTGTTGGACCAATATCCCATGACCTGTCAATATAGGCATATATCCAATAGAAATGTGAACATATGTTCACCAAAATCTAAAACTGTGTAGAAGTACTATTATTAATAGCCCCAAACTGGGAAAACCCAAATGTTCATCAACAACAGACATTAAATAAATTTGATATATTCAAATATTAGAATACTATATAGCAACAATAATGAACAAACTATAGCTATATGCAGCATGAATCTCAACAAAAATACTGAATGAAAGAAGCCAAACAAAAAAAAAATACATACAAAAATTCAAAACAAGGCAAAATTAATTTACAGTGTTTGAAGTTAGAACAATTAGTTATCTTAAAAAGAAGATTAAGATTAGTAAGAGAGAGTGGTCATGGCAAGACCTTGTCAAAACTAGTAATGATCTGGGGTGCCTAGGTGGCTCAGTCAGTTGAATGTCCAACTCTTGATTTCAGCTCATGTCATGATCTCATGGTCATGAGATCAAGCCCTGAATAGGGCTCTGCACTCAGCATGGATTCTGCTTGAGATTCTCTCTCTCCCTTACCCTCTGCTCCTCACCCCCCCACTCTCTCTCAAATTAAAAATAAATAAAACTTAAAAAAAAAAACTAATAATGATCTACTTCCTGATCTGGATGGCTGTTACACAGTTTTGCTTACTATAAAAATGCATCTTGCTATTCACTAATACCATATGCACTTTTCTGCATGTATGTTTTTATGCAATAAAATTTTGTTAATAATAACTCAGAATATATTCCTTCATTTTTCCTTCATGTGGTACTTGAAGATTTTGTGTGTGTGCTAACATACCTTATCACAGAGAGCTAACTAGATTAACAGTCTCACTTCATTTACCTTATCTTTAAAATGAAGTAGTTAATCTTTAGATGACGTCAGATGTCCACCTCATTTCTAATCTTTTATTATTCTATAAACTGGGAGAAAGATTTAGTTACATTCTGATTCTCATACTATTATTTTATTCCCTTAAGCTATTCAGTTAGGCCATTTGAAAACCAAATTAAGTGATGGAAATTGCCTTTAATATCAAAACCACTTCATGAGTGGGCTTTGTTTTTAAGAAAACCCTTCAGGCAGCATTAGTTGTTGCTGTTTTTACTCTTAAAACCCTTTTAGTATCTTACTTCTATAGCTTTTAGCAGTATGCGTTGAAATTGTTTGCTTATTTCTTTATCTTCTTTGGTAGTCTATATACTTCTTAAGGGTAGGAATTCCTTCCATCCTTCCCTCCCTTTTACTTAGCATCATGCCTTTCTCCACTTAATGGGCACAAGACACCTATGATTCAGAAACAAAAGCCTTCAGTCTGAAAATAGTCCGTTCAATGGCAGAACCCTGAGCCTCTGGGGTTACACCTCCTGGCAAGAAGAACTTAAATGAATTATGCTTGACACTTCCTGAATCTGATTTTACAGTAAAAATGCTCATGTGGACACTAGCAAGCCTTAACAAAATTTCTAACATAATGAGAATTTTTGCTTCACTTTAACCAAGAAGTTAAAAAAATAAACAGCCATCACGTATGTGGGAAAAAGACTTGATGGTTTAAAATATTCTTTAACTTAACATCCCTTGGTTAAAAGCAAACATACACATTTCAGCCCTAGAGAGCATGATTTTCCCCTCAGAATCAATGGGAAAGCAGGGCCATGCATTTTCAATAGTGGACATGAAATTCAATTTGATTCACAATAGTCCATGCAGATTTTTCCCAAGTTATTTTTATATTAAGGCATGCTTGAAAAATTTCAACCCAGATTTAGGTTTAAGTTTCCCAGACTTAGTAAGTAATTGCGGCAGTAATGAGTTCTTATGTCTTAATTTGGTCTGCTCCAGATGTTAACATCTAGATTGTTTGTTTTTCATTCTCCACCCCTCTGCATTTCCTTATAAAACAGTACATTTTTAACTGTTCTGATTTTTTATATGGGGGGGGGCTGCAAGAAATCAGGAAGAAGTAGGGTGGGCAGGAAGTTTAAGATCTCACCTGCTATGCCACTTTGACCAGTTTGTTTGCTGGTGAGAAGCTGCAGAAGGACCAGTTTTACCTTCACAGAAGTCATACTGATCTGTACTTGCAGGATGGTGTGATCCTAAGGAATATGAATTGAGGGCTGCTGGTGTGCTTCCCCTAAGGCAAGTACTGTATTGGTCGTCCTCTTTGAGTGGGAAATAAAATCCCTGTAGCAGAAGTGGCTGTGCGGTACCACAACTCAACTTACCCCCCTGCCTTTGGAGGAGGGGATCTAGGGGAATGAGTCCCCTCCTATAAACTAGCACAACTGAGTAACAGGAAGAACTTGGCTTATACATCCAAGCTAATAAAGTAGTGTACTGATAGAGTATATTAACAAGAACCTGCATTTTAGACGCAGCTGGTGAGCAGCTGGATGGCAGCTGGGAGATCTGGGATTGTTCTTCAACAGATAAGGGAGACCTTGCTCAAGGGAAGTGGTTCTCAAATTTTAGTATGCATGGAAATCACCAGAGTGCTTGCTAAAAATGCAGATTCCATGGTCACAGGCCTAAGAATTCTGAGTCAGAAGAACTTGGATATAGCCCAGAAATCTGCCTTTTTAATAAGCAGCCTCAGGTGAGTCTGATGCAGGTGGTGGGAAACCACATTTTGAGAAACACTGTTCCTCAGAGCTACTAATATCATCATTCAAGATCTTTAGCAGCTGAAAAAGATAAATAGGCTTTCAACCAATCTTTCCGCTTGGTTTTTGACAGCTGAGTCCAATCCACAGCTGGTAAGAGGTTGGATAATGACCAGAGATAGGTTTGATCCCTTGGGATAGAATGCTTAAAGTGGTTTGGGGACCTCTGTTTTCCCCCCACCAATAAAGGGATTGGATGGAGGCCACAGACTGGGCTGGAAATCCAGCTGGCACAAAACTTGGAAGACAATCCTCAGTGAGGTCTGGGTTCAATATCTAACTGCTGAAGAGCTTGGCTGTCCGCCTTATAGTGTGCAGTCAATCTCCAATTGATATAATGCTTTGATAACATATGAGCAGCAAGGGTTAAATCCAGAAACTGTAAAGTACTTAGATAAAAGTTCTAAGACCTAAAGTTTGGTCCCCAAATGGCATGGAGCTTGGACAATATTTGGGAATGAATTTAATCCTCAAATGGTAAGAGTTTTGGATGTCAGGAATGAGGTCTGGGTTCAATCTCTTGTCATTAAATAGCTTGGAAGACCAGCTTGGGGTCTGGTTTCAATCGTCAGATGGTAAAGAGTTCAAATGACAACAATGGTTTCTAGGTTCAAGTGAAAGCTGACAAACAGCTTGAAATAAACTGCAAGATCTGGGTTCAATCTTGAAATGTTAAGGGTTTAGATAATTGTCATGAGGAATGAGTTCAGCTTGGAGGATTCTAAAGTCTAGGTGAGGTAGCTAAGAATCTGCACCAGATGATTAGAGACAACTTGTGGTCATGATCCATGTGGGAAAGGATTTAGACAGTGGCTACTCTTTTCAAATTATGAGACAGAGAGGGTGCCCAGATACCATTGATCCAGGGCTACACATTTAGCTAATGAAGCAAGAAACTTGAATTCCAGCCACGGGGTAAGAAAATGTGTGTACAAGTACAAGGTCATGGGCTAATTTTGCAAAAGAATATTATGGGACTTCTCCATATCCATAACTATGGAGATATAGGCACCAGGCCTGGGAATGTGATTCTTGAAATAATGGAACTCTTTTGCCAGGACTTTTGCTGACAGAACGACTGTTTTATATGGCTACAAGACCAGACGTCTGAAAAGCACTGAAATCTACAATGTGTGTTTCTAAGTGGGATGACAGCTGGCACCGCTGCATAAAATCTTGTTCCTACTTTTACAGTTTCACTAATACTCTTCTTTCTGATTATTCTGATTTATCAACAAACAGCAGTTTCTGGAAACTTTTAAAAGCATATTCAAATAGTCAAGAGGCAGACAGCTCTCCAAACACCTGTAAGAATCCATGAGGCTCTTTGAGAGACAAAAATGGAAATGATCCCTTAGGGAAGAAGCAAAAATCAAGCCATTACTACCAACTAGTTTTCTTCCTGGAGATATTTATTCTTTAACCTGATAATCCAAGGTGATTTTTAAAAAGATGGCTTCATTAGGGAACTGGTTTAAAGCATGGATATATCTGCCAAAACCTTTCATGCTTCTTGAATAAGAGCATGTTCTGAAGAATACCTTTTAAGGAATAACCATGCTTCAGAATTCTGGAACATATTAGGCATTTGCTTTAAGACACTGCTATTGAAATAATATTGTTATTAATAGGTAACACTTATTATCTGTCAGGTACTGTATGAAATATTTTATATGTACTAACTTATTTAATATTTAACATAACCCTATAAAGTAGGTCTTGTTATTATCCTCGTTTTATAGATCAGGAAACTAAGACACAGATGTTAAACAAGTTACCTGTTACAAAGGCATTGCTTAAGACTACATTTCCCAGCACCCCTTGCAATTAAGTTATAATCACATGATTAAATTCAGCCAATGAGAAATGTTGGTAAAAGCGATACATACCACTTTTGGGCCTAGACTTTTAAAGCATCTGGTGCAATCCTCAGATTCTTTATAACCCTGCCACATTAAGCTTAGAGGCCAGTGATTCAGATGACATAATAAGATGAATAAGGGCTGTTAACATGCTTCAATCAGAGTTTAAGCAAGAAATAAATTTTAGTTGTGTGAAAGTATTTCCACATATCTAAGATCTTACTGATTATTTTAGTATCACTAAGGAAAAAAAAGGTCACCAAATAAACAATGTTGCCAAATTATAAGACAGGCCCCCCTCCCTTATTTCACAGATGTCGATTATGGAAAAAAGGACAGGACATAGCTTCTTCACTATCAGGACTCAGGCAGCAATTTCAAGAGGTTCTAATTAGTTAAAGAGGGAGCAATATAAACTTCAAACAGGATATAAATTGTGATTGATTGGAACTCACAAAATATATTTAAGTCCACTAATCCATACTGATATTTAAAAAACCAATTGGTTGGGGTGCCTGGGTGGCTCAATCATTTAAGTGTCTGCCTTTGGCTCAGGTCATGATCTCAGAGTCCTGGGATTGAGTCCCACATTGGGCTCCCTGCTCAGTGGGGAGTCTGCTTCTCCCTCTCCTTCTGCCCCTACCCCCACTCATGCTAGTGCTCGCTCTCTCTCAAATAAATAAACAAAAAATATTTTAAAAAACTAAAAAATAAAAAACCATATGGTCACCTTTGGAGGATGATAGAAACCAATTAATTATCTTGAAAAATGGTAAATAAGGAAAAGAATCACTTACCCAACCTTTCCTACATTAATTGTACCACTGAGTAACCAGTAGATATGGGAAGCAAATTTTTATAAAAGCATTCCAACCAATAAATTAAATGATAGAATATCACCATTTTGCAACCTCCAATGATTAAATTCATTTGGACACTGAGCATCAACAGCTGCTATCACCACAAAGAAGGACAATCAGACATCATGCCCTTCTTAATGAAAAAACTAAAATCACCTATATAGACTTGTCCAGAGATTCTCAAAGTGTAGTCTAAGGACCCTGGAACCCTTTCAGGGGATTTGTGAGGTCTTACATTTCCAACTACATATCTGTGTGAGGCCAGGTTTTCTTCATACACTTCAAATAAAACAACATAATGCAACAGATTGCATGCAAAGCAGATATGATAATCCAGCTGTCTCCTATTAAGCTAGACATTAAAGAGATTCGCAAAAAATGTAAAACAATGTCATTCTTCTCACTGACATTTTTTCATTCTGTAAAATACACTTATTTATGATTTAAAAATGTTATTTATGTTAACTCGTAATGGGTTTATTATTGGGATTTTTAAAATTAATTATTATATACATATTTTAAATTTCTCAGTTTTAATTTTGAATATGGAAAATACTGACAAATATGACTCCCATAAACAAAAGCTTTTGAGAGGTCTACAAAAAATTTTAATAAAAGAATCCAGAAATTAAAATGTTTGAGAACTGTTTGTTTTCCCAAAGATATCGAACCTGAGTCTGATCAAGCCTCTAGATCCAGCTGTCAATTTTCAGGAAATACAGAGGACAGAGAAACATGTTGAACTGCAACAAAGTATGCAATCGGCACAATTCAGACTGTGGGAAATTCTACAGGTCAAATGCCCTGGATTCTTCCAAGACAAACTATAAGGAACAGAAAAGGATACAGGGAGAACTTAGTAAAAGAAACTTTAAAACATGATTTTTTTTTTTTTTTAAGGGCAAGACTATAGTGTTTAGGGATATAGACTTGAATGATAAAAGTATAAAGAAATATAAGGAAGTGATTGCTAGAGTAATTACTTGGGAGGGAGGGACGGAGGGAGTCAAGTCGGGTGGGGCACATTGAAAGGATTCAGGGTGACTAAAAACATTTTACTTCTTGACCTCGGTAGTTGTTATAAAGCTGTCCACCTTATGATAACTTATCAAGCCCTAATGAGTTCATCTCAGAATCAATAAGATAGGGCAATTCCTGAGTCATTCAATCCCTTCCAGGACAGGAATGAGTGCAGAGCCTGTCTGCTTAACCATTATGCTACACCGATGGATGTGTTACAACTTGAAAAAATCACCCCTGACCTCCATAAAAAAGAAGGCGGGACACTAGCTATATGCCTCTCAAGTTCTTATGTTTGTAACCCTAATCATGGGTTCTCACACCTTTTCTTTGGAATGTAAAACCACCTTTGAAAATTAAACAATGTTTCAGGTGTTTAGTCAATAACCTGAGTTATAAAGCAATCTCCTGCCTCCTTCAGACTCTTCAAGTATTCTATGCAAATCTCTAGCACAGAACCTAGAATTCTTTGCTGTGTTTATCCACTTATAATCTACCTGCCTCCTTCCAGTAGACTAGCACAAAGCAGGTTCTCAGGAAACCAGTTACATAATGATTTGACAAACTTTAAAGTGGTTTCTGATAAAAAGTCACAGATTTCTGAGCCAGATGCATAGAAATCCATGCCATTTATTCTGTTCCTCCAACACTTACTTAGAGCCTATCCTAACTTCATGTACTTCTCTTAAATACTTACAGCATAAGCTTATAGTATGTTACAAGTGACAAATTAGAAACGGAGAGGGATGACTATAGACTGTCAATTCAGCAAGTGTGTACTGTATATTATGTGCAATATACTGTTAAATAATGGAAGATAAAAACACATGAGAGAGGAGATAAACAACTCAAAATAATAATTTTTGAATATTAGATAATAATAAAAACATACCTAATATTTACAGAGGGAGGGAGGGAAGGAGAAGAGAAGGAAGGGAGGGGTGATGGAGGGAAGAAAGGAAGTGAGGGCAAGAGGGAGGGAGGAAAGGAGAGAGGGGCAAAGAAACAAAAAACAGACACTCTACCATTTTTTTTTCTAATATAGTATATGTATCAGTCAGAGTTCAACCAGAAGCAGAACCAGTAGAAGATAAAGAAGTTTACTACAAGGTTTATGCAATTATGGGGTCGGACCAGCAAGTCTGAAATGCATAGGACAGGCTATCAGTAAGGGCACAGACTGAAGGTGCTGTCCATAGGCAGAATTTCTTCTTCCCTCACAAGTCCCAACTCTGCTTTTTAAGGCCTTTCACTGATTGCATCAAGTCCTCAGCTAGATTATCTAGGACAACTTCCCTTAAGGTCAACTGACTACAAACTTCAATCACATCTATAAAGTACCTTAAAGCAGCACCTACATCAGCATTTGATTGAATAGCTGAGGACTTTAGCTTTGCCAAATACATCAAAATACCACCACAGTATAAGACAGCATTATCATTAATACTCGTAGGTTGACTCAGCAACATTAAGAAATGTATGCATTATTTTCAGTCAGTGGTGACTCAAGAATTTTTCTGTTGGAGAGGACTGGAGGCAATAAGCTGGTTAGAATGGAAACTTCAACAGAATTTGCACTCTACATAAGGCAGAGAAATGACAACTGTCTATTTATTTCGATGAATGCAACAAGTACCAGAAAACGATGGGAGGTCCTAAGGCTGCTATTCAGTGCTACCTACTTGACATTACTACTATTTCCTGGCACTACTACTACTACTACTACTACTTCCTATTTTCTATGCATAGGAATAAAAAAGATAAAATTCAGAACAAATATCAAAATCAGGATAGTCATTATCTCATGAAAGCGAAGAAACTGGATCTGGGAGGGGTACAAGGAAAGTTTAAAGTATAGGTAAAGTTTTGTTTAAAAAAAGATCTGAAACAAATTTGAAAAAAATACCAATATTCAACAAATCTGGGTAGTAGATAGTGGATATTAATTGTATCTCTACAGTATTCTGTATGCGTGAATGATTTCATAATATTTTAAAAGGCAACAGGAAAATATATTACATATTTCAGACAAGTTCCTCTCAAAAATAGTTGAAATTGTCCCTAAAACCGCAAGTTGGAAGTATTTTTTTTCTCTTTAATCTCCCATGGTAGTTTGTACCTCTCACCTATGGTTCAAATCCTGCTATAATTGACTTTAAAGTCACACCTGGATTTAAATCCCAGCTCCATAATTTACTAGTTCAATGACCATAGACAAATTACTTTATTCCTTTGAGCCTCAGTTTCCTATCTGTAAAGTAGAGACAATAGTGTGTATCTCACCCTTTCATTGTAAAGATTAACTACATGAAAATATAACAATAATGTATACATACAGCCTGACACAGAAGAGCTGAATGCATTGTATTGTTTCTGCCTACCTTGTGATATAATTATCTTTTCACATTTTTATCCTCTCTTTTAGAGAAGAATCCAGGCCTGATTCATCTTTGTACTCCTCACAGCACCTAGCACAGTGCTAGGTGTTCAAATGATTATAAAAGAATATGGGAAGATGCCCATTCCCCTATTTTATCTATGGCTTTCTAAACCTTCAGCTAACCTATGAGCAGAGCTCTCCTGACAACACAGATAGGGGCACACCCGTGGGTCCCAAATATAGCCTTCACTTGGCTAGAGGAGTTTAGAAATTTATGATCTCCTTTATATTTAAAATTCAGAAACCATCTAGAGAGTTAATATAAAGCTGTAATACATCAGTTCTAGAAATAGGCCAGTGAAAAATATGTGATTCATAGTTTACTACAGTATGTCTTTACTAATGTAGGTAATGAGCCATATAAAGAACATTCACTTCATTCAGCTAGACATAATTAAAATACAGAAACTTTATAAATTAAAGGCCAAAACCAAAGCCATGCAACATTAAGACTGAAAATTTGAATGCAGAAGTTAGGGAGAGGTAATTTTCTCATGTTATTGATGTCCAGTAACTCACATAGCTGTGCTACTGCATTTGATACCAGTTTTGAAGCTCTAAACGCTTACAGATTCAAACCCTTCACAAAACCTCACCAGTAGTCTGTTCTTGAAAGATGAAATGGAGATTAGAAAAATAATGAATTATAAAAAGGTAAATAATTCTTTTGTAATCAAATTCAAATTCATCACTCATCCCTTGAGTGTAATAGAATATCTACAATGTTTAAGACACCATCCTAAGTTCTAGGAGGTAGATTCAAAGACGAAATGATCTGGAACCCAATCCTTCAGATCCTTACAATTAAGCAGGAGAGCTAGGACATACACATAAATAAGTGACCCAAGCAAGTATAATCAAAGTGTCATTTGGGCTTTAAAAGGGGGGAATTTACTTTCTGTTGGAGGAAGGGGTGGTAGTAAATAAAACTTTTCAAGAGTAACATTTAAGATCATCTTTCAGAAGCAGAAATGAAAGGAACTAATTACATTTTAAAATATTTTACAAAGCCTCATAATTCCCTTTTATCTGTTTCATGTATCCCTCCACCCACTTTCCCTCTGGCAACCATCAGTTTGTTCTCTCTATTTCAGAGTCTGTTTTTCGGTTTGTTTGTCTCTTTATTTCTTTGTTCATTTGTTTTGTTTTATAGATTCCACATATAAGTGAAATCATATGGTATTTGTCTTCCTCTGACTTATTTCACTTAGCTTAATACCCTCTGGGTCCACCCACGTTGTTGCAAATGGGAAGATCTCATTCTTTTTATGGCTAAGTAGTATTTCATTACACACACACACCCACACCCACATCTTCTTTATCCATTCATCTATCAATGGACACTTTGGGTGCTTCCATATCTTAGCTATTATAAATAATGCTGCTATAAAAGTACACAAACTTGCACTTATGAAATAAATAAACCATGGAGATGAAAAGTACAAAATATGGAATATGGTCAATAATATTGTAATGGCATTGTATGGTGACAGACGGTGAGTACACTTATCGTGGTCAGCACTGAGTAATGTATAGAATTATTGAATCAATATGTTGTGCACCTGAAATTAATATAACATTGCATATTAATTATACTTCAATAAAAGTGATCACCCTGAAAAGTATTTTACAAAGCATTTAAAAATATATATATTTGCCTTTAAAGATGTAAGTTCTTTTTTTTTTTTGCCTTTATTCATTTCATTTAAATTTTGTTAGTTAACATACAGTGCAATACTGGTTTCTAGAGTAGAATTTAGTGATTCATCACTTACATACAACACTCAGTGCTGATCACAAGTGCCCTCTTTAATACCCATCACCCATGTAGCCCATCCCTTATCCACCTCCCACCATCAACCCTCAGTTTGTTCTTGATTGTTAAGAGTCACTTATGGCTTGTTTCCCTCTCTTTTTTCCTTTTCCCCCTTCCCATATGTTCAACTGTTTTCTCCCTTAAATTCCACATATGAGTGACATCCTAAGGTATTTGTCTTTCTCTGACTGACTTATTTCACTTAGCATAATACACTCTAGCTCCATCCACATCATGGCAAATGGCAAGATTTCATTCTTTTTGATGGCTGAATAATATTTCTGCTGTGTGTGTGTGTGTGTGTGTGTGTGTGTGTGTGTATGCACCACATCTTCTTTATCCACTCAGAAGTTAATGGACATTTGGGCTCTCTTCATAGTTTGGCTATTGTTGATAATGCTGCTATAAACATCAGGGTGCATGCAACCTTTCAAATCTGTATTTTTGTATCCTTTGGGTAAATACCTACTAATTCAATTGCTGGACCATAGGGTAGTTATATTTTTAAATTTTTGAGGAACCCCCAAACTGTTCTGCAGAGTATCTGTACCAGTTTGCATTCCCACCAACAGCGTAAGAGGGTTCCCCTTTCTCCACATCCTCACCAGCATCTGTCATTTCCTGACTTGTTAATTTTAGCCATTCTGACAGGTGTGAGGTGGTATCTCATTGTGGTTTTGATTTGTATTTCCCTGATGAAGAGTGATGTTAAGTATCTTTTTATGTGTCTGTTAGCCATCTGGATGTCTTCTTTGGAAAAAGGTCTCTTCACGTCTTCTGTCCATTTCTTAATCAGACTGTTTGCTTTTGGGATGTTTTGTTTGGTAAGTTCTTTATAGATTTTGGATACTAACCCTTTATCAGATATGTTGTTTGTAAATATCTTCTCCCATTCCATAGGCTGCCTTTTAGTTTTGTTGATTGTTTTCCTTGCTGTGCAGAAGGTTTTTATCTTGATAAAGTCCAAATAGTTCATTTTTGCTTTTGTTTTCCTTGCCTCCAGCAATGTGTCTAATAAGTTGCTACAGCTGAAGTCAAGGAGATTTCTTCCTGTGTTCTCCTCTAAGATTTTGATGGATTCCTGTCTTACATTTAGGTCTTTCAACCATTTCAAATTTATTTTTGTTTATGGTGTAAAAAAGTGGTCCAGTTTCATTCTTCTGCATGTTGCTTCCAGTTTTCCCAACACTATTTGTTGAAGAGACCGTCTTTTTTCTTTTTTGGATATACATTTTTAGTTAAAGTTTAGGACAATTTTCAGTTCAATTTCATTTTTTTGCAAATAAAGATATTGGGATTTGAAAAACTTAGTGACTTGTCCAAGATCCTACAGATGGTGAACTTAAAGTCAAGTTGTCTTATTTCATGTCTACTGTTCACTCCAGTAAACAAATTATCCTTTAATTAGGAAAACCTCCTAACTATCAGAATAGACTAGGAAGTCATTTACAAGGAATAGTGAATTAATAGGTCAACTGGGATGGATAATATAATAGGTAAAGGAGAAGGGAAGAAAATAGAGTTGAAAATAGGCGGGGGCAGATGGCAGGTCTAGGAGAACAAGGTATTGAACTTGGACTATATCTTGAGATGTTAAAAAGTTCTGAGCAGTGTGCCATGAAGCATGAAAGTATGAAGGGAGAATAAATATGACAGCACAGTGAAAATGAATGGGAGAGGTGACAGGCTAGAAGCAGGGACAGGAGTTGGGAGCTATTTCAATATTGTAGGAGAGAGATAATTAGGACTTGGGCTAGGGTGATGACAGTGGGAACAGAGAAGAGGGGGACGGAGACTCTGCCGAGTTTGAAAACCAACTGGATTTGGGAAAAGAAAAAAGAAAAAGTAACCTTTACAGATGACTCCAAATTTTCAAGCTTGAGTGGCTCAGAGGAAGATAGTGTCATCAACTAAAACATGAAATGCAGAAGAAAAAAATGTTTGGAAAGAAGATGATAAATCAATGTTTAGTCTTACTAAGACCATACGTGAGAATGGTTGAAGAAATTAGCAAGTTTAGCCCAGAACTTAAAAAATGAAAGGAAGTCTTGATAGCCATGTTTACTTGAAGGTCTGTCATGTTCAGAGGAAAAATTTTTATAACCCATAGTACATAGCATTGGATTCATCATAATTATTAATTCATAGCATACTGTAATTATTATTTAGTTAACTAATTACTACTTACAACTCAACACCCACCATGAGAAATGTAGTACTGGTAATAACATACATTTATTTGCCTATATGCTCCTTCTCTATCTTTCCCTACAACTCTCTGACAGTATTTACTCTAAGGTTTTTTGTTTATGATTCCCTTAGCTTTTTTAAGAATATAGGTTGATCAGACATATATTCCTAAAAAGTATATTTCTTAGTTTTAGTTATATTTAGCTTCATAAAAAATATATCATGACTTTTTATACTCATGCTTTAAGGGATCTTCTGGAACTTACTTCTTCACTCAATAGTATTGCTAAGATTGATCCTTACTTCTGCGTAACTACAAAGCATCTGTGAAAGCATAGTCAGTCTTGCCCCCAGAATTGTATCTGTGAGTAAAAAAGGGGCTGCAATTACTCTTCTTGAGCATATTCTCCATAAGGATTCCTTTTTCAGTAATTCTCATGTAATAGGCTAATGTGAGAGTTGTTAAGGAGATACAAAAAAAAAAAAAAAGTACATTGTCTTCCCCAGTAGAATGAAAATCCATAGTTTTTGGCAGGGATTAGTCTTCCTTATTCACTGCAGAATTTCCTTGCCTGGCCTATAATAGATACTCAGGAAATGTTTACTCATATACGTTGAAGCAATGGGAACTAGTATACAGAAACATTAGTGAAATAGGACAGAGTAGGTCATCAGAAGATACTCTCTTTTTATGTGCTTACCTAGGGGCTACAACCCAGTTCATACTCCACGTTCACCATAGCTATGGTCTGCCTCCACAAGTTTACTCTTATAAGGGATGGTATCCTGTTGGATGAGCTGGTTCTGGTTGAGTCTGCCAAACTATTTGCTTCATTATTTTATAGTCATGTCAATGACATGAAGTTTGAGTCATTGAGATTTAATATCCCTTCTAACATAAAATTTTATATTGGAATATAAAGGAGATGGTTGATACTAGGAAGGAGAATTTGATACAGAACACAATACATTCTTAGTTATGACAGAACTGAAGTGAAATAATGATATAGCTAATTCAAAAGTTATAGGTATTTGGCTTTAGGATTTGGGCACTTATGTTTGAATATGGAAAGGTTTTTAAACTATATAAAATTTCAATAATTAAATTAAACCATAACATAAAGACTGACAAAAAAAAGAAATAAAAAGTTCTTCAAATTCCCTAACCTACTTCCTGTTAACAGCTAATCCCACCCTTACTCTGTTGAAACTAAATATAACATCTCTCATTGCAAAACTAGAATTATATAAGAAACCTAAAAATAATAAACTTCTTTTCTCTCTAAACATCTCTATCTGTGCACTACTCCTTCCCTGCGCTGGGGAAAGGGTATTCAAATGTCTTGGTTCTATAGCCTCCACGTGATGACTTTACTGCCTGAGGAAAGGTAAATAAAATACTGAGTCTTTGGACTCAATTTTAGATACATATATTTCTTCTATTTTTAGAAAATGTTATTACCTCAATTCTAATTCTGGCTAAAGATGAATTCTCTTTCATTCCTGGAATGGTAGTTACATTGGAAAACAGAAATTCCTTGGTGCTTGTAAGGAGTTACAGGGGCTCATTTAAATAAGGTATTAATTGACCTGGCTCTATTTCTAAGTTATGGGACCTCAGGCAAGTCACTTTACCTCTCTGGGCCAGGGTTCTTCATCTGTAAACTGGAAATAGACTATATGATTTCTGAGATGTCTTCCAACTCTGATATTCTCTGGATTCATAATTATAAAAGAAGGGGAGAGGAGCTTCCTCAAAAGGCTCCTGCAAGATTTAAGTCTCCATTAAAAAAAAAGCGAGGGTTATGGAGTGGTTGGTCTCTAGACTGCAAGAATCTTCATTTAGAACTGTTTATGTTTTGGCGTTTTGGGCTATGCTTGAGTTTATGATATTAAACTATTCCTTTTTCTTAAGTGGTTTTGATAACTATTTAAATGATAGTAGTATTATAGTATACTAGTACTAGCAGTACTATACTAATAGATAATATGTTGTTGGATAACAATAATTTCCTTAGAACTAGATAGGAAATTGAAGAATTTAGACCTTTATCAAGTTTTGACCTGTACATAGAAAGTTTCAGAGACAAAGATAGAAAAATATTGATGAAATGAAAAAGTCAGCACCATGGAATAGCAGTAATCACAGATTCAATGCACTTAAACCCAGTTCATACCAGGGTATCAATTAGCCATGTGATCTTGCGAAGGTCACTTAGCCTCTGAGAACTTCAGCATTCACTTTCTTTTTTTTTAAAGATTTTTTTGGGGGGGCACCTGGGTGTCTCAGTCATTTAAGTGTCTGTCTTTGGCTTAGGTCATGATCTCAGGGTCCTAGGATCGAGCCCCGCATTGGGCTCTCTGCTCAGCAGGGGAGTCTTCTTCTCCCTCTTCCCCCTTCCCACCCTCCGCCTGGTTCCTGCTCACTCTCTCTGTGTGGAGCCATACACGGGGCTTGACTCACAACCCTGAGATCATGACCTGAGCCAAAATCAAGAGTTGGATGCTTAAACAACTGAGCTACCCAGGCACCCCAGTGTTTACTTTCAATAATAGTTACCTCATATTAAATATATACTATGTCCTTGGCATTAGATAGGTTTACATTACATATATATTTCTAATATTTAATCTTTACCACAAATCCTGAAAAGTAGGTATTGCTATTTCCATGGTACAGATGAGAAATCTGAAACTTAGAATGGTGGTATTACCTGAGAACCCCAAGATTCTTATTCTAGCCTTCTGACTAAAAACCCCAACTTCCTTCCAGTACATTTCTCCATTAGCAAATTACATCAAATCAAGAATATTTATTTCTATTATATCAAGGTAAGGCAAATGGTAATGCCATTAAGATTCAAACTTCCTGGCTGAAGACACTGCCAAGTGTGACACAAATGAAATGGAGGTAACTCTTAAAGTTGCACCCGGGAGGGGAGAGGTGGTAAGGGATGGCTAGGAACCAGGGAGTGGCCTCAGAGCTAGGTGGGGATGAGGAAGACATGGAGAGAGGGAAATAGAAGGCAATCTACCAAACTAAGTTAGGAGCATGAGGTCAAGGAAGGAGAGCTCATTACTTTTTACTCCTCTCAGCCCACTCAAGTCAATGCTATAGTGCTGGAGATTGGGTGAATAGCCTTAAGATGACTTTCAACATCAGTTTCTCATCTCCTTTTACTGTTTCTAACAAGTGGGTGATGGCAATGATGGCATCTTTGATGGTATCTATCTCCTGTATAAACCTCTCCTCAAGCACCACCACATTTATTTCGCAAATCACAAAGTTTTGGGTTAAAAGACCAACATGTAAGTATAAAGAAATAGATGAATTTTCTTGAGAAGGTAATAATCTCTAAAGGCCACTTGCAAGGAGACATTCTAAAAGTGTTATGAGCAATGGCAGCATTTTATGTTTTCCACAGTGACCACTTTGAGGAACAATCCTCACTTGGATGCATAAATCCTGTTCTTGGTCCAGTTGTCTTGTTTTGTTTCGGAGTGAACCTCATTATACTCCAGTCACACCTGGTGTGTGTCTCTGATGTGGCTGTGAGCAGGCTGAACAAGGGACTTCCCGTCTACTCTCCAGTGTGTCTTGGTCAGTGCACAGGTGTGTCATGGACTAACATACGGTTGGGAACTGGGTCATTTGCAGGCTGAAGGCAGCTGGAGTCTTTAAAGCACAAGCTCCTATTGATTGTCTTGGGACTGCTCAGTAAAAGAATCAGAGCTTGTAATTACCAGTAGTTGTGTTTCCCAACCAAGAGGAATTCTTTTCCATTCTGTGTATTTCCCCCTTGAACAGATGCAAAAAAAAAGGCCTTGGGCCTGGCATGTGGTGTGGGATTTCTGTTTCCTATCAAGCAAGATAACTTTACAGATTCTCTTTAGGCTAGAATTTATTCACCATCAGATGTGTTTTTGTCACAGCTGATTCTGTAGAGAAATATATTGTTATAAACTTACTGATAGAAAAATGTTTATTTTGTCTATATACAGCTTAAGAAGAAAATAGCTGGGTAAAAAGCAGATACCAGCTTTTGAGAATTTAAAAAAAGAACAAATTAAAGTTGAAATTTTTGTTAACTATGTAATACCTCGATTGCCTACCTCCTGGGATCACTATACAGATGTATTTACCTAAAAATACTTTGATAAGCAAAATGTTCTGTTTAGACCTACCATATAATTTCTTGACTAGGAAGAAAATTAAACCTAATGACTTTATTGACCATGTTCATATATGAATTATTTTAAGTTCTCTTTTGATAGTTACTTTAAGAAATATTGAGGGGTGCGCCTGGGTGGCTCAGTCAGTTGGGCTTCCGACTTCATTTCAGCTCAGGTCATGATCTTGTGGGCCATGGGATCAAGCCCAGTGTCAGGCTCTGCACTCAGCGGGAAGTCTGCTTCTCTACTTCTCCCTCTCCCTCTGCCCCTCCCTCCACTCGCGTATGTGCACGTTGTCTCTCAAAATAAATGGATGAATAATTTTTTTTAGAAAAAGAGAAATATCTGATTAAAACTTCCACCTCTTTCAAGTAGAGCATTCTTTAGCATTATTAGAACTTAAAAAGCATGAGAGCTATTTTATTTTCAGATTTCATGTTTTGGATTTTTGAAATAGAAAAAATAAAGCAGTTCATATAGCAGTTGTTATATTATCCAGAAATGATGGCTTAAAATTAACAAGAAATAATTTTTAAAAATTTATGAGTTCAAGGAGCAGAGACTGGAAAGTAAAGCTACAAGGGTATTACTGTCCAATTAACTAGCTCCTACAGGCCAGAAATTGTGCTATAGTCACATTTAAACATGCCAATTCTTAACAGACTCCTACATCTCTTACATGGCTAATAAATGTTGAAGAAGTCTAAAATACCTGCAAAGTTTTGTTTCTTAACCTTTTAAAATACATGTCCTACTAAAAAACTCAAGAAGAGTTTTTGAGTTTTAGTTTCTGTTATTTTACTTATGAGTATGATATGTTTTTGCTTTTCAAATATAACATTACAATATTGAATATTGAATATACCTTTTCAGACTACTCACATGACACTCCACCAAAGCATTCTAAAGTGTCCCAGAGGCTCCCCCAAGTCACCAAGAATAAGTACTATGGACCAATGTTTTCATATGGGAGACAAAATTATTAGGGCCCAGGGTGGTTATGGGATTTAAACAAGAAAGGTCAAACAACTACTATGTACCAGATCTGGGACTAGGATCCAAGGCTATTGGATCTCTTAGTTCTGCTATGCTACTTTCTACACTTGGTTATGTATTTCCTTTTTATCACAACCTGGGTTTTGAGGTTCAGGTAAAAAGGAACCTGGAAGCCCAGCACAAGGCTGTATGTGAGTATGCTGAGCATGGAGATCTCCCTTGCTATGTATCTCCTGCACACATTTTGTTGCCTTGTAGTCTAGAAAACCCAGAAACAGGGTAGCATCTGTTAGAGATATCTCTGGAATAACAAATCTACAATTCAAACATCTCCATCATTAAGGAAAAAACTTCCAGTAAAACCTAAAAAATCAAAAGTTACTGGAATTCAAGTCAACAAACACACAGATTTTTAAAAAGAAACAAATGTTTTTTAAAAATGAGCTTCCCTAAGGTAGCTGCCAAACTGCTGTAATGACACATTGTTTTCAATGACAGGGTTCACACTGATGTGTGCAAGAGATAAATTCCATAATGTCCTGTGCAAGTCAGACAGTGTGTATCTACAGATGCAAAACAACCTAGAGAAGTTTCCAGCAAGTATGAAATACAGAGGAAGAATACAGATGGCTGAAGTTGGCCCAAGCATATCCTTAACAGTCTGGCACAGTTGCCTCTTCAATTCACCATCCACCTTAGATTCAATAACAACATTTGATAAGAAATACAAACTCCAGATTATTAAGAGGTTTCCCAGAGCTATGTGGATGTGGAATGAAGAGTGGAGTCTAGGTCCCCTTGCCTTTCAGTCAGATATGGGTCATACTGCCTCTCAAATTCACGAGGTAACTCCTTTATTTCTAGTCACAATAACAGCCCATTTATTGAACACTTGTTATACGTCAGGCACTTGCTGAGTGCTTCATATTATCTCATACAACACTTAGAACAACCCTAAGATGTATTTACCGTTATCACCATTTTATAGCTAAGGGAATTAAAGCTAAGAATGGTTACACAGCTAATAAATGGTTGAGCTGAGATTAAACCCAAATTTGCCTAAACCTAAAGCCTGAGGTTTTAACTACTACTCCAGGTGCTACTACTGGATTTCACTTTATGTGCCAATTTCCTTGGACTGGGAGTATATTCTTGGATTCTTAGGCAAAGTGTGACCTCAGTTAAAAGACAATTGTGATCCTTTATTGATGCCTGCTGTGAGTAAGGAGTGATAAGTGGTAGCAGTGACAGACACATCAGGTATGTGCCAACACTACCCAGGTAATGCTTCCTCTATGAAGTATTACTCTCTCTACATATGGTATGTGATCTACCCTGTAGACCAGCTTATGCCATGGCTAGGTACCATATTTTGCCAGATGATTATCAGAATACTTGGTTTGTCAACTTAACACAATTTCCTTAATTAGTACTTTATTAGGATATCCAAGCTGTATGACTGCTGTATTATTTGAGGGAAACAGGGAGCAGCCTTGATTTCTCTATAAAAACATGATAGCTCAACTGAGGTAGGAGAACAATAGGAATCAGCATAGGAATTTTTAAAATGTTAATAAACCTTTATGCACTAGATAGATGTTTTCTGTGCATATCATTTATAAAATAATTGGGGTGAAAAAAGTCTTAAAAAGATTAAAACTAAGATGAAGCAGACTTGTCCCCGGTAAAGGAGTTAATTCAAGATTTGAAACTAAAAATGAAAATAGACTGAGCAGGAGGTAAGCAAAGGGATTAAAAACTAAGAAAGGGTAAAAAGAGCAGTAAAGTTAAAGAAAAAGAGAATCAGATCAAAGCTGGAAACTCATAAAAGTAATGTCTTACTCTAAAGAAAGGATTATTTACTCACAGCTTACATTCTGGCAATTTTTATCACTGTAACAAAACAGATGGGTCTTGTAGATACAAGAGGACTAGAATATACATTTCACAGGTCATGGAAATGAGTGAGTGTGCCCAAGTCCTGAAACAAGGGCAAGGAAGTCAGGCCATTAGCATTCCTTTTGTTCCAACACATGCTTTTAGCTGCAACCTAGTCTTACCTGCTAAACTCTACTAAGATGAGAAAGTATGAAATGCACTGAAGATTTTTCCTGTACCCCTCCCTTTCCTCTTCACTCTGTGTTCCCTTCTGTTCTTCCCTTTGCTGCCTTTCCTTCCCCTCTTTGCTCTCTCTTTCCTCTTACAAGACATTGTTGAGGACCTACTATGTTCCAAGAACCTTGGGTTTACACAAGTGAATCAGATTCACTCTGCCATTCCGGGGCTCACAGTCCAGTGGCAGAGAAGAAAAATAACCCAGTATAATTTCACAGCACTTTACAAAGCACTTCCTTAGACAGGGCAGGGAACTACTATCTCCCTTCTACAAATGAAGAAAGTGAAGTCCAAAGAGGTTAAGTGAATTGTCTAATATCAACACTTTATTATAGAATATGGGTAATAAACAAGTAGAAAAGGAATAAATGAGTGAAAAGAAAGTGAAGGATACCGTCTTTCCCTCCCAGATAATTAAGTTCCTCCACAGGCTACATAGTTAATATGCATATACTTTGACATATGTGTATACACACACATACACACATATAAACACATACATATAAAGGATAACACTAGCTATATGTGAAAGTACTCTGCACCCTGCAAAAGGCTAAACAAGTATAAATTGGCACGATTATTACACAGAATCAGAGTATAAGCAAAAGAGTAAGTTAAGATTTGAAATATCTGGCAACCATTCTTCTGCTTCCAAAAGATAATACATATCCAGGTTCAGGAAACCTAGCTGGGCTCACAAGTTCTAAAAATAATGAATGAATGAATGAATGAATGAATGAAGTCTTCCAAGTAGGGAAATATTGGATTCATCACCAGGAAGTTAAGGAACAGATTCACCAAAGGCTTTGGAAATGAAAGTTAAAACTTTAATATAACCATAGGATCTTCAAAGGCGGGAAAAAAAATGAGAACTAGAAAAGTGGGCAAACTCATTCTTCTTTCTCAATATATGGATAAATACAAATATCTGATAATTCACTATCAGTAGGACTTAAAAAGTAATAAGAAAATTAAATTCAAAAATATTTGTTCTTCTTTGATACATGAAGAAGTGAATTCAAATATACCAATAACATCCCTTTTCTAAGAAGGACAAACTGAGGGCTTCAGAGAGGAGGGGGGTGGGGGAATGGGATAGACTGGTGATGGGTAGTAAGGAGGGCACGTATTGCATGGTGCACTGGGTGTTATACGCAACTAATGAATCATCGAACTTTACATCAGAAACCAGGGATGTACTGTACGGTGACTAACATAATATAATAAAAAAACATTTAAAAATAAATAAATAAATAAAATCTTAAAAAAAAAAAAAAAAGAAGGGCTAGTTTCATACAAGCTGATGATAGAGAAGTTTCCTGATAGAAAAGCCCTCTCTGTACTACACAAATCATCCCAAAAAGAGTGGACTGAACATTCCATATCTATTTGACATTGTTCAACAGTAGCCCCAAGCCCTTACATAAGTGACAAATACAGCTTATTAAGTGATGAGGAAAGAATTAATAAAGAGTTCTGGTAATTTTAGAAGAAGTAATTATCAGAAACAAATTGGTAGATTCCAATACTTACTGGGATGTAGGTATTATGCTAAATGAGTTAGAATTATTACTGTAATTCTCCCAATAAGCCTGCAAAATGGCTATTTTCATTGCCATTTTATAGGTAAGAAATCTCAGAGAATTTGAATAACTTTCTTAGATAAAACCAGGTAGATTTTGCTTTCCCTTGTCTTGTCTTCCAGGAGAGCTGAAAGAAATAGATATTGATTTAGCAGGTAAACCAGAAAGGTAGACAAGAAATGACTCTAAAATGTAGGATTTGTAAATACATATCAAACTGAGTTGGCAATATGACTAAAACTAAATATCTGAAGCTAGTGTAGTTTGCACTTTGAGATTGTTTTACATAATGATAACATGACTGTAGAGGTAAATTTGGAAGGGAAAAGCTACCTCAGGAGAGATATCCATCTGATCCGGACCTTATATAATCTTAGGAAGTGAAACCTGAAAAGGTCTTGGTGACAGAGGCAGAGTTACCTGAGACAGGGAGCTTCGCTCAACAGAGGAAGCCTTGAATTTTAGTGATGCTGTGGTTGCTGCTGTTTCTCTCTGGTATGCCTCAATGCCCACTCCCTCTCTTTCCACTTGTCCTTAAACTCCTGCTGCACAGATTTTTACAAAGTGGAAAGGTTTTTATATTTTTTTGACACAAAGCCAGAAAAGTATTCCTCAAGAAAATATGTCCCATAACCAACTCAAGCCTCTGTTGTAGCATCCCAGATCCTTTTGCTCTTCTCCTTTCTGAAAAGAGCAAGTATCTCTCACATGAAACAAAACTCTCTCTGTAGTTTCTCCCAGGCTTTCACCACTTGGGTCTTCTTTCCTAGATTTCTTCACATTTTGAAGGGTTTTTCTTTAAAAATTTCTCTAATCCTACGTTCATCTCCTTTAAAGCCTAGTTAGAATGCTGGCTCCTTGCGGTCATTAAGACAAAGACTAAACTAGTTTTTATTTTAATTGTACTCAGTTCCATCTCCAAGAGTGTTTCTACATGCGATCAGACCAGTTATTTCTGGAGTCCTCTTCTCTACAACCAAATGTCCTGGGTAATCAGAATGCCCTAGTCAGAGCCAGTTTGGTAAGGCTTCTCTCTACATTGTCCTCTTAGAGAACCATGAGAAATAGATGCTGTGATTAGGAGGTAAACCAGGAAATGGAGATGAAAAATAACTCTAAAATTTTTGGGTTTATGATGAATCATCCATGTCAACAAGACTGGTGTCCAGCTGTACTAGCCCCCATTTTCATTTACATTGAAAGAACTACTCCTCTTTAGATGAAGACTTCGCAAACCTTATAACCCTGTATCTTTTCTAATAACCTACAAACTGAAGGAAGAAACCAAAGAAAGAAATTGAGAAAAGCAAGATGAGCTTTCTACCCACCTGCCACTAGAGAACTGCTGACTTCCTTGAACAAGAGCTGAGAAGTTTCTAATATGCATATAACATTCATTGGATCATTCATTTACTTGTTTACAGTTTCAAAGCCCTCTGCTGGGCTATATGTTGTCTGGCTGAGCTCAAAAAAAGAAGTTTTAAAATGTAAATTAAATACAAATGGCAAAAGCCACATATCTGAATAATTACAAATGAAAGAGTCATAGAGATATTTTCATAAATATCTTTGTCATTAATCTTCTTTGAAAAAGTCTTATGCAATAGGCAATTTATGGAAGACTGAGCCATTTTATTCTCATAGCTAAACGAGAAGGAACAGCAAAACTTCCCCTAAAAGTTCTGAGCATTTGTGGAGGGCTTCTAAAGAAAACAAAGACAAAGGGGAGATGCTTTCCTTATTGCCTGTCATAAAACCAAGTAAGACATTGAAGCAAGGTGCTTCAGCAAACAAAACTCCCTGAGATTTGAGTTCTAACTTAAGTTCTCTCAATGTTACTGCCTTTGGTGTTGACAGTAGACAAAAAGAAAAAAAGAGCATCCTATCTTTATCTTTTTCTCTCTCTTTTTTGGGGGGTTTGGGGTCTATTCCCCTTATTATCTCTTTTTTCTTTTCATATCCTCTTCTTTCCACATATATCATTAGGAAAAATGTTTGGGCATAGTGAAATGGCATGGTTTAGAGTAAAATGGGCAAGAAGCAGCTAAATTGCTGTCTCCCTCATGAACCCCACTTACCCACAGTAATATCTGCCTCGGCACAAACTATTCCATACATTTGGAACTTGAACGTATATATAAAAGAACTCAAGTGAAATCCAGAGCAGAATCCAGAGCAGTTAGAAAGTGGCAGTTTATGATAGTAAACCAGAAGAGATAGTTCAACACTATTTCTTACAAACTGCATGACTTTGAGCCACTCATGTATCTGCTCTGAGCCTCAGTTACTTGATCTGTAAAATGGTACTAAAGATCCTAACTATCTCGCACGTGAGATATGTGCAGTTGTTCTGTGAATTGTAAAGTGCTAGAAAAGTGAAAGGGGACAGTTTTATCTTCTTCATTTTCCCTCTGGTCTTTTCTCTGACTCGAAGTAGGCTAATCGGAAAAATCCAGACAATAAGCATGACTTGTGTATCTTAACAATTTTTTTAAAGATTATTTATTTTTAAAGATTATTTATTTATTTATTCATTATTATAATGAGAGAGAGAGAGAGAGAGAGAGCATGAGAGGGGGGAGGTCAAAGGGAGAAGCAGACTCCCTGCTGAGCAGGGAGCCCCATGCGGGACTCGATTCTGGGACTCCAGATCATGACCTGAACCGAAGGCAGTCACTTAACCGACTGAGCCACCCAGGTGTCCCTCTTAAAATTTTTTTAAAAGTATATTAAGAAAAGCAATTTTGAATAATATGACAAGAAAAAGTTCCCCCCTTTCCTTTACCTTGAGAATTAAGATCATAATGACAAGAATGAGAATTTAAAAGTAAAGGTTTCCTGAATGTCCTCTGCTCTCTCTTAATTTCCTCTAGACTGCTTTCCTTTACCTTGAGAATTAAGATCATAATGACAAGAATGAGAATTAAAAGTAAAGGTTTCCTGAATGTCCTCTGCTCTCTCTTAATTTCCTCTAGACTGCTTTCCTTATATTGCACATTTCATGCACACTTTACATCATCATGACTATTTTATGAGTTGATGATTCTTTTATGAGAAATGGTTTACTGTGTAATCAAGCAGACAGAGAATTGTCTCAAGGTTCACTTACAAGAAATGCAATTATGAATTGCTAAATGTACTACTCACATAGAGAAGACTGAAATCTGTTTTTTGTTTTTTAAATGTATTATTAGGCATTAATGTCAACATTTCTTTGCTTGTCAAGTCCAACTTATGACATTTCTACTTCATTCGGGGAATGAAATGACTTTAAAGAGCTAGTAGTCAAGTGATCTATAATTGAGGGTAAATTTCTTTAACTGGAATTTAGCAAACATTTTTGAACCTACTGCTACACATAGGCAGTATGATAGGGGCAAGCAGGGAAGGACAAAAATGAATTATAGATATAACTGCTGCCCTCAAAGAACTAAAATTCTAGTAGGGAGAAAAGAGAACGATATACAACATGTATACTGGGAAACATTAAACCAGAATGCATGGGCACTAAAGAAGGAGGGACCATTCACTACTAGTGAAGAGAAAAATAACAAGCTTTTTAAATTTGTTTTACAGGAAGTTATTCTAAATCACTGAGCTCCTTATATATAATATTCACTCATAATAACCAATAAAACTAACAAAAGGAATTAATCTATTCAACATCTTTAAAAATTCTGGTGTCAACCCACTGGACTTCTGATGTCTTCTTAGAAGAAAGAAAGCTTCATTCCCATCCTTATGACAAGAAAAAGCCAGGTAATCTACAAAACTATTCTTGAACTCATCAGAGACAGTCCAGAAATCTCAGGGCAACCAACTAATCTTAATTCTAAGCAAAGACATGCACCTCCAAGCAGAGATGGGATACCTGTACTTGCTTACCTGAGGCAGAACATGGCAGTAGGAGATGACAGACATCATACAAACTGGTAAGAACTCAACTAAAAAGTTCAACAGATTGAAAAAGGCAGAATGTGGACTAGCATGAGAGTACAGAACCCCTGGGAATCTGAGATATAAAGTGAGTTTTGCACCCACTTGTAGTCTCATCTCTCTGAATCTCATTGGGTATACATTAAAATAATTGGTTGGGGGCGAGGGGCGTGCAGGGAGGAGCATAGGGCAGGAGACAAGGAGAGCTGTTCTTGGTGGTTCAAGCCTGGAAGGGATGGGGTGAGGGTAGGAGAAGAGAATAACAGTTATTCCAAGAAAGACACAAAGCCCTGTCCTGGTTCTTTTCCTCTATCTTCTCTAAGGTACAAAAGCTCTAAGTTGCTAGGGAACTGGAAGCACACCCTATCATTATCAGGGCACAGTGAAAACATACTGCAATTGAGGGAGAGAAACAGAAATGGAAAAAACCCACTACCACTATGCGTGGGGCAGGAAACAGTCCTGGGCCCAGACCATTAGAGATTGTTTATCACCCAGGGTGAGGCACAATCACTTATAAGAAAGCCCCATTTCTAAGACCCAAGTACACAGTGCCTAAGACTAAGGCTGATCCAGGACAACATAGAATAACTCTCCTGCCTCTTGCTTTTCTCAGCTAAGCTAGCAGGCATATAGTCATCCCACACGTACCTATCCATTGTCTTCAGCTGATTCAGAAACATTGTAATAGGTACTACTTTAGTATTATTCCTAAAGAGGACTCTCCCTACTCAAGGAAGCCTGTGATCAGCTGCAGTCTGGCCAAGACTCAGTGACCCAGTGGGCGGTCTAGCTTTTCCATAATACAGATAATATCGCCTTCCCCTCCATCACTTCCTCACACTCAGCTTCTCCTCATCTGACTCTTACCTCCAGGCCCATGTCCATTAAGTCTTGATCGCAAAATGTTACAATTAGTAGAGTCACTCAGAGATATCATCTCTCAGAAGATATCAGACCAAATATGTACAGTTAGCTCCCTTTCTGGGACTTAGAACTAATTCATCCTCTTACTCTTGGACCTTCTATCCATCTACTTATGTTGATCAGCCCTTCTTATTTATCCCAAAACTGCCTATTTCACTTACAGTCCCCTTTGAGTACTTGCATAGAGAAGACTTTTTATGTATACTTTGTAGCCAGAAAAATATGTAATAGAAGAAATAAAACACATTTATATGTCTGTATAAGTACAAAATAGCTTACTACCATGTGAAGGCAATCTAGCCCTCCAAATGCTAGCTGGAATAGGAACAATATTATCTTTTTGGAGTAAAAAATATTTCTTTATTGGTTGAGAATACCGAACACCATAAATTTTTAAATAATTCTGCAAAGTATATTAATACACATACAATATTTACAACATAAAAATGATGTTTTGGGATACAGAATAGGAAACACACACACACACATCCCTACAAGTTCCAAAGACATGAAAAAATCTACAGCAATCAACCTTAATGGAGTTGGTCTTACACTAGACAGAAAATTATATTAATGATCATAAGCAAATATGAGAGTTAAATGTATATGAATTTTATTTAAAAAGTATTTTTTATTTCAAGTATAATTAACATACAGTGTTATATTAGTTTCAGGTTTACAATATCATGATTCAATAATTCTATACATAACTCAGTGCTTATCACAATAAGTGTTCTCTTAATCCCCTTGATCTATTTCACCCATTCCCCTACCACCTCCCTTCTGGCAACCACCAGTTTGTTCTCTATATTTAAGAGTCTGTTTTTTTATTTGTCTCTTTTTTTCTTTGTTCATTTGTTTCTTAAATTCCACATATGAATGAAATCATATGGTATTTGTCTTTCTCTGACTGACTTGTTTGCCTTAGCATTATACTCTCTAGATCCATCCATGTTGTTGCAAATGGCCAGATTTTCATTCTTATGATTGAGTAATATTCCATTATAGATATATTATAAAATTTATAAAATATGTAAAATTTAAATAAATATAAATATACATATGTGCCACATCTTCTTTCTTTGTTCATTTATTGATGGATACTTGGGTTGCTTCCATATCTAGCCTTTTGTAAATAATGCTGCAATAAACATTGGGGTGCACATCTTTTTGGATTAGTGTTTTTGTTTTCTTTGGGTAAATACCCAGTAGTGGAATTAGAGAGTTATACAATAATTCTATTTTCAACTTTTTAATGAACCTCCAAACTGTTTTCCACAATCACTGCACCAATTTGCACTCCCACCAACAGTGTACAAGTGTTCCTTTACCTCCACATTCTCACCAACACTTGTTATTTCTTGTTTATTTTAGCCATTCTGACAGATGGTTGTGAAATATCATTATTGTTTTGATTTGCATTTCCCTTACGATTAGTGATGTTGAGTATCTTTTTGTGTCTGTTGGCCATTTATGCCTTCTTTGGAAAAATTTCTATTCATGTCATCTGCCCATTTTTTAATTGCATATTTTTTGCTGTTGAGTTATATAAGTGCTTTATATATTTTGGATATTAACGCTTTATTGGATACATCATTTGCAAATATCTTCTCCCATTTCTTTGGTCTTTTTCTCATGGTTTCTTTCACTGTGCAAAATCTTTTTATTTTGGTGTAGTCCCAATAGTTTCATTCACATTTGCTTCCCTTGCCTCAGGAGGCTTATCTAGAAAAGTTTTTCTATTGCTGATGTCAAAGAGATTACTGCCTATGTTTTCTTCTAGGAATCTTATGGTTTCAGGCCTCACATTTAGGTCTTTCATCCTTTTTGAGTTTATTTTTGTGCATGGTGTAAGAAAATGGTTCTGTTTCATTCTTTTGTACGTAGCCATCCAGTTTTCCCAACACCATTTGTTGAAGAGACTCTCTTTTTCCCATTGTATATTCTTGACTCCTTTGTTGTAGATTAATTGGCCCTAAAAGCATGGGCTTATTTCTGGACTCTCTTCTGTTCCATTGATCTATGTGTTTATTTTTGTGTCAGTACCACACTGTTTTGATTACTACAGCTTTCTACTTTGTCTTGAAATCTGGGATTGTGATACCTCCAGTTTTGTTCCTTTTCAGATTGCTTTGACAATTCAGGGTCCTTTGTGGCTCCATACAGATTTTAGGATTATTCATTCTAGTTCTGTAAAAAATGATGCTGGTATTTCAATAGGAATTGCATTAAATCTGTAGGTTGCTTTGAGTAGTATGGCTACTTAACAATATTTGTTGCTCCAATCCATAAGCAAGGAATATCTTTCCATCGTTTGTGCTGTCTTCCATTTCTTTCATCAATGTTTTACTGTTCTCAGAGCACAGGTCTTTCACTTCCTTGATTAAGTTTATTTCTAGCTATTTTATTCTTTTTGGTACAATTGTAAACGGGACTGTTTAATTTCTCTAGCTGCTACTTCATGAGTACTGTATAGAAATACAATGAATGTTTGTACATTCATTATGTACCCTGAGACCTTACTGAATTCATGTATCAGTACTAGTTTTTTGGCAGAGTCTTCAGGGTTTTCTCTATACAGTATCATGTCATCTACAAATAGTGAAAGTTGACTTCTTCTTTATCAATTTGGATGCCTTTTGTTTCTTTTTCTTGTGTAACTGCTATGGCTAGGGCTTCTAGCACTATGTTGGATCACAGTAGTGAGAATGTACATTCTTGTCTTGTTCCAGCTCTGTTTTTACCATTGAATAATGATGTTAGCTGTGTTTTTTATAGATGGCCTTTATTATGTTGAGGTATGGTCTCTCTAAACCTACTTTGTTGAGAGTTTTTATCATGAATGGATGTTGTCCTTTGTCAAGTGCTTTTTCTGCATCTGTTGATATGATAGCATGGTTTTTATCCTTCCTCTTATTGATGTGATGCACATTGATTGATTTGTGAATACTGAACCACCCATGCAGCCCAGTAATAAATCCCACTTGATTGTGGTGAATGGTTTTTTAAAATGTATTGTTGAATTTGGTTTGTTAAGGTTTCGTTGAGGATTTTTGCATCTATGTTCATCAGAGATGACCTATAGTACTCTTTTGCTGTAGTGTCTTTTTCTGATTTTGGTATCAGGGTAACACTGTCCTCATATAATGCAACTGGAATCTATCCTTTCTCTTCTATTTTTTGGAAGACTTTGAGAAGAATAGGTATTAACTTTTCTGTGGGTTTTTTAGTCTCTATATCACTTATTTCTGCTCTAATCTTTATTATTTCCCTCTTTCTACTGGCTTTGGGCTTTGTTTGTTCTTTCTCTAGCTTCTTTAGGTATAAGGCTATGTTGTTTATTAGAGATTTTTCTTGTTTATTTAGGTAGACCTGTATTGTTATAATCTTCCCCCTTAAAACAGTTTTTGTTGCATCCCAAAGATTTTGGACCATTGTGTTTTCATTTTGATATGTCTCCATGTATTTTAGAACTCCTCTTTGATTTCTTCATTGACTCATGCATTGTTTAGTAGCATGTTATTTAACTTCCACATATTTCTGTTCTATTCAGATGTTTTCTTGTGATTGATTTCTAGCTTCATACTGTTGTGGTCAGAAAAGATGCATGATATGATTTCAGTCTGTTTGTTTGTTAAGACTTGTTTTGTGGCCTAATATGTGATCTATTCTGGAGAATGTTCCATGTGTACTTGAAAAGAATGTGTATTCAGCTGTTTTAGGATGGAATGTTCTGAATATATCTGTTAGATCCAGCTGGTCCAATGTGTCATTCAAAGCCAGTTTCCTTATTGATTTTCTGTCTGAATGATCTATCCATTGATGTAAGTATGGTGTTAAAGTCCCCTCCTATTATTGTACTCATATCTATTTCTTCCTTTATGTCTGTTAATAGTTGCTTTATATATTTCAGTGTTCCCATGCTGGGTGCATAAATACTTATAATTGTTATATCTTCTTGTTGGTTTATTCCCTTTATCATTATGTAGTGCCCTTCTTTGTCTCTTGTTATAGTCTTTGTTTTCAAGTCTATTTTGTCTGATTAAGTATTGTTTCCCCAGTTTTCATTTTACTTCCATTTGCATGATAAATGTTTTTATCTGCATGTATCTTTAGGCCAGAAGTGAGTCTCTTGTAGACAGCATATAGACGGGTCTTGCTTTTTTATCCATTCAGTCCTCCTACGTCTTTTGATTGGAGTATTTAGTTCATTTACATTCAAAGTATTTATTGATAAGGTATGTACTTATTGCCATTTTGTACCTTCTTTATGACTATTTTTGTAGTTCTTCTTTGTTCCTTTCTTCTCTTGCTCTATTCCCTTATGGTTTGATGGCTTTCTTTAGTGATATTCTTGGATTCCTTTCCTTTTATTTTTTGCATATCTATTACAGGTTTTTGATTTGTGGTTACCATTAGGTTTATATATGACATCCTATGCATATAGCAGTCTATATTAAGTTGATTGTCGCGTAAGTGTGAACCCATTCTAAAAGCCTTAAATTTTTACTCCCCCTACCATCTTTTATGTATATGATGTCATTCTTTACATCCTAATAAAGAATTATTAATAATGAAGTTACCACAAGATCCAATCTAACACAGTCTTATTCAGCATTTTAAAGCATTATCTGAAACAGGGAATGCAGAGGGAAAACCTTACATTTGCAGAGTACAGAAAATTTTCTAGATTGTAAGATGTCAAAGAAACGAGGAGAAAATCTAATTTGATCTCACAAGACATTATAAGAAGAAAAAAATCTGGAGACTGAACTTTTTAGATAGTTTTATAAGAGAAAAACATGGGTGTTAGAGGCAAATAATAACTATCAGATAATAATCATAAATATCAATAGTTATAAGGTATCATACATCTTCTCATTCAATCCTTAATAACCCTTCAGAATAGCTATTACTCCTATTCACGGACAAGCTGAGGCTCAGAAAGTTTAAGTAGAAGGCTCAACACTACAACAAGGGTTGTTAATGCCTACATGAATGAATCTGTCTTAATCCTTAGCATCATTCTCCAGAGACTGAAATTTGGTTTTTCATACATCAAGACAAGAACTGCCCAGAAATTGTAAATTCTGCCACTCTTGACCTTAATTGTCTAGAATAGAGTTACGTGCTGGCCATAAGCAGCCTATAAAACAACAAAACGCTGAGGCATGATTATTAAGTTTTGATTCCTTGGCAACTTTAAAGTTCTGTGATATTTTTAGATCACCTAATAGAAAACCAAATTTTATCCTAGGAATTTCATTTCTGTACTTGATGGTCTTAAAGCCACAACCTTCATTAATACATCATTAGGAAGTTAGAGAAAAGTAAGTTTGAAGAAGAAACAGTGGTCCATACCAGAGACTGAAAGCTGGAAAGGGAAAGTTGTTGAAAAAGCCTGTTTGGAATTGTGTGGAAGGATGCCAAACCCAATGTTACTAGTATATGTGAGTTGGTGTTACAAATTATTTGTAAGGAAAATGAATTCCTGAGAAATCTGTTCAGAATGTTGTTTGTGAATAAAATCAACCAGCAGAGGGGGCTGCCAAAAGACTACAGAACTTCCATAGTGCCTACCTTACCAACAGGTTATTACAAAAGTTCATTTCAAACTTAACTGTTGAAGAATGCAGAATTCATTTCACCAAGGAAAGAATACTCCAAATGTGGAATCAGCACTATAGCCTGCAAGCCAAACACAGCCCACAACCTGGTTATATATGGCCTACAAGCTGAAAATGGCTTTCACATTCTTAAATGGTTGAAAAAAATCAAAAGATGACTAATATTTCGTGACACATAAAAATTACATGTAACTCAAATTTCAGTGCCCATAGATCAAAGTTTTATTGGAACATAGCCACAATATGTGTTTATGTATTGTCTAAGGCTGCTTTCATGTGTAAGAGCAGAGTGGCAACAGACACCCTATCTCTCACAAAACCTAAAACACATACACTCACACATTATCTGGCCCTTTACAGAAAAATTTGCTGGTCTTCATTATAAATGAATACTACATTCCCAAGTTGGCTGGCAAAAAGTGACATTATTTAAAATATGATTGTGCTATGGTGTTAATAGCATTCCTAAGTCTATGCCTGGTGGCATTCCAGCTGTGTAGGCATTGAATCTCAGAGCAATCTTTTCAAAGTTATACTTTCCTACCTTTGCTTATGGGTGTTCAGGCAACCCGGAATACCCTCCCCCCCCCCAACAAAATAAATAAATAAATAAATAAATAAATAAATAAATAAATAAAGCTAACATTTATGAGTTAAAAAATTGAGCCTTTTCTAGTTAAGTATTGCACATGCACTGCTTTATTTACTCTTCACAGCAACTCAGTGAAATAGTTACTATTAATATGCCCATTTGCAAACGGGGAAATTGAGATCACAAGAAGTTAAATATCGGCTCCAAGTATTACTTCTAGTATGTGTTAGTGCCAGGATATAAACCCTGGCAATCTAGCACAATCTTGAATATTGTACTATTATCCACAAACCACAGGCTATATCCCTTTATCAACTTTTGAAAGCCTTTCAATACTTAAGACTTAATTTAAATGCCAGCTTCTTCATGAAGCCTTTCTCCCCAATTCCCTATGCCCGCAAGTTCAAAATAACTACATTAATTGTTTTATCAGCCCTCTGCACATCATATGTATATCTAAAGTATTCTTTACTCTGTATTCTAATTTGTACATCCCCAGTCCTTACCACCCACAGGCATAAACACAAACAAAATGTGGATTTTAGGCTCACTGAGGGCAGGGAACTATATATAGTTCACTATATCATACACAGTAGCTGCTTTATAAATGCATTTAGATTGAGCAGATTAAAGTAGAAGCAGCTAGCTTCTGATATTAAACAAAATATTCTAATGAAGAAAATTCCTCAGCTGGTAAAGATATTAAAATATTCTCATTATGAAAGGTAGGAAGCTTGGTTTCATTTGCTGTTCAAAGTGAATCATAATCAAGAAATTCTCTGACCCACATAACCATCTCAAGCAAGCCTTAAATATAGCCAAATACAGCATGGGGGCACAGCGTGAGGGAGCTTGAAGAAGCTCTTTTCATCATATAAGATCTAGCCAGAAAACCAGAAGTCCCAACATTCATCTCTCTTTCTGATTAAAACAGTGCTTTTTCAATCTTTGTTATTCACTCAATATTTTACTTAATTAAATCTTACATGGAGATCCCAATTATAAAACAGACAAAACTAAAACATGTGATTGAAGCTGTGGCAGTTGGAGAGGTGAGGAACAGAAGGATCTAGAATTCTTCTACCTCCAGGGGACCCCTGGAGCACCACCACAAAACATCTAGGACACAGAGCACAATTTGGCTTGGGAAACCATATTGAAATAGATGTTAACTCATCCATGCATTTTCATACATTGGTACTTTAATCCTTACTAACTCATCAATTATACCTAGAACAAACTAGGCCCTTGAAGCAATCAGCATTCAATATCTGCCTGTTGACATACTATGAAGATAAATTTTTATAGATACAAGGTCAAGAAAGAATCTTGAGGAATCCAGAAGAGGATGGATGTAAGAGGGCAAACATATCAGAGAATCACTGGACAATCAAAAGATAATGATCCTGGCACTATCAAGAAGGGGATGTTGAAAAAAGGACTCAGAGGGCCACATCTCAACACTGCAGATTGACCCTAGAGACAGTACTGGTGAAAAATGTGGCTACTTTTACTTATGACTCCGAGATGTCTCATGATTTAAATATCACCTAGAAGGGGTAAACTTTTGAAAGATAGCCTCTCTGGTGTTCACAAGCATAATGAGATGCCCAATATGATATCAAGGTGGAAACCCACACTTAAATTGAAAAAATTAGTTATGTACTCCTAATTAAATACTGGTGAGCAGACATATCAAGAAAGTATTCCATCTGAATCCTTAACAGGGGTACTGGCTGGGTTGGATCCAAGGCTCAAATAGCTATAACATTGTGTGGAGCAAGGTGACATCTTTAGCACTGTGGAACCAGAGCCCAAAGAGTACTGGAGATCAGGCTGACACCATGAGCGCCCAGGAGAAGAGGCAACAAGCTGGCCTCCAGAGAGAAAAAAAAAAAAAATAGAGAGGAAGGGATTTAAGGGGTTTTACCCATGATCTTTAAACTGGTAAGACCTGAAGGTCTCATAATTCCAAATGTCAATTCTTGGAAATTTTTTTAAAATCTCTGGTTTGGGATTCAGAGTCTGCTTTGAAGTCCTGTTACTTCCACTTACTAGACCTATGACTTGTTATTTTATTTAACTTCTCTGATCTGTCCAGTGGGGCTAATAATATTTGTTCCATCTCTTGGTGTTGCTTAACCTCATATTAAAATGTGGATGAATGATAAATTTCAAAATATTCATCTTAATGCTACTTAATGCTATTATCAGATCATCAGTTTAGAATCTACAATTATTCTTGCCTATGCTTATGGGAGAATGATTGTGGAAAGATACATTAGAGTTTATAAAATAGAGCAGAATCCCTACAGAAAATTTTGAAACAAAACACTTGCATTGTGCAGGAAGTCCCAAAAGAGTAGCAACAAGCAAGAGACAACTATCAAGGAGGTCTCATTAGGATTCTTGGGACAAGAGGTGGAAACAATGTTGTTTATAAGTGGAAAGGAAAATCCTTGATTCCCCCAGGAATGAAACATGTGACAGCAGTTGAAGAGAAGGAAAAGAGAGAATCTTTGTTGACCAGTGGTTCCCACAAAAAGTCACAGGCAATGAGACCCAAACTTTGGGGGAAAAAATATGGGAAAGGAAATAACAAGGCAGTTAGGATCTAGGAAATTCCAATGTCCAAATCATTGACATTACTTCTGGGAGATCTTGTCAGTAATTCCTATGGTTAGGAAACAGGAATAAATCTGGTTAAAGACACACACACACACACACACACACATCTGTGTGTGTGTACTTATATGTATGTATATGTATGTATATACATATATGTATGTATATATATATGTATATAATTTTTTTATTTATTTCCCAATTTAGGAGCATTTATCCTGTGAACTACCCATATATCTACAGTTACTGCTTCTTGTCTCCTCTTACTCACCCTGCCCATTGCCACTAAAGGATAGTTAATAGAGGAAACCTACAGCCAGCGTCCACTTCTTCAATACCCTCCTGCTTCAAGTTTAGAAGGGGCTTGTCTTAGAGGTACTTAAGCCTACAATCAGTAAGACAGCTCAGCTACCTTATGAGTTAAATAGGTCTTCAGTGCTGGCGTAAACACCCTAATTCTCCTTTATGTGCTTACTAACCTTATAAGGAGCTTTTTCTAATAGGAAAACATCTTCTGAGCTCTCAAATAATGGTAGTTGGAATACATAATAAAGAAAGATGCTATGAACTCAAAACTTTTAAATGAATTTCAGTTTTTACTCATCATCATAATAAATATATATTTGATATATATAATTAATAAGTACATACATATAATTGAGAAGTTATACACACCATGCAAAACATAAAATTCATTTAGCCTACAGGTAATGATTAGTATGTAAATGGATGAAAAAAAAACCTCTTCTAATTTTGAGGGTCCCAGAAACCTGTAGTTCACATTAGGAACCACTGATTTGTAACACTAATCTCACACAGAAAATGCATTCTGGGTTCTAATCGATCAACCAAACCAAACTAATGATAATGGTTAAACATTAGACTGAGGGAGATTCTCAACTTTTTCTTCTTATCATCTCCCAAGGAGCCCTTTAGGACATTTGGTTTTTTTAATCACCCTTCCTCCTCCATGAAATTTTAATACCATACATATACTGTATATCTGTTTTATTGCTATAGCCCTTTGGAGGGGCACATATCATTTTAATATCTAAAGTTTTTTTCAGACACATTCCCTAAAAACTAATTTTTCTTGGGGACTATATTGCCTCTATTGCAAATGCATGGACTAAGGAATTATCTTCTTTAATTCTTACATGAAGATGGGTATTATTATTATTCCCATTTTTATAAATAAAGACAGTGAGCCTACAAGAGGCTAAATAAACTTACCCAGTTTGTCAGACTCACTAAGCTTACACGAGGACTGTGTGAAAACACTATATATGGCACATTTCCCAGGCCAGCCAATAAGATACCCACAGATACAAGTTGCCCCTAAAGAATGACAATGTCAAAGCCACGCATTCTGCACTAGGAAAAGCTGCTATATAAATAGCCAGGTTTTCTTTCTCTGACATTCATTATTTGACTAAGTCTGGAAAATGTTGGCTTGGTATTAGAGTAATTTTTGAGCACTACTGATCAAATGTACATTATTTAACAATACTTACAAATGTTTTGAAATTTCCATTTCCTAATAATCCAAGGAATTTAAAAAATTATGATTCTCAGAGCATTTCTTTCTTCAACTTAGAGGATATGTGACGGCAGTTTTCACCATGAGGTAATTTTAGCAAGCAGCAATGATATTTAATCAGATCAAATTAATTTTTTTACTATTATTATCTTCACAAACTGTTACCAAAACAGTTTGTGACTATTGTCATAGGAGAACAGATGCATGCAATGTTGGTGTTAAGATTCATGGAGGATAATCTCAACTGAAGCCCAACAATCATACCCTTAGTTAGGAGAATAAGACTTGAATTATAGCTGAGAACTTTCTCTTCTCAACTGGAAGAACTAATCTAATTGAGGTGGCCACAAAAAGAAAATAAAATTAAAGATTTAAAAAACATAAGTTATGTGGACTGATTCCTAAGATATTTCCAAATTAGTAAGTCACTAAATGTAGTTTTAAAAAAAATGTGAAAGACTTCTGCTTCCAGCCAACATGAAGTATAAGAACCAGACTCAGTACATGAAATCATTTTTAAGACACTGGATATCAGACAACAAAGAATAGTGAACGTAGAGAGATAAGAGACAAATAAGGTGGGCACTATAATTTCTCATCTTTCTAACTTAAGAGGTTTTATAGGCTATGACACAGGAAGGAGAACTTCTTGATTTGAAGATATGAAGATGAGAATCCGGGGAGACCAAGGTACCTAGTTCAGAGTACCAGAGAGTAGAGAGATGCAGAGAGACCTAACCCTGGATATCTGGAAAAAAGTCCTCCTCAAGTATTCAGCAGAGTACAGATCAGCATATATGTATGAAGAAACTACCCGAGGCCACAGAAAGAACCATACAAAAAATTATAGGGAACAGTGACTGATGAACACGAAGACTGAGAATATTGCTAAACTGTCTTTATTGACAGATAACATACCTACGTAAAAAGTTCAATAGGATATAAAAAAAAAACCCTACTAGAACTAATAAGTGACTTTAGCAAATGTGTAGGATAATCAATATTAAAAAGCTATGTTATTTCTATACATGCTGGCAGTGAACAATTGGAAATTAAAAATTTTAAAGTAACATTTAAAATATTACCAAAGGGACGCCTGGGTGGCTCAGTCAATTAAGCATCAGCCCTTCATGATCCCAGGGTCCTGGGATTAAGTCCAGCATCTGGCTCCTTGCTCAGCGGGGAGCCTGCTCTTCCCTCGGCCTGACACCACCCCTCCCCCCCATCCCCCCACCCCGCTTGTGCTCTCTCTGACAAATAAATAAAACCTTAAAAAATAAAATAAAATATTACCAAAAATATGAAATATATTTAGGGATATGTATTGGTATGCTCGGGCTGCCATAACAGAATGCCACAGATTGGGTGGCTTAAACAACAGACATTTATTTTCTCTTAGTTCTGAAGGCTAGATGTCTAAGGTCAAGGTATCAGCAGAGTTGGTTTCTGGTGAGACCTCTCTTCCTGACTTGCAGACAACCACTTTCTCACTTTGTTCTCACATGACATTTCCTCTGTGCATGCACATTCCTGTTATCTCTTCCTCTTCTTATAAGGATACAAGTCCCAGTGGATTAGAGCCACATTTTTATGACCTCATTTAATTTTACCACCTTAAATGTACCTCTATGTACAGTCACATTGGAGGTTAGGGCTTCAACATATGTATTGTGGGGGGACACAGTTCAGTCCATAACAGGATAACTCTAACAAAATCTATGAATGATCTGTGCACTGGAAACTATAATATATTGCTGAGGGAAATTAAGGAAGATCTAAATAAATTGAGAGATATTTACTGAGTCAGGACATTCAATATTGTTAAACTGTGAATACTCTACAAATCAATCTGTATACTCAACACAATCCCAGTCAAAATCCCAACAAGATTGTTTTTGCAGAAAGACATAAGCTGAATTTAAAATTCAGATGGAAATGCGACGGACCAAAATTAGCCAAACATCTCTGAAAGAAAAGAACAAAGTTGGAAGGCTAACACCATCTGATTTCAAGAATTATTTTGAAGCTGCAGTAATCAGGAGAGTGTGGTATTGGCATAAAGACAAATATATTTAAATGGAACAGAATGGAGTCAAGAAATAAACCTACATCTATATGAAAAACTGATTTTTGATAAAAGTGCAATGGTCAAGCAGTGGAAAATGAATGGCCTGTTGAACAAAGGGAATTACAAAGGGAGACAAGAAAGCTTTTAGGGGTGTTAGATATGTTCACTGTCTTGATCGTGGTGAGAGTTTTATGGGTGTATGTATATGTCAAAAGTTATCATATCAAACACTTTAGATATATCCAGTTTATGTCAATTATATCTCAGTAAAGCTGTTTTTATTTTTTTAAAGAAAAAGATCAAAGGCAATTTATTTTTTCTTGATACCTTAACTAACAATATGTTGCTCATACAATAGAAAAACTTGTCACCTGATTAGTATAAACCTTAGGTATACATCTCAAGCAATAAAGCTGTTTTTAAGAAAGAAAAATGTGAATAAGAACTTAATTTGGATAAGGAGAATATATAAGTAATTTAAGAAAACAAATAAACCATTTGCTAATAGGAGTGGTAATGTAGTTGAGTATTTATATCAGGAAGGCTTGCTCAGTTTGCAAATATTAATAGACATTTGTTAAGTAGCAATCATTTGTTTTGTATGTGTTTTTCTAATGAAAGCAATCACAGGAAATTTGAGAAAAAAACAGAAAACAGTTTAATAATGTTTAAGTGGGAAACTGACTTAAATCTTTAGAACAAAAAGTTTGGCATCCAAAAATTTCTTTTCTATAAATTTATTGATATTGAGGACCACTGATCCTTCAGAATGAGTTTTGTCTAAAAAATTCAATTTCACTTAATTGTCATCAACAAGAAAGTTTTTGTTTGCTTGCTTTTATTTTTTTAATTGGCCTCTATTCTAGAAAAGGGGCCCAAAAAGGAGTCATTTCTAGGATGCATTTCAGAAGGGTAAAGGATCTGGCAGACTTCACCCTGTTTTAATTGGAATTCTATAAATTGAATTTTATATACTAAAGTTTAACCAACTGGAATTTCAATTTGAAAAGCATAAGAGGAATAAATATGGAACACATTGTTCATTATACTTATTTATGCCACATTATAATATTTTGTTTAAAAGCAGAAGGTCAAAGTTTTATAAAAATAATTACATAAAGGAGAAATTTGCTCTTTCTGAGCAGCTAAAGTGACACTGCAGACCATTCTTAGTAAACAGGCACAGGGTCACTGCAAAGGTCCATGGTTTCTAATAGTTTTCTTAATAGTTCCTAACAGGAAACCAGTACTATAAGCTGAACGCCAACAAAGCCAAGGGTACCAGTGGATGTTTATTAAGAATTAACTATGTGATTAGTAATAGCTGACATGTTTGAGGATTTGCTATAAACTAGACTCCATGATCAATATTTTGCACCAATTATTTATATATATACAGATTAAATTAGTGCATAGACAATACTCAATGGCCATACGGATTTAAGGTCTCAGATGAATCTATAAACATTCTTATAAAATTATTTATTTTGCTTATGTTAATATTGATAATTGTGCAAAATGCTTTACATTTACCATCCAATGTGGGGGAAAGATACATGTCTAAAAGTTAGGCATTTTTAAGAGAGAATCTATAAAAGGGTGAATTAAAATGGAATTGGGGTGAGGTATAACCAGAACCCAGTTTATTTTTTTATAGTAATTTTTTATTATGTTAGTCATCATACAGTATATCCTTAGTTTTTGATGTAATGTTCCATGATTCATTATTTGCGTATAACACCCAGTGCACCATGCAATATGTGCCCTCCTTAATAACCATCACTGGCTTATCCCAATCCCCCACCCCCCTCCCCTCTGAAGCCCTCAGTTTGTTTCCCAGAGTCCATAGTCTCTCGTGGTTCATTCTCCCTTCTGTTTACCTCCCCTTCATTCTTCCCTTCCTTCCCCTACTGATCTTCCTATTTCTTATGTTCCATAAATGAGTGAAACCATGTGATATTTGTCTTTCTCTGCTTGACTTATTTTACTTAGCATAATCTCCTCCAGTCCCATCCATGCTGCTGCAAATGCTGTGTAATCGTTCTTTCTGATAGCTGAGTAATATTCCATTGTATATATGGACCACATCTTCTTAATCCAGTCATCTGTTGAAGGGCATCTTGGCTCCTTCCACAATTTAGCTATTGTGGACAATGCTGCTTTGAACGTTGGGGTGCATATGGCCCTTCTCTTCACTACATCTGTATCTTTTGGGTAAATACCCAGTAGTGCAATTGCTGGATCATAGGGTAGCTCAATTTTTAACTTTTTGAGGGACGTCCACACTGTTTTCCAAAGTGGCTGTACCAACTTGCATTCCCACCAACAGTGTAAGAGGGATCCCCTTTCTCCACATCCTCTCCAACATTTGTTGTTTCTTCCCTTGTCAATTTTTGCCATTCTAACAGGTGTAAGGTGGTATCTCAATGTGGTTTTGATTTGAATTTCCCTGATGGCTAATGATTTTGAACATTCTTTCATGTATCTGTTAGCCATTTGTATGTCTTCATTGGAAAAGTGTCTGTTCATATCTTCTGCCCATTTTTTAATTTGATTATTTGTTTCTTGGGTGTTGAGTTTGAGAAGTTCTTTATAGATCTTGGATACCAGCCCTTTATCTGTAGTGTCATTTGCAAATATCTTCTCCCATTCTGTGGGCTGCCTCTTTGTTTTGTTGACTGTTTCCTTTGCTGTGCAGAAGCTTTTTATCTTGATGAAGTCCCAAAAGTTCATTTTTGCTTTTGTTTTCCTTGCCTTTGGAGACGTGTCATGAAAGAATTTGCTGTGGCCGATGTTGAAGAGGTTACTGCCTATGTTCTCCTCTATGATTTTGATGGATTCCTGTCTCACATCAAGGTCTTTCGATCACAAAGACAGCATGGTTTTGGCACAAAAACAGACACATAGACCAATGGAACAGAATAAAGAACCCAGAAATGGACCCTCGGCTCTTTGGGCAACTAATCTTTGACAAAGCAGGAAAAAATATCCAGTGGAAAAAAGACAGTCTCTTCAATAAATGGTGCTGGGAAAATTGGACAACTATATGCAAAAGAATGAAACTTGACCACTCTCTCACACCATACACAAAGATAAACTCCAAATGGATGAAAGACCTTGATGTGAGACAGAACCCAGTTTAAAGCATTACATTGGGACCCAAAGCTTGGTCAATGTTTCTCTGCCTGTACTTCTCTAGTCTAGGACTAGTTCTGGCTCTCTAATATCCTGCTTTTCCTAATAAGTTGTATTAGTTTCCTATTGTTGCTAAAACAAATTATCACAAATTAAGGGGCTTAAAACAACACAAATGTAGGGGCGCCTGGGTGGCTCAGTCGTTAAGCGTCTGCCTTCAGCTCAGGGCACGATCCTGGTGTTCTGGGATCGAGCCCCACATCAGGCTCCTCTGCTGGGAGTCTGCTTCTTCCTCTTCTGCTCCCCCTGCTTGTGTTCCCTCTCTCACTGGCTGTCTCTCTCTCTGTCAAATAAATAAATAAAACATCTTTTTTAAAAAAATACAAATTTATTCTTCTATAGTTCTGGAGGTCAGTTTTACTAGGCTACAGTCAAGGTGTCCGCAGAACTGGTTCCTTCTGGAGGCTCTGAGGAAAATCTGTTCTCTTGATCTTCTAGCTTCTGTTGCCTGCCTTCCTTGGTTCATGACCCCTTCCTTGCAGTCCAACCTCTTGCTTCCATGGTCACATCCCCTACTTCGTCTTCTGTGTTAAATCTCCCTCTGCCTCTCTCTTTTTAAGGACACCTGTGATTACATTTAGGACCTACCTGAATAATCTAGGATACTCTCCCCATCTCAGGATACTTTAATCACATCTGCAAACTCCTTTTTGCCGTATAAATTAACAATCAGGTTCTGGGGACTAGGATGTGGATATCTTTGGCTGCCATTAATCAACTACCACATCAGTGGATATAGGACCACGTGGTTATTACATACATTTCTTTTGTATCTCAGAACGTTTTGCCTTACCGTATTCTTAGTTTACTGGTTTCCAAAATGTATTCCTCAGCATACTGGTTTTGCAGAATGTTAAAGGTATTGTGTTAGTCAATAGGTATTGAAAGAAGCATAGTAAAGAAAATGTTAGTTTCTTGCTACAGGACTTCCCAGAGCTCTTAAGCATTGAAAACTTCCAAAAGAAGAATATAATTTGCAGCCAGTCTCAAGTTTAGTTGGCCAAAGAACCCCTTTCTGTGGAGAATCTCAAAAGGTTACTGTTCCACTGCACACATTTTTTGGAGACTGTGACTTAAGTGATATGTAGGATTTATGTAATTTAGCTATATTTTTTATTTATATATGTGACATCCTTGATGCCAAGAAAATGTCAGACATAATGACCCAATTAGATTCTTATAAGTGGGTCCACATATTGTAAGGTCCTAAGACCTCACAAGAACAAGATAAAATTAACTAGGTAACCCCTACAAAGTCAAAGATTTACATACTGATAGGGTAAATAATGACATTGAGCTTTCTCCTCCTGTTTCTTCTAATAATGCTGTTACCATTTATAGGATGTGGTTTGACATAATGGTAGAATAGGGCTGATCTTGGGAGGTATTATTAAATGTTACAAAGGGAATTTTTAATTTTATATAATTTTAAATGTATATAAACCTTTATCAAAACAATTCCTTTAATAATCTAGGCTTGAGATATCACCTTCACTACTAAGATGTCAATTCTAATAGTGTTTCTAAGATCCTGTAATCCAGACTGGTCTCTGTCTTCAATATATTACCCTAACATCCCCAAGAGTCCATAGTTACTAATGAGGATGATTTAATTGTGGGTATACTTTGTATGCTAGTCTTGATCCTACTACTAATCCGTACATACTTTGGGACAAGTCACCTCTTTGGGCCCAAGATTATACATCTATAAAATGAAAGGGTAAGTTAGTAAAGTCACTTACAGCTATAATTTCCTGTGATTCCATTATCCCAGGCAGAGAGCCTACCATCCACCCAACTGCCTCTGGAAAACCGGGAGCCATGGGACTCTAGAAGTCGACTATTTTTCTGGAAAACTGAAAAATCTCTCAGAGGGTATAGTCTTCTATTAAGTGTTGTCTCCAAAACTCTTACTCCTGTTAAATAAGTTTAGCCCTAACTTAGGACTTAAAAGCCAGATTCAGAGATACGAAGGTTTACTGAACTAATTTGTGTATTGAAATTTGTCACTAAAATGAAAATAAAAGATATTGATTTTTTACATCAGCAGAAACAGGATGGTGAAACAAAAATCAGGGAAGCTTATTTCTTTTCATAGAATATAGCTGGGAAATATAGTTAAAACAACATTAGATTTGAAAGAAGTTTGAAGCAAAAGTCTATTACTAACTAGCTGCATTCCTGTAAACCCAGATGAACCTGTTTTCTCATCCACCTATTGGGAAAAATAACATCTGTACTAGTCACTTCACAAGAGTTCTGAGAAACTTAAATGAGGCAATGTAGGAGAAATAAGCTTTGCAAAGTGAAAAACTCTTTGCAAATATAAGAACTCAAAGCTGAAAACACCTAAAGTACTTTATTTCTGTGAAAGTCTACAGTGTCCCTAGAAACAAGATTAAGGAAGTAAATGAGTAAAACCGACAACCAGTAAGAGAAAACAGGTACCAAATGAATGCACTTGACAAAGGAAATGGATTAAATCTAGGAAGGGGTGTTGAATATTAAGAGTTGATGAGCAATGATTACAATATATTAGGCTGGTACAATAACACAAGAGTGGATATAAAGTAGAGATTGTGAGAAGAATATTATATGTGGGAGGATTGAGTCACTTTTAACTTAGTCTTTCTCTATAGTATTCTAGGAAAGAGAAATATGGAAGCATGTGAAATAAAAATATTTAAAAATGTAAAAAAGCTAGCAACAAATTATAGATAAGATGAAAAATACTTTGTAGATAAACTCAGACATACTTTGAAAAATAGCAGAGAACTGATAGAAAGTCCTTTATGTTATATTGTTCTTAGTACACGATATTAAAGGGAAAAGGGCATCACAAATGAACTTATTTATTTATTACGAGAAATTAGGATTGAGTCAGTTCAAAATCCTGGTATATCCTCTAAGGTCAATAAAAATGTTTACCTTTCTGGGTTCAGAGAAGGAAGATGACAGGATAAAGTCATACAAATATATACAAGAACTACATAATAAGCTAATATCTATGTGCCAGGAACTCTGCTGGGTGCTTTACATACATTACTTCAGCTAATCTTTTTTTTTTTTTTTGCTCACATTTAATTTTTAAAAAGATTTTATTGATTTGAGGGAGAGAGAGAAAGAGGGACCAAGCATGGGGGGGGGGGGAGTGGCAGAAGGAGAAGAAGCAGCAGACTCCCCATTGAGCAGAGAGCCCAACACAGAACTCAATCCCAGACCCTGGGATCATAACCTGAGCTGAAGGCAGATGCTTAACTGACTAAGCAACCCAGGTGCCCTGCTCACATTTAATTTTTATTTTGATTTTTTAAATATTGCACAAGACAATATTGATTTCATTTATTTCTTTTATTTCATTATTTCTTTTCTTTTCTTTTGGTTAGGTTTTATTTATTTATTTGACAGAGAAAGACAGCCAGCAAGAGAGGGAACACAGACAGGGGGAATAGGAAAGGAAGAAGCAGGCTCCCAATGGAGGAGCCTGATGTGGGGCTCGAACCCAGGACTCTGGGATCACACCCTGAGCCAAAGGCAAACGCTTAACGACTGAGCCACCCAGGTGCCCCTATTTCATTATTTCTGTTTGCTGCTGTTATTTTATTTACTGAAAGAGAGAGAAACTTTTGTGGCCTTTTTCTTTTTTTTCTATAGCTTGCCTTAAGATTTCTTAACATGGAATATTTAAGTAAGCTGAAGAGAAAAATGGGTTTTACAAAATCGCTGGGAGGGAAAAGGCAAGGTTGCATTGTTAATCATGCTCTATGGTGGGTGATCAACTGCAGGTACAATTATGTCTGACTGTTAATTAAGTGCTCTAAGAAGGGAACACCCAAATTTAATTAAAACCTTAAGCACAATTAATTAAGAAAATATTTTTCTGAATGAATCAGAGTTATGTATGGAAGATATCAAGCAAGTAATTTCTTCTTTTTTGGATCTCAGCCTCCTCACCTAGGAAATGTCAGGATGAAATGACTACAATAAAGGCCCTGATAACTATATTAAGTTCTAAATGATATTGTCCTTTAGGAAAAGATAGGGCAAGTCCTTTCCAACCATCTGATCACTGAACAAGATCTGTAATTTCCCATGGCCATCTTTTGTTCATGGGATTCCCTCCAAACCAATCCCCCATCTGTCCTAATTTTAAGGAGAAAGATCATCCCAAATATCACCTCCTTCAAATATCACATTCTAAAATGTTTCCATCTGAAATATTACCTCCCTTATGTGATTTTTGCACATGTCTACTAATCATATAGCATCTTTCTCAAATCTTGCATGACATCTTATGCAAGATGGGAAGTACGACATAATGAGTGAAAGATGAAGCTCTGAAATTCAATTGTCTAGATACAAATCCTGGCTGTACACTAGCTGTGTAACCCTGGACAAATCACTTAAACCTCTTTTTGTTACTTTCTCTTCTATGAAATGGGAATATCTAACTCAAGGAATTTTATAGCAATTTACTTTTGAGTTTTTCTGTGTTTTTTTTTTTTTATTTTAATCCCAATATAGTTAACATACAGTATTATATTAGTTTCAGGAGTACAATACAGTAATTCAATTCTATGTTACTCAGTGCTCATCGTGGTAATGTTGCTCTAAATTCCCTTTACCTATTAAATCCATCCCTCCACCCATCTCCCCTCTGGTAAACATCAGTTTGTTCTCTGTCAAACTATAATTACAGTTTTTGGTTTGTTTCTTTTTTATTTCATTTGTTTATTGTGTTTCTTAAATTCCATATATGAGTGAAAACATATGGCATTTATATTTCTCTGATTGACTTATACTTTATAGATCTATCCATTTTTGCTGCAAATGTCAAGATTTCATTCTTTTTAATGGCTGAGCAATATTCCATTGTGTATTTATACTACTTCTTTATCCATTCATCAATCATTGGACACTTGGGCCACTCCCATATCTTGGCTATTGTAAATAATGCCGCAATAAACATAGGAGTGCATATATCTTTTCAAATTAGTGTTTTTGTACTCTTTGAGTAAATACCCAGTAGTGAAATTTCTGGATCACATGGCAGTTCTATTTTTAATTTTTTGAGGCACTTCCTTACTTCTTTGCACAGTGACTGTACCACCTTGCATGAGGGTTCATCAACACCATCAACAGTGCATGAGGGTTCTTTTTTCTCCATAACCTCTCCAACACTTGCTGTTTCTTGTGTTTCTAATTTTAGCCATTCTAACAGGTATGAGAAGATATCTCATTGTGGTTTTGACTTGCATTTCCCTGATGATTAGTGATGTTCAGCATCTTTTCAGGTGTCTCTTGACCATCTTTACGTCTTCTTTGGGAAAATGTCTGTTCATGTTTTCTGCCCATTTTTTAATTGATTTGATTTTTTTGGTGTTGAGTCGTATAAGTTCTTTTATATATTTTGGATTCTAACCCTTTATCAGATATGTCATAGGCAAATATCTTCTCCCATTCAGTAGGCTGTCTTTTAGTCTTGTTGATGATTTCCTTTGCTGTGAAGAAGGTTTTATTTTGATGTAGTCTTAATAGTTTACTTTTGCTTTTGTTTCCCTTTCCTCAGGAGACATATCTAGAAAAACGTTATGGTCAATGTCAGAGATGTTACTGCCTGTTCTCTTCTAGGATTTTTATGGTTTAACGTCTCACATTTAGGTATTTCATACATTTTGAGTTTATTTTTGTGTATGGTCTAAGAAACTGGTCTATTTCATTCTTATGCATGTAGCTGTCCAGTTTTCTCAATACTATTTGTTGAGACTTTTTTCCCATTGCATATTCTTGCCTTCTTTGTTGAAGACTAATTGACCATATAATTGTGGGTTTATTTCTGGGCTCTCTATTCTGTTCCATTGATCTATGTGCTTATTTTTGTGCCAGTACAATACTGTTTTAATTACTACAGCTTTGTACTATATCTTGAGATCTGGGATTGTGATACCTCCAGTTTTGTTCTTTTTCAAGATTGCTTTGGCTCCTCAGGGTCTTTTGTGGTTCCATGAAAATTTTAGCATCATTTGTTCTAGTTCTGTGAAAAATACGTTGGTATTTTGATAGGGATTGCATTAAATCTATAGGTTGCTTGGGATAGCATGGCCATTTTAATAATATTTATTCTTCCATCGATGAACATAAAATACTTTCCATTTCTTTACATCATCTTCAATTTCTTTCATCAATGTTTTGTAATTTTCAGAATACAGGTCTTTCACCTCCTTGATTAAATATACTTCTAGCTATTTTATTCTTTTTGGTGCATTTGTACATGGGATTGTTTCCTAATTTCTCTTTCTACTACTTCATTATTACTGTATAGAAATGCAAGGGATATCTCTACATTGATTTTGCATTCTGTGACCTTACTGAATTCATGTATTAGTTCTAGTAGTTTTTTTGGTGGAGACTTCAGGGTTTTCTACATATAGTATCATGTCATCTGCAAATAGTGAAAGTTTTACTTCTTCCTTATCGATTTGGATGCCATTTATGTATGTATGTATGTATGTATGTATGTATGTCTGATTGCCATGGCTAGGGCTTCCAGTACTATGAAGAAAAGTGGTAAGAGTGAACATCCTTGTCTTGTTCTTGACTTTAGGGGAAAAGCTCTCAGTTTTTCCACACTGAGTATGGTGTTAGCTGTGGGTTTTTCATATATGGCTTTTATTACATTGAGGTATGCTCCCTCATGGACTCTGGGAAACAAACTGAGGGCTTCAGAGGGGAGGGGGGTGGGGGAATGGGATAGGCTGGTGATGGGTAGTAAGGAGGGCACGTATTGCATGGTGCACTGGGTGTTATACGCAAGTAATGAATCATGGAATTTTAAATAAAAAACTAGGGATGTACTGTATGGTGACTAACATAATATAATAAAAAAATATTATTAAAAAAATAAACCTACTTTGTTGAGGGATTTTATCATGAATGGATGTACTTTGTCAAATTTTTTTCTGCATCTGTTGATATGATAGCATGATTTTTATCCTTCCTCTTATTGATATGATGTATCACATGGATTGATTTGCAAATACAGAACCACCCCTGCATCCCAGAAATAAATCCAACTTGATCATGGTGAATGGTATGGTTGGATTTGGCTTGCTAATATTTTGTTGAGGATTTTTGTATCTATGTTCATCAGAGATACTGGTCTATAGTTCTTTTTTGTAGTCTCTTTATCTAGTTTTTGTATCAGAGTAATGCTGGCCTCATAGAATGAACTTGGAAGTTTTTGGGGGGTTCCCCCTCTTCTATTTTTTGGAATAGTTTGAGAAGAATGGGTTAACTCTTCTTTAAATGTTTTGTAGAATTCACCTGTCAGCCATCTAGTCCTGAACTTTTGTTTCTTGGGAGATTTTTGATTACCGATTCAGTTTCCTTGCTGGTAATTGGTCTGTTCAAATTTTCTATTTCTTCCTACTTCAGTTTTGGAAGGTTATATGTTTCTAGGAAATTATCCATTTCTTCAAGATTGCCCAATGTGTTGACATATAATTTTTCATAATATTCTCTTAGAATCATTTGTATTTCTGTGGTGTCAGTTGTTCTCTTTTTTCATTTCTGATTTTATGTGAGGTCTCTCTCTTTTGTTTTGTTTTGTTTGATGAGTCTGACTAAAGATTTCTCAATTTTGTTGATCTTTTCAAAGAACTAACTCCTGGTTTTATTGATCAATTCTATTGGGTTTTTCTGTTTCTGTATCATTTATTTCTGCTTTAATCTTTATAATTTCATTCCTTCTGTCGGCTTTAGGCTTTCTTTGTTGTTCTTTTTCTATCTCCCTTAAGTGTAAGATTAGGCTGCTTACTTGAAATTTATCTTCCTTCTTCAAGTACGCTTGTATTGCTATACACTTCCTTCTCAGAACCACTTTAGTTGCATCCCAAAGGTTTTGGACCATTGTTTTCAGTTTCATTTGTCTCCACGTTTTTTTAATTTCCTCTTTGATTTCCAGGTTCATCCATTCACTGTGTAGTAGCATGTTATTTAAGTTCAATGTATTTGTGGTTTTTTTCAGATTTATTCTGTGGTCAATTTCTAGTTTCATAGTATTGTAGCTGGAAAAGATGCATGGTAGGACTTCGATCTGGAATTTGTTGACTTGTTTTGTGGCCTAATATGTGACCTATTCTGGACAATGTTCCATGAGCCCTTGAGAAAAATGTATATTCTGCTGTTTTAGGATGGAATGTTCTGAATATATCTGTTAAATCATTCTGGTCCTATGTGTCATTCAGAGCTACTGTTTCCTTGTTGAATTTCTGTTTGTATGATCTAACCATTGATGTAAGTGGGGTGTTAAAATCCTCTATTATTATTGTAGATTATTTCCTTTATGTTTGTTATTAAGTGTTTTATGTACTGGGTGCTCCCATGGTGGGTGCATTAATATTTACAATGATTTTTATCTTCTTGTTGGAGCCCTTTAATGATTATATAGTGTATCCTGACAATTGTAGTTTTAGGGTCTGTTTTGTCTCATATAAGTATTGCTACCCAGTTTGCCTTTCACTTCCATTTGCATGATAAATGTTTCTCCATCCCTTTACTTTCTTTTTTTTTCTTTGTTTAGTTTTTATTTAAATTCCAATTAATTAACATACAGTATAATATTAGTTTCAGGTATACAATATAGTGATTCAACACTTCCACACAACAATGCCTCACTTTCAATCTGCATGTGTCCTTGGGTCTTAACTGAGACTCTTTTTTTTTTTTTATAGTTTTTATTTTGTTATATTAGTCACCATACAGTACATCCCTAGATTTTGATGCAATGCTCCATGATTCATTATTTGCGTATAACACCCAGTGTACCATGAGATATGTGCCCTCCTTAATACCTATCACCGGCCTATCCCAATCCCCCACCCCTCGCCCCTCTGAAGCCCTCAGTTTGTTTCCCAGAGTCCACAGTCTTTCATGATTCATTCCCCCTTCTGTTTACCCCCCCTTCATTCTTCCCTTCCTTCTCCTACCGATCTTCCTATTTCTTATGTTGTAGGCAGCATATAGATGGGTCTTATTTTTTTTTTATCCACTCCATCATCCTATGTCTTTTAATTGGATCATTTATTCCATTTACATTCAAAGTAATTATTGATAGCTATGTATTTATTGCTACTGTGTTACTTGTTTTATGGTTGTTTTTGTAGTTCTGCTCTGTTCCATTTTTCCCTTGTTCTCTTCTCTCGTGATAAGTTGGCTTTCTTTAGTGATATCCTTGGATTCCTTTCTCTTTTTTTTTTTTTGAATATCTATTACTGGGTTTTGATTTGTGGTTACCATTAGGTTTATATATAACATCCTACGCATATAGCAGTCTATATTAAGTTAATGGTTGCTTAAGTTTGAACCCACTCTTTACTCCTCTCCACCAATAGTTTAAGTACGCGGTGTCATACTTTACAGCCTTTTATTTTGTGAGTCAGTTGAGTGATTTTTACAGATAGCAGATTTTTACTATAGAAAAGCAGATTTTTCCTGCTTCTGCATTTCCTTCTTTTCTTATTCCTATTTATAGTTTTTTCTTTCCACTCAGAGACCATTTAACATTTTTTGTAAATCTGGTTTAGTGGTCATGAATTCCTTTAACTTTTGTTTGTCTGGGAAACTTTTCATTTTTCCTTCTATTTTGAATAATAGAATTCTGAATAATATCCTTGCTGGATAGAGTATTCTTGGTGGCAGTTTTTTTTACTGCCAGCACTTTGAATTTATCATGCCACTTTCCTCTGATCTGCAAAGTTTCCGCTAAAAAATCATCTGATAGACTTATGGGGTTTCCCTTGTATGTAACTGTTTTCTTTTCTCTTGCTGCTTTAAAAATTCTCTTTATCACCACTTTTGCTATTTTAATTACCATGTGCCTTGGTGTGGACCTCCTGGGGTGGACTTTGTTCGGGGCTCTGTGTGTCTCCTGGACCTAGATTTCTGTTTCCTTCTCCAGCTTTGGGAAGTGTTCAGCTATTATTTCCTCAAATGAATTTTCTGCCTCCTTTTCTCTCCTCCTTCTGGGATTCTTATAATGTGAATCTTATTATGTTTGATTGTGTTGCTCACTTTCCTAAGTCTATTTTCATTTCTTATTTTTCTCTCTCCAGTTCACCTTGTTACTTTCCATTACTCTGTCCTCCAGGTCCCTGATCCATTTACTGCTTCCTTTGGTGTGCTACTTATTCCACTAGTGTATTTTTAATCTTATTTATTGAGTTCTCCATCCCTGATTTGTTCTTTTTTATGCTTTCCACCTCTCTGCTAAGGGTCTCACTGAGGTCCTCCACTCTTGAGAAAAGTCCAGGGAGTATCTTTATTACCTTTATTTTAAATTCTCTGTCAGCCATATTATTATCTCCATTTTGTTTAGGTCTCCTGCTGTGATTCTTGCCTTTTTCTTTTATTTGGAACATAGTCCTCTGTCTCCTCATTTTGTCTAACTCTCTGCGTCTCTATGTGTCAGGAAAGTCAGCTACATCTCGTGCTCTTGAAAGTAGTGGCCTTATGAAGAAGAGATCCTGTACTGCCCTGCAGTGCAGTGTCCCCTGTTCACTGGAACCTGGTGCTTCAGTGGCATCTTCTTTGTGTACTGCATGTGCCCTGCTACTGTGGCGGGGCCGCTTTTGCCTTCAGTTCAGTCATCTGCAATGGCTCTCTTTGCCTGTTGTGGGCAGGGTCTGGTTCCTGTGCTGTTGGTGGGTCAGTCTGGGGCTGTCTTGAGCTTAAGTTGAGTCAAATGGGGTGTTTGCCAGAGATGCAGCAGCATTGAACTGCAGGAGAACATAGGGGCCGTCTTTGCAGTGCCATCAGGAGAGGATTTGCTGCTGCTGGGTTGAAGGGGGAGGATCTGCAGAAATATGTTGTGGTATTAGCAAGGTTTGCATGGGTCTGCTGTGGGAAGGGACTTGGAGCTGTGGCCTGGCTGGAGGCAGAGTGTCTGCAGGAGAACATGTGGGTGAGATGCGTTGTCAGCAAGTTTTGTGTCAAGTGCTGGCATAGCACTGATTCCCTCAGGTATCTGTGTGTTTATGCTTTGGTGTGGGGGAGGGAAATGGTGCCCACCAGTTCCTTTGTTCCCAGAGAAGTCTCCCAATGATCCCTGCCCCTCCAGCACATGATCTGAGAATAGTAAACAAATCTCCCTCCAGTATATCCCCAGCATTTTTCAAACTCTGGCTTCCATAGGACTGTTTGCTATGCTGTCTCTTTAAGGGTGGGAATTCAGTTTCCTCTCAGCCTCCCAGCTCTCTCATGATCCTGTTGGTTTTTAAAGTTCCAGGCTGTAAGTACTGCTGGTTGTCAGAATTCATGAAATAGGCCCCTCTGGTTTTCAAAGCCAAATGTTATGGGGATTTGTCTTCCCCATGCAGGCTCACTGGTGTGAAAATATGTTTCCAACATGGTGCTTGATCCCATGACCCTGATATCATGACCTTAGCTGAAATCAAGAGTCAGACGCTTTACCAACTGAGCTACGCAGGCACCCCTGCTCTGCTTTATTTTCATTAAAAAAAAAATTCTCTTTATATTTCAGTTTGGGTAATTACTAATGATATATCTTCAAGTTCACTAATTCATTTATTGCCTGTGAGAGGAATCCATCAAAGGCATTCTTCATCTCTGTTACTATGTTTTTCTTTTTAAATTTCTAATATTTCCATTTAACCTTTAGCTTCTATCTCAGCTAAAATTCCCCATATGTTTACTACTGCCTACCATTTCCAGTCAAGACTTAAACATATTAATTTTAGTTACTTTAAATGCCCTGTCTCATGGTTCAAATATCTGGGTCATCTCTAAGTCTGGTTCTGTTAACTCATTTGTTTCTTGACAGAGAATTGTTTGGTCCTTGCTTCTGTGTGTGTCTCATAATATTTGACTGAATTCCAGACAACGTAAATAGAAATATAAAGACTGAAGTATATAGTATTTATGCTTGGAAATTGGCATATCTTTCTTTGCTAGGTTATTGGATGGGAGGTGGTGAATCAATTTAGTAACAAATTGAGTTGAATTATAGTTTTTTTGTGGTGGTGGTTACTCTCCACGTGACATCAGCTTCAAATCACTCCCGGTTTACCTTGTGTTAAGGATTGGGCTGATCTGCTGAAGAATTTTTCCTAAAGTTCTTGCTCCACCCATGGCTTCAAGCCTTCCCTGTGCTCTTACACCTCAGAGAGAGTCTATAGTAACAAATGTAAACTTTCCCTTACCCCACCCCCACCCCATTAATAGATTGATATTGATAATTACTCAGTGCAGCATCCCTGATGATAGGAGGCTGGGAATAGGATTCTCTGTTGTCTTCATTCTTAGGCAAGCCCTGTGCTCCTGGGTCTTGGAGGCAGGGATTTCTCAGTGATCCTGTGTTTCCCTAGTTGGTCTGGGCCCAACATAAGTTTCTTTTTCTATACCTGGGAATGGGGATATTTTTCCTTTTCTCCTTTGCCAGCTACAATTATCCTATGCCTGTTGCTGCCCTTCTCTCAGTGACTTACAGTTTCTATTCCTTAGGGAAAACAGGTCCAACTGGGAATTTTTACCTTTCCTGTAGTGGCAGCCAGTCCACTCCTTAGTCTCTTTTTCATTATTACACTCCCAGTCTTTTTAGTGAGAACCCAGTAGAGATCTAAGGAGAAGAGCTGGCAAGCGGGTCTGAACTCTCTTTATATCTGAAGCTCCCCATAGGTTCTACAATTTCAACTATCCCATATTCAGTACTTAACAATTTGTTAAAAATGTCATCTGAAATCATCTTACCCATTTGATGATGGCCCCATCCTCTTTCTGTGCTCTGCTACATGTAAGCCAGTGCTCTCTTGGAAGCACCTGCCTTTACTTGATTTCAAGCTAGACGGTTTCCTTACAACCTCAGCTCATTGATAGGTTCAATAAAAGTTATGACTTTTTATATTATCTGGGTTTTTTTTTAGAGTAGGAGTGACCCTCCTTCTAGCTTTCTACATTAGGTGAAAGATGCCACATCACTGCCTCCACACCTTCATTTGAAAGATAGGATTCATCAGTATTTCATTTCATTTCATTTCAAAAAGAAGGAACCAGTATGTGAATTTGTATGAGCTGGATGATCAACTGAATCCATTTTTCTGTTATAAGAATGCAATTTCTGTGTTATTCTCTCTGCAAGTATAAATGTGCTCACCTCCTATCTGAGACTGGAGCCCATCATGTGAAACATAGGATGAGAAACCTCAAGTTCCTTTTCTACCTCTTAAAAAGATCGTCCAGCAAAGAATCCCTGCCTGACTACTAGAAACATACATTATGAGCAGCATGTAGGTACAGTGTCATTGCATTTTGAATTATTGAAATCTGGAAAAAAGTTTGATATAAAAATAGAGGGGTGCCTGGGTGGCTCAGCTGGTTTAGTGTCTGACTCTTTTTTTTTTTTAAAGATTTTATTTATTTATTTATTCATCAGAGAGAGAGCGAGAGCAAAAGCAGGGGAGCAGCAGGCAGAGGCAGAAGCAGGCTCCCCTCTGAGCAAGGAGTCCAATGTGGGACTCGATCCCAGGACCCTGGGATCATGACCTGAGCCGAAGGCAGACACAACCAACTGAGCCACCCAGGCATCCCATGTCTACTTCTTAATCTCAGCTCAGGTCTTGATTGCAGGGTCGTGAGTTCAAGCCCTGCATTGGGCTCCACACTGGTCATGGAGTCTACTTAAAAAGAAAAAAAAAATAGAAATAAAGCCTCAGTTTATGTGTAAAATCTTAAAAAGTAAAGTCAAGAAATTTCAAAGGTAGCAGGCCAAATGAATTATAAAATTTGCCTCACAGTGGTGTCATTTAAGCTGATGAACAGATAGACCAGTCACTGATATCAATAATGTAAGAACTATACTGCTCATGTGCATTAAACTGGGGCAAGATGTTTTGGTAACTATTGTGCAGTTATTTTTTTTTTTTTTAAGATTTTATTTATTTATTTCACAGAGAGAGAGACAGCTAGCGAGAGAGGGAACACAAGCAGGGGGAGCGGGAGAGGAAGAAGCAGACTCACAGCAGAGGAGCCTGATGTGGGGCTCGATCCCATAACGCCGGGATCACGCCCTGAGCCGAAGGCAGATGCTTAACCGCTGTGCCACCCAGGCGCCCCCTATTGTGCAGTTATTTTAACAATGACAATCTCTGCAATTCAAAATAATTTTTATTTATAACAATGCTATCCTGTCAGTTACTCAATAGTGGAACTTGTGCTTAACAGTATAATCAAGAAAATTAGGTCTGATAAAATGCCATGAAGAATGCCTGAAAACCACCACAGTATGTCATGCTGCTAACTTAGGAAAGTGCAGTTTCTCCTGAGTTACTTCCACTATGTTGAGATAAGATTAGGAGATCAAAAAGCATCATTAATTGCTGGAGAGGATGTGGAGAAAGGGGATCCCTCCTACATTGTTGGTGGGAATGCAAGTTGGTACAGCCACTCTGGAAAACAGTGTGGAGGTCCCTTAAAAAGTTAAAAATTGAGCTACCCTATGACCCAGCCATTGCACTACTGGGTATTTACCCCAAAGATACAGACGTAGTGAAGAGAAGGGCCATATGCACCCCAATGTTCATAGCAGCGTTGTCCACAATAGCTAAATTGTGGAAGGAACCAAGATGCCCTTCAACAGATGGATGGATTAAGAAGTTGTGGTCCATATATACAATGGAATATTACTCAGCTATCAGAAAGAACGATTTCTCAACATTTGCTGCAACATGGACGGCACTGGAGGAGATAATGCTAAGTGAAGTAAGTCAAGCAGAGAAAGACAACTATCATATGATTTCTCTCATCTATGGAACATAAGAACTAGGATGATCGGTAGGGGAAGAAAGGGATAAAGAAAGGGGGGTAATCAGAAGGGGGAATGAAGCATGAGAGACTATGGACTCTGAGAAACAAACTGAGGGCTTCAGAGGGGAGGGGGATGGGGGAATGGGATAGGCTGGTGATGGGTAGTAAGGAGGGCACGTATTGCATGGTGCACTGGGTATTATATGCAACTAATGAATCATCGAACTTTACATTGGAAACCAGGGATGTACTATATGGTGACTAACATAATATAATAAAAAAACATTAAAAAAAGCATCATTAAAGTCCAAATTTTTCTATAATGGTTACAAGGCTTCACATTCATTTCTATGGGAAGTTATAGCATTAATTATATACTTTTAAATACAGAAGGACTACAGGAAACTATCCCTCTCATAATTTGTTGTAACAAGAACATTTTTGTGATAGACCATGCCACTTAAGCATAGCAAGGCACATCTATTCAATAGATATTTCTACTCTAACCAACATATTCAGCAGAAACAGAAGGTTCAAATGTCGTTATGCTGGTCCCTTGACCTCTCTCGTGAAACATATAAAGTGTAAGGTGGTGCTTTTGTTGCCATCAAGGTTTTTTTTTTTTTTTTTTTTGGTCTTTGACATCCTCTGACTTTCAGCTGATAGCCTCTGTTATATGCATATGTAAGAGACTGCAATAGTGGAAAGGTCATATGGCATCAACCTAGGAGGACACTAGCATGTGACCTGGTCAAAAAATTACTGTTCATTACATCACAGAACATTTGCTGGGCAAGAATTCCATGAGAATTTGTAACTTGCTATCAGACACATCTTAGCATATTTTATTGTTAAAAAATATTCTTTTAAAGTTGAAGCAGGTAGTAGAAACTTCAAATGCTATCTTTATTATGAGTTTTAAATCTTAATTATCAACTTTAAAATTAAAAGTTTGTCACAAAATCCAATTAGAAGAGAAATGAGCAGAAAAGAGAAAAAAAGGATAAAAGATAGATTGTTGTGTATCACCTAGAAAGATAATCACATTTTGTTCTGCATACTTTATGTTCTCCTAGATGTCTGCGTATAAATAGGTTATTCTCTTAAAAAAAAATAACAGTGTAAATATTGTATGCACCAAATTACTTTTATTTTTAAAATACGCAAATAAAAAATTAAAAATAAATAAGCAAATAATAATCCTTAAATTCTTCACACTTAATACACAGAATCACAAACCATCAGAGACAAGTTGAAAGTTTTTAGAGTATCTAACCTAACACCACCCATTTTACATAATGTAAGAAGAAACTTAGCTCCAGAGTGGGAGAAGGAAGTTAGTGACTTTGATAAACTGAAGTTTAATGAATTATCTTTACACCTAACAGTCATAAATAACCCATTTCTAAGTTATCTGTTGCCCACATCTGGAATATTATAGAATGGGGCATAGCTGACTCAGAGCATGACATAAGATTCTTAATTATTAGCTATCTCTAAAAAATGTCTAGCCATTTTAAACATCAGAAATCTCTGCTTTATTACTACTCATTAAGTTTTTATTAACTGAGAATGAGTATCTATTTCTAGAACAATTTACATTTTATAGGATTATAGAATTTTTTGGCTGAAAGTATCCTTAAAGTTTCAGTCCTCTCTCAAGCTAACCTGATTCTCCATATGATACTGGAATCTTCTGTATAGCATCCATGCCTTGTGGTAACCTAGGTATTCACTTGGATACATTCCATCTTTGAGAACTTTTGACTGTTAAAAAGGATTTCCTTAATTGTGCCAAAATTTATATCCTTTTGATCTCTCTACCCACTATCCCTACCAAGGGTACTACATTTTGACAAAACATAAAATGTATCTTATCTCTCTTTTGCATATGATAACCCTTCGGAGTTAGGAAGATGGTGAACACATGGCTTCTCCTCTCCAAGCAAAGCAGCTATAATTTTTTAGATGTTGCTTATATGACATGTTTGGGAGGAGGTAAATCATAGTGGTAAAGAATACATTTTTGGTATCACACTCCAAATGTTCAAATCCCATAATAACCTACTGACTTTGTGATATTTGTATAATTAATACCACTGCTGTATCTTAGTTTCCCCATTTGTGAAAGATAAGTAAGAATGGTATTGATTCCATAGTACTGTCATAAAGATTGAAATAAATTATGTATCAAGCACTAGAGTAGACTGGACAATCATTGTTCCCAAATTTTATACCCTCCCTTCCTGTGTTAGAAGTATATATTCATGCTCTTTTCCATGTATGCAGGGACTACCACTGTGGTGGAGCATACTTCCCTGTCCCAGTAATGATGGGTTTAGCCAAATGATCTGCTTTAGACAATGTAATGATAGCAGAAGTGACATCATCAGAACTTTAAACATTCTTGAATGGTTTGCCTGCTTTCTTGTGCTGTGATTATCTTCCATATGAAGAATATTCCCCCAGGGAGTCACTGGTCCAAGGAAAATAAGAAAACCCACACAGCAAACATGAACCCAACCTGCAGTCAGAAGCTAAGCCTCACCTATCTCAGCCAAGTCTAGCAGAACCACAATTGATTCATAACCTTTTGAGGGGGAAAAAACGTTTTTTGGTGTAAGCCATTGAGACTTTGTGGTCGTCTGTTACAATATTGATCACCTATTGCCACAATAATGCTTCATAACAAACCACATCAAAACTCAACAACATGCAATAAGCATTTACTTCTAGCTCTCTTGTCTATAGGTTGACTGGAGTTCAGCTGGTCTTTGCTGGTCTTGGCTGTGATTTGCTCCAAAAGCTGCAGATTGGGTATGTGTCTACTCCAAATAAGTCCTATCCCCCTCAGACCAGCACCTACCCAAGGCATGTTCATCTCACGGTAACAAGCAGGAGTGTAAGAGGGCAAACCCAACTAAGAAAACACATGCAAAAAACCTGGGCTTTTGCCTGTCATGTCTACTAGCTGACTATTGGTCAAAGAAAATCATGTGCCCAAGTCCAAAGTCAAGAGACGGGGAAGCAAATTTAATCTTCTAAGGAATTTGGGAGAGGGAGGAATGAATATTTATGAAATAATCTAATCTATAGTTACACAGCAAAAACTAATATAAGTTCTTAACAGAATGTTGGATACATAGTAACTGGTAAACAAATGTGCTAGTTATAATTAAGCATTATCAATGATTCAGGTCTTCTCCATTTTCGTTACTCTGCTACAAATGCAGTTTGTTACTGACCCCCTCAATAATAAGATGTTGACGCAGAAAGCCTTTGATCTGATAGGAGAGATTATCATAGTTCTCATCCTAGGTACTTTTCTTATTTTAAGCCAGCCTAAGCATTAACGTTTTTGGCAGCCCATCGCTTTCACCTAAAATCCTGTTTCTCTTTCACAGACTGAAGCTCAAACATCTCTTCCCATTAAGTGATAAATAATCAGGCTATATGTATATTTAAGTCCATCTTTCTATATCTAATTTAGTTGCAGCCTATTCAGATATTTTTAGATCCTGATTTTATCACCTTCATGGCACACATACACTCTCTATCTTCATCCAAGTCATTGAGAGAAAATTTATACTGACAACACAAGAAAGAAGGACTCAACTGGACTGTATCTAGCCAGGGAAGCTGTGGAATCCCTACCCATAAAAACAGAGCTGACAGCTTCCTGCAAGAGTAGACCTCCTGAAAACACTAGCAATTCTATGACTTCATCATTCTTTCTGTGTTCTTCCTGAGCAGCTGCTCACAGCCTGTGCTGAGGCCATGAGACTGTGGGGAGAGAAGGGTGGAGGCCCAAATCTGGAAGCAAACAAAGTATGTTTCTGGGCAGGAACTAGTGGGTCCTACAAGCTATCCTTGAATAAAGAAGAAACACTATGGGATAATGAGAATAGCAACAACAGCAGGGTACAAATCCTTTCCTGGCATGGTAGACTTTCTAACGACAGTAAAGAGGATTGACCACTTAGGACTGGCAAGGCAACTTTAGGAATACCTGAAAAGGCAAACTCTAAGAATAGAACATTTGTATCACAATTCACAAGATAGGGGCTTGTATTCACATTGATCTTGCTTTGCTTTTTCTAAAGTGATACTTGAACATGGAACAAGAATTTAAAAATTTTTTTTGAGGTACAAAAGGATGTATAGTGAAAGGATAAGTCTCCCTCTTACCTCTAGCCAACACCTAGAGGCAACAGTTGTTATTCAGGTTCTATAGTAGCTCTGTAGACTTATTTCCATGGAATTACCAGCATGTTTATAGATGGATGGATAGATAGATGATAGATTAAATAATCAAAAGGAAACACAGCATACAGAATTATTTAATTTTGAATATTCATTTTGTACCTGGTAAGAGCAGAACATGTGAGTTATACATATGAAGTTCCTGAGGGTCACGAAGGCTAATTGACTTGCCAAGGTCATAAGCCTGTAAGACGAAAAGCCAGTATCTGATCTGAAAAGCCAGCCCTGGCATAAGACCTAAGCCTAACAGGCGTGAGTTTATATAAAGGAAAAACACTCACCATATTATTTAGGGAAGATTTTCTAAATCTGCCAATAGGTTATAGACATTTATAGAGGCAAAAACGTTACTTAGTTGTGAGACTGTGACCCAAATCCATGCTCTATAACCTTAGCCACACCATAGCAGCTTAAAGCAACTGATGATTTTTTTTTTTTTTTTTGCACTTTGTGAATTGGAGATCTGGTATTTCTCAAACCCCTAAAATATTCTAACTGAAAACTGTCCTAAGAAAAAGGAAATGTTTCTATTTGAAATCCTTAATTAAAACCACATTCATAATTCTAAGTATTTAAAGAGAAAGTTAAAGAAGAAATTTACTTTTGCACATCACAGAGATTATAATAAACACAGAACCTTGCCAAAAGACATGCCTCCAGCTGCACTGAAGAAACATCAGAGTAGACCAGCACTACAGATCCAGAAAGAGACTGAAGGCAAAATCATGTACAGAAAGGCAAACAACCATAATGTAAAACTCATGTTCCCTGTTGGAATAGAATAATAGAATTCTGCAGAAATGCATCCTACACACACACAGACACACACATACACGTGCACATGCGTGCGCACACATGCATGCACACATACGGAGCTACAACTGTTCCTCACTATTAACTTAAAAATTATCAGCTGTATGTCTATTTTCTTGAGTCCACCAGGCCACAGATGTTTGCTCCATAAAGCCATTGCCAATTTGGGGACAAGCTCAATCAACTTGTGGCTGAAAATGATTCACATGGGTCTTTACACTGCAGAGTTCATTACTTCAGGGATTTCCCAGAGCTCTACATTCCTGGTTGCCTGAATCAATAAGGGAATGCATATTTATTTTGCCAGGATACACATCATGGTAGAAGAAAAAAACCCTTCAAAATTCCTGTAATTCCTAAGAAATCTATTGCCTCAAATGTGGAATGATATACCTGTTGGAGAGAAAAGTGGGTCCTCACCAGTCACTGGTTGGAACGGGAGTAATTCTTCCTGATTTCTCTATTTAAAATGTTCACAGTGCATGCACTACTTATAAAAGTTTATATCAGAAACTAAGAAGAAGTGGGAGTACTCTAAAGGAAATCAAAGACTAAGGAAACAGATGTGTATAGAACACCTTAAAACAACTACTAAGCACAAAGAGAAGTAAACAAGAACAAAACAAACAGAAGATGCTCAGGCACATTGTAGGAAAGGGCTACTTTTCCCAACATCCAGAACTGCTATTACTATTTACATGCAGAAGCCTCCCATATCTTGCTAGCACCTGAGCTCTAGATCTATGTATTCATTACCTTGACAACTCCACGTGGATATTCCATAGGCATCTCAAATGCAATATGTCAAAAGTTGAACTTATCTTGCCCTTCCCCAAATATATTTCTTCTTCAGAATTGTCTCTTCAGTTAAGGACTAAAGTTGTTGAAGACAGAAACAGGGAAATCATCCCTTACTCTCTCTCCCTCCTTTCCTCTCTCTCCAGACATCTATCTCACTCGTCTACTTCTCTCCTTCCCATTGTCATACTGTAATCAGACTTTATTCACTGGGGCATCTGCATTAGCCTCCTAATTGATCTCCCCACCACTTGCCCATTCCAATTCATTCTTGACTTAGAGCAGGATGATCTTTTAATAATATAAAGTTGATTCAATCTCTTCTTTGCTGAAAAAACAGCAGGGGTTTCCCACTATTGCTGGGATAAAGCATCATTCTTAACATGACCACAATCCTCTGCATTCTCTGATCCCTGCATCATTCTCTAGTGTCATCCTAGCTTCTCACCTGTCAATTCCCTCTATTTTCATTATAATCAAACTAAATGCTTAATTGCTTAGACATACTAGGATCTCTCTCACTTCTGGATCATCGAACCTTCTCTTTCTTCAGTCTGGAACATTTCTTCACCTCTAACCACCCTGACATGCTTATCTCTTATTCATCCACCAGGAAATAAAGTCCCTGAGAGCAAGTTACCTACCTTGTACGTTTTGTTCAGCCTGCTACCCCAACACTCAGAACTATGCATGCACATGATAGATGCTCAGTAAATATTTGTTGAATGAAAAAATCAATCTTTTAGGTCTTGGAATAAATATCACTTCCTCAAGAAGACCTTTTGTTACTCCCAGGGGGGGAAATAGATCCCTTTACTATACATTCCTGTAGCATCCTGTACATGGGATGTGACCTCAAAACTACTTCCAGGCAATAAGTTGGAGACACTTGTTTCCCTTTTCTCAGTGATCACAGTCCTGTGCTGCCTGTTGTCTAAGATCTGAAACCTATCTATATTTTGTCCAGATTTTTAGTTGTTTAAGTCAAGAGCATAATTCTGGTTCCTGATTATTTCATCTTGGCTGGAAGTTCTAATTTTAAAGATTAGAACTCAAATACTTTCCTTTGTAATTACTACATGTTATCATTCTCTGTGGTATAGAGTCTATTTTACCCTTGAAATTAGCCTTCCTCCCTTGATACCTTCTTAAACCTACACGTTAATTTCCATTAGGCTAGGACTCTATTTCTGAATCACCAGGGCCCACAGCAACATGTGGAACATGAACATTGTGCAACACTGAATAAACTAAAAGCTGAATAAAAACTAGTCCCAAAATACCCTCGCTTACTGCGTATCTGCCTTGGCAAATCACAATGCAACAAATAATTGTTACTCTGGTTTTGGAAGTGAAAAAAAATTGCCCATTTAATTTTTGACTATTTCAATTCTTTATCAGTTTACTTTTCAGAATGATTAAATACTACTTATTTAATTTATCACACTTCCTGCTTATAAAAAACAGCTAGCATTTGTTTTCAGTTATGATTTGCCAGGCACTATACTAATTGATTTAATCATCTCAACAAACTTATGATATATTATCTGTTATTATTCCCACTCAACTGATGAGAAAATGAGGCACAGAAAGATTAAGTGAACTGTCAAAATAACACAGCTGGAACACAAAGGAGCCAGGATCTGAACACAGACAATTTGAACATGTGTACTTTTTATCACCACCTAAACTGCCTCTTAGTACTTTCTGCTTCCAAATAGGAGTAGAGATGGCTTGTAATAAGACACCTATGAAATATTTTATTAAAATAAAATTTTAAATAAAAGTCATAGTGATAGGAAGCATGTAGTTCCTTAAAAATCTAGACTACTCTATGTTTCTATAAAAGAATATTAATTTTAGTTCCAAGCTTCCCATCACTTAAAAGTAAAAGGGAAACTCAATGAGTCTCCAAATGAATTTTATTTTATAATAAAAGGAAGGGTGCTAATTCATCTTCTAAAGGGAATTTATACAGTAGATTCTTATGTAATAGATATTTCACAATGAAATGATGTTTTGGGGAATGGTTTTATAAAATATTCAATAGCATCACCTATAATAAAGCCATGTCCAATTAACTCCAGAGGTATAACAACAACCAACAACAACAAAACCTCAGTGAAAGCATATATTCAGGATAATAAGGAATGAGATTCAGATAAATATTCATCTGTTGGTTTTATCTGGTCTGAGAATAGAACTTGGAATTCATAGATAGGTAGAGAGCATGTCCTTGACCCTTCTTCTTCAAATCTTAATGATCTCAGCTAAAATTATGGCAGCAATTTCAGGACAAAGCTCTCTAGTGAGAGCCTGCTGTGAAGATATTCTATGGCTGTTGCTTGCAAGAAAATCCATATGTTTTGAATATTAATGTACAGCTGGCAAAGTTGCCATTTTATTATAAAAACAACCAGAAAAATCTACCCTTACTCCGCTTAGAGATGGGCTACAAGATGGCTGAAAATAGGCTCAACATTTCCCTCAAAAAGTAAAATAGAAAAGTTGAATTTTAGCCAAGGAAATTCTATTACTCTACGTACCAGTTATCTGCAATCAATCATTACTCAACAAATATTTATAGAGTCCTTGTTAAGTGCCAGGCTATATGCTAATTTCACTGGTCACAAACTTTGGAGTAGTTCCACGGAACATTTGATTTGGGAGTCACTGCCTCTTGGCGGCTGTACCAAAACTGGTTAACTCACTTATAACCAATACCCTAGCATACTACTTTCCAAAGTTGATTCATCTACCTTCAAGATTTTAGCTATAGCCTCCAACTACTTATGTTAGTATTTACTTAATATTTTCTCTATATTGACCACCTTTTACTTCTCAAATTTTATTTTAAATAATTTCCTACTGTAATGCAAAAGTATTATCACTTGCTAAAAATAAATATAATAGCTAACATTTATTGAGTATTTGCTCAATTATTATTATTTTAAGTAAGCACCTTTGTTAGATCCATATATATTTGAGAGCAGAGACACAGAGAAATTAAGTAGCCTACCCAGGACCTCACAGTCAATAGGTAGCAGACCTGGTATTTTTAATCCGGGCTAAGAAACTACAAAGCCTGTCTGCCTAACCACTACAATATACTGCTCTGTAAACACATTTACAAACGGAAAACAAAACAATGCTATTAAAATCTAATTATCTGATTGCTGGGAAGATGGCAGAGTAAGAGGACCCCAAGCTCACCCCGTCCCATGGATACAACTAGAAAACTATCAAATCATCCTAAATACCCCAGAAAATGACCCCAAGACTGGCAGAACAAACTCTACAACTAAATGTAGAGGAGAGGCCAAAAAAAAAAAAAAGTATAGGAAGGGTAGAGATGCAGTGAGGAGCTAAACAGAACATGGACTGTCTGGGGGAGGGAGGGACCCCCCCCAACCCACCCAGTGGAGAGAAGGGAGAGAAACAGACTACCACACTGGGAAGACTACATGGGGAAGAAGAATCCCCATAACATTTAGCTTTGAAAACTAGAGGGGTGAAATTTTGTGAGTTCTTAGAACCAACAGGACTGAAAGCCTAGAATTTTAAAACTCAGCAGGCTTGACCCTGGCAAAGATGGGAGTGTAAGAGGAAACTGAGTGTCCACCCTTGAAGAGACAGCACAATAAACAGCCTGTGGGGATACAATATAAAAGAAGCAGTCTGAAAAATGCCTGGGGCATATGGAAGGGAGAGTTATTTACTAATCTCAGACTGTATCCCAGAGGGACAGAGGTCACTGGGAGACTCCTTCGGGAAAAAAGGAGCTGGTAAGTACAATTTACCTCCTTCCCACAGCATAAACACAGGGCCACCTGCAGGAAACAGTGCAGTGCCAACATTCACTACCTAACTTGCTTACACTGTGCCCCACCTCCTGGTGGTCTCCCCCACCACTATCCCCCTCACACTGGCTTCTGTGGATCTGCCCCTTTCAGACAGGTCTGCCTCAGTCCTGGTGCTGCAGGGTCCCTCCCACAGACGACCTGAGGCACACCTTGCTAACACCACACCACCACCTCACCTACCCCATGCATGTTGCAGATCTGCCCCCTTCAATACTCTCTTGGCTAGAGCCCATTCAAACCTGGGCCATAAGCCTGACAGTGTGCAAGCAGCCCCAACAGGGGCCAGCACCTCTCCGAAGTGAGTCCTGCTCTGGGAAGAGTGAAAGATAACCACATACATCAGTAAGAATACAGCCCTGGAGTGGGTTGGGGGGTAGACAGCTGGTCTGATTGCAGGCCTATCCTACCAACAAAAGCTACTCCGGAGACAACACAGAAAGCATCTGGCAGTTTGGTGCTACTGCATTTCTGGTCAACACCTGCTCTGATGCAACTAAAGCCCAAGAAGCCCCAGACTGGTCCACTAACCACAAAAGGACCAAACACTGCTAACAACAGGCAAGAGAACCACAGCAGATGACTAGACTGAAGGCAAAAGTGGCTTAGCCACAACAGACTGTGTGCAATACACACAGGAGACACCCCTGAAGTGCCAGTTTCTGGCAAACAGGGAACATTACAAATGCAGGGCATACAGGACTTCTTTTCATAAGGTCGCCACTTTCAAGGGCAGGAGACACAGCTGACTTTCCTAACACAGAGAAACAGAGAGTTAGACAAAATGAAGAGACAGAGGAATATGTCACAAATGAAAGAACAGGACAAAATCACAGCAAGAGACCTAAGCAAAACAGAAATAAGTAATATGCCTGATAGACAATATAAATAATGATTCATATTCATTAAACTTGAGAAAAGAGATGAGGACATCAATGAGACCCTTAACAAAGAGGTAAAAAAGAACCATCAGAGAGGAAGAACACAATAAACAAAATTAAAACCACACTAGATGGAATAAATAGCAAACTAGAGAAGCAGAAGAACAAACTGGTGAGACAGAGGACAGAGTAATGGAAAATAATCAAGCTGAGCAGATAAGAGAAAAAAATTATGCAAAATTAGAATAGACAGGGAACTCAGCAACTCAATCAAGCATAATAACATGCATACTATAGGAATCCCACAAGAAGAGAGAGAAAATGGGGCAGAAATTTTATCTGAAGAACAGGAAGATAGCGGAGTAAGAGGACCCTAGGCTTGCCTCCTCCCACAAATACAACTAGATAACTATCAAATCATTCTAAATACACCAGAAATAAACCTGAAAACTGATAGAACAAACTCCACAACTAAGGGAAAGAAGAGGCCACATGAAAGAAGGGAGGAAGTGCAGAGATGTGGTTGAGAGGAGAAATGGATCCTGGCTGCTGAGGAGGGGAGAGAGCCATGGTCATGAAGAAAGATAAGAGATGAACACAAGGGGACACACAAGAACTTTTACCCATAGCCATTGGCTTGGAAAATGAGCAGAGCTGAATTTCATCAGTTCTTACAACCAGCAGGGCTTACAGCCTGGAGTTTTAAAGGTCAGAAGGCTTGGCTGGGATAGAGCCTGGAGGGCACTGTGGTACTCTTGGAGACAAGGCAGGAAAACAGCCTATGGGATATGCAGTGACAAAAGAGTGATCTGAAGAGCTCCTAAAACACACAGTGGAGAGATTATTTGCTCTTCTCAGAGCATGCCCCTGAGAGTCAGTGTTTAGGGAATGGTGTCTCCAGGAACAAAGGAGCTGGATGGCACCATTTCCTCCCACACTCCTCAGCATAAACACAGAGCCACCTGTGGGAAATAGCACAGCACAGACGCGGGCTATCTAACTTTACACTAAGCCCTACCCCCTGCACTCTGGTCGAATGGCCCTTTACATTCATGACTACCTCAGTCCCAGCATAGCAGACCCCTCCACCAGAAGACAAGCACAAACCGCTGCCCACACAATGTTTCCCAACCACAGAGTTTTACAGGGCCTCATTTCTAGTGGAGGTAGTAACAGGTCTGATTTCACAAGCAAACCAAGGCTTACCTAGTTAAAACTCACCATAATCAGGCCAGGGACCAAACACTGCCCAAAGCAGGCAAGTAGAGCTTCTGCAGATGACTGACCTGAAGGACAGCCTCCAGAACACACCACCAGAATGCACATTGCACACACCAAAGACACTTCAGTGCCTGAAGTGCAAGGCCCTGGGCACTACATGACCTCTTCTTTATAAGGCCATTACTTTTGAGAGCAGCAGACATAACTGGCTTTCTTAACACAGAGAAGCAGGAAGAGACTTACACAAAATAAGAAGACAGAGGAATTTATCCCAGATGAAAGAAAAAGATAATGCCAAGCCAGAGATCTAAGTGAAACTGAAATAAGTAATATGTCTGATAGACAATTTAAAACAGCAATCACAAGGATACTGTTTAGACTTGAGAAAAGCATGAAAGATATCAGTGATACCTTTACCAGAGACAAAAGAGTTAAAAAAAGAATCAATCAGAGGTGAAGAGTGCAACAAACTAGATTAGAAAGAAACTTGATGCAATGAACAGCAGACTCGAAGAAGCAGAGGAATGAATGAATGCCCTAAAAGACAAAGTAATGAAAAGCAAGGAAGCTGAACAAAAAAGAGAAAGAAGAATTATGCAAAATGAGAATAGACTTAGGGAACTCAGTGACTCCATCAAACGTAATAACATTCATATTATAGGAGTCCCAGAAGAAGAGAGAGAAAAACAGACAGAAAATTTATCTGAAGAAATAATAGCTGAAAACTTCCCTAATCTGGGGTAGGAAACAGACATCCGGATCAGGAAGGCAGGGAGAACTCCCATCAAAATCAACAAAAGCAGGCCCGCACCAAGACATACTGTAATTAAATTTGCAAAATATAGTTATATAGAAAAAATTATTAATAGTGTTAAGACAAAAGAAGTCAGTGAAATACAAATCAAAACCACAATGAGATAACACCTTACATCAGTTAGAATGGCAAAAATTAAGACAGGAAACAACAGCAAATGTTGGCAAGGATGTGGAAAAAGAGGAACCCTCTTACGCTGTTGATATGAATGCAAGCTGGTACAGCCATTCTGGAAAATAGTATGAAGGTTCCTCAAGATATTAAAAATAGAGCTACCCTATGACCCAGCAACTGCACTACTAGGCATTTACCTCCAAAGATACAGATGTAGTGAAGAGAAGGGCCACATGCACCCCAATGTTTATAGCAGCAATGTCCACAATAGCCAAACTGTGGAAGAAGCCAAGATGTCCTCCAACAGATGAATGGATAAAGAAGACATGGTTCATATATACAATGGAATATTACTCAACCATCAGAAAGGATGAATGCCCACCATTTGCAATGACATGGATGGAACTAGAGGGGATTATGCTAAGTGAAATAAGTCAAGCAGAGAAAGACAATTATCATATGGTTTCACTCATATGTGGAACATAACAATAGCGCAGAGGACCATAGGGGAAGGGAGGTAAAACTGAATGGGAAGAAATCAGAGAGGGAGACAATCCATGAGACACTATGGACTCCAGGAAACAAACAGGGTTACAGAAGATAGGGGAGTGGGGAGAGGGGGTAACTGGGCAATGGGCATTAAGGAGGGTACGCGTTGTGATGAGAACTGGGTGTTATAGGCAACTAATGAATTGCTGAACACTACATCAAAAGCTAATGATGTACTATACATTGGCTAATTGAACATAATTAAAAAAAAAAAAAAAGAAGTCAGTATCTTACAAAAGAAAACCCATAAGGCTGGCAAGGTATTTTTCAACAGAAACTTTGCAAGCCAGAAAGGAGTGGCATGATATATTCAAAGTGCTGAAAGGGAAAAATCTGCAGCCAAGAATACTTTATCAAGCAAGGTGATCATTCAGAAGAAGCAAAAATGAAATGAGTTCTTGACTGCTAAACCAACTCTGCAAGAAATATTGAAGGGGGCTCTTCGAGTGGAAAGAAGAGAACAAAAGTAATGGTATAAAGGTAGGAAACACAAAAGCAGTAAAAATGAATATTTCTGTAAAAAGTCAGTCAAGGAACTCACACAAAAAAGATATAAAATATAATAACATATACCTAAAACATGAGGAGGACAGGAGAAAAGAATGGTTTCAAACTTAAATAGCCATCAACTTAATATAGACTGCTACATGCAGAAGATGTATTATACAAACCTAATGGTAACCACAAATCAAAAACCACTAATAAACATGGAAAGAAGAGAAAGAAATCCAAATATATCACTGAAGAAAACCAGCAAACCATGAAAGAGACAACAAAGGATTTGAGAAAATGTCCAGAAACAACCACAAAACATGAATAAAATACCAATGAATACACTCTATCAATAATTGCTTGACATGTAAATGGATTAAATGCTTCAATCAAAAGACATAGGGTGTCAGAATGGATTAAAACAAGACCCATATATGTTGACTACAAAAGACTACTTTAAAGCTAAAGACATCTACAGATTGAAGGTGACAGGATGGAGAAACATTTATCATGCAAATGGATCTCAAAAGAAAGCCAGAGCAGCAATAGTTATATTGGACAAACTAGTTTGTAAAAGGAAGATTGTAAGAAGAGACAAAGAAGGACACTATATAATCATTAAGGGGACAATCCAACAAAAGATATAACAATTGCAAATATTTATGCATCCAACATGGGAACACCCAAATACATAAAACAGTTAATAACAAACATAAAGGAAGTAATCAATGGTAATACAATAATAGTAGAGCACTTTAACACCCCACTTACATCAATGGATGGATCATACTAACAAAATCGACAAGGAAACAGTGGCTTTAAATGATGATTTAGCAGATATATTCAGAACATTCCATCCTAAAACAGCAGAATATAAATTCTTCTCAAGCACACATGGAACAGTCCCCAGAACAGATCACATATTAGGCCACAAAAGAGACCTCAACAAATTCAAGAAGATCAAAGTCATACCATGCATCTTTTCTGACCACAATACTAGAAGTCAACTATAAGAAAAAATCTGGAAAAAACACAAATACATGGAGGTTAAATAGCATGCTACTACACAATGAGTGGGTTAAGCAGGAAATGAAAGAAGAACTAAAGAGTACATGGCAACAAATAAAAATGAAAACACAGTAGTCCAAAATCTTTGGGATGCAGAAAAGTGGTTCTAAAAAGAAGTTTATAGCAATACAGGCCTAACTCAAGACGGAAGAAAAATCTCAAACAAGCAACCTAACCTTTACCTAAAGGTAAAGAATAGTAAGGGTAACCTAAAGGTAAAGAACAGTAAAAGAACAACAAACAAAGCCTAAAGCCAGCAGAAGGAAGGAAATAATAAAAATTAGAGCAGAAATAAATAGTATAGAAAAAAAAACAAAAACGGAACACATCAATGAAACCAGGAGCTGTTTCTTTGGGAAAAAATCAGTGAAATTGATACACTCCTGGCTAGACTTATCAAGAAAAAGAGAGAAAAGAGAAAGGACCTAAGCAAATAAAATCACAAATGAGAGAGAAGAAATAACAACAAACACCATAGAAATACAAACAATTTAAAAAGAATACTATGAAAAATTATGCCAACAAATTGGACAACCTAGAAGAAATGGATAAATTCCTAGAAACATACAACCTCCCAAAACTGAAACAGAAAGAAATAGAAAATTTGAACAAACCAATTACCATCAAGGAAATTGAATCAGTAATCAAAAAACTCCCAATAAACAAAAGTACAGGATCAGATGGCTCACAGGTGAATTCTACCAAATGTTTAAAGAAAAGTTAATACTTATTCTTCTTAAACTATTCAAAAAAATGGAAGGGGAAGGAAAGCCTCCAAATTCACTAAATGAGGCATTACCCTGATACCAAAACCAGGTAAAGACACTACAGCAAAAGAGAACTCTGATGAACACAGAGGCAAAAATCCTCAATAAAATATTAGCAAACCAAATCCAACAATACATTACAAAATTCATTCACCATGATCAAGAAGGATTTATTTCTGGGATGCAGGGGTGGATCAATATTCACAAATCAATCAATGTGATACATCCTATCAATAAAAGAAAGGATAAGAACCACACGATCATTTCAACAGATGCAGAAAAAACATTTGACAAAGTACAACATCCATTCATGATAAAAATCTTCAACAAAGTAGGTTTAGAGGGAACATAGTTCAGCATAATAAAGGCCATATATAAAAAAAGCCAGGGCTAACATCATCATAAATAAGGAAAAACTCAGAGCCTTTCCCCTAAGGTCAGGAACAAGACAGGGATGTCCACTCTCAGCACTTTGATTCAACATAGTACTGGAATGGGGCGCCTGGGTGGCACAGCGGTTAAGCACCTGCCTTCGGCTCAGGGCGTGATTCCGGCGTTGTGGGATCGAGCCCCACGTCAGGCTCCTCTGCTATGAGCCTGCTTCTCCCTCTCCCACTCCCCCTGCTTATGTTCCCTCTCTTGCTGGCTGTCTCTATCTCTGTCAAATAAATAAATAAAATCTTTAAAAAAAACAAACAAACAAACAAAAAAAACATAGTACTGGAATTTCTAGCCATAGCAATCAGAGAACAAAAAGAAATAAAAGGCATTCAAATCAGTAAGGAAAAAGTGAAACTTTCACTATTTGCAGATGACACGATACGAGATGACACGAGAAAAGCCCCCCCAAAAAACTGCTAGAACTGATAAATGAATTCAGTAAAGTTGTAGGATACATAATCAATCTACAGAAATGTGTTGCATTTCTATACACCAATAACGAAGCAGCAGAAACAGAAATGAAGGAATTAGTTCCATTTACAACTGCACCAAAAACAACAAGATACCTAGGAATAAACCTAACCAAAGAGATGAAAGACCTTACTCTAAAAACTATAAAACACTGATGAAAGAAATTAAAGATGAAACAAAGAAATGGAAACATTCCAAGCTCATGGATTGGAAGAACAAATATTGTTAAAACGTCTGTAGTACCCAAAGCAATCTACACATTTAATGCAATCCCTATCAAAATACCAACAGCATTTTTCACAGGAGTAGAACATACAATCTTAAAATTTTTACGGAACCACAAAAGACTCTGAATAGCCAAAGCAATCTTGAAAAAGAAAAGGAAAGCTGGAGGTATCAAAATTCCAGACTTCAAGTTATATTACAAAGCTATAGTAATCAAAACTGTATGGTACTGGCAAAAAAAAAAAAAAAAGACACACAGATCAATGGAACAGAATAGAAAACCCAGAAATGAACCCACAATTAGATGGTCAATTAATCTTTGACAAAGTAGGAAAGAATATTCAATGGGGGAAAAGACAGTCTGTTCAACAACAGTGTTAGGAAAACTGAACACAACCTACCAAAGAATAAAACTGGACCACTGTCTTATCTTACAGCATGCACAAAATAAATTCACAATTAATTAAAGACCTAAATGTGAGACCTGAAATCATGAAATTCCTAGAAAAGAGCACAGGCTCTCACTTCTCTGACATTGGCCATAGCAACATTTTTCTGGATATGTCCCCTAAGGTAAGGAAAACCAAACAAAAATAAACTACTGGGACTACAAGAAAATAAGAAGCTTCTGCACAATGAAGGAAACAATCAACAAAACTAAAAGGCAACCTACAGAATGGGAGAAGATATTTGCAAATGACATATCCAATAAAGGGTTAGTATCCAAAATATATAAAGAACATACACAACTCAACACCTAAAAAAACAAACAATCCAATTAAATAACAGGCAAAAGCCATAAACAGACATTTCTCCAAAGAAGACATGCAGATGGCCAACAGACACCTGAAAAGATGTGCAACATCACTTATCATCGGAGAAATGCAAATCAAAACTACAATGAAATATCACCTCACACCTATCAGAAAGGCAAAAATTCACAACACAAGAACAAGTGTTGGTGAGGATGTGAAGAAAAAGGAACCCTCTTGCACTTTTGGTGAGAATGCAGCCACTAGTGCAGCCACTGTGGAAAACAGTATGGATGTTCCTCAAAAAGTTAAAGACAGAACTACTCTATGATCCAGCAATCATACTACTGGGTATTTACCCCAAAGAATACAATTAGTGATACATGCACCCCCATGTTAATAGAAGCATTATTTACAATAGCAAAGCTATGGTAGCAGCCCAAATGTCCACTGATTGATTAATGGATAAAGAAGATGTGGTATACAAACATAGAATGGAATATTATTCAACCATAAGAAATAATGAAATCTTGCCATTTGCAATGACATCGATAGAGCTAGAGTGTGATGCTAAGTGAAATAAGTTAGAGAAAGAAAAATACCATATGATTTCACTCAGATGTGGAACTTAAGAAACAAATCAAACAAGCAAAGAAAAAAGAGACAGAGAGATAAACTAAGAAACAGACTCCTAACTGTAGAGAACAAACTCCTAGTTACCAGAGGAGAGGTGGGCAGGGGGATGGGTTAAATGGGTGATGGGTATTAAGGAGGGCACTGGTTGTGATGAGCACTGGGTATTGTATGTAAATGATAAATCACGAAATTCTACACGTGAAACTAATATTACACTGTATGTTAACTAAGTGGAATTTAAATAAAACCTGAAACTAAAAATCAGTCAATCACATCTTTAGTAATTAAAACAAAAAAAAATTAAAATTGGATATATCATATGATCTAGTAATTCCACTTCTAGGTATTAACCCAAAGGAAATGAAAACACTAATTTGAAAAGATATATGTACCTTATGTTTATTGAGACATTATTTACAATAGCCAAGATATGCAAGCAATCCAAGTGTCTATCGGCAGATAAATGGATAAGAGGATGTGGCATACATACACAATAAAATATTATTGAGCCACAAAAAATAATGAAATCTTGCCGTTTGCAACAACATGAATGGACCTAGAGGGTATTATGCTAAGAAAAATAAGTCAAACAGAGAAAGACAAACACCATATGATTTCGCTTATATGGGGAATCTAAAACACAAAACAAATGGACAAACAGAAAACAGAAACAGACTCATAAATACAGAAAACAAAATGGTGCTTTCCAGAGGGGAGGGAGGTGGGTTGAAAGGTAAAATAGGTGAAGAGGATTAAGAGTTACAAACTTCCTGTTATAAAATAAGTCACAGGGATGAAAAGTTCAACATACGGAATATAGTCAATAATATTGTAATAACTTTGTATGGTGACAGATGATAACTACGCTTATATGGTGAGCATTGCATAATGTATGTAATTGTTGAATCACTATGTTGTACAGCAGAAGCTAATATAATACTGTACGTCAACTACACTTTAACCAAAAAAGAAAATAATAAAAATGGTTAAAATTGCAAAAAATGAAAGAATATAATTATAGAACAGAAATATCATAACTTTTAAACATTTGCTATTAAATGTCATTAAATTATAAATAATATTATATACTATTAAATTATTCCAACATGCCTAAGATCTAAGTTATTTTAGCTAAAAAGTACATAAACTTTTTTTTTTTTTAAGACCAAGACCTAGTAATACCAACACTTTTGTGAATGTAGGGAGAAAAAAGTATCTGGTTCTGTATAGTCCTCCTGTGGGAGGGTAAAAACCTCATTTGGGTGAAGTTCCTAAATGCTTTCCATTTAACTGGGCTGGGATGTAGCTTAAAGGATTATGTTTTACCTGCCCTTGACCACTAGTGGGGGCATACTGATTAGAATTATATTTTCATGAGTCTCAAAGAATACCAGGTATATAAACAAAATCCCATTAATTCAGCATCTATGTTTTGCATACACTTTCTCATGACAACAACACTGCAAAGTAGGTAGAATTATTCCCATCATACAAATATGGAAGCTGAGGTTGAAAGAAGTGAGATTACTTCCCTAGGGTCACTAAACTGTAAGTAGCAGGGCTAGGATGTATACTTGGAAAGCCTATATTTTTTCCCACTGCTCTACCCTTCTGAGAAGGTTTCTCTGGAACACTGTGGCTTTAGCTCTGGCGGCTGCTTAACTGGTATTCTGAAAGCCAGCTCCTAATCTTCATGGCTACATCCTTCTGAGAAGGAGGGCATCTCAGCTGCTTTGGTTGCCAATTAAATCATACATCCAACTTTGGGTTCTGATCACTGAAAGGCAATATAACAAAAAGGGATAACACTGGATTCCTGGGTTCAACTTCATTTTCATTCAAATTCACAATTAACCATTTATTCACCAGATAATTCATCCCTTTCTGATAGTCTTCTAAATAATACAATACCTATTCTTACTCTACACTTTAGATGTATCCCTCCTAATAAAGTGTCAGTTGCAAGAACTATTTTTCCAAATCCAGAAAGTTAAAATTTAAATTACAGCATTAAAAAAAAAAAAAAAAAGCACACTTCTGATAAACATTCATTCTCTCTTCTCCCTGTCTTGAAGCTGCACCTCAGGTTGCCTCAGGTTGTTGCTTTTATATGCTACTGATTTTCTACTGTGATCACTGAATGATAGAGTTGGACAGTATCCCCCTCAATATACTAAAGAAGGAAACAGGCCCAGAGGAAATGACTTGCCCAAGTGTATTGCTTAATACACAAGTATTGAGGAAATGGCATATTTATTCCAAATCTGCCACCATTGGTTCTCCTTGGGCACTGCCTTCTGAGCCTGTAAACACACACTCGCTGGTGGTCAATCTAAAGCAGTCTGGAGCCAAGTTAGTAAAGAAAGTTTGTGACTAACTTACCTAATTACATTTGGGATAGAAAAACCAATTTTAATTACATTACAGTGAAACTGATTTTCTTCTGATGAGACCTTAAAATAACTGCCTGAAACTAATTTCCCTGGACAAAAATGTTTAGCTTGATAACAACATTGTTGTAGTATGCGTCTGACCTCTAATAAATACTTTAAAGGGATTAAAACTCATTTGGACGTTAGAGTTCTAATGTGTTTGTTTTTAAAAGATTCTTGCATATCATTTTAGTTTGTTATGTAACAAAATTTACAATAGAACAATGAACAAAAATAAGAAATAATAATAAGAATAACCAGACACTGCACTTAACACATGTTGTCTTCTTTTACTTCCAATAGGAATTCTTCCACAGCAGCTAGTACGTTGGACAAAATTCTGGTGTAGCATACTTCTGTGTATCTTTACTTTTCCAATGAATTTATTCTAAAATATGTTAATCTTAAGCCACTCCTACTAGAGAGTCAGATGTAACAACAATATAGACATATAAACAATACAGGTGCTCCTTCTCTAATCTAATAAGACAGCTTCTTTTGGGGAAAGCACAGAACGTAATTGAAATAAATATTTTATATGATTAGAGTTTGGAATGAAACTGCTCAAGTAATAAAAGAAGATCATGCCTCCTGAGCAACACTGATCCTACTATTAAGGGTTTTTATTTTTTTGAGCCCTGTGGATTTAGAGATATAAATTTGCAGATAGGACACAGAACTGACCTCAATATCTTTGCATAATAAAGTGGTAAAGAATTAAGAATTCTCATGGAAAATCTGGTGAAGAAAGGAGCCAAGGAAGCTGAGGTATATGAAGAAAAAAATAAAAGAAGAAAATCTTTGATGGTAGCAAGCCTAAGGAGAAATTTTAAAGAAAAGAGATATCTGATAGGGATTCTGAAGGTATTGGCTGTAGAACAAACAATATAAAGTGTCTCCTCTGCTCCTTCAGGGAATCTTCATCAAAATCTATTTGTTTGCTGGTGCTTTAAGCATGTGAATTTAGGGGAGGTGATGAGGTGATGAGGAGGTTCTAATAGGTGCTAAAATCTACATCCAGAACTTCAAAGAGAGTAAATGATGAATAGCTGATTTAAAGGTATTCCAGGGGAAAAAAAGGATGGTGTTGAGAAGTTTAAAAAAGTAAAAATGTTTGCAGAGCAGGAGGAGAAATGTTTGCCACGCTGCCCTGAAGTACATAAAGGAAACTATAAAAGGAAAACCAGTGTTTAGAACTGCATGCTTAATTTGTTAGGAAAAATCAAGCTAAAATATGTAGGACGGGAGCTGAAAAACTATGCTTTGGCATGGACAGAGCTAAGGCCTAGGAGAATTGTAAAACGTCTGCTCATTTTTGCAGTGCATATTAAATTAAAGCTATCTGTAGTTTTTTATTTTTATTTTTGTTTTTGTGTTTCCATTCAAAGTATCCAAATTATTTTAACATCTGGGACCATGGTGAAACCTGGACACAGAGCATACAACCTGAAAGGTGTTGAAAGGTTAAATGAAAGACTAGCTATAGAAAAATAAACATCCTCTTCATACCCATATTATTTGCAAAAAAAAAAAAGCATAACCAGTTTATGAGTATCTTAAATCTTTAGGATGAAAAGAATTTGAAAAGTTTCTTGTGAGGCAGGCCTCAATATTAAGATATACAAAATAAAGAATTTCATAAAGATGTTTATAAAAGAGTTCTTAGTCCTCTGAAGACTATTTTTGCTATGAGTTCTCATATTTCTCATTCATAAATCTCCTGCCACATGGTTTTTCAAAAACAAGACTGGAGAAGAGATATTGTATTATATTCTATATAAAGGCTATATATGAATTATATACACAGATACATCCAAACACCTAAGGTAAAACTACATTTGCTTGGGTTAAATAAGTCATGTCAATCTAGTCTAGTAGAATATATTTAACACAGATTTATTATTTTCACATATGCCAAACCCCACATAAACTTACAGAGCATCTATTATGTATAATGCCTTAAACACTATGGCAACACATAATTTTTGGCAGAGGAAGTTAAAGGTCTACTAGGGCACAGAAGAAATGCATGCTAATGACTCACTGCAGGGAAACTCCTGCAAACCAGGAAAATTCAAAGGAGACTAGAAGGGATAGTGTAGTTCATCTATTCAACAGAGGTAAAGAGCCTGAGTTCCTAACCTGTTCCAGGCTTAGTGCTAGAACCTGGAATGGCCTGAGGAGTAAACTTCACAGCGGATAAGAAAGGGAGATTGGGGAGGAGAAAGGGGTTTAATATGTAATGCAGAGGCAGCCAGGTATGGTTCCAGCAGTACTTCCTTAATTCATCAAGGAATAGGAATAAGCCAGAATGTTGTTGTTTTTTCAAGCAGGAGAGTAATAGGATGAATCATGAATTTGGAAAATACAATAGTATAACTAACTGCTTAAAAACAGTTTCCAAATTATGGGTCTCATTTGCAATTAGTCATATCCATATAAAGACAATATGGTCAGATCCTTTTCAATCTCCTACCTTCTGAAGAAGGTAAAGCAGAGACTCTTGGTATTGGTTCTTCTGTAAATTTATACAGACACCACAAAGAAATGCTTCAGTGCTGACAGTCAAAACAGCCACAAATTTGAAATGATTAAGATATCAAACAATCAGGTTTCCTGAATCACAAAATCTACATCTACATAATCACCTCTGATTAATGTCCTATAGAGTACAAGCATACAGTAAAAGTTAATTTTTTCAGGTCAAAGCTGGGAATCATAATATCAGCTAATTACTGCATAAATTCCAGGGTTGGATCTCAATTTACATCAATTTCTTCAAGTCATTAGCCTCCTTTGTTTCTTCAGTGGGGAAAAAAATATTACCTACTAGCTCTATTGTTGTGTGAAAATAACTAAATAACATTGGTAAAGAGGTCTAAGACATGGAAAGTGCTAAGCTTAATTATTTATTATTAGCATCTCCTCCCCATGCAGATGTTTCTGGTTTAAAAAATGTGAACCATGTGGACAACACAGGATCCACAAGTCTATTAAATGAGATGCAAGAAGAATAGACAGAGAGGCATTATGCAAGCCAAGGGGTCAGGAAAGAAAACATCCAAGGTATGGCAGGAGTTTAAAAGTAAAATAGGATTAATCCAAGAAATATTCATGAGGATGAACTTTGAAGAAAAACAATTTCACAGACCAGAAGCTAACAGAAAAATCATAAAGAGAGGAGGGGCAGAAATTATGCAATCGTGAAGACATAAAGGAAGAACCTACCAAGAAGAAAGTAAGAAAAGCTGCATGGAGGAGAGACGAAGTATTTGCCAAATTTGGTGCAAATGTATCCTTTGGAAAACAGGAAACGTAAGCTTTGGTGAAAGCAACATGACACGGGAAAATAGAATTGAGGCAATTTTGAAATGAAAACACACAAAAAGACCAGGTGCAAAAATTAATAGAGACAAGCCTTTAAACATGCACGCACACGAGTGCGCACACACACACACACACACACACACACACACACACACACACACAATCAGGATAAGTTCTAAAGAAAGCCCATCAGGATATTGTCATCGACCCTGAAGTAAATTTAGTAAAGAGAGTCTTCTTTCTGTTATCTCTACTTTTGAAATCTGTTGGTGGAGGCTGATCACTTACACCCTCATAGGGGAATTGTCTCAGAATAACTCTTAGTCATTATTCGGAAATCACCTTTTCTAAAGCCAGAAAAGGATAAATATTTTTTCTACCTATTAAAAATGATATTTTTAATTGACTAACCCAATTTTGGTACTGGGAAATTAAGGAAAAATACCAATGAACTTCACTGAGAAACAAACCATAGTGGAATCACATAGATACTATCTCACCTCTTAATTATCTGTTGTGAACTTGAGTAAGTCAGTCAACTTCTCTGAGCCTCAGTTTTCTCATCTGTAAAATGGGAATGATAATATACTTGGTTTGAGGAATCAGAGGTATGTTAAACACAAATCTGGCACATATTAAGTGCTTAATTACCCTTTCCGTTGCTCCTCCTCCTCAAACTGGCTGGCATAAACACTAAGACACATAAAATTCACTTATGTACTTAAAAAAAATATTTCTTTACAGTCCACAAGCCTTAGTAAATCTCTTGTTAACTGTGAACAAGGCATTTCTCCAACAAAAACAAGGAATTGTGGGAAACCAGTTAAATTTGATACTCCTCTCAATCTGGAATTGCTTAAAAGATACGTAAAAATTAGTAATTTGGAGCTATATCCTCAGAATTAGTAATCTCACCAGTGATACCAGTGTCAGATCAATCACTTTCCCTTCTAAAACAACATGGATTTTTGTTTTAGATTTTGTTTCTCATGCCCTTTCCCCAATAAAAATTAACTGGAAATAAGGCTGATTCAGTCTTATAGACTGGATTTATTTTAGTTTTATACTTTTAATTCTGGGGCTCACTCTGCAAAATTTGTATTTGGTATCTGGGGGGAAGGACCAAGTGAGAACAAGAAAGAGAACACAGAACAAAGAAAGACACAAACAGCTGGATGGCAGCAAAGTACATTCTACAAAGGCACTGGCCCAGGCAATCAAGTGATCCCAGGTTGGTCTTGGACAATTACCTCACTCCTCTGGACCTCAATTTATTAATCAAAAAGATGATATTCCAGGAGTTCCCTTCCAGCTCCAAAATTCTATTCTAATCACCTTTTGCTTTTATTAAATTAATAAAACTGATTGGAGGGTGGTGCAGGGGAGAGGGGAATGCATAACCTTCGAAGATTCTGTACTCTCAATAGCTTGGATGGACAAGACAGGGTGGAGAACTATTACAAATTAATATAACTCTTTAGAAAAGCAATTAAGTAAAATACATCCAGAACGGGTACTCCAGAAAGTGAGACTCACACGGTGGTTCTGAGTTGTAGTCTCCAGTTTTCAGAGCGGCAGGGTTCCAATACCCATTTATTTAAGTTGTTTTACCACAGTTATCATGTCTGTAAAATAAAGACACTAATGTAGCTATCAAAGGAGTTATTGTGAAGATTAAATTCAGGTCAAAGGCCTGCCCCACTCACAACCTGGCACATGGCAAGTACCGAAGACATATAAGCTATTATTATTCGTTATGTTTTGACCTAATAAACTCATTCCTGGGGATTTATTCTTAAGAAATAATTGTAAAAAAGAAACAAGGCATTTGATAAGATAATTTGTGGTATCATTGAAAATAGTAGGGAAAAAACTGCCAAAAAAATCTGAATATTCAACAATTGAAAAGTGGAAAAAAATACTGAAAAGCAGAAAAAAAAACACAGAGAATTAAGAAGCTGTTGAAATTATTATTATAAGGGGTAGATAATATTATGGGAAAATATGCACAGCATGACATTAAGAAAGCATGATTCAAACTGCTTATATGTTATGATTTCAACTATATAAAAATGTGTATGTGTGTATATAGGAGCTAGAAAAGAATGCAGAAAAATGAAATGAGTTGATATATTTGGATAAATTGAGTTATGTTATTTTTCTTTTTAAAAACTTTTTAAAATAGATATGGGTAGTTTAGATTATTGACTTTCAGAAGATAAATAATGTAACTTATTACTGCTTTTCAAATGCTGGTGAATCATCCTGCTAAGGGACTCTCATCTTCTTATTCTTTCACCACAATCCAATGTTAGAAACACTGGAGTCAGCAAAGTTGTACCATGTATAAAAAAATAATAACATTAACCTTGTGAAAATTACCATTCTATTGCATTCAAGAATGGATTTTTTAGGTAATCACATGACAGTCTATAGTTTCTTTTAGGGATTATAAAGATTCTCCTTAAGTAAATTGTGTATTTTTATTTTATTGTGTATTTTTATTTTATTATGTATTTAAATTCTAGTTAGCTAACATATAATGTAATATTGTATTTAAATTCTAGTTAGCTAACATATAATGTAATATTGGTTTCAGGAGAATCCAGTGGTTCATCACTTACATGTAACACACGGTGCTCATCATAACAAGTGTCGTCTCTAATACCCATCACTCATTTAGCCCATCCCCCATGCACCTCCTTCTATCAACCCTCCATTTGTTCTCTATAGTTAAGAGTCTCTTATGGTTTGCTTCCCTCTCTCCTGTTTTTTTTCCTTCTCATATGTTCATCTGTTTTGTTTCTTAAATTTCACATATGAGTGAGCTCATATGGTATTTGTCTTTCTCTGACTTACTTCACCTAGCATAATATACTCTAGCACCATCCATGTTGTTGCAAATGGCAAGATTTCATTCTTTCTGATGGCTGAGTAATATTCCATTATATATATATATATATATATATATTTACACACACACACACACACACCACATCTTCTTTATTGATTAGTTGATGAACATTTGGGCTCTTTCCATAGTTTGCCTATTGTTGAGTAAAATCTTTTTTCACACATATTCCATTATATATATATATATATATATATATATATATATATATATATATATATATATATATTTACACACACACACACACACACCACATCTTCTTTATTGATTAGTTGATGAACATTTGGGCTCTTTCCATAGTTTGCCTATTGTTGAGTAAAATCTTTTTTCAACATTAGTGGGGTATTGTTATAAAATGCATTTCAAAAATTAACTCAGTAGACAAAAATAAACAAATGAAACAAAACAAAAGAAAAACCTTCCAGGTAAAGAATAACATTAATAAATGACAACTCTGGTTTACTGGGATATTAAAGGGGGCACTAAGCCCAGGGCATCCTAACAGCTAGGCAGAACCTTACACATCTCCAAGCTGTCTGTGTGCACAAGGTGATTAGAGGGTATGCTTTTGATGTGGCTATTTATTTTACTGACAGGATTAAATTTTAAACTCTTCTGGTAACTCCATCAAAATATTTACCACAATTATCAGTTGAACTCAGAAAACAACAACAACAACAACAATGAAAAAAACAATCCAAATTAGCAGCAATAGCCAACAAAAACCATTGAATCGTGGGTCATCACAATTTCAAAATGCTCCCGTAAGTATGGAAGGATTAAGAAAAAACTAAATAATGCAAACCACAGAGAATCAGTGCAGCTGAAAGCCCATAGGTGTGGAACATTTATTTCTAATGGATTCATGAAATGTAAGGAATGGAATTAACAGTTGTTATATTCTTAAATCAAGAATGTGAAGGAGGGGCACGTGGGTGGCTCAATCCATTAAGCATCTGCCTTTGGCTAAGGTCATGATCTCAAGGCATAACCTCAGGGTCCTGGGATTGAGCCCCGTGAGGGCCTCCCAGTTCCGTGGGGAGTCTGCTTCTCCCTCTGTCCCTCCCCACCCCTGCTCCTGCTTTCTCAGTCTCTCTCTCAAATAAATAAATAAATAATCTTGAAAAAAAAAGTATGGAGGAATTATTTACACTTCTAGCATGTGGTCATGAATCTTTCAAACACAAAACTAGATATGGTGAACATAAAATAAAGATGAGCAAAAAGCTGAAAAATATTCTTGTCAAAGTTAAGTGAAAGGAAAAGAAAAAAGAAAAACTTAAGTAAAATAAATGTTATCAGAAAATAAAAGGGGCCTAGGGATTAGGTGCAATATATCTGTTGCATTACCCAAATCTTCAACTATCAAAGGTCAAGGCCTAGTTATAAGAAACAAAGCCCCATCACAATCCCAAAGATTCTAAATGGGCTTTGGAATAAATTTGGAATAAAAATTCTTTAATATTATCCTGACACCACCAAGTCTCTCTTCTTAATTCACCAAATATTTATTAAATGCTTATAATGTGCAAAGCATGCACATAGGTACAGGAAATCAACCAGAAATGAACAAATATGAGCCTTTCTCTCCTGAGTTCCCAATTTATGAACTCTCAGACATATCTTAAGCAGAAGAACCTTCTACTATCCTTTATAGATCTCTTTTGGAACAAATAAGATATTCACAAATGGGCCACTGCCTTTTCTGCTGAGTTGAGTTTCAGTCCCAACTTCCAAAAACCACAAACTAATTCATCAACCAGTTAACTCTGTCTGACAACTAAAATAAATTGCCTTATGACAAGTCTCTTGTTTCCCCTGAATGATTTTAATTATCCCTGTAGCCAAGAATTGACTAACTTCTGTGACAGAAGTGAGAAGTACATTGTTGAAAAAGCCATTACCTCTGTTTTATTTTTGCTGTTAAACCTTTGTAGAGCCATCCTCTTTCATGCAACAGGGAGGAAGGGGACAGCTAACTTGGGTACTTACCAGATGCCATACCGCAGTCTGAGTGCTTCATGTACATTATCTCATTTAACTCTTGCAAATAATACTAAGAAGTACGTATCATTATCATCATCATTTTTAGAATGAGGTATAAAAGCATAAGTGACTGGTACATAGTCATAAAGCTAGTAAAGATAGTCCTTTCTCCTAAAGATGAAAGAGTATGCATTCCATGTAAACATATGCATTGACAGAGTCAAATAAAAAGAAAGTCATGAGCTAGGACACCAGATAATGAAAGAAAATGCCTGAACTCCATTTCTAGTCAGATAACAAATTAAATACCCTGAACATTACTTGACCTGAATAAAAAAATTAAACTCTGAATAAAATATAAAAATATTTGAAAAATGCTTTGCTGAGTTGGTAAGAAAATAAGAGAAATCAAAGGGGGAAATTAAAGAATCCAGAGAGAAAAACAAGCACTGAAGCCAGAAGTCCTGGGAATATCCACCAACACCTAGAGGCTTGAGCACTGGTTTTATGATACTGCTGAGTAGAAGGACAAAAGAAAAATTCCAGAGTTTCTCAATGCAGGGAGTCAGACAGAAGATCCCTGCATATAAAGCTGGAGATCTCCAAGGCCTCCACTACCATAAGATGATAAACTAGAAAAAAAATTTAAAATATCAAACAAAAAAAATCTCATAAAAGGTGACAGCAGAGAAAACTGCATTTCTTAATCTTGGCAAGAGACATATAGATGGAAGGCAAACAATATTTTCTGAAAACACATGCCACACATTGACTTTCATGTAAGTATGTAACCTAAATTCACATTAGTAGTATGGCTGAAAAAAGAAACCCCTCAGTCTCACAATTTATTTTATTTTTTTATTATGCTATGTTAGTCACTATACAGTACCTCACTAGTTTCTGATGTAGTGTTCCATGATTCATTGTTTGCTTATAATTTATTTTAAAGCGTTCATGGGTTGCTGGTGCCCAAAGATACCTGGTAAAACCTCATTCCTGTATTGAAGGAAAAGTCTTCAATTCAGGACTGAAAGAATCTCTCCTAATAAGTAACAATAGAAAACAAGGCACCATGAGCGAGAAGAAGCAAGAACAACAGACACTGGAATCAGACCCAAAAAGACTTCAGACATTAAAATTGTCAGGTACAAAATATGACAAAATTATGTTTTCTATCTTTAAAGATATAATACAGGATATTTTTAAAACCGAAAGAATGAGACAAATCTAAAAAAAAAAAAAAAAACAAGTAGAACTTCTCGAAATTAAAAATGTTACCATTTAAATTAACCTTAAGAGAAAAGTTAAATAGAATAATAAGGCCAAAAAAATGAAATAAAAGACAAAGCTAAAGAAATTACCCAGAAAGATGCACAGGAAGTCAAAGGGATAAAAAATATAAAAGAGAAGTTAAGAGACAATGAGCTTTGAATGAGAAGGCTAACATGAGTATAAAACAATTCCACAGGAAATAATGGACAAAAAGAGTGAGAAGCAATAGTTAAAAGACTGGAAAACTTTCAGAATTGATGAAAACTTGAATTTTCAGATTGAGGAATAGCAACAGTACCAAATAAGATTTAAAAAAAAAAAAAAACTACACTAAGACACATCATAGTAAAACTACAAAACATCAAAGACAAAGAGATGATCTTAAAAGCAGCCAGAGAGAAAAAAGAAAGTTGGTATGTATAGGAACAATAATTAGATTGATGTCTGACTTCTCAAAAACAACAACTGAAGCCAAAAGATAGTGAAATAATACCTTAAAGTAATAAAAAAACAAGTAACTATCAATCCAGAAGTATAGATAAAACAAAGCCTTTTTTTCCCAAAAATGAGGATGAAATAAAGACATCTAAAGATGAAAAGAATTAGGAGTTTACCATCCATAGACAGGCATAGTTTCTGACAGTAAAACACTGATATTAAGAACAAAAAAAAATTAGAAAAGCACCATACATATAAAAATTAAAAACACACTTCTAATAGCTCAGAGTCAAGTAATAAATTATAATAACATACAGAAGGTACAGAAAATTAGATAAATATGTGAAGTGACGGATGTGGTGGTAATTAACTAGACGGGGGGATCCTTTCACAATATATATATATATCAAATCACCAAGACACACACTTTAAAAATACTATAATTTTGTCAGTTATACTTCAATAAAGATGAAAAAGAAAATAAAGGGAATTGAACAATAATTTTAAAAATACTGCTTACCAAAACAGGCACAATGTTTTAAATTTATTTCCTGAGATAATTGTTAACTAGTTTCTATGATCACACTGTAAGAAACTCTTTTATAGCCACAGAGTCCACATAGTTGAAAATTGGATGCAGAATCTAATCCTGTGTGCTTTTTAATTAACTTACCTCACCAGTCTCTGTGTAAAGTTTAGGACATTGATTGAAAAAGTGTAGGAAAATTCAGATAACTCTGGCAACCAGATATCCTAAACCCCCACTCTGCCTACACTGTCAACACAAGCTCCACCTCCATGTTTGAGAAGGCTAGTCCTAACATGCTTAGACTCACATATTGTGTCTCTTCTAAAGAAGTTTGCTTGCAAGGGGATAACAATTTTTTTCATGCTCCTTCTAAATATCTCTCATTGCCCATGGTAGATCCTGGCATATTTCCAGGTGGCAAAATGCAACATCAAACCCAGGAAAAGAAGGCTTGCACACCAAAAATTACTGCTAATTATATATTTGTGAGAATTATATAGGGGAAAATATTTTGAAGGTACTACATCAGGGAGAAAGAAAGATACTTTTAGAAATAGCTCATTTGTTTTTCTTTTTCAACATTTCCTTGGCAATTTGGGGTCTTTCCTGGTTCCACACAAATTTTAGGACTGTTTGTTCCAGCAAAGCTGGGGGCATCACATTGCCTGATTTCAAGCTATATTACAAAGCTGTGATCACCAAGACAGCATGGTACTGGCACAAAAACAGACACATAGACCAGTGGAACAGAATAGAGAACCCAGAAATGGACCCTCGGCTCTTTGGGCAACTAATCTTTGACAAAGCAGGAAAAAACATCCAATAGAAAAAAGACCATCTCTTCAATAAATGGTGCTGGGAAATTGGACAGTTATATACAGAAGAATGAAACTCGACCATTCTCTCACACCATACACAAAGATAAACACTAAATGGATGAAAGACCTTGATGTGAGACAGGAATCCATCAAAATCATAGAGGAGAACATAGGCAGTAACCTCTTCAACATCGGCCACAGCAAATTCTTTCATGACACGTCTCCAAAGGCAAGGAAAACAAAAGCAAAAATGAACTTTTGGGACTTCATCAAGATAAAAATCTTCTGCACAGCAAAGGAAACAGTCAACAAAACAAAGAGGCAACCCACAGAATGGGAGAAGATATTTGCAAATGACACTACAGATAAAGGGCTGGTATCCAAGATCTATAAAGAACTTCTCAAACTCAACACCCAAGAAACAAATAATCAAATTTAAAAATGGGCAGAAGATATGAACAGACACTTTTCCAATGAAGACATACAAATGGCTAACAGACATGAAAGAATGTTCAAAATCATTAGCCATCAGGGAAATTCAAATCAAAACCACATTGAGATACCATCTTACACCTGTTAGAATGGCAAAAATTGACAAGGCAAGAAACAACAAATGTTGGAGAGGATGTGGAGAAAGGGGAACCCTCTTATACTGTTAGTACAAATGCAAGCTGGTGCAGCCACTTTGGAAAACAGTGTGGAGGTCCCTTAAAAAGTTAAAAATAGAGCTACCCTATGACCCAACAATTGCACTACTGGGTATTTACCCCAAAGATACAGATGTAGTGAAGAGAAGGGCCATATGCACCCCAATGTTCATAGCAGCAATGTTCACAATAGCCAAACTGCGGAAGGAGCCAAGATGACCTTCAACAGATGAATGCATAAAGAAGATGTCGTCCATGTATACAATGGAATATTACTCAGCCATCAGAAAGAATGATTACCCACCATTTATATCAACATGGATAGAACTAGAAGAGATTATGCCAGGTGAAATAAGTCAAGCCGAGAAAGACAATTATCATATGGTTTCACTCATTTATGGAACATAAGAAATAGGAAGATCGGTAGGAGAAGGATGGGAAGAATGAAGGGGGGAAACAGAGGGAGAGATGAGCCATGAGAGACTATGGACTCCAGGAAACAAACTGAGGGTTTTAGAGGGGAGGAGTGTGGGGGGATGGACTAGCCCAGTGCAATGTATTAAGGAGGGCATGTATTGCATGGAGCACTGGGTGTTATATGCAAACAATGAACTACGGAACACTACATCAAAAGCTAATGATGTACTGTGTGGTGACTAACATATCATAAAAAAAAAAAGAAATAGCTAATTTGTGACTATAGGTGAATTTATCAGAGATTCTGTTTCACTGCAATAGACTGTGCAGCTGAGACTAGTTCTAATCATAAGTCTGTCTAAAATCTGGAAAAATTATAATAGAAGAAAAGCACTGTTTGGACAGAAATTTATAGCATTAAATTGCATGTATTAGAAAAGAGAAAAAAGGGGAGCCTGGGTGGCTCAGTTGGTTGAGAGTCTGCTTGTCCCTCTCCCTCTGTTCTTCTCACTCTACTCCCCCCAATCTCTCTCAAATGTGTAAACCAAAAAAAAAAAAAAAAAGAAAGAGAAAAGAAAAGAGGAAAGAGAAAAAGGTCTAAAATCAATAACCTAAGCTTCTACCTTAAGAAATTAGAGGAGGGGCACCTGGGTGGCTCAGTTGGTAAAGTGTCTGCCTTCAGCTCAGTTTCATGATCCCGGGGCCCTGGGATTGAGCTTGCCTTGTGCTCCCTGCTCAGCAGACAGCCAGCTCCTCTCTTTCCTCTGCCCCTCTCCCATATCGTGCTCTCTCTCTCTCTCTCGCTCACTCTCTCTCTCAAATAAATAAAATCTTTAAAAAAAAATTAGAGGAAGAAGAATTTAAGCCTAAAGCAGGCATAAGAAAATAATTAATAAAAATCAGTGGCTCAGTAATTAAGCGTCTGCCTTCGGCTCAGGGCGTGATCCCGGAGTTCTGGGATCAAGCCCCACATCAGGCTCCTCCGCTAGGAGTCTGCTTCTTCCTCTCCCACTCCCCCTGCTTGTGTTCCCTCTCTCGCTGGCTCTCTCTCTCTCAAATGAATAAATAAAATCTTTAAAAAAATAATAATTAATAAAAATCAGAGCAAAAATCAGTGGAATTGAAATTAGGAAAACAAAAGGGAAAACCAATGAAACTAAAAGCTGGTTCTTCGAAAAGATGAACAAATTAATAAACCTTTACCCATGTTAACTAAGAAAAAAAAGACAAGATATAAAATACTAATAGCAAAATGAAAGAGGGGAAACCACTAGTAATCCAATGAACATCAAAAAGGTAATAGAAAAATAATACCAGGTAAAACTCTATGCCCACAAATTTGATAATGTAAATGAAATAGACCAATTACTTGGAGGACACAAACAGCCAAAACCCACACAAAGAAAGATAGATAATCTGACTAGGCCAATATATGTTAAATAAATTGAATTGAGTATTAATGACCTTTTAAAAAAAAGAAAGCATCAGACTCACAAGGTTTCACTGCTAAATTTACCAAACATGTAGAAAGAAATGATACCAATTCTCTGATCTCTCCCAGAAAACAGCAGAAAAGACTTTCTAACTCATTCTGTGTGGCCACAGTACTTTAATATCAAAACCAGATAAAGACATTACCAAAAAGAAAAATTACACACCAATATCTCTCATAAATACAACACTTCTCAAAAATTATTAGAGAGAGATGCAACACTTCTCAAAAATTATTAGCAAGTGGATGCAGCATTGCATAAAACGAAATATACACCATGACCAAGTAAGATTTATCCCACATAGTGGGCTAGTTCAACACTTGAAAATCAATGTAATCCACCAGGTCAACAGGCTAAAATATATGAATGTTTATAGCAGCCTAATTAATTAATTAATTGCCCAAAACTGGAAGCAAACAAGATGTCCTTTAAGAAGTGAATGTATAAACAAATGTGGTACATTCATACAGTGGGGAATATTATTCAGTGATAAAAAGAATTAAGTTATCAACCCACGAAAAACATGGGTACATCTTAGATGCATACTGCTAAGTGAAAGAAGTCAGTCTGAAAAGGCTGTGTACTATATGATTCCAAATATATGACATTCTGGAAAAGGAAAAACTATCAAGATTGTAAAAAGATCAGTGGTTGCTAAGTGCTCAGGGAAAGGGAGGGAGGGTTGAAAGGTGCAGCACAGGTGACTTTTTTAAGGTGATGAAACTCTGTATGATACTGTAATGGTGGGTACAAGTCTATCCATTTAACAAAACCCATAGAACTTAGCACAAATATTAGAAAATTTCATGCAAATTTTCGAAAATTATTTAGAAGGTCAGAAAATCCAGGAATGGAATGCAGAATGTAAGACTATAATTTAACTGTATTACAAATGTCTGAAACAACCTCACTGAGAGGAGTAGGAGAAAAGGTGCTCGTTTATGTAACTTTAATAATGAGTGAAATCTGTAAGACTGAAGGTAAAAGAAACTATGCACACACACTGTACCACAGTTGATAAAGTTGTTCCCATGGGGATATGGGTTAATAATTCTGATACCACGATAGATAAATACTGGAATTGAACATTAAGTAAATGGATGGATGATGGTGTGAGGCAGATTTCTCACTATCAGAATGAAAGGTTACAGATAAACAGGGAGAGAAGGCTAGAACAAATCATGTGGTAATGGATTAGATTGAAGACATCAGTATTACTTATGTTTATCTTAATATAAAGGTGTATTATGTGAACATATTTATAGATATGTGTATATGCATATACACATGTATATTTCCTCATTCTGTTGTTGAGAAGTCCTAGAAGCAACACACCCCAGTAGCAATGAGTACACCAGGCACCCAGATCTTGGTTTCTAATACAATTCTCCAATAAAAGGAATGACAGCTTCTTGGAGAAATGACTGATTCTAGGCTGGAGCAGGAAATACACAAGATGAGCCTGGAGTAACTCATAGTGCCAGAATGCAAGGCAGTGCTAAACACACACACACACACACACACACACACACACACACACACACACAAACAGTGATATGTCAAAGGATACAAAAGCCAACTGAAAGAGCTCCCACTGGCCAAAGCTGAAACATTTCAGCAATGAAATAGAGTAGTACTGGATTATAACTCAAAGTATAAAATAAATAAATGATTGGATAAATAAATAAATAAATAAATAAATAAATGGGGAGAAGAGACAGATCTCTCATCAGAATTCCAAACAATTTATATAGATTTATATAGATATTCCACCCTCCAGGAGGTGGAGCATAACTCCTTATTCCCTAAATGTGGGTTGTGAATAATGTGAATAATAATAATTCCCTAAATGTGGGTTGTGAATAATAGGAAGAAGGGGGGGTGCTGCGGGGTGTAGTAAATCTACAGTGGAGAAACTGGGCAAATACCATCTCGGCTGGGTGATCAAGGTCAACAACTTAAGTAAGAGGTCATGTTAAAAACATATACCTTTGATATTCTGTTAAGAATATGGCACTTTAGGGGCGCCCGGGTGGCTCAGTCGTTGAGCGTCAGCCTTCGGCTCAGGGCGTGATCCCGGTGTTATGGGATCGAGCCCCACATCAGGCTCCTCCGCTGGAGGCCTGCTTCTTCCTCTCCCACTCCCCCTGCTTGTGTTCCCTCTCTCGCTGGCTGTCTCTGTCAAATAAATAAATAAAATCTTTAAAAAAAAAAAAAAAGAATATGGCACTTTACTTCTGTGGTCTTCCTGCCAAAAACACGTAACCTCAGTCAAATCATGAGAAAAATAACAAACAGATCCAAATGAGGGACATTCTACAAAATACCTGACCACTGTTAAGGTCATCAAGACAAGGTGAATCTGAGAAACTCAAGAGCCAAAGCAGACATGACAACCAAATGTAATGGTATCCTGGATAAGATTCTAGAACAGAAACAGGACATTAGGTAAAAACTAAGGAAATCTGAATAAAGTATGGACTTTATATAAAAATAGTTTACCAGTATTGGTTCATTAACTGTAACGAATGTACCATACTAATGTTAAGGAATAAACAAGGACAGAATGCTAGAATGATCCATGCGAATGATGATCCTCATCATCATACTACTAATAAGGGAAAGAAGGTGTATATGGGAACTATCAATACTACTTTGCAATTTTTCTTTAATTCTAAAATTGTTACAAAATTTTAAAAAATATTTTAAGTGTTCAGGCCATGAAAGTTAGATTGAGATTTTACATAATAGAGGACATGATGATAAATTAATAATTACATATAATATTGAGTCTGGAATAAGATCCTGGAGCAGAAACATAAAGTTAGTGCAAATATTGGTGAAATTTAAATTGTACAAATGTTCATTTCCTGGTTTTGATAATTGTACCATGGTTATGTAAGATGTTAACATTAGGGTAAGTTGCTGGTGAGGTGAGGGCTATTCAAAATCCTCTGTATTATTTTTGCAGCTTTATTTGTAAGTCTAAACTTTGTTTAAAATAAAAAGAAAAGGAAAATCAGTTGGGCATATTTATGTGAGTCTATTTCTGGGTTATCTATTATGTCGCATTGATCTATGTGTCTATCCTTCTGTCAATAATACACATTCTTGAGTACTAATGGTGATATAATAAACCTTGAAGTTATGTAGACTATTCCCCTCATTTTACTCTTCTTTTCAGAACTGGTTAAGCAATTCTAGATCCTTTGCCTTTCCATGGAAATTTTAGAAAATAATCTTTCTATATCTACAAAAAATCTTGCTGAGATTTTAATAGCAATTTATATTAAACTTTTATCTAAGCAATAACATAATAGCTGGGAAGTTCCCAAGAATATATGAAAATTAAACAACACACTTCTAAATAATCCACGGATAAAGGAAAAAGAGACAAGGGAAATTATAAAGCATTTTTTTTCCTGAATGAAAAGAAAACAGAACATATCAAAATCTGAGGAATGCATATAAAGCAGTTCATAAGGGATATTTACAGTTTTAAATGCTTCTAGCAGAAAAAGAAGAAAGATTTCAATGATACAAGGTTCTATCTTAAGGTGATAAAAAGAAAAAAGTAAATTAAACTATAAGTAGATAGGAAGATAGAAATCAAAATAAGAGCAGAAATAAATGAAATTTTTAAAAAGATTTTAAAAATACAAAACATTAAATAAACCAAAATCTGGTTCATTGAAATATAAATAAATAAAATTTAAATTATACTGATGATGAAAAAGAAAGAAAACATATGTTACCAACATTAGGAACAAAAAAAAAGAGTCATCATTAAAGACCTTAGATACATTAAAAAGATAATAAGGGAATATTATGAACAATTACATGCCAATCAATTTGACAATTTAGATTAAATGAAAGATTCCTTGAAAAACACAAATTGTCAAAACTGACTCAAGAAGAAACTGAAAATCTGCATAACTCTGTATCTATTAAAGACTGATTTATAACTTAAAACTTTCCCATAAGGAAAATTCCAGCAATATATAAAACAACAATAATACATCATGATCCCATGAGGTTTATTCCAGGAGTACAAGGTTATTTCAACATTTGAGAAAACAATCAATGTAATTAACCATATGAACAGACCAAGAAGAAAAACTATAAAATCATCTCAATATATGCAAAAAAAACGACAAAATTCATTACCCATTTAGGATAAACACTCTCAGCAAAATAGGAATAGAAGGAAAATTCTCAGTTTGATAAAAGTCATCAATAAGCAATCTTCTGCTAATATCGTGCTTTGATACTGTGGTCTTCCTTTGAAAATTATAAAACATTATTGAGAATTGCTAAAGACCTAAATAACTGGAGAATATACCATGTTTATGGGTTGGAAGACTTAATATTGTTATGATACAAATTTTCCAAAAATTTATCAATAAATTCAGTGCAATACCAGTAGGCTTCTCTTTTTTTAATAGAAATGAGGAAATACAAACAACCTAGAATACTTAAACAATTTTTAAAAGAACATACAGATGGTTACCAGAGGGCAGGCGGATGGGGGGGATGGGTGAAATAGGTGATGGGGATTAAGGAGTGCACTTGTAATGATGAGCACTGGGTGATGTACAGAATTGTTGAATCATTATATTATACACTGAAACTGATATAACACTGTATGTTAACTATACCGGAATTAAAATTAAATTAAATTTTAAAAAGAGAAAAAAGAAAAGAACAAAGTAGAGGACTAATACCTCCTGATTTCAAGACTTACTATAAAGCTAAATGTAATCAAGACTGTATGGCACTGATGTTAAGACTAAAAAAAAAAAATGGATAAATGGAACACAATAGAGAGCTCAGAAATAAAATAAAACATATATGGAGGAAAGCTAATTTCAACAAAAGTGTAAAGACAATTCAGTGGAGAAAAGATAAACTCAACAAATTTTGCTGAAACACAGATCCACGTGCAAAACAACAAGCTTTGATCCATATTCTCTACGAATAAAAAACATCAACTCCACATGGATTATACACCTAAATGTAAAATCTTAAAATTACAAAATCTGTACAAGAAAGCACAGGAGAAAAACTCTGTGTCTTGAGTTAAACAAACTTTGTGAACCATGTGGGTTTTGTTCCAATTATTCAACTCTGCTGTTGTAGCTCGTATCAGTCATAGCTAATATATAAACAAGTAGTCATAGCTGTGCTCCAAAAAAACTTTAAAACCAGGAGCAGGCAACAGACCGCATTTGGCCCATGGGCCTTAAGAGAACACCAAAAGCACCGTATATAAAAAAGCAAATTGAGAAGTTAGACTTTATCAAAATTTAAAACTTTTACTTATTGAAAGACATCACCAAGATAATGAAAGACAAGTGACATACGGGGAGAAAAATATTTGCAAACCATTTAACTGATAGAGGACTTGTACCCAGAATAGATAAAGAATTCTCAAAATTCAGTAATAAGAAAACAAACAACCAAACTTTAAACTTCAAACTTTGGAACATTTGAATAAACACTTCACCAAAGAAGATATATGGATGGAAAATAAGCACATTAAAAAATGTTCAACATCATCAGTCATTAGGAAAATAAAATTAAAACCATAATAAAGTACCACTACACACCACTATAATGGCTAAAAATAAAAGACTGTTTATTTAGTGAAGTTTTGGTGAAGATGTAAAGGAATGGGGAACTTTCATACACAGCTGGTGGGAATGTAAAATAGTACAATCATTTAGAAAACATGTTTGCAATTTCTTAAAAAATTAAGCACATACTAACCATGTGATTCAGCCTGTGTATTTATCCAAAAGAAATAAAAGCATATGAACAAAGACTTGTATAAAAATGTCCATAGTAGCTTTATTTATAATAGTAAAAAACTAGAAGCAAGCCAAATGTTCATCAACAGATGAATGGATAAACAAAGTGCGGTATAGTCATACAATGGAATACCACTAGCAGTAAAAAGGTATACTACACCACATGGATGCACATCAAAATAATTATGTTAAGTGAAAGATGCCAAACAAAAACAGAGTACAAACTATAACATTCCATTTATATGCAATTCTAGAAAATGCAAACTAATCTACAGTAATTAAAAGCATATCAATGTTATCTGGCCACAGAGTGAAGGGCAAGAGGGAAAGAAGGAAGAGTTGCAAAAAGGCACAAGAAAATTTTTCGGATAATAAATATATATGTTCATTATTTTGGTTGTGGTGATGGTTTCATGGGCATCAAAGTATATAAAAACTTATCAAGTTGAATATTTTAAATAGGTACAGTTATTGTATCTCAATTTACCCCCAAAAAAGGCTATTATAAAAAATACACAAAATGAGACACTATTAAATATTCATCAAAATGGATAAAATTTTAAAATATATAATACTAAATGCTGGTGAAGATGCAGAACGACTGGAACTCTCATACATTGCTTATGGGAATGTAAAATGCTGAAGTTTGGCAGTTTCTTATATTTACCATACAGCCCATCCATTCCACTCCTAGGTATTTACTGAAGAGAAATAAAAACATATGTCAAAATATGTTATGTGTCAATTATACCTCCATAAAAAATAAATAAAAAATCCATACAAAATATACACATAAATATTCATAGCAGTTTTATTCATAATAGCGAAAAATGTGAAACAACCCTAATGTCCATCAACGAAGTGAATAAATAAATTGTGCTTTATTCATACAGTAGAATACGACTTAGCAATAAAAGGAATGCGCTACTGATACATGCAACAACATGAATGAATCTCAGAAGCACTACGCTGAGTAGGAAAAATCAAACCCAACCTACAGTATGATTCTATTTATATGAAACTCTAAAGAAGACCAATCTAATCCATGGTGAGATAATTAGATTAGTGTTTGCTTGAAGATGAGGATATAGAGGGTATTAATTGGGGAGGAGCACAAGGGCACTTTGGAGGCTTATTGAAATGTTTTCTATCTTCATTTTGGTGGTGGTTACATGGTTGTATAAATTTGTCAAAAATGTACAATTACAATGTGACCATTTGACTGTATGTTAATTTTACCTCCATATAGTTCATTTGGTGGAAAGAAATTTCCTCCCAAGTGATTCCAGCATTGGGGAAATCTCTGAACAAAGCTCATGTCCACTGTATGCAAATATCTTCTCTACAACAGTCACCTACTCCTGCCTGAATATTTCTCATGTCTGAAGTTTAGAGTTACATAAGGCTGCCTTGTCCACTTCTTGACAGCTTTGTCAGAAAAACTTCCCATGCTGAGTCTAAATATACTTCCCTCTAATGACCATATTTGGTCCAAATTCTGCCCTTTGCAGTTGCCTTAATATAATCTTTCTTGATAGCCCTTGAATATTCAAAAATACCTATCTTGGAAACAGTATAGTAGAATTGTTGTAAACATGGGCTCTGAGATCTGAGAGACCTGGAATTTAAATCTGGCTATGTATATCATTTTTGAGTGATCTTGAGCAAGTTACTTAACCTCTCTAGGCCTCAGTTTCCTCAGCTGTTAAACATTCATAGTAACAGCAACATGTGGATTATGAGGGTTAAGGAGATAACGCATGGAAAGGACTTCATAAAATACCTGGCAGTATGGTACATCCTCACTTATTGCTAGCTTTCCTTATCTTTCTTACCCAGGCTAATCAACACCAGGTACCTCAATCTCTAGGACTTTAATTCCAGAGCATTCCACATTTAGGTTGCCTGAAAATGCTCTAATTTGTTAATGTAATCACAACCCAAGAAGTCATCAATTATTTCTTTCAGCATTAAAGATGCCTGAGGATCTGAATCCACCATCACAAAATGCTGACTGAAGAGGTATTAATTATGTGAGACAAACAACAGGGTGAGAGGATTAGAAAAGAGAGAGATTTAGAGTGAAGTTTTAGTGGAAGCAGGACTTGAATATGATTTTGCAAACTAGAAAGTATATGAATAAAGGTGTGTTTGCTTGAAGTGAGAAATTAACTCGTGATCTTGGCTAGACTTCCAGTGTCTTAATTTATTTTGTTTCATGAATAGGGGTGCTCTGAAAAAGAACTTTATTACTTCACAAGGAAAGTCCTGCCTCATTTAAACCTTTGTACAACAAGCATGACATTGCAGCCTAAGATCACTGCCATGTTAGGGGGCTGCCTGGGGATCACAGCAACCTCAATACCTAAGGTCTGGATGACATTGTGAGTCAAAGCATGCTAAGCTGATGTTCTATTCCTCCTTAGATTTTGAACAACTTACTTTCCCTCTCTGGACATCAGTTTTCTAATCTGTAAGCTAGAAGCGGGTAGTCTAATGACCTCCAAAGGTCCTTTCTAATTTAAAACCTGTAACTTGGGTTACACATGTGTATGCCTTTGTTAAAACTCAATGAATATATAGTTATTATTTGTACATTTCATTGTATGCAAATTTTTATGAAATGAAAAAAATCCTCTATACAAATAAAAACTTTCATCAATGATATGCATGCTAAAACATTTAGGGATGAGGTATACAGATTTCTGCAACTTGTGTTAAAATGCACCAAAAAAAGATGAAGGGAGGGAGGGAGGGAGAAAGAGAGAGAGAGAATAAAGGCAAGTATACAAAAATGTTAATGACAGAATCTACATGGTGAGTATATGTGTGCTCACTGTAAAATTCTGTCAACCTGGCTCTATGTATAAAATTTTCCTAATAAAATGTTGAAAATAAACAGCAGTTAAGTAATTGTTTAAATATCAGAAAAAAATACTCTATACTCTTGGTTCTTCTTACGTATTTATACCCTATAAACCCCTCACACATGGCAAGATTCTCTTCCCTAATCTTTTCCACATAGTTTCTTAGTCCCTTTACAGAAAACAAGGCTAATAAAAGATAATAATAACGCATGTTGGCAAGGATATGAAGAAACTGAAACTCTCACACACTGCTGGTGGAAATGTAAAACAGTGAAGCCTCTTTGGAAAGCAGTCTCATAGTTCCTCAAATGTTTAAACACAGAGTAACCACATGGTCTGACAGTTCTACTCCTAGATATATACCAAAGAGAAATAAAAACCTATGCCTTAAAAAACTTGAATGCAATGTGCATAATAGCATTATTCATAATAGTAAAAGGTGGAAACAACCTAAATGTTAATCAACTGATGAATGGATAAACAGATGTGGTAACTCCATATAACAGAATATTGTTCAGCCATTATAAGGAATGAAGTCCTGATACATGCTACAATATGGATAAAATGAATACATTATGCTAAATGAAGAAAGACAGTCACAAAAGACCGTATATTATATGATTCTATTTATATGAAATGTCCAGAATAAGTAAATCTATAGAGACAGAAAGAAGGTTAGTGGTTCCCTAGGGCTGGGGAAGATGAGGGTTTGGGGGATGGTGGCTAGTGAATGCAGGTTTTCTTTTTGGGGTAGCGACAATGCTCTAAATTTGATTGTGGTGATAGATGCACACCTTTGTAAATATACCAGAAGTCATTGAATAGTATAGTTTAAATGTGTGAATTACATGGTATGGGAATTATACCTCATAAAGCTATTTAAAAAATAAAAAATCAAGTCAAAGAATTTATCTAGTCTCTCTCTACCCTGTGCATTTTTAGCGCTATGATCAAGAAGTGGTTTCACTGGCTCTCTTGTTTCTTGCTTTAGAGGCACTTAAAATTTCCTTATATGTTTCTAGGAAACTCCTCAGATTGTCTTTTGGGGTTTTATTTCACCTTTGTTCTTGAACTACAATTATTTTGTGAGGTTTTCCTGATTTCATACATTCACTTGACAAATTTACAGAGTAGTTGTACTTTGTCAGATTCTGCTAAGTACCTAAGATAAAAAGTCAAAAAGGACCTGGTGCCTGCCCTAGGAAAGTTTACAGTCCAGTAAAGGAGACAGATATGTAAACACATAATTAAGATATAAATCACCATGTACCACAAATGAAGCATGTAAATGTGCTCAGGGAGAACAGACTGCCGTTAACTTTGAGTCAGAAACCTTCAGTTAAGTGAAGTAGGTTTAGCAGCTTTATGATCTTAAACAAGACATTTAATTACCATGTTCCAGTTTTTTAATTGTAAAATGAAGAAAATACCACCACCTCACAGGGTTATCATGATAATTAAATCCAAACATGTTATGAAAGTATTTTGTAAGCTATATATTATGGTACACTGTGACATGTCAGTATTTTAGAAATAATTGTTGTGGGGCGCCTGGGTGGCTCAGTCGTTAAATGTCTGCCTTCAGCTCAGGGTGTGATCCCAGGGTCCTGGGATAGAGCCCCACATTGGGCTCCCTCCTCTGCTGGGAGCCTGCTTCTTCCTCTCCCACTCCCCCTGCTTGTGTTCCCTCTCTCACTGGCTGTCTCTCTCTCTCTAATAAAGAAATAAAATCTTAAAAAAAAAAAAAAGAAAGAATTGTTGCCTATCTAACTTTCTTTGTAAATTAGTGAGGATAAAGTTAGTAATGTGCTCTAGGGTCTGAGAAAAATAATAAATACAATATTTTCCCTATAACTGAGAGTAACAGATGGAATTTTAATAGTTTCTAGAAGAAAGAAAATAGATTGAAACATAATGATTTCAAGACTGACTGAGGAGATGGAGAATAACATGGAAGAAGTGTTAGAGCATGGCTGGAAAAAACAAAAGCCAACTGGACAGTAAGCTTGAACGGAACATAGGTGTGATAGAAAGCCTTGAAGGCAGGGCTTTGAAAGTAAAGAGGAATTTTAGTGAGAGCTATGAGTGTGCATAATATTTTTTTTAAAGATTTTATTTATTTATTTGACAGAGATAGAGACAGCCAGCGAGAGAGGGAACACAAGCCGGGGGAGTGGGAGAGGAAGAAGCAGGCTCCTAGCAGAGGAGCTGGATGTGGGGCTCGATCCCACAACGCCGGGATCACGCCCTGAGCGGAAGGCAGACGCTTAACCGCTGTGCCACCCAGGCGCCCCATGTGCATAATATTATTAATAACATGCATTTTCTTTTAAAAAGTGAAAATGAAGTTACCTCAGTGAGTACAATATCCTCTCTTAGGATAATTTAAACATAAAGTTCTATTGTAGTTCAAATCTCCCACAAATGAAGACCAAAGCAGCTACATGCACAGACATAAGAACAATGTGTTTTCTCCTTGATTTAATAACTGCTTATCTGTACAGTGGTGGCTTCTGGTAAAAATTGTGGATCCTCTGCATATTTCCTATCCCTCCCTAAGCTAAAGAACAAGTTAATCAACAAATCTATACAAAGAAATCTTTAAAACGGTAAAAGTAAGCTGGCTTTCCAGATTATCTGTATTAGGCAAATGATTTAAATTATAACCACAAATAATACTCTGTAATTTAATAGAGTTAACAGTACTTTTGACATTTAATATTTCAATATCCCAACTCTTACGTACTTATATTTTAATTTTAATGACATATAAATATAAGATATTTTCAAAAAAAATTTTAACATTTAATACAGTATTGCCAGTTCTCACTTATCTGGACATGTAAGAGGCAGGAGAAAAACAGAGACCACAAATAACATAAAATATACTACTATCATGGTTACCACAAGTACTTCTGATTGGAGCCCAGCAACTGATAGGTAAGAAGGAAAAAGAACACACTAAACTTAGGAAAATGGAAACATTTTATTCAAATAACCCAGAGAAACATTTAAATGTTCAAGCCCCAGTGACTCCTATCCAGCAGCCTATATATATGAAGGTAGCAACTACTACCCATGGCATTTTGATGGCCTTCCTTTGGAATTATTTATTTCAGAGACAAATGAAAGAGAGAAAAACCAATAGTACAAGAATAGAGAGTAAGTTTTTAGTATAAAGGATATAGGTTAGATATAAAGACATTTTGCCAATAATTAAAAGTGCTATAATATTAGAACAACTTGCTAATGGAGGTAATTTATTGATTTAATATCATTTATAATAATTTGAGTTATGAGCTATGCCAAGTAGGTCATATAGCATATTTAAGTATTTAATTCTCACAACAATGCTATACGAAGTACTATTATTATGCCCATTTTACAGATAAAGAAATTAAGGCTTATAAAAATAAAGTAACTTGTCTAGAGTTATACAGCTAAGAAGGATGAAGGAAGGACTCAAACCTAAGTCGTTCTGACTCTAAAACTCAATCTCTGCCGTACTACAAAGCTGTGATCACAAAGACAGCATGGTACTGGCACAAAAACAGACACATAGACCAATGGAACAGAATAGAGAGCCCAGAAATGGACCCTCAGCTCTTTGGGCAACTAATATTTGATAAAGCAGGAAAAAACATCCGGTGGGAAAAAGACAGTCTCTTCAATAAATGGTGCTGGGAAAATTGGACAGCTACATGCAAAAGAATGAAACTTGACCACTATCTCACACCATACACAAAAATAAACTCCAAATGGATGAAAGACCTCGATGTGAGACAGGAATCCATCAAAATTCTAGAGGAGAACATAGGCAGCAACCTCTACGACATCGGCCAAAGCAACCTTTTTCATGATACATCCCCAAAGGCAAGAGAAACAAAAGATAAAATGAATTTATGGGACTTCATCAAGATTAAAAGTTTCTGCACAGCCAAGGAAACAGTCAGAAAAACTAAGAGGCAGCCCACGGAATTGGAGAATATATTTGCAAATGACACTACAGATAAAGGACTGGTATCCAAGATCTACAAAGAACTTCTCAAACTCAATACACGAGAAAGAAATAAATCAAAAAATGGGCAGAAGATATGAACAGACACTTTTCCAATGAAGACATACAAATGGCTAACAGACACATGAAAAAATGTTCAAAATCATTAGCCATCAAGGAAATTCAAATCAAAACACACTGAGATACCACCTTACGCCAGTTAGAATGGCAAAAATAGACAAGGCAAGAAACAACAATTGTTGGAGAGGATGTGGAGAAAGGGGATCCCTCCTACATTGTTGGTGGGAATGCAAGCTGGTACAGCCACTCTGGAAAACAGTGTGGAGGTCCCTTAAAAAGTTACAAATTGAGCTACCCTATGATTCAGCCATTGCACTACTGGGTGTTTACCCCAAAGATACAGATGTAGTGAAGAGAAGGGCCACATGCACCCCAATGTTCATAGCAGCAATGTCCACAATAGCTTAATCGTGGAAGGAGCCGAGATGCCCTTCAACAGATGACTGGATTAAGAAGTTGTGGTCCATATATACAATGGAATATTACTCAGCTATCAGAAAGAACGAGTTCTCAGCATTTGCTACAACATGGACAGCACTGGAGGAGATAATGCTAAGTGAAATAAGTCAAGCAGAGAAAGACAACTATCATATGATTTCTCTCATCTATGGAACATAAGAACTAGGATGATCGGTAGGGGAAGAAAGGGATAAAGAAAGGGGGGGTAATCAGAAAGGGGAATGAAACATGAGAGACTATGGACTATGAGAAACAAACTGAGGGCCTCAGAGGGGAGGGGGTTGGGGGAATGGGATAGACTGGTGATGGGTAGTAAGGAGGGCACGTATTGCATGGTGCACTGGGTGTTATACACAACTAATGAATCATTGAGCCTTACATCGGAAACCGGGGATGTACTGTATGGTGACTAACATAATATAATAAAAAATCATTAAAATAAAATAAAATAAAACTCATGCTCTGAATTACTGCCTCTTTGTGTATATAATTGTGTCCTGTGTTAGAATCTGAGAAGATGCTTAATTTTCCCTAATCCAGAGGGAAGAATGACTATTTGATGTAGACTTTGATAAATCATAGAATCTTTTGGGGCCTCTGTAGCTATCTGTGTCAAACAGACATAAAGACTCCTTTTTTGCCTAAGGGCATTCAGAAAAACAAATGATTACCTAAGGCTCCTCTTATCAATAAAATCTAGGATTCTATACTTTTGTTGAATAGAATAAAGTTTTTCAGAATGTTACAAGCTTTTGAAAATCTGAACAGTATTATTCACTTCTAGGAGTTGCTCTGAGTAAGTGATTTGGAAAAAATTGAGGACAGAAATAATGTTCTTATATGCAGTCCTGTTAAAAGGCAAGTCATACTTCTGGAAAAAAGAGAAGATCAAGAGAAGAGTTCTGAGAACAGAGTAAATTAGACTTGGGCAATGGGATGTGAAAGTTCCCAAGAAGAAAGGCACCTTGAGATAAAGATGAACATTGGAGGACTGGTAGAATCAGGATAGATGTGAGGTAATACGGCAGGCAGGTCATTCAAGCAAGACAGAAAAACATGATCAAGATAAAAAATAAGCATGGCATATTTGAGGAAGATAAGTCTTTGAAAAAGAATGAATAACTTTTATCCATATGGAATAACTTAACACCATCTTTTTATGGAGGCTGGGGAATAGCCCAGATCAGTGCTTTGTAAAGTTTTTCATTTCAAGGCACAAGTGCAAATTTTCCCCTTGCCATGGCACACACCTGGAAGGTTAACAGACCACAGCATTGCTAGTTTTAAAAATGAAATATTTTAAGCACTGACAAGTTAGGATATCCACAACGTTGAGTTGGAAAAAATTGTAGATACATATTTATATGTATATGTATATGTGTGTGTATAAAAGGCTTGAAAAGTTTCACCTAGACACTTTTTAAGATACATACACATGCATACATATATTCTATAGTGCTTTATACATTTCTCATACACATGAACTACTTATATAATTAAAAAAAAAATTTAAACCAAATGTTAGAATGTCAAAACAAGAAGAATTTAAAGATCATGTCATTTCACTTCTCTAAGTAAGGATACAAATAGAGGAAGGTTGGTCTGGGACTAGAACCAAAGACTCCACAATCAAGAGCTAGTATTCATCCTCTTATGTCGTATATCTTGTCTCTGTGAAGGGTTTTTTCCCGGATTCATCTGCCAGAAATAATCTAGATCAAGGGTCAGCAAACCTTTTTTTCTGTGAAAGACCAGGTAGCAAATATTTTTGACCATCAGGATCTGTTACATCATCATCTTCTCCTTCTCCTTCTCCTTCTTTTTCCCAACGCTTTAAAAAGTAAAAACTATTCTTAGCTCTCAAGACAATGAAACAGGCCAGAGGCCAGATTTGGTCCACTGACTGATCGAGATGAAACAGAAGGAACAAAGACCAGAAGCAAGGACACTAATTAGACTGCTATCCTTGCAGTCAAGAGTCAGCTTAGGGAGACCCCAACCAGGGTGGCAGGAGTAAAACTGAGAGCAGAGCTGATGAGATTGACTGTGAGAAAGGAGTTAAATGTGTTCAATTGTGTTCAAAGTTTCCCAAGTTTCTCCATCAGCCCAGACTGAGTTTTAAATGGCCAGCAAGGCAAGTAATTAATATGTGAAATTTTGATGGGGAGTTGGATTTGTGTTTTGATATACATTCACAGCTGATGTCTCAGGGCAATGTAGCCAATACACCAGAATAAGAAGGTACAATGTTCTCCCTTGTCTTTAATGCTGGTACATTGTTTGAGCGTTTGTAAACTAAGGTGAAGAGTTCTTTCTGATTCTTAATTGAAAAATGTAAAAGAGAAAAAGGATGGAAGAGTAAAGAAGCAAGCTCTCAACCTTAAAGGACTCTCAAATGTGCTTCAGATTTCTTTTTTGGGTGCTTTACAACAGTCACTGTAATTGCTCTGACACTGCTTGGCCTAACAACTGCACATTATTCCACATTATCATACCACAAGTGCAACAGGGATAACAGTGTAAATAGAAGGCACCATAGAATAGTAGAGAGACTTTGATGGGAGACAGACATAGGTTTAAATTCTGATCCTACTACTTACTGGCATTTGTGATCTTGGATTAATTATGTGAACGTCACTTTCCTTACCTAATCAACCTACATAATAATACTTGCTTTAAAGGGTTGCTGGGAGAATTACATGAGATCCAGTATGAAAGTAAAAAACAGTGTCTGACACATGGTCGGTGTTCAACAATAATTTCCTTTTCCTTCCTGTATGCCTAACAACCATTCAGTGTTTACTGAAAGTCTCACCACTGTAGTTAAGCTTATTTGACAGGGATTACTCTATTTTGTGAATAAAAAAATTACTTAAAAAGTGCTTAAAAAATGTGGCATGCCTAGGTTGGTTAAGTGTCTGACTCTTGGTGTCAGCTGAGGTCATGATCTCAGGGTGGTGAGATCAAGCCCCACATCGGGCTCCACATTCCAGGGGAGCCTGCTTGAGATTTTTCTCCCTCTCCTTCCCCTACTGCCGCTCGTCCCACTTGCACACTCTCCCTCTCTCTTTCTTTCTCTCTCAAGTAAATAATTTTTTTTAAGTGCTTAGAAAACTCAATACAAGGAAAGCAAAACGTATCTAAAGCTAAAGATACCAAAGCTAAAGCATAAGATTGATAGTTGACTTGGGGAGTTCACATCTCTTCATACAATAGTAATAATAGATAATATCTACTGAGCAGTTATTCTGTGCTAGGCACTATTTTTAAGATCTTTATCTGCACCAAGTTGTGAAACATTCACAACAACCACATAAGGTAGGTAAATGATGAAACAAAGGCCCAAAAAGACTGAGCAAGATATGAATCAATAAAGAACCATGTAAGTCACTCTCATACCATGCTGGTGCCATCATACGATGTGTCATCATACATTAAGAGTTTCAAAAATATTCAAAGCTACAAAATGTCATTAAAATGCTCCTAAGGTGTTAGGAAATAGATACAAGACATGTATACACACACACACACACACACACACACACACACACACACACACACAATGATTGCTACTTTATTTAATATTCAGTATACTTATATAAAGAGATTAAAAGAAATATCTCTAAGCCTACTATCTTAGTCCATTTAGGCTACTATGACAAAATAGCATAAACTGGATGGCTTATAAACAATAGCAATTTACTTCTCACAGTTCTGGAAGCTGGAAGTCCAAGATCACGGTGTCAGCATGGTCAAGTTCTGTGAAGCCCCCTCTTCCTTATCGCAGACTACCAACTTCTCTTTGTATCCTCACGTGGTGGAAGGGACAAGGGATTCCTCTGGGGTCTCTTTTGTAAGAACAATAGTCCCCTTCATCAGGGCAAAGCCTTCATGACCCAGTCACCTCCCAAAGGACCTACCTCCTAATTCTACCACTTGAGCATTAGGTTTTCAACATACGAATTTGGGGGAGGATATATCCAGACCATAGCACACACTAAACACAGGTTACTCCTGAAAGATAGGACTGTGGGTGATATCCTATAAACATATATCCTCCAAGCCATTTCATTTTCCTCATGGCACAAAAAGACAAATTTTCTGCCCTAAAGACCCTCTTCATGGTAGTCGTGTGGCTCTCTTAGCCATGTAACTAAGTTCAGGCAATGGAATGTGGGTTGGATAGATATGTCAATTCCAGCCCTAAATCTCTGTGTGATCTTACACACTTTCCTTTCCATCCTGTCAATCAGCTGTGATACCAAGGTGACTTGGAAGGCACAAAATGATGGAGCCACAAAGGACTTTTCAGGGTCCCTGATGCTTTGAGGAGAGTCATACAGGAGAGGCCTAATTCATTCTTCTCTGAGACAGAAATTAACGAGTAATGTGTTAAACAATTGACATTTAAGGGTTAATTTGTTACATCAGTAACTGATACAGGTAACTTTTAATATTCTTTATTCTTTTCTATATTTTCCAAAATACCAGTAAGGAGCATACAATACTTCCACAATCAGAAAAAAAAAAAAAAGTTATATTTTGAAATGCATGTCTTTTAACTCAATAATTTCATTTTGGGGAACTTAGTCTAAGTCAATGAACTGAAATAGACAAAAATGTACATACAAAGATGTTTACTGAAAGGTCTACCGCTTTTAAAATTAAAAAAAAAAAAAACAGCAACAGAAAACAAATGCCATTCCAAAAGGAATCATTCAGTAAATTATATCCATGTGACAGAATATTAGGTATCCATTAAGATGATTTTGATGAAGAATTTTAATAACATGAGCAAGCATCTATATTGATGTAATGCAACTACAAGGAAGGGCACTTAGGGACCATCTGCTTACCTTCCCAGGAATCGAGAAAAGAAGCTGACAGTTGTGGGAGGGGACTAGTAGTCATGGTGACCAAAGAGGAGCTGGGGCAATGAGATGGGGCTGCTCTGTTAGATAAAGCTTTCCATTGCCAGATACACTGTCTTTATTACAGCATGAGATCCAAGAAGGATTCTTAGTCATGAGAAAAAAAATTTTTTAGTTATGAGAAAAAAAAAGTTTCAACTAAAAGGAATAAAGAGACCAGTATTAAAAATGTGAAAAATCAACAAAATAACACGTGGAGGATGGCATGGGGAAGGACTCCAGGGAGTGCCAACAATGTTCTGTTTCTTGCTAGCTATATGATGTCTTCTGTATAACTATTTGTTAGACTGTACATATATGTTTTAGCCACTTTTTAGTTCATATGATATATTTAATAACAAAATATATATTGTTAAAAAATGCAGCAGCAATGTCTTCCTAGAGACAGAAGACTTTAGAGGTAGGAAGGGACAATGTTCAATGTAGGTCTAAGAACAGGCCCAAAGGAACAATTCATCACTCAATGTCAGTGTACCGCTTTAGAACTTGCAAAGTGCTTCTACATAGCATACCACGTTTAAGAATCAGGATGACCCACAACAGAGACCGTGAACCCAGATCCATGGATACCTGGTGATTTTTCCACTAAACCAAATTCTATTGATAATAGAAGTGGTTTGGAGGGGAAAGAGGACTTTAACAACTGTTGTTTTTGTCTTCGGATTGTATCTCTTTGACTAAGACATGACGTGGTTCCTAGTTTTCTAGGAGCAGCACGTTAATTAGTGCCCCTCACCAGACTGTTTGCTAGGAGCTACAAGAGACAGTACAAAGAATAAGACTTGGCTCCTGCTCTGAGTTCACAGGCTTGGGAGGGGGAAATAAGTCCATAAACAGTTAAGGCTCTTTGCATGTATTATAGAAGTACAGAGGTCAGAGTGACTAATTCTGCCTGGAAAACTTGGGAGAGGACTCATAAAGGAAGTAACACTGGGGTCCAGTCTAGGAAGATGAATAGGAATTCACAGACTAAGAAGGGGCAGGCAGAGTGTGTTCTAGGCAACTGAAATAGCACAGAGATGTTAAAGAGTAGGGAACATTCAGCCAATGCCAACTAGTAAGAAGCATAAGCAACTGAAGCATAAGGAACTGGGAGGTAGGCAGACATGGAGTAAGTGGAAGAACAGTCAGGGATGAAGTAGGGATCCAGGGATCAGAGGTTTAGAGAGGTTTAGCCAAGAGGTTGACACTCATTGTTCAGGCAGTTGGGGGCACATCGATGTTTCTATACTTTAATATTAATATAGCAGTACTGCAAAAAAGGACTGAGGGGAGCTGGAAATGAAATGGTGGTGGAGGCAGGAAAATTAAGAGGCTCTTGCAAATAGAGAAGGCAATAGATGAAGTAGTTTTGGAGATAGCCAGACGTGGGATTAAAACCTGGCTTTGCCATGTACAAGTTGTCCAACCTTGAGAAATTACATAATCTCTCCAAACCCGTGTTTCCTCTTCTGTAAAATACAGATAATAATAAAGCAGAATTGTTATTGTGAGAATTAAGTATGAACATGTGTCTACTGCAGTATCTAGTTATATATTAGGTAGTAAATGATAGTGACAAATACATTGATAGTGCAGTGGTACTGGGGATATGGAGACAGATCACCACCAACAGGATTAGGGCACTGATTGGATGTGGAGTAAGGAAGCTGCAAAGAGAGAGAGAAGTCCTGTATTCAGCAGCTATTTTGTTCTCTGTAATAAACATGTCTAATAGCAACTCCCTGAACTGCTAACATCTGCCTCAGCTAGACACCATGTCTAGTACAACAGAATTCTCTAGCAATGCCACTGGTGTGAGTTAAGGCATCTCTTCTTTCTTATATCGCCCTCTACTTCATTGGCTTATTTTAAGATTATCTATTCAAAGATTTCAGATATTCAAAATTGTATATTAGAGAATTGTATTAAGTAATTTATATCCAGGGCAGAGTTATAATCTAATTAGCAACAACACCAGCGGTAAAATGTTAAAAGAACCCCATTTCTGTATAGTGAAACATTGAGAAGTCCTACAACCAAACTGAAATGACCAAAGTCACTATCCCTGCAACTGGAGTACTGTACACATGGGAAATCAATCACCATCTTAAATTATTTATCTGCTTTAATGGGAGAACTGTTGAAATGGACTGCAGGACAAAATCATTTGTAATCTATCTTCATGTAATGAAGTAAACTATGCATAAATCTCTATAACCTCTTCTGGCATCTTCAGTTGTGTACACTGGAGGTGAAGCAGGAACCAGCAATCCTTGGAAAAAGAACTGGCCTCAGATAAGACTGAAATATGCCTCGTTTTTTGTTTTCTTCTGAAAAATTAGAGAACACCACCCTAAGACACTTCATTATTGAGAAAAATTGGTCTAAAAGTTTCCCAAATGAGAAGCCCAAACACCATTGACAGTGCCCAGGGATGTGGCCCACTGACTGCTCACCATGGTTTGGAAATACCTGAATCACAGCAAATAAAATGCAATTAAAGATCTCACTGGAAGCATCTGAGATGGATCTTCAAAAAATTTTAACAGATTTCTTGAAAGGGAAGTATTTAAGAACTTAAAAAAATAGGGGTGCCTGGGTGGCACAGAGGTTAAGCGTCTGCCTTCGGCTCAGGGCATGATCCCGGCGTTATGGGATCGAGCCCCACATCGGGCTCCTCTGCTATGAGCCTGCTTCTTCCTCTCCCACTCCCCCTGCTTGTGTTCCCTCTCTCGCTGGCTGGCTCTATCTCTGCCAAATAAATAAATAAAATCTTAAAAAAAAAAAAAAACTTAAAAAAAATAGGACGGTTCCTTAATAAAGGCAAGCATGTACCTTACTGAATGACATGCAGAGCATACAATACACAAATAATTGGGGGAAATAAAGCAAACAGATAATTTTTCTCCTTCTCATAAGATCAATGAGGGTAATGAAATTTTAGTAGTTGAAAATGGAGGATTTAAGCATTGTGAGACCTAGTGCTATTTCTTCAACAAAAATAAGAGGCAAAACAGGGCACCTGGGTGGCCCATTCGGTTGAGTGTCTGACTCTTGATTTTGGCTCAGGTCATGATCTCAGGTTTGAGGGTTGGGCTCCAGGCTCGCTTCAGTCTCTCCTCCTACCTTTCCCCCAAATCACATGCAAGCTCTCTTTCTCTCTCAAATAAATAAATAAATCTTAAAAAAAAAAAAGATGCAAAACAAAAACCACTATGAATTTCTCAAATCTACACAACTTAGTATCAGTTGGGGCATTTATTTTCCTGTAAGGAACTATAAAATAAAAGTCAAGATTGCTCCAATATGTTGTCTAAAGGCCAAATAGCAAACACTTTTAATCCGGGGCAGCCGCACTTAGTAATGTGCTGCAACATCAGATGTGTTGCTGACATAGTATCCCCTTACATACAGAATGTTTAATAAGAAAAGTTGCTCAGGTCCTATGAAAGAAAAAGCAACCTGATGGAAGCTAAGAAATCTGAAATGTGGCAGCACTAAGGTACCTGCCCTCTACACTTAAGAATGAAGGGAGAAGTGCTGAGAAGATAGATGGACACCCATCTGCTGCCAAACTGAAGCCAATTTTATCACATTCCAGATACCCTGCTAGCTGAACATTGGAAAGGAGGCATGAGGTAGACTTTACCCCAAGGCCAGGCCTCTACATCCAAGATCAACTGAAGAAAAAAACCAAAATTTTCCAAGGTGAAAGCAATATGCAAAAGTGTATATATATATAAATATATATATACATATACACAGTGTATATGTATATATACAATACCCAAAAGTGTGTGTGTGTATACATATATACAGTATAATCTCAAAAATATAGAAAGTAATATGCACATAAAATATGTTAAATTATTCCTTGTTTTTGTCTTTAATGGTTAAGACTTATTTTTTCATCTATTGCTATTTACCTTTATAAACTTTCATATAATTTTTACATTTTCTATATACTTTCCTGAATTTTCCATATTTTCTACAATGAGGAAACACTAGTTTTACAGTAAGAAAATAGATGTTAAGATAAAAAAAGAAAAATGAGAGGGAGAGAGAAACTTAGTTTTAAGATAATTCTAGATTCTTCTTTAGAATGTCATCGTCTACTCTGGAAGTTAGCATAATCAAAAGTCTGTGATTGTGCTTTGAAAACATAATCAACAGCCTAAGACTTCACATGCCCGGCTCTGGTGTTTCTGTTTGCTTTTCCTCTCTGCAAACTCGACAAAATGCTGACAATAATCTCATTCCATGAAAAGTGTGTGAGAAGAGAAAGAAAGGGAGCAATCTGCACTTGGGGAGAAGAGTATTTGGAAAGGACGATGAGGAGTAACTGAAACTTTCAGATAAATATGCATGGGTCCAAATACTTTTAAAACCCCCCGAATGAGATACCATCGAGGCTGGCCTTACCAATGGGGAGGAGAGTATGGAAAGATGACAACAGACAAGAGAGAGCAGAGCAAAAAAGAAAGGATAGCAGGAAACATACAAACTTTGTATGTGTAGTGTTTTGTTTTTTTTTTTTTTTTCCCACATAGGATTCACAACATTCCTCAGAAAATTCAATTTAGTTGCCCTGTTCTAGCTTGCTAACCAGAACCAATTTAATTTTAAATCTACATGCAGAGCCAAGGGGGACGAAATATTTTGCAATTACTTTTAGCTCCCTGTTGGAAGGCAGAATAAGATTTAACCAGTTCTGCTCTGGCTGCGATAAGCACCCAGGTTTGTCAGAGGCCTAAATGGTGTCCTTTGGTTGATCACTAAAGAATAGAAAACTCTGTACCACAATTATTTGCTTTGTTTAACAACTTAATGGGAGGGAATTTTTAAGAATGTGACAAATTGCTCTTGATTTATCTGCACAGGGCATGAAATGCTGGTGCAAGAGAGCAATTTGTTACATAGACAATGTCTACCCCTTGCTATAAATCTGCCCACTGTCACATTCTATTTGACAACCAGTTAGGTGATTTTTGAACAACTAGTTTATTACTGCATTTAACAAAGAGCAGAAAACTGATATATGACTCTCTTGTTGCGTCTCAGCTACCAGGAACACATTTCTCAGATATCAGTCTATGCAAGCATTTCTTGGTTTTATGGTCTATTGTGACAGATAGGTAAACAAGCTGATAAAATCAAATGTTTTCAAAAAAGGAAAAGTTATCATATTCATGTATGCCCCTCGCTTGTCACGAAACTTCAAAAAGTTTCTGGTTCTGCTTACCATCTGCACAGATTTACTCCAAATAACTTAACGAAGTTTGTTTCTTGATTTCTTTCAACATAAATAGAACCATTAAGTTTTGGGGTGTTTATATTCTGGGAGATAATCAGATCATCTATTCTGATTAGCCTTAACACATAGGCCTGGCCCCTGCCTCTACACAAGGCGCAGCTCTGGTCCTCCCCTTAGTCAGCTCTTTCCACTTCAACACTGCTGGGAGGAGCTCTAGGGCATCTGTCCTCAGAAAGGTTCCTTGCCATGCCTCCTACTGGGAGGAAATGAGGCTGCTATAGGTCTGACTGGAGTTCCCCTTGGGCTATATTGTGGTCTGTCTTTATTAAAAGCAAAATAAAAGCCTCACATAGAGACTTGGCAACTATTCCAGATTGTGCCAGGTTTTTCAACTCTTGCTTTTTTGGTGGCAGGAAGTAAGGGAAGGAGGAAGCCATTTATAAATGTTACATAAATACAGATCCACCCAAGACTATTTTATCATTGTCAGTTTAAAAGCAGACACCCTCCCCACCACCAATTCACCATTAGCTGTTTGGAAAACTGAAGAAATTTGAAGAAGAATCACCACCATTTTTAATAGAAACAATTCCTGTAGGCAAAATAAGGACTAACCTGCAAATGCTCTAAACCATATACACGAGCTGTTCAATAAATACGATGGTGATTCAGAATTTTATTTTATGCATCACCATCTAACTCAGAAGCTGATATCATCATATTCCTGGATTGAGTGGGAAAAAAACTTAGGACTATAGATTATGTGAGCAATCTTCAAGTGAGTAGTTGGCAATGATAATGAAACAGAGATGACTCTGAAATCAATCCTGGAATGCGGCTATTGCAAAGCACTATATCCTGCTTCCAGATCCTACCTTCACCACTTAACTTCTCTGAGCATCCAATTCTTCATCACTAAAATGAAAATAATATTTTCTACCTCACGGAGCCGTTTTGAGGATTTGTCACCTAGTTTGGTGTCTGAATGAGCATCAGTAACTGGCATACACCACTTTTTTTCACATGGATTGTTTTTACTTATCACTGAAAGCTGAATGAAAGAATGAAGAAAGGAAAAAATGAAGGAATATAAATATCTAGCAATACTTGTAAAGGAGGGACTCTGGTAGGCATTTAGCAAGGAAGTTTCATTTCCTTCTTTGTTAGTTTTTCTGATGGCAATGCCCACTGTCCAGGTACAGATTATATGAAAATAAACATGATATCATGCCATGGCCATACCTGCCAGATAATTCAGGCCCTCAGTTCTTGCCTTATTGCATTATCACAGTTATGTATACAAATGTGATACATATATAAATGGTGTTGACCCCACAGTGAGGCATGTAACACAACTGCTCTCAAGTAATGAAAATGATAAGATGCAAACATCATCAAGTCCAGTTAATGACTATTGAAATTGATGTTTCCTGTTCCCTAACTGCATTTTCATCTTATTCATTTACATCCCATTACATAAATATTTGTTCAGGGAGACTCTGTGGAAGACACTGTGGACAATACAAAGAATGTACCTCAATTTTGGATCAGTTCACCAACATTTATTGAGCACCTCTCATGGGCCAAACCCTGTGCTAGGTGCAAGGGATATAAAGAAAAACAAGATACAACCTGGGCCCTTGAGGAAAAGGTACAAATAATTATAACACAAAACATGGAGCTTGCAATTACAGACTGGCAGGAGACTCAATAGAAATACTAAAAGATGAAGCGATCAATTCTGAACAGAAATCAGGAAAATCTTCAAGGAGAATGTGATACCTGACTAGATTTTAGGTAGCAGTGTGTTAAATGGATGCAAAAGAGCAGAGTCTAGACAAAGGAGGCAGGCAGTATTCAGAACTATAATTGGTTCCATAGCACTGGAATAGAAAGCACATGGGGGAGAACAGAAGGAGATGGGCTAGCAAGATAGGCAGGGATAAGTTATGAATTGCCTCACTTGCCATGGTAGGGAGCTTGGATTTTTTTTCCTGCTCCAAATGCTAGTAAGCCATTAAAGGTTTCTAAAAAGGTCCGATTTGTTTTTGTAATTGTACAGAAAGTGGTCTGAACAGCGACAAGACAGAGGCAGAGAGAACAGATGGAAAGCTATTAAAATAATCCAAGGAAGTGAGAATGAGGGAACTGAACTAATAACAGCATAAGGAACAGAGAAAAAGAACAAATTTTAAATATATTCAAGAGAAAAAATTATTAATCATTTTAGGTTAACCAATATTTATGGAAAATGAAAGTGAAGAATATATATACAAGCGTGTTCTTTCTATTCACAGCAGAATAGACTTTTTTTTATGTTCATTTAAAGCATTTAGAGAAATTATTAGATACCAAAATGGCAAAGCCTTAAGAGATCCCAGAAAAAATAAAAATAAAAGGCCAGATAGCTGGATATGGTGTCTAGGAAGGAAGGGACGAAGAGATTTTTATAGACAATGTACTGTGATGCCAGGGGATTTACTTTTAGGAGAAAATACCACTGAAATGGAAAGTCTTCTTGGTTCACTTGATACCAGCAGTAAATTTTAGGAAAGTACTCCAGTTTGGCAAGGCAGTATGTAACTGTGGCAGACATGGAGATACCCCATTCAGCTCTCTCTTCGAGAGAACCCACTGTGAGAAGCACAGATGTCTGACAGCCTCCAGCTGCCATACCCTTAGATCCACTGCAGCGTTCACTCTGAGGTCATGCTACCCAGGCTGTCCCCATCCTCTGACTCCTGTGCTGCTCCCCGGCAATGACTGAGTGCAGAAGGTGCAGCCGAGCTGGGCCATTCCCCCAACACAGGATTTCTCTAATGGGGAACTTTTGCCTAAAGGCTCCCCATCAGCCTGGCCAAGACTTTCTCAGAACTGCACTGTGGGCTGAAGCTCTTCCTGCCCAATTTTCTTCTCCTCTCCTGCAACCTTCACAAGTGTCAGCCCTGCACCTCCATCTGAAAGCTCTCCCTGCCCACTCCTGTTCCTTTCTCCTTTACTCTTCATGGGGTCAGATAAAAGCCGTGCATGGCTAATTCCTCCCTCGGTGTCTGCTTCTCAGGGGGCGTGAACTGACACAGTACTGTAAGTAAGTTTATTAAGAATAAGAGTTACAAGGAAATGTGAAGCCCTCCTCAGAGAATCTCACACCTCAACCACCTCTGGGAGACAGAAATGTAGCTGGTCCTCAGGATTTTCCAGAAATTACATAATGGCCCAGTGTTTAACAGCCCTCATAGTCAGACATTTTATTCCTAATGACATACCCACCTCCCTTGGGTCATATGTTCCATTCTAACTTCCAGAACATCTTTTACTAACATTTCATATAATTGAATTAAATTAGATTAAACTTCCCATAAAAACTGGATTGAACTAAAAATAGTGAAAACTCTATCCATAAGAATTTTGTTTTGAACCAAGTGAATTCTCAACCTAAATAATCACAGTCTCCTCTTTGAGCCCCAGGGGCACAAGCAATCCAGGCAGACAAGAGTCTTCTCTGGAGTACAATGTTCATCCACTTCTCAGGAGAATTTGCCTTTCCTGCTGCAAGCAGCTACATCCAGCTGCCAGGAGAATATTTGGATGACATTGCCTCAAAGTCAACACACAAGAATTCTGGTCAAGGGAGGCAGTCTGGCATGATAGTTAAGTGCACAGGCTCCGTACTCCTACACACTTGAGTCTAAATCCTGGCTCCACTATGTGCTCAAACTAGGTGACCTTAGGCAAGTTTCCCCCCCCTCTCTAATCCTCAGTTCCCTCATTTGTAAACTGATTATAATAATAGCTCCTATATCTTATGCACTTCTTGTGAGGAGTAAATGGACCAAGGCAGATAGAGCATATGGCACAGTTCCTGGCACATACCAAGTACTCAGTATCTGGAAATTACTATTATTTATGTCATTGTTGTTAGTCAGAACATCTGCTCTGGGAGAGGACAGAGTTGCTCTCCACATTGAAGAAGGCTGTGACCATATAAAGTGATTTGGCCTCTTTTTTGACTAGAAAGCTGAGAAGCTATGTAAGTGGCCACACATTAAGGCTCAGCCTTCACTCAGAGCAGCAAAAGGGAAGCTGGCCTCTCTCTGAATAAGGGGCAGACAGCTGGAGAGGGCCAAAAGAGGGATTACCAGAAGATTACGATGGTCAAGGGAAAGCTGAAATAACTATTTTAACAGACAATTTGTGCTCCAATTACCATCTAAACATTCATGGTAAATAAGGATCCATAAAAACACATCTGTAAAACCCCAACTTTAGTGACTGGAGCTTTGCATGGTTCATTAGCACATACTCCTTTGCCCAACTGTGACATCACTTATCAGCACAGACCTTCACTTTTCAAAGTCTATTCCCCAGCAGTTGGAGCCAGTGTCCTGTGAGGGAATTTTCTGAAATGAGTGTAGCCACAGACCTCCCATCTGTGCAGGAGAACCTTATGAAGGGAATATTTTCCATTATGTTCTGTCACCTATCCTCATGCTCCTCTTTGAAAGGGTTGGTAACTATTAATTAGTAGGTGAAAACTTGGGGGGAAAGACTTGTGTGCTGGATGCAACTGATCAGCTGTAAGGAAAGAGCTAAATCTAGAACCTCTATGGCATGTGCAGAGATTCCGTGAGATACCTAATATCCTTTAATAAATTCCTTTTATGCTTAAACTAGCTAGAGTGGGTTTTATAGTTTCAAGTAGGAATCCAAACTGACAAAGAAATCTAGATAATGTCCTACCAGATTTTTATATTATACAGACAAGGATTCAAGTCCAAGTTCTTCATTTACTGGCCCCATTATTCTGAATAAGCCGCCCAGTTTCTCTGGATCTCCATTTCCTCATTTGTATATGTAGGAACAATAATAGTATCTTCCTTGTAAGCATACTGGAGGATTAACAGAGATGATGAATGTCATGTTCTTATCACAGCAGTTGGTACATAGTACATGCTGACATAAAGTGTTCAACTATTATGATTATCAAGAATGACAAGATAAGGTATTCTACTTCTTTATAACCCATCACTCCTTAGTGAAGGGTAGGGTGTCTAAGAGCCTAACATATTGAAGTTAGGCTACAAAGGCCATCAGTCTAAATAAAAGAGATGTGTTTGCCTTTCCCTTGGAGGTGTTCCACTCTGAAATATGGGATAAATGGCAACAAAGGGAGAAGATTCTCACAATCATTGGGTACAAACATGGCGGCAATATGAAACTGACACACTATGAGAAAGGGACAAGGAAAAAAAAGGGGGAAGGAGAAAGGACAAATAAAATAGTTCTCAGCACCTATCTAAATCATATTCTGTGAAATGAAAGGAAAAATAAAGGGAACAGAAGTGGTTTGCCCCCTTTGCTGTTAGTACATATATCTATGATTGACCAAGAGCAAGAATATTTGTTTCTGTGATGGAATATGCCTGCACAACAACAAAGTTATATGGGTAATCCTACTTGTCATAAATAAAATTCTAGGAAGAAAATTGGAAGACTTTGATCTATATAATAAAAAACAAAGTGGTGTTAAAGAACAGAATTAAGGAATTTACTATATTTATGTGCCCAGCTAAATACTAGATATGCAGATGCAAATAAGACATAAACTTAGTCTTCAAGAGTCTCAGACCGTAAGGGCAGACAACATACAAGCAGTTAATTATAAATCCTTCAATCAAGCTACTGATCACAGTGGCTGCTCCTTGTAGCTAAATGGTTTTTCTCCTAGACAGGCAGGTAGTTAACTCCTCAGCCTGTTCAAATGTCATTTTCACTGTCTCAATTAGGCATACTCTAATCACTCTAAAATCATACCCCCTCCATGCAAATCTAGAATTCCCAATTCCTCTTACCCTGTTCTACTTTGTTTTTCTATTGCATTAATTAATTTTAAACTTTTTATTGAGATAATTGTTGATAAACACACAGTTGTAAGAAATAATAGAGAGATCCCATGTACCCTATACCCCATTTCCTCCGATAGTACCATCTTTCAAAACTATAGTACATTATCACCACTAGAATATTGCCATTGATATAATCAAGACACAGACCTTTTCCATCATCACAAGGATCCTTCATTTACTCCTTTTATAGCCACGCCTACTTCCCTTCTCTGCCAATCCCCCATTTCTCAACTTAACACCTGACAAGCATTAATCTGTTCTCCATTTCTACAATTTTGTAACTTGAAGAAGGTTACATAAATAAAATATATAATATATAATAATATATAACCTTTGCAGATTAGATTTTTTTCATTCAGAATAATTCCCTGGATATTCATCCAATATGTGTATATTAATAGTTTGTTCATTTCCATTGCTGAGTAGTATTCTATGGTTTGGATGTACCACTGTTTGTTCAACCCACTTAAGGACATCTAGGTTGCTTCAAGTTTTGGTCTATTACAAATAAGCTACTATGAACCATCATGTACAGGTCTTTGTGTGAACATATTTTCATTTTTCTAGGATAATATCCAGTAGTACAATTGCTGGGTCAAGTGGTGGTAGCATGTTTAGTTTTTTAAAGAAACTGCCAGAGTGTTTTCCAGAGTGGCTGTGCCATTTTATATTCTCATCAGTAATGTACGTTTCTTTGCATCCTCACCAGCATTGCCACCAGTGTTATTACTTTTTATTTTAAGCCAATCTGATAGGTCTATAGTGACATCTCATGGTTTTAATTTACAATTTCCCTACTAACTAATGGTATTGAACAGCTTTTCATGTGTTTATTTGCCATCTCTCTACCTTCTTCAATGAAGTTTCCATTCATGTCTTTTGTTAGTTTTCTAGCTGTACCATTTGGTTTTATACTGTTGAGTTTTGAGAGTTCTTTATATATTCTAGATACTAGTCCTTTGTCAGATAGGTGATTTGCAAATATTTTCCCCAGTCCATAGCTTGTCTTTTTATCTTCTTAACAGGGCCTTTCACAAAGCAAAATTTTAATTTCTACAAACTCCAATTTATTACTTTTTCTTTTTATAGATCATGCTTTTGGTGCCAAGTCTAAGAATTCTTGGTCTAGTCTATATCCTGAAGATTTTCTCCTATTTTTTTAAAAGTTTATAAAGTTTTACTTTACTTTTAAGTTTATAATCCATTCCGAGCTAATATTTGTATAAGATGTGAAATATAGGTTTTTGTTTTTGGTAAATTCCTTAATATTCTCTACATAGGCAAGTATATCATCTGTAAACAGAGACAGTTTTGTTTTCTTTCTGTTCTGTATGACTTTTATTTCCTTCTCTTGCTTTATTGCAGTGGCTATAACTTTCAGCATTATCTTCAATAAGAATGGTGAGAGCAGACATCTTTGCCTTCTTCCCAATCTTCAGAGGGGAGCATTTAATTTTTAACATTAAGTAGAATGTTAGTTATAGCTGTTATATACATGTGGTTTCTCAATTTCAGGAAGTTACCCCCATTCCTATTCATCTGAGTTTTTATCATGAATGGATGTTGAATTTTTTCAAATGCTTTTTCTCTATTAGTTGATATATATCATATTCCTTCTTTAGCCTGTTAATATGGATTACACTGATTGCTTTTTGAATATTGAACCAGCCTTACATCCCTGGAATAAACCCCACTTAGTCATGGTGTGTGATTCTTCTTATATATTGCTGAATTCTATTTGCAAATTTGCCATTTTGTTAAGGTTTTGCATCCACATTAAGGTAGAATGCTGTTCCATAGTTTTCTTTATAGGTACTGTTTTTCTAGTTTCAGTATCAGGGCAATACCAGCTTCATAAAGTGAATGAGAAATGGTCCCTTTTATTTTCTGAAAGAATTGCAAAGAATTGTTGTTAATTCAACAGAATTCTACAGTGAAACCATCTGAGCCTGGAAATTTCTTTCTTAGGATTTTTAGAATTACTAATTCAATTATCATAGTATACAGCTATTCAACTTAGCTATTTCATATTGGGTAAGTTGTGGTATCTTGTGTTTTTTGAGAAAATGGTCCATTTAGTTTAAGTTGTCAAATTAATGTGTATTGAGTTGTTTGTAGTATTCCCTCATTATATTTTTGATGTCTGCATGGACTCTAGAAATGGCCTATTTCATTCCTGACATTGGCGATTTGTGTTTCTCTCTCCTTTTCAGTTTTGCTAGCTTATATCAATTTTATTGCTTTTTTCAAAGAATCAAGCTTTTTGTCTCATTTATTTTTTTCTATTGGTTTTCTGTTTTCAATTTCATTGATTTCTTCCCTTTATTATTACTTTTTTCTCCCTGCCTTTGGTTTATTTTACTTTTCTTTTATCTTCTTAAGATGGGAGCTTAGATTATTGATTGAAGACTTTCCTTCTTTTCTAATTTATGCATTTATTGCTATAGGTTTCCCTCTCAGTACTGCTTTAACTGTGTCCCACACATTTTGATATGTTGTATTTTCATTTTCATTTTCATTTTCATTCAGTTCAGTGGATTTTTTTAAATTTCTCTCGAGACTTCCTCTTTGGCCCATCAATTGTTTAGTGTTTGGTTTATAGTTTAATTTTCAAGTGTTTAGAGATTTTCCTACTATGTTTCTGTTACTGATTTCTGTTTTGTTTCTTTTGTGGTTGGATAACACACTCTGTAAGGTTTCAATTCTTTTACATTTGTTAAGTTTGTTTTATGGCCCAGCATATGGTCTATCTTGGCATATGTTCTGTGGGCACGTGAAAAGTATGTATATTCTGCTGTTGTTGGGTGGAATGTTCTATCAATGCTGATTAGGTCCTCTTGGTCGATAGCACTTTTGAATTCTTCAATATCCTGCTAATTTCTTATATTGTCATTATATCAATTGTTGAAAGAAAGGTGTTGAAGTCTCCAACTATAACTGTGGATTTACCTATTTCTCTTTTCAGTTCTATCAGTTTTTTGCTTCATATATTTGCAACTATATTATCTGGTCCATACACATTAAGGATTATTGTTTTCTTGGTTTACTGACCCTTTAATCATTATGTAATATCTCTCTCTGCTTCTGGTAATTTTCTTTCTTTGAAAACTATTTTATCTGATTTTTTTCAGCTTTATTGAGGTATAATTGACAAGTAAAATTTTAAGTATTTAAAGTGCACAACATGATTATTTGATATACATATATATTGTAAAAGGATCCCCCACTGAGTTAATTAACACATCCATCACCTCATATATTATCTGATATTGTTAGAGCTACTCCTGCTTTCTTTTGATTAATGATTGCATGGCATGCTTTTCCCCATTCTTTTACTCTCAACCTGCCTATGTCACTACATTTGAAATGAGTTTCCTAAGGACAGCATAGAAAAGTCACAATTTTGAATTTACTTATCTAATCTCTGTCTTTTAATAAGTATATTTATTGATATGTTAGGGCTTAAGTCTTCTATTTTATTTTTTGTTTTCCATTTGTTCTCTGTTTTTGCTTGTTTCTCTATTTTCTTCTTACCTTCTTGGGAGTTACTTGAAGACTTTTTTTAGAATTCTATTTTATCTTATAGTGTTTTTGACTGTATCTCTTTGTATAGCTCTTTTAGTGGCTTCTCTAAGGTATTACATTATATATACATAAGTACTGGTGTTGTCATTTTATCAGGTCAAGTGAAAAATAAAAACTTTACCTTTCTTTATATCCCTTTACCATCCCCCATTTATAATTTTTAAAAAATTTCATCTACCTACATTAGAACCATATTAGACGCTGTTACAAATTTTGTTTCAACTGTCAAACAAACTCAAGAGAAGAAAAGCCTATTGTATTTGCATGTATTTTTGTTTATGGTATTCTTATTTCCTAATCAAGTTCCTTCTTTTGTTGTTTCCTTTCTATTTAGAGAAGTTTCTTTTGCCATTCTTTTAGGATAGATCTGCTGGTAACAAATTCTCTTTATTTTCCTTAATCTGTGAATGCCTTGTTTTCTCCCTTACTCCTGAAGTATATTTTCACTGGATACAGGATTCTGGGTTGACAGTTCTTTTCTTTCAGTACTTGAAAAATATTGTGCCACTTTCTTCTGGTCTCCATGTTTTCTGATGATAAATTTGCTATCACTTGAAATGCTTTTCCTTATGGGTAAGGTGTCTCTTTTCTCTGGTTGCTTTCAAAATTTGTTTTTAGTTTTCAGAAGTTTAATTATGATGTGTCTTGGTGTGCATTTCTTTGGGCTAGTCCTATGTAGGGTTCACTTTGCTTCTTGAATTTGTAGGTTTACATCTCTTGTCAAGTTTTCAGCGATCATATCGTCGAGTTTTTATCAGCCCCCTTTTCCTCTCCTTCCAGGACTCTAATGACAGAACTATTAGTCATCTGTTACAATCCCACAGGTCCCTAAGGCAGTGCTTTTTTTTTTAAGTTTATTTTTTTCCCTTTTGCTCAGATTGAATATTTTCTATTGCCTACTTTCCAGCTCACTGATTCTTTCCTCTGTTCTCTCCATTCTGCCCTAGCCAATGAGCTCTTTTATTTTGGTTACTGTATTTTTCAGTTCTAAAATTCCCCGCTGATTCTTCTTTATACTTTCTATTTCTTTGCAGAGATTTTCTATTTTCCATTTGTTTCAACTATATTCCTAATTGTTCACTGAAGCATTTCTCTTACGGTTACTTAAAAACCTTTGTCAGATAATTCCAACATCTCCTTTATCTCAGTGCTGTCATCTGCAATAGACTGAATGTCTCTGTCCCCCCAAAATTCATATGATGAAATCCTAACCCCCAGTGTGATGATATTAGGAGGTCAGGTTTTTAGAAGGTAATTGGGTTATGAGGGCAGAGCTCTCATGAATGGGATTAGTGTCCTTATAAAAAATTGACTAAGACAGCACCTATTATCTTTTTTCGTTCAATTTAAGATATGGTTCTTGCTATGACAAGTAATTTTCAAATGAAACTTGGACATTTTCATATTATGCTATGAGACTCTGAGTCTTCTTTAAACTTTCTATTTAACTGGCTTTTTGGGGCACCATTCTGGTGGAAGTAAGGGCACTACTTTATTACTACCAGGTGAAAGTAAAAGTCCAGGTTACCAACTCAGCCTTCACTGACACCTAAGGGGAGCTCTTTGTCACTGCTGGGCAGGGGTGTGAATTTCAGCTCTCCAGTCTCCACTGACATCACAGTGGAAGAGGAAAGGGGCACCTCATTATCAGTCACTAGGAATGAAAGTCCAGGTTCCCTACTTAAATTTATCTGACATCACTTTGGCAAGGGTGCTGGGGAACAGCAATAGAGCTTCACAAAAGTAGAAGTAGAGAATCCCCACTCAGCCTTCGTTAACATAGTAGGGAAGGGCACAATTTTTTGTGCTGTTTGGCTTAGTAGAGTAGTTATTGTTTAAAAGTTTTCTGTCTTACTAGGTTTCTCCTTTACTTGTCCTTTGGCTAGAGAGAACCGGTTTTGTTTGTTTGTTTGTTTTTTGTTTTGTTTTTTTGTCTGCATCTTTTAGCATTTTTAGATTGCTGGCTTCTTCAGTGTCAAGTCTGGGATGTATGAAGCAAATAAAAACCTCAGAAACTCATCACTATGTCATTCCTTGAGTCCTGGTCTGCCTTTTTCTCCCACCTTTCTTATTATATTTGATATCTATATGGATATATGGATATATAAATGGATTATGACTATACAAAGGGTTTTAACTGTATTGAGCAAGAAGAATAGGGGAAAGTACATCTACTCTACCTTCCTGAAAGTGGAATTAGGCTACATTAACTTTTAAAATACTGTATTTATTCAAGGATAATGTTTATGATTTGTTATATGTCTTCCTCTGCTAGAAAGCAAGCCTCAAAACATCAGGGTTTTTGTCTGACAGTAGTTACTTGCTGAATGAATTTATGAAGCAAAATGAGTGCTCTCAGAAAAGAAATAATAAAAGAACTCTGATTTTTAAAATTAGTTCTGTGCCAGTGGGAGGAAGTTTGAAGGTGAATAGGAGGAATGAAGTGAAGTCTAAATAAGAATTAAAGGCAGGGGGGACAAAGAATTAAAGGTAGAGAACAAAATTAAAATATGACCAAAGAGTAATGAAACATAGAGTACATACGGCTGAACTGAGAGAAGAATATGTTGTAATACAGCTAAGATTACCCACTTATGGAGACAGCTTCTAATTTAGTGTACCCTATTATCAGCAAACACTGCATGAAGCATGAGAAAAAGGAGGCATGCTTCAAACCAGCTTTTTAAGTAGTGGGAAAAGCTTGATATGTTTAAATTATTGTCAACCTAATTCCCTAAATACCTTCTAATCTTAATGCCTGCCATCCTACTCATCCTCTTTCCAGCATTGACAACAATGGTCATGACAACAAAACATTCACATGTCTTTAAGGCATTAAATCTGAGACATGCTTTTTCCACCAAGCCCACAAAGTGAAGGAAAAATTTTTAAAAGGCAGTTATTAGTACACATTAAATGAAAGTTATAATACAATTTTTCCCTTACACATCCTTATTCTTTCCAGGACAGTGAAACCCAGGCCCCAAACTCTAAAAACAAAACAAACAAACAAAAAACAAAACAAAACAAACCACAAACCAAACCAAACCAAGAGCCAATCAGACAAACAAGCTTTTATTTATTCAGTTACCACCAAATCCCACATTTCTGCCACAAATCCACCCCTTTTTTTAGTTCTCCCTGGCCCCTAATGCTCCCCAGCACCCGTCAACATCCTGACACATTCCTATTAATACCCTTGGTACACTGAATGTGCCCTTGTAAACAAACACAACAGACACAAAGTTCCAGAAACATATACCACCATCATCATGCCAGACCAAGGAACAGAGAAATTGGAAGCTTCAATGACAGTGGACATTGCAGATATAATTTTCCATTTTCCTGCTGTTTATGATCTGTAGCAAAGTAAGGCTTTCCTTTGACCAGGGTTATAGTACTAGCTTTTTCCTTGCTAAAATAAAATTTAAAAAATTCTAGACTTCCAGATTCCTTGTCTATAAAAATGGAAAAAGGAGTAAGGAAGTGAACAAAATGATATCCAAAACTCCTTTGGCCGTATTGATCCAAGATACTACATATTAAAACTTTCCTCCTTCTGGAAAAGGGAGGAAAAGCTCAGCTTTGTGAAGAAGTATGATGTTAAATGGCTCCTGAAGATGTAGAGTGGTTGCCAGAAGAATTTCCAATAACCAAAAGTTGATGGACTACAGATAAGAGGCTTGCTCTGAAGTAACACAGAAATGTTTAATGTTCCTAATGGGAAAAGAATAAGACTATATATTCATATTTGCTTGTATTTGCATAAAGAAAGCTGAGAAAAGATTGGCAAGTGACTGCCAGTAAGCAAAATCAGCTTGTTTTATTAGAAGCCACAAGCTAAGTAAGAATTATTTTTACATTTTTTAATGGCTGAAAAAAATCAAAAGAATAATATTTTATGACACAAATTTTTTAATTCAAATTTCAAAATCCATGAAGTTTTATTGACACAAAGCCACCCTCTCTTGTTTACTATTGTCTATGAGCACTTTCATGCTACAACAGAGTTAAGTAGTTTCAACTAAGACTATGACCTATAAAGCCTAAAGTATTTATATATGGGGGCACCTGGGTGGCACAGCGGTTAAGCGCCTGCCTTCGGCTCAGGGCGTGATCCCGGCGTTATGGGATCGAGCCCCACATCAGGCTTCTCCGCTATGAGCCTGCGTCTTCCTCTCCCACTCCCCCTGCTTGTGTTCCCTCTCTCGCTGGCTATCTCTGTCAAGTAAATAAATAAAATCTTTAAAAAATATATATGACCTTTTATAAAAAAATTTTTTTTTCCAACCTCTGCTCTAAATTAATATACAAGAAACTTTTTAAAATGGTTACCTATGAAGGGGAAAAGATGAGGGCAATATCTTTTTATACTTTATTTTTGGACTGCATAAATACATTCCCTCCATTAAAATAGTTTTAAAATAAATTTTAATTGTTTCTGTCCTTGCCAAAAACTCTCTGCACTCTTGTACAGCCAGTCTCCAGGATGAACCCAGTGATCCCCACCTCTTGGTATTCACACCCTTGTGTAGTCCCCTCCCTACTGTGCCAAGAAGATCTGTGTGACAAAATGTGGCAGACGGTACATCATTTCCAAGATTGGATTATAAAAGGCAATGACTTTTCTCACCCTCTCCCTCTTTTCCTCTCTCTCTCTCTCCCTGTCTCTTAGCTCACTAGCTCTAGGTGCAATGAGTGGCTATGTCATGAGGACACTCAGGCAACCTGTGGAAAGGTCCATGTGATAAGGAACCGATGCCTCTGACCAACAGCCAGTGAAGAACTGAAGCCTACCAACAACCATGTGGATGAGTTTGTAAATGGATCCTCCCCATGTTGAGTCTTCAGATGAGACTGAAGTTCCATCTTGACTGAAACCTCATGAGAGACCTGAAATCAGAACCACCCAGCTCAGAAGCTCCCATATTCTTTATCCATAGAAACTGAGATGATAAATGTTTGTAGTTTAAGGCACTTAGTTTTGGGGGTAATCTGTTACACAGCAATAGCTAACTTATAAAACCATTATCTTTGACTTTTTAAGAAAAAAGAAACAACTGGGATAGTGCGGAGACCAAAACCCCAGATTGGAAGAAGTAAGGGATACAGGGAAAATGCTGAGGCCAAACAGGTACAAAAAAACGTATGTAGATCAGTTTGGAAGATAAAGAGTGGAGGCAGGGAATGAGTTCAGGAGTGATTGACACAAGTCCATTTATATCAAGTGCTCAGGTGGAAAATGTATTAAGGCACTTGTCTATGAAGGAGTTGAAGCAGAGAGCAGGAGAGGAGAAAGAAGGCAGGAAAAAAGTTTTGCTGGATTAGGATCCAAGAGACAGGTATTTCTAAGCCAATTATGTTCCTAATTAACGACAGAATCCTAGACAAGCCTCTTGGTCTCTCTGGGGATTCAGTTCCCTTATCTGAAAAAAAGATTTGGATAGGATGTTTATAAACTCTATCATTGGAATATTCTCTTTGCACAATGCTAGAGGCAGTAGCACTGCCCTTGGTGAAGTACAATCTATTCTGTTTCAGTGGTCTTGAGGGACAGAAGTACTGGCAGGGCATCTTCTCCACTTGAAAGGCTACCCATTAATGCGTTTGCATTTATCACTTATTCAGTAATTGTTTATTGAGTATTTCCTTTGTTCCAGGCATAATGCACTAGGCTTTAAGGGTGAGAATGGATTTAAAAGTTCAATGAGACATAATACCATTCCTCAGGAAACCCATAATACACTCATTCTACCTGGTCTGACACTATCACAATACTTGCCTTTGGGCTTAAGCAGAAAGTTTCCTCTTTCCTTCATCCACCCCTGAAATCTCTAGTTAGCTTCAATTTCTTCATCCCTGACCTTTTTAAGCCCGCACATCTATTCTTTTGTCTTCTCCACAGTGCTGACTTTGGAAAGGAAAGGGCACCTGGTGAGCCAAGGACCTTCCTGTGCACTATTAATTTTAATAACCAGGGAGACCATTATTTCCCTTTTTATGGACATTACACATCTATTAATGGAGCCTAAGATTGCTTATATTGTTTTGCTGTCACACCACAATGGTTGCTCAATCAACTGCAAATTCACTTAGGTGCAAATTCATCCTTTTAGCTACAAGATGTATGACATGGAAGCCTTTGTAAATTGATTTGCTGAAATCAATATATTCTTTGTGTATGGAATTCTCCCATACATGAAGTGCACTAACACTACCCCAAAAGGAAGCAAATTTATTTTGGCAGCGTTTCTTCTTAGTGGTTCTTACTAATCACTCTTTCCTCTAAATATTTACAAAGCACAAGCTTAATAATTCTCTACATTGTTTTCACAAATATGGGAACATATAAATCACTCTATTGTTTCCAGAATTCACTACTTTTCTCTTTTAAATATGACCTTTTGCTCACATTTGATCTTCTAATAGCTTTTCCTACTTATCACATTTGTAGATGACATGGAAAGATTCTCTCACTGCTTTCTTTCTTTATACTCTTTAGCCTCTTTCTTTCTTTACCCTCTAAAACTGTCAATCAAACAAGTTCTTTACTGCCCTTGGCAGACACTAGCTTCCAGCAGCCATCTTTGTAATCTGTATTAGGAAAGCATTATCCATATCCTCTCTTCAGTCCAACAATCTGTACACAGTCAGTAATCAGACAATCAAATAATTTTTATGTTTCCTCCAGAAACTGAGGCTTAGGAAAGTAAAGGGTTTATTCAAGGTCACAGAGCCGAGCAGATACAAAAGTCAAAGCTCTTGACACCAAGGGGTATCTTATATTGCAAGACAAGATTTCTCTCTCACAATTTTCAAGTGCACTTCTTTCCCCCTCATTTTATCCTCAGCCAAATGCTCCTTCCATGTTAAAGTATATTTACTTCCATGGAATGCATTCTTTGACGCATTCACTCATGCAACAAGTATTTACTGAACACTTACCAAACAGTATTGCAATTGCCTGTGAACAACTTTATGTTAGTAAAACCTATCTTTAATCCAGTACACTACTAAGAATCTACAATGTTAAAATCCATAACAGCCAAAAATAAGTTATATTAAACTGTGAAATCCAACTGATAAATAGGAAGTACAGCATAAATTATGATCCATCAACATAATGGAATAATATATAGCCATTATGTTATCATTCTGATAGCTACCTAGAAAAATGGAGAATATTTATTACATAATATTAAAGCAAAATAGAAAGCATAGGTAAATACAATTACAATCCTATAGATATTTGAGGGATGTGAAAGAGGCCTGGAAGATAATATATAAAAATGTGTTAAGTAAATAGGATTGTGGGTAATTATTTTCCCTTTCAAAGTTTCTCTTTAATCTTATATTGATTTTTTTAATGTCAGATCTTTTTTAGAGGAAATTTAACAGTATCTAAAGAGAGACAATTAGATGATAATAATCTTGTTTTGCGTTTACAGTCTACACTGTAATATTTCATTTTGCCCAGGCCTCCAGATTGGTTGGTACTGAAGCTAGAGCACAGACTGCAGTCTCTATTTTACAAATACACAGATGAGACTATGCTTTTCACACTCACAGGAAAAATAACAAGAACAATAACATAAACCAAGTAGTTTAGAAGAATTTTTGTTTCTAACTTTCATGATCATCCTTCAAATACTGGTGTAATACTCCCATACACATTCTAACCAGGTAATTTTCTTGAGGATTGCCAAATACAGGCCTTTTCCCACAACCAATGTAAACCAAGATGGGCCAATCAGTCTTTCCTCGGCATTTATTAAATTGGAGCTTGGGAAAGAAATCCAGTCCCTTTCTAGCGGCAAAGGTATTTCAGAGATGTAAGAAACAGGGGCTGATGATAAGCAAGTTTTCAGCCATGTCAAAGCAGACAGTCTAAGAAAAGGAAACTGACTAGAACGTAATAGAGTTTATAAATGGAAAGGGGCAGTTCTCTTGACATTGCAGTCTCTGGTGTCAGTAATCCTGAAGCCTCAACTGTACCCATTTCTGAAGTTAATTGAATTGATGAATTTCTACTTTTATTGGTTGCCTAACTTAGTTTGAGTTAGGTTTCTGTCACTTGAAATAAAAAGGTCATGTCTAATATAACAGATGTTATTATTCTTAATTTATACATAGGAAACCTGAGTTTGAGAAAAATTAAGTAAGATTACAAAGTCAGTAAGCTTTGGCCTTGAAGCACAAATCTTTTCTATAAAAACAAGTTGCATCCCAGGAAAGAAAAAAAAAAGCAGCTAAATGAAAAAAAGGCATAAAAAGGGGAGAAAATAAAACATAGGCAAAAGTAGCAAATGGTAAGTGGGAAAAATGGAACAAATGCTGTAAAAATAACGGTAAAAATAATAATAATAAATATATATTTAAATATATAAAAATGTGTATATATAGTAACATCATTTTATGTCTGGTTGAAACTGAGACAAGATAGAGTGTTGCTGTATGAAGTTAGGAAACAAAACTTTTAAAAACAGCTGATTCCATCTTAGTGCTTCTTTTATCCGGTAGAAGCTTAACTGGGTCTTGCTGCCTCAAGTTCTTTCACATGGGTCTCTCCATAGAGGATATCAAACAAGGCAGCTTGCTTCAGAACAGGCAAGCAAGAAGGCAAAGGAGAGTGCTAGAAAGAGAGAGTCTTAGCAAGATTAAAGTCATGGTGTTTTGTAACCCAGCCATGAAGTGACATACCATATTTTCGCATATTTTATTCTTTAGAAGTCACTAGGTCCTGCCCACACTCAATGATTACCCAAGGGCATGAATACTAGGTGGTGAGCCATATCAGAACCTGCCTGCCATTCTATTGTTACCTCAAATGATGATGGCTCTTATAGTGGATAAAGTCAGGTTCACTGAAAGTAGTAGGAGGTACTCAGTAAATATTTGTTGAATGATTAAAATGAATGAAAAAGATAAAATGTTACTGTCCTTTTTCACAGAATCAATTATAATTTTCCTTCTATGTTATCAATATTTCCAAATGTTTCTGACCACCTCTGTGGTTGTACAAACCTCCCTAAAATTGATATTCTAAAAGCACAAATGACAGAAACAATATAATCAACCTGGTGTTTCATTATGATGTCATATGATGGCAGAATGACCAGCACTATTTTTCTTCAGTGCAATACTGACATGTGCTCACTCAATAATCAAATCAACATTTCCATCTCAAGAACTCATTCAAGAAGATGATCAATTCAAAAGATACATTGTGAGCTAATAATATGCTAAAACCACATAGTACCATGGCAATTTTTACTCCATTAAGAAGTGGTAAGACTTTTTTCCCCTTTACTTGTTCTAACTATTGGCATCACTGTTTACACATGCACTGACCTCTGTAAGAACTCTATCTGAACAACAGTGTGACTACAGAAACACTGCAGCCCCGGCTCAAACAAAGCAAAGAAGCAGAGTGTTTTTATCTTAACCGGTACCACTAAAATATGCTGATCATTCTTACAGAGCTTTCTTTTTTCTTCCCCCCCAAGAAAATATACTATCTTTGTAAAGAAATGACAAAGTCAGCCTATGTGATACGTGGATCCTCTGGACTAGATGTTCTTCCAAGAAAGTCTCCTTCCTTTGCATGCAAGAAAAGGGTCTGCTTTGGAGAAGCACCAGGGAAGTGACAAAAAAAAATAATACATGAGGTATAATATTTGGCCATATTGTGCATAAGGCTAGAAGGAACAATGCAAGAAAAGCCTAGTGTAGCTGACTTCAAAAGGCTTAAGAAGACAGATAAACTGAGTGTGCAGAAAAACATGACAACAGCTTTACTAGAAAACAGGAATTTTGAAGATATTTTAAGAGACTTGGTGTCTGTGAGGGTCTCTTAATTTCATAGAATGCTGAACACTGTTTTTCGGACTTTTAAGCTCCCCAAGGGCAGGAACAGAGCGTTATTCTTCTGTGTATATCCAAGTAGAGTATCCTATACAGGAGGTGATTAGTAAATAAATAATAAAGCTAACATTTATTGACTATTTAGATAACCAAATTCTCTGCTACAAGTTTAACATAGATTATCCAACTAAATCTCCTCACCACTTTAAATAGCTATTATCATAACCCCATCTTAAAGATGAAGCAATGAAGGCTTGGAGAGAGGTAAAGTGACTTGCTCAAGTTCATAAAGCTATAATCTGTGGAGCCCAGATTCAAGCCCAGGTAGCTGATTCCAAAACTTTAACCACTCTTAATCCTACACTCAATGACTACTTACCTGAATTGCTATTCTTAGTTATAGAGGGGGATGATGAGTGACTTCTTCTGGATTCTATTTTATAGGATTTTGTTTCTCCCATGTCACAGACGAAAAAGAACAAATTACTGACAGAGGTGGGCTTCCTTTCACAAAAGAGGTACTAAGGAGATCACCTCTTATTCCCATTCCCACCACCCACCATATGGGTGAAAAGAGGGTGATCAAGAAAGCAGAGCGCCACTGAGAGGTATTCCTTGCTTAAGAGGATGTTTGTGTGTGTGTGTGTGTGTGTGTGTGTGTGTGTGTGTGTGTGTGTGTGTGTAGTCTGGCAAATGGGACAAGATTGGGGGTGGGGGAGTGGGGAAGGAGAGAGAGATGGGCTGCAACAAACCTCACTTTAAACGGTAAAGCCTTCCTCCCTCAGGTTAAATTTATCAGTCACTCACAACTCTGAATTACTTTGATGAGTTTGTTTTAGGACTGAAAGAATTCCTGCTGCTCTGGCCAAAGAAAATGACTTGCACCTGAGGACAAAAGCTCTGATGATAAAGTAGTTGAGGACAAAAGCTCTGATGATAAAGTAGTTGTATTCATACATCAACTCAGACAGCTATAACAAAATACCATAGACTGGGTGCCTTACACAAGAGAAATTTATTTTCTCACAGTGCTGGAGGCTGGAAGTCCAAGACCAGAGTGCCAGCATGGTCAGGTTCTGGTGAGAGCTCTCTTCCTGGTCTGTAGACAGCCTCTTTTTTGCTGTATCCTCACATGGCATTTCCTCGGTGCTTGTATGTGGAGAGTGAGATCTCTTGACTCTTCATCCTAATATAAGGCCACCAATTCTATAGGATCAGGACCCCATCCTTATTGATCTCATTTAACCTCAATTACCTCCTAAAAGCCCTATCTCCAAATACAATCATACTGGGAGTTAGAGCTTCACGTACAAATTTGGGGGAGACATAATTCTGTCCATAGCAGTAGTGGTAGTAAGTTCTGAGAAAGGAGATGGACTTATTAACACCCAATCCACACTTTCTCTTCCCCCCAGTTCTGCCAGAGCTCCAAATAAGTCAAGGGACTGCTACATAGTTGAAAAAAGACACCCAAAAAGGTACTGTTACTAATTTGCCAAAAAGATGCCTGGTGGACAGGGGGGTTGCTTCTTACACAAGAGAGCTGATAGCATGTAACAGGATTGAGCTGGCAGTTTCTGAGACAATAAAAGGCTGAACTTGTAAAATACCAGTGGGAATTAGAATTCATTTGATTCTCTCCTTGCTGTAGGGGCCTTGGGATAGTTGTCTTTCCATGTGACTGGAACCTTGCTGACTTGGCCTTATGGCCACTTGGATATGTTCAATCTAGTTCTGCCACTGTGACTGCAACCCTTTGGCCTTATTAATGCCGGTTTACCTCACCATGCTTCTATCCACAGCAGGGACCTGGGCAAACTCAGCCATTATACTGCACCAAACTGTGTTCACACTGCCTGAGTCCAGTCCCTTCTGCCCCCACCCCAACCCAGGTTTGTGCACAGTGATATTCTAGATTATCCATCCAGCTCTGCTTAAGACTTGTGGGCCCACTTGGTTAAGAGCAAAAGAATGCAACTCCACACTGATGGAGTGGAAAGGATAGACTATTTTGAAGCTTGAGGAATTGGGGGAGATAGATAAGACTTATCTGGATGATACTTATTCACACAGTTTTTGCCAGGATTAAAAATGCAATACTAGCAAAGTGCTGACTATAGTGCCAAATCTATAATAAGCACTCTACAAGTGGCAGTCAGTATTATTAAGAAGAATCATGAAGATGCAGGAAAACAGCACTAAGAGTTTGCAGAGGGCTATGTGCAGGAAAGTGGGAAGGCTTAAGAATCTTCACTGGGAGCCCTAATGGCACCAAATGTATCACTAAAACTATTCTTGATTAAACGCTCATGATAGCAGGGGTTCCTGGGCGGCTCAGTTGGTTAAGCATCTGCCTTCAGCTCAGGTCATGATCCCAGGGTCCTCGGATCAAGCCCTCCATGGGGCTCCCTGATCAGCAGAGATCCTGCCACTCCCTCTGCCATTCCCCCTGCTTGTGCTCTCTCTCTCCTTCTCACTCTCTAATGCTCTCTCTCTCTCAAATAAATACATAAATAAAAATCTTTTAAGAAAATAAATAAATGCTCATGATAGCAAAATACCGAAGCTTCTTCAAAAATGACAACACTGGGGCACCTGTGTGGCTCAGTCATTAAGTATCTGCCTTTGGCTCAGGTCATCATCCCAGGATCCTGGGATCGAGCCCCACATCGGGCTCTCTGCCCAGCATCTCCCTCTCCCTCTGCCTGCCACTCAGCCTGCTTATGTGCTCTCCCTCTGTCAAATAAATAAATCATGTCTTTAAAAAAAATAACAACACTACAGCATTAAGTGGAACACAGTGAGCTTCAAGTTTTAAAAGTCACCAAGTGGTTGAAATTACTTTCTGACATTTCCAAAGGTTCTTTATTTCCTATGCTTTTATTTTTCTGTAATAGAAGGAAATCTCCAGATTGATTTAAGTATAGATATTTTTCTATGGCTTTTGTAACTTTGGTGTAGAAAGCCTACTGATTTCTATGAAGGAATATAATGAAAGAGACTGCTTCCTTCATTTTGAAATGTGAGATAAGTTATAGCATTGACGGTGCCCACATAGAGGTGACAGGCTATACTTCTACTCAATTTACCATTTGCTGAGCATCCCTAAGTGCCAGCCCTGTGTGAAAGCTGAGGACACTGAATACAAAGAGTCCTTTTGGGGATAACTGTACTCTCCAAGTCTGCACTTGGCACAATATCCTCTTGCATTCTCTCTACATTTCTTTCTACTCTCGTAATCCTCCTCCAATCTTCTTTCCAAAAAAACCCTGAAACCTCTTGTCCCTCACAATCCACCCTGACTCTTATGGATCCAGAGGTCTCATTCTCATGTCAATGAATACAGGCAGCACATTTTAGTGCCTCTTCTCACAGATCCCCTATAGGCATTAATAACACTTGGTTCTAGATTGCTCTTCATTTTCCTCCCTTAAAACATTAGAAATATTTCGGAGTTAACAAACTTTCCTTGGTTTTCCACTACTTGCAAAGTAATCTAAATATTTTCTCATATCACAAGTGGTTGCCTTTGACTCAATCTTAGGGAAATCTCCTGCATGGAGTTCAAAGAAATGACAAGCTGAACACCAGTTAGCAACATGTAGCTACTGGAATCCTGGAAGCACTGCTCTACGAAGCACTAACCTTGTCTCATTTAGCACATTAGTGAAAAATAAATGAAATAAAAACCTTTCATTCTATTTGAGGTAACAGTATAAGTCTAAGGCGAGTACTACATAAATCCAAGCATTTTCTACCTTCTGTCTTTCTACTGTATGTATACTTTAGGTTATATTGTAGTGAAACTGAAAATAACTCCAATTTGATTGTTTTAAGTACTTGGAGATGATAATGGATGTCCCCCTCAAAACAAAATTAAAATGAAGGTTAAATTGAGTATTAAGTATCAATGCATCAAAGTATCAATGATGTATAAAACTCTAAGGATAGCAAGACCTATTTAAATACATTACCATATCCAAAGGAAGAAGGTGTGATCAGGAGAAGACTGGTTAACTATAGGAGCAGAATCACAGAGAAAAATACTGATATGAATAGGAGGAATTTTAGCCTACAGAATTTCAACAATACCAGTATTTTTTATTGAGTACCTACTAAACATTGTTTTGGATCTGAGGACACTGTAGTGAACAAAGAAGATAAGGTTCTGTTCCCACAGACCTTACATTCTAGATGGAAGGAGGAAAGAAAGAAAGAAAGAAAGAAAGAAAGAAAGAAAGAAAGAAAGAAAGAAAGAAAGAAAGAAAGAAAGAAAGAAAGAAAAGGAGACATTCTAATTGTTAAAAACTTCCATGAAGAAGACAAACCAGAAAATAATGGCATGATAAAGCATAGTGTGTGTAGGCAGGGGAGCGATATTTAAATTGGTTTGGGGGGCATCTGGGTGGCTCAGTCGGTTAAGCATCTGCCTTTGGCTCAGGTCATGATCCCAGGGTCCTGGGATTGAGACCCACGTTGGGCTCCCTGCTCAGTGGTGAGTATGTTTCTCCCTCTCTCTCTGCCCCTCTGCCTGCTTGTGTACTCTCTCTGTCAAATAATTAAATAAAATCTTTACAAATAAAATTAAATAAATAAATAAATAAATAAATAAATAAATAAAATTGGTTTGGTACAGGTTTGGAAAAATATACAAAGGAATAAAAAAACAGTGGCTTAAATAAGATAAAGTTTATTTTTCTCTCATTTAAAATAACCTAGAAATAAACAACTCTGGGCTACTTGACAGACTCCCAAAATCATCAGAAAATCAGGTTTTCCAGATCTCTGCTCCACCATCCCTAGTAAATGCCCTTTCCCCGCCATGATCCAAGATGGCTACTAGAGCCCAAGTCACCACATTTGATATTCCAGGGAACCAGATGGAAAGGGTAAGAGAAAAGGACATATCTTTTTCCTTTTAGGTACTATTTTAAAAGCACTACATTACACTTTGTCTTACATTTCACGGGCCAGTTACAGGACAATATCCAGCTGCAAAGAGAGGCTGGATAATATGGCCATTTGGCTGTGTGGCAACGCACCTAACAAGGGGATAAAGGGAGAAAAGATATTGGGAAGCATATAATTCTTGCCGAAGGTGGTCTGGAAAGGCCTCATATAGCCTGAGCCTCGATGAGAAGGACACAGCCATGAAAAGATGTGGACATAGAACATTTCAATCAGAGAAAAGGACAAGAGCAAAATCCCCAAAGTGGGAATGAACTCTACGTATCTCTGGAATCAAAAGAAAACTAGGGCACTGAAAAAGTTAAATGAGGGAAAGTGTGCTACAGCATGAAGTCAGGAGACTGGCATGGTAGACCTTACAATCGGTCACAGTGATGAATTTAGATTGGAGTATTTTCAGCCCTCTTAAAAGGGCTGTCTTCACTGTGATAAGGAGGCATAAGGTCCTTAGCTGGAGACCACTGAACATCTGATTTATCTAAGCTCCTGTGGTGACTACATGCCCACTCAGCAGTCTTCTCATTCTACATGCTCCATCAGTAAAGTGGCTTCTGATTCTTGAGTCTCACTCCTCCTTCCCCCGACTTCCTTAGCAACTTTTCTCAGTGGTTGCATTGGAGTGCTTGGGCTCTAAGAAGATTGCGGAGGCATGTTCTGAGCAAAAACACAATTCAAGGTAGTTAAATCTTAAATTCCCTCAAAATAAACAACTGGCCAAGAATATAAGATTTCATTCTCTGCATCCAAGAAAAATACTCAAAAAAGACTCTCTTAACCTTTGTTTGCAATAAAATAAACAGCTCAACAGTTTCCCTTCTGTTTCCCCCACATTTCATATAGGGGTTTGTGGGAAGTGTTCACATCTGCAGAGAGAAGAAAGGGAGCAGCTGGAGAGGCTGTCTCATCTTCCAGCTTTTGCTCTCTGTAAGCTTTGACAATCTGAGTCACAGATCTTCCAGAAAGTTTAGCTGTTTAAAGATGGATCTAGACTCCCAAGAGGAGATCAGTAGGGTTTTTAATAAAATAATACTCTATGAGGCTAGTATCTTAAAGGTCTCTCAAAGTCTCCATAAATGTCACTCACACACACACACACACACACACACACACACACACACAAAACCAGGCTAATTAATTTGCATGTGACATATTTTTAATGCATTTGTAGAACCTAGCTGGGCATTGCAGAGAACAAGTTAAAGTCAAGAATTAGTCAAACAAATAACAGAGTTTAAAAAAAAAAAACATACAAGGAAAATGAGGTCACACAAAAAACTATGGAACAAAAGAGAAGCTGATGCAATAGGAAAAGTCAAACTTCAATCAAATGAATGAAAAATTACAATGATTATTATTCATGCTCTCTACTATTGAGCATTTACTACATTCTAGGCAATGTGCTAACCACTTAAATTACCTTATTTCTTTAAAATAATAATGTCAAGAGACAGATGCTGTTATTACACCTATTTATAGTTAAAGAAACTGAGCACAGAGAGATTAAATATTTTGCCAAGCCTGAGAACTAGTAGGTGATGGGGCCGGACTCAAACCAGATCTGACTCTAAACCCTGTATTCTAACAGCTTCTTATGCTTTTGTGATGCTCATATTCCATAGGACTTAGGAAGGAGGAGAGAGGAAAATATAAAATTAAGCTACATTAGTATTAAAAGTTTATAATATTTCTACTGGATTATATTCCTATTACAGCTCACCTGGATATCATGTCAAATTTAGGAACACAATATAAAGACACAGACTTGCAGAGTTAGGAGGTACTGGCTTCCACCACTTCTAGCTATGTGACCTTGGCTAGCTCCATAAGAACCTCAATTTCTCCATTGGAAAGTAAGAAAAATATCTACTTTTGATATGAAGATTGCAGATAACGTGTGTGAAGTGAAAATCACAGTGTCTGGTATATAGCAAGAAGAAAAGGCACTAAAAATATGGCAGCCAATACATTTATTACTATTATTCGGGGAGGAGGATGACTAGGATATCGATCATGCTTTCTGAATATTTAGCATGAGATGTGAATTCACACTTTCCAAGGGAGTCCTTTCATTATTGCTTTGCATTCTGCTACAAATTACAATTCAAACAAAGCTTAAAGTTGGGCTCTTCTAAGGCAAACAAGATAAATCTTATAAATCTAGTAATTTCACATTCTCCAGAGAACTGAGAGGGATTCTCTCCAGTCTCTTGTCAAAATTATCTCTGAAAAAAACAGCCAGTGGGAAAGAAGTCCCAGTGGCTGCTGATGTGCTGCCAAGTCCAACACCCGTATCTCTTCAAAGGTCTAGCCCATAAAGAATAATCACTTTCTGTCTTGACTGACAGCATTTATCTTGGATTTCAAAGCATCATAGCGCTGCTGGTGCCCAAGATGTTTTGTGAAATGATACTAATGTGTTCAATGATCTACATTTGAAAGGTTGTATTTCTGAAGCTGATAAACTCAAGCAAACCTTATAGGGAAGTCCATTTTCAGTATATAAATGCCATCTGCATTCAAAAAAAGCATCCATTATTCACATCTGCAGAGGCATTTACACTCTAAAACTGACTCAGAGAGGGTTGGGGGTGGAGGTCTTCACATAGATGGAGACAACTAAGTCTCTAAGTCCTTAGAAACACAGGAAAACTGCCGTTCAGCTCGTCCTTACTTCTAGATCCTGAATGAATTCTGGGGGCAGAAAAATAGGGCTGTAAAATAGAAGCCAGTCTTTGTCCTCTTTCTACTGCCACCATAGAAACCAGTATGCTTTTGTGTACCATTTTTCCATGGGAATACCCTCGCCTCAGATTCTACCAATCAGAAACCTCACACACCACTTCTTCCATGAAATCTGCTTCTTTTCTACCAAGATCATATCCAGGAGACCTAAAATCTGGACTGCTGATTCACCAAAGTACTTCCAAAGAAGTGAGACTAGTACCATGAGTGGTAAGAGAAGTCATTAAATAGGATTGAATCACATGGTGAGAAAGTCATTCCATTTTCATTTCTTTTTCTATTTTCTGATATATTAAGAAGCAAGTCCCAGAGCCATGCTATAAAGTCATTAGCATGTCTCCAACACTTGCTAAGCTTTCTTTTTATAAGGACTGAGTCTCAGCGCCAAGGAACACGCAACAGTACCTACACAGAATTTAATAACACTATTTTGTTTATACCATCTTTATTTTTAGTTACTGTCTTTTTATGGCAAGGGAACTAGTTTTCCATTTATAGTAGTAAGATAAAGTTTACTTTCTTAATTCATTTATTTGAATTATTAAAGTTAAAAAGATGAATCAACTATAAAACTGATACACAGATAAGGGGAAAATTATGAAGGTGGATTGAAAATGATTAAATTTGGGAGATACTAGTTACTATATAATTGGAAAACAGGATGTTTAAAAATGTATCCCTCTACTACCCCAAGGCAAAACTAATCTCCCCCTCATCTGTAGTCCCACTGCTCTGTTTGTACCTGTAATAAAGCATGAATTCATCTTCTTTGGATTATAGTTAGCTATATACATTTCTCGTTTTCCCCAAATGGATTTAGCTCCTGGAAATCTTGCCCATTTGTATAGATCCCCTCTATGCTACGCAGAGTACCTTTCTCTGAGAATGTTTGCTGAATTGGGAACCTAATTCACTTCAGTCCCAGCTATAGAATATTGGTAGTCACTTCAAGGATCCTCAGGACCAACGAAGCATAAGATTTCTCTACAGCACACGACTTTCATTAAAGATCAGTCAATAAACAATCAAGACAGACTTACTAAACTTCCATCATGTTAAAGCCCTTTGGGATATGCATTAAAAAACTAACAAGACACTTTTATAATATTTTGATGATTATAAAAAATATGCTAATTGTAGACAATCTAGATGATGCAAAATGCAAAGGCAAAGAGGTCTAAAAAAATAGAAAAATAAACCACAATTCCCACATCTGCAGAGAACTACTATTAACACTGTAGAGTGTTTTCTTCCAGTCCCTTTCCTTGCTGGTTTGTTTGTTTTCAGAAGAGAATGCATGTGTGTATTAAACTGTGTCCCTGCCTTTCATCTTACTCATCTTCACATTCACTCTGGGGCCACCTTGTTTTGGACTTGGTTTCTATGTACCAGCCACATGAATGACTAGAAATGTAGAAACATCAAAAAATACAGAAGTATGGATATAAATGACCCTGACAGCCTTTTGCCCAGTACAGGCATTCCATGACTTAAAAGGAAACATAAGGAATTTCAAAAAAGATGTGTTACAATGTTTCTTTAGGTGGAGAACAGCAATGATGGCAGTTTCCAATTAAGGATTGGTCACAGAACCACAGGCTGGAAAAAGGTTTCAGAAATGCCTTTATAGACTAGGAACCAAAGGTCAAGATAAAGTTAATGACCTAGTAAAGAACACTCATTAGGAACAGCAGGCTTTATTATCTAGACTCAATGCCAGATGGAGATAAAATATTTCACATTATAATGTAAGTCAATGGGAAACACAGGTGAATGTTCACATAACCTAAGGAGAGCATAGCTATTACTAAATGAGAAACACCTGCTCAATAAATCCACAAAAAACAAAAGTTTCTCCCCACCCCATTGCCTGTCCAGGGACTTGTCACCATCATCTTCCTGAATTTTTATTTTGCTCTTCTCTCAACTGTCTACCCTGTCCCAATTTTGTGTTTTATTTTTCAGTTATTTTCTATTTTCCTTCCCATGAATGTATAATATAAGCAATTCCTATTTAAAGTTTTCTGTACAGAGATTTAAGCTCTTTAGGGGGAAAATAGCTGTAACAAGAACACCATATTATCTCCAAGTATCAAGCATCTGAAACTGCCACATTGCTAATTACACTTGATTTCTTAAAGCACCTTCCTTCCCCTCCATAGTATTCCTTTAGTCTAGTTCTCCCACCCTCTAATCACTCTACTGTCTAGATTTCAGGTATGATGTCCCCCTCCTTACCTTCTAGATGTTGGTATCCCCCAAGGATCTGTTTCTAGGCCTCTGCTCTTGTCTCTGTCAAAACCCTCTACTCTTAGAGATGGTATCTGCACACATGACATTTGCTACCCCATTTATTAGTCAAGCCCTGACTTCTCTCTCAAGTTCCAGTCACATCGTCTTAAGATGCCTGCAGAACATCCCCAATTATGGTCCTGCTAGCATCATATGAATAACCCAATCTCCTTACATTTTCCTCAAAATCAGTGTCAATCCCTGGTTTCCCTTTCTCTCTTAAGGTAAACCATTCTCCTAGATGACTCAAAACCTTAGAATCACTCTTGGTTTATCTTTCCTGCCCATTATATTTAATCATCACCAAATACTGTTGATTCTTCTTGATCCTCTTCCTGATATTCTTAACTTGCTTTCAATGTTTTCAATTTCCAGATAGGGCCATCTTATGCCTTGACTACTGCAATATCTTTCTTACTAGCCTGTCAACAGACTCTCTCACTTCTCACCTATTCTGCACATGACTACCAGAATAATCTTCTGAAAATACTATTTTCATCATGTAATTCCCTTGATCAAACTATCTTTAATAGGTACTATTAGCTAAAATAAAAGTTCAGATTTCACATTCAGGTCCTCTACGATCTATTCCTACCAAAGATTCTTATTTTGGTACTGTAAGAAATGGCACAGGAAAGTAGAAAGAATATTGGACTCTGAGTAAGGAGTTAAGGGGCTAAAATACCAGTTTCCGCTGCTTGCTAACTGTGTGATCTTGGGCAAGTTATTTAACCTCTATGAATCTGTTTCCTGACCTATAATATGAAGATAAGTAATAAGGCTTTCATATAGTTGGGAATAAATATAAATTCAGTAAAAGCAAAATTAACAAGCTTGGCACATGGTAGGCATTCAGTTGGAAGTCAGCTGAATCTGAATCTAGGGTCTCTTCTACCTCTAAAATTCAAGGTAACCCTTCCCCAATCAGTCTCTCCACTCCAATCCAACTCCCATAGTCACTTCTCCCAAACAAGAAAATTCTTCCTTTTTTTTTTCGTGCCCCTCCTCTACACCTACACAAATATTATCATCCTTCAAGTTCTCTTCAAAACCTGCCCTACAGACTGTAAATTACAGTCTGTAACAAAACCTTAGTTAAAAACAGTCACTGCCTCTTCTGAGCACTCAACTCTCTTAACTTACTGGCTGTCTTGTATCATGAACATTTCATGTATTCAGAACATATCACCCTCGCAGTATTACATGTGCTTTGAGGGCTACTATGTTGCACTGTTCCTCTTTTTGTCTCTCATTCATGCAATCACTCATGGGAAGTCCTTGTTGATAAGCACTGAATGCCCTGAGTTCTAAGGGATTAGTAAAAGCTGGCCAGGCAAACAGTGAGGAAGAGCTTCCAGGTGGAAGGAACAGCTAGTGTGAAGGTCCTCAGGCCAGAAACAGCTTGGCAAATTAAAGTACCTGAAAAAAAAGGTTAGATAGAGAAACAGAAAGGAACCAGACTAAATACAGTGGCAGAGAAGAGGAAGTAGTTCCTTCCCCTGAGCATATTCTACCAAAGTGCCACATTTTTTTAAAGGTACCAGTAATACACTGAATCATAGTTGTTAATACTACAATGAAATGAGGTAGCAATATGAAAGCTGCCAGGGTGACAAGAAAAGGAGGCTGTTAAATGGTGGTGCTTTTTTAAATTATAGCTTTTCTACCAACCAGTGGCCAGGGTCCCTCATCTACTCCCTCCTTAGCCCTCCCCCTCAACTCAGTTGACCCTTTTTTTTTAACTTGATGATACAGGTTTGATTTTAATCACTTAAAGTAGAGCAATGTTTTGATCTCTGTGCTAATGATGAGGGACTAATCTTTAGAAGAGCAGGGAGGCAGGGTTTGTTTGCCTGTAGACAACCGACAGATTTTTTTTTTTTTTTAAGAGCAGGCTCCATGCCCAGTGTGGAGCCCAACACAGGGCTTGAACTCATGATCCTGAGATCAAGACCTGAGCTGAAATCAAGAGTTGGACGTTCAACCAAGCCACCCAGGTACCCCTGCCTCTCTCCACCTCATTGGTCTTGTTGGTATATTTTTACTTTCCGATAGTGCCTATTTTATGAATGGTTATTAAATCTAACCCTGACATTTTTCTTTTAAAGATTTTATTTATTTATTTGAGAGAGAGAGAGAGTACATAAACAGGAAAAGCAGCAGAGGGGGAGAGAGAGAAGCAGGCTCTCTGATAAGCTGGGAGCCCAATGCGAGGCTCAATCCCAGGACCCTGGGATCATGACCTGAGCAGAAGCCAGATGCTTAACTGACTGAGCCACCCAGGCACCCCTTGACATTGTTTTGTTACCCATAAACATTTTACAAATTGAAATCATCTTCTACCTTAAACTTTCTATTGGAGTACTGTGTAGACATCCTTCTAGGCTGGAGTTCAGATCATGCAGATCATGCATCTTTCAGGCTATGAAAAAAAGTTAGGATTTTATGAAGGGACTGTATGATCTGGTTTGCATTCTAAGAAGATAACCCCCGGCCATATGAACCATGCTTTAGAGGAGAGAGCAGAAAGGAGAACGTGGTAGACTCCAAAATGTTTTCTTCTGAGTTTTACCTTCAGTTTCCATGAAAGCTTAAGCTCAAAAGATGATAGGAACACTGGAGCTGGTTTAAGTTAAGAAGCAATAGAATATCCCAGAAACAGATTAGCACATCTACTCTATTAGTCCCATCCCAGTCATGCCTCAAATGTGGCTCTGCAGTGAAGCTTATGATACTGTAGACTGCTATAACAGACATGTAGAAGTCATATTTTCTTCTCGTCATTTATGCCAGTAGAAGTCTTCCTTCCACAGGTTTTCCCTTAGCTAACCCTTGAGCTATTGCAATGTGAACTGTCTCCAAACCATCTGAATTTGAAACTTCCCTCTGCTTTGTCTCGGCACAAATACAGACTCTTTCTGGGAAAGTCTGAGGAAAGCTCATGAGATATTTGTGTATTTTATTTAGTTTTTCAAGTGGAAAAAACAATAGACATTTCCCTGTTTAAAAGAAAAAACAAATCTGTTGACTTACATACAAATAACTCAAACCATCTGACCTTTAAAATGTCAAACTTCACATGTGGTCAAGCCTCAGACAGACTCTAAGCTAAGTTTGGAAAAAAAATAATTTAAATAATGAACTGGTAAAGCAAATAAAGTAAAATATTTGGATGATGATTCAGTTGAGTAACCACTAGTGACCCTAAACTGCCACTTGTTATGGATAGATGCCTCATAAGATTTTAACTTGGGAGAGTTCAGAAATGACCCAATTATGGTGGGTGTCCTTCCAAATTGACCAGGGGCTAGAAGAAAGAAGAGAGGGAGTGTCTGATCCACTCAAGACTGAAATGTTCAGGCCTTAGGGAATACCGGAAACAAGTCTATTGCACACATGACTCATTTACTCCTGGCTTAAATAATGAATTTTTTACATCAAGGACTGGCTAAAACCTTTATAGGACTGAAAACTTAGTCCTACACATCTCTCACCATGTAATTCAAAATAAAAACAATTGGGGTGCCTGGGTGGCTCAGTTGGTTAAGCGTCTGCCTTCAGCTCAGGTCATGATTCCAGGGTCCTGAGATCGAGCCCCACGTCAGGCTCCTTCCTCAGTGAGGAGTCTGCTTCTCCCTCTGCTTCCCCCCCTGCTCATGCTCTCTCTCTCTGTCTCTCTCTCAAAAGAATTAAAAAAATCTTTAAAAAATAATAAAATAAAAACAATTAGTAACCTGTAAAGGAAAGAAAGTGTAAGGAAGCCCAGCAAATTTCTGATTTTCTCCATGGTGCCCACTTTATGCTTTTTACAAAAATATATATTATTTTTCTCATTGACCTTTTTTTGCTAGCACCCTAAGCATATGCTTAGTTTGTTCTGGGTAATCAGCACTGTCTGGATCCCCATAGCTATGTTGTTCAGGTTTCTTATCATTAAATTCCCTGACTTCTATAAAGTTATTACAGATCTTCCTTGACATCCAATGGGGTAAAACCCATTGTAAATTGAAGATATCCAAAGTCAGAAACTTTGACTTAAACTTTGACTTAATTAAATAATATACCTAACCTGCCAAATATCCTAGCTTAGCCTAGCCAACCTTAAATGGGCTCAGAACACTTATGTTAGCCTATAGTTGGGCAAAATCATCTAACACGAAAGCTATTTTATAATAAAGTACTTAATATCTCATGTAATTTATTGAATATGTACTCAAAGTGAAAAACAGCATGGTTGTATGGGTGCAGATTGGTTGTAAGTATATGGGTTGTTTACCGCCTCCCTGCCCCCACACTGCCCCATGATCCCATGCCTCTGACCAGGAGCTGAGGCTCATTGCTACCACTGCCCAACATCAGGAGAGAGTATCATGCCACATATTGCTAGCCCAGGAAGACATCAAAATTTAAAACTCACAGTACGGTTTCAATTGAATGTATATCACTCTAACAACACAGTAAAGTAAAAAAAAAAAATTGTAAGTAAAACCATCTTAAGTCAGGGACCATCTATTGTAGAGACTCTTATAAAACTCCTTGTTTATGTCAATCAAAGTCATTTTACTTTACTAGATAATTAAATGGCTATCTATAATAAAAAGGGGGGAGGTGGTAATATGATTTCCCAATGAGACTCCTCTCAGGGCTTCTTATTCCTCACACAAGAAACTACTCAAGGCTGAGCATAACATATATGTTTATGCACCAGGAAAAATTTATCTTGGCTGATGGAAAACTAAGTAAAGCCAAGTTTACATAAGTCAAGTCTTAGCAAACCAAAGCTTTTTATATGAACCTTTCCTTTTTCCATCTGCTCTTCGGCATTAGAAAGGAAATGTCCACTGTTCATTTGTACTTCAGACAGTTAACAGTTGCACTGATCTGAAGCCTAATGCCAACTGTTTTTGCCCAGACTTCCCCTATTCTACAGGAAATGAAAAATGCCACAAGCCTCAGGTGGCAAATGGACCAGTCTGTACTTTAACCTTCTCTTCTTTATGCTTCTGGTTTTATCTTTCTAGGTAAGTGTTCATGTTGGGTCCTTATATTTGAGGTTAACTAAAAAGCAGCATGATGAGGTTTCTAGAAAGTATCCTTGATTGAAGACAGAATGTGTTGTGGCATTAAGCCATTCACTTCCCCCTATTGCCTTCAGTTCCTAACCAGTTCCTAATCAGTGCCCTCAGTTCTGAACCAGAGTTTGCACTAGTCTGACCTTAGAGGCCCCTTGCAACTCCGACATTTTATAATTACAAAACTTCTCTAGCTCAATGAAGGCAAGGATAAAGTTAAATTAGTGGAAAATTAATGATTTGGCAGCCCTGTTCAATCAAGTGAGCTGATACTAAAAAGCACATTAACTTAAGTGATGTATCCTTTTCTCTTATCTTTGCATCCCTTGAACCAGGATAATGCTTAACAAAAACAACTGGCCTGAAACAGATTTTTTTGATTGTCCCAAGTATCTGAAACCACCTTGTAAATTTCTTGACTGAAAGAGCATTATTCTAGGATCAAAATGGGTAGAGGCAAATGGGAATCAAAGAACATATCATATTTGTGAAATAAAAGAGGTTCCCTATGACAAGGAACTCAGGGTGCTTGAAGAAAAAGATGAAGCAAAAAGATGTAGTCAGAAGCCAAATCATGGGCCTGTTACATTTTCTAAAGTCATTTTCCCCCAAAAAAGCTTAAATGGAGCCAAAAAAGAATTTGACCATGGAAGCAATCAAATTTGTATTTCATATATATGTCTCTAATTTAATTAAAGCAGTCTGTGATACGGTGGGCAGAGCAACCAAAATGGAGGCTATATTTATTTCCCTGATACAGAGCAGTTTAAAACTTAGAGATAACAACTGTAAGAAATGCAGGGTTACTGAGAAATAATTAGTTGTATTCTTTCCTCCATTTATTTTACTCATTTAATTAATATAAATTTACCTGGCACTTACCACTACATGTCATGCACCAGTTACAAAGACTTACAACAACCAAAATAACAAAATTCATTCTTTCAAACAATATGAATCTGTAGAGGAACTGTAATTTTTTATTTTTAATTTCTGTTATTATTAATTCTGTTAATTGTTATAACATTTGTTTTGCTTGTGATATCAAGTGCAGAGTGTAGAATTAATTATACTCAGTTCATGACACATCATCATCATCACTCTTTGCAAAGCCCCACTCTTGTTGCATTTACTTTTGTTTCTCTTTATACCCACACCACATTCAAGCCCCCATCCTTAAGACAGACAACCACTTAAATGTGTGTAATGTATTTTTCTTTGCATGTGCTTTTATAAATGTGCACTATTTTGTGAGCATTTGTATTTTTAATTCATATAAATGGTATTGTACTGTATATTGCTGTCTGTTTCTTTTGCAATGCTTTTATGACCCATCCAAGTTGCTACATAACAACAAATTGGTTGCTTTTAATTACTGCATAATACATGTTGTGCAATCACCACATTTTATCTATGCATTCCTCCACTGATAAACACCCAAATTGCTCCAACTCCCTCACCACAAGTAACGCTCATGAATACCCTGTACATGTCCCTTTATAAGTCCACATGAGAATTTCCATGGAAGTAAAAAAACAGGAGTGGAATTTCAAAGTCAGAGAGCAAGGATACTCTTTATTTGCTCTGCAGAATGGCTGCACTAGTCTACAATCCTACCAGCAGTGCACGACGGTTCCCATACCCCTCGTGTTTGCCAACACTTGGCTTTATCAAACTTTCTAACTTTGCTAGTCTAACAGGTAGTATCCCATTGCTTCTACAATGTGTGTCTACAAAATTATTAATGATTTTGAGCACATGCTTGCTAGCATTTAAGGTTTTCTCCTAAGTAAATTGTCTATTCCTATCCTTCACCTATTTTTCTTTTCTTGTTGATTCCAGGAGTTCCATATATACCCAAGATATTAATCTCTTGTTGGTTATACACATTGCCTATATATTCTCCTTTTCTGTCATCTGTCTTTAACTTTGGCCCTGGAGGCTTCAATGCACAAAAATTCTTAATTTTTATTTATCAGTGTTTGCCTTACGGGTTGTGCCTTAAAATTTTATCAAGAGGTCATTTATTGAGCCTTTGGATCACACATATATTCATTATTTCTTCTGTTAACTTTATGGACTTATCTTCCACATAGAGGTCCACTGATTTTTTATCATACATAAATAACACACACACTCACTGTTCTTTGAGATCTCTATTCTGCTCTACCAGGCTGTTTATTCGATATTGCCTCATCATTTATGTAATAAATAGAACAACTTTGCTACTGCCTTTCCTTCCTCCTCTCCTCTCTTAATTAGCTCAAACCACCCTATCAACTTCCATCCCAAAAAGGTGAAGACTGCCAACAGAAGGAAGACAATCATCCTAGTGATTATTATTATTATTTTTTTTAGTCCTACCTTGCTGATTAGGGAATCAGCAAAGCAGAAAGCATTTTAGTTCTTAGAATCATTTGACGCAGTTATCTCTCAATATGTTTATAAGATACGTATTTTGGGGGACAACTCTGTGGACATGTTCCTTGTTTAGACATCAAAACACTTTTGATACAGATGATCTTTTTTAAATTTTTATTTTTTTTAAAGATTTTATTTATTTGAGAGAGAGAGAGCGAACAGTGGAAGGGGCAGAGGGAGAGGGAGAAGCAGACTCTCCGCTGAGCAGAGAGCCTGATGCGAGGCTTGATCCCAAGACCCAGAGATCATGACCTAAGCCGAAGGCAGACGCTTAACAGACTGAGCCACCCAGGCACCATCATTTTTTTTAAGATGATAAATTGTATATATTGATTCCTAAGTCATATAATGGTAACATCATCATGCTGAACTGTGTGTATATTTTTCTAGATTTTACTAAGGAACCAAAAAGAAATCTGTGAATGTGTTTTTCTTATAAGGGCTGCAGTGGCTTCCACTATACAATGTAATTTTGCAATGATTTGTATAAATCAAGTGGGAACAATAATAAACTATACTAATGAACTATAAATTTAAGGTTAATTGTATCTTCCATCAATCAGAGGTTGTGGTAACCCTTACCAAGAAAGCCCTCAACAAAGCAGTAACAAAAAATGACGGTGTTTGCATTTTCTGTTTGAGCTATATAAATATGATTACCAGTATGTCAAAATTACCTGAAAAAACAAGCAATCTTCTGTCTAGATTAACTGCAAGTCACAACTCTGCCACAAAGAAACATCTTTCAGAAAAAGCTACTACCCAAGTAAAAGTGCCAAGCTGATTCACTAATTTCAGAATATTCCTCCAATATATCTCTATTTAAGAATGCTCAAAGAATTTCCTGCCCACAAACACCTTTGTTTCTGAAGGTAACTTCTCACATATAATGAAGATGCTGTCTCCAAAGTAAAATATCCAGGACCACAAAACTTAAAATGGCATCTGCTATGTACATAGTACTTCTGAAATAGATGGTCTTGATGATCACATCTTAGCTATAACAAAGGATAAATCCCAAATTTGCTTTACTAAATGTGAACAACTTAAAAGAACAAGAATATAACTTTTTTTTCATTTGGCTAATATGCTCATGTTTGTCATTGGAATTTTCTAAAAGAATGTTTGGGTAATGTTTTTAACTTGTCTGTATTTTGCAAATTGCTTTTTTCTACTTCTCTGTATTTTGCAAGTTGCCTATGATGAGCAAAATGGACAGAAATGAAATAATTCCTTTAATTAAAAAACTATACTCATCCTCATCATGCACCATATCCGAAACTACCAATACCACCACACACATACACAGTGACATAAGAGAAGTTCAAAATACAGGGGAACTTGAGTGAGCAAAGAGAATAATTTGTAATACAAAATAAAATACAGGTTTCCCCTGCTAGCTGAAAGTACAGTGTTCCCATGAAACCTTTTACAATGGCAAGTGATTAACATTCTGTAAAGGGGAAAATCCCCTTTGGATTTCTTTAGGTTTACAAAAACAGGTACTAATGTAGGTCTTTCATAAAAGCAAAGTGGCTTAAAGGGAACTTCCAGACAGCAGGGGAAGCCTGTATCTTTAAAAGACTGTAGCAACTTGATAGAGAAAACAATTACTTGGTGGTCACAGAAAGAGATCGTGGAAAATTTGAAATTATATGTTAGGCACGATAATTCAGCTTTAGGCCCAATAACATTCATTATAAAGTAACTGAAAACCTTACTGCCTTGTTAATTTTTACTCTCTCCAGCTACCACCACTAACTGAAGATGACTGCAGATGTACTATTTTGGAAGCAGGGAACTGATGCTAAAGAAAGATAACGTCAAACCTTTAGTAGTGGGAAAGCTTAATGCTATTAGTTCTGTTATTCTGGTGTTCAACAGAGCAGATGAAATATTAGATTCATCTTCTTTGAATGAATAACAACTGCATGAATGCTGAATTATGACAATAAGGTAAGAATGTTCTTCTAATTTGGTTTTAATTTTATCTTCAACTTTATTTCCTAAGTGGATTCCTTTTTCACGTGTTTGGTGACTGCTTTTCATGAAATTTTATTAGATTTGATAGAGAAACTGCAACAGTTGCTGAGATTATAACGTTGCTATATCTGGCTGATTCAGTTGTACTCAGCTGCATAATTAAAAAGTAAAAATCTACTGTAAGATTACACTAACTGTTCAAAGAAAAGAAACAACAGCCACCTCTTTTCTCAAGACTTTTGCTCTTCTTTCTTCCTGGCTATCTCTCTGTATTTCTAACAGAGGAAGGGACTGGAAAGAGAATATTTAAAGAAAAATGTAAGCATATGTAGTTTATTCAGGAAGTCTCCTGTCATATAGAGGCACCCAGCCCATGTGTTTCAAGAACTGTAAGAGCAGGAGTGAGTGAGAATAAGGATAGATTATTCAGCAGAGAATAATTCAGGCAACAGTAGAGGCTGGAACTAGGTTAGGCTTCCAACACTCAGTTCACCTGAACAAATTGTTGGACCTTTGGGATTTCTTCAAAACTCAGAAGAGTTCAGATTCAGAACAACTGAGCTCTGGAAGGAATCTTATCATTAATTCACCTTAGAGAAAAAGTCTAACCAATGCTGGTTTTAGAAGTAGAATGAAACTAAGAAAAAAATCGCTTTTCCCCTATAACATGGTAGAATCAAGTTTCCAAATATTGGTCCACTGTTCTTTAAAACTCTTCACTTACCCAACCCTTCTACTCTGTTCTACAGCTCCAGTTCAGGCCCCCTTATCGCACATGTGATTTACCATAACAACCTCAAGACAGACCTCTTGACTTTGGTCTCTCATCCCTCAACTAGAATTCAACTATATTGTCCTGTATTTTCCAGATTTTCCCTAAATGTAATTTCTGTATTTCCCTCAAGGAAAGGGACCATGTCTTATATTTCTTCTGTATCCCCAAAAAAGGCAAGTACAACAATAGCTAATAGTTAATATACATTAACCAATTACTTACTCTTCATCAGGCATTGCTCTAAATGCTTTACATGTATTAATTCCTTTAATCCTTACAATAACCCAATGAGGTAAGTACTATTATAATTCCTATTTTACAGACAAGACTTACCCAAGGTGAGATGACTATGATGAGGGAACAGAAGGAAAGCTCAGGACAAAGCAGAAACTGACACCCCGCAACTCCCCCCCCCCACCACCATGGGATGTATGTGACATTCCTCAGGCACTCTGGCTGCCCTAAAGGACAAAGAAATAATTAACCTATGGAGACCACAATCCTGAAAGACTTGAGTCTCCCTCAGTTTACAAATATTTTAGCCGTCTACAAGAACAAAGCATTTCTATCAATAACCTAGCTTCCAGAAGGGAATGTAAATACAATTAAATGTCCTTATAATCTGCAGCCTCCAGGAAGTTGCCAACTGTCTTCATGTTAATGCCTTACTAGAGGGAGAAACAACCTTAACTTGACAATAGCAAGGCCCTCTTTAACATATGAAAATCCTTTTGAAACCTCCTTTTTCCTTACCTCCCCCAACCCCATAGTATATAATCAGCCACCCCTCACAACCTGGGGCAGCAGCTCTTTCTACCCATGGGTCCTGTCCCCGTGCTTTCATAAACCACCATTTTGCACCAAAGACATCTCAAGAATTCTTTCTCACCTATATTCCACAACCTCATCAACTAGAAATGATGGGGGTAGAGTGAGGGATTTGTAGCCAAGCGATTTAAAATATAGAGCCTGTATTCCACTATCTTTCCTGATTGGGGTTGGGGGGAGGAGGGTTGAATGCATAAGTTTCTCAATAAGAACTTAGCATGGGTGGCTGGAAAGATATTCAGAACTTAATATACTTCAAAAAGACAGTCCTTAAGCATGGTTGAGCTGTGTTTTATACTTATTGCCATCTCTCTATTTATGGTTGGCAACATAATCATTCCTCACACCTGAAGTAAGGAACTGTTTGTACCCTCATAAAAATGGACTTGACAGTGGTTGCTATCTGTGGTAGGCTAAAAAAAAATGACCCCCTCAAAATATTCACGTCTAATCCATGGAACTTATGAATGTCACCTTATTTTTTAAAAGGGGTTTTTACAGAATGAATTAACTTAAAGAATAGAGATGAGATCATCTTGGAGTATCTGTGTGGGTCCTAACTCTGTATAAGAGACACACAGGGAACAGATAAAAAAGGAGGAGGCAATGTAACCGCAGAGGCAGAGACTGGAGTGATGGACCCATAAGCCAACGGATGCCTAGAACCACCAGAAGTTTGAAGAGGCAAGGAACAGAGCCTCCTGAAGAGCCCTCAAATGATGCAGGCCCTTGACAACACCTTGATTTTGAACTTCTGGCCTCCAGAACTATGACAGAATACATTTCTATTGTTTTATGCTACCATGCTTGTAGTAGTTTGTTATTGGAGCTACAGGAAACTACTACACTATCCATCTGCTATCTGTAATAAGCCTCACATGCCTAGAATAGGAAGAGCGTTTTGTGTATCTCTATAGCCTTCATTCTTTCAATCTAGTGTAGTACCTAAGAAGCATGAGTATAATGGCAATAAGATTTGGAAATAAGAATGGAAATGGAAAAGAGGAGGGATGATTTACTACATAAAAATTGTGATGTTGGGGGGCGCCTGGGTGGCACAGCGGTTAAGTGTCTGCCTTCGGCTCAGGGCATGATCCCAGCGTTATGGAGTCAAGCCCCACATCAGGTTCCTCTGCTGTGAGCCTGCTTCTTCTTCTCCCACTCTCCCTGCTTGTTTTCCCTCTCTCGCTGGCTGTCTCTATCCTGTCGAATAAATAAATAAAATCTTTAAAAAAAAAATTGTGATGTTGGCATTTAATCTATTCATTCAATAATCACATACTGGAGACTTAATATTGTGATAGGCAGTGAGCTGGGCAATCAGAAGTCAACTATGAAGACAACAAACATGATCTCTGCCCACATGTCATTTTGAATGACTTACTGTATTATCTTGTAATTAATACTTTAACAATGTAAGAACAGGATTCTTTGTAAATTCGCAGGAGGGACAGCTAACCCAACTTGAAGGTGGTATAGTCTGGGAAGTAAGTCACTTAAACTCTCTGAGACTTCATTATAAAACATATAATAAATAGCAGAGGTGAGATAAATACTGTCTGCCTTAGAGAACTGTTGTGTTCTCATTTAAAATAGGTTCTTTGCAATGATATTATATATGTTCTATAAAATGCTTATACATACCTAGCATTGTGCTAGGCATTTAAAAAAAATTTTTTGAGTGTAGTTGACACACGATGTTACATTTGTTGCAAGTGTACAACACAGTGATTCAATAAGTTAATACATTATGCTATGTTCACCACAAATATAGCTACCATCTGTCCCCATACATCACTATCACAGTATCATTGACCATATTCCTCATGCAGTTGTGCTATGATTTTATACAAATTATCTCATTTAACTCTCACAACATACAAATTACTTACCTGTATGAATTATATATTAATTTTAATATATGTGAAATACATATTTCTTAAATTTTCATATTTGTAAACATATATTTATAGCATATATGAAATAATATACTATTATTTCACCAGTTTAACAAATAGAGAAATAGCTTTAGGAACAATAAATATCATGTTCCAATCTACACAGCTAGTAAAAGATAGAGCCAGCATTTGAACCAGGCTTAATTCCAAAGCCTGAGGTTTTAACCACTACATCATATATATTACATGAATGTTAACACTGAAAATATTGTTAGATAAAGCCTTCAATAAATATTTGCTAAACAAACATGCCTTCGAGCAGCATAAAAAATATATAGGAGAAGCTATACAGTCTCAAAGAAGTCACCTTTGATCAGCAGGCCTTCAAAAAACAAACAAAAAGGAGGTGTTGGGTAGTACCAACAAAAGTGGCAAAAATAGCCTGGCAACCTGGGGCTGTTTTAGCACAGTTGCATTTTGACTAACCAATGGCTTGTTCTGTGATTTGAAAGTAATCACTTTATTTACTTCAGCTTCTGTTTGTCTAACAGAAACCTAATAATAAATTCAAAGCTTTCCCTTATAAGGCTACTTTGAATCAAGTACGTGGTAACTTCTAAGATGTTACCTGGTTCTTCCTAATACATTCAAGGCATTTTAAAAGTCCTGAAAATTGCAATGCATAAAAAACTGTGTTTTTTAATAAATCCAATTACAACTGATCCTTATTTTTGCTGATTCTGTACGTGCAAATTTGTTCACTTGCTAAAAAATATATTTGTAACCCTAAAGCTGATACTCATGGAGTTGCTCTCTTGGTCATTCATAGACTTGTATAAAATGACAAAAAATTTGATGTCCAACTTACATGTTCCCAACTGAGGCCAAACAAGGTGATGTCTTCTTGCTTCAGTTTTTAAACCATAAAACAAGTGTGCTTTTCCTAGCCTATATAATGCTACATTTTTCACATTTTTGTGCCTTTTGTTGGTGATTTTACTATTTAAAATAACCCCCAAGCATAGTGCTGAAGTGCTCTCTGGCGTTCCCAAGTGCAGAAACACTATGATGTGCCTTTCAGAGGAATAAGATGAGCTTCCTTCAGGTGTGAGTTCTAGTGCTGTTGGCTTTGAGTTCAGTGACAATGAATCGATAATGGAGTACCTCCAGAAAAAGGGGGACACTTCAAATAGAGGTAAAATAACATCTATGGTAGCAAAGCCATGGAAAAGATGGAAAAGCAACTACCTTGGTGGATTCATGATATCATGATCAAATTTTTTTAAAAAAGCATAGAAGACAGCATTGTTGTGAGGCTGAAAGCCAAAGAAATTCCAAGTCACATTACCTAGGGTCAGGAGGATGTTACACCCTTACCAGGTAGTACAACATAATTACTACAGTAGTTCATTTAAAAAGAAACAGCAAATAAAAAGAAATTCTTTCTTATTGATATACTCTTTCAAACATCCTATTTTCTGAAAAAAATGTTTAAGCAACAAAAGGACAAATGTCTAAAGAAGGAATTTATAAGGCAATGAAAAAAAGGGAAAGTCACACTGGATTGACCTAAGAATAAAGAAAGTCACTCTAAACTTGAAGAGGCAAGATATCCATTTTTCATGGCTTAATTAAAATGGAATGTGTTACCTGTCTGTGTAATTATTACTACAAGTGCCTTCACGTTGCTGCTTCTCCATAAGATATCAACCCACCATACTGAAAGGCAGGGCATTCACAGTAAGAGAGATCTCCATGCAAATACCTACTATCTTCCAACCTATATGCCTATGAACAACTCAACATTTCTTAGCCTCATCTCTAAAAAGAGGAAATAGTATCACACAGTTTGCTTGAAGAATTAAGTGAGATAATCAGTGGTAAGTATTTAGCACATCACAGAGAGTTAGTAATGTCAATAAATTATCACTTTTATTATTTTTTATTCCTGTTGTTAAAATGATGGAATATGGAAATTTCACGTAGCTGAACCTAATATTGTACAGGCCAACGTTTAGTATTAAATAACCCGTGAAGACAATATTTTGTCTAGTAACTACATATTCTGGCTGACAAGTCAAAATGTTTTCCCTCTACAGCTCAATCTCTGCTGTGGTTTGACAGCTAATTTGGAGTACTGATGGGATATTTATAATCAGAACCTTTTCCAATTCTGGCAACTTCAGTAGCGATCCCTCATGAAATCATTAGCCAAAGAAGACAGTATGTTTATTTTAGATGGCAACATTCCAATGTATTGAATATATGAAATATTGAAAGAAAAAGTCAAACATGCCAGGCACCAGACATCTCATGGAGAATCAAATCCACATTTATATAACCTGGTTTTAGATAAAATATTACTAGTCAAATAATCAGATTCTCACACTGCCTAAGCAACTCCCTGTTTTCTTCAACAACTTAACTTTTTCATGCTCTCCATCTGCCCTTTCATCCCCAAATTACTTTCCTTGTGTAGTTCTTAATCCCTATCCCCAAAGTTCCTTTCCAGTTTGTCTCCTAGATGTCTAAATCAGTGTGATATAAATGGGAAGAACATGAACTTGGAAAACAAAATACTCAGTTTAACTCTGGCTTTACCACATGCTAGCAGTCCCTTAATATCCTCATCTGAAAAATGAGGCTTATACCCTCATAGGGTTAGTGTTAGAGTCTTTGAAATAATATTTATGAAAGGTTATTATAGTATTCTATTTACTGATGGGTTCAAGAAACGTTCATTCTTCCCGTTCCCTCTCACTCTGGTTCCATGAGGAGATCCAAACAGTCTGGGCAAAAGAACTCTAGACTACTGAAAGTTCAAAACTCCATTTCCAATAATGACACTTCTTCTACTTCCTGTCCAATATTTCACCTGCTTGATGACTCTTTCTACCTCTACACCCTTCTCCCCTCCTTGTCAATACATCTAAAACCAGTTTGCCCTTCTGAATGCCTTATGTCTGCAGCTATTATTATTTCTCCCTTACTTTCCTTAAAAAAAAAAAAAAGTCAATCCTATCCTTGCATTCATACATTTTTTTCCTATTTTCCCTAATATCTCTTTAACTTAATACCTGAGTCCCAGATTAAACACCACCATTCTTACTGGCCTCATTACCTCTGTACTAATCTTAAATCACTGCTTCCAAATTAAAACTTTAGAAAATGCCTCTTCTGTCCTTTTTTTTTCCCCTCAAAAATTAGGTTTTGTTTCATCTTGATGAATATGTTTCGAAATATTTTTAGAGGAAAAATGTTCAGCCCCCATCAGAAATTCAGAGATAAAAGGTCATCTATTATAAGAGTTAAGAGATAAAATGTCATCTATGATTTTTAAAAATGCCCATTGATCTGAATAGTGTCACTAAAGCTCTCTTTCAACTGATGTGGAATACACACACAAAAATGTTGTCATATAAGGAATCTGGGGCAATGAGGAGAGATGGATATAAAGTTGCCAAGTTACAAGATGTTTAAGTTACTCAGAAAATGACAACAAAAACAGATGAAAAAGCTGGAACCTGGGGGGATGCCCTATGCAGAAAGTTTTCTCAATGAACTCAAATAGATTTCAGCACTTACAACACACACATACAGACACAAAAATTCCTGGGTAAAGGAATTTTTAGGGTAAAGTCACTGAACACCTGATATCTAAAAGTAAAGAAAGTGAATGTTCTTGAAGAGAAGGTATAAAAGGAAGTAAAAAATCAGGTGGAAAAAGCTTTTAAATACCTAAAAATAGATGTGGCTTTCTAAAGTCAGAGTTGCAAAAAACCAACCAAGCAAAGGCCAAGATAAAGTTATGGTAAAGAAAGTTCACTATGCATTCCTCGATAAGATTATACTCCTAATAAAATATCAATTAGGAATAGGTAACTTATAGTTACAGTTCTATTCCATTTCATTTTAATCCAAAAATATATTTCACTTCATTATTTACCTCTAATACAACAAATACTGTTATATATTAATAGGAAATCATTTAAGGGGAAAAAATTCTAAGTCTAGAGTCTGGATTATGTGGCTAATTACTTGAATTACTTGCTTGTAAAGAAACCATGAAGAACAGTTGCCAAAAAACTTGAGTTGGGAACCACTCTGATGGGTGCCCTGGAGGTATAAGTCACTCAAATTCTTTGAGACTTGTTTCCACTCAACAAATAGTATTCCTACAACCAATATTTACTGGTTCCTACTAGATTCGAGATAATGTGCTCAACAATGGTTCTTGCCATGAAAGCACTTACAGCATCATGGTAGTTAGTAGTTTAGACAACAGCTCAAATGTGTCTTTCAGCTCAAAACTCTATTAAAATCTGCTCACCTACATTCCAAAATAAAGCAAGCTTCTGGGGATCTAGCAATAGGGACACGGGAGGGACCATAAGCTTCCATGGGATGTGCCTAATGGATTCTGTCCTGGTGGCAGGAAAGATATTCCATTCTTCTAAAACCTGCAATCACTTCACATAATCTATACATACAAATAAGACACCTTGGCTTTGTTCTTTAGAACTTTTCACAATATACCCCCACATAACTTTCTAAATTTTGTCTTACCATTTCCCAACTTAAACCCAATGCCCCAGTCATACTGGTCTGCAACTATCTCTACAATCTCTATTGATCATTCATATTTCCATTTCAGCTTTTTTCCTCATACCATTTCCCTAACATGGAATGACTCTCCTAGCCTTTATTTATCAAATGTGTACCCATTTCTCAAATGTCTAGGTCACTCATTCATTCCTTCAAAATTAAGTGTTTACAACATGTAGGCTTTGAGAATACAACACAGAGCAAAACACAGTCCCTTCCACTCAAATGGAAAATGGCAGGCACTAAGGGGTTAAACAAAGAAATAAAAAATGTACAGAGAAATAAGGCAGAGGAAGGGAGATAGAGTGCTGAGATCAGAGTGGGGATTGGTATTCTACGTAGGTGGCTAGGAAAAGTCTCTCTGATGTTTGAACAAAGACTGGAAGGAAGTGAGAGACAAACCCACAATCATCTGAGGAAAGAAGTTTCCAAGCAGAAAAAGAGCTAATGCAAAAGCCTTTACATAACAGCATACTCTACATTTTCAAGGAAAAGCAAGGAGGCCAGTGAAGGTAAAAAATGGGAGAGTAGGAGAAAGGTCAGAGAGGGGGCAACCAGTGCAGGAGCTGGGATAGAAGGTGGATGGCAGAGAGGAGTTAAGATGGAGGAGGAGTAGGGGACCCCTTTTTCAGCCGGTCCCCTGAGTTGAGTTGGATAGGTACCAGAGCAGCCTGAACATCCACGGAATCAGCCTGAGACGCAGGAAGATACATCTGGATCTCTATAAATGAACATCTCCAGCACTGAGTATTGAGGTAGGAAGCGGGGAGCCGTGAAACCGCGCAGAGATATTGGAACATAAACGGAAGGGGGAGGGAGCGGCCAAGTTAGGGCGCTGGAAGTGGTAGCCATCGCATGGGGGAGCAGGCGGACTCGCGGACGGCACCCGCGAGAGAGCAGACTGAGACTGTGACCCAGGGAACGCGCGCCACCAGACTGAAACGGAGCTCTGGTGCACTCACTGGAACCAGACTGAGACCGGAAGCTCCGGGAGCGCGTGGGGGCGGCTGGCGGTTGGTGGTGTTAGAAACATAAAGGACAGAGACGCGCCGGCCCTGGAAGTGAGGTATGAGACTCCGGGTGTGGGGCGCACATACCGGGTCACTGCAGGGTTGAGCAGCACCAACAGAAACAGAGTTAAAGTGGCCAGAACATCAGTGGAGAACGGTCCATGATCCCTCTGTTCTGAGACAGAGGCTGAGATTTGGCCACTGCTGCTCTGACTCTCAGAAGAGGCACAGCAAACCGCCAGGGAAAGCCGCCAGGGAACAAAAACCTGGAAAGACCAGCTCACGGTGTGCCCATTCCCATTCCCCCTCGCAGGGGACACGGAGACTCTACCCAAACAGGGTTGCCTGAGTATCGGCACGGCAGGCCCCTCCCCCAGAAGGCAGGCTGAAAAATCAAGAAGCCCCCATCCCTAAGATCCCTATAAATCAAGGGCGCATGGCCTGGGTCCCGGTCAGTAATTTGGGCTCTGGACAACCCCGCAAACTCTCATCAGAATGACAGCAAAGAAAAGACAATGAGTCTGTGGCCTCTGCCACAGAACTAATGGATATGGATATAACCAAATTATCAGAAATGGAATTCAGAATAACAATGTCAAGATGATGTGTAGACTTGAAAAAAGTATTAACAAAAATGTTAATGAGAATATAGAATCTCTAAGGGCGGAAATGAGAGCGAATCTGGCAGAAATTAAAAATTCTATGAGCCAAATGCAGTCAAAACTAGAGGCTCTGACGGCCACGGTGAATGAGGCAGAAGAACGTATCAGCGAACTGGAGGATGGGTTAGTAGAAGAGAAAACTAAAATAGAATCTGGACTTTAAAAAATCCATGCTCATGAATGTAGGTTACGGGAGATTACTGACTCAATGAAACGTTCCAATGTCAGAATCATTGGCATCCCCGAGGGGGTGGAGAAAAACAGAGGTCTAGAAGAGATATTTTAACAAATTGTAGCTGAAAACTTCCCTAATCTAGCAAAGGAAACAAACATTCGTGTCCAAGAGGCAGAGAGGACCCCTCCCAAGCTCAACCACGACAAACCTATGCCACGTCACATCATAGTACATTTCGCAAATATTAGATCCAAGGATACAGTATTGAAAGCGGCCAGGGCAAAGAAATTTCTCACGTACCAAGGCAAAGGTATTAGAATTATGTCAGACCTGTCTACACAGACCTGGAATGAGAGAAAGGGTTGGGGGAGCATTTTTAATGCTCTTTCAGAGAAAAACATGCAGCCAAGGATCCTTTATCCAGCAAGGCTGTCATTCAGAATTGATGGAGAGATAAGGACCTTCCAGGATCGGCAGAAACTGAAGGAATTCGTAACCACCAAACCAGCCCTACAGGAGATATTAAGGGAGGTTCTATAAAAGTAAAAAGGCCCCAAGAGTGATACAGAACAGAAAGTCACAATTGATAGAAACAAAGACTTTACTGGCAACATGCCATCATTAAAATCATATCACTCAATATTCAGTCTCAATGTAAATGGCCTAAATGCTCCCATAAAGCGTCACAGGGTTGCAGATTGGATAAAAAGACATGACCCATTCATTTGCTGTCTACAAGAGACTCATTTTGAACGTAAAGATATATCCAGACTGAAAGTAAAGGGATGGAATACCATCTTTCACGCCAATGGACCTCAAAAGAAAGCTGGGGTAGCAATTCTCATATCAGACACATTGGATTTTAAACTAAAGACTACAGTTAGAGACACAGAAGGTCACTATATTATTCTTAAAGGATGTATCCAAAAAGTGGATATGACAATTATAAATATATATGCCCCCAACAGGGGAGCAGCAAGATACACAAGGCAACTCTTAACCAGAATAAAGAGACATATAGATAAAAATACATTAATAGTAGGGGACCTCAACACTCCACTATCAGAAATAGACAGAACACCCTGGCAAAACTAAGCAAAGAATCAAAGGCTTTGAATGCCATACTCAACGAGTTGGACCTCATAGATATACATAGAACACTACACCCCAGAACCAAAGAATACTCATTCTATTCTAATGCTCATGGAACATTCTCAAGAATAGACCATGTTCTGGGTCACAAAACAGGTCTCAACCGATACCAAAAGACTGAAATTATTCCCTGCATATTCTCAGACCATAACGCTTTGAAATTGGAACTCGACCACAAGGAAAAATTTGGAAGAAACTCAAACACTTGGAGACTAAGAACCATCCTGCTCAGGACTGATTCGATAAACGAGGAAATCAAAAATCAATTTAAACAATTTATGGAGACCAACGAGAATGAAAACACAATGGTCCAAAACCTATGGGATACTGCAAAGGCAGTCCTAAAGGGGAAATACATAGCCATCCAAGCCTCACTCAAAAGAATAGAAAAATCTAAAATGCAGTTTTTATATTCTCACCTCAAGAAGCTGGAGCAGCAACAGAGGGACAGGCCTAATCCATGCACGAGGAAGCAGTTGACCAAGATTAGAGCAGAAATCAATGAATTAGAAACCAGGAGTACAGTAGAGCAGATCAACAGAACTAGAAGCCTGTTCTTTGAGAGAATCAATGAAATTGACAGACCTCTGGCAAGACTTATCCAAAAGAATAGAGAAAGGACCCAAATTAATAAAATTATGAATGAAAAAGGAGAGGTCACTACCAACACCCATGAAATTGGAAGGATTATTAGAAACTTTTATCAACAGCTTTATGACAATAAATTAAGCAATCTGGAAGAGATGGAGGCCTTCCTGGAAACCTATAAACTACCAAGAATGAAACAGGAAGAAATTGATTTTTTAAACAGGCCAATTAATTATGAACAGATTGAGTCAGTGATAAACAACCTTCCAAAAAACAAAACTCCAGGCCTGGACGGTGTTCCTGGGGAATTCTACCAAACATTCAAAGAAGAAATAATACCTATTCTCCCAAAGCTATTTCAAAAAATAGAAACAGAAGGAAAGCTACCAAACTCATTCTATGAGGCCAATACTACCTTGATCCCCAAACCAGACAAAGACCCCATCAAACAGGAGAATTACAGACCGATTTCCCTAATGAACATGGATGCCAAAATCCTCAACAAGATCCTGGCTAATAGAATCCAACAGTACATTAAAAGGATTATCCATCATGTCCAAGTGGGATTCATCCTTGGGATGCAAGGGTGGTTCAACATTCACAAATCTATCAGTGTCTTAGATTTTATCCAGAAAGAAAAATTCAAAAATCATATGATTCTCTCAATAGATGCAGAAAAAGCATTTGACAAAATACAGCATCCTTTCCTGATTAAAAACCTTCAGAGTGTAGGGATAGAGGGTACATTCCTCAATCTCATAAAACCCATCTATGAAAAGCCTACAGCAAATAACATTCTCAATGGGGAAAAGCTGGAAGCCTTTCCCTTAAGATCAGGAACATGACAAGGATGCCCACTCTCGCCATTATTATTCAACATAGTACTAGAAGTCCTTGCAACAGCAATCAGACAACAAAAAGGGATAAAAGGTATCCAAATCGGCAAAGAAGAAGTCAAAATGTCTTTCTTCGCAGATGACATGATACTCTATGTGGAAAACCCAAAAGAATCCAATCCCAAACTACTAGAAGTTATAGAGCAATTCAGTAATGTGGCGGGATACAAAATCAATGCTCAGAAATCAGTTGCATTTCTATATACAAACAATGAGACTGAAGAAAGAGAAATTAGGGAATCCATCCCATTTACAATACCACCAAAAATCATACGTTATCTTGGAATTAACCAGAGACGTAAAGGGTCTATATTCTAGAAACTACAAATCACTCTTGAAAGACATTGAAGAAGACACCAAAAGATGGAAAAATATTCCATGCTCATGGATAGGAAGAATTAACATAGTTAAAATGTCCATGCTACCCAGAGCAATCTACACTTTCAATGCTATCCCGATCAAAATACCGAGGACATTTTTCAAAGAACTGGAACAAACAGCCCTTAAATTTGTATGGAACCAGAAAAGGCCCCGAATAGCCAAGGAATTGTTGAAAAGGAAAAACAAAGCTGGGGGCATCACAATGCCGGATTTCGAGCTGTACTACAAAGCTGTGATCACAAAGACAGCATGGTACTGGCACAAAAACAGACATATAGACCAATGGAACAGAATAGAGAACCCAGAAATGGACCCTTGGCTCTTTGGGCAACTAATGTTTGATAAAGCAGGAAAAAACATTCGGTGGAAAAAAGACAGTCTCTTCAATAAATGGTGCTGGGAAAATTGGACAGCTACATGCAAAAGAATGAAACTTGACCACTCTCTCACACCATACACAAAAATAAACTCCAAATGGATGAAAGACCTCGATGTGAGACAGGAATCCATCAAAATCCTAGAAGAGAACATAGGCAGCAACCTCTACGACATCGACCAAAGCAACTTTTTCATGACACATCTCCAAAGGCAAGAGAAACAAAAGATAAAATGAACTTGTGGGACTTCATCAAGATAAAAAGCTTCTGCACAGCCAAGGAAACAGTCAAAAAAACTAAGAGGCAGCCCACAGAATGGGAGAATATATTTGCAAATGATACTACAGATGAAAGACTGGTATCGAAGATCTACAAAGAACTTCTCAAACTCAATACGCGAGAAACAAATAAATCAAAAAATGGGCAGAAGATATGAACAGACACTTTTCCAATGATGACATACAAATGGCTAACAGACACATGAAAATGTTCAAAATCATTAGCCATCAATGAAATTCAAATCAAAACCACACTAAGATACCACCTTACGCCAGGTAGAATGGCAAAAATTGACAAGGCAAGAAACAATTGCTGGAGAGGATGTGGAGAAAGGGGATCCCTCCTACATTGTTGGTGGGAATGCATGTTGGTACAGCCACTCTGGAAAACAGTGTGGAGGTCCCTTAAAAAGTTAAAAATTGAGCTACCCTATGACCCAGCCATTGCACTACTGGGTATTTACCCCAAAGATACAGACGTAGTGAAGAGAAGGGCCACATGCACCCCAATGTTCATAGCAGCATTGTCCACAATAGCTAAATCGTGGAAGGAACCGAGATGCCCTTCAACAGATGACTGGATTAAGAAGTTGTGGTCCATATATACAATGGAATATTACCCAGCTGTCAGAAAGAATGAGTTCTCAACATTTGCTGCAACATGGACGGCACTGGAGGAGATAATGCTAAGTGAAATAAGTCAAGCAGCGAAAGACAATTATCATATGATTTCTCTCATCTATGGAACATAAGAACTAGAATGATCAGTAGGGGAAGAAAGGGATAAAGAAAGGGGGGGTAATCAGAAGGGGGAATGAAGCATGAGAGGCTATAGACTCTGAGAAACAAACTGAGAGCTTCAGAGGGGAGGGAGATGGGGGGATGGGATAGGCTGGTGATGGGTAGTAAGGAGGGCACGTATTGCATGGTGCACTGGGTGTTATATGCAACTATTGAATCATTGAACTTTACATCAGAAACCAGGGATGTACTGTATGGTGACTAACATAATATAATAAAAAAAAAATTTTTTTTTAAAGAAGGTGGATGGCAGACCACAGAGCCTTGTAGGCCACTGTAAGAACTGTAGCTTTAATCTAAGTGACATAGGAAGCCAATGGGAGGTTTTGAGCAGAAGAATTGAATGGTCTGACTTAGGCTTAAAGGCCCCATGTTTGTATGCCAATGAAAGTAAAAAAATGGGTTGGGGGGCAGGAGGGTTGTAGGTTTTGAGGAGAGAAGAGAAAGTGAGAAGAATAGGAGAGTGAATACACAAGAAACACAGAAAGATTGCTGAAAATCATCAAGGCCTATTTCAAGTGTTTTAAAGTCATGAACTTAAAGTGAGAGTAGAGAGATGGTATGTTTTCCTCTAGCCACAGAAAACTGCTTCAGAGCAGTCCTGAAGTAGGCGGCACCCAGACAACTCCGTTCTCTCCAAAACTCTACCAGACCACTCCAGGTCTCAACCACCTCTTTCATTTCATCGGTTCCACAAATATTCCTCTAAAGACATATAGCACCGACTCCTTTCTACTCATGTATAAATAAACCAATTGCATCTTTTATCAATTGCTTCTTTTAACTTTATATCTCCCCACCAGATTTTAACTTCCTTAAAGACAGAGACAATATGTTAATGCATATTCCTAAATACAGGATAAACTCATATGTAAAACAAGGTTACTTTTTAAAAATAAATGTGAAAAATTACAACAATATATTTTACTATGTAAAATATTTTATTGTTCCCTTGGGCTTTAGAGAACTAGAATAGCCCCTTTTCCCTTTTGCTGTCTTCTTTAGAACAATTCTGTAATTTAAATAGTTGTTTTTTCATAGTAACTGGTTTCTTTTTTTAAAACACAACTTCTTTAGTAATAACTCTCTGGAAGGGCCAAAATAAGACATCTTAAAATAGAAAATGTTAATGTATTCCAGAACACAGGCATGAGATTATGTCGTAGCCATTTACTGGGGAGATCTAAGGGGAAGCTGAGGCAATGAGGGTTTTACTTCCAAGCCACAGCCCAGCACTGTTGAATCACTGAAGCACAATAAGATACAATTCAGTTAATTCAATTTTCAATGAGCACCTAATATGGCAAAACAGTGTGTTAGATCCGTGGAGGAAATAATGAAGAATAAGAAAAGCCTTGTAGCTGAGAAACTGATTATGCAAGAAAGGACATACAAGGAAGAGTAGAATGATGCCTGTAAACGAGGGCCAAAGTGCTAAAGGAGAGTAGCATCCCTCTTCCTTACAGGTATTCTCAATGATAGCCAAGTGTGGAGTAAATTAAAATGTGATACAGTGGTCAAAAAGTCTTGATATTGTACTGGTTAAAATCCTGGCTATGTTACAGTTGTTTGACCTTCAACAAATTACTTAACTTCTCTAAGCTTTAGTTCACAACAGGAATAATACTTGTAGTAGGAATCACTGTACTTAACCAATACCCAGTTTTCTAGTTCTGGGTACACGA